>NC_136920.1:82396515-83596515 GCF_949752795.1 Hyperoodon ampullatus | reverse complement strand
CCTTAAGAAGAGATGTAATTGAAGAGGCCAGCAGAAGTCAAGTCTCCGATTAAGAGGTAAAAGATGTAAATCTCCTTAGAGGTGTTTATATTTAATAACATAGTAAAATTCCATTACGCAAGCCCCCATACCCTGGGAGCCCCCTCTTTAATTCTGCATAGCCTTAGCGCTCACCCTCCCTCTCAGGGCCCTCTGAATGAAGTGTGTAGATTTGGGGTGCCAATCCTGGTACACCGGCAGTGTGTCCATGCAGCTGAATGAGTTCATCTAATTAGAGGTTTATTTGTTTGAGTTGTACATGAATATACCAAATTACACTATCAGATCACAGTCCTGCTTCTGATTTATTCCTTCTTTGTTCTTCAAGACTTCGTACATCTAAGCAATTAACCTCTCAAAGAGCTGGAGAACACATAATTATCCTCATTTGTCTAAACGTCACCAAGATGGCTGCCTTTCAATTAACCTTCTGGGGATGGAAGAAAGTTGGAGTGATATAGTGATCATTTTTAACCTACTGTATGCTTTTTTAATGTAATTTAATTGAAATAGCCAGATGATAAAATAGTCAGATACTGTTTCCACAGGTAAAAAGATCAAGGGGGTTTTGAGGGAGACACTAGCGGAAAGTTGACACAGCTAATGGAACAGATGATGCATCGTCTGAGGGAGAACTTGGGCTCAACAACATATGCAACTGTATCAGGGCTCTTCAGAGCCAAGGCCCCTAGAACGTCAGCACCAGGCAGCAACAGACACATATGCTCCGGCATTTCCTTAGCTCCAGCAGACTGCAGGAGATGAAGGAATGAATGGTACTATTGCTCAAGACAGAGAGATTAAGGAGGTGGACAGACTTACTGAATAGCTAGAATCTGCCAGCATTATTTTCTGCACTTTCAGGGCAGAGTCTCATAGAGCATATTTTAGTTGTAAGTAAATGCACCAAGTAATATCTCCCTAGTCTCCCTATGCTGATGAGGACTCCCTGTATAGCTACATTATTGCATTATTTAGGTATAAGGCTGAGAAATGGTTCAAAGGGGGATCGTTTCAACCAGCCTTCAGAATTATTTAACAAAGTGAGATCAGTTGTCCTGATACAGCCACCTGCAGCACACCTTACAGGATTTTCCTTATAGGTGCTCCGAGTGTGTATCTATCTCTCGATTCTGATATGTACACATGTATGGCACACTGATTGATGATGATCCAGGTCGTGTTCAGTTCTGGGTAGCACTTTCAAAGGGGGATGTTAATAAACACTCTTTCAAGAGACCGCGTTATAGAAGGAAGCAGAAGGGGACTGGGGATGTTGAGCCTGCACTTCAACTTGGGGCAGGTACCACAGTTCTCTTCAAATAGAAGACTCTTTCAGAGCAAATAAGTAAAATCAGTAGGTAGAGCTTCCAGGATGACAGAAATTGCAGACTGATGTACAGCCAAAATTTAACTGTTGAAATGTGTCTTGATGGAATGTGCCCATATTTCGAGACACTATTATTTATAGTGTGCTCCTGTCACAGTGAATACTTAAAGGGGGTGCTAAATGAATATTTTGGCAAAAAATACTGAAAAACAGATTTCTAGGCTGAATGGGAAGACAGAAGAACTCCTCTAGTTCCTTCTGACTCATTGTTTATAATTCCATGACCCCCAACCCTCACAATCACAAGGCTAACGATTTCGCTTAGAGAAATTAGCATTTTCTGTTTTTCCCAAACATGCCATCTTTCTTCCCTTTATAACTCAAATCCCTTTAATATAGCGGGACAGTATAGTGCCCCATTTGCACATGAGTACCATGAAAAACAGGGGGAAAAAAACCCTCTTGGAATCAACTTCACTTCAGTATGTGCAGATCTCTCTATTTAGGACGTAATTTGGAATGCTAAAACAATCATCATTACTTCCTTATACTCAGCTATGCCTAAAAGGCAAAATTAACAATTAGCCAGAGAACTGAAAATTGGACACAGTAGGTGACGGAGCTAAAACTCACCTGGATCTCTCCTATTCTGTTAGTGTCATTGGGGTACAAGTGATTTACTCAGATTTTCTCCATAGAAAAGGGTTAGAGAAGATGAATATGTTTTTGCTCCACAGGTAACATTGAAAGTTCATTATTGGAAGATGGAATGAAACTAAGAGTGGCAAGGATAATACAGAGAGCTCCTATAAACCTTTCACTTTACCATCCTTTATAACCATGGTGCCATAATCAAAACTAAGACATAGTGTTGGTACAATGTCACTAACTGACCTATAGACTGTGTTGCTATTTCCCTGGCTTTCCCACTGATGTCCAGGACACCATCCCCTCCCTGCCCCCCTGCATTTAGCTGTCATGTCTCCTAAGTCTCCTCTAATCTGTGATGGTACTTTGGTCTTTCCTTGTCTTTCATGACTTTGGACTATAGTGGCCGGATATTTTGTAGAATGTCCCTGCATTTGGGTTTGTCTGATATTTCCTCATGATTAGACTAAGGTCACCACAGAGCTGATGTTCCTTTTTATTGCATTGTATCAGGGGGAACATGAAATCCACACGACATTACTTGTGATGTCAACTTTGGTCACTTGGTAAGGTGGTATCTGTTAGGTTTCTCCAGTTACTTTATTGTAACTGTAAAGTTACAATGTTTCCCTTTATAAGATAGTCCCCATGACCAGACCACACTCAAAGGGAGGGGTATTAATCTCCACTTCTTGGAGAGAGGAATAGCATAGAATTTGTGATTTGTTAAAACTAACACAGTGGTTAATATACATTGGGGAAGGATGCATTGAGCCTATGCAAATATCCTGTTTCTCCTTAAAGTTTTGCTCTTAAAGTCTTGATTTAAACTTTCATCAGTGGATCTTGGCTCAAGCAGGAATTATTTTAACACAAGTTTACTTTAATGGGATACATAGGCACTTTTAAAACAAGTAATCATATAATATTATGTCAGTGAAGATACAAATGCTTAGTGTTTACTAAATATCTGTAATAGAGCCAGTAATCTCTCAAACATCCCTACTTGCAACGTAGGACATAATGAACAGATTGTCATGGTTCTCTAACTCTGGCGTGTCTACTGGTGTTACATAAGGAGCTTATTAAAAATGTGAAGACCTGGGCCACAAATATTTTTATGGAACATGTACTGCATGTAGAACATACTTAAGTGGACTAGTATCTGATGTAGACCAAGAGTGAAAAACAGTTGTCTATTAGAAAGAGCCCATTTTTTATCAGTTAAAAATTAATCAGTGACAGAATATAAAGTAGTACAGTGCTTATAGTATAGGGTTTATTATATTTATTTGCATACAAACTTCCTGAAGGTAGGAGTTGTCTATCACTCAAATGATAAATAAAACACCTGTACTATGCTTAGTGCAGTGACGGACGTTATAAAGGAGATACGGAGCTAGTTAAGACTTGGCTCTGCCCAGAGGTGCTCACAGTCTGGTTGGTAAGATAAAACAGTTAGCTCATTAATTGTTTAATAGTTGTCAAGCGGTCAACTTTAAAAGTAATTGAAGAACCAAGAAGGGAGAGACGAGAGGAGGCTTCATGAAGGACACACAATTGAAGATGGACCCTAAGTGTGGTAGAGGGTGGGGAGTAGACAGAGGTTGAAGAGGAGGAAAGAACCTGAGTTAAAGGGTCAAGACGTGGTCAGCACCAGGGACAGAGGCGTGGGCAGATGCCTGGGAGGACACAGAAAGCCAGACAACAAAATCTAACTTGATGTGGATAAAACAGAAGAGCATCAAAGGGACAGCCTGCTGACCAGGGTTTTTTTAGGAAAGCCAGTCCATCTTTTACTGTTCTCATCTCTCAACAAACCCTAAAATGTTTCTCTGCAGATGAGGACATGCAGTTAATATTGATAATGAACTTACGAGATGACTCAAAATGATCTTGGCAAATGGAAAAAATGGAAAGAACCCAAAAGAATGACATTCAAATAGGACAAATACAAGCAAGCTCAGTTCAAGGATTGATAAAAGTGCCCCATACACATAATGGGGATTGATCCTTGCATATGAGCATTAGAAAGGGTTCTAGAACTTGACATAAATTTATAAATCAATTTAAAATGATTCACTGGATTTTGATTCTCACATAAGCCCCTTGAACTAGATATTATGTTTGTTTTACCTTTTAGGAAATTTAGGCTCAGAGAATATCAGTGACTCCAGAAAAACAGAACAAGCAATTGGTAGAATCAGATCTTTTGAGGTCATATCCAGTGGGAATCAATGAACCATGTAGCATCGCTCTGTGTGTGTGTGTGTGTGTGTGACACACACACACACACACACACACACAGAGAGAGAGAGAGAGCGAGAGAGATGATGTATAGGTATATATGTGAATGTGTATGTAGACCATCCACATCGTATACACGTGTTCACAAGCAAAGAGATCTTCCCTTCTTTGTCACCACTTCTCCCCTAAAATAACAGAATACATATACAACAGTGGTTTACATAAGGAGTAGCTTAAAGAACAAATATTCAACCAAAATAGCAACAAGAGTCTGCCTTAAATACACAAGATCCCTCTGACTCTCACAGGTGGGAGAGCCTACTGGAAAAAATCTGGAAGAATTATATTGCTTATAATGTAACTACCCTAAGTATTCCTTCACTCTTAAAGCCCTCGGCCCATAAGGTAGTGGAGCTGAGGAAAGGGCTGGGAGGGCAGCTCCATCTCACAGAAATGTACCACGGAAAATGAGATTGGATGTTGTTTGCAATTGATTTTGTGGAGGAGAATGGGAGGATGAATCTAATTAGTGGAACTGCAGACAACTCAGGACTTCAGGGTGGTTTTCTCAAAACCCATAACATGTTCCACAGGTGCCCGCACCTCTCCTCCCCAACAAGTGGTCAGGCATGAGCCTGCCTGTTTCCATGGAGACAATGAAGGTCACCACTTAATAAAGCTCCCTTTTGGTGGATGAGCTGTCAGAGTGAAATGATCTGTATTCATTTTAATAAAAAGAAAGTTTCGGTTGTGATAGTGTCTGATGCCGGGCACACTCTTTTCTCTCTTTTAAGCTGCATCATCTAATAAATATGTATCATTTCTAATGGAAAGTACTGGGTCAGACTCCCACCCCGAGAACATGGGATTAAGAAGATGCCACACCAGCTTCTCTTGCCAGCTCTGCGCCGCATGTCAATAAAAGTCTGAGGTTCATCACATTTCATTCCTCACAAGCGTGGCCTTCCAGCTCATCTCCGAGCTGCTGCTTCCCATGCAGCATGAAATTGGGCCCCTCCAAAAAGCAATTTCAGCTCCTGCTTCTCGCAGGGTTTCCAGTTGTGATGGGGAGCCCTGGCACTGGACAGCCTGGCGGTCAGGGAATGAGATGAGAAATGACATGCAATTTACAAAAATAAATAAATAAATAAATAAAAGATACAAAACAAAATTGTAGATCCTACTGGCCCAAATCAGCTCAAAGTACACCTCTTTCCACTGGTGTAGGAGAAGCTAGTCTCTCAAGGTGCACGCTTTGAACAGCTCATCTCTGCATCTGCCCAGGGTTGTCCTGGGCCGGACTGGGTCCTCACATGCTTCCCACACCCCAGCGTGTTCTCCCTTAAAGAGGCCTGTGCTTCTCCTCTGTCCCTCCCTCACTCCCACCCCCTTTGTTCTCTCTTCCATCTGAAAGAGACTGGGAGTTCCTTTAAGGCTTGGAGAAAGTCAGTCACTATTTCATTCTGAAACTGTAACGTCGCCCAGAACAAGATGCTTTATCATAAAATGATAATGACACTGTCCTTCGTAATTCATCATGCGCTTTATTTGCCGATTCATTAATGAACCCATCGAAGATTCTGGGATAATGGCCTCTAATTCTACAGGTGCAACAGTATGCGGTAATTACTCTAAATTATAATTACTTTTCCCGGTTTCCCGGAAAGGTTTGGTAAGGAATCATCCTGGTTATCGGTAAGGTGGATGCTCTTATACTCTTTTAACCAGTATGCCATAAGAAACTCTAAGAATTAACAAAATAAATATGCTTTCTCATTGTTTTGCAAAGACCTAATGTGCAGCATTTCCTTTAAAAATATTTTAAATTATCTTACTCCATTACAGAAAACTTAAAACATAGAGGGGAAACAAGTGCTCCAAGTCTCCTGTCCTAAAGCAAAGTGGTATTCTTTGATGTATTCAAACCTCAGACCTCAGACCCTAGATGGCCTTAGCCAGAAATCTGGAATTGACTGGAGAACTGGTGGCTATCCCATCCCTTTTAGGGTCAACAGCTGAGGCCATAAGTTACCAATATGAACATCAGGCAGGAAAAAGAGTCATCCAGGTGCCTTTTTGTGTATGTGCTCCAGCTTTGAAAAGCTGTTTCACAACAGCGATCAAAACACTCACGACTGTTGAGCCAGTGATTCCACGGCAGGGGAGATCGCCTATGGAAGTGGTCCCCTCTCCTACCCCCCTGCAAAGGTCTTATAGAAAAATCATCGTTAAAGCATTACTCATTGCAATGGAAACAATCTATGTAAATGGTAACAGGAGACTGGTTAGTTAACTCACGTTATATCCTCAGGACACAATATTATGAAAGTTATTTGGAAATGTTTACCAAAGCTACAGATTATACGTGAATATTTAAGTTACAGCATAAAGCATAAATTCGAAGCCTATAAAAGTCCAAATTTTGACTGAAAGAATATCCAGCAGAATGTTTTCTATCTCTCTCTAGCTGGTATGGCTAACAATGACATCTCTTTTTTTCTATGCTTTTTCTGTCCTTTGTTGAAGACATTAAAACTTATCTAATGAAGACATTTCTAATTTTTAAAAAATCTGAGTAGAAAGCATTGCAAAGCTGTCCACACCGAACATCACACCTGCTGAAAGGCTATCCGCCTATAAATTAGTCTATATGTGAATAGTGTGCTAGCCACATAGCAGTTTTCACACTGAAGACCCGGGAAGATGCTTCAAAACCCCATCTTCCTCTACATCAGCTCCAAGGACAGGAATAAGAAACCTGCAAACAGTGGAACACTGCAGCTGGGCTCACAATGCAGCCACCCAATCAAACTGTGTTAGTTAAGTCCAAATATCAATTGATAAATCTTGACTTTGGGCTCTGAAGCTTGACAGGAAATGTTGGTGATGCTGGTGCTGGAATGGAAATAGGCCCAGAGTACTGGCTTATTGAAGACTGTTTTAATGTTTTATTTGAGTAATGGGCCTTTGCAAATTAGCACCCCTGCGGCCTGAAATACATATCTTTTCAAGGACACACCGGTTTTCAATTCGACAGGTGATACAGAAAAAAATCCCCAAGGGGAGCTTTGATTTCTGTACTTTTCAGACACAGTTATATTTTATTTCAGCTAGGATGATGTGGAGGATAGCAAAGAGCTCTGGGGGTGATCTGAGGGCTTGGAGAGGAAATGGAGCAGAAAACAGCTCTCAGAGCAAAGGAAGGTGCTGTTCCTGGGCTAGGAAGTCGGGGAGGGAGGCTGCTCCCACCCTAGTGATGCTGCTGAATGGGGTCCAGTCTCCCTGCGCCTGGGGAGGGAGGGGCAGGCAGCCTGCAGACACCTGGCCCTTTACTCTCACCAACCCCTCTCTTATTCCCCCCTCTACCGCAGTCCTCTTGATTACAAAACAGTAAGACAGAGTCTGGCTCAACAACTAGTTGAATTTACTGACACCCACTGATCCAGTCAACACATACTTACTGTGCGTCTATTATGCACCTAGCACCATGTTAAATGCTACAGGAAAGTGGGGGAATTATACACAATCCCTACCTGCAAGCTGTTCACCAAGTGGCAGTCTGCTGGGGTGACACAACACAGACTTTGACACTGGGGAGATTTACATTTTATTCCTGGCTCTGCCACTTAGGCTGGGGAGCTTGAACAATTAACCCTGCATTTCCCCATCTACAACACTGGGCTAATGAAACCTGCTTTACATACTAGCAGGAGGAACAGAGGTCAGTGTATGTAAGGTGGATGAGACACGGTTGGTTCTGCACAGAAAGCGTTTTTTCAAAAGGACAGATCCCTCTGACTCCTCAAAGACATTTATGTTTCTTAGAAGAAAAGTCGGTGCCAATTAATTTCCAGATATCTATCGTCTAGGAGGTTTGGCCCTGATGTAGTTTATCACACCAAATGTATCTAGGGATGGACATAACGAGTGAGGGGAGGGGCATGCCAGGCCTCTGCAGCCACCCTCCCCTGTGCAGGGGCCACGGCAGAAACCTCTCTCTAACTGGACCCTGGCCCTAGTGTCCCTAACCTGCTAGTCCCAAAGGCTCATGAGTCCTGTCCGTCCTGGGAGTGGGCTTCAGACTTACATGACCCTGTGTTTCAGTGGAAGGGTGGGGAGATGAAAACTATCTATCTATCTATCTATCTATCTATCTATCTATCTATCTATCTACCTATCATCTATCTATTATCTATCATCTACCTCTATCCATACTTTTACCTATCTATGATATCTGTCATCTATCTAGCTGTCCATCTTTCATAATCTCTATCATCTATCACCTATATACTATCTATCATCTATCTATACATCTATCATCTATCTATGATATCTGTCACCTATGATCTATCTATCACATCTCTATCATCTATCACCTATCTATCACCTACCCATTATCTCTCTATCATCTACCTATCTATCAATCATGTACCTGTCTGTAATGGCTTTAATACCAATTCTGAGAGTCCCTGGAAAAGTGAGCCCTACAAAGAGTTGTAGATGGATAAAAATTTTATCAGGAAATTTTAATTTAAATCACTTCTCTAGAAAATCCAATTTAATAGAATTTCCCTACAAAATGCTCACTCTTCTTACTTGACATTTAATACCTAGTTTTTTACAACACAGAGGTAGATGTAATTTCTCTGAAACAAAATAAAACAAAACGAAACTCCAGCATTCTGAAGTTTAATTCCATGATTTAAAATAAATTTTTCAGGTAGATATAAAATCAAATGCTCTTTTATCAAGTACCTAGTACAGGCTTGGCATTGGTAATTACAAGGTGAGTCCCTTACCTAAACAGCATTTAAAATGTCCTCAATATATAGGAAGAGTTATCTCTTATAAATATTTTTTAAGCTACCTCAATACAAAATGGATAAATTTATCACATGAAAAAGCTTCACAGAAAGGATTTACAACTAGTAAACATACCTAAAAACATCACATGTGAGTAAATAATTGAAATGAAAACACTAAGATACTTTGGGTATCTATCATGTTATAATAATAAATAATAATGAACAAATCACACACACACACAAATCATAAGCCTGCACAATATTCAGAAGGGTTCTATGAAATTGGCACCAGCTTGCATGGTTGACAGACACATAAACAGTCAGGACTAGTATAAGCCTTATTGGATGTTTTTGATCCAATGGTCTTACGTTTTGAAACCTATTATAAGGAAATAATCAGAGATGAAGATATAGATTTATATTCAAGGATGATATTGGAGTATACTTTCTAATCATGAAAAAAAAGGAAACAAGCCACTATTCAACAATAGACACTAAAGAAATCACGGCACTGTTACAGAATATCACACAGCCATTACAAGTTAGGGTTCTAAGAATATCTTATGACCTGAGAAATGTTCACAGAATTAAGAGTGAAAAAAGCAGGATATAAAATGGTATAGAAATATCCATGACACCTTGCAAAAGAAATAAACATGCATAAAACAAGACTGGCAGGATATATATAAAAATTTTAATAGTGGTTTGTTTCTGGGAGCTGTAATTATTGGAAATTTTTTTCTTCTTTACATTTTGAATGTTTTCCAAATTCTGCAGAAGTAACATGCATCACAATATAATTTAAAAATCACGTTAAAATCTTATAAATCCTCCCTCATTCAAAACAAATAACAAACTCAGAAAATAAATAGAAAGGGAGAGGTCTTAGAAAATATAACACTTTGAAAGAGATAGCTCCACAAAATGGATTATTTCCTCAACAAATGTTTGCCTGCCTCTGTGTGAGGGAAACAAAGTTCGAAGTGTGGAAGTCTGGAACTTTCAAAGGATGATAAAGACCAAAGTCTATGAGCTGTGGTATGTGAAGAGCGAGGAGGGTGCTGGTTGAGCATCTTTAATGGATCAAGTTTACAAAGAACAGGTGGATGCAGTCCCCAAAGATGCCACATCCCAAGGTCCCCCTGCCTTCTGAACTGCAGGGAGAAAATCCACCTCTCCATGCCCCCCAGAAGGGAGAGTGGCAGCAGGTCTCATCTCTTAGCCTAACTGGAGAGACAGAGAAATAAGACACAAAGATCACTTCAGGTTCAGGGATGTTTCCAAGTTCACCATTTCTGAGGGCTTTGTGGCTTCACTCTAATTTGGTGACACACTTTATCTGCTCTTCCCTGGGTCCCTGGACGTGGCTTAGTGCTGAGTCTCTGTTATCGCAGAAACAGAGTCTCCTTTACCTCGAGGAAAGGAACAGTCCAGAGTTTGTCAACTATAATCCCTAATGCCAAAGGTGGGATCAAGTTTTATGATGTCTGACATGTTTGAAGTTTGGGGGGAGTTCTTTCAAGAAAAGTGAATCAAAAAGTCTACAAACAACAAATGTTGGAGAGGGTGTGGAGAAAAGGGAACTCTCCTACACTGCTGGTGGGAATGTAAACTGGTGCAGCCACTATGGAGGACACTATGGAGGTTCCTTAAATAACTAAAAATAGAGTTGCCATATGATCCTGCAATCTCACTCCTAGGCATATATCCAGAGAAAACCATAATTCAAAAAGATACATGCACCCCAGTGTTCATAACAGCACTATTTACAATAGCCAAGACATGGAAGCAACTTAAATGTCCATCAACAGAGTACTAGATAAAGAAGATGTGGTACATATATACAATGGAATACTCCTTGCCATAAAAAAGAATGAAATAATGCCATTTGCAGCAAAATGAATGGGCCTAGGGATTATCATAGTAAGAGAAGTAAGTCTGAGAAAGATAAATATCATATGATATCACTTATATGTGGAATCTAGAAAATGATACAAATGAACTTATTTACAAAACAGAAACAGACTTACAGACATAAAAAACAAACTTATGGTTACCAAAGGCGAAAGGTGGGGAGGGGAGGGATAAATTAGTTTTTGATTAACAGATATGCACACTACATATAAAATAGATAACTAATAAGGACCTCCTATATAGCACAGGGAACTCTACTCAATATTCTCTAATAACCTATAAGGGAAGAGAATGTAAAAAGGAATATATATATATATATATATATATATATATATATATATATATATATATATAATTGAACCACTTTACTGTACACCTGAAACTAACACAACATTGCAAATCAACTATACTACTCCAATATAAAATACAAATTAAAAAAAGGAAAGAGAATGGAAAATTATGAGTCCTAAATGAAGTACGAAATTGGTATTGAGAATTAAAAAAAACCCACCATATGTCAAAAATGTTAAAGCATTGTAAGGTGTGTTTATATTTTTACATGCTGCATTATCGTGTAAATTCCCAACAGGAAAGAAATTTCATTTTGACTAAGTGTCTGTGAAAGCGGGTTCCTCCACTCGTAAATTTACGCTCATGAAACCTGGGTGATTTTTCCACAGACTGGCCTGTTTCTCCTACCCCCTCCTCCAGCAGGATGGGAGAGGACACTCCAGGGGGTCATCCCTTCACAGGACAGTGGTGACCTTGCCGTGGGCAGAAGGGCGTGGGGACCACGGAAGCGCCTGCTTATTAAGCTAAGCTCCGTTTTCCTCACTCAGCTTCCCCTATCCTGGTCCACTCCTGATCGGCAGGAAGCAGGAGGGGAGAGAGGGGCTCTGGGGAAGCACAGGGAGGTGATGCCTTGAGGGGCCCTGAGGGTCTTCTCAACCCTGAGGTCATGGGAACGAGCAGCCCTGCAGGCAGAGACCCCAGAGTGTAGGGCAGAGGGTCCTGGGTGACCCGTGGGCTCGACGTCCTGGAGGCTCTGCCAGACCCTCCATCTACATACTCTTGGGTCCTCAGAGGGAGCAGATTTCTTTTTTTAATTTTTTAACATCTTTATTGGAGTATAATTGCTTTACAGTGGTGTGTTAGTTTCTGCTTTATAACAAAGTGAATCAGTTATACATATACATATGTCCCCATATCTCTTCCCTCTTGCGTCTCCCTCCCTCCCACCCTCCCTATCCCACCCCTCTAAGTGGTCACAAAGCACCGAGCTGATCTCCCTGTGCTATGCGGCTGCTTCCCACTAGCTATCTATTTTACATTTGGTAGTGTGTATACGTCCATGCCACTCTCTCACTGCATCCCAGCTTACCCTTCCCCCTTCCCGTGTCCTCAAGTCCATTCTCTAGTAGGTCTGGGAGCAGAATTCTTCTCTACGTTTTTAACAAGACAGAGGGACAAGCCACACTCTATGTGTAGTCAGGGTATATCCTGGGTATAAATGCTTTGTTTTTGGTCAGTGTGTATGTGTGTGTGGCCTGGGTAGGTGGGCATGTATAAGTAACATCTTCCCCTCCAGAGTTTAGAATTAATTGAGAGATCGACAGAGAGGCCAGAGATGATTGTGTCAACAGTATTCCTGATATAAGAGCAGGTCGTTTGGCTGTAGCTACAAGGGGCCTTCTCTTACCTTACCCCAGACTTGAAACAGTATCTGTGTCATATATACAATGCGCAGTCACAGGCAGGCCTCTCACGGTGTAGCCGAGATCAGGCTGCTGCAAACCAGACCCAGGAAGTGTTACATTTTCACACAAAAGATTCCCTCTCACCAGTTTACCTGTGAACAGAATAGCACCTTTTTCCATGGGGAGAAGTAGGAACGGCATAGGGAGCCAGGCGTGCAGTGCGGTTCTCTCAGAAATCCTTTTCCATTGAAATAAAAAGCCAGAAAATGGGTGTCTTCTCCTAATAAAAGCTCATCAACACACTACTATATATAAAAGAGATAACTAATAAGAACCTGCTGTATAGCACAGGGGACTCTACTCAGTACTCTGTAATGGCCTATATGGCAAAGAATCTTTAAAAAAAAAAAAAGAGTGGATATATGTATGTGTATAACTGATTCACTTTGCTGTACACCTGAAACTAACACAACATTGTAAATCAACTATACTCCAACACAAATTAAAAAAAAAAATCTCATCAAACTTTGCCAGATGAGACAGGAACAGGGTTCTACCGGCTGCTATAAAACAAGCCCCATCCCCCAGAGCAGGCTTTGGACTGGAACAGTACTCTCTCTCACATGCAGCTCTAGAAAGACTTGGGGTACAGACGTCTTCTGTGGTAAACTGGATGAAACTGGCTGGAATTGTGTGGACATCACCAAGGATGAGGCATAGCACAGAGAGAAGACATCATGGTGTGGGGGGGCAGGGGTGGACAAAACATTCTATGCTAAATGTGACTGCAGGAAAGAGATCCCAAGATAAATAAATGAATTAGCCGTTTGTGAGTTCAGACCATGTGAGAGACACTGATTAGCTCCTGAGTCGTATTGTTAAAATCAGGTTTTGGCCCCAAAAGGCTAAAGATCAGACCCTGAACCAAGTCCATGGTCACAATGCATGATCCGGTCCCATATCCCGGAAGCTAGCCTGTCAGCCAACTCTGCCCATGCGCCCTTCTCCAAAGTGGGCTGTGGACTGTCTTCCTGGAGCTCTAACAAGCCTTCCTCCGGCCTGCCTCTCTTTGTTATTTTTACTTAGTGCCAGAAAAAGATAAATGATCATCCACTGTAAACTCTGAACTGATTTCTCTAAAAATTCTTCTTAAAATCTCTGGAAGAAGTTATCTGCAGTTAAGACTTGGATTTGCCAAAAAGAGCTGTCAATTCAAAGTTACTGATGGATCCAGGCATTTAAAAGTCTCCACTAGTTCACTGCTGAGGCTTTCAAAGCTCATCAGCACACATATACCTCCCTAATTGGCTCACTATTTACCTGGGAAATTATTCTGGATGGAATTATGGAGATACGGTTTTCTAAATGTCCATTTTATTGCAACTGTTCTTATGGCTGAAGACTGACTTAGGATCCAATTATTGAGATAACTGGTAAGAAAATTAGCTGGAGATACAGCATAGTCAGAGGTGAATTACTTATAAAATTCTTCATAAAATGTCACACAATAGTATTATTACCTTGTGTATGTGAACTATTTTATAACTACAGTTCAACATATGTCTTTTTTTTTCTTAACAGCATTATGTACAGTTTTTAAGGCAACATAACATAATTCTGGATAAATTAATCAAAGTTATCTTCGTGGATAATTTAATCAGCAATCATTTTAAAAATTCCAAATCCCTCCCGTATAATCCCTATTTCTTTGACATTATCCCACACAGATTAACACCTTTGGATCTAAAATGTGGTTTGGGCACTTCTCTGATGGCGCAGTGGTTAAGAATCCGCCTGCCAATGCAGGGGACACGGGTTCGAGCCCTGGTCCGGGAAGATCCCACATGCCATGTGGAGCAACTAAGCCCATGTGCCACAACTATTGAGGCCACATGCCACAACTACTGAAGCCCACGTGCCTACAGCCCGTGCTCCACAACAAAGAGTAGCCCCCACTCACCACAACTAGAGAAAAGCCCGCGCACAGCAACAAAGACCCAATGGAGACAAAAATAAATGAACAAATAAAATGCGGTTTGATTGCTCATCCATTTACACACCCACTCCTTTGTTGAACATTATATGCCAGAGACTTGGTTCAGCCCTGGAGACACAAAAGTAAAAACGAACACTGTCTAGACTCTCATGGAGGCCACAGCCAACTGGAGTGTGTGTCTGGCGGGACACTTAGTGCAATGTGATCCATGTATAGTGGATACACATTCAAGGTCCGTATGTCATGGGTGGTGGGTGAGGTTGGGAAACTTCACAGAAAAGGTGATGGTGGCTTAAGCTCACCAGCAACGGAGTGGAGCAAGCGAACACCATGCGGAGTCAGAAAGCAGGGCGAGGCCTGGAAGGGGCACAGGAGATCAGCTTCCGAAGGGAGTTACTGCAGCTCAGGCACTGGCAGGTGATGGTAGAGCGAGCAGGATGCGGATGCTTGCAGAGAGGGGCAGGCATCTCGGATTCCAAGTCAAGGGCAGCAAACGCATCCCTGGGTGCCAGGCATCCCACGCAGAATTTTCAGCAGAGAAGTAGCATGATCCAGTTTGCATTTTGGAAGGATTCCTCTGGAGGTAGGAAGGAGGGTGGCCACACAGGAGAAATGTGGGGACTGGAACAGGGAAACCCCCCTTTGCAATGGAACGAGGAACCCTTAGCCAGCCTGTTCCTTGGCTGGGGTGGGGAGGGGGTGGAGTCTGGGTTGCAGTAAATGAAGACTGAATAGGAAATAAGAAAGTGGAGGCAACCAAAACAGCCTAGGCTCTCAAGAGGTAAAGGGAAGGAGAGAGAGACCAGTGACTGAAAAAGGGTACCTGTTGAAGCAATTTGGGGATTTATTTATTTATTTTTAAGATGGGAGACATTTATGTACGGAAGCAAAGAGAATGCATCTTCCCTTTCATCTTTCTAACAAGTATCTAAAGGCATATCACATCCATTTTATAAAGCTGTTTTTCAGAGGGGGTACATACCGGTGAAGAAACTTCCTGCATTTTAAAAAGGCATGCTAATCTACAACGGTTGGGTTTTTCTTCTCTTGTTTCAAAAAAAATCTCAAAAGATAAAAACGCAAGCATTTCAAGAAACGATTCCATTCGCCTAGTAGGCTCTTGTGTCTGAAACGTAGGGAGAGCCACACAATGACAGCGGAGCTGGTGGCGGACAACGACGGGCCAGCCCTGGAGAGGTCCAGACTCAAGAAGAAATAGAGTTCCTGGTGCAGAGCCCACTGGTTTATTGTAGCATCATAGCCAATTGATGCACTTGCCTTTTATGGCAGCTATCCATCACGCCACTGCCTACTTCTCAGGAGTCATTAGCCAAGAGGGAGACCTGCGAGTTGGCCGTGAGCCTGCCGGAGGCTGCAGCAGGAGCAGAAACGGGAAGCAAGTCCCCAGTGCAGACCCCAGGCCTTCCCCTCGCATCCAAGGTGGAGAGTTTTAACACCACTCTTTTGGTGTCACTAAAATGTTCTATCCTTTTATTTACTACCTGTCTATTCTTGCAGATTTCACAGCTTGCTCTCAATATTCTAAAATTAAATGAAAACGCATCAAGAGGACCATGAGGGACAGAGGCTGATTGGATCACATCAACCTGCCCCCAGGGATGATGTTCTGGAGCTGCTGCCACTACAGTACAGAAATCAGAACATTCTAGACCAAAGAGAGAGCCTGGAAATGCACCTTTTCTAAAGAAAATCTCATACACAAAGTCTACTGAACCAACAACAGATCAAACAGCCAGGTAATTAGGAAATGGTTATTTGCACTTCAAAGGAACCCATCACAGGACGCTTTTATGTAAAGAAATGACCATAGCACACTTAAAATAAGCATTTATTTACCAGAAATATGTATTAATGCCAAACTTCTCGACAATATTTTGAGAACTTTCATCTGCTTTCTCCTTGAATACAGCACATGTTTATAGCAGAGCGGTCAAGAACATGGGCTTCTAGCCAAAGAGATTTGGGGTAGGATCCAGGCTCTGTCACTTACTACTATATAACCTAGGACAAAGCTATCTTCTTCTAAACCTGCCATAATGTACCTGCCTCTTACGATGTTTATAAAAAATAGAAATTATAAAAAACATTTAGCACAGACTGGCTTTGTCGTTCACATTCAATAATTTTGGTGTTACGGCAGGATAGTGTTTTAGGATATTTACCTCTCTTTCTTCCATATTAAACCAGGCAACTTTACCTCCCCTTCTCCTTCCTCTTTCTTCCTCACCAGGCTCTTCCTGAGGCAGCAAAGGCCTTCCAGGTTCCCTGCCCTCAGGGGATGCTTGCTACCAGCAGAAATGCCAAGAGAAATACCATTAGCTAATTCATGCTTTAGAGTCTCTGAAGTGGATAGACTGCATAACATATTTGTAAGACCACCTGCGGAACAGGGGATGCTCCCAGCCCTTTCCTCCAGCTCCAGAGGAAGTGAAAATTCCGTTGACTGGAGAGCGGCCAGTGGGGAAGCGGCAGAGAACAAAGTCATGGCTCCCCAGGCCGTGGGATGTGGGAGGCTCAGGGACTCGGCTGTGTGTGGATTCAGGCAGATGGGGTGAGACAGTCACACAGAGCTGCCCAGAACTGCCCCTTCATCCTGGCCTTCAGCCAGCCTATGGGACATGACAGGTCCACAAGTGAAGGCCACGCCAGCACAAGGACATTTCAGGGCGTCCTTCCAGGGCAGTGGACATCCAGGAACAGAAGTCTCCTCCCAAGTCCACCCTCCCCAACGCCCAGGAAATGTCTCAGAACTTCAAGGTCACCCTGGAAGTGTGAGAATCCTGAGGGGACAGAGTCGACTCTGAATGGACTGTGTTTGTGCTCCAGACAAAGTGGAGACATTATGTCCAGTTACTAAAAAGTAATAATAATGAAGTGACATGTTTGCAGGCTCAGCCCAAGTTGTGGTCTGTGAGATTCTTTCCAGTGACAAAAGAAATATTGAGTCGATTGCTGGCTGGGTTGAGTATGAGTGTGGGCTGGCCGGCCGGCTGGAAGAATCAACCGTGGGACCCAGAAGCAGAGTCACGTGCGAGGAAGTGGCCACTCCTGCCTCTTTAAGCCAACTTTCAGGGCCTGGATGCCTTAGTTCCCTCCCCACTCCTTTCCTCCCCTCCCTCCTCCCTAGGTCTTCAGTATAAAAGAATCCTACGCTCACTCAGTCTTCACGCTCCTTATCCAGGAACCTTCCCGACTACCGGTGAAACGGGAGGGGAGGGAGCAGGGCACAACCTTTAAAAGAATGGCATGGCCAGAGTACATGACAAGAACTAGTGAGAATACAGCCACTATGGAGAACAGTATGGGGGTTCCTTAAAAAACTAAAAATAGAACTACCATACGACCCAGTAATCCCACTACTGGGCATATACCCTGAGAAAACCATAATTCAAAAAGGGTCATGTACCACAATGTTCATTGCAGCTCTATTTACAATAGCCAGCACATGGAAGCAGCCTAAGTGTCCATCGACAGATGAATGGATAAAGAAGATGTGGCACATACATACAATGGAATATTACTCGGCCATAAAAAAATGAAATTGAGTTATTTGTAATGAGGTGGATGGACCTAGAGTCTGTCATACAGAGTGAAGTAAGTCAGAAAGAGAAAGACAAATACCGTATGCTAACACATATATATGGAATTAAAAAAAAGGTTCTGAAGAACCTAGGGGCAGGACAAGAATAAAGACACAGACATAGGGAATGGACTTGAGGACACGGGGAGGGGGAAGGGTAAGCTGGGACAAAGTGAGAGAGTGGCATGGACATATATACAGTACCAAATGTAAAATAGGTAGCTAGTGGGAAGCAGCTGCATAGCACAGGGAGATCAGCTCGGTGCTTTGTGTCCACCTAGAGGGGTCGGATAGGGAGGGTGGGAGGGAGACGCAAGAGGGAGGAGATATGGGAACATGTGTATATGTATAGCTGATTCACTTTGTTATAAAGCAGAAACTAACACACCACTGTAAAGCAATTATACTCCAATAAAGATGTTAAAAAAAAAAAAAAAACTAGTGAGAACCAACTAGGTCCACGATGCCAGAAGATTTGACTTCCAGTGGCCCTTGAGCCTCATTATACGCTCATGGTAATACATTAGCTAAACGATACACCCACCAGCGCCATGACAGTTCTGAGGCTAACCGTCAAAGGCCAAAAAGTGGGCAGTGGTCCAGTTCCTGGAAATCCCTGCTCCTTCCCCAAAGTAATTGGTATAACCCTCCCACTCATTAGCCTATGAAATCACCAGCCCATAAAAACTAACCACGCCATATTTCGAAGCCTCTAGCCTCTCGCCTTCCGAGATGGCAGGCACTCTGGAGTGTGTTTCTCACTCAATAAATCTGATTCTTACCTATTACTTCGTCTCTGAATTTTTTCGCGATGAAGAAAGACGCTTAAATTCACCGGGAATGCTGGTAGAATTAGCCCCTCCCCAGGGCTCCTGAAGCCCCTCAGACATGCTGCTCATTTATCAGGACTCATCACGACACTGAGGGCTCACGTTTCCTGGGACTCACTTTATGCTGGACACTGTCCTGAATGCTTTATACGCACATCACTCAACTGATATACTCATCCTCCTGAGGGAGCTGCTGTGAGAGCTCCTTTGGCAGGCGAGGTAATAGGCACAGAGCGGTGGAGTCAGTCCCCTGAGGTCACACAGCTAGGTCAGTGGACTGCAAGCCCAGGCAGCCCGAGGCCAGAGCCCGCTGTTCACCTCCAGGTGCATCAACCTCTCACCTGCACTTAGAGCTCTGTTCTCCTAGACTTTCCCCATCCTGTCTCTCCCAGGGGCTTGTGAGCTCCTTTGTTGATCTGTCCATTCACTCAACACACAGGAATTATTGCGTTCTAGTAGGTCTTCTCAGAGGAAAGACCTCCCTTGTCATCCCTACGATGCCACAGGCTGACCCCAGGCCTTAAAGCCCATGACACTTGTCCTCAACCTTGGCCTCGATCCAGGAATCACCTGCGCATCTTTAACAAATGCTGACAGTGAGTCCACACCCAAGAGCTATGATTTAATTGGTGGGGTGTGTCTCAGGCACTGGGGTTTAAAGCCTCTCCTCTAGAAATCCAATCTGGAAAATACTTCATAAAATGAAATATTCTTTGACATCCACATAAAATTATTTCCTGAGGAGGATTGGTTCCCTTTTTTGAAAGATCTCACCCCTTAAGAAGAAAGGTAGACGCTGTGCTGAAATAAGGAGTGCCAAGGCTGAGAGCAGGAGTCTGCGGACTAAAGGAGGGTCCAGAGTCAGCACCCCTGCACACGCAGCCTGGTCCCTCATTTCTGATGGGGAGACAGGACCTCTGAGCTGAAGCGGGACAGAGTTTGTTCTTCAGAGCCTCCTGCCAGGACTCAGAAGGAGGAAGAAACACGTTCACCACATGGCTTGCCTGGGATCTTCAGGAACAGGACCAAAGTTTGATTTTCAGGGAAACTGGTGAAAGACTAAAGCATGTGACCTAGCAGACCCTCCCCCACCAAGGCTCCTTCAGAGACCCCCGGGCTGTAGCAGCCCCCCTGTTGCGCCCTGCATTCCCGGCCCCCAGCTAGGCTCCTTGAGCCCTGGGCAGAAAAGGGAGCGAGAATCATTCGGGAACATGCTGAGAGTGTCCTGCTTGGGTGATAGAGCCTCATAAGTCATTCCTTCCAGGTACTTGATCTCACTTTCAAGTCGAGTGATGTCAACTCACTGGGGAACCCAGTTCCCTGGAATCAGTGTGAAGACCAGGTGCAGGCATGCAGTGCTACAAGAAGAAACAGAAGGATGAACCAGGAAAGTGAGAGAGGGACCAGCAAGAAGATAATTGAAAACAACCACCACTGATTACTTTTCTAACTTGCACTTCTCATCACCTGACAACACGATTTTTTCTCTCCCCACCGGAGCACAACATCCATGGTGACAGGGGTGAGACTTGTCCCACTGCAACCCCAGTGCCTAGATAGTACCAGGCATAGGGTAGGTGCTAATAAATATTTGCTGAGTTAATTAAATGAAATATTAATTTCATTTAGCACCATACATTTAGCTCACTTTAACTCATTTAATCCTCATAATAACCCTGAAAGGTAGACATTACTAATGCCATTTAGAGATGAGGAAACATGCTTAGAAAGTTAGGTAAATTCCCCCCAAATCCAAAACACACAGGACTACGTAGCAGACTAGGGATTCCAATTCAGTTTTTTCAGCCACCCAGCCTGTGGTCTTTCCACCAGCCCAATGCTGTGCCCCAGTGAAATAAAGAAAAAGACTAACAAGGCAGAGGTGATGGTGGAGGAGGATGCGGAGGAGATGAAAGACAAGCAGAAGGAAAGAGACCGAGTTCAACGTGAAAGGAGCAGCTGATTATGGAGGTAAAGGAGGCCGTTCTTCTCAAATGCCTCTGGTGAAAGCGAGAAGAACGGTCTCAGAGAAAACATGAGTAAAGATGGGTGAGCTTTCTGCTGACCCACTCGACCTGTTTGTCACTACACATTGCACGTAGTGAATTTTAAATAACAGTATTTTCACCCAGCTCAGGTAAAAGCAACCACACCTCATGCCCACCTAGGTACCTCTTTTCAAATTTTTCATGTGTTGACATTTGAAAAATCTTAAAATAGCAGCAGAGCATTCTACTGTAGCATCTCATTATGTCTCGGAGCCATGATAAACCAAAAATGAACACTCTCATTGTACAGATTAAATGCACACATACATACACTCACACACACACACACACCCAAGGTCAGACAAAGGTTAAAGGGCTTAACAAAGTGGATCCTGGGTCAGAAACAGAGTGCCCAGAGATCCTAATTGTCATCCCACTGTGTTTGGGATCTCCCTGGCAGATATGCTGTCTCCTTTATTCTTCCAGATTTCGATAGCCACAGTTGAATCCTACTGGAGAAACACTTGGAAGCAATTACATCTATTCAATCAAAAGGGGTCCAGCTTGAAGAAGGGTTCAGGCTGGTTCTGTATGCTTCTAGAGATTAGTCCATGTGGTCTGCATCCAAAGGTCTCCTGAAGAACAGTCATGGGGCTTGTCAGAAAGCATAAAATCACATGTTGGTTGATGAGTGAGGGTAGTTGTCAAACCGACATGAAGGAAGAGCCAGGCCCTGATACACGGCAAAGGGAATGGAAAGACTGGCTATTCCCCTACAGAAGTCAAGCAAAATTTCTCCCCTATGGTATCAAGTGGATGCCTACCCAGGTTAGTTTACCCTGAGCCATCCCCATGAAGACAAAGGAATGGATCGTGAATTCTTGGAGAACACAGTACAGGTTGTATTTGCCATTATGACTTCCACGCAGACTATTCGGGTGGATAGCAGTTGACTAATTCAATGAATATTAATAAATAATATGTATGTTCTAATGTTAATACATGTTAATAATACCCACATAATAAACATAATTTACAACTATGTTCTAATGTTAATTACCTTGACAAGAGTAGAAACAACTAAATAAAACCAAAACAAATAATCTCTTGTTAATAAAAAGGCATACATTGACTAACATGCTCTAAAAGCAAACACAGTATAGGAGCTATGGGAAAATGGCTTTGATCCTCCCTGGATAGATATTATGTCAATTATTTTCTCCTCTGTGAAATGTAATTTTGATAGTATGAAAATGTGGTAATGGTACTCAGGAAGATCACTCCCTGGAGAAGCACCTGTGTGATGAACTGTCACAGAGAATCTGCAGAGAAGAACCTATCTGGGAAACTGGACCAGGGAAGGAGGGATGTTTTTCTGGGATCAAGAGCTGATGTTATCTTTGCTTCTAAATTAAGCTAGAAATATGAGTGTCCCTTGGTCCAAACTGTGAGTCAGGCACAGACAGAACGTGGCTGAAAATCTGCTGGACCAACAAATGAGAGCCTCAGGACCCAGACACCAAGGTCCACCAGGAAGATGGAGCACCTAAAGCTGGCTGAGAGCATCCCAAGAAGCCCATATTTGCCAAAAGAGAGGATAAGTTGGTGAGTATGAGTCTGGAAAACCCAACAGGTCAAGGAAGAGTTTGGAAGGATTAACTCACGACAGTTGAAACCTAGGGAAGGAGCCTTTGGTGGAAGACACAGGTGTGATTTTTGGTTTGTTGTGTTTGCTTTGTTGTTGTTCACATTTCGAGCTGTGCTGTCTGTGATGATGAGATGCTCTGCAATCTGCATTGGGCCATGTGGATGTTGGGTACCTGAAATAGGGACAGTGTGTCCAAAGAATTGAATTCATAATTTTAATTAATTTAAATTTAGAGTCACCCATGTCTCAAAGCCACTGTATTCGCACACGTAGAGGCTCAAGAACCAGCATAGTATCCAAGAAATTCGGGAAAACTAGGGGTTTAGAGATTAACATGGACCAAAAACAAATAGACACAAACAATTCCTAGAAGAGTCTAATACTCCTAACAAATCCAGCAGTGATACCAATCCAAGTCATCCTCAGTCTAAAGATCTAAAAATCTTGGTTTTCTTAGAAACACCCAAGACAAAGATGAAACACAGTGTATGACCCATATACTACAAAAGACAAGCCAGTCTAAGATTGAAAGTTGGGTTACCTTTATAAATGTGAACTCATTCACTAAAATCAGCATGTTTATTTGATACATCTAGCATGTATTAGGCAGAGAATGAGGCCATGATAGGGTTATATGTTTTCATATTATAATAGCAAAGGGCTTAGGAGGCAAGGGAAGTAGAAAAAGTAAAATTATTGACTGGAGCATGGCTGCAGGGAGACACACTGCGTTATAGAAGGTAGTTTCTCTGGAAAATGAGATGGGGCCATAGGAAGGAGTGAGTAGAAGGCTTTCATTCAGCATAAGCTTTTCACTTTTTTCCACAGTATCCCAATAACACATTTTACTTTATAATTAAAAACACAAATAAAGATAAGCATAAATAAGGTTAAGAATCACCACAAAGATAAAATGGTTCTGGGAGCACACACTTGAGATATACGGATGACTAAGAAAGAAAATAGAAGCCTCTGGTAGAACTTCTTTGAAAGAGAAACTCAATGTCACAGGAGGCACAGGACACGAGCCTCAGGGATAACAGAGAGTAAGAAGGTGACAAGAGGGACAGAGAAAAGCAGGGCAGGTGACTGACGGCGCAATGGCCCATTATGGATGAGCAGGAAGAAGATGAAAAGAACAAGTGGAAGCACTGGTCCTGCATGGTGAGATACATATCATTTTCAGAGACTGGAGGAGAGGTGGATGGAGATAAATTTCTTGCCATGTGTATGTAGGTGAAAGGAATTAGAAGATGATTCCACATGCTGAGATTGGAGGTCCTAGGAGTAAAGTGAAGGTTTGTGATGGTAAACTGAAGAGTGGGAAGGAGATCTGCCCCATGATAAGAAAGAATTGTGAAGGTCACACATTTGTAGTGGCACGAATCCAGAGTGCTAGGGGATTTTCTTCAGCTGCGATCAGTGATCTGCATGTAGGTCAGATAATTTGACTGTCATATTGAACCACTGTGGTTAATGAAGCAAGAGGAGAAGGTTACAAAGGGAGAGAGGAATGTTGAGAAATAGTTGAGGTGATCAACCAGTGGATCAGGCTGAGCAGGAAAAAGAAATGAGCCCAGGAGAGGCTGACAGATTGAAAATTAAATTTAAGAAACTTATGGTTACCAAAAAGGAAAGGGGGGACTTCCCTGGTGGTGCAGTGGTTAAGACTCCATGCTCCCAATGAAGAGGGCCCAGGTTCAATCCCTGGTCAGGGAACTAGATCCCACATGCATGCTGCAACTAAGTGTTTGAATGTCGCAACTAAGGAACCTGCGAGCCACAACTAAGGAGCCTACCTGCCACAACTAAGACCTGGCACAACCAAATTAATGAATTAATTAATTTAATTTAATTCAAAAATTTTTAAAAAAGGAAAGGGGAAGGTGGGGAGGGATAAATTAGGAGTTTGGGATTTATATATACACACTACTATATATAAAATAGATAATCAACAAGGACCTACTGTACAGCACAGGGAGCTCTAGTCAATATTCTGTAATAGTTTATATGGGGAAAGAATCTGAAAAAGAATGGATATATGTATAAGTATAACTGAATCACCTTGCTGTACACCTGAAACTAACACAACAGTGTAAATCAACTATACTCTAATATAAAATAAAAAAATTAAAAAAGGAAATGAAACATAAGAAATAGGAAAAATTGATGGTAAAGATGAAACAGAGGGTGTAGCTGTGAAAACCTTTGTTAAGATCGTGGAAACATCCATGTTGGTGCCTTAGAGAACCATTCAGTGGAACCACAGGGCTTCCATGAAGCTTGAAGGTGCTGCTCCTCATCAAAAGCCCAAGGTTGAGCCTTGTCTAAAAGAGATTTCTGAGCATTACTTTTGTCCAATAGAATGAGCCCAACAATATTCACAGGGACCCACACGTTTTCAAAAGAATTGTATTGACAGGACTCCTGCCAGGTGGGATTGTAAAGGACAGAGACGGTACAAAATGAAAGAGGTCTTTGGATGCCTAAACGTCTACAGGCAAGAAGTAGCCAGCAAAAAAATACTCAGCTGCAAACATAAGCTACCTTTATTGAAAAAGGAAGGATAAAACAGAAGGTAAAACAAGAGCCTCAAGGGCAGAGCCAAGAACCACAGAGAATAATTCCTAGGCCATGAGTCCAAATCAAGGATCTGTCAACATGTACTTTGCTAAATTTCAGAATTGCTGTGAACCAGTAACTCCTATGCATATCCTGATTGAAAAGGGCAAGCTATGACAATTATGCTATGCCTTACCCAATATGTGGAACGTATGTGAGCATGTGCGTGCATATGGCTGGCGGGGAGCAGATAACTCTCTCTTTAGTTCACAGGTCTTCAGGTTGAGAGAAGCTTACTCAAGGAGTTAAACACAAAGAAACACACCAGAGGATCACCATCCCCACATGTATCTGTGTGATGTGGATGATGAGATTCTGAATTTCCAGCTGATGCTGTAATTGGGTGACCCTGTTCAGTGCTTTGTGGTGAGTGTATTTTACATCTTGGAGGGTTGTGCATCCTTAAAGGGCCAGAGGGTGAACTGCGTAGCAAACCTCCGAAATGTCCCCAACCATTCTTGCCTCCTGGTCATTACGCCCTTAGATAGAACCCTCCCAAACTGAATTACGGTTGGCCATGGGTCCAGTGGGATGCAGCAGAAGTGACAGTGCGTGACACCTGAAGCTAGATCATAAAACATGCTGCAGTTTCCACCATGATCTCTCTCTTGGATGGTTGCCACGTTGTGAGGACACATAAACAGCCTTGTAGAGAGCTCCACATGGTAAGGCAATGAGTTCTTCTGCCCAGAGCCACCAGCAACCTTGCAGATCTTTAGTGAGCAGATCTACAAGGCCCAGTTGAGCCTTGATGATTCCTGCTCTAACCAATATCATGACTACAACCTCTTGAGAGACTCTGAGCCAGAGCCGCCCAGCTAAGCCACTTCTAAGTGCCTCTCTCACAGAACCTGACTGAAATGATCAATGTTTACTGTTACTTTAAGATGATAACTTTCATAGTAATTATTATTCAGCGATAGATAATGAATGATAAAAGTGAAATGGATTTTGTTCCTTGGAGTTGAAGACAATATGGCAAAGTCAAGAGTGTGGCATGGTTTCCACGTGGATGTTGAGGTCTCTTGGATGGCGGTATGACCTGGAATAGGAGATTACACTTGCTAAGTTCACAGATTCTTCAGTCAGTCTGGCTGGCTGGTCGCAAGGAGGTCAAGGTTAGTAAAAATTAGGATAAAAAGCATAGTGAAATAAACTTCAAACAATATTGACCCCCCCCGTCTTTTATTTTACAAGGGCAAAAGGTTAATTCCAGTAATGAAATTGTGTGCCTCCTCACACTTACTCACTTCAAGTTTTGTTCCTTCACTAATATAACAGCACTCATAAAGACAATAAGGATAAAAAGTCACACAAGCTCAAGTTTTTAACACACCATGTACTCTTTTAGATCTGACATAGTTTAATATTTGTGGATATGTGAATGGACTAATCACCTAGTTATAGCATCATCAACACTTATATTTTCTTGCTTGAACTGATTACTCTGCTGTAATCATTTGCATAATACTATATGTTCTTCATAATTTTTATTTAAAGTAATTCCTTGAATGAATGTAGAATAATTCGCTTAGCTCCCCTCCTATTGCTGACTTTGACTTTGACTTTTTACCCAATTAAAAATCATGCCGTGTAGAGAGCACCCTCTTAATTTTGAGTTAATTCTTCATGAAAATTGTTCTTGGGTGAAATTACTGGGTCAAAGGCCCTTGGCCATTTTAAACAGTAACAAAGCAAGTTTATTCTTCTCAGTCTAGACTAAGAATGAACTATGAGATGCTATGGGGATTAACTAAAATGGGAAAGAAGAAAAAGAGAGTTGGGCATCAGAAAATGACTACCTGCTAAACTGCTATCCCACAGATCAAAGGTAGAAACCATGTGACCTTTGTTGGACCAAAGCCATTAGTATCTCTATGCTCAGGATGTAGTTGGGGAGCCTTCTTATATTTCATCTCTATAAACTGTCTGCACCCTTCCACTGCCCGTCCCATCATCTGATTGGTCAGTATTAATCAGAACTTAAGCCACATCCTACAGGATACCAGGATACCTGTACTGGACACAACTTAGAAGAAGAGAGCTTGCACTTAGCATCAGACAGGCATCATGCTGCACTGATACCTGTTATCATCCTGCCTGTAAAGAAGAGGACATGAGCTGAGGAGTGTAGCAGGTAGCCTATTTTGCATATTAAAGAACTAGTGAAGCCAGATGCAGACCTCAAAATTCATGTCTGTTCTTTCAGCGCCCATCAAGTTTGTGGGGCTTAATGCCTTATAATCAAAACTAATCCACATCACTTACTGACTCCTTTCCAAATTAAAAAGAAAAATAAATGTTTCATGTCAAGTTTTTTTCTAGTGTCGATTTTTTAATGTTGGGTCAATTTCCCCATCTTTCTAGCGAGTATGATTTTAAGTATATGTTAGCACCTCTTATCTCATGCTTAGGACCAGAAAATTCCTAAATGTCAGAGGTTACAAGCTGGTCTGTTGACGTGTAGATCTTAGTCTTTGGTCTCAGAAGATTAAACGCCCTTTTCCCCAACACTCCCTCCACTAAATAAGAAGAAGTGTTCTTCTCATTTTGTCCTTCAGACTAGAGGTGCCCAAGAGTACTTTGAAAGACTATTCAGATTCTGCAGAGGATGCTCCCCAATCCATGAAGGAGTCCGCAGCTTGGTGTGTGACCTATGTCACATGTGAAGGATGTGTGCCGTGTGACCCACAGAGAGAAGCATGCAGCCTGCCCTCCCCCAGCCTGGTGAAACCCCCTCTTGGGCTGTGCTACCCCCTCCAGTGTACTTCCCAAAGATTATGAGCTCATTTGTTCTACTGTAGTTGTTTACTGCTTCCAGTGTTTTGAAAATAACAGATGTGTCCTTTATTGAAAGTGGTCTGGTTTTAAGCCCCTTAATTATTTTTCAGTTGGATCAGCTATTTTACATTAATTAAAACATACACACACACACACACACACACACACACTACCATGGCATGTGGGGCCTCAGTCTTGTGCTGTAAACTCTCAGAAAGGTGAAAATGCTGAGAAGGGTTACTGGTATCCTGGAATCATCTTCACAAACAGCTGTGATGGTCTGGAAGAGAACTTCCCACAGGCACGGATGCACCAGCTACTGCCAAGAAAAATGCTGCTGTGGATGCAGAAAATGCTATGGTTGGAAATAATACAAACCTAACAGCATCTCCTGGAAAATCCCAGGAACTTGTAGCCAGAGGACACAGATATGGGGCATGTGCGTGTGTACCGGCAGCACGGCAAGGGGAAATGGTCATGTGGTAAGGAGACTGAAGGATGCTCTCTCAAGTGCACCAGGGCCCGAAGCTGGCTTATCATCAAAACCAAGAATATCTACTGAGTCTCTCTAAGCTGTGTGGTACCATCAAAATCAGAGGTCCTGTTTGTGCCATCAGCTTTGCTATTGAGTGATGATGCAACCCAGTCACTGTGGCTCTTCCCTGCTTCTTCAACTGATCTCAACAAATACTGATTCAGCTTTCACTATAGGGGTACAATCCTGAAGAAGGCAGGTATTTTTATTTGAGTTTTATTTGTTCCCCCTCAAAAAAAAAAAAAAAACTGGATCAGTGTTTGGATATAAGGTTTCACTCCTACATTTTAATCATGTTTAGAAGAGTCAGACGTAGAAAGAGATGAAACATGTGTCAAAGGGAAAGAGGCTATAAGTAGGACAGACACTGCACTACCTGCATTTTAACTGAAGAAGTAGAAAGAGTAATAACACATGTACTATATAGTTAGGTAGGTGTATGTCCAATTAGTGTCTGTTACGCCCCTGCCCCTTCACTATGGGCTCCATGGCGGGGAGCACCAGATAAGCTTGGTTTACTGTTACTTCCCAAAAACCTTGCCTTGTGTCTGGCACATCATACACATACACATTCCATCAGCATATATTTGTTGAATAAATAAATTTTGTATTAAATAAAATAACTTGAATACGGGTAGAAAAAGCAGCCCAAGGTGTTAAATTTTGTCTGCCCTGAGACTTTCTTCAATGTTTCTTCAGACTATTTCTGTACCATCTGCACTAGTAGGAAAGAAAGGCCTAGGGACCCTCTCAGCATCATTTATTATATTTATGTTGCACCTATCACCTTGGTACTGTATCTAGGTCAGCAATTTCCTAAAGTTTGTTTCATAATATCCAGGAGTATCTCTCTGGGGCCATAATGTCTCAAAATAGTCTCTAAATAAAATTAAGTTTCATACCACTTAATTTTTAAAAATAAACATGGCCCATGAAGGGAAAGCCTTATAATACCAAGAATATAATTCAAAAATATAATATTACCTGGAAAGTTGGCAACCAGAGACCTATGTTCATTCCAAGGTAATTACCAATTCATTTATTTGTTTATTTTTCCAACAAATATTTATTAAATACTTACTTTGTGTCAGCCATTATACCGGGTTCCTGAGCTATAATTATGTACAGCCCTAGTCCTTGCCCTACTTAAAGGAGCTTGTTTAAAGGGCAGTGTGATGGGGATACAATAGGGTATCAAATCCAAATATTCCAATCCAGCATTACTTGGATGTCAACATAAGTTATATAGAGTGTGTTATCCTATATTTCTTATCTTTTCCTGATGGCTCTATTCCTCATAATGAACAAAACCTAAGGAAGACTCTGATATAAACAACCCTGTATCTCCTGAGTCTTAAAGAACTTGCCCTGACCCATGGATTCTGTTCTGTAGCAAAGACTCTGAAATTCAGGTGACCAGACCAGTCAACCTTTGGTTAGGTACCTGCAGCTTCTGACTCTTTGCATACCTCAGAATCAGGTACTTAAAAGCCCAACTAAACCTCCCCATCAGTCAACCAAGTTCTTCACCTGAATACTTTTATTTCTTCCAAGCACACCTAGGTCAAAAATCTGGAAATATTTTTGACGCTTTAGGATATCAGAAAAAGCATAATCCTTGAAGTCACAAAGATGTGAATTCAGATCCCGGGGGAAGATGGCAGAAGAGTGAGACGTGGAGATCACCTTCCTCCCCACAGATACATCAGAAATTCATCTACACGTGGAACAACTGCTACAGAACACCTACTAAACGCTGACAGAAGACCTCAGACCCCCCAAAAGGCAAGAAACTCCCCACATACCTGGGTAGGGCAAAAGAAAAAAGAATAAACAGAGACAAAAGGATAGGGATGGGACCTGCACCAGTGGGAGGGAGCCGTGAAGGAGGAATGGTTTCCACACACTAGGAAGCCCCTTCGCAGGCGGAGACTGTGGGTGGCAGAGGTTGGGAGCTTCGGAGCCACGGAGGAGAGCACAGCAACAGGGGTGCGGAGGGCAAAGCGGAGAGATTCCCGCACAGAGATTCGGCTTTGACCAGCACTCACCAGCCCGAGAGGCTTGTCTGCTCCGCCGCCAGGTTGGGCGGGGCTGGGAGCTGAGGCTCGGGCTTTGGTCAGAGCGCAGGGAGAGGACTGGGGCTGGCGGCGGGATGAAAGCCTGAAGGGGTTAGTGCACCACGGCTAGCCGGGAGGGAGTCCTGGAAAAAGTCTGGAGCTGCCGAAGAGGCAAGAGACTTTTTCTTCCGTCTTTGTTGCCTGGTGCACAAGGAGAGGGGATTAAGAGCGCTGCTTAAAGGAGCTCCAGAGAAGGGCGCGAGCCGCGGCTGAAGGCGCGGACCCCGGAGACGGGCGTGGGACTCTGGGTCTGCTGCTGCCGCCGCCAAGAGGCCTGTGTGTGAGCGCAGGTCACTGTCCACTCCCCCTTTCCGGGGAGCCTGTGCAGCCCGCCACTGCCGGGGTCCCGGGATCCAGGGACGGCTTCCCCGGGAAAGCGCACGGAGCGCCTCGGGCTGGTGCAACGTCACGCTGGCCTCTGTCGCCGCAGGCTCGCCCTGCACTCCGTGCCGCTCCCTCCCCCCGCCCCGGCCTGAGTGAGCCAGAGTCCCCGAATCAGCGGCTCCTTTAAACCCGTCCTGTCTGAGCGAAGAACAGACACCCTCCGGCGACATACACAGAGAGGCGGGGCCACATCCAAAGCTAAGACCCGGGAGCTGTGAGAACAAAGAAGACAAAGGGAAATCTCTCTGTGCAGCCTCAGAAGCAGCGGATTGAAGGTCCACAATCAACTTGATGTACCCTGCATCTGCGGAATACCTGAATAGACAATGAATCATCCCAAATTGAGGAGGTGGACTTTGAGAACAAGATTTAAGATTTTTTCCCCTTTTCCTCTTTTTACAAGGAATTATCTCAAATTGAGGAGGTGGACTTTGAGAGCAAGATTAACGATTTTTTCCCCTTTTTGTGAATGTGTATGTGTATGCTTCTGTGTGAGATTTTCTCTGTATAGCTATGCTTCCACCATTTGTCCCAGGGTTCTATCCGTCCGTTTTTTTTTTTCTTTTTTTCATAATTACTTTTCTATTTTAATAACGCTACTATATTTTATCATACTTTATTCTATTTTACTTTAACTTCTCTCTTTCTCTTTTTACTACCTTCCCTTCCTCCCTCTCTCCCTCCCTCCCTCCTTTCTTACTTTATTTCTTTCTTTCCTTCCTCCCTCCCTCCATCCCTCCCTCCTTTCTTTCTTTCCTTTTTTCTTCCTCCCTTCCTTCCTTTCTTTCTTTCTATCTTTCTTTCTTCTACTAATTCTTTCTTTCTACTTTTTCCCCCTTTTATTCTGAGCCGGAGAGATGAAAGGCTCTTGGTGCTGCAGCCAGGAGTCAGTGCTGTGCCTCTGAAGTGGGAGAGCCAACTTCAGGACACGGGTCCACAAGAGACCTCCCAGCTCCACATAATATCAAGCGGCGAAAATCTCCCAGAGATCTCCATCTCAACACAAGCACCTAGCTTCACTCAATGACAAGCAAGCTACAGTGCTGGTCACCCTATGCCAAGCAACTAGCAAGACAGGAACACAACCCCACCCATTAGCAGAGAGGCTGCCTAAAATCATAATAAGTCCACAGACACCTCAAAACACACCACCAGACGTGGACAAGTCCACCACAAAGACAAGATCCAGCCTCATCCACCAGAACACAGGCACTAGTCCCCTCCACCAGGAAGGCTACACAGCCCACTGAAACAACCTTAGCCAGTGGGGACAGACGCCAAAAACAACGGGAACTACGAATCTGCAGCCTGCAAAAGGAGACCCCAAACACAGTAACATAAGCAAAATGAGAAATCAGAGAAACACAGCAGGTGAAGGAGCAAGATAAAAACCCACCAGACCTAACAAATAAAGAGGAAATAGGAAGTCTACCTGAAAAAGAATTCAGAATAATGATAGTAAAGATGATACAAAATCTTGGAAATAGAATAGACAAAATGCAAGAAACAGTTAACAAGGACCTAGAAGAACTAAAGATGAATCAAGCATTGATTAAAAACACAATAAATGAAATGAAAAATACTCTAGATGGGATCAATAGCAGAATAACTGAGGCAGAAGAACGGATAAGTGACGTGGAACATAAAATAGTGGAAATAACTGCTGCAGAGCAGAATAAAGAAAAATAATGAAAAGAACAGAGGACAGTCTCAGAGACCTCTGGGACAACATTAAACGCACCAACATTCGAATTATAGGGGTTCCAGAAGAAGAAGAGAAAAAGAAAGGGACTGAGAAAATATTTGAAGAGATTATAGTTGAAAACTTCCCTAATATGGGAAAGGAAATAGTTTATCAAGTCCAGGAGGCACAGAGAGTCCCATATAGAATAAATCCAAGGAGAAATACGCCAAGACACAGATTAATCAAACTGTCAAAATTTAAACACAAAGAAAACATATTAAAAGCAGCAAGGGAAAAACAACAAATAACATACAAGGGAATCCACATCAGGATAACAGCTGATCTCTCAGCAGAAACTCTACAAGCCAGAAGGGAGTGGAAGGACATAATTAAAGTGATGAAGGAGAAAAACCTACAACCAAGATTACTCTACCCAGCAAGGATCTCATTCTGATTTGATGGAGAAATTAAAACCTTTACAGATAAGCAAAAGCTGAGAGAGTTCAGCACCACCAAACCAGCTTTACAACAAATGCTAAAGGAACTTCACTAGGCAAGAAACACAACAGAAGGAAAAAACCTACAATAATGAACCCAAAACAATTAAGGAAATGGGAAAAGGAACATACATATCGATAATTACCTTAAATGTAAATAGACTAAAAGCTCCCACCAAAACACACAGATTGGCTGAATGGATACGAAAACAAGACCCATATATATGCTGTCTACAAGAAACCCACTTCAGACCTAGAGACACATAGAGATTGAAAGTAAGGGGATGGAAAAAGATATTCCATGCAAATGGAAATCAAAAGAAAGCTGGAGTAGCCATTCTTATATCAGACAAAATAGACTATAAAATAAAGACTATTAGAAGAGACAAAGAAGGACACTACATTATGATCAAGGCATCGATCCAAGAAGAAGATATAACAATTGTAAATATTTACGCACCCAACATAGGAGCACCTCAATACATAAGGCAAATACTAAAAGCCATAAAAGAGGAAATCGACAGTAACACACTCATAGTAGGGGACTTCAACACCCCACTTTCACCAATGGACAGATCATCCAAAGTGAAAATAAATAAGGAAACACAAGCTTTAAATGATAAATTAAACAAGATGGACTTAATTGATATTTATAGGACATTCCATCCAAAAACAACAGAATACACAATCTTCTCAAGTGCCCATGGAACATTGTCCAGGATAGATCATATCTTGGGTCACAAATCAACCCTTGGTAAATTTAAGAAAACTGAAATTGTATCAAGTATCTTTTCTGACCACAATGCTATGAGACTAGACATCAATTACAGGAAAAGATCTGTAAAAAATACAAACACATGGAGGCTAAACAATACACCAGTTAATAATGAAGTGGTCACTGAAGAAATCAAAGAGGAAATTAAAAAATACCTAGAAACAAATGATAATGGAGACACGATGACCCAAAACCTATGGGACACAACAAAAGCAGTTCTAAAGGGGAAGTTTATAGCAATACAATCCCACCTTAAGAAACAGGAAACATCTCGAGTAAACAACCAGACCCTGCACCTAAAGCAATTAGAGAAAGAAGAACAAAAAAACCCCAAAGTTAGCAGAAGGAAAGAAATCATAAAGATCAGATCAGAAATAAATGAAAAAGAAATGAAGGAAACGATAGCAAAGATCAATAAAAAAAAAAAGTTGGTTCTTTGCGAAGATAAACAAAATTGATAAACCATTAGCCAGACTCATCAAGAAAAAGAGGGAGAAGACTCAAATCAATAGAATTAGAAATGAAAAAGGAGAAGTAACAACTGACACTGCAGAAATACAAAAGATCATGAGAGATTACTACAAGCAACTCTATGCCAATAAAATGGACAACCTGGAAGAAATGGACAAATTCTTAGAAATGCACAACCTGCCAAAACTGACTCAGGAAGAAGTAGAAAATATGAATAGAACAATCACAAGCACTGAAGTTGAAACTGTGATTAAAAATCTTCCAACAAACAAAAGCCCAGGACCAGATGGCTTCACAGGCGAATTCTATCAAACATTTAGAGAAGAGCTAACACCTATCCTCCTCAAACTCTTCCAAAATATAGCAGAGGGAGGAACACTCCCAAACTCATTCTACGAGGCCACCATCACCTTGATACCAAAACCAGGCAAGGATGTCACAAAGAAAGAAAATGACAGGCCAATATCACTGATGAACATAGATGCAAAAATCCTCAACAAAATACTAGCAAACAGAATCCAACAGCACATTAAAAGAATCATACACCATGATCAAGTGGGGTTTATTCCAGGAATGCAAGGATTCTTCAATATACGCAAATCAGTCAACGTGATACACCATATTAACAAATTGAAGGAGAAAAACCATATGATCATCTCAATAGATGCAGAGAAAGCTTTCGACAAAATTCAACACCCATTTATGATAAAAACCCTGCAGAAAGTAGGCATAGAGGGAACTTTCCTCAACATAATAAAGGCCATATATGACAAACCCACAGCCAACATTGTCCTCAATGGTGAAAAACTGAAACCATTTCCACTAAGATCAGGAACAAGACAAGGCTGCCCACTCTCACCATTCTTACTCAACATAGTTTTGGAAGTCTTAGCCACAGCAATCAGAGAAGAAAAGGAAATAAAAGGAATCCAAATTGGAAAAGAAGAAGTAAAGCTGTCATTGTTTGCAGATGACATGATACTATACATAGAGAATCCTAAAGATGCTACCAGAAAACTACTAGAGCTAATCAATGAATTTGGTAAAGTTGCAGGATACAAAATTAATGCACAGAAATCTCTGGCATTCCTGTACACTAATGATGAAAAATCTGAAAGTGAAATCAAGAAAACACTCCCATTTACCATTGCAACAAAAAGAATAAAATATCTCGTAATAAACCTACCTAAGGAGACAAAAGACCTGTATGCAGAAAATTATAAGACACTGATGAAAGAAATTAAAGATGATACAAATAGATGGAGAGATATACCATGTTCCTGGATTGGAAGAAACAATATTGTGAAAATGACTCTTCTACCCAAAGCAATCTACAGATTCAATGCAATCCCTATCAAACTACCACTGGCATTTTTCACAGAACTAGAACAAAAAATTTCAAAATTTGTTTGGAAAAACAAAAGACCCCGAATAGCCAAAGCAATCTTGAGAACAAAAAAACGGAGCTGGAGGAATCAGGCTCCCTGACTTCAGACTATACTACAAAGCTCCAGTAATCAAGACAGTGTGGTACTGGCACAAAAAGAGAAAGATAGATCAATGGAACAGGATAGAATGCCCAGAGAAAAACCCATGCACATATGGTCAACTTATCTTTGATAAAGGAGGCAGGAATGTACAGTGGAGAAAGGACAGCCTCTTCAATAAATGGTGCTGGGATAACTGGACAAAGACATGTAAAAGTATGAGATTAGATCATTCCCTAACACCATACACAAAAATAAGCTCAAAATGGATTAAAGACCTAAATGTAAGGCCAGGAACTATCAAACTCTTAGAGGAAAACACAGGCAGAACACTCTATGACATAAATCACAACAAGATCCTTTTGGACCCACCTCCTAGAGAAATGGAAATGAAAACAAAGATAAATAAATGGGACCTAATGAAACTTCAAAGCTTTTGCACAGCAAAGGAAACCATAAACAAGAGCAAAAGACAACCCTCAGAATGGGAGAAAATATTTGCAAATGAAGCAACTGACAAAGGATTCATCTCCAAAATTTATAAGCAGCTCATGCAGCTCAATAGCAAAAAAACAAACAACCCAATCCAAAAATGGGCAGAAGACTTAAATAGGCATTTCTCCAAAGAAGATATACAGACTGCCAACAAACACATGAAAGAATGCTCAACATCATTAATCATTAGAGAAATGCAAATCAAAACTACAATGAGATATCATCTCACACCAGTCAGAATGGCCATCATCAAGAAATCTCAAAACAATAAATGCTGGAGAGGGTGTGGAGAAAAGGGAACACTCTTGCACTGCTGGTGGCAATGTGAATTGGTACAGCCACTATGGAGAACAGTATGGAGGTTCCTTAAAAAACTACAAATAGAACTACCATATGACCCAGCAATCCCCTACTAGGCATATACCCTGAGAAAACCATAATTCAAAAAGAGACATGTACCAAAATGTTCATTGCAGCTCTACTCACAATAGCCCGGAGATGGAAACAACCTAAGTGTCCATCAACGGATGAATGGATAAAGAAGATGTGGCACATATATACTATGGAATATTACTCAGCCATAAAAAGAAACGAAACTGAGCTATTTTTAATGAGGTGGATAGAGGTAGAGTCTGTCATACAGAGTGAAGTAAGTCAGAAAGAGAAAGACAAATACCGTATGCTAACACATATATATGGAATTTAAGAAAAAAAAATGTCATGAAGAACCTAGGGGTAAAACAGGAATAAGGACACAGACCTACTTGCAAATGGATTTGAGGATATGGGGAGGGGGAAGGGTAAGCTGTGACAAAGCGAGAGAGAGGCATGGACATATATACAGTACCAAACGTAAGGTAGATAGCTACTGTGAAGCAGCCGCATAGCACAGGGAGATCAGCTCGGTGCTTTGTGACTGCCTGGAGGGGTGGGATAGGGAGGGTGGGAGGGAGGGAGATGCAAGAGGGAAGGGACGTGGGAACAGATGTATATGTATGACTGATTCACTTTGTTATAAAGCAGAAACTAATTTAAAAAAAGATGTGAATTCAAATCCCAGCTCTGCTACTGGTGTACACTGAGTAATGTGGCTAGATTTCTCCTCCCATAAAAGGACGGTAGTTCTAACCTCTTAGAAGTGTTATGAGAATTAAATGAGAACACATAGAAGGCTCTTAAAATAGTGCCAAAGACAGTGAAGTTATTCAATAAATGTTCTTTCCTCCATTCATATAATAATGTAAGCCATTATGATAATATTCTGATTTTGACTTTACTCACTATAAGTATGCAAACAATGACATTGTTCTCCATATATTTTAAGATGATCATTCACTTAAAAATCATGCCATGATAATAATTAAAAAATGACTTGCTTTGGGGCTTCCCTGGTGGCACAGTGGTTGAGAATCTGCCTGCCAATGCAGGGGACACGGGTTCAAGCCCTGGTCTGGGAAGATCCCACATGCCGCGGAGCAACTAGGCCCGTGAGCCACAACTACTGAGCCTGCGCGTCTGGAGCCTGTGCTCCGCAACGAGAGGGAGCGATAGTGAGAGGCCCGCGCATCGTGATGAAGAGTGGCCCCCGCTCGCCGCAACTAGAGAAAGCCCTCGCACAGAAACAAAGACCGAACACAGCCAAAAATAAATAATAAATAAATAATTAAAAAAAAAAAATGACTTGCTTTAGTGAATGGTGCAAGATAATGGTGTGATTCTCTGGGCTGTGAATGCCTGGCCAGTGATACTACCAGAGTGCTATACCTGCAGGTGTAGATCCTAACAGATCATTGCAGAGACAAGACAGTGATCTTACTGGTGGTGCAGAGGCTGTCATGACTGTCAGTCATATGTTTTATAGACATATGTATATATACATATATATGCATATATACGTATATGCATATATATATTTAAACAGATAACAATTCTTTGACAAAATTGAAGTAAAATGCAATATTGTAAGAATATTATGCAGTAAGACACGTATTTCCATCATTAATCCAAACGGAGTCACCAATGTGATTGATCAGATTGCAAAACACTGATGGGTCATGTTTCTAATGGGCAGGGTTCTGGTACATTCAGATGTCATGCACTTGAATGGGATTTCTTCCATTCTGTGTTCAGGACTTGGTAAGCTGAGCCTTGCGCTTTTTTTTTTTTTTTTTTTTTCAGGCTCTGTCTCTCCCTGCTTGATAATGCTGGTTATTACTTCCAGTTGCTGAACCATACGGCAAGTAGCAAATAATTAAGATTTACGTTCAAAAGGAGGAAGGAGGCCCCATTAAGGACGTGCACAGCCCAGCTTAACTCTACCCGATTCTGCTTGGGATTCGTTGGGAATTGGAACAGCCAATAATAAAGTGATACTTCCCATTTCATGCCCTACTATCAATCCTCTGACATCTCTCTCCAAGGAGTGATTATAGGAAGGGCAAAATTGGGCATTTCTGGGTTTGTCCCATCTTACCCTACTTTTACTTATGACATCACTGTGCATCTTATGGGTTGTTCTGACCTTTCGAATAGCAAAACTGGGCCTCAAACAAGAAGCCAGATCCTAGGAACAGAACTTTTACTGTACTAATGATGGAAGAGAAAGGTTATCACTCGATTTGCAGTTCAAGATCACAGCCAGATCTTTCCACCTGAAAATATTTTCAGAAATTACACAAAAATTATTAGTGGCATCACAGAATTTTCTTTCCTGAAAATGTTTTTCAAAATTAGATTATCCTTCCCATCTCCTTGCTCAGGTTAGAAGGACATAAATTTCTTCCCGGAATCAAAAGGAAAACTCAAATTTCTGTACTAGAAAACAAATTATGACATGAATTGATCACACATGTTGGCCTAACATCTTACTCCCCATTCCTCAGAATGGGGGTGTCTTCCTAGAGTTAAATCATAATTGCTGCCCACGGAGGTATTCCTACATGTTCATATTAAAAGCAGCCTTAAAAATGCCCCACTGTGCCACAGGAGCATCTACATGACATATAGGGACACAAGATGTTTGTGTGTCACTTCTATCTTGCCACAAGGTCAGCTTATATCCCAGGAGACAAAAAAAGACTCTTCTTTAGGCAGAAGGTCTTTGCAACATAGTGTAGATACTGTACAACGTAGATACTGTTTTTGTGTTATGTTCTCCCACTGTGATCACCTCACGCTAAGTGATCTTTGTAACTCAGTATCTACTCTGGTCTGGGGACTGAAACTTCATTTGTCTATTCTGTCCATTGTTAATATTCACTACTTTTTAAAACAGTGTGGGTCTGCAGAGGTCGTGGAGCATATAAGCAGATAATTTAATGATGGAATATGTGTACTTGTGATGGGTCTCCTCTCTCTGCCAGTCCAATGTGCTCCTGGCCCATCTCTTAAAACTTTCTTGTCAATCCAAGAATTACTGCTGGAGTTTTCCAGAAGTCACTAGAGTTGCCCCTTGTTATGTTTGTTTAGAGGCTTTTGCCTCCCTGCTTTGAACTTCAAGAACATCATCCTACTGTCCACTTGCAGCTTCTTAAACTTGTTCATCCTGGTACTCGGACTCAGCCTTCTCCTGTGTCTCCCTTCTAGCCAGGCCTGATGGCAGCCAGGCCATGAGTACAGGGGCGGCATGACTGTGTGGGAGGTTGCAATGCCAATCAGTTAAGTTGACTCTCTTTTTGCTGTTACTGAGGCAGCAGCGAGCACCCACGGTCGGTGGATGGCACACAGCAAGCACTGCTGCTCATTGCTGGAAGCTGAGCTGCATGAGACACTGCTGGGGAGAGCCACACATGACTCGGTCTGGGAAATATACGGAGGTTTAAGGGCCCAAGACAATAAACAAGCATGTGCAAGTTAACACAGTACAACTTTAACAAATAAATGTGGGGACACAGGAGATATAAAGTGGGGTAATCCTCCCCACTTGGGAGTGGGAGTTATAAACACTCAGTAGAGGCCACAGTGGAGAAACTAAGCTGGAAGGAGAGTTCACAAGCGAGCTCACTGAAGTGAAGGAGCCCTCATAAATATTCAGTGCAGAAGGAACAGTGATTCCCAGAGGAATCACAACGCCCCGGATAAGTGTTCTTGGGATGACCGGCAGGTGTACACACAGAGGGTTTCTTTCCACCAACTGTCTTCACACTCTCACACTCACAAGGCCACGCACGCCTTCTGAGGTTGACCAGTAAACCCAGACTTTGTGGAGTGTGGCTGTATTTTAGGGACTGCACACTTGCTTACAGGAGAAAGAAGCTAGAGATTTGGACTCAAACTCCTTTTAAGCCAAGGCCTCTGGACCCCGGGCCCAGCATAGCAGACACTTCATTCCCAGGAAGGCATAAGAGCTGACTCACGGGCCACGCTCCATGAAACCCATCAGCAGAAGTCTTTGATGGAGGTGAATCATAGTTGACAAATGATTAAAATATGGTTAATGATGATATCAAGGTACTCGAAGTTCTGAAGGGGAACTTTGAACATGAGATCTTCCCAGACCCTCCAGAGTCTTAAGCACTTGTCAGCTCATGATTTTTAAAAGTGCATTCGCTTTATCCGGTACCCATATAACCTTTCTCATCTCCTGTGCTCTGTTTCCCTGGCAACCATTTAGAAGTCTGCAAAAGGCACTGCTGTCTTGAAAAGAAAAGGACAATGGTCTGCAGCTTTCTCTCTTTCTTCAGGGTTTTCCTCCATCTTCCCAACCACTTTCCTGGCTCTCGGAGGCTTTGCAGGCTCCAGAGCCGGCTCCCCTCAGATGCGCAGCTGTGGGGTAATAAAGGAGGTGGGTGCCGGCCGGCCTGCTAGAAGCCGCTTCTTTGAGATGATAGGTCAGGGTCAGCTCAAAGGCCCTGTGGCTGCAGTGGAACAGTACTTAAAGCAGACGTACAGCCACAGACGCTTTCAGTAAGGCTCCCAGCCTGCCTTCAAACCACTCATCTCAGGAAGAGACCTGGGTAAAAGGCAGTGATGCTGGCGGCCAGCTGCCGGGATAAGGGAGCCGGCTCCTGGAGATAGAGGATGATGAGGCTCTGGCCCCGGGGACGGCTGCGTAAACCAAGCACGAGTAGCTGTTCTGAGGGGCCATGGAGCCCAGCACCTTCACGTTTGTCCTGCCTCCCTCGCACCTTCCGTGAAGTTTTTTTACTAACAGAAAATGTCATTGTCTCACTAAAGCCATGCTTCTCAGCTGCAGGAAGCATACAGGAGAAATGTGATGTTTTACAGGACGCCCTGTCACACTCGGAACAAAGCCGCAGCTAACAAAGTTCAGAGCATTTGCTATTCTTTTTTTTTTAAGAATTTTTTTTTTTTTTTTGGATGTGGACCATTTTTAAAGTCTTGATTGAATTTGTTACAATACTGCTTCTGTCTTGGTTTTTTGGCCCCGAGGCATGCGGGATCTTAGCTCCCTGACCAGGGATCAAACCCACACCCCCTGTATTGGAAGGTGAAGTCTTAACCACTGGACCGCCAGGGAAGTCCCAGCATTTGCCATTCTTGAACTGATCACCAAAGACCCTTTTCTATGGAAGGACAGGCAGATAAGAGGCAGCAACAGTGTGTCAGGAATTGTGTCAAAGGGCATCACAGCCATAGCATTGGATCCACAGACAACTCTGTGAGTAGGTATCCTTCCTATCTGTACCTGCATTCACTCCACCCACACACCCCCTGACTCTCAGATGTAAGTTGTGCAGCCGGGTCCATCAGCTTCCTAGAGCTGGTTCCAATTCCAGGTCTGTCTAAGTCCCTGGCATCTCCATCAAAGAGCTGACATGGCAGAGACGGCCAGGGATTGGGACGAGGTCTCTCATGTAAGACAGATCTGGATTAGTAAGTCTTCTGAAACCCACCCATCTCAGTAATACTGACCTAAGAAAGAGGGTCCCACAGAACCTCCTTCTGACTGATTTTATTTCAATTATGTAGCATCACAGAAGTAGGTTTTTAAAATGTTTGATTCACGACTATGTATTAAGGTCTTCCGAATGCTTGGCACCCTAAGAAATAAAAAAGGAACATGAGATAAAGTGCTGCCCTTCAGGGCAGGTGTAGATCAAGCCCTGTGGACTCTCCCTGGAAGTCTCAGGCCTGGGAATGCGTATCTGCTCTTAAGTAGGGCACTTGTGACCTTGGACCGCTTCTCTGAGCTTTAGTTGCCACACGTATGAAATGAAAGTAACAGTAAACCCTTCCTCAAGTTACTATGAGGATTAAGTGAGACAATATAAGCACAATGAATGTCAGATAATAAAGTAACCACTATTATTAGCTTATATTGTAATTGCAGTGGTAATAATTAAAAAAGCAAGACATAATATGATGAAGTTCTACAGCGAGAGGCTTATTTGACAAAACCAGCAGTGAAAGAGAGATGAATGTGGGCTGGTGTTCAGGACAAATTCATAAAGGCATTGAGTTTGACATGGGATGTTTAGATGTAGAAAAGAAGGGTATTCCAGGTGACTATGGAATTCATGAGCAAAAGGGTAAAGCTAAGAATAAGTAGGTTTAGAGATGCCAGTTTGGTCAAAGGAGAGTGGCCCCGTGGGACAGTGGAAGGAAAACACGCTGTACCAGGAAGACGGGCTGGTTTTGGGAGGTCTTACAGGTGGCACTTGTTCCCATAGACAAGGTTAGTTACTGTAGCTTCTTTGTCAATTGGATCCCAATAGGGAGGACCCTTGGTGACTCTAGTAATCCGAGGAAGTCAGCACTCCCAGTTACAGAAAACGTTGGGACCACGAGAGCCCAACGGGAGCCGATGCAGGCGTGTGCAGTCAACCTGATGCACCTTTGGTCCTCAAACTTCTACGTTTGATGACATCTTTTACTCAGTGACACAGTGAAAGACCAACAGGACCTCAGAAGACAGGAGTCTGGGAGGGAGGGGCGTAATAAAGAGATAAAAAGATAACTAGATCGACCTAGATAATAAAGAGGTATCCTGTCAAGAAGAATTCCTTCTCAGAAGTAGATTTTGGTCAGACTAATTGAGGTTACAACACGCTGTCTTGATGACTTAGTGATATTTTAATAAGATTAGTAAGCAAGTGCTTCAAGAGTGTGTGTCTTTCTGCACCAAGCCCTTACCTTATTCCAAGAGGTTCTATTGTAGCCATCCTATTAGTATTTCCCCCCCTCCAACTGCGTGGTTTTTTTTGTTTTTTGTTTTAAAGAAGAGACTGAAAGAAAAAGCGAACCTGAGATTATTCAACACTGTTTCTTCCAAAAGTGTTATCAGTACAGAATGGTGTTAGGATGGGATTAATACTTAGGGAATTGTTAAAACACTAACACAAGGTTTTGGAATTCTGTTTATTTCAATGAACCACGTAGATCCAGCTCCTGGCTGGCTTTATGGAATCCTGTTTGGTTTATTGGATCTCCTTCTCTTTCTATACCCTCAATCATCTCAAATATTTTCAAATGCCTGATATCTACAGGGTACTATTCTAGGGGCTAGAGCTATGGCAATGACTACAACAAACTCCCCAGCTTCATGGAACCTTCCTTCTTCTGGGGAACTGAGGTTAAAAACAATAAAATGAAAATGTGTTTGTCATGCTCTGGAGACAAATAAAGCAGGAGAACAGAATAGAGTGATGCCAAGGGCCTGAGTTCGGACTGTGCTTGGGTCAAAGCAGAGACCAGGTGGCCGAAGGAGAGAGAACATTGCTGAGAGAGAGAGGAGGTGCAGATGCATCAGAGAGTAAGGAAGGAAGGGCTGTAGGGCCTGGCAGCCCAGTGCTATAACTCTGGCTTTTACTTTGAGGGAAATGGAAAACCACTGGAGAGTTTTGAACAAGGGGGAAATAACGAGCAGCTCTGTGTTCTACCAGGATTTCTCCTCTGCTCTGTTGGGAGGATCTATGCTGAAGGGGATTATGAGTGGAAGCAGGGAGGCCAGATAGGAGATGACCACACACTCCAGGGGTGAGACTATGGGACCTTGGACCAGGGTAGCTGAGGTGAAAGAGCCGAGACGTGTAAAGATGCTGGATGAATTTTGGAAGTAGAACTGGTAGGACTTGATGGATTAGATATTTGGATATAGGATATAAAAGAGGGGTCAGAGATAGAACAAGCCCTTCGGACCTGAGAAATAAGAAGGATAGAGCTTCTGTTGAAGGAGACAGGGAGACGGAAGGAGAAGCTGGCTGACAGGGTATTTGACTGGGTGGCAGAGGTATGAAAATCTAGACACCCAAGAGGTTAGCTTTTGACAAGTTGGGAAAACCTGTTAGACATTCACATAGAAAGTGATGGAGGCAGTTGAATATACAAGTTTGGATTTCAGGAGGTACTTCAGGGCTAAATCTATAAATGTGGATATCCTCAGCATACCAATGGCATTTAAAATCACGACACTGGATGAAGACCCCTGGGGACTTGCAGAGAAGACAAGTGAAGAGAATCAGAACTGAGCTCTGAGAACCCCATGTCTGAGGACTGGGAGGTGAGAATTCAGGAAAGAAAAGCCAGAAGGAGGAAGAGAAGGGGCTTGTGGTTGATGTTCCAGAGACCAAGTCATGAAAGTTTAAAAAACTGAGTAGGGAAATCATGTAAAATGGGACCATGGGGTTTGGTAAAGTGGGAGTCATTAGTGTCATTGTCAAGTGCAACTTTGGGAAAATGACAGAAATGTGTTATGGGCTGATGCTTGTGTCCCCCAGAAATTCATATGCTAAAACCCTAATCGCCCCCTGTGATGGTATTAGGAGGTATTAGCAGATGGGTCTTTGGGGAGGTAATTAGAATTAGGTGAGGTCACAAGGGTGGGGTCCTCATGATGGGATTAGTGCTCTTTGGAGAGATGGTGGGGTGCATGTGAGGACACAGCAAGAAGGTGGCCATCCACAAGCCAGGAAGAGAGGCCTCATCAGGAACAAAATCAGCCAGCACCTTCATCTGGGACTTCCAGCCTCCAGAACCTTGAGAAAATAAATTTCTGTGTTTGAGCTGCCCGGTTACTGGTATTTTGTTATGGAAGCCTGAGCTGACTACTATAATATGGAAGCTGGATCTGAGTATGTTTTAGAGAAAACTGGAAGAAAGAAATTGTAAATAGTAAAGACAGAAAATTCTCCTTAGGAGTTTTTCTATAACGTGGAGCTGAGATGTGGAGTGGTAGCTGGAAGACAGTAATGAGGTCAGGAAAGGTGTTTCAAGATGGGAGATATTAGTACATGTGTCTGCTGAAGGGAATAATCCAGTACAGAAGGGATATTGATGATGTAGGAGGGGCAGGAGACAGGATCCAGAGCACAGGTGAAGGCTCAGCCAATGATTAAAACCAAAACCTTTTGGGCATCATCGATTCAAAAGAAAAGAAGGCAAAGGACTGGGCTGAAAGATTTGGTGGCAAGGGTGTGTGCACACTCTTTTGTCATGGCAGCCACATTCTCAGGGAAACAGCAACAAGCCAAGAATGAGGAGGGAAAGGGATTATTGGTGATCCGAGCATCATTTTATTGAATTCCACTTATGCATACACGCCTATTTGTCTAGCAATGGATTTGAATATTCTGTACAAATCCATATAAAATGTTTTAATAAAAAAAGGAAAATAAGAGATGTTAACCTGCTGAAACAATAATTCTTCCTCGCTGACGGATACCCACCTTGGCAATACAGAATGTTCTTTGCAAGGAGAAGTCTGAGCCCGTTCTCCCTCCCGTCCTCCCAGGCTGGCCCTAGGAGTGTTAACACAGTATATCCTAAGCTTCTGAAGGGATAATTCACATTCCTTCTGAGGGCAACATAATGGACCAAGTGGCTTTAGCAACCCACCAGTTGCTTAGAAGATGGAGCACACTTTCTCAAGTGCCATCTCTTTGCTGGGCATCACAAGGCAAGAACAGAAACAGAGACTGTTTGTCCAGTTGGGGCCAAAATCCAACCCGCATGTGCCTTCCTTTACCAAGCACAGATCCTCTACCTCATCTCCTCCTGGGGCCCCCTTTTCTGGCTGTGTTTGCAGTTCCCTTTCTGCATGTCTGGGTACCATTCACGGAGTGGTTCTTGAGATGCTCGGCATGTTCCCTAAGGCGCTCTGACACAAAACCGCAGCTACGCATCTGGACAAGGGGCCACAGTACAGATGAGAGTCCACATTCTCGGTGGTGAGTGCTTAGAGATGGCAGGATATAATACAATCTGCAAAACTCAGGGAGAGGTCAGTCAAATATGAGATTCATTGTCTTGTTATCTGTGGACCATGGGCTGAGGATCTGCTTATAGCATGAGCCTCTATTTATTGAGCACTCCTTTTTTGCCCTTTTTCCTTTTTTCTTTTGCCAGCAAAGCACTTCAAATCCATGATCTCATTTAATTTTTCACTCCAAACTCGAGAAACAGAAATTATTAACCCCATTTTCCAAATGGGGAAGCTGAAACTTGGAGAGGTGGTATAACACGGCCAATGTCAGGCAGCCGTGAAGTGGCAGAGCTGGAATTAGACCAAGTTCGGTCCACATTGGAAGCCCAACACTCTCAGTCACAGCTCATCTTCTGAGTCTGCGCACCTTCCACTGGTGTGTGAAACAGGAGCTCTGGTCAATACCTGAATTGCTGGAGGTGGAGAATCCCCCAATCCTGTTTCTCAGCATCTGTGCTGACAACTGTTAAGAGGAGAAGCCAACTGTCATAGAAGCAAAGCCTGGTGACACCATCTCTCCACTGCAGTGGGCAGAGTGGGAATTGGGCACACAGTCTAAACAATCCGCACGCGCGCACAGGATTGAAAAGGCCCACGACGCTGCAGCACAGTACCTCTCTAGAGACAGGATACTGGCAACAAGCGAGGGGCTGAACAGCTGAACCGAAGGGCCGCAGCCTCCAAGCAGTCTCTGTGTGATCAAGGATTACGTGTGCATGGGGGAGGCGTGTTTCTGTGCAGTTTGGGTGATAGATTGGCTGTGTTAATTAATTGTGCCTTTTGAAGTTTGTTACCACTTCACACCAAGCAGCTCCTTAAAATAAAAGAGAGAGAGAAGCAAAACAAAAAACCTAATCTAATATTCAACAAACATTCTGCACCCAAACAGCACATCTTTGTCTGAAACCTTAGTTCCGAGAACCACTTATAGTCTTTCATCAACGCATTATAATATTAATCAAGACTCATAATGCAGAGTGATTTGCATGCCAACAAATATATTTACACTGTAAATTGTTCGTTGAGGAGCCTTAGAGAGACACGCAATTCACTGCCATGGAACTGAATAGGAAGAAAAGTCCCCTACTAAAATCCAGAGAAAATAAAGAATCTGTATGACCTGATCCTCTAGAACCTTGGGTAAAGAGATTCATTAGCATTCTCTCTAATTCCTTACAAAGAATTTAGCTCCCAACCTACTGAATGCATTAAAAAAATCAGCTTCACTGTAAAGTTTGGATGGGATTTTGTCTTTTTCCTGGTATATATGAAATAATTTGTGTCATAATCACAGCTTTTACAGGAAGACAGAGATTAGACAGGTAAATGGATGGACAGATACCCACCTTCCTGAGAAGTACCTGGGAATTTTATTTGGGTCTCTTGACTGTGCCTTGTTGATGTGACCTTCTGACATGTATCACATGTGTCTGCTTCTCCCTGGTCCCATCACTGCCTCTGCAATCATAGCCACTAATCATCTCCCTCAGGGAGCACTGTACAAGCTGCCTCACCTGCTCCCTGCATTTACTCTTGACTTGTGTTCCAGTGTCATAACTTATAGCACCCAAATCCCATTTATATGATGTGAGACTAGCTTGTATAATAAATGGCATGTCACCCTCCTTAATAGTCTCTCCATCCTGTGTCCCACCTGCCCTTCCTCATTCCCCACCTCACTCTTGGCCCTTCTCACACTCCACTTAGAGGTCATCCTCTTCCCCTTTTCAGGCTTCCAGTCTGCCTCCAGGACCCCACTGGTATACCCTCCCAGCTCTCCATACTTCTATTTCAGAGCACTTATCACAGTGAGCAATTAAATAATTATTTTAATTCATTTAATTTAAAGTCTATTTCCCTCATTCCCACTCATTTTCATAATGTATTCCTGAATATTATGAGAGATGCAGTACAATACACTAGAAGAGTGCTGTTGAAAATATAATGTATCGTCTTCATTCATCTCCTTTTCTGGCCCATATAAATTCAGTGTCCATTGTACACAAATACTGTTCAATGAAATATACACACGTCTAATAAACCTGTCTGGTTTTCAATTCCACCTCTACCCCTTTCTAACTGAATCACAATTTGGGGCAAGTTGCTAATCTTTTTTTTTTTTTTTACCTCCTTAATATTCTCATCTATAAACTGTAGCTAATAATAGTGACTGACCCATAAGGAATATGAAGATTAAGTGAACATCACCAAGACCATCATCACATCACCATCATCACCACCACCATCATCGCCATCACCATCGTAAAATATGAACAAGGGTACCTGGTACATAGAAGTGCCATGTAAGTATTGGCTGCTCTGGTTATCTTTATGATGATCACAAACAATGCGCTAGGCACCACGAGAAATAAAATTTAACAAATTGTAAGCCCTGCCCTCAGGGAGCGTGCAGTCCAGTAGGTAACAAAGGGTGTAGACACCAGTGCCCAGCACATTTGTAAGTGGAATGTGCTGTGTGTGCTTGGCACACACAGTTGTGTATCTCAGAAGGTCAAGTCGTTTCAGGTGGTGTGATTAGTGAAAACTCCTATCCCTCCGATCGAGGAAGGGGAAGTTGAAGAAGGACTCAAGAACTCTATTGCTTAACTATCAGCCCACCAGGGTTACATCCACTGAGTCCTGACACATCTCAGGCACAACAGGGAAGGAGAGGTTTTTAATCCCCAGGGACCTTTGATTACACGTTTACCTCTCTGTTCTCCTGGCCTTTGTCCCCATGGTGACTGCTGGTTTTAATTTTACTTCCTAGCAGAAATAAAGAGACTTGTTCTTGAAGCAAGTGGAAAGGAGACCTCGCTGGAGTCAGTGCCCAGCCTCTCCATACTCATCCGACAAGCAGCCCCCATTAGGGTCCAATCCTGTGCCTGGCGCTGGGCATGCCAGCTCCATGGAGGGCAGCCGGCCGGCTCCGAGCAGGTGGAAACTCAGCCCTTCAACCTCCTGGCAGTGGACAGTAAGTGGCCTTTCCCTAAGACACGGATACTGATAAGGGCTGCACTTGCCTCTGGGGGACTTAGTCTTGAAGACATTCCTGAAAGGCTGCCTCTCGAGACCTGGGGGATTGACTGCAGGAGAGTCTGAGGGGTGACCGGGTGCGGAGAGGAAGGACAGAGGGGCAGGGGCAGACTCAGAAGAGGCTTCACAGTTAACGTGACCCATGAGCTGAGTCTGGAATGTGAGGAGCTGGCAGAGGGGTAAGTGGAAGTGCGTTGTTCTGGGCAAAGGGAACACTTTAAGGAAAGACACAGGAGCAGACTTGGCGCCCTTAGGAAAACCAAGCTGTCCGGAATCAGGCGGTTCTACCAAAGCTTCATCAGACTGTGCTGGAGGGGGAGCGGATGGCAGGAAAAGAGGCGTGTGGGACAATTAGGGTGGAGACCAGGGTGATGACTGTCTTCTGTACCATACTGAGGTACCTGGAATTTTTCCTATAGACCCACAGAAACTTCTTGTTATTAACAAAAAATTAAAATGCACATAAAATTAGAGATGAGTAAAACTCGAAACCATATGAAATGTTTTTGGGTCAAACATGATCTAATATAGGCAATTTCATGTGGTTCAGCCGAAACACAATGAATACTCCTATATCCATCACATCGGTTTAGCAGCTACTAATATTTTACCATATTTGTTTCATAATTTTTCCCAGAAATATGTTTACATTCCAGCCATATGGCATCTCTCCCATAAATATTTAGTGTGCATCCCTAAAATATAGATATGTATCTACATAAACACAATACAGTTATCATGCCTAGTATAAATCAACCAATGTCCACATCACCTAATACTCAGTCCATATTCAAATTTCTCCAGTTGCCTCAAACATAGTATACACTTGATTTATTCAAACTTGGATCTTCTCAACAACCAGAGTGTATTTGATTATTATATTTCTGGAGTAAATAGGGTTTTAAGAACAGTAGTTTCAGGTGAAGCCTTTTGGGCCACTACATTTTATTTATATAATAAGGATCTTGGTGTATTCTAAATGGCCAAATAATTCATATGACTAATGGATTCATTCATGAAATAAGAATTGCACATAGCCTAAATCTATCCTTATTTTCAGTTAGATGAACTGAGATATGGAAGTTTACTTGATTTGTCCTAGGTCACACAGTTGGTCAGTAATGTGTCAATACTTTATAGGTCTTTGGCACCATTAAAATAAAACCACAACTACCAACAACAAAACAACAATATAGATATAAGGTACTGTCAAAAGACAGTTATTCATACATCTCTGGAGCATAGATGCTCCTGATGAAGAACCCACCACTTTTTAACTAGAAACAGGTGGCCTGGAAGTCTGTCCAGCTGCCAGGAAAATGCAGGGAATACCTTGTCCCAAGTCCAACTACTCAGTTGAGAAACCAACTCCCTGCCTTCTGGATCCTATAAATGGTCTGTTAGAAGCCCTGCTTGGGGCAATAGTTTCAGTCAGATGCTGGGGTCCAAATGCAGGTCGTGACCTATTCCCCATGACCATGGTGGGGAGGGCTTATGGCTCGAGAATCAATTGCATGAATCAACTAAGTGACTGCAGTGTCCTAATAGCACTGCCTGTGACCCTCTCCTCACTGGGTCACCTCATCCTACCTACTAGGGAAGTAATCTTCCCTAAAATAGACACCAGGACTAATACAGGACTTTGCAGACACACCTGGGTTTAGACATTATTTTCAACGTGTGAGCCATAGGATGTGGTTTAACCTCCAGGGGTCAGGTTCCCCAACTGTAAAGTGGGGATATTCATTCATGAGATTATACTTTATACAATTATCATGAAAAGTATACCAAGTAATGTATGTAAAGTTCTTATCATAGAATTGAGGGCATAGTAAGTATTTAGGAGAAATGCTTTTTCTCTAATTCTACCCCTTCTTTCCACAGAGGACTACTGTTCCACTTAGCAGGAGAAAGCGGATTCGATTACACATATGATACATCTGCCCAGTCCCTTGCTCAGTCCTCTCTAATGAAGGAGGAGTGACCTACTGCATGGTAAGAGCCTGGCATTCCTCGGGCTACATTTAAAGGCAATAAAGCTCCAATGTGGCCTGGTGCTTCCCCCTCGCTCTGCCAAGTCCACATTCCACCAGGGCTTCTGCTTGGCCAACACTGCAGGGCAGGGCCCAACACCCGCCTTCTAACTCTGGTTGGGAAGCCTCCTTTGCCTTTGTGCCCACTCTCTCCTTTGCACTTGATGGCCTGTGAAACAGGACACAACCCTATATTCAGAGGCAGGAGTGAGGGCGCCTAATCATTGCTTCACTGGCCCAGCTTCTCCCCAAGGAGGGCCAAAGGATCTAGGATCTAAATACAATGGAGGTGGCACAGGGCCTAAGAGGTACTTCCAAGAGTTTGCCAGGAGCCCTGGGTTCCAGTGTCATGCAGCTGTGACTGTACTTTGATGCATACCCAGTCTTGCATCTGTTCTCAGCTGTCACAGAACTTCAAGAGGAGGGCTGAAGTGAGCAATAAGTGGAATAGAAAGCAATGGGTGAGGGCAGACTTCCATGTAATTATTAGTATCCATATCTAACAGTAATGTTTTTATTAACCAAAATGTTTCCTAAGGAGGAGTCCTCCAGGAACTTTTGAGCATCAATGTGGGATCTCTAAACTTGGGAAGTCAGATGGACCACAGCTCACAGGAACTGATGATGGTTATAAACACTTTCTGTCAAGGTTCCCTGCTCAGCTCCTCCACGTTGCTCCTGGCACGAGCATCCTCTTACCCTGTCTGCTCCTGTGTCCTGGGGTCAGTCTTTTCTTCTGACCTCTCAGAAGAGTCAGAACACTGGAGTTTTCTTTCTAGGCTTAGATAGGAGCAGAGTCCAAAGTTACAACAAGCTTTCTTATAAATGAGGAATATGAGTGCAAAAGCAGGGTTATAAAAGAAGAAAAATATGCCAGAGAGAGATGTTAAAGGATATCTTGTATTTCCAGCTTTTCACTTTCTAGAAACAGTGATGCCCCAGTGGCATCAAGCACAACTATTACCCTGACTTCAGGGTTTCTAAACACCACACCCCACTCAATAGAAGCAGGGTTCCTTGGAGACATGCCTGACTTCAGGACTGGGGCAGGGAAAACAGAAGATGAGCCCAAAATGTCCTGTTCCTGAAGGAAAGGATGTGTACAAAGAATGATAAGGACATGTCAAAGGACACAGGGACAGCTTGATGGGCACAAACTGGCCAAATCTAGGATGATTTGAACATCAAGGCAAACAATAAACCTTATAATCCGTTGAATAAAACACCATGACTATACTAATAATTAACAAGCAAACAACTAAAGAAATGGGGAAGAGAAAGCTCTTCCTTGTATCAGAACACCAACTAATAAACATATAAAAATGGATGGAATTTTTAAAAAACCACCACTTTGCAACCACACTAGTAACAATTAACTTAGGTGGGAATCATCAATGGATGTGAAAACCAGTGGGTAAACATTAGATGAAGGCAAATTACTGATACAGTCTCATAATATCTTGCCGGAAATTACTTACTAATTTTAAAAACAATTTGAAACAAATTTGAAAAATAACAACATTGCAGTGGAAAATCCTGGCAGATACAGCCTTAACCAAATGGTTACACTAATAATGAGAATCACCAACATCATGTGCCTCCCAACACAAGAAAAACACATCATGTGTGGAATGTTCTTGCCAAAAATCACATCACCTGAATCTGGGCATAAGGACACATCACACCCTCTAATTGAGGGACATTCTACAAAAATGTCAATGCCTTGAAACAGAAAGATAAACTAAACAGACTAAAGAAATATGACAACTAAATGCATTGTGTGATCCTGTACTGGTTCCTGGATGGGGAAAATATGTTATAAAGGACATTATTGGAAAAATTGGAAAATAACAGTGTGTCAAATAATAATATAGTATCAAGGTTAAATATCCTAATTTTTATAATCGTATGAGAATATTGTGTTCTCTGGAAATATGCACTGAATTGTTGGGGTAACACAGCATGACGTCTGTAGCTTACTCTAAAATGGTCAGAAAAATGTTAATTCACATGTATGTACCCTATGTATCTAGCTATCATCTCTGTCTCTATCACCTTTCTATCTCTCTATTATCTATCTATCATCTATCTATCTGTCTCTATCATCTATCTGTATCATCTCTGTCTCTATCACCTTTCCATCTATCATTTATCTATCTATCTTTTTATCTATCATCTGTCTCTACTATCTATCTGTCTCTATCACCTATCTATCTATCTATCATCTGTCTATGTATCTATCATCTATCTATCAATCTTTCTATCATCTCTGTATCTATCTATCATCTATTTATCTATCTATCTATCTCTGTCTCTATCATCTATCTGTCTATCTATGTATCATCTCTGTCTCTGTCACGTTTCCATCTATTGTTTATCTATCTATTTATCTATCATCTGTCTCTACTATCTATCTATCTGTCTCTATCACCTATCTATCTATCATCTATCTGTCTATCTATGTATCTATCATTTATCTATCAATCTTTCTATCTATCATCTCTGTATCTATCATCTATCTATCTATCTATCTATCTATCTATCTATCTATCTATCTATCTATCTATCTTTCTATACACCCACATAGAAGATGGTAAAATGAATGTGTCAAAATGTTAACAGTAGGCAAATCTTTTGCTACGTTAGAGTTTTTGTTTTTTCTTGTAAGTTTTCAATAAGTGTGAAATTATTTCAAAGTAAAAAAGTGAAAAAAGTTTATATTTGTAGAGTAGGTACAGTTACCAGAGCAATCATACATATTAATGTGATCTCAAAGGAGCCCTTGGTGGAGTGTGTGTGTGTGTACACACTCAAACAAGTTAACAATATCCTCATTTTACACATGAATAAGCTGAGCTCAGAGAGGTTATGTGATTTGTCTGAGGTCAATAACTAATATTAGCACATGAATTCATAAATCTGGAGTCCAAGTTAAGCACACAATGAAAGTGCTCTTAACTAATTTCTGCTTAATGTCCCTTAGCTGGCACACTGGGTTAACCGGCCCTGTCCATTCTATGCAGGTCATGCCTTCTGATGTCCAGCTGAATCCCCACCCTCCCCTCTGAATTACCCAGGCTCCCACCAGCTCACTAGCTAAGATACATGCTTACCAAGAGTCAGTTGCATCTTTTCCCAAATCTGTTCTTAGCAGATGTACTTTTTCATATAATTACATAATTTCCCTAAATTCTTCATAAACTGATACAATATGAGTGGGAAAAGAGGACTGTTGTTTCTATGAAAAGTAAGTAGAATATTTTAGAAAGATTCAATAACTGCAAGTAGATTTTTAAAAAACTGCATTAAATGTGGGAACAAACTGTAATTGATTAGGGGAAAAATTATAAAAGACTGAAAGTGTTTTGTACTCAGATAATTCACAAGAACCTCCGCCCTCATACCTGCTCTTAAATAAACCCAGAGTAGGAATCATGAGCAATGATGACGCATGAATATTGTCTTGGGAAGAAGACACCAGTTTCCCATCAGCCAACTCACTCTCAAAAAAAGGATGAGCTCTGTCAAAAGTCAAATGAAGGGACATTGACATGTTTCGGTGTATTTGCAATATTTCTATGTCTTCATTTATGAATCACACTGTGCACAGCTTTTCCTGATTACAAACCACCTGCTCTTCCTACCTGAGATCAATAGGGCTGGGCAATTCCCATTCCCCACAGGTCCACTCTCATGGGTCTAGATTACATAAGAGACCACCTATGGTTCGGAATTGGGAAAGGCCAGGTCCCAAATCTATCACATATGATGCTATTGACTAATATGTAGTAGGACTCGTATATTTAGGATCCATTCTCCTCCTCTCCTGCTTCCAGACCACTGAACCATCCCTGTCCCAAAATATTAGTTCCATTAAATCAAGATGGGAAGCATTGAGATCTCTACAATTTGGGTCTCTGTTAATTAAAATAATATAACTAGATAGATTTACAGGAGGTCCTCTCCTTCTCCAGCCTGGGAAACAACTTACGTGTGTTGCTATCATTTGTTAACGATTTGGGGGCTCTGAAGACTTGTATTAGATTTACTCGAAGTGTTGGTCTGACCTGGTGACCTAGAAAATGCCAGGTAAAGCTGATGCATTTCAAGGTGGAGGAAGCTTCATGATCCATCTTCTCTCTCACTCACTGCTGCCCAAGTAAAGGGAGAAGAAAGGAGGGCACACCCTCCGCTCTGGACCCCAGCCTGGCCCTCACCAAGGGGGTCACGGGCTTTCCGGGTGATGGCCCCTGAGTTTCGTGCTCTGCCCCATGCAAAGCCACAGGTAGATGGGAGCAGTAGGCGGTGTGAGGAAGTCCGGAGGAGAAAGTGGGGTGCTGGTGAAAGAAGCACTTTATTTGATAAAATTGTAAAGAGCAGCTTGTACTGTGGAGAGAGAATCTCCAAGTAATAAATGTCAGGCTTATGAACAAGTGAGCCTCTCTATTCCTGCCTGAAATTGCTCTTTAAGGTCAGCCCCATAAGTGCTCCCTTGGGGAGCCAGGCTGTTCTGACGAGTGGGTTCGTGGCAGCCGCTGTGCTGCTGAGGACAGGAAGGGGATGCAGGGGTGCTGGGTCTGTGCGTCTTGTGACTGGGGTCTGCAGTGAAAGAAGCGATAACTAAGCCTGGTGGTTTTCAAAAAGGAAAACATCCAGGCATCCATACAAACTAGAGTCTGTGAGGGGAGCAGCACAAGTGGTCAGTTAAGGCTAGAACCACACTCTCTCAACATGAGAAAAGACCCTCCTGGCATCAGGCTGTGGCATCTATCATAGCAAACCTGCTACCCGTCACCTAGATGGAGTTCTCGTTTCAGCATCTGCCCCTGCCCCCAAAGCAGACGTTGCCTCTGGTTGTTAAAGTCACGTAGTCTGACCAAGTAACATAAGTCCTCAACATCTCAATGGGGGGAAACCCAATGACGGTGTGCATGTGTGCACGTGCAAATTGAAGTACACCCCAAAACTGACAGTGAAAGGTCAGAGTGTTGGGTCCCCTCTTATCTTGTCCCTATGCCAGGGATAGACACTACTTTCATCCCATTTCCCCATCATCTACAGAGAAAGAAAGTAAGTAGAATTGGGTTTGTGGACATTTACAAGATTCCAGCCTGTGGAAATGCTGCCCATGTGAGCACCACAGCACCTGGCTGATGTGTTTCTGAAGAAGTTTGCAAAGGGAAGGCAGGGAGAAGACTAGAATAAACCTTGAATACATGTCTCATGCCGGGCAGGTGTGGTATTGAGAGTTAAGGTAAGGAAATTACAGCAGTTTCAGATGATTTTGAAGCAAGATCCTTCAGACTTGATTTTTGGGAGAGCATTAGAGAAAGGAAAACATTCAGAATCTGAGCTTTTGTTATCAAACCGTATGCAGTCTTTCAGACACCCAGAGATATTTACTGAACACATATTATGTTCCAGGCACTATCTTAGATACTGGAGATACTGCAGTACAACACAGATACACATTCCTGCCTTCCCAGAACTTACATTTTAGTTGAGTGCATAGGAACCTCATTATAGCTTTGAGGGAAAAAAAAAACAGAAAACAAACCACAAAACCCCAAGTATTTGAAGTCAGTTAGCTTTGTGCTAGAATAACTGCCTTCAGGATAAGAAATAAAAAAAGGAAGAAAGAAAAAAGACAAGAATAATAGATACTGAAATAAGTCTCTACCCACTCAGGGGCTCTGCGCTCAAGTTCCCTGTATTATGGAAGAGGTTTACGAGCTTGCCAAGCACCCGGAAACGGTAAGGTTTTCATTGGTGAACTATTGCACACCAGACTTTCCTGCCAGGGTGGCTGAGGTCCCACTGTGCACATCACCTGCTTTCATGTTAGGCTAATGCTTCACCCTTGAATCTGTAACCTGGGAGCCCTCTCTGCCCATGTGGCCGTTCTCAGCCGGGTTCCCGAGGAGCTTGCTAGAAACTGCGGCTGCTAGAATCAAACCAGTGACTGCAGAAAGAAGCCTCTGGTAAACGTTTGTGGAAGAAGGAGTGGGGAAGGGGGGGCTCCGAGGTACAGTGACGGACGCAACAGGAAAGGGAGGTGATGCGCGGGGCTGCGGGCTGATCTGTATTTCCTGGGGTTATGGCAGCAGGGCCTTGATAGACCATATGGTCTGGCCTTGACCCTTACCTCTCAGCACACCCTCTGAGAAGCAGCCCTCACTGCGGCTGGCTTCCACTTCTTGTTAGTCTTGATACTAGGAGTTCTGATCACAAGTTGGTTCACTATCATAATCCAAAGCATCAGATAGAAACCATCTGGAAGAGCAACCAACTTTAACCTTGAGGGCTACTTGAAAATAACCTTCATCCACCGAGCCCTGTGTTCACATGGAAAATAGGTTATTTAGAGCATATTTCAGAAAGCATCAAGGGCTTGGGAGCCATCCACCTGAGAAGGGATCAACATTTAACCACTAAGCTGTGATATCTATAGAATGCATTGTTTCCCCACCTGCTTAGTGCCCAGTTTCCAGGTATTTGCATGATGGGGATGCAATAAATAGGGCCAAGAAGATAACAAAAATCGCTGTATGTAAGGATGCAGTACAGAACAGAGGGCACAAAGGCCACACCTTGCAATAAATCAATTAGCCGACTGTCCATCAGAAGAGAAATACAGTTAAAGAGACTGGTGGTTCTTACTATGGACTCCAAAGGCAACAGGTGAGATGTGGAAGGTGGGAAATGAACCCCATCATTAGTATTTCTTCATGCCGAGGCTCCCTGGGTTCCTGACTGAAGTCCCCAAGGGACATGTTGGTAGCTATTGATGTGTGCCTGGCATCTTTCACACACACAGTGCTCTCTGTGAGACTTCATCAATTAACAGTAACACCAAGGAACTGCAATTCTCCAAAAAGCCACAGAGAAAGTCAAGCCCATGCCAATGCACGGAATGGAAACGCAAGAGTTCGATCTTATGGTTCTCAGACTTAACTAGGCAGCCAGTGATTCTACTAGAGACCACGCCTCCTCAAGGTGACCCTCCTCGGGAAGGAGCCTGGTGATGTTAGAAGACAGGGTTACATCTCGTGTCTATTTAACGCCCCAGGAGAGAGGAGACCACACTGCCTCTTCTTGTGAACGAAGCATCGCTATGCTCAGCTGGGCAGGATGTCAGAGCTGCTGGAGCCTGAGCCCAAACAGCCCTCACCCCCAACCAGCCCTGTCTCTGGACGTAAGCCAAGCAGCCTGAAGCCCAGGATTCTACCCTGGGCTCGGCCACGGGAGGGCACGTGCCATTTTCCTGAACAGTGATCCTTAGAGCAAAAATGCTTCCACTCTTCCCATTGCTGGGAGATGAAATACTGCTGAAGATATTGGGATCAACTCACTTTTTCTGCCATCTGATGTAGCAACAAGAGGATATTGCTAACTAGCAACTACTTTGTTTGCCAAAATCCTTATCTAGAATAGTAAGAACCCAGGTATGAAAGCTCTGAGATCTAAAACTGGGTCCTAGTTATGGCCTGCCTGGAAAATCCATGTAAAATATACACAACAGAGCAGTGCCTGGCCCACCCTGGTGACTAATAAATGTTTACTAGGAGAGTGAGTGGCTCCTTTTTGTTTGTTTGAATGGGTTTTTTTTAGTTTATTTTTTTATTGAAGTAAAGTTGATTTACAATGTTGTGTTAATTTCTGCTGTACAGCAAAGTGACTCAGTTACATATATACACACACACACACACACACACACACACTTTCTTTTTCATATTCTTTTCCGTTATGGTTCATCGCAGAATACTGAATATAGTTCCCTGTGCTGTACAGCAGGACCCTGTTGTTTATCCATCCTGTATGTAATGCTGTGCCTCTGCTGATCCCACACTCCCAGTCCATGAGCACTTAGTACGACCCTACCTTGAGAACATGGGGCAGCAACAGTCCTAGTGGAACCAATATGAGTTTCAGAGACCCCAGGGTACCTGACACACCACATGCACAAGGGTAAGTGCGTGGCAGGCCCCGGGGTCCCGGGAGGTGGAGAAGCTCACTGAGCTGAGGCCACTCCTCCCCTCGCCTCCCTGCCACCCCCATCACAACCCCAGCAGCTCCGCTTCTGTTTTATGTCTCGACATTATACATGACATTTTCTTTTCCAAAAAATGACTCTGCTGCTTAAATAAAATCATGGAGGTCCACGGTGAGAGATCCGGTTGTCCTACATTTCAAATTGATCCCCGAGGGCTATTCCCCGCAGCATGAGCTAATTTGAGAAAGACATCTGCAACACCTGGGCAGAGCCTGAGCTCAAAGCCGGGGTGTGATCAAAGCTCAGCTTAGTCCCCCTTAGTCACTGAATGCCGGTCTTGGAGTCGGACCTGACTGGCATCTGAGAAGGGCTCTATCATCAGAGACTGTGGCTGTCTTGCTCTGATGGGGGTTAGGGATTCAGGGCACAAAAGCCCATCGCGGAGCAGGATGGCAGGCAGCCCTGATGGGCAGGGAGCGCAGAGCGACAGACAGACAGTGGCGGAGACGCAGAGAGAAGTGACATATGATGACACGTCCTTTTTTCTCAGCCTGCCGCTCCTTTCTAGGAAGGAGTCCAACATAAATTCTTGCACTCAGCAGTGCCCGGATAGACCCGAAAGAAAACAAAAAGGGGATTAATCTCGGCATTGCAGGTGCCCCTCAGCCTCGCCGCTTATACCCACCTTCCGTGACGGTCTGATCTGCAGAGGGCTCTGTCAGCAGCTGAAATACCCACCTCAGGCCCTGCCCCTCCTCCCCGGCACATTTCATTTTATTTCTATCAAGCAGTGCTTCTGATTGCCTCAGTCTGGAGGGCTGGCACCTCTGTATTAACCTGCCGGGTCCCGGCGAGGGAGGTGGGCTGCCAGCTCGGCTATCAGAGGACCTTTTCTGTACTTGCAGGATTCTGGAGACCCGACAAAAAGCGGCGATTGAAAAGCCCCGGCCTCATGGTGGCATTTTCTTGCCTCACAATTAACCTTCATGTTGGTAAACACGCCACGAGCTTTGCATCAAAAACTATTCCTCACCCCCTGTGCAGGGTTTCTTCACTTCGGAAAACGGGAGCCAGGCAGGGTTCCAAGGACCCACTTCCATCTTCTCCCATTCTTGCAGGCCACGTGCATGATATTTCTCTGCACCCCCTGTCTTCGGGAAGTCACTTGCCTCCTCTGGCTTTTTACTTTTTATCGCCTCTCCTTTCTCATCTGCGCTGTCCCACAATGAGTTAAGTGCTTCCACTGCGCCTAAACATGCTTGGAAATAACTCTATCCATCACCACGGGAGCTCTGAACGGGCGACAGGATTGCACATGCACATTTTTGTTTGTTTGTTTGTTTGTTTGCGGTACGCGGGCCTCTCACTGTTGTGGCCTCTCCCGTTGTGGAGCACAGGCTCCGGACACGCAGGCTCGGTGGCCATGGCTCACGGGACCAGCCGCTCCGCGGCATGTGGGATCTTCCTGGACCAGGGCATGAACCCATGACCCCTGCATCGGCAGGCGGACTCTCAACCACTGCGCCACCAGGGAAGCCCGCACATGCACATTTTAATTGAGGTTTGTAGAGAGCAAAAGCTCTGTTCTTAGCACCCACTAGTCTGTAGTCATACTAGAATAGAAAGGATTTGACTTTCAAAGATTTCTGGTCCCAAATTGTGTCCTACCGCACAGACAGTCTGGATGAATCTTGGGTCGCACCTTCCAGAAGGTCACTCGACACATGCAAATGCAGTGCTCATGGGTCCCGAATATGGAGTCTCCTCTACTATTCCCTGCTGTTATGGTCCACATGCTGAAATAATCCCCCACTCTTCTTAACTTTATTAATCTATTACAAATGCACTAAGTGAGATTCCAACGGCTTAAAAGCACTAAACTACCTCTCCAAATACCTTCTGTCAACCTCCTGGATGGGGGCTGGGGTTTCATCCTACAGGCTCTGGCCAATAGGAATGGAGAATGTAACAGATAGATGATACAGAGGGACATTTGTGCTGGAAATTCCAAAGCCTAGCTGCCTCTGCAGCTCCTCTTTTCCCCTGGATTCTAAGTCTGCTGGCCAAAGGGAGTTTGGTGTCACCAGGGACAACTCCAAGGGGCAGGGAAATTACCGATGGAAATCGGTTGTGCAAGTATGTTGCACACAATTCCAGCTTTTCAGAGATGGATTTCCAGGATTCAGAATTAACTGGTCCCCCCTTTCCTAGACTTCACCTGTGTTCCCTTCCTCATAGCCTCACCACCTTGTTCTCCCGTGTCCTATCTCTCCAGCAGGCTCGGGTTCCTTTGGGACAGGGTTTGTTGTTTTCTGTTCTGCCTCCGTGACTGCGTGCATTGTAAGGGCTGAACACACAGTAGGTAATTAACAAATGCCTACTGATTAATGTATACACGGCATCACATTGACCACACCGCATTTTTATTTGCTTTTGGCATGGCATTTATCCTCCCAGTCACTTTAGCATGCAGAGACATATCCTATAGTTCTTACGTTTCCTCCAATCTAACCCCACTAATGTGGTTTCTGGCACATGTGAAGAATTATCATCAGAATGGATATGGGAGCATTTCATTTACACATACAATTGGTAGTTTTTCTTCTCATTCACAGATGATCTTGGAACATTACTAAATGGCTAATGTAATCAACTGTCTTGCTAAGTAAAGACAGTAGTTAACTGGAGCGGCATCTTTGCAGATGCTGACTCACCTACCTCAGTGTGGAAAGCATATCCAAGGCTACTGTCGCTGAGCGCAAGAGTTTAAGAGCTGATTTAAGGCTATCAGAGCTACTTGTAAGTTGGAGTTTTGCTTGATGACAGTGAAGCTTTGCTTGCTTATTGGATTTGAATATTTGCATTGCGTGATTATAAGGTATATCACTCCCAGAATTGATTTGATGTGTTGTGATTGCACCAGCTTTTTGTTATGTGACCTGATAACCGACGGGTTCAAGTGAACTCTGCAGAATTATCTACTCACCTTCCTTCAACAACCACCAAAAGCACACATTCAAACTCACCCAGAGGAACAGTGACAAAGTGTACACAAGCAACACCTGTCCCCCAGGCATCCCTAGCTCTCTGAGATGAGACGGCCTCGCCACCCTCAGGAGCAGGCCACCAGCCAAGTGCCACGGCAGAATCTCCAGTGGTGTGTGTGGAGAATCCTGCCACCAAGGTCCCCATCACTGCTAAGGTGGCTACGTGTCAGCATTCACTGAATTGCCGCAGAGCGGGAGCTTGTGTATCTTGCAGAGGCCCATGGAGTACACTAAAGCTGCTTGGCCTTTGTCAAAAGTTGCCAGTACGTGGTTCCACAAAGAGATGGAATATGGCACACTGGATGTACCACATAGCAGAATTGTTCACCACAGTATGCTGCTCTTTTAAGTACACAGATTTCTTCAGGGAGAAACAAGTACAAAACAGAAAAACGGAAGACAGTAGAGGCTGAAGGTGACCTCATCCTGTGTCTTTCAGGAACAGCTCTCATAGTGTTATTTAGCATTTTATGATATAGCTGTAAACAGCATGCTCAAGTCCTATATGCATATGCATACCTCCTATATAATAAACCCCGGTGGGGTTATTATTCTATTCCCCAGAGACTATGGCTGAGAAATGTTACACAAACTGCCCAAGACCAAACGGCTATTTGACAGCACTGGATCCCAGGTCTGGGACAGCAAAGTGCCTCCTACTGCACTTTATTGAGTCCTGCAGATTCAACGTCATCATCAAAGGGACCTGCGGTCCAGGCAGGCAAAGCAACAATGATTAGCTGTGAAGCTGGGAAGACTTCTCACGTTACCCTCGACCATGTTCCTCTGCTGAATGGAAGCCTTGCTTTCCCAACTGAATGAGAAGCTCCCTAAGGACTGGAACCCGCTTTGCTGTGCTGTACGCTCTAAGTACCTAGCAGAGCATCATATGCAAAAACACTCACCAGTCAACCATGGGTTATTTATACTCTAAGAAAAGGAGACCCATTCATTGAGAGCTCAGTCCAGAAAGTGTCCCCTACAGACCTCAGCGGGCTCTGCTCCATCATGGGTCCCATTTATGTTTCAGAAAACCCTGTTTCCAGGTTTTCTGGCTCAGGTGGTCACCTCCCAGAGATGGAGCCAGAATGCATACAAGGAAGGCTTAATGAACACCAGTTTTTGATGTCCAGAAAGATGGTACACTGACCTGTAAGGAGAGTGGAATAAAACCAGCAGGTCGTTGCCCTGAGAGGGACTGGGACCTGCAGCCCCAGGAGCGTGCAGTCATCCTGGGGCAGGTGCCAGCCACCCTGCTGAGTTATTAATATATGAACTTTGCCACCGCTCACCCACGCTGCCTGCTGATTTTTATACTATGTTGCATAATTAATCTGTCAACATTCAGTGATATGGTATAAATATTAATAATATGATCACATGGTGAGCTGTTCCCTTTACAATTCAGCGCCGAGGAGATAAATCGGCCACATAATCTTCCTAGATTCAGAAAAGGGGAGGAAAGAGTGGGAGAGGAGGAGGGCAAGCTCATTGGGAAGAGGGGCTTCTTGATCTGAATCTGGCCTCACACTCGACGGTTTCATATGGGTGTTTAAAGGCACACCACTTTGAAGCCAGCTGAGTTCTTTAATTCCCAAGTAATGAGATAAACCTTTTCTCTTTTTTTGGTTTTACTCAAGGGACAGAAAGCTCTTGTCTTTCCATGTGGCATCCCTCTTCTCTGGGTGGACTGAGCAGTAACTTCCAGGGGGAGACCTAAGCCAACCATCCTCTCTGCTTCCTGAAAGGAGAGACATCTGTGTGCTCCTGGAAGGCTGACCAGTAATTGTTTGCGAGATTCAGCAGGACAACAGTGGCACTGAAATGCAGCTGTGACCAGATAAACCAAGGAGAGAATCAAGTTATACCATTACAGCTTTACATGAAGTGTCCTTTTCCATTCTGCTTGCCAGATGATCCCTGTTTGTGTTCATCACAAACACTAAAACCTTACAGTTTCCAAGAACTCTACTAAGTTGGCCTTCCAGGAGCCACTGTTGGCCCCAGGATACCCACACTGCATAGGAGCTCACTCAACCCTCTCCCACCTTTCCTTCTAGGCAACCATAAGTCATCCAAGGAATACTTCTTGTGCATCTCCTTGGCGGTAGGAACCATACTAAGACAGGAAATCAAAATTAAAAAAGAATCCAATGCAAATCATAACCTCAAAGAACTAAAATTTAGTGCAAAGATAAATCATGAATAGCAGCAACTCTTATATAGATAACAAAATTATTCGTACAGCAAGAAGACTTCAGATGCATTTTGCATCCTCGTGCTTCTGTGGAATTTTACAGTCTCACTGTGGTAATTATATTTTTGTTGTGCCTTTTATTTCTGTGTCCATTTTTACGGTCACTGTAATTCTCTCTATGGAGCCCCCAGCAAATAAGAAGGTGGGAAGGAAAAGTGAAATGGATCTTTGTGGTCCTCCAGCCACACCAAGTAATCTCACAGATACAAAAACCAAGGCCCAGAGGAACCACATGTGTCCAGCGTCAAAGTCTCAGTTATTAGGAGAATGGGATTAGATTTAGGCTCCCCAAGTCCTGGACCTAAGGCTTTCGTCATCAGTGTATATTTTGGTAAAAAATAGAAAAGAATTTTAATTGTATCTTTTTTTCATCTAATTCTGATATACAATTAGTAACACTGTGAATTGCACTTAAATCATATCTTTCTTTAAATTGAAATTTACCAAATCCCACTGAAAGGATCTGAAGATAGGAATTTCCTACAACATTAGTATGGCTATTGAGATGACACTGACTTTCCCTTACCCTTAACCTCAGAGTCCACGGATGGGATTCTGGGGTTCCCTGCACACCTTGAAACTGTGCTCAAAATTTGAATGTATAGCCTTAGGTACTTTTTTTTGGGTAGGGGGGGTGTAAGAAGCTCTTCAGAGGTTGTATCACATTCTCCAAGTTATGGGTGGCAATTGATAGACAAATAAAGGGGAAGACCCCTCTCGGTGGTTTACATCGAGCTGGGAGAGATCTCAGGGCCCCCAGACTCTTCCACTCCAGTGTTCAGCCTGAATGTGTGGTCTTTGACTGCAGCAGAATGTTAATGAGGCCAGAACACCCATCTGAGTAATACAAATAAGAAGCAAGGGCAGATCCCGGTGTCAACTTTCCATCACTTTGTTTTACAGGGTACAGAAATAAAAGGGATGTTTTAGATTAAAAGATCTGTTTAATGGTCTGATTAATTCATTCCAAACAGACTGAAACTGTTGAAGGATTCTCCTTTTGCTCCTAACCTTTTCAGCTTGTTTTCATGCATGCCGGCTTTCCTTTCTTCTTCTTCTTCCTTCTTTTTGTTTTTGGAGTTTAATTTAATATTCAGTAACTGCTGCTCTGATTCTGGTGTAGATCACGTGGTGTATGAAAAAAATAGAATGTGTGTGTGTGTGTTTCCCAAGAGAAGTCCAAATGCTTCTAAAACCCAAACCTGTTACCCAACACTCTTTAAAAAGCATTATCAGGCCTTAGGCAAACACTGTGAAGCTCTGTGAACAACAGAGGGGCGTGTGCTTCTCCAGGCCACCGGCACCGTGGCCGTGAGCTCGTTGATCGCCACGTTAATTAGTGCTAAGATCTCTGTCCCACACTGTCTGCGAGATACTGGGCAGCATTTGCTCTGATGAATGAGGGGGTTTAAGTAGGATCAGCAGGTGCCAGAAGGAGGAAGACCAAGTACAGAAGCTTTTTGATAGGATGTTCGGGGCTTTTCACTCTACATAGTGGGTTGTTTTCCTTCCTTTCAGATTTTTTTTGGCTAAATGCCCCTTTCATACCCCTTTCTAAGCTTGATATCTGGAAAAGTGTTATAACCAGGGCTTGACACTGTGGGATTTTTAAAGCAAATGACAGGAAAAATATGGATTAAATATCATTAGTGTCCACCACAAATTCATTCATCCCAGATTTTAATAGACTCAGGATGGGCCTGAGCCATATCAGATTGTAAGCAGGTGAGGATTTTGATGAAAATCTACAAGCCGTCCAACTCCATGTAGAAGATGTGTGGACGTATGTGTTTAGCCCCATTTTGTTTTTTACTGCATGCGGGCAAGTGTGGAAGGGGCTGGATCATTTTGCTTATTTAATTTTGGAAACTCTTAAGAACTGGTTAATTGCAAATGACATTCCCTTAGCTGGGAAACAAGGAAAGAGCTACCTACTCTAGGTGTTCCGGACTATGGGGCTTGTAGACAAAGACTCATTGGGCAAATTATATACACAAGCCGTACATATTTTATATATATAGAAACATATAAAATATATATTTTTCCATTTATTTATTTATGCTCTGTCCCTTCACATAAAGAATTTGAGGCAGTTTATCAACTACTATCTACTAGTTGGTATTATTTTAGAAGTTAAAACTAAAAGGTGCCCAAGAAGAACAGGGAAAGGAACCATGGGGTCTTCACCCCCAGTGGGGTCTGGGCTCGAGCAGCAGGTATTTCTTCAGAACATAATATAGGAAGGTTTTACAGAAAGTAGGGCATCTGGGATATTTGTTTGAAACCAGCAGGAAAATAATCTTTAGGTTAAATAAATTTTTAAGCCAGCCCTCAGTACAGATTTAACACACCCCAGAGACCACAAACACACAACTGAAGTGTCCAAGGGTTTCTTCTATCAGTGACTTAAATGACAGAAATAGTCAAGTTAGCTTGCTGTTTCTGCTAGATTTTTTCCAGGGAAGGAACAGCCGGAATTATTAAGTCATTCAATTCAGAGAGGGCTGCCACATCTCTAGTTTCATCTACAGCAGCTCCTTACCACTCTGCGTCTCTGCAAATTTTTGAACTGGAAGTTTTATTTTTCCCTTAGATCAGAACCTTGAGCTGCTGTCTGAGAGAGTTGGTGGTGACAAATCGACTCGTTTAATAAAAAGATGTGAATGAAGTAAGGGGGAGGAAATAAATGCACGGAGACTTAAGAGCTGCAGGTGTGTCTCCTTGTGAAGTCCTGGTTCCCTGTTGCCAGCCGAGTTTCCATGGAGACGGCTCTGCACACTGGTACCCAGGCCAGTCCATCAGCCCCTCTTCTGGCATCTCCATACTCACCAGTGGAGATGGATTATGCCAATGAGGGCTGACTTTTTGGCAGTTCTCACAGGTTCAATCTTTCCTCCCCTTGCTCCAGGATGGATGTTTCTTAGTAACGTGAGTGCTCAGCAATGAGTTGCCCAGAGAAGTGCTAATTCTGGAAAGGCATTTAATTAGACTAAGATGTGACATCACTTATACATGAGATCACGGTTCTGGCTTCTTCACTCTTTCTTTGTCTTCTGAGGGGCCGGGGCAGTTAGTGGTGAGACTCAAGAGATATAAAGACAAAATGCCTTGTCAAATTCCCCCCTAGCTTCTCCTCAGAAGGAAAAAACACTTTCTCCTGAAGATCTTTCCCTTAAGGATGGGGAAAAATGCTTCTTTTCTTTTCTGTATAATAATAGGTAGGCTGAAACAAAGGGTCAAGGGAATAATTTCATTGGTGTGTGTGTGCATGCGTGTGTGTGTGTTTGTACACATATTTACTACGTGAAGTTCATTTATCTTCAACTTCAGCATTTTGGAAGAATTTGTCCTTGCAAACTCTTTCCTTTCCAAATGTCTCAAAGTCCCTCCTTATATAATGCAAGTTAGATGGACAGAGACAGACAGGGGAATGCAGAGCTTAATACCCTATGACAACAGGTCACTAAGCCCAGCCTTGTTTGTCCTCATGATGACCAGAGCCATAAACTTTCCACGTGACCTACTTCTTCACGCCTTCAGCATATCAAGCCTTCTGCCTTATTGGAGTTAAGCCATATGCATAACAGACTCATACCCCAAAGGCAACACTTTGTAACACTAGAAGTCACAATGAAATATCATATCATAACAATTCCATGATGGATCACAGTATGAAAACAACTAACTCTTGATTTTCCTAGGTGGCTTGCATCTTCCCAAATTTTACTCCTAAACAAGTTAATCTCTATCAATTAATACATTTTTTAAAATAAATTTATTTATTTTATTTACTTATTTTTGGCTGCGTTGGGTCTTCATTGCTGTGTGCAGGCTTGCTCTAGTTGTGGTGAATGGGGGCTACTCTTCGTTGCGGAGCGTGGCCTTATTGCGGTGGTTTCTCTTGTTGAGGGGCACGGGCTCTAGGGTGCAAGAGCTTTAGTAGTTGCAGTACACGGGTTCAGTAGTTGTGGCTCATAGACTCTAGAGCACAGGCTTAGTAGTTGTGGTGCACAGGCTTAGTTGCTCTGCGTCATGTGGGATCTTCCGGGACCGGGGCTCGAACCCGTGTCCCCTGAATTGGCAGGCAGATTCTTAACATGGCGCCATCAGGGAAGCCCTTATCAAATAATACATTTTGAAATTCTCTTTCTACCCAAGTTCTCCAGGAATACTGTTCAACCATAAAATTATCCTGTAAATGCAACCTGAACAGAAAATCTAGGTGAAAAACAAATAAATAAAGATACAAGATTCCCCAAAAGCATTAGAAATTATTTCCTAAAAATATATCCTTTCATATGATCTATTTTTACCACCATTCCCTCAACTTAAGAGTATAGACATGTTGGCTAAATTTATTAAAAATCCAAGTGAGTCTAAGTAAAACTTTAAACCCAGTGGGGGATAGACCACCATGCATTAAAATAAGCTCTGAAATCAATTTGAAATACTTATTCATTTAGCAACTGCTATGGGAATATTTTTAAAAAATCAATATAACTTTATTACTTTTTTTTTTTTATCTTACAGAACTTCTAACTAGACGTTTTAGCCACTCTGATTTAAGGGTCAGTTAAGCCTGTGAAGCAAAAATCATTTGCATACTAACTGAATATGGTGGGAGACAATATCCAGACTGTGTATGAAAGTAGAACCCACAACCTGCAGCCACCTGCCTGGGGAACCAGCCTGTCATGTCCAGTAACAGTCCAGGGATCAGAGTGCTGTAAGTCAGACTCCTAAGAAGTCAAACTACTCTCCCCGCCAACAACGCAGGAAGCCCTGCCGCAATCAGCCCCATGTGGCCAGAACTAGGTTCATAACGGACAGCTCCCCGAATTCTCACTCCTGCTTCCAACTTTGTACCAACCAGAGAAAACCAAATGTACCCCTAACCAATGGCAAAAATGTCCCACTTCTGGCTCGCCCACCTACAGCCTCCCCGCACCAGCAGCCTCCAATCGGCTCACGTTTGAAGCCTTCCCTTTTTTTCCACCGTAAAGCTTTCCCACGCCTCTGCTTGCTTTCAGTATCCGTTAACTTCAAGTGATAGAAGGGGACTCCCCCGCTACACCAGGCTCTGAATAAACAGTCTTTGTTTGCTCTCATTTGGCTGTCTTTATTTCCACAATGATAATTTCTTTTAAAAAGTTTGTTTTCTTTTAAGTGGGTTACACCATATCCTTAATATCATGTACACATAATTTCTTTGCTTAGAAAAGCATTTCTTCTTATAGCGTGCCCAAAGAAACTATTTGTTATTTTATTTTCATAAATAACTACGGTGATGCTGATGTCATAATGGCGACGGCCACCCAGCAACACAAAAGCCATCTTGACCCACGTGTGCCAAGGACCAATCAGAGCACTTCACACATATTCATTCATTTACTTCCCCAGGGCAGCCCAGGACAGGAGCTCCTATTGGCTCCATTTAACACAGGAGGGGCTCGTGTGGTGCTCAGTCTCACCAGGGCAGACCCAGGCTTCTAGCAGCAAATCCAGGAGGCTTGTCCTGGCTTCAATTACAAGAAGCCCAGAGAAAGAGAAACTTTGTGGAAACGTTCCCATAAATCAGGAGCAAATACCTCTTTTTCCTATTAAACAATAACAACAAAAACCAGACACAATATAATATTCCCCATTAAATATATAATAAGCAATGAAACATCTACAGAACACAGGATGTTTTTTTAAAGGGTAAAAAGAAAGGTCATGGCAGTATTCTAGTACGACCAAATCTGGCCGCAGAACCACACCGCTGCTCTGTAAGCACAAATCACGCCTGCCTGTGCCTTGACCTCCAGGGTTTAGCTTCTCCCGTGGAGTATGTGTCAGGTGGGTACAACCTGAGGAAATCATAGATGATTCTGACGTGCACCTAGGGATGGGGGGGGGGCTCAGATCTAAATGTTCTAAATAGCCAGATGTTCCTGACCATATAAAGAAAACATAGAGTGCGTTGATAGAAATTGTAAAAACTATTACAGCCGGGGAGTTCGGAGTTGTACAAACACAGGGTTCCCAGCTCAAGTGTCCATGTCTGATAGAATCCTGGGTTTAGGGTGGTGATCACTGCTCACATGGATGATGGAAGAGGATGTAAACACTGGAAACGATATTAAACACAATTAAACCTCCCACCCTCCATAGCATCACGATGGAATTTGTCCCATTCCATCTCTGTCTGCTCTCCTCAGACTGGCAGGACCTGTAGAATCTTTCCTTTATTGGATTTTTCCTCTAGCTTTGAAAGCTTTCACTATGTGGTGGCCATGGAAGGGAAGAGTAATGAAAATTGTCATTAATGAAGGTAAATACTGTTCATTCACTTCAGCTGTAACTCATCTAAAAACTAAAATAACCTCATAATTAAAGTGCTAACCAAAATTAGGCACTAGAGTGTAATAATTAATTTTAAATTGCACACAATAGTACAAATCTAAGGTAATAACTAAAATGAAAAGAAATGGGGAAATGATATTAAAGCCGGAGATATCGTTTTGATAACTCAAATACAATAAGTGATTTCATTGTCACTTCCGAAGAAAATGAATAGCTTTGACTCTGACACCTGGCATTTCCCAGTGTGATTCCTTTACCTTTTCTTACCCACCTGGAAGGTAAAGATAATAGCGTTTACCTTTGTGCCTCTCAGGAATATTAATATTTCAGAAGGACTTCAGATCACTATGAGAAAGCTGTATTAAGAAGCAGACATGCTCACACTATTATGAGGCAGATTTCAGTGCTATCACTTGTGGACTTAAGTTGTAACACAGAGGTGTTTCTGTATTTAGTCACTAGACGTGCATACAGTAGGTATTCAAGAGTGTCTGCTAGACTGAACATACTTCACTTCTTACATATGAACAGTTTGTCTATCATTCTTCAAAAGTGGCTCCCCACCTCATAGAATTACACAGACAAGCTTTAAAGCCTTTGAATCCCAAGCTCCTCAAAGCGTGTCTGGTCTTGTCCCATGGGGTGTGGTGAGTCTACGGAGGGAGAAGTTGGATGGAGCCTGCAGAGTGGAAGTTCCTCTGGTCCAGACTAGTCTAGCCTCCCATGTCAGCCAGCATCAGGACCCCCTGGAAGGCTTGCTAAACACACGTCGCTGGGCGTCACTCCAGAGTTTCTGACTCACTAGTTCTGGGGTGGGGCCTGGGGATTTGCAATTCTGAGAGGTGCCCAGGTAATACTGATGCTGCTGGTCTGAGGACCGGACTTTGAGAACCAGGGATCTAGATTAAAATGAAGCTCCAGCATTCCCTGGTAACTAGGGATATTTACTCTAGCTTACATTATGCTATCTACAGATTGCTTCAAATTCAACACGAGTGTCAGCCATAAAGATGCTCACTGTTTCAGTGGCTGTTTGATTGCGAGCGACTTCTCTGAGCCAACATGTCTTTATCCGAAACGAAAACATACACCTAGTTAATAAATGTACATAACCACAGAATTTGTGTATTTTATGAATAATAAACAAAGGATGAGAATCCTTTCGGATGCAGACAAAAAACACTTCATGAATACGTTCTACAAACAATTTAACGTCTTTACTGAGGGCAAATCACACAGCCAAATTCAGTAAAATGGGGAGAGGCTGGGCTCACCACAGGGTCATTATGAGGATGAGTCAGCTGTGCTAAGAAGGAGTCATCTGAACACTGCAAGCACTGGCCAAGCTTCCTACGGTCCCTGGTGATGCTGTGTTATGTGCCTCTTTACAGCTGACCAAAGACATCCCTACCCTTTCAGACTCTTGTAGTCAGCCCCCAAATGCGAAAGTTCTTTAGAACTTCGTCCTGGCTTATAGCTCTGCTCCTCTGATTATACTCTGATCATAGGTGAACTTAGCCAATCCAGTGTCCTTGCTAAAAACCCAAATGTGCTTCTCCAGCCCAGGACTCTCTTTGTGCACCTGACCTGTCTATCTAACAAGTTCCTTCACACTTCCACTTAAAGATTTCAAAGGCATCTCTAACTGAATATGTCCCAGAATGACCTCTTGCTCTTTTCTCTGAAATCTACTCTTTTTCCAAGAAACAGGGCTTCCATCCATCCAGGTAATCTCACCAGGAACTTGGGAATCACCCTCAACAGCTCTCTCACCACCACCGTCACATCCAATCCATCAAGTCCACTGAGTCTGCCTCCCAAATGTATTTTTAATCTATGCACTTCTCTCTCCATCCCTGTTACTGTCACTCTGATGTAGGACCACCCGGTCTGTCTGCAGACTTCCCCTAACTGGTCTCCTGACTTCCCCTCTTCCCCACAAACCTGCCCTTACAATCTCACCTCCTCCGCACAGCAGAGACTGGGATCTCCTTGAAATATCATCGTCATCACCATCATCATTGTCATCCAACGTTTACACAACAATTTCTCCAGGACACACACAAAGAACATTATATCTATTAACCCACAGAGCTACAACCTCTGAAGTATCATCATCATGCTTTTCAGAGATGAAGGAATGAGAGCACAGAGAGGTTGAGTAACTTGTCCAAGGTCGCACAACTTGGAAGTGGCAGAGCTGTGATTCAAACCCAGATAGTTGACTGAATCCAGGTTGTATGATACTTCCTCTCAGGTCACTCCCTGGATTGAACTCTGAATGGCTTCCCATTACCTTTGGGATCAAGCCTGTGGACTTAACCAGGAACTCTGGGGCTTTATCCAGCCTGGTCTTGGCACTCTTCAGTAGCTTCACCTTCACACATCCTGTCCTCCAGGCGCTGAGCCGGCCACGGCCGGCTTTATTCATCTGTGTGCACATCTGTGCACATCAGGTGTTCTCCAGGGTCTTGAACACGCCGTTCCCGTAGCTGGACCTCATTGCTTCGGAGAAGATTTCTCTGACCCTATGAATCTAGATTAGGCTTTCCTCTGGTTCTGTTTATCCCATCCTGTCCCTTCTTTAATAGCACTCAATACACTGGCTGAGCAGTTATGTGTGCAATGGTTTATTGCATGTCTGGCTTCAGGGGTACATGGTCTAGACTACCTCATCCACCACGGTCTAGGCAGCGTATAACAAACCCAGTGCAATATGAGAACCAATGTCCTAGCAAAAACAAGAAATATGAAAACAGAAAAACAGGCTGCCAATATACTGGGAAGTAAGGAGATAGGAAAGGCAACGGAGGACCAGAAAAAGTTGGAAATGAGAAGAGGCTGACCTGACAGCAGAATCCGTCTAGTTGGTGTAGACGAAAGATGATGAGGACCGAATTGGATACTGACCTCAGCTGGGGGCCTAGGGAAAGGGGGCAACACAAGCTATTTCTGGACCAATGGACCAGGAGGAACAGATGGTCCCACAGTGGCGTCTAGGCCCAACCCTAGAGATTGTACTTTGATAACCAAACAGAAAGAACAATATTTCCCATGGGGAGGGAAAGAAAGAATGAAAACATCAGGGAAGGAGGGAGTCTGAAATGACACACACACAAGGAACCTGAAATGCCTCTTCTGTGTTGTTCGAAGCGTGGCTGGCAGCTGCAGCCAGTGTGTACTCAGCCAGTAGTGGCGTCAGCCCTCCTGGTCTGGTGAGGGTTGGTGCGGCCGCAGGCATGTTGTCCACAAAGCACCCGTCTGAGCACTGCTTTCTTCAGTAGCTGCGTTGGTCCACAGCAGCCATATCCCCAGGGGTTACCTCTGATACCTCGTAAAACACCTCAGTGGGCTTGCAAGCAATCAAGACCACAGAGTTCAAAGGCCTTCCTAAATGTGAAGAACAGGAAAGCAGTCAACCTAAATGCCAAGGAGCAACCAGGGGTGTGTTCACATTTGCTGGGGCCTCCCTGGTTCCTTAAGAAATTCTGGCATCCTGGCCTTGATGGAGCAGCACGGTGGCACCTGTGAGAGCTGGTCTCTGGCACGCAGGAAGCCCCGTGTGGCATCGATCTGCAGGAAAACCTCAGTGGGAAAGGCCTGCTGTGGGCAGCAATGGCTAGGAGAGCTCTGTCCCCACTTCTTCAATCCAAGGCTCACCCACACACAGCCGCCTACACGCCATTCAGTCAAGGACCAACTTGGATGGCTGAGTGGACAGCTACCTTCAGATATTGTGGTTCTGCTGGAGGAGAACAGAGTCACTCACAATAGAAATGACACCAAACCAGGGCCAGGGAGAAAAGAGACTGAGGTCCTGCAGCTGCTGTGAGGACATCCTGAAATCCCCATAGCCATAACCCTAAAACAGTAATTAGTACCTACATAGTAGAGGCAGTGCAATAGTCATAATGATTCACATCTCCTTATGTTTACTTGGTATATTATGGTTTTCAAAACCCAGCATTTCCTGGGATTGGCTGAGAGGTGTTGGAAAGCTCCAGCCTACGGGGAGGGACTGGGATTCTCATGGACCCTGAGCTGGTGACAATGACATTTGCAGACAAGAGAAGCAGGGCTGGGCTAGATTAACTTGTGGAGATCACACAACTGCAGCTGTGCTACACCTTCTTTGGGCAGCTCACCTGTGCCTGAGTGTACTTGCTGCTCTACATACTGCCTGTGTTACATGACTTCCTGAGATGCCCTCTCACCTGTTGGGGTCTGAGCTCCCCGGCAGGCAACGAGGCAACGCGTGTACTCATGCCCCCTTCCTGTGCGCAGTGCAAGCATCCCATAATAGCACCCATTTTTGCTAAATAAAGGAACGAATGAGCAAATGAGTCATGAGCAAAAGCCAGACCTTGATTCCGTGTCTCTCCATGAGAGAACACCGCCTCTCCAGGAGCTCTAGTCTAGGTTATAAAAGCTGGATGGTGGGAAGCCTCCTTATCTTCTTTGGCTTTCTCTTTGCATTTTCTTTAAAATCAGGCTTTGTGACTTTTGCTTATTCCACTTTTACAGTATGAGAATGAAGGGTATTGTTTTTGTGGAGCAAGAGACAATGATTGCTATTATTGCAATTATTGCTGTTTTCTTTGCCAAAACTACTTACTCCACTATTTTAGTCTTCACTACCCCAAAAAAGAGGGGGCCGATTAAAATAAACTTTGATCTATTTATTGTGAACACTTCATCATGCTGAGAACTTTAACCACCTCTTTCAAAGCCAACTCAAGTCCGAGAAAAAGTGATGAATTTAAAGCTTGGTATAATTAAGGCCTTTCTTTAGTGGTTCCCACCCTGGCTCTCCCCAGAGGAGGGAGATGGCTGACCCTCCACCCTCCAGCCACCTATTTCCATGAGAAAGGGTTTGGGCATTTGTCCAAGCTTTTCTTTCCGCTGTTATGATTCCATAGGTTCTATTAAATGCCACCTTTGCTGGGCAGGGGAAGTTGAAGAGAAAAGCAGGCCAGGATGGAAGGGAGGAAAGGGAGGAGAGGGAGGAGAGGGAGGAGAGGAGGGGATTACCTCTGCCCCTGGCCCCCAGACCACGGCCCTGGTGACTGAAGCAGAGTGCCTTCCAGGAGCCCAGTGGATGCGTCCCACTGAGCTGAGCAGAAGGGTGACTCCAGCTGCCTTGCCAGTTGTATTTGTCTCTGGCCCGTGGAATTTCCATTATTTATCTCTCACGGGCTATGGACAGCACAGTAGCACCAGCCTCTGTCTAATCCTCACTGGATCATGTATTTCTGATAAGCATGACGGAGCCCAGTGCTCCTGACAGGACTCACATTTCCAGCTGGATACGGTGCCATTTACATGACGCAGGCACTGTGAATTTAGATCAGGAGATAAGGGCGGGGGTGGGGGGACTCAGGGCTGAGCTGCACGGGACTGGGGAGGTGTTAATCGACCAGAGTCTGGGGGCATCCCTGGCTCCATCACTCCTGTACCCCAAGCACAGGGGCCACGAGATGCCCTGAGTGTTGGCACAAGGGGACCGAGGGGTCAGCCTCCAGTCGCCCTGCCTGCCCTGACCCAGCCCCTCTCACCTGAGACCCTCAATAGGTAAAGCAGCCCCACAGGCACAGAGACTGCAGTGGCCCCAAGTCAGAGGGAACAGAGGCGGCCCCTGTGCCTTCCCTCAGGTCAGGATCCATCCAGAGGGATAACCAGCCCTCTACTCTCAATTCATAGTCCTGTATTTGTGTGTTTTCTTGCCCAAGAAAATAGTGATATGGCTTCCTCACCCAAGATTAAAAGATGCCCCAGGGCAGGAGCCTCTGGAGGCCTCTGATTCTGTCCCTGTGTCCTGAAACCCAAAGGGAACGAGGCTCAGGCATCTGTGAATGGTTCAACCCCGTGCGCGGAAGAAGCAGGGTTAGCACCCACCAACACGCTAATAGCAGATCTGATGAGTTGAGGGTGTTGACTGCTCTTTGGGGCTGATGTCAATTCTCTTTTTCTAACTTTGATGCGGCCTGAAAGGTGAGCACCTCTGAGGGTACGTACAGCTATCCGCCCGATGAGGGAAGCGCACGCTCGTGATGCGGGGTCACCTCGTCGTGTTTCTCAGCTCTGTTCCCACCTCTCCATCCTCTCCCGCCCTTGCTCACTGATGACTTTCTAGAAAAATCTCCTGGCCTCAGGTCTTGCCCATCAACGTCTGCCTCCTGCTGTCCGACAGCATCAGGTGACACGGGGGCTGCAGTGGCTTCCTCCGCCCACAGGGAATGGTCAGCTACGGGACCAAGGCCGCCAAAGCCCCTCAGGTGGGACCACCTCCCACTGCAGCCTCCTCTTCGAACGGATGTATTTAGCCTTAACCATGCAACTCCTCTTGAAATCCCCTCACTTCCCCTGCACCGCTTCCAATGACAGGCTGTTGTCCGCACCACTGCATCTGCGGTCCTCATCCCCGCCCCACCCTACCTCCAGGAAATCGTCCTGATGTGGAAGCTGCTGCTGAATTAGCGTTCTAACTCTGTGCCCCCATGACATGCTGAGTGTGCTTCCACATGGCACTTGCCATATTTTATTCTAATGCTTTCATTAAGAGTCTGTTTCTGATACTAGAACTGAATTCTGTGTACTCCTAACAGCTGCAGAGCCCAGGGCAAGAATTCACATGGAGGTCCACATGCCAGGTCTAAATATTTTAAGGTTATAAATCAAGGGATCAAATTGTTAATTAAATATGTAGTCTATATTCAGACCTTGAAAAATATTCCTTCATAATGGCATCCAAGGCCAAGTCCAGATTTAGACTCTCGCAATTCCTCATGGCTCTTAGCCAGAATGTGGACCCACCAGGAGAGCTGTCCTGGTTCCTGGAGCTCTCCTACCCGCCCTCCACTGGATCCTAATCTGCCTCGCCTGGATCTGAGAAGGACCTGTGTGCATGTATGGGGACACCTGAGGCCACAACTAGAGGCTTTGCCCACAGATTGGTTTGCTCTGCAACCAATCACTGCTTGAGCCTGGAGGTGCACACATGGCTGGTGTGTCTGTCTAGGAAGGACAGCCTTGGGGGATGGGCAGGAAATAGTTTTGGTGAGGAACCTGTGATCTCAGTGCTTGGGGTACTTTATAAAGGGAGACCTCAAGATCCAGGTGACCTTGGATCCATATATTCATCCCTTCAAGGGAAATGATACAACTAGAAGGAGCACAGTTGGGGGCCCAGGGCTGGTGTTCCTCTTGCCCAGGCAAGGGCAATGCTGTCTCTAATCCTAGCCCCCTGCTAGCAGCCAAGACACGCTTAATAATTATTGGATGAATGAACAAATGGAAGACTGAATAAATCCATTTTTACAAGTATATATAAAGTTGTACCTTGCTGGACACCAACAGGTAATGCAAAGCCAACTGCACCATTTAAGGACAATGAGAATGGGCTCTGAGCTTGGAAAAGAATGTGTATTTGAACATCATCACAGACTTTACCTTTTAAGTTTAGTTGGATTGTTAGATATCTTATTCGGACCGTGAGTTCATTTTGCACTAAGGTGATACAGAATGACAAAACGGGAAGAGCATGGAGTCTAAGTCAGGCTTCATCATTATGGGCCTTTGTTTCCTGACTTGGTGGGAATATTCATAATATTATTTATTAAAAAGATAAGTAGAGCATCTAGCACTGGGTCTGGCAGGTGAATTTTGTTTTCGTTTCCCCATTCTTCTGAACCTCGGAGAACAATTTCATGAGTTGCAAAAGCTGTAGGGCTAGTTGAGGATACACCCCAGTGTTTGTTGAACTTCAGTAAACTGAAACATAAACATGAAAGGATGGAAGATATGTGGTTCGGCAACATGGCAAACTCAGGTCATACAGACTCGGGTCCTCTTTCTGCAAACTCATAGAAATGTCAGATAAAATACAATACAGTACAACAAAAATAATTAAATATATTCCTGATTCCAAAGGAGAAAATAATCCTCTAGTCCCAGGAAAACAAACCAAGAGGGAACTCAACACCAGAGCAGTCCAGTGAGCTGATGCTGTGGGAGGTTATTAAGCCTAGATATTGACACTGGGGCTGGACAATAAGGTTTAAGGATCTACACAGAAACAGCTGTGGCCAAGGGTTCATATAAAACTGGAAGCTGGAACTCAGAGACTTGTAAGAAGATACTACTCTCAAACATCCATCAATGTCATAGGGAAAGAAATGAATTAAAAAACTCTACCTCTGAACCCAGAGAAGAATAGAATCTGTCTGCCCTGGACTCTGTGTAAAAGTAACAGAGAAATCATATCCTTAAAAACATGTCACATGTAGATGTAGTGTCTGAAATCACATGGTGCTAAGATCTCACATAAACTCTGGTCCAGGAACTTTGAAACATCTGAGGCTCCCATAAAACAAATGTGAAATATGTCTTTTAGGAATAGACACAACCCAGGATGCATGAGTGAGACTCCCATGGGAAACAGAGAAACAAGAAAATAAGAAATACCCATTGAAGTATCAAAATGAGCATACCAGGGAAAATTATAACCATGTAGGAAACAACCTACCCTGCCACGAATCAATGGAAGAAACAAAAGGGAGTTCTGGCATACCATAACCAGAGATGAAAGACAATACAGTTGTTAGTTTTAACACAATTAAGACAACAAAAGAAGAAATAGAAAGAATGGCAGGCTATTTTAAAAAGAATATAGACAGCTTTGTTAAAAAAATAGTTTAGGGCTTCCCTGGTGGCGCAGTGGTTGAGAGTCCACCTGCCGATGCAGGGGACACGGGTTCGTGCCCCAGTCCAGGAAGATCCCACATGCCGTGGAGTGGCTGGGCCCATGAGCCATGGCCGCTGAGCCTATGCATTTGGAGACTGTGCTCCGCAACAGGAGAGGCCACAACAGTGAGAGGCCCGCATACCTCAAAAAAAAAAAAAAAAAAGTTTAGCATTTATTAAATGCTAGGTACTGTGGTAAGCATTTCATCTAATCATTTTAATATTTATAGCAATTCTCTGATATAGATACTATTCTGTTTTTCTTCAAATGAGGAAATGAGGACACAGAGAGATTAGATATTGCTCAAGGTCATATAGCTTTTAAGCAAAGAAGTCAGAATTTGAAAGCAGGCTGTCTTGCTCCGGACAGTGTTCCTTTAATCCCCATTAGCAACAATGGAATTTCAGAAATAAAAAGGAAGAGTCATTAAAATTAAAACTCAATGGTTAAGCAGAAGATTAGATACAGTTGAAGAGAACAATAAGGAAATAGAAAATGCATTTGAGAAATTCATCTTGACTACATTATGAAGAGATAAAGATATAGTAAATATATATAAATCATACTGGATATTAAAGGCATTAAAGAATGAAATTAAAATATCAAACATATTACCAATAGGAATTTTCAGAATTTAAGCATGAGACCTTAGACCCATGAAGGTTACTCAATCCAAGTAGAAAAAAGAATCTAAACATGGATATATCATAATGAAACTATATTACACCAAAGACATGGTGTTTAACTTAAAAGTAGCAAGAGAAAAAATATAAAATATCTTAAAGAACAAAAGTTAGACGGATGACAGCAGATTTCTTATCAGCAAAAACAGAGGGCAGAAAACCATCAAATAATATTGCCAAAATAGTAAGATAATTTAAAAACAAAGTAAAATTGTCAACCTAGGATTTTCACAGTCAGTGAGCTATATACATGAGAGAAGCCTGAATAAAGTTCCCATTATCCAGCCAAAGAATAAACTGGTGAAATTTAAAGGTTATTCTAAAATTCACATATGGAATTTCAAGAGACACAGGCAATATTAAAAAAAAAAAAAAAAGAATAAGAACGAAGTAGGAGGGCTCACACTCCTCGATTTCAGAACTAACTACAAAGCAGCAATAACCAAGAGAGTATAGTACTGGCACAAGGACAGATATATAGATAAATAAAATAGAATTCAGAGTACAGAAATAAACCCCTACACTTACAGTCAACTGATCACAAAGGTGCCAAGAACACTACATGGGAAAATCACACTCTTTTCAACAAACTGTGCTGGGAAAACTGAATAGCTACATGCAAAAGAATGAAGTTGAACTCCTACCTCATATCATATACAAAAATTAACTCAAAATGGATCATAAACCTAAATGTAAGAGATAAAACTATAAAACTCTTAGAAGAAAACATAAGGGTATATTTTCATGACCTTGAATTTGGCAAATGATTTTTTAGGCATGACACCAAAAGTACAAACAACAAAAGAAAAAATAGCTAAATTGAACTTTATCAAATGTAAAATTTTTGTACTTCAAGGGACACCATCAAGAAAGTGAAAAGAGAAACCCTACGGAATGAGAGAGAATATCTACAAATCATATATATATGATAATAAGCTTGCATCTGAAATATACAAAGAACACTTGCAACTCAATAATCAAAAGGGAACCCAATTAAAAAAATAGGCACAGGATTTTAATAGACATTTCTCCAAAGAAGATATATCACGGGCCAATAGCATTAGAAAGGATGGTAAACATCATTAATCATCGGGGAAATGAAAGTCAAAACCACAATGATATACCACTTTACGACTGTAAAGGTGGCTGTTATCAGAAGATAATAACAATTGTTGGAGAGCATGTGAAAGAACTGAAGCACGTATACACTGCTACTGGAAACGTTAACTGATTCCACTGCTTTGGAAAGCATTCTGGCAATCCCTTAAAGAGTTAAACATAAAGTTACCATGTGGTCCCAAAATTCCACTCTTAGGTATAAATCCAAGAAAGATGAAAATATATGTCCACACAAAAATGTGCGCATGAATGTTCTTGGCAGCGTTATTCATAATAGTGAAAAGGTAGAAACAACCCTGATGTCCATCAACTGATGAATGGAGAAACAAAATTTTAAATCCATAAAATGGACTATTATAAAATGAAATAAAGTGCTGATATATGCTCCAAGAGGCTAGTTACAAAATACTATATATTGTATGACACAGAATATATCATACAAAATAATATTACATGATTCTATCCATATTCAAAATTCAGAGCAGGGATATCTATAGAGACAGAGTACAGATTAACAGTTGTTCAGGGTTGCGGGGGTGATGGTGGAGGGACTGAGAAAAGAGGGATACAGGGTTTTTTTGATAGGTAATGTTCTATAATTGACTGTGGTAAAGGTTTCACATAACTGTGGTTAGGCTAAAAAACCATTGAATTGTTTTTAAATTTTAAATAGATGAATTATACATGTGAATTATGTCACAAAAAAAGCTGCTTAAAAAAGAAAAATAAATACATTTGTTACTTTTAGACGATTACTAAATGTTATACTTTAAAAAAATGGAAATTGAACCCAGAATGTAGATAGAATACATACGAGATAGAATGTAGGAAGCAGTAATCAAAGAAAAAATCTGTAACGACGCTGGTATCTATAAATAAGGATTGATTACAAAAGAAAAAAAAAGGATGATAAGAATTGAAATGTTCTGTGGTCCTACTACAGTTTAGGAAAAGAAGGAGGACATCAATTAACTTCAGAATTTCAGTCAAATATTCACAGTAATTATTATTTAATATAATTAATAATACATATATATAAGAACATCTTGTGGTCTAGAATGTGGTTAGCATTTAAAAATGTGTTAGTTATGCTTGAAGAGAATATACATTATCTAAATTTTGGGCAGAAGATCTTAAATATGTTCAGTAGGAAAAGATTTTACATGCACATAAACACCCACACACACAACCAGTAATAAGCTTTTACAAGAGATGTATATGAAAAAGAGATATTCAAGTTTTTTTTTTTTTAAAGCATGGAAACAGATAAGTTTTAAAAGGTAATCTGGTACAGAAATGTTAATCTAAGTAAAATAACTAAACCAGCTAAAACAGCTAACATTTCTGAATGTTGACTGTGTGTCAGAGATAACATTTAGTCTGGTAACTAACACATTAACTCAAGGCACCCTTATGAGGTACATCCTAGCAGAACTGCAGGATGAAATTGAAAAAGTTCAAAACTGCAGCATGAGTTTTTAGTTCATCTCTCCCAGAAACCATTGCATGAGGCAGACAAAATATAATGAAGATTTGACCAAACAAACATATCTTAAACCCCACACCCCAAGTTTAGAAATTGCTTACTTTACTCATACACATCTGACACATTTAAAAAGACTGACCATATCCTAGGACATAAACTTAATCTCAAAAACCACTACAGAATCACTACCATACAGACCATATAGTGTAAACAAAATGAAATAAAATTTCTAATCAATAAGTAAAAACTGGTGAGGAAAATCAACCACAAGCTTATGTTTGAATATTACAGAACACTGAATAATCTATGGGTCAAAATAATTATAATAAAAGGTATAAAATGCATAGTCCCAAATGACAATAGAAATTATACATATAAAACTACATGAGCACTGTATAAAATGAAAGGTATAGCCTTAAATGTATGCATTAGAAAAGAAGAAAGAAAATTAATGATAAATGTTCAATTCAAGAAATTAGGAGAAAAATAGTATAGTAAACTTGAAAAAAGCAGAAGGAAGGAAATTAAGGTAAGAACATGATTTATTTATAGGTCATTCATATTATAAATACATAATAAATATATTATGAATTTATTTATATATAATGTAATGTTACTTAATATAATATTATTAATATAATAATATATATTACATTTATATTAATTTATATTTAATATATTATTATAATATTATATGTATATTATACACATATTATACATATTATAATAAGATAATATAATATTATCATGTTAATATACTATTGTAATAATATATTATTATCAAATTAATATAATATATTAATAATATAATATGTTAATATAATATATTATCATATTATTATATGTATTATACTATATAATGCATATTTCTAGAAATATTATATAATTATTATTTATATAATAAAAGTAATAAACTAGAGGATCAAAGGCATATCCTTTGTAGTAAAAGGATATCCTTTTTATTCCCTTCAAATAAACCATTTATTTGAAAAGAATAAAAAGGATATGCCTTTTACATGACTGATCAATACTAAAGATAAAGTGAAGGTAAGCAAATTAGTAACTAAAGATTGTCTATAGTAGAAATTCAGTATTGATTTTTCAAATCATAAGAAAATACCATGTTTGATTCCTATGATGCAAAACATATAATAAGCAAATTTTATGTAAATATTAAATGATCAATATTGATTCAAGGAAAAATTTTAAACCTGATTAAGCTTATCAGCAGTAAAACACTGAATAAAAAGACTCATCCTTTTCACAGTAAAGCACCAGATGATTTGCCTGGTGAGTTTTAGGGACTCTTCAAACATCAACAACTCCCATGTAATGCCAGCTCTTCCAGGTGATGATAAAGGGGCACATGCATTGCATGTGGTCACCATGGCACCAACCTAGCCTCCAAGATGGCCTGCGGTCCCTCATCTCCTGGTGCTCAGGCCCCTCCCACATGAGTCATGGCTGGTCTGTGGCCAATCGACCAGCATGGAAGTGTCACTGTTCACTGACTTCTCAGGAAGGCCATAAAACACACTGAGCTTCGGCCTTGAGTTAGTTCTTCTGGTGGAAGCCAAAAGCTGTCATGAGGACACTTGAGCCATCTGAAAATGGGCTCCTGCAGAGAGGCGCTGACACTCCCTGCTAACACAGGCTAACACTGTCACAGCCAGCAGTGACAGTGGCCCTCCAGGCCCACTCGAGCCTTCAGATGACCGCAGCCCCAGCCAACATCCTGATGGCAACCTTGGGAGAAGCCTCAAGCCAGACTGTCCAGCCAAGTCCCTCCCCAATTTCTGACTTATCGAAATTTAGAGAGATTTTTAAAAAAGTTTGTGTTCTTTTAAGACACTTGGTTTTGCTGAGTAACATACTCAGCAATAGACAACAAATTAATTAGTGTATGCTTGATACACAAACTCATAAAGGACAACACAGAAAAATTAATCATATAGGTCATTTTTACAAAGAAAAATTAAAGAATCCTAAGTAGAGAATCAGTGCATCAAATTCAGCAATATATATGTATGTGCATGAATGTATAAGTAAAACCAGTCATAAATAAAAGAGGTTTTATTTTGGGAATGCAAAGATAATTAAATAGCAGGAAATCTTTTTTATGTGTTTCACTATATTCACATAGTTATCGAAGAAAAACATAAAAATCCCAAGTGGTACAGGAAGATAATTCAATAAGAATAAATTCCAATTATTTATTAAAAATAAAAATACACTTTAGCCAGTTAGAAATACAAAGAGTCATCCTTAAATGACCCTCCACCCTCAATAAAAGCATCTCTATCAAGAATCTATGGTAAATGTCCTACATGGTGGTGAAATATTAAATGCAAGGTTTTTTTCAAAGTAAGGACAAGAAAACTATGATTGTCATCACTTCTGTCATTAAACATTTTACTTAAGAATAAAGCCTGTACAATAAAAACACCAAAATAAATGGGGGGTATAAGAAAATTTTAAATGCAATTTCATTAATTATAGTCATATGGATAATAACATAAAAATTCTCAGAGAACATATGAGATAGTTAATTTTATGTGTCAACTTGTCTAGGCCACATTAACCAGATATTTCATCAAACAATATTCTAGATGTTTTCATAAAGTGAATTTTTGCAAAAGATTAACACTTAAATCAGTAGATTTTGCATACAGCAGATTACTCTCCATAATATGGATGAGCCTCATCCAATCAGTTGGAGACCTTAAGAAAAGGACTGACCTCCCCTACAGAAGAGGCAGTTCTGCCAAGAGACAGCCTTCGGATTCAAAATGCAACCCTTCCCTGGGTCTCCAGCCCGCCAGCCTACCCTGCAGAGTTTGGACAATTATGTGAGCCAATGCCTTAAAATCTCCCTCTCTCTCTCCCTCTCTCATTCTCTGTCTCGTTCTCTATTACATATATTCCAGATATAATAAATAAAATAATACAAAGACGTGGGCTTTTTTTGTGACTGGTTTCTTTCACTTATCATGCTGTTTCAAGGTCATCCATGCTGTAGCATGCATCAGTACTCAATTTCCTTTTATGGTTAAATAATATTGAATCATATACCTAAATCAAATTTTTTATCCATTCATCATTTGATGGTCATTTAGGTTGCCCCACTTTTTGCCTATTATGAATAGTGTTGCTGTGAACATTAATGTACAAGTCTTTGTATGGATATATGTTTTCGGTTCTCTTAAATATATACCTAGTAGTGAAATTGGTACGTGATATGGTAACTCTATGCTTAACCTTTTGAGCAACTGCCAGATTGGTTTCCAAAACAGGTTAAACCGCTTTACCATCAGCACTGTATGGGTGTTGCAATTTCTCCACATCTTCGCCAACATTTGTTATGACCTGTCTTTATGATTATAGTCATCCTAGTGGGTGTGAAGTGGTATCTCATTGTGGTTTCGATTTGTTTTTCCCTAACAGCTAACTCAAGGATCTTTTCCTGAGCTTATTTGCCATTTGTATATCTTCTTTGGAGAAATATCTACTCAAGTTGTTTGACCATTTTTTTAATTGGTTATTTGTCTGATTGATATTGAGAAGTAAGGGTTTTTTAATATAGTCTAGATAAATGTTCATTATCAGTACCTTATGATTTGCAAATATTTTCTCCCTTTTTGTGGGTTTTCTTTGAACTTTCGTGATGGTATCCTTTGAAGCACAAAAGTTTATGAAGTTAATAAAAACCCAACTTACTTTTTTCTTTTGTCACTTGTGCTTTTGGTGTCATATATAGGAAGGTTTTGTCTACATATGATATTGTGATAGAATAAGAAATATATATATAGTTTTTCTTCGTATATGGCTCCTCCTGGCACACAGCTCCTAAAACCCGTGTAATTTCCCAAGTGATAAGAGCTGGAGAGCATCTTTTGTTATACCTTAGTTTTTGTTCCCATCTCCTGAAATAGCTCCAGAGGATAAAGGTAAAAAGAGTGTCCTTTGTTATTCATAGCAAGCCCCTTTCAGTCACACCTGAGTTTATGTGAATGAGGTGATTTCTGGAAAGCCCCTAGATAACCACTGGATGGAGGGCTGGTCACCAGGGAAACCAACACATTGATTAGAGGATTAGAACTTTCAGTCCCCACTGCCTACCTCGAGGGAGGGGAGAGGGGCTGGAGGTGAATTAATACCCAATGGCTAATGAATTAATCAGTCATGCCTATATAAGGAAAGCCTCCATAAAATCTTTGAAGTACAGGGTTCAGCAGCTCCTGTTCTTGGGACCCTTCCAGCCTTCCCCTTTTGTAGTCTTTAATATAACCATTGTAATAAACTGGTAATCTAGTAAGTAAACTGTTTTCCTGAGTTCTGTGAGCGGTTCTAGAAATGATCAAACCTGCAGAGGGGGTCACGGGAACCTCCAATTGGTAGCTAAGTTGGACAGAAGTTGTGATTAACCTGGTGACCCACCACTTGCACTTGGCTCTGAAGTGGGGGGCAGATTTGTGGGGTGGACTCCTTAACCTGGGGTGTCTGTACTAATTCCAGACAGTTTAGTGTCAGAATTGAATTTAAAGTGTAGGATATGCAGCTGGTAAGGGAGAATTGGTTGGTATGGGAAACACCCACACATGTGATGTCAGGAGTGTTCCAGAAAGTGTCGGGTATGAATACAGTGGTAAGTAGAGAAAAAAGTGAATTTCTCTTTCACTACCCAGGGTTGTGAAGATTTATTCCCTATTTTCTTCTAACAGTTTTATAATTTTAGTTACTACATATAGGTTTATGATCCATTTTTACTTAATTGTTGTGTGTGATGTGAGAAAGTGTTTTGACTTCATTATTTCCACTTGCATATCCAGTTCTGCCAGCCCCATTTGTTGTAAAGATTATTCTTTTCCCCAATGAACTGTCTTGGCATGCTTGTCAAAAATCAGTTGAGTGTAAATGTGATGCTCTCATTCTGGACTCTCAATTATATTCTATTGATATATTGCCTATCCTTAAGCCAGTATTACACTTTCTTGATTATTGCAGTTTGGGAGTAAGTTTCAAAATTGGGAATTGTAATTTCTCCAACTTAGTTACTTTTTTTTTTTTTCTTTTTCTTTGCGGTATGCAGGCCTCTCACTGTTGTGGCCTCTCCCGTTGAGGAGCACAGGCTCTGGACGCGCAGGCTCAGTGGCCGTGGGTCACGGGCCCAGCCGCTCTGCGGCATGTGGGATCTTCCTGGACCGGGGCACGAACCCGTGTCCCCTGCATCGGCAGGCGGACTCTCAACCACTGTGCCACCAGGGAAGCCCAATTTAGTTACTTTAAAAGATTATTTTGGCTACGTTGGGGTCCCTTATATTTCCATATAAACTTTATCTTGAGCTTATCCAATTCAAAGAAAAGTCTGCTGGGATTTTGATAAGAATTGTTTGGAATTGGTTGATCAATTTGGAAAAGATTGCCTTCTTTGCAATGTTAAGTCTCCAAAAACAGGAACATTGGATATCTTTCTATTTATTTAGGTGTTCTTTAATTTCTTTCGACAATGTTTTGTAGTTATCAGAGTATAAGTTTTGTACTTTATAATTTTTTCCTAAATATTTAACTTTTTGATGTTACTAGATATGGAGCTGTTTACTTTAATTTCATTTTTGAATTGTTCATTGATAGTGTATGTTGATGTTTTTATATATTGATTTATCCTGCTATATAGTAGTCATAATAGAGTTTTTAGTGGGTTCCATAGGATTTTCTAAGGGTCATGCTTTTTGCAAATAGAGTTCATTCTTATTACTTTCTAATGTGAATGTCTTCATTTGTTTTTCTTGATGAACTTCCTTAGCCAGAACCCACAGTAAAATGTTGAGTAGAAGAGTTGAGAGTGGACAGACTTGTCTTGTTTTTGATTTACAGGAAAAGCCTCCAGCCTTTCATCATTCAGTATGATATAAGGTACAGTTTTTTGTAGATGTCTTTTAACAAATGGAGTATGTTCCCTTCTATTCTAATTATTTCAGTGTTTTTATCAAAAAGTGGTGTTGGATTTTGTCAAATGTTTTTCTGTATCAATAAGATGTCCATGTAGTTTTTGCCCATTATTCCATTAATATGATGGACTGTATTAATTGATTCTCAGATGTTAAAGAAACTTTACTTTCTTGGTCATGGTATATCGTTTTTATATATCATTGTATTTGGTTTGCTTGTATTTTGCTGAGGATTTTTGAATCTATATTCTAAGACATATTGTCCTGTAACTTTTTTGCATATGATGTCTCTGATTTTGGATTAGAAAAATAATGGCATCACAGAATAAGTTGAATAGTATTCCCTGATCTTCCATTTTTTGGAAAAGTTTGTGAAGAAATGATGTTATTTCTTCTTTAAATGTGTGGTATAATTCACCATAAAGCCATCTGGGCCTTAGATTTTCTCTGTGGATAGTTTTTTTCATTACTAATTACATTTATTTACTTGTCATAGGTTTACTCAGATTTTCAATTTCTTCTTGAGTCAGTTTTAGCAGAGTGTTCCTTTCTAAGAATTTTCCCACTTAATCTAAGTTATCTAATTTGTAGACATACAATTGTTTATTATATTCCCTTATACTCCTTTTTATTACTGTAAGGTCTGTAGTAATGTACACTTTTTTATTTCTGATTTTAGTAATTCTTTTTTTCTCTTGATCGGTCTAGCTAAAGTCTTGTCAATTTGTTTAACTTTTTAAAGAACTAACTGATAGTCCTGCTTTAGAAAGATTTTTGACAAAGCTTTCCACTTGATCGTTTTTTTATACCAGAACTGAGAAAACTCCTAATGATTCATGCTTGTCGAGAACATTAGGTCTTCCAGAATGAGAATGCCAGTTCTCTTTACTCTCATTATACACCAGAATGATGTAATCAATCCAATCCCTAGTACAACCAGAGGAACATTAATTAAGTTGTTTCTTTTTAAAATGTTAGGAAACTTCCTAATCCAAATAAATAAATTGCATTGAATATGAGCATTTAAGAAAGCTCTGAGATTATAATTTGAAACTGATTTTTAAAGGGAAGGAACAGAGACAAATAGATAATTTTCTCTTATCTTGAGCTTCCTTTTTCCTGTGTTTAGAATACATGTCGATGTCACTCACATTCAGATCCCAGCCTCTTGTCTCAGCTCTGGACTCACTATTTCAGGAAACATTTATTGTGTGTTCTTATTTGCCACCCAGTACTCCCTGCCCTCAAATCAATTACATTTTGCTCTGAATCAAATTTCCAACTTTGGAAACTCCCCTTCTTTGTTCAAAGGCACTTTAAAAGTAACATTTCCCCAATTCTATCCTTGATTTCTCTGTGTCCAAGCCTATCTCCTCACCACCACCACCCCTGCTGCCCTGAACCCAGCCTTCACCATCTCAATAAATAGCACCACCAATCACCAAATTCAAGCCAAAATTCTAGAAGCCATTTTTGATTATTCCCTTTCCCCCGTGACCATCAGAGAATCTTTTCACTTCTGACTCAGATTTATATCTGGAATAGGTCCACTTAACTGCACCTTCACTAGTCCAAATCTCCACCTTCTCTGACGTCTTAACTCTTCCTTCCTCCCTCTCTTGCTCAAAGTCCATTCTCTACTCAGAACCCAGAGTGATCTTTAGTTTGTAGAGAAGAGCATGTGTCTCCTCACCACCCACCCCTCCGTCACCCTCCTATTGTATGTGAAGTTAAATCTAAAGTCTTGTTTGCTAGGTCCTTTTGTTCCCCCTCCAGCTTCATCACGAGTCAGCCCCTTACCTCCTCAATATGATCTGTGCTCACAAGCCTTCTGTAGGCTGTGCACCTTTGTTCAAGGAATGTATGAAGAACTGATCCTTAAGAATTTCTTAGAAATGACTTCTAAAACCTTTGTGATCCAATTACAAAACCTTAATTATTATCTCCCCATTAGAGCGATTTTCTGAACCATACACCCTGAACATCATAAAAATCAATGGCAGAAAATAAATATGAATTTAGGATATATCCCAGAATTGGATTATTCTCAACACCAGAAGATGCGGTTTCAACAAAGGGTGTACCTTCCTGTCCCGAATACTAGAGCAGTACATCAGATCAAAGACACTTCAGAAATTAAACATTCTCCTGGTTCCAGAAACAATTAGAGCCAAATCCCTCAATTCCCTCTAGAAATAAAGTCTGCTCTCCACAGGTGGATGGGAAGGGAAGAGAGTGGTCTCTGAAGCAATTTATTGTGCCATCTCCTACTTTCTTTGGATAGTTAAATGCTTTTTCTTCCTAGCACTTAGACATGACTTAGAAATAAAGGTGGAAGAATATGAACCATAACTTCTCTCTTCAAATTATCATAACTGCTGGATAGAAGGTATTTAACAAGCTCCCACTCTAACAAGCCGCTGTTGTCTTCATGTTTTGCACTAGCTTGATCCAGTACAGGATAACATCCTCAAACAGCAAGTGCATTAAGCTGTGACAGCTTTCCACTGACCTAAGCAATTGTATTAGGAAAACGCCATTAGCAGCTCCCTTTCTTCATCTGTTCTCCCCTCTTCCTTCCCACTAGTAAAAGCTATGCTCAATACTACTCTTAAGTTACCCTTAGAAATACGCTCCTCAAAGAAAAATCAATGCACATGTGTTTTAACACTTGTCACAGATAGATCAAACAACCAATCTAACATATATTTTTCCACCCAAAGGTTTACATTTTAAACGAGCTTCTTTGGGTGGCACATTTATGAGCCCACATCTACACTAAGAAAAAGAAAAGCAATGAGAGAGAGTGTGGGCAGGAATACAAATGAGTCTCACTATCACTCCATGCACTTTTTCTGAATGTGTGTGGTCCTCAGTGGTGAACACAGAACAGAATGGTAGGATGGGGTAAAAGTGGTGGCACGCGGTAGGATTAGCTAAAGCCCTAAGCTCAAACATGTTATGACTCAGCTAATAATACTCACCCCTCTAATCATGAATTTGAACTTGCTTTTCATTATGATCCTTTTCCCCTGTTTAGTCATGACCCACTTTCTACCAGGAGACAAAATGTACAGTTGTTAAGGTACAGGAGCTAAAACCAGGGGAGTGACTCAATAATTTTGAAAATGTATGAATTATGGCAGTTTATTTAATATATCTGTGCTTCATTTTCTTTGCTTAGAAATAGGGACAATAATATTACCTAACTGAGAGAGCTGCGGTAGGGATTAAATGAGTTTAAGAGGTCAGGCATTCAAAGCAATGCCTTTGCATACAGTAAACCATGTTAACTACTAACTGTTGTTACTTAGTATGTTTATTAAGAAGAAAAATTACCATTCCTAATAAGGATACTTGCTAGAGATTATACAATTAAGTTCCACTTCCAGCCATAGTGGAGTCACTGTATTAGACAAGCCCTATGGCTATAAGCAGCTATAAAATACATGACACAGCTGTTTTCAGACAATGAAGAACAGGCAGCATAAGACTGCTGAGAGGGCTGAGAGGGGGTGAGTCCCAAAGGCGGCCAGGTTTCTATCTCAAGGCAATTTCCCAAGCTCATTGCATAAAGACAGTGTCACAGCAGAGAACCCTGTTCCTGCTGAGCTGAGGTGGCAGAGATCACAGTTCAGGGCAGCTGGAGATGTTGGGGTCTACAGGGTAGGAGATTGAAATGGAGCAAATTGTGCAAAAAGGGAGACTCAGAAGTGTCTCTGGGACTCCCTTACAAGTTTGTGGCTGAGGGGACCCTCCACTGAGAAAGAGAGCCAGAGGTCTATGGATAGCAGCTGCAGCAGACTTAAGAATAGAACATGGGTAACATAGGCACTGCTGGGGGAAGAGCAGTGCCCAGGGATTATGGAGTTTGGACCCTGCCAGAATAATTAGCACTCTTTAATACACCAGGCTCCAGCCAAGACAGCAAAAGGTTGCCCTGAGGAGTAGGGACCACATATACATGAACAACCCTCAGCCCTTTCAGCAAAGCCTAAAATGAAGCCCTAGCAAAGTCCAAAGTGGACTCAGAGTTTGGAGGTTGAGTCTTGGCAAATTATATCAGTGTGATCATCCAGTGAATGAACTGCCTGCCAAAACAAGAATTAATAGTCTTCAGAGCAAGGTTACAGAATCTAGAGACTCTACAATGTATTAGCCATTATTCCAATGTTAAATCAATAGGCATTAAAGAGCAGGAAAAAAAAGTGATCTATACTTAAGAATAAAAAAAAAAAACTGAATTCAAGATACCCAGATGTTGGGCTCATCAGCCATATTTAAAGCAGCTCTTACAAATATATTCACAGAATTAAACAAAATGTGTTCACAAAATTATAGGAAAACATGGTCTAAATGAGTAAGCAGACAGGGAATCTCAATGTACAAATGGAAACCATTTAAAAAAAAGAACAAAATGGACATTCTAGCACTAAAAATTTACCACCAAAATGAAAAACTCACTGGATGGGCTCAATACCAGATTCCAGATGGCAAGCAAAAGTCAGTGAATCATTGGTCTGATAAATAGAAATTATCTAATTTTAAGAACAGAAATTTAAAAATATGTATTAATAAAAGTAAATAGAGCTTCTGGGACACAGAGAACACTGTTAAATAGCCTAATTTATGTGTAATCAGTGTCCCAGAAAAGAAGACAGTGATAGTGGGCAAATGTTTGAAAATATCATGGCAGAGAACTTCTCAAAATGTATTTTAAAATCCCCGCCAATATATAGATTCAAGAAGTACAGCAAGCATCAAAAAGGACAAATATAAAAACAACAACACCAGACAGATCATAGTCAAACTGCTGAAAACCAAAATAAATAAATGAACAAACAAACCAATTAATCAATTAATTAATAAAAATATTGAATACAGGTAAGAATGATAAAAATACTCTGACTTATCAGAAAACCAGTGTGTGGAAGACAGTGGCAAGAACTCTCCAAGTTGCTAAACAGAAGGGAAACGTCTACCCAGAATCCCATGTCTAGCGAACAGTCCACAAGCTAGAGTGACTTAAGACCTTTTCTATAAATGAAAACTCAGAAAATTTGTTGCCAGAAGACTTGCCCTACAATAAGTGTTAGAAGATATTTTTCAATTCAAAAGAAAAGGATACCAGCTGGAAGCTCAGAGGTAAGCTTGGATTTGCAGGTAGGAATGAAGAGCACCAGAAAGGACAAATGTGTAAGCAGACATAAAGGACTATGTTTGCTTACTTCTCATAATGTGCTTTCAAAACCACCAAATGTTTAAAGTAAAAGAAGAACAATAATAAATAATAACAAAAAGAGTTATAGCTAAGAAGTTAATAGAAGAAATAAATTGAAACTCTAAAAGTACTGAATTAACATAAAAGAAGCCTTGGAAAGAAAAAAAATAGCAAACAAAACAAAACAGAATGTACAAATGAAAAACAAATAGCAGAAGGGTAGACTTAAGTTGAACCCCAACAATAATTACAGCAAATATAAATGGATTTAAAAATCTCAATTATAAGGCAGAGATTATCAGAATGACTAGAAAAGCAAAGCTAATTATAAGGTATCTACAAAATATGCATTTTTAAATAGAAAGATATAGACAAGTTGAAAGTAAGTGGATGAAGAAGAGATGCCATGCAGAAATAAGCATAAGAAGGCTGATGTGGCTCTATCACTGTTGTACAAATAGACATCAGAAAAAAGTATGTTACAAGAAATCATGAGACATATTATATGATAAAAAGAGCAACTTACCTGGGGGGCACCCCAAATGTCAATAGGAATTCATCCAATACCAGAGTATTTAAATACATAAAGGAAAAGCTGACAAATGTGAAAGGGAGAAATGAACAAATGCACAACTAAAATTGAATGTTTTAATTCTACTCACTTGGTAATCACTACAAAAGAGTAGGCAAAAATGAGGAAGGAAATGGAGTATAAAGGACAAGCAACTTGATCTAATTGACATTTACAAACACTACACCCAACAGCAGCAGAATATGCTTTCGTTTCAAGTCTATGTGGCATGTTCACCAAATAGACCATCTTCTTGGCCATAAAATAAGTCCGAATAAATTCCAAAGCCTCAGTTGGAACTTTAGTACAGTAACAAGCCAAATGAAGTTCTCTACTTAAGGAGGTTTACAACTCAGAGAAGGTAGACAGACATCTACAGAGACGTTTACAAGAAGGTGAGATGTTTCTCACAAGAAGGTGAGTCATGCTCTGACTCTACCGGGATGAGGTGCTATAATGGCACCATGGGCGCATGGATGAGGAATCCCTCCTTGCTGTCTGGATGTGAAATGTGAGTGGGCGTTCAGCAGGCCAAGAGGAAAGACATTTGAAAAGACCAATAAATATACATAAAAATAAACAAATACAATGGAGATGACCAAGAATGGTGATGGGATCATGACACACGTGATAAAATTGGAGGCTGGATCCTGAAGGTTACCACTTTCTTTTTTCAAAGAATTTTGATGATAAGGTTTTGATCTTACAATCCCTATTTTGGTAAAACCCAAGCAACAACATAGGCACTTCACTAGTCAGTAAAAACCAGACAGGACGGTGAATGGCATGATTGTCTTCTTTTCTTACTTTGTTCTCTGTTTCAACACACTTGCTGCTGAATAATTATTGAAACAGATTTGAAGCAATTTGGGATGCACAGAATTTCTCTTGGCAAAGCACACAGAAACACAGAGCCGAAAGGAACTCTCCTAATACCCACTAACATGTCATTGATTATCCTATTAATATGCTTTCGATCCTGCATTGAGAAGGTCTCTGAGTGAGGCCAGGGCCTCTGGCCAAACCAGGGTACTGAGCTGTCCAAAGTGCACCCTTTCAATTATGAATATAATTCAGCTGCCAATACCTCGTTCTTCCAGAAGTCCAAGGAGAAAAGTCTCTCTTTGCCCGCGCCACCAACTGGCAGCCTAGAGAAGGCCACACCAGAAGGTCTCCAGAGAGCTTAAAGAGGAAGTGGTACTCACTCTTGGGATTTAAAAGGAAACATAGAAGAAGCAAAAATGAGTGCTAAAATGATTTTAGTCAATAATGTTAACCATTTTCTTTACTAAACTGTTCACTGAAGCCAAGAAGCCACAAAAATGACTAATCAGTAATTTTCCCAGGTCCACTGGTTGTGCTGTTAACAGGCAGTAAATATCCAAATGAGGTAGGGGGAGGGGGAAAAGCATGCGTGTGAAGGGACCCGGTAACCCAGCACTAGTCACCCACTCCAACCCCATGGTCCAGGGATGACTTAGGAACCTCATTTGGACAAAGCAGTTACCTGCAATAATTAACACATATGTCCTATTCACTGTGTGCCAGGCACTGCCCTAAATGCTTTACCAGGATTATTTCATTTAAGTTCATGTGAGCTTATTCCTTTTTTTTTTTCCTTCAGTTTTCCTTGCTACAGATTGTAAATCTTAACAACATTTTAATGTTATGTTTCTAAATGTTCCCTAGGGTTAACACACTGATAGCCCATTTATTTGAAATGTCATCTTAAAAAATAAAAACTTTAATTAAAGAAAATGCCATCTCTCGGTATCTGTTTATGAGTTATAGTTAAATTCTATGAAAACTGGTCTCTGGGTGGTGCAAATTCATCCCCATTTAATGCACACTGATTCTGGCCAAGAAGCCAGTTCTTCAAGTGCTGAGTTCTTTCAGCTGTGGTAGCAGGTACACAGCCCTCACCTCCATTTTCTCAGATGGGCTTCTGAAGGCCATTCCTTTGTGTAGGCTGCCAAACGTGAAGGAAGAGAAATCAGGAACTAATGGAAGGACAATGGCATGTCAGACCTCAAGAATGGTTTTGCCCTGGGAACCCTTTCTGTTAGATATTCAGAATTCCTGCTCCCAGGAAACCTTGCCCAGGTGGATCCAGGTGTGGAAAGAAAGGAAGGGCTCTAGCAATGGAGATTTCTGAACACCAGCATGTCTGGACTCAGGTCAGAAGAAAAGACCAGAGAGCAACTTTGAATGTAGAACTGGGTGGCTGGACTTTCAGAATGTCTGCCCCTGGTACCTCAAATGCATAGCATCTGGTGATGGAGGGCCACCCTTCCTAGGGGTTGACTCTATACAGCCAGTTATCCATCTCAGCAAGCCAGATCCTTAACCTCAGTTGGATAGATTTCTTTCTTGTTTATAAAAACCTTGAATGGGGAGGGAATTATGTAGCCTACTTGGGAATTCAGTCCAGCAACTAAAAATCTTCAGAGTACTTCCTGGAACCTCATCTGATCGATTTGGCATCAGTGGGAAGGGATTCCATAGCAACATCTGGCATGGTTTTAGGTACCCCCAAGAGCTGTGTACTAACTACCTACCAACTCTTTGAACGAGGTTTAGTATCTTGTAACGACCCCCCAAATATTAATTAGGCAATCAGACTGCTCCCAGCTGCAATCTAAATGCATTTCCTCTCTAGTTTGGGAAACGGAGAATGTGGTCATTATTCTATTAAAATCCTACCCAGACACAATGACAATTATTACATTTTCTTCCTCCTTTTTTCAACAACTAGGAACTTCAGATCTTTTCACCTCTCCTTATACTTGCTATTCACAGAACTGCAGGTTCAGAAGGGACTTCACAATATAAACCAATCAGTAATTCTTTGCAGTGCTGATCTAGACCCCCTCAGACTTTCTCCCACTCTATGCCATCCATCCTATCCACATGCAGTTTTCTAGAAAAGCCTGATTAGGACCCTGGAGAGTGTGAGGGAAAGAAACAGAGTGGTTATTTTGATGTAAAGGTCTGCCCTGGACATGTCAACACCTCTTTCTTCCAGTTACGGTTTTATGTTTGTTCTTATATGTCTATATTTATAGCTTCGTTAGATATTGGAATGAAGACAGAAACAAATCCTGTGCCAGCTAATTAGAGCCCTACATGTTAATGAACTCCCACCACTCCACTGTCTCGGAGTGCCAGCATCCCTACAGGAAATTAATAAGAGCTTTAATGACTCAGAGGCTGGAAAGGCCAGTGCCCACCAAGGGTTCAAACTCAGAGATGGCAGCACAGTCATATCCTATTTTACAAGCATCACAACAAGAACCCATGGGTTTAAAGAGTAAGACAGACTATTGACACGCAGGTGGATGAAAGCATCAACCTGGTCACAGGACTAAAGGAACATAATCGCAGAACAATTAGTTGCTGATGCTTATATTATATATGCAGTGATGTTGCCAACTCTTCTTCATTTTAGTTCATTTCTCCAACTTAGATGCACTGGTTTTCAGCAAAGAATACCTGCACAAGAATGGATCCCCAAATTGACCCTAACTTTTTTTTTTTTTTTCATTGCTAGCTGTACATCATTTCACTGCTGGCCTTTTTAACTCAGCTTTATGGATTCGGAATCGTAATAAGTGAAGGGGATTGGGAAGAAGCATATCTGAATTTGTGCCATTCCCCTGAGCAGCCAGGACGGAGGACCACTGCTCTGCTCCATCCTCCAGCACCCTAGTCGGACACTCTTTACACTGGCCGTTGCAAATTTCAGGTTGGTTTCCTCAGTTTTACTACCTGTGTCTGGGGGGTCAACCTGAGCTGCAGAAGTCAAGAAAAGGAATAAGCCATAATACAACTCTGCTGCACTAAATGGTCCTGACCACTGTACAGGTGGAAAAAAATCCAACCAAAATATACAGCATTCCATTGGCACTCAGAAAATTATCATCACAGAAGCCAGGGAGGGAGGAACTTTTAAAATCAACTTCTGCAGAAAGGGTATGAACTGAAAGCTGAGGAAAGATCATTAGAGCCAGCAGTTAGTGGGTTATTAGAATTGTTGCAGAGTATCATTTCAACAGCATGATGAAGTAGAAAACCAGATGGTCTCCCTCCTTTCCTCTGACTATTAAAAATAAACCCAAGATTTAGAAGTCAACTAATATTCCACTTCAAGCCAAATTTAATTGCTCACTCCTCAGAACTACAATGATCTTGACTATCTTATCACTCATTCATTTCCTACTCTGTTATTACAAAGATTGTGTTACAGTTATCTTTTTGAGTATAGCTCCCTCACTAACTTAAATTTTTCTTGAGGGCAGTAGTCCATTTTCACTAATACTTTTCTATGTTTCTCTAGCACTTAATATAGTGATTTGCACACAGTATGTGCTCAAAAAATGTTTGTTGAAAGCAAGATAGATTCGATCTTCAGGGAAGCTCTATAATTAGAAGTTGCCTGTCATTTAATAAATGAGACCGTCCTGAAAATACTAGGCTGTTCTATGTAATATATAAACTCTCAAGTTAATATAAAACTTTATGAAAATCAATAAAATATTCCCTTTTTGACTCATATTGGTTCTTTTTTTTTATAATTTCATTGCTTTTGGATTTAATTTCTGTGAATTTGATATATGGTTCATTTTAGATAATTGTACATTTTGTTGATGTCTTAAGGAAATATTGGTTCTGACTTTATAGAGTTCAAAGATCATGCCCATCTGTATATTTATTTTTTAAGCCTATAACATACTTAGAAATAATGCGTGAATTCTGAATTACAATTACATGCTACCATTTCTGAAATCCATTCTTATGGTGGTAATTAGAATTCTTGCACATATTTTCCCATAGAAAGATTATTAAGAGACTTGATGGATTTATCAGGTGAACTTATAAAAGCTTCTTTAATTCTGCAGAATTATCAGGACATTGATAGACACTAAGCACATGCCATAATAACTTTACTGCATATTATACACTAAAAATCCGACCACCATCATCAGAAGCTCACACCATCAGCATCACAGTACCACAGTCTGCAGTAGGAGCTCTCCCTTCTCTTCTGGATCCTTATCTTAAATCTCACTCTTATCTGAATCCTGTCTGAATTGGAGGGAACCTCTTTAAAGCTTCACCACTATGGGTCCTCAGTATTAAGTCCAAACACCTCAGTATAGAAACTTTTCATGATCTGTTTCTTCTCCAGCTTCATCTCTCACCTTTGAACCCTTCCTTCCAGCAACACTGAACTATACTTACACCTGCTAACTGCCCCCATTTTCTCTATGGCTTCCCTCCTTTCATTGATCTCCCCCATCCTACCTTCCCGTGGCTAATTCACATTTGTCCTCGGCTTCACCTTAAACATAATCACATTCTGAAAGCCTGCATTCCCTCCCTCCTCTGAAGTAGGTACTTGTTTTATGTGAACCAATAACACCCTTTCAAAGAATGTCTCCGCTGTATTGGCATTGCATCTCTGGTAGTCCCCTCCACAAACTAGACTTTAAACCTGCAAAAAAGACTTTAAAACCAGCAAGTTAGCAAGTTTGTCTTCGTCACACTCAAATCCCAGTGTAAGAACAGTTCTGACTACCAAGTGCCTGTTTAATTGATAATTAATACATGTTAGATAAATGACCACAGTCATTTCCAAGTTCACAGCTTCCTTTGTTCATTCACTCATTCAAAATATTTCTGAATGTTTACTACGTACCAAGTGATGCTAGGCCCTGGAGTGGTGTGTACCAGGCACTGGAGAGTGATGAGTTGGATCCGTTGCCTGCCCTAATGGAGTTTATCATGATGGGAATTTGCTATGGGGCGTTATGGGAAAATCAGGATTTTAGACTACAGAATCCAGTGGAATAGAGGATCCTTGTGGCCGCAGCTCCACAAGAGACAAGGATTCTCACTGGAGTGATGTGGAAGGAGCTGAAGACACTGCCTACAAGACCATATAGTTACTCATATATGTTCCGAACTGAATGGAATGTGCATCTTTAGAAGTGAAAAGGTTATACTTAATCACTGTGAAGCCTTTATTGTGAACTTAAAAAAGGCATCAATCCACAGGGTGCTCAGTTTCATTTCTTGCCTGATTTTAGTGACTCTCATAAAACCCTCTGCTGTAAGCAGAAGCCCTTGAACCAAGCTATCATTACTGTCCAGCTGGACTATATTAAGTTTCCTCACTTATCTCTTTGCTTCCAGGTTCACCAAATTAAATTTATGCCTCATTCTTTCATGAGTCATTTTTCTAAAACATCCTATCAGATTATGTCTTTCCTTTTGATGACCCACCAGGATTTTCAAGTCATTCTAGGAGAATACAAGGCTCATCATCTTGACCTCTTGGTCCAGGATCCTGTATTATACTTCAGATGAAAGAGACTTCTTATGAAGTATGTGAGGATGTGAGGAGGGTACACAAGCATGGAATCCATCAGAAAAAAATGAAAATAGATAAGAGATGAATATTGAAATGTTCCAATGACTCCCTTCACTCCCTTCACAGGATCAAGTTCAAAGTCCTTAGAAATGAAGTTTAAGCTCCTTTTAAACCCGACTCCTGCCCTTATCTTAGATTCTTTTCCCCCAAATATTTCATGTTTTTTCATGTCTCTCTAAGATTTCACAGGTTGAATAGGGGATGGTTAAGAAGAGTGAATATAGGGCCCTCTTTCCAGTAGCTTAGTTTTGAGGAGAATGGGAGAGATGACGGTGGTTAAAGGAAGACACGGAGTTGACAATACACGTTTATATGTTTCTATGTTGTGACGTAGTTGAGCGTGGATGTCCAGAGGAGGAAAACAATATTTGATGGAATAAAATCCTGGAGGATAAAGAAATATATGTAAGTAAAGTGATATGTCTTAAATGCTCACCTAAGATGTATGGAACGGAAACAATATGGGTACTAGATGCAAATAAAAGAAGGAGAGGAAGAAGAAGCTTGAGTTAGGTCACACCTGATGGCCTAACTGTCCTCTCTGAGGAGCAGCAAATGAGGTCAGCTGGTAAGAGTATTAAGGGTGTCCAGGGAGCGTGGAATCTGGAGGAGAATGAAAAGGTTTGGGAGAGCTGCACTGTCAAATGAGAGAGATTGGACTAAGGATCCAGAGGGTTTCCAAACATCATGAGAAATTACACAGAATGGTATTGATTCAATCTTCATGGTATTATGACTTAACATGAACACAGACAAGCAGTCTCTCCTAGGTCAGTTCTGCTCTAGAGCAGGGCTTGGCAAACTGTTTACGGAAAGGGCCATATATAAGTCTTTAGGCTTTGCAGAACATATGGTCTGTGCTGCCAATACTCCATTCTGCCATTTGAAAGCATCCATAGACAATATAAATGAATGTGCATGTATCAATCAAATTTTATTTACAGATACTGAAATATGAATTTCATATGATTTTCATGTATTATGAAGTATATTTCTTCTTTTGATTTGTTTTCAATCCTTTACAAATATAAAAAAACATTCTTTACTCATGTGTGATACAAAAATAGGGAGTGGGCAGGATTTGGCCCATGGGCCATAGATTGCTCACTTTTCTCAGGAATCTGACCAATGATTTTCCTATTTGCTCACACACTTCTACCATCACATGTATTTAGTCACTGTGCATTCTATCATTTCTCATTCAGTTCTCATGGCTGTACTTTCAAATAAGAGCTATGTGCATTTACCTCCACCTGCAGATAAGATTTCTTATTTACAACAGGAAGAGATACCTGGTGCCTGGTGTTCAGGGAGCAAGGGTACCACTCATAGGAGATGAAGAAAACTAAAATTCACAAAGTGAGTTCAAGAGCCTTTAGAGAGTTTTTCGTCCATTGTGAGACTGCATTATAGCATTTCCATGACCCTGATAGAACACAAATACACAGCCTGCATTTTCCTATCCTCAGCTACAATCTCCTCCCTCCAGAGCCATAGCCCTCTTTTTCAAAATCAGTGGGACTGGGGTAGATCGGTGCAGTGAGTCAACAAATAAAGTAGGAGAGTTTCAGGTCTTTATTGATGTTATAAAAATCACAGGTGAGTAGGGATCTGGCATCAAGAGACTCCGGGATTGGAAAGAAATAGTTTTCCCTCACAAACATATATCTGTGCTCCTGTTCTCTCCCAATAAAGGGACTAAGACCTTTTAGTTGACCTGCAAACTCACTGAAGATGGGAATAAGCAACAGTGGATACTGGCTCATGTGGTATAAGATGTGGGTACCACTTGTAAAGATGATGGATGTTGCCAAATGGTAATTTTCTCTGTGTGGCAGCTATGATTGATCTGTGGCTTGATGTAATGGTCAATCTTAAAGAAAAAAATATCATGTCATCATACAATGGAAGTTTCAGATGACTGGGGTGGGGGTGGGAGCTAGGCTATTGCTTTGCTTTTGAAGATGACTCACTATAAAAAAATAATGTTTATCTAAAACCCAAATCCACCAAGCCAGTAGAGGCCAGTATATATAATTTTATTAATGGAGAATTCCAAAGAAACTTACTTTGTCTCTTAATTGGCCCTGAAGTCCTTGGTAGGAAACCGAAGGACTTGGGACCACAGGTGGTATTTTCATCTCTTCTTTCTTTTTGTCTTTAGAAAATAGGATTTGTAGAGCAGACAGCTGGATAGGTAGATGATACTAAAGGAGAATAACATTTGCTTTTTCTGGAAAGCTGCCTATGCTCTCACAGAGGTGATCCCAAGAAAAGGGCAGAAAATATCTCATAATTCTCTGAAATACAATAATGAATCTGGCAGGAGACAACTCAGCTTTACCAGGAGGGCTTCGAATTTAAATTTCAGGGGCAAAGGCAGTGGTGAAATTAGATATAACTATAGTTTTAGAAGATAAGTGCAACCTAAAAAAAAAAAAATTGTAAGAAAGGAAGTGCCTAGTAATTATCAGGAGAAAATACTTAACGGCTGCTGAAGTCTATATATCAATGTGGGGAGTATTTGTAAAACACAAAATGAACTTTAAAATTTACTCTAAAGAGTTAAACTAAAATAATTTAAGTATCACCAAGACATGATGAAATAGTGACCATAACGTAGCGGTGCAAGTGAGGAACTCATCCTAAAGTAACATCTGAAGAGGTAGAAAGAGGCATTTTATATTAAGAAAGTATCAACTTGAGAATAGCTATTTCATGATTATTGGAGCCCCTTTAGCAGGTTTGGGCCATGCTGAGAACTAGGAGAAGAGGGCCAAGGACCCAAACATTAACAGATGAAAACTATAAAAACTCTGAGCCTGGAAAAATAACACTAAAATCAATCTAAAAACATGCATTCTCTGCAAAACTTTCTTTTCATTTCCCATCTTCACCCATGGCTAGATTTTTCATGTTCTCCTGCATTGCTGTTCTATCTTATACATCCAACTAGTACTCTATTTTAACACTCTATTTTTCAATCACTAGTTAAACAGCCATCTCCTTAGCTAGACTGAGTTACATGTCTTATTATTATTTTGTTCCCTTAAACCAATTGCCAAGGACATTTGTAAAAAGTATTCATAAATGTTTGTTAGATAAATGGACGAGGGAAAGGAGGGGACTAAGAAACAGAGCCAAGTTGGAAATAAGAAAGCATTGATTTGTGCATCAAAATTTTGGGGAACATAAAGCACGGGTGAAATGCAACAGTAAATACTTTTTGGCTCTCTCCTTTGTTGCTAGAGCAGCCCACAGAATGTGGATGTAGGGAAAAGAGAGTAGGTAAGACAGGACATGAACTTATACATGAAATGGATGCATATAGAGAAAAGAAGTTGGAAATAGTAAGTCATTGGTCAGGTAAGCTGAGGGCTCTAAATTGGGTAAATTTAGTCTGTGAAGCCCCTTGCATTTTTCATACGTTTCATGTACATGGTTTTGATGAGCAGTCATATTCAAGAATCATTAAACTAGATGAATAAAAAATGCATAAAACTTCTGTTTCTGTGTACAATATAAGAGTCATAATGGACTAATGTTCTTCCTAATATAATTTTAAAAGCTGTATAAATCACAAAAATAACATTTTTAAAGGTAATCAGAGAGCTGCAGACATAAAGACTAGATAAACTCAATTCCAGAAAGGAAAGACCATTCAGGGGATCATCAGCTTCTGTCTCCTTGCTATCCCCACCTGTAACTGGGCTGGAAATTGGGTTTGGTTCAGGCAGAACTTGATGCAAAAAAAAAGAGACTCAACAAAGCTTTTACCAGTAGTGTAAGGCTGGAATGACAAACTGAAACCTTCAGACACCTGAAATGCATGGCTAGCTTTCACTATGAGATATCTGCTGTGGCCTCGGGCTGCACAGGAAGTTGGGGCACTAGCCAAGTGAAATTATGTGCAGTCTTGTGGTGCCCATCAATAAAACATCTTCCTCAAGGTCCTTGATTCATTTTATGGATTTAATTTTCCATTGAACTTCTCCATCCTTTCATCTGTTTAATCTAATTCTTAAACATGTGTTGGTTAATTTTATGTCAACTTGGCTGGGCCATAATGTGCAGTTATTTGGTCAGACATTCTGGATGTTTCTATGGGGGTGTGTTTTAGATAAGATTAACATTAAAATCAGTGGACTTTGACTAAAGCAGATTGCCCTCCATCATGTAAGTGGGCTTCATCTAATCAGTTGAAGGTCAGAATAGAATAAAAAACTCACCTCCCCCAAGCCAGAGGGAACTCTGTGGCTGATGACCTTTGCACTTGAATTGTAACACTGGCTCTTCTCTGAGTGTCTAGTCTGCCCACCTACCCTGCAGATTTTGTACTAGCCAGCCTCCATAATTGTGTGAGCCAATTTATTAAGATGAATCTTTCTCTCTCTCTCTTTCTCTCTCTCATATATATATATATATATATATATATATATATATATATATATATGATGATACACATCATATTGTTTCTGTTTCTCTGTAAAGCACTGACTATACACATGTTAATTACAGTTATTTAAAAATACTTGTCTACTAAATCATATATAGGTCTATTTCTATTATCTTTTTTTCTCTTTACTATCAGTCATATGTCCTCACCTTTTCACATATCATATATATTATATACAATAGATATATGTATAATGCCAGATATTTTATGCATAACAGAGGATATAGAAAACTTCTCTAGAGGAAAATGACATCTGTAGCCTTCATAATTCCTTTATGTGTCATGTCATTCAGTACAAAATCACTAGAGGCAAGAAAGCATGACTGATAATCAATAGAGAAAAGAAGAAGGCATAGAAACGGACCTACAGAGAATACTTATATTGGCATTAGCAAACAAAGAGTTGAAATAACTATGGCTAGTAAAGAAAATGTAGAAAACTGGATAAAATAGGTGGAAGAATTGAGAATTTTAACAAAGTATTTTGATCTATTAGAAAAATATCACATGGAAATTCTAGGACTGAAAGATACAATATCCAAAATAATTAATACAATAGATGGATTTAATGGTGGTTGGCACAGAATTAGCAAAATAAAATATAGGCCAATAGAAAATATCCAAATTGAAGAACTGATACGAAAGAAGAGTGTTATATAGCATGCTACCATTTGGGCATATAAAAAGAAAGATATTTTTTTTTTCTAGCACTAAAATATCCCTGGTAATACACACCAGACCGAAAACTAGGAACATAGATTGTCTCCAGGAACTAGGTTGCTGAAAGACAGAGGTGGGAGACAGTCATTTCACTATTTTCACTGTGTTCCTTTTGAACTTTTACTCTACTGTCTATTGAAGTAAAATGAAACTATAAAGTAAAACTAATAAACAAACAAAAAAAGAGCTGATGTACTTTGTTAGAGGAGGGAAAGGGCCCTTAAGAAAATTAAGGAGGGCAGGACAATGAAAACGTTAGGAGAGAAAACAAAAGTGATAGTTTTGTGGATGAAGATTAACGTCACCCACACTGACAGAGCATGTGTATGATATTTTGCTAAAACAAATTGACAAACTGGTGCTGGTTCATTCATTCATCCATTAACTCAACAAATATTTATTAGGTGCCTATCATGTTCCAGACACTATCTGCAACACCAAAAAGACAAGGGTGAAAAAGATAAGCAGGTCCCTGGCCCCCAGAAGAGAAACAGGCATTAAAAAGGCAATTATAAGCATGACAGGTATTTAAAGAGACAGAGACAGAGAAAGAGAGATGTACTGTATTAGGGAGTATTAAAAACAGTACAGACACGTACTTGAAGCTTTGCCACACTAAAACAGGCCCATATGATACATTTCAGATTAATCTTGAAAATTTTTTATCTCTTAGAAGAAAGAAAAATAATGAGAAAGTTATATTTGGACAAAACGAAGTTATTAAGTGATTTAGAGAACAGAGACTTTCCCACTCTACTTATTTATGATATTGCCAGAATAACAGGGCAGTGGTAGGCACAAAACCAATAGCTGTAGAATAATGTAATCAATAAGAATGCTTTAAAATATGCATTTGAAAAACAATTCTGAAACTTTCATTACAAATGTACATTCCAGCTATTTATGTGTTGAGTAGGCTTTTGGATATGCAAAATGTAATTTGATGTTAGTCATAAGGCTGTTTCTTGTAGAAAAAAATACTTAGGAATTAATTAAATGAAATACAGTACAGCATATGGTGAACTACCCATTGCAAATTACTTGGTAGAAGAATATTTAAATGACCTCCAAATATATATGTTCTATAAATTGAAAAAGTGGGTTACAAATAGTTGTACATGATAGTCCCCATTTTTGCTAAGAAAACACAATATATGTATGTTTGTAATTAAGATACCAGGGATTAGTTCGAGTCATAGTATGAATGAGTTGTACTTTTCTTCTTTTAATTATCTATACTTTCCTCAAGAAATATAATAAGGGACATCATCAGTGAGTTATGTTAAATGTATTTTAATTTCCAAATAACCAACCAAACAACTTATATAACATAGCATGTTTGTAACTGCTGCCTGCTGTGCTGTTCATAATGGTCTAGAGGAAGAACAGGGTCCAACTACCTTTAATGTCCTTTGTTAACCCACAGCCTGCGGAGTGTGGGGGTTATTCTGAATGCTTACACTCCTCTTCTTATTCCAGGGATATCCCTGTTGGCCTCCCCACCTCTGGAAATGTTAGGGGGTCTTACACATAGCCTGCACACAGTAAAACCTGAATAAATAGATGAATCAAACAAAGGAAGAAATAAGGAAAAGGAAGTGTGGAGTATGAATTTCCTTCCTGCTGTCTTGAGTTCTCAGGGGCCAATAATAGGCAGGACCGTTAACCTCTAGATAGTGAGGACCCTGCTGTCACATGCAAGTTCTGTACTACCTTCCTTGTCATCATTGCCGTGAGCCACAAAAGTGAGAGAAGGAGCAAAGCATTTCTTATTCCACTTATGGATATTTGAGGTTGAATCTAATCAGGTCATCCAGTGTCTTACAGATACCTAGCCAGACATTTAAGCTCTTACTTCAAGGAAGCAAAAGACTTAAAATATGAGAGATAGATAGATAAATAGATGTTAGATTAGATAGATAGATGATAAATTTTAGATGGTAGATAGGTAGATAGATAGATACTGTGGATAGATGATAGATCGATAGATGATAGATGTTAGATGTTTAGATAGATAGGTAGATGAATAGATGATCAAAGGATAGATAGGCAGATAGATAGATAGATACATATATACATACATACATAGGGTCTTGTTTGAGAACATGTTGTCCAGTGTTGCACTCTCCTTTGCCCCACGCTAATTCACTGGGATGAGTTCCTTGGAAACCAGGCAGTTTAACGGGATATGGCAGGGTGGGGATGGAGCAGGGTTCCAGAAACTGCTGAACTCATTATATACATCTAAATAGTTAATGTTCTATCTCAGACTAGTTGTTGAAAGGAGGTAAGGCTAACAATAGGCCAGTTAAAGCTTTCCCCAAATTATAAAGAGCTCCTTTCTGGCCTGTCCTTGCCTTACTAGGACATTCAGGATCTGTAGCTGGTGAGTTCCTTCCCCTCCTCTCTTCCCCCGACCTGTCCTTCTGAGGGGGTCCTATTACAGATACTTAGCACATATGTTCAGCCCAGACCTTTTAGGCTTCTGGACCAAACAGCATTAAACATTGAATAGAAAAGCCTACACTAATCAAATCAATCAAATTTCAGGTCACCTAAACTTACTGTGAGCCATGAGCCCCTGGATATTGGGATGACCCAGCTGCACGGGCTAGAAAGGGGTCAGGGCTGCTGCTTCGGACTGCTCTTTTGCCCAAGCTGACATGCAAACCTATCAGGGTCACAGGTAGGTGCTTCACATGCATTTTTCAGTGCAAGCGTCCTGTTCCAGTTATTTCTAGTGGCATCTAGACCGTTAGCATAACACAGGGGCTGGTGGGGGGCCCTGGAGTCGCTTCTCTCCTCCCCTGGGAGGAGATGTAGACATCCCTCAGCACCCAGTAAGGCAGAGCAGAGGCCCCTGCTGTGCCTCGATGTGGGTCCTGGCCGCGCCTTCCCCAGCCACCTCTGGAAGGAGTGGTGGGAGAGCAGAACGATCTGTTCTGGAAGAGGATCTGCTCCCATGTGCCAGACAGAGCAAGGCCTTTAGACAGCGACAAGCAAGAAGAACAGCTGATTTAACGTGCTCTGATTCCCTCCTGTAAAGACGGGGGAATTATCTGCTTGCCTCGAATATCTTCATTAAAAATGCATTTAAGCTGTGAAGCTCTACGAAGGAGAGACCTGTAATACATGGAAGATTAGCCCGACTGCTGATTGGCCTGCTTTACATCATTATGGTAATTAAGCTCGCGAGTCTCTTGTGCTGACTTCAACACTTTCCTCCCTTTGCCTTTGTCTCCAATTCAAGGTATTTCCCCCTCTTTCCATCTTACAACCTTTCAGCCTTCTTCCAATCTTCCCCTTCCCTCACCCCCATCTCCAAGCATCTCCTCAGAGACTGGCTGGTCCAGCCTCATGCATATGCATCTGACTTCAGCCTGATTCAACTTCTCATGGCTTCTCTGCCAACTTCGTCCTGACTCTGCCCAGAAAAAAGGGAAGAAATTAATGGTAATTACAAGGTGTGAGTGGGTATTACAGCTCTCTATCTGATTGTCAGTGAAACCAAATAAAAATGGAACATAATCAGCCAATTATTAGAATGCAGAGTAAACAAACGAAGACTTATTTCTTATTCACCTTTTCTTCCTTACTTTCCATCCTCAGGCCGAAGCCTGGCTCAGGGAGGTATCAGAGACCCCAGGACAGTATTTTGCACAGCCCCCTGGAACTCCACTGGCCCTGCACTGCACAGATGGTAGGCAGGGCGTGGGAGGTCTGGAGAGCCAGTTCACAGCTGCACAGCCCCGAGGACCCCTCGGCCCTCCAGGGTCTCAGGGATCACCCCCACCCTCGCCCCTGCCACCTGCAGGAGTCACGGGTATCCCTAAATTTCCCCACCGGATGAAGAGTTTCCATATTTCTTCCGGCCTCTTGTAAACACCTTGGACAGCTTCTTGCAATGGATGGGAACTCTGCTCTCAGGGACACCAAGCAGATCTGGGACATTCCCCTGAGAAATCAGGACTCTCTGAGGCAGCGGATGGATTACAAGGAGAAACCAGAGAAAGGCTTTTCATCTGTGGCAGAGACCGGGTGTGTGTCTGTGCAGGATGCCCGGTGCAAAAGCAGTTCCAAGGGCCCAGCCGGCCATCTCCCATTTCCTGATGACCCCTGATTCCAGATCACTGCTGGCAGAGTGAAACACACAAGAACCAAACCCAAGCCCTTCTCTTCCCCTAATGCCAATGTGTGGTACACAGCTGAGATTTTTAATAATAGAAAAGTACTACATACGTGTGTTCCCATCTCTGTGCAGGCCTCACCCGTCAACAGCTTTGCTGTGCTCTAGGATGCAGCAGGGAGATGCAGGGCACACCTCTGTCACTGAGGAGACCGTTTCTACCCTGCCTGTCCACGTTCCCTGCCAGGGGACTTTCTGTAGCTCAATTCACTTTTCCAAGTCTCAATTACCTCATTTGTAAATGAAGACTGTAACAGTATCCATCTCATGAATTTGAAAGGATTATATGAAATAATGCACGCCAACTGCACCTAGTGAATATTCATTATCATTGTACCATGATGTATATAAGTTGTCGGCTTTTAATCTCTGAATATATTTCTTCATAGATGATACACCTTGCCAATGATCTTGAGAGAACGCCATATCTTATGTTTAGGACTCTGATGGGCACCCAGCTCTGCCTGGTCATCCTTCTCCGTTTCTCTAGTCTGTTTGCTCATTTGCTCACCCAGTCTCCACACCATCTTTCTTCCTGGGTTCCTCAAACCTTCACACCTCCATGCACCCTGCCATCCCTCCCCTCCCAACAGACCCTCAACTTCAGAAGCTACTGCGAACACAGGAACACTGGCATGGGGACAAACCTTTTCTTCCCTTCAGCATATTTAAGGAACTCTGAACACCTGTCCCCAAGCTCTCTCCCCTCTACTTCTTGAAAGGCACATCGTGTCTCAGCCACTCTCAGTGGCCGACCCCTTCTTCTGAGATTCCTAGAATCTAGATGCCCTAGGTTCCAAACCCCTTGCCTGGTGCTCAAGGTCTTCATGGCATGGTCTCTGCCACTCTACTGCATCATCCATGTGCTTGTTTCCTGGGTCATCCCTGTCAGCATCCAAACACTACCTAGGATGTCTCACTTACAAAGAAGCCAACAGAAGAGACAAAGGCTCTCTATTTACCTCTCAGCTCTCTCCTTGACCACCTCAGCTCTTTGCCCTGTCACAGCAAAATGTCACAGAGGGATATTATACACTCCCAGCCTTCACTTACTCTCAGTTCATTTTCCCCTGAACACACCCCATCAGGCTCTCATCTTTACCACTCCTCTGAAATTGCCTTTCGAGGTCTCAGGTGACCTCCACATTGTTGAAACTGGTCCATGATGGGTTAGTAGCATCCCACACAGACAACCACTGTCTTACTGAAAAACGCCCTGTGTTTCCTGTGACACTGGCTTCTGCCTCACTCACTGTTCCTACCCTGTGTCCTTCTGTTGGACACTACCTGGAGTGCCTTAGGATTAAGTCCTGATGTTCCTCTCTACTTGCACTCTTCCCTCCTTGATCTCATCAGTACTATTAGTGGACATTCTGTATGCGGGAGGCCCCCAACTTAAATCTTGGTCGGGATGCTGACCACTTCCTGGACCTCCCCCATTTGATGTCTAATAGGAATCACCAGTTCTAGCTAAGGACGTGCTCTCTGTACGATCACCCACCTCCCTCCAAGAATAACTAGTCCTCTTTCTCTGTCTTTCACTTTCTCACTGAACACAGCTACCATTCATGTAGCTGTTCTAGATAAAAACCCAACCATCACCCTTGATTGCTCTCTCTATTTTTTTCACATCCAACCCATCGGCTGCCTCTGTCCATTCTGGCTCCAACATATATCTAGCATCTGCCCACTTTCTCCATCCCCTCTGCCGTCCTTCCCAGGCCAAGTCACTCTCAGGTCTTCCCTGGACACTGTAAAGGGACCATCAGCCTCACTGTTTCTATTCACCTCCGAACATACATTCCCTACCCAGCAGCCTCCTTTCTAATCTGAAAATCAGAGAGCACCTGCCTTCAACACATCTTCCAATGGCTTTAAACTTCAACTGGGGAAAAAAATCAATCACATTTCTATGTTTGCCGAGCCTCCCTCTGGAGCCCCCTGCTCACTGTGCTGCCATCACGCTGGCCCAGGTGGTCCCACCTGTCTAAAGCTGGTGCACTTTCTCAGCCCTGTATCGGGAAGGCTTCTCCTGCAGATCTTTGTGTAGGAGGATGCTCTGTCTTCCAGGTCTCAGATCAGAGAGGGCTCCTCAGATATGTCATCCAAAGACACAGTTCACCCCACCCCCTCAGGCTCTACCACGTTGCTATTGTTTCCACTCTCTGCTGCCTTTATCATTATTTGACTTCACCTCTTATTTATACACTTGGTTATTATCTGTCTCCCCCTATTAGACCCTGAGCCCCGTGACCGTAGCCACCAGCCTGTTCCATCTATCTCCACATCCCCAACAATTTTAAAAGTACCTGGTGTACAGTCTCATTTAAGACATATTGCTTTATTTAATGAATGAACAAGTTGCTTAGAGTCTACAACTATGACTCTAAAGGGGCCTCTAGATACCCTGAAACCTAAGGATGCCCATAACCCAACCTCAACAATGCCCTTCTTGCGTGCCTTCAGGACCATCCCCTTCACCCTTCTCCCCCATCAATGCTCCCACTCATGACCAGCACAGACCTGGATTTAAATCCCACCTCCTCCACCTGATGGGTATCATTGGACAAGTTTAAACCCGTGTAACGCCTCCACTTTCTCAACAGTAAAATGAGATAAGAGTTCCTACTCTGAAAAACTACCTGAAGGTTAATGAGATAAAGTTCCTAGAATGACCAGGCTTTGCTCTCAGTAAATGGTCATTCCTTTCCTCTGTCCTCTGTACATGAGTTCGACTTGCCCCTGGGAAAGGGGGTTGGAAAGAACGAGTTTAATTAAACGAATTTACACCAACGTGTGAATGATGCTTAGCCCTTCAGCCCTTCCAAAGGAAGCTTATTAACCTAAATGCATTACTAATTGGTAGAATCTCTGTTAGTTTAACAGAGTGAAGGGAACGTTCAGGCAGACAAGGCATATACCTTTGGGCTAGGATGGTGGGCCAGCAGAAGGGATACACCACTGGGCCAAGGGGGTCTCCTCCCATGGATTGTTCATCCTCTTCATGTTATCTGGGTTACTTTTTCCCCTCTTTGTCCATAATGAACCTACCACCTCCTGGAGCACTCGGGTTTTTGATTTGTTGGTTTTATTCTTAGGGTATTTTTTTCATCCTCTCTGAAAGGAGGTTTCTACAAATGCCCAGAGATGCGGCTGTCGTGTGTCTGGAGCAGCTCCATGGGGTGTAAACCTGTCTCCTTCTGGGAACGGTAGGTGTGGATGTAGGTGATAGATGGGCAATTAGACGCACAGGTGTGCTTTCCATGTGCCTGCAGACACTTAAATATGCGTGATTGTCTGTCACACCGTCAGCCAACCATCCGAAATTTCAATACAAGCAAGCTCTTTCGGGCCTGGAAACTATGAAAAATGCATTTGAAAGAGCAAGTTTTTTGATGACAATTGTCATTAACAACTTTATTTTCAAACACACTTCACAGTGCATTTCATGCAGAGAAGGGTTTCTAATATTCTGAACTTCCAGTCTGCCAGGCTGAGTGGAGCAGTGACACTTCTCTTTGAACACAGGTAGCGAAGGAAGCCCCAGAGAATGGCAACAGCAGAGGGAAAATGCAGACTTGGGGGAGAACACAAGAGGCATCCGTGTTTGCCTTCACAGACATGACCAACACCCATGTGACCTTTGTCCCATGATTATTGCAAAGAGCAGAAAAGGCTAGTTTATAAAGCATGACCAGAGCATTTCCCCAAATGGTCTCAGTTGTTTTAATTATCAATTGTCTGTTTGTCTGGTAAGAAGATATTTCTCTTAACTTACCCCTTACTGCATTATACCCACAGAACTTATCTTACTCAGGCCTCATTGGTCTGAGTCTTGGTTATAGATAAGAAGGTTGGTAGCCATAGGAAAGGTGGTATTTGTGGTTACTCTCTCTCTAATAAGAGGCAGGGTGAGGTAAGATTCCCTTGTATGAACACACACTAAAAGGACTTATCTGAATACCTTCAGTAACAGTAAATAGCCTATACCAGGAATCACCATGCTTGAAGCGGAGCTTCTAAGCAGAGATGGAGGCCAGAGGAGAAGAAAGACATGAGGAACAAACCAGTAAGTCTCCAAGTATTGATCTGTTCAGCATCAGATTCATCTCAACACTTTGTAACTTAAGTTAATAAAAAATTTCTTCTTGTTCCACTTTTATTTCCTTTTTAAGGATGGAAAATTACTTTTCAAAGTTCCACGAACCATCCAGAGAATAAGAAGACAAGCCACACAGAGGGGTAGAAAATATGTGCAAAAGAGATATCTGATAAAGTGCTGCTTTCCAAACTACAAAAATAACTCTTAAAACTCAACAATGAGAAATAAACAACCCAATTAAAAATGGGCAAAAGATCAGACAGCTCATCAAATATGATATACAGATGGCAAATAAGAATATGAAAAGATGTTCAACATCATTTCTCATTAGGGGATTGCAAATTAAGACGACGAAATAACACTGCATACCTATTACAATCGCTAAAGTCCAGAACACTGACAGCACTAAATACTGACAGGGACATGGGGCAACAGAAGCTCTGATTCATTGCTGGTGGGAATGCAAAATGGTACAGCCACTTTGGAAGACAGTTTGGCAGTCTCGCACAAAACTAAGCTTATTCTTTCTATACGATCTGGTACTTGGGTACTTGCCCAAATGAGTTGAAAAGTTATGTGCACACAAAAACCTGCATACAATGTTTATATCAGCTTTATTCATAATTGCCAACACTTGGAGGCAATCAAATGTTCTTCAATAGCTGATTGGATAAATAACTGGTATATCCATAAAACGGCATATTATTCAGTGCTAAAAAGAAATGAGCTATCAAGCCTCCTCTGAAAAGGCTACATGCTGTACAATTTCAACTATAACACATTCTGGAAAAGGCAAAATTATGGAGACAGTAAAAAGATCAGTGGTTGCCAGGGGCTGGGGGAGAGAAGGGTGAGTGGGTGGGGCACAGAGGATTTTTAGGGTAGGGAAACTATGTTGTGCGCTACTATAATTGTGGACATACACCATTATTCATTTGTTAAAATCCATGGAATGTACAATACAAAACATGAACCTTAATGTAAACCGTGGATTTTGGTTACTAAAGATGTGTCGACATAGGTAAACCTAAAACTGCTCTAAAATATAATCTCTATTAATTAAAAAAAGTTCTATGAACAAGAAACTAAAATTATTTTATTGTTTACCAAGAGAAGAAAAAGTAAAATTTCTCTACTGTGTACCAGTTTTTCCTCATGTCATGCACAAATGGGAAATTTTAGACATAATAATCTAGGCTGGGAAAAACTCTGTCTTGCCCCAAAGAAAGCTAGGGTTAACTTTGACGTTATGTAGAATATCTGGCTATTTATTACTGATAGAGTGCTCCATGAATTCCGTAACAAATGACTAAGTAGGCAGGAAATTCTGGACAGAGAACCAGATTTCAGTGGCTAGCCATATGCTGGACCCCTGGCCAGACGCGGAATGCAGCAGGTGGCCTTGCCTCCATAAAACTACCCTGAAAAGAGCACCCTCCTTTAAAGACAGGGAAACAGAGGCACTGGGAGTTTAAATAACTTTCCCAGCATCATAGCAAGGAACTGGAATGACTGACATTAAAAATCCAGATTAATCCCACTTTGAAACTTACTTACTTTCATTAGAAGGTTTTAGTTAGGATGTTATTTGTTCTGGTTTCCAAATAATTAGGTCAAGCTATACCTGTTCCCGCTAGCCTAAGTATAATTTGGCATTTCCGGAGGGGTAGCATTAGCCCCAAAGGGTGATTACACTGAGCTACACAGATGGAAATTAGGTTTAAAAATAATAGCAGCTGGAAACTATTACATATAGAATGGATAAACAACAAGGTCCTCCTGTATAGCACAGGGAACTCTATTCAACATCCTGAAATAAACCAGAATGGAAAAGAATATAAAAAAGAATGTGTATATATATATATATATATGTATGTATAACCGAATCACTTTGCTGTACAGCAGAAATTAACACAGCATTGTAAAGCAACTATACTTCAATAAAAAAAAGTAACAGCAGGGCTTCCCTGGTGGCGCAGTGGTTGAGAGTCCGCCTGCCGATGCAGGGGACATGGGTTCGTGCCCCAGTCCGGGAAGATCCCACATGCCACGGAGCGGCTAGGCTCGTGAGCCATGGCCACTGAGCCTGCGCGTCCAGAGCCTGTGCTCTGCAACGGGAGAGGCCACAACAGTGAGAGGCCCGCGTACCGCAAAAAAAAAAAAAAAAGAAAAAAAAAAGTAACAGCAGCTGGTCTACACTGGCTGTTTATCATGTGCTACATGCCTTATATGAATTAGCTCATCTAACCCTTACTGGGACCCTCTGAGGTAGATAGGATTGTTATCTCTATTTGGCAGGTAAGGAAACTGAAGCAAAAAGAGGATCACTTAACAAAGTGTATGTATCTAGTAAGGGTTAGAAAGCATATTTGTAAAGTCCAATGACGGGGTAGAATGTGTAGTAAATGGTGGCTTTGATTATGAATAAATGAGTGAATATTACTGAATGCATCAGTGAATGAATGATGGGAAAGCGGGACAGGCCCAGAGAAAAGCACAAGACTGGAAACTCACATACAAAAGAGCTACCCTGTGCAGATCGTATTTGAGAAAGCCCTCTGCTGTCCCTTGTTGACTAGTTTTCCTAAGGAGAAGCAAAAAGATGAGAGGTATGACAGCATCGGACCCTGCCTCTCATCTGCTGTCCAGTGATGGTCAACGTTCAGAGCCTTACAGCTCAGCCCTCATGACGTTTCACATCTGCCTGGTAGAGACCTTCCTGTCTGGTATCAGGGCTCACAAACTTCATTGTTCTCATGTATTTCTCATAAATGCTTGGAATCCCTGCCTTCTGGGTCCCTGCCGGTCTATACCTGTTAACATTAACTATATATCGATAATATACATTTAACATTAAGTATAATATTAACTGTGTATTGATAATCCAGACTTCAGTCCAGGGAATATAGGTAGAGAAATAAAACATCCTCTATTAACATTTAAAAGAGCGTAATGATTCTGGAGATGTCAGGGTGTGTGTAACCCTCTGGTCTGAAATAGCAGAAGAGAATGTATTAAATGCCTTTTTTCCCAATCCGCACTATTTTCATATGCGTATGTTGCATTTATACTGGCTCATGCGCTGATCCTCCTCTTAATGCACTAATTTAGCCTGTAGAATGCTTTCCATCAATTGCCTGTAAGGCAACTGCACGTCTGGTGTTCCTTCCAATTACGGCAGGGGTGGCCTGAGCTTCACAAACCTCTGTGAGCTTTTAGCCTTCCCCAAAATGGCAAGCATGTGGTTTGTAATTTCATCTCAACAGATCCATAAAGCTGGTTTGGACTGTATCATCTACTTAACTGGAATCACCTCTACCTTGACCTGTGAGATTGGGACTGGGAGAACATGTGAAGTACCAGACAGGAGCCTTGATTTGATTAACCAGCTCGCAGCTCAAGCCTTTCCTGCACCCGCGCTGTTTGCCCTGGATGCCAGTTCACCAGAATCCCCTGAAATTCTCACTTTATCACCAGCCCCTTTATCCATGCTCTTCCCTCAAAGAATATCAGGATCCCAAATCATAATGCCCAATTACAGACAATGCCAGGGGTGCTGGCTTGTGGATGCAACCCAGACAGATTTCTAAGATGTGTTTGTAGGGCATGACCCACAAGAAACAGAAGGCTGGGGTTACCTTTCTCTGATGGATTCTGCCTCTCTTCCTTTTCCCTTAAACTGCATATGTGCCTTGCCTTTCTAAGGACAAGAACCATACATGGGCGTTATCTTCTAAGCGAAAAGTAGAAATATGTTTTAATTTAAAACTACAAGGGAATGTATCTCTTTACACCCAGCAATCTTGAGATTCAGCAGTATTGGTGAAAGAAGGGGCGGAGGAAGCATAACTAAATTCGATAGTTTTGATGCAATAGGATCTATTCAGAATACGTCTGTGTGAGGCAAGGTCTCTTTAAGTTCAGAATCAAATTTATCCCACCTGCAATTTTTTTGTCATCGAGCTACAGTCATAGACTCAGATAATGAAGGCTTAATTTTGCTCACTGACTCGTATATCCCAGTATCATAATCCTGACTTACTACTTGTACATGAACTCAATTGGGCAAATCATAGCAATTACATTTGGCATTAAAAAAAAAAAAGATCGGCACAAAATACAAGAGGAAATTTTGAAAGCATAAGGTTAATACACCTCACTATCACCCAATGAACAGAGGTCCAAACTCCAAACAACAAATTGGTGTTTAAATACTCATTTAGCAGACAATGGAAGGCAATGATTCAACACCCTTGGAAGAAACCAGATAGAAATGATTTTCAGTCAAAGGGGAATAATCTACATTCATGAGCACACAGGTGATGAGGCGCTACCACAGCTCCATCACGGGCGGAGAAGAACTGCTATTTTCAGCCACATTAATGCAGCTGTGTCAGTTTGTAGGTGAATCAGTCCTGCTTCATCAGATACATCAACAGCCAGAATCGGAACTGCCATTTTCCCTCGACTTAGACATATTTTCTTAATTGCCACCTTTAAATAGACACTGTTCCTCTTGCGTCTCCTAAGCCATCCATCATCATTGGTAATAGGGCCAGAAATGACCACTCTAGTCATTTTCTCTTGACCTTCTCTCCCGACTCCCCCCCCACCGCCACCAGGCAACATCTCCTACACAACCGCTCCCTCTCTGCTTTCCGCCCTTCACATTCTCAACACTTCAAAGTCAGGTTGTCAAATCTGTGTGGGTACCAGAAGCCCTGCACAAACCTTGTGGCAATGGAGACCTTCATGGCTGTTTTACTTTTTTGTCCTGTCCTACAAAATATGGCCACCAAACAGCAATTGTTTTGTCTCCAAGTGCACCTCCTGTCTGCCCTCTTCATTTTCCTTTCTTGCTTCTGCCATCTCTTTTCTCCATTTAAGGAGAAGCAGGCTTGCCTCCATCCTTCCCATGAAGCTTACCTCTCCTGTGGGACCGTGACAGCCTGAAACACCGTCTCAAAACATGACCATGGATCTAGTGGCCCTGTTGAACCAGAGCCTCCTTCTGCAAGGCTCTAAGTAGCTAAAGAATCCCTAGTCACACGCCCTAACTCTACAACCCTTAGCCTCATCAAAAGGCAATTAAGCATCTAATTCCATGTTAATTGTCAACCTCTTTTTTGCTTGCGATGAAAAAAAAAAAAAAAGATCATACCTCTTAAAGTTCCAGAAAGAACAATCCAAAATAAAAGAAGGGAAAATCAAACCAACATTCTTTAAAGCTGGAGGCACAAACTTCAAAACAAAACTGGAAGAGACCCAGACCATGTTAAAATGTAATGTATGATTTCTCGCTGAATTATTTATCCCAGTCAAAGAATAGATACCCTCCACTGATGGACAATTATTCAGCCCATATAGACCATGGACAGGCTTCAGACAATATTTGTTAACCTCCTGAAATGGTACACAACTTACACTTGCATACACATACACACACACACACACATACCTCTCACATATACAAAACACACACAAATATATATATATGTTACATATATATATATATATATATATAAATCAGCATGAATCAGATTCTCAAAGGAGTCAACACTTTAAAAAAATCAAACAAAACCCTGAGAATTAGTGATTCATACCTATTCCTTCATGAATGGTTTTAACAATTTGTAATGAATAGGAATTTTCAAATATTTAAAGGCAACCCTATAGGAGTATTTAGGATGAACTACATAGTTTGGAGAAAAAGAATCAAATCCAAAAAATAAATGAAGAATATAAGGCAAAACTGCCTATTTATCCTGGCACAATCAACAGTTTAGAACAAAACAGAGTTGCTAACTCTTGACCTATTGGTGCCTTGATTCCAGATCACTTTTGAGTAAACTTATGAGATTTAATGAATTGTTATTTTACATTTCTAGGTCGTTAGTTCCTAGCTCACAGCTCCCTTTTCTGAGAAGTTATCTGATGTTGGGTTACATTCCACTCAATAAACAATAGCCCTTCTTCATAAACAGGCAAAGGATGGGAAGAAGATAATGAAAATCACAGGAGTTAGATCCAAATGCCTTTGGGTATGTAGGATTCAACTTTAACCTTTGCCTTCTTCAGAAAACACATGTGGGGTAAAAACTCTAGGTCCAATCAAACTCTAAGTCCCGTTGAAAGCTAGCCAGAACCTTTGGACCAGTTTGCCAAGTGTGCTACAACAAAGTACCATAGCCTGGGGCTCCAAGCAAGAGAAGTTGACCTCACAGTTCTGGAGACTAGCAGTTCGAAATCGAGGTTTTGGCAGGACCCTGCTTCCTCCAAAGCATTTTGGGGAGGGTCTTTCTTTGCCTCCCCCAGCTTCTGGTAGCCCTAACCATTCTTTGACTTGTGGCAGCAGACCTCCAGTTTCCTCCTCTGTCCTCATGGAGTCGTCTCCCTTCTGTGCCTGTGTGTTCACATCGTGTTACCTCTCTGTGGGCTTGTGTTCAGATTTCTGTCTTCTTATAAGGGCACCAGTCATTTGGGGCTAGGACACACACTAATGACCTCATCTTAACATGATTACATCTGCAAAGACCTTATTTCCAAATTAGGTCACATTCACAGACAACAGTGGTTAGGACTTCCATATGTTTTGGGGGGAGGGATGAAATTCAACCTATAACATCTTACTAGCTTGAAATTTTACCAGTTCAATGACATTAATATTAAAACGAGAAATCTGAAGTGGAAATGTGCTGCAGGGATGTTGGTAATTATGAGAAGAAGTCAATTAGCCATTTGAGGCAGAGTCCCCTGGCTGGCAACTCTTGGAAAGGGGGCCACCAGGACACAACCACCTTTCCAGAGCCAGGGTGCCCAGGCTGCAGGATCATAATGTCAACTTCATCAGCTCAGCTGAAGGCGATCAGGCTGTGAAGGGCTGCTTCATGCCCACCTAACCGGCAGAAGACGGATTTGTAAACCACCATGACAACATTTATTACTTATGAGGAATCTCCCCGGCAGGAGAGTAGGAAGGGCACACACTCTGGCCGTGCCCCTTCCCTGGGCAAATCCACTTGGGAGGATGCATATTACAGGTGAGCAAACTAGCAGTTAAGTGTGGGAGTAGTACTGAAGGAAGTAGAAATGGCCTTAAAGAATACAACTGAGTTATAAAGTATCAGGAGTTGCCATTCCCCATTTCAGGAATATGATAATTAAACACCTAAGTACTGGGTGCAAAGGAAGTACTTAATAATGCCTGCTGATTAGCTAAATCAGCTAATCAGACAGAGACCCGTGATCTCGAACCAGAGTCTGTTTCTCCCTGGACAGAACCAGGGAATCGGTAACACGTTCCTATTCTGGGCTTACTTTTTGTAGATTCCAAAGAGCACTTTCTATTTGCACTTGTTTGCATAATAGCTGGAAGTTTATGTATCTCTGACAGATTTTAACCCCCTGTGAGATGCCCGTGTATTATGCTCATTTGTCAGACCCAGACCTGAGAAGAGGCCCAGACACACACAAAACGTCTTTGTCACCTTGCCCTTGGGGGCTGCATCCAACTCCAACGCAGGATGTTGACATCCACGCGAGCTGTGGTCCTCCCTACACCTCCTCCTTCTCTGTGCTCACTCTCTCAGAGGTGACACCACTTACAGACTAAAGCACTCATCCTAAAAAAGTCTCAAACATTCTCCTTCATCCCTCTTCTTTGCCTATCAAGAAGCGGGAGGACTTGAACACGCACTGTCTATGTGCACGTGCTCATCCTTCTGTTCCAATCCTCCGCCCTCTTTGGTTGGGAGCATACATTGAAGGAAACCATTCTATATATCTGGGCCCTAACACACTCATATATGAGTCTGTACGCAGGCTCCTGCACCCGGGTGGGTCATAAGGGGTGTATTTCAAAATGGAAAACGAAGCAGGGAGAACACTAACTGCTTATATTTTTAATAGGAAACGTAGGCAGGAAGATCTAAAAGGCTTATCACCCACATACACGGTGTCTCATCCTCAAATAAACATTATGTTGGCCTTTCCCAAATAATGAAAAATGTATACAGGAGAACACTGTATAGAATCTCATCAGCGTTAGGAGAAGGAATACCCTGTCTGCTCAGTGCCGTCGGCGGGGTCAGATCCCGGCCAAGGATTATTTGTGCAGGAGGGGACACACGGAAGTAGCACCACGTGACCCTGTCCCCTCGGGATTCTCTGAGAAGTAACAGATCTGTTTCAAGGCTCTGAAGTTCAAGATGCGTACGATGTGTGTATATGAGATTTTAATGGCAGTAATTAAGATATTATAACTTTTACGGGAACCTCTGATGTTACTCCATCTATTTGAGGATAAATTTAGCCTCGTGGGATTTTGACGGTTCAAATCAAGAGTTATACGAATATTACCCAAGCATGAGACCTCTTTTCATCTTTTGGCCACCAATACATTATCTGCTGATATTTGTTCTATATTAATACAGACATCAAAAGACAGATAGGTTTACCACTGAGAGCTGGAAGCAGGGATGTGCATGCCAGGACTGAATAAGACTTGAAATGTATTTAAGCCCTAGCAGGAATATCAATGGGGAAGGAAAATCTAGACCACCATACAGAACACAGTGGTGCAGGTATGTGTGTGTTGGGGGCAGGGATGGGGACTCTATAGAACAGTCAAAGGTGCAAGTGGATTCAAGGCATTTTTAGAACTCACTTGATGAGGACTGTGGACCAGTTGTCACAGACACAAACACAAAAGGAGCCACAGAAAATAAAGTTAATGCTTACAGAAGGAGAGTCTGTGAGTTGGACAAACAGAGAAGGCCAACTTTTTAAAATAGGAATCATGAAATCCTAAAAACAGGAAAAAAATTTTCAGTGGCCTTCTATTCTCTTCATGTATACATATATCCATTGTCACACGTACCCACCTGGCCATTCATCTAATAAATAACTGTCAAGAAGCTAATGTTGGGGTCTGTGCTAAACTTTAGGTATAAAGGGGGAAATCATAGTACCTGCCTTCAAGGGATTTATTGTTCAACAGAGGATCAAGAAAAACATGTGGACAAACGAGAGAGAGAAAGGTTAGGTGATGGATACTAATATAAATATGTGAAGGGGACAGTGTGTATATCACAAAGGGACAGCAGTCAGTTCCCTTGGGGAGATGGGACCCAGGAAAGACTTCACCGAGGAGATGATTCCTGACCTAAGTCTTGAGGACAAACAGGCACCCACCAGGAGGGAAAGTGCATTCCAGGGAGAGGGGCCGTGTGGGTGGAGGTCGGGGCTATGAACCCAGGAGGCTCCTAACACGTGCCTCCTTCGGCTCTCCTCACCTTGGTCTTCTGGGAAGGCTCACCCTCCCCAACATGGCATTTGAACCTGGAGCACCCCAAGTGCAGTGAGGGGCCACTGTCACATCGCCCTATTTTATTCTGTCCTCAGGATGCCTGTTGTTTTCTGATGTGTCTCCAGTTTATTTCCTGTTTCTTTATTTACCTGACTGCATGCTGTCCCCTTGCCCTGCCAACTTGTGCACTTGATGAGAGAAGGGACCTCGTCTGGCATGTTCATGCCTAGAGCAGTCTGGCCAAATGGGCAGTCTCTAGAAATACTTATCAAATGACTAAACAAGCATTTATTAAAAGCCTACTGTGAGCCCAGCACTGGGGATATGGCCCCTGCCTCTGACCTTCAAGAGGAGAAAGGCAGCTAATAAGCAAACAAAATGCATGACCATTTTAAATAGTAATACATTCCAAGAAGAAAAGAAAACTAATGTGGTTGGGCTTCCCTGGTGGCGCAGTGGTTGAGAGTCCGCCTGCTGATGCAGGGGACACGGGTTCGTGCCCCGGTCCGGGAGGATCTCACATGCCGCGGAGCGGCTGGCCCGGGAGCCATGGCCACTGGGCCTGCGCGTCAGGAGCCTGTGCTCCGCAACGGGAGAGGCCACAACAGTGAGAGGCCCACGTACAGCAAAAAAAAAAAAAAAAAAAAACTAATGCGGTAAAGGGGACAGGGGTGGTGGGGAGTAAATTACATAGGGTAGTTAAGGAAAATAGCCCTAAGAGAATGTATGCTGTGCTGGCATTTGTCCTGAATGAATGGCCAGATTCTGCTTACAGGGAATTGACTCTGTTATAGAACAACCGCCTGTCCAGTGGCCATGCTGGAGATACAGGTACCAGTTGTGATCCTGGACTAATAACTATATTGTATAAGACTCCTGACAGTATGATTAGCATAATTTTATTTCTGATTGCATATAACACAATCATGATCTGTTCTATTCGATTTATTTTCAGGCTGCAGACTTCTTAAAATTTCTTTTTGTATTATGCAAGTATTGCATTAATGTATTCCCCCTGCAAGAGATTCAGACACCACAGGCGTATACACAGAGCAAGAGAGAAAGAGAGAGAAGCTTTAGAGATTAGAGTCATTAACAGTGTGACCTCGCTTTGGGGGCCCTGGGGAAGCTGCCTTGCTGGGCAGAACATCTGAAGAAGTGACTTGGTTCCAGGATGCAGGATAATCACCTCTTCAGCATCCTCTCAGACGGGGAAAGAAGTCGAGTCCAGTACACGGTTGTTAATTTGACAGGAAGGGGATCCTTAAGAATTGATTCAAAGACATTCCCGACCACATACAAACAGAGAAAAACGTTGCTGAGAGATTTTCTGTGACACACTACTCCGTGAACAGAAAACCGGTCTCTGGAGGGAACGGGGGCATGAGCTCCTTAGCTTCCCAAACACCACATTTTCCTCAAGAGAAAATGCACGGAGACATCCACTTGTATTTCCCCACGGGGAGAGCATTTTCATCAACTTCATAGCCTTGGAAAACCTGTTTTGTCTTGTCAGAAAAAGAAAAAAAAAAAAAAGAGATCTTGAACGGCCCTGGGAAATCAGGTGGGAGGCAGATGAGTCCCCCTCGGGGTCCGCATGACGTTTTTTCTCAGCAGCAGGTCACGGCGAGGACCCGAGAGGGATGCTCCTCAGTAGAGGCACAGAGGCTGGGACCCGGGAGCTCTCAACTCTGAGCTCCAGGACCTAGTGCCCTCTTAACCCTCCCTAAGGCGCCTCCCTCCACCCTCCCAGGGCTGCAGTGGCTGCTTTTCCTAATGGTCCCAATGCTTGCATGACAGTTGCTAGAGCTCTGTAACAAGTCTGTGCAGGCTGCTAATTAAATGCTTCTTGCCACCCCTCCCATGTAAATTCCACGTGAAGTGGGGGCGGGGCGAGGTTACAGAGGGCTGTTTCTAGATCCTCTACAGACCCATGCTGCTTTTGTTGACTCTGATTATTTCATCTGAAATCCCCCAGCCCCACACCAAGCTCGCTTCCTCCCTCTCACCCTCTGAATAAAATATGGATCAGATGCTGCAAAATCGCTATTCTTAGGAGGAACAGATGCAAATATGGTTGCTTTTTCAATTATTTGGCAACCGATCCAATGGTTCCAAGACAGAAGCTGATTAAAACCTAATTGAAATGAAATCATTTCCCATTCTGCTTCCCTCCATCGACTGCCTGAGTAGAGGACACCTTGCTTTGTGGACAGAGCCTCCTCCGTCCTCTTCCTTCCTCCTGCTTTGTAAACAGCCATTCGTGATTCATCCCAGGGCATCCTGGCTGCTGGGAGGAGGCACTGGCAGGGATGGGAGAGCCCCTGAGAGATTAGAAGGGGGTGTTTACAATGAAAATGGCCACCAAGAGGAGGGTACAGATGAGACAAGAAAGGGAAATGACAATAGTCAGAGCCGTCACCAGACACTTAGGAGGAGAAGGGACAGAAAAGGGATGGGGGGTCCAGGGTCTGGTGGAGGGCTTGGGAGCTGGGGCCCGGGGACAGCATCCAGCAAGCACAAGTGTTACGTGGGACCCTTGGGGTCTTATTCAGATACGTGGAGTCACTGAAAGACCAGGACATTTTATTTAAACATTCAGATTTCTGGCCTCCTGGAGCGTTAGAAAAACCCTGCAACCCTGTCTCCTTCCTGCGTGGCCAGTGCGCACTGGGGAAGGTTCACATGCCAGGTTCCCAGTTCCCTATGGGCGCCTCGAGCTCTTTCTCATGGCCGTTGGTCCCACAGGGCTTTGGTTTTGAAATTTCCTGGTGAGTGAATGCCCAGCAGAGCCCAAGGATACAGGCATGTGTTGCACCTCTGTACTTTAATGTCCCCAAACCTCATTTCCCTCACCTGTAAGAAAGGGTGGAATAAAATTGTTGTCATGGGGCTGCTCAAATCAAAAGCACTCATCTGTCTTTAAATGCTCAGGACACTGTAAAATGTTATTCATATGTGTTTTTATAATTTTACCTTTCTTCTAATAAACAAGAAGAGTTCTTTTTAAGGCGGACAGTAGAAAATATAAAGAGGAAGTAGGGGCTGGAAAAGGCTGATTAGGAAAAGGGCAGTGACAGAGTATAGGACAGCCACAGGGGAAGGAGGGAAGTATGGAGATGCAGCAGGAAGCCCACGGCTACCCCTCACAGGCTGTGTGGTCCTCGTTCTCCAATCTCTCGGACCTCAGACTCTTCACCTTTAAAAGGGGGAAATAAAACCTATTCCATTGGGCTGTTTGAAAATGGAGGGAGAAAATCTCCTATAAATTACCTGGCAAAGTAAGGGCTTCCTAAGCATCAGCCATTAAATTAGCCATTAACGAATGCTGCATGCAATTATCTAAGATTACACACTGCATTAAGGGGAGAGGGATTTTTTTTTTTTTTTTGGCAAACCATAATGCCATATTCTTGTCCCTTTTTAAATCTAAGGCAGAAATTTGAATTCATCTACCCAGCACCTACTGACCCCTTGGCCCTGCCCAAACAGCACCACTAACAATGCCCTTCACTAAAGAAAATGGGCAGAAGAGGTGCAGTGGGGACCCTGAGTATAAATAAAAATGTGAACTCAAGGATCTGACGTGATGGGCTGGCTGGACCCTCACTATTCCTGCAGCCTGTGGCAGGGAGCTGCCTGGCCCAGAGGGGTTTCATTCAAGTGAGGACAAAGCTTTTTTAATAACTGTCCTCGAAAGTGTTCAAAAATCCCCCCAGGTCAGGAGAGGGGCTTGAGTACCTTAGGAAAAGACTGTCCCTCAAAAATACAGTACACCTTTGGAGGAGGAGATGCAATCTGCATTAACAATTTATAAAAACTGTATTTTATTTTATTTTATTTTATTTTTAATTTATTTTATTTTATTTTTGGCTGCATTGGGTCTTCGTTGCTGCGTGGGCTTTCTCTAGTTGCAGCGAGCGGGGGCTATTCTTCGTTGCTGTGCGCAGGCTTCTCACTGCCGTGGCTTCTCTTGTTGCGGAGCACGGGCTCTAGGCGCGTGGGCTTCAGTAATTATGGCACATGGGCTTGGTAGTTGTGGCTCGCGGGCTCTAGAGAGCAGGCTCGGTAGTTGTGGCACACGGGCTTAGTTGCTCCACGGCATGTGGGATCTTCCCGGACCAGGGCTCAAACCCGTGTTCCCTGCATTGGCAGGCGGATTCTTAACCACAGAACCACCAGGGAAGCCCTAAAAACTGTATTTTTACCTAACAGTCTCAACAAAGGACAAGACACAGTCTTAGTTAGACCAAGGCCAATCTATCTGCATCCTGTAGAAAGAAAATGACATTTGCAATTACATCGTCAGGGGAAATTTTAAGGGGACAGCCTCTCACTAATACAGAAAAAATTTGAAGAGCCATGGTCATGGGGTGGAAGTCTAAGAATCAAGGCAACTTCTGCTTTCCTATTCAGGAAGTCAGCTTCATTCCCTGAGCCAGGGCCCCTAGAATGTCCTGTGCTTTTCTGTAGCCCTATTTACTATCTTTCCCTTTCTTCTCCCCCTACAAGCAGTGTAGTCGCCTAGAGTTCCCATTGCCCATTGCCAAGTTTCCCTCTCACGTGGGCCAACATTTCCCTCAAGTGAATTACTCCCCATTTTTAATCTTTTCAGGAGGTCTCCAAGCCTCATGCTGATGAAGTGCTATCTGTGTTCGCAGGATCTCAGGGAAGCTGTCAAGCATTACTCAGCAGATCTGACCACAGCTTTCCTTCTTCCCAGCAATATTCACAGTAGCTTCAGGGCTAAACAAACTTGGTTTGAGGACCAGGGAAGTGAAGCAATTGGACTCTCTGTCACTGTTAACCAAGGGATTTAGGAAGACAGTAATAGCCCTCTCAACCCAAGGGGTAAACCCTGATCATCACAGAAGGTAAGGAAGAGTCCTAACCGAGTGTTGGATAGTTCAGGGATTTCATGTTTGCCCCTTAGAGTTTTTCCACCTCTAGGCTCTGTCTCCAACTCCTGGTCTTATAAATAGAAAGGATTCCTTCCTCCAAACCCATTCAAGGGTCCCAGGCATCCACCTGGACACATCGCCACAACTTCCTGTGAAAAGCAGACAGGCTTAAAACCAAACCCATCTTAGATGTTTCTCCTTCAACCCTCTCAGTCGATACAGAAGCCTTATACCCACCCTGAAACGTTAGGTGATGTTGAGACACGGAGGGTTAGAAAAGTGGCATGATCTGCTTACATTCATCAGCCAAAGGTACTGGATTTCCCAGCTACTCACTCACACATGGCTCGTTCTTGGCTTTTAAAAATCTGTTAATCAGTTAATCTAAGACATTACATTTATTTGTAGAAATAACTTACCAAAGACCAGGTCTACTCTTTTAGACTTCTAACATTGTAAACTGTGATTTTAAATCAGGAGCGGGCATCAAACTCAACTGAGAATCTTTTTTTCCAAGATAAATAAGTTCTACCAGAAAGATTCTCATGCCACAGAACTATTACAGGATATTTTAATGAAGCTGATACATACCCCAGAAGGAGAACTCTGTTTAAGACATAGCACTGACATTACTTTAAATGCATGTGTGCATGTGTGTCCATGTAGAACATGTTTGCTGGGCACTTAGAACAGGCCCTGGCACAAAACAGATGCTCAAGTGATACTTGTTAAAGAATGAGCAATGACTTAAGAGAAATACTTTATGAAATGTTGAGCACAGTCATTTAGATTGTAGTGGAAGGGTCTGTATGAATGAGAAAAAAAAATCTCCCACAGATGTTAAGGACAGAGGTGTCATTCTAGATTATGTTGTACCTGACCACTCTTTTTTAGGCTTTGCTGAACTCATGAATTTAGCATGAGTGTGAGGTACTGATGACTAAAATGAAATCATGCCAAGCAATAATTCTCAAGTCTATTTACAATGCAACCTACCTCCTGGTCGTGTTTAGTTTTAGAAAAACATATATATGGAAGGATTAAAGAAGGGCTGCTCAGTATCTGAAGACTAAACCACTGCATGGAAATCTTCACATATGATGTAACTATGGACAGAGTTTCCTCAGGGACACACCTGGCATATTGGGATGAACAGTCATTAACTGATTAATTTCATACATATTTCTTTGGCCAGTGGCAGGAACTGTGGTAGGAAAATAGGGCAGGGATCCAGTTTTCAAGAACTTATCTACTGGTTGAAAAACAAGTAAGCAGACAAATTACAACATGGTGTCATAATGATGAACACTATTGTGCAGATATACATGGGGCAATGGGAACAGATACAGTGAAATACGGTGCTTAGAAAACGTCCCTGGCAGGCTTGTACCTGGACTGGGTTTCACAGAATGGATGACCCAAGGAAAGGAAGAAGGAGTCATTCCAAACAAATGAATCCCTGCTTGTGATAGCACAAGTTTGGGCAAAGGGAACACGGCCCCGCTAGGGAGAGGAGAGAGTTGACTGGAAGGGAAGCAATGAGAAATGGCTTTGGAAAGGCCGCCGTGGGATGGAGCTAGATTTCCCTTGTGGGAAGAAAGGGAAGGGGAGTGGCAGATGCATATTTAAGTTTTAGGAAGATCCCTGCAAAATATATACGTAGGTCAGAAAGATGAGAGATCAGACCAATTTGGGAACTTCTGTAACTAATCCAGATGAGAATGCCAAGTCTAGATCAGGTGCTGACACGTGTTTTCTGGAAAGCATTAAACAGGAAATACTTTAGGGTTTGCAGGACTCTGCCACCTTTAGCACAGCTACTCATCTCCACTATTGTAGCTAGAAGGACCCCATGGATTTTTTTTTTAATTGAGCAAGGCTTTGTTCCTATAAAACTCTAGTTTCAAAAACACATGTGGAGCCAGATTTGATCTCTGGGCTGTAGTTGGCTACCCGTGGTCTGGATCAAGGAAATTATCTGTTCTGGATCACCATCTTATAAACTACATTACTCACAAGAGGGTGGGCCTGTATAGTTGATTAACTGCTACCCCCATTAAGAGATGTAAGAAAGGTGTGATGAATAAAAAGGAAATGTTAAAAAAAAAAAAACAAGTTCACTATAGTTTTGGAAAGAATATCAAAAAGACATTTCCCTGTATAGACAACAAACCTATGCCCACTTCCACACTCCCCCCTCCTGACTCCTTTGCTCAGTGCTGTAGGACCAGGGCAAGGGTGCAGGGACTCTTCAAAGGCCATTGCTGAGAAACCAGGAGGTAGGTCACTGTAAATAGACTTGAGAATCATTGCTTGGCATGATTTCCTCTTAATCATCAGTACCTCATACTCATGCTAAATTCATTAGTAATTTCTTTCTCTTGAAAAAGTTAGCACTTGAATTTCTACAAATAGGATAGACCTTCACCAGCACTCACCATGTGCTGAGGCCACCTAGGTTATCTGTAACTGACAAAGCACACTCCTTTCAACAACAGCTTAAGGAAATATAGTTAGGAAAGAAAATATGGAGCAAAGCATCACATTTCAAACCCACACAGCCTTTAAAAGTGTGTGGAAGATTGCAGGACAGGGTCACAGTCCTGACTCTTCTCTTTCCTGTAGACTTAGAAGGGATCAGCTTGAAGTAGCCAAGTGCCCTCTGGCTCTCGGGGTGGGGTCTCCAGGAGGTGGATAATACTTATGTTTCCTAGTGGGCCCTGCACCCTCTCATGTCAACAGAGCCTTCTTGAAACTTCTTTGTATATCCTAGTCCATAGAATTCCTCTGTGCACCATTAGTAGACACACTGAAAGCTCCTCACCCCCTCCACTCTCCCTCCCTCTTCCTTTCTGCCTTACTGTTTTTTCTAGACCTAGTAATGATTTGGGTCCACACACCCCATTCCTCACACAGCCTTCCATGTCATGAAGACCTTCCTGATGACTGGCTCAGATTCAGCATGGCAGACTAGATGGAGCCAAGCCACCTGGCTCAATACGGACACTTAACTTTGATCCCTTCTATTTTACGCTTCAGAATGCTGAGAGCAGTAGCTCTGCCACTATCACTCCTTCACAGTGTCACAGAAATTAAAAGTTAATTAAAGAAAAGGACAGAACACATTTCCATTAAGCATCATAACACTTAAGGGCACATCCACTTATAGAATCCTCTAGAGCTACTGTTGATCAGGGTTTTCTTCACCGGGTTTCAGTGAACTTCCTTGAAATAGGGTCCAAGAGTCTAAGATTTACAGCCAAGGGCTTCATTGTCTCAACGTACAGAGACAAGGCCAGACAAAATTTAACCAGCTGCAAAAGATAAACCCCACACTTGGGATTGTTCTCCTAAGCCTTTCTCATTGGGGCCTGAAAACACTAAGGTTAAAATGGTTCCCGAGGTCTACTAGTCAACTCTACCGGCAGTAGGGAAATAAAGTCAGAAGTGTTTGGGAAGAACTTTCAGATGCTGAGTACCAAGTACTTTTTACTTCCCTCTCAAAAATCCGTGCTTGCTCATAGCCACTAAGAGGAAAGAATAGTTTTGTAAAATCTCTCAAATAATCCAGAAATAGAGCAAGACTAAGACTTAGTACTAAGAGCAAGACTTTCTAATTCTACCACCACACTATTCACATTGGACAAAAAAAAGTAAATTATAGAATCTGAGGACTACAGGAGCCTTAGCATCAGTCTAGTTCAATAGCTTAGCATCCTCTCCTAACCTACCAAGGGGACACCTGTCATTGGGCCATAGCTGATTGTTGAGAAGTTGTCATTTGCCAGGCACTGTGTGAAACACTAGGGGTACAGGGATGAGACTCCTAGCAGCCCCTTCCTTTTATTTTGAAAACTTCTAGTGATGGGGACCTTTCCACATACTCCACTCTTACATGGAATAGCTCAGTGTGTGTGAAGTTTTTATTTACGCTACTCATGACCCTAATTCCATCCCTTGAGATTCACGTGGTGCACTTTCTCTAATTGTAATATAAGCCTCCCCACAAAGGTCTCATTCTCCTTCTTCATAAATGACTGAGCAGAAAAATTAGAATATATAACTGTGTCCCCCAAAGCCAGTAAAAGCATGAGATGATACCCTTCTTGATGGGTCACAGATAATGTGGCCCATCTCGGAGAGTCTGTCCACTCATCACCCTGAACTGTCTCTGGGAACTGAGGGTAAACCCTAAGTCAGGTTGTGGACCCACGTGGCTGAAGGTGAACAGGTGTGTTCTCCTGGGCAAGCACAGGGTAAAAAGACCCTTCCAGAGCCAGCAAGCTCGAGCTCCTCATTATTTTGTTAAATATTTTATGTCTTTCTTATTAAAATGTTTCTTTGGCTAGCCAAAGGTATATCCGTTACATTAGAATAAGAAGTATATCTTCTTATCAAAAGATATGAACAAGTCTTCTTGGTGTTAAGACTCCAGAATTGTGCTAATTTGTACACTGTTATTAGGATTAAAACCAGCTAAAATGTTACAACTCACATTTCTTAACTTGGACCTAAGAGAATGCCTGGGCCCTGGCTTCTTAAATGATAGTAAATGTTAGTGTTACTGATGTCTAACACTTATTTTTTCTTCTAGGTGCATCAACTGTTCTCAGTAAGTATTTCTCCTAATTCTTAGAGGGAGAAGGGAGAGTAACATAGGGAATTCAAAACTCTTTTTCACTCTTTTTCAGGAATCTCAGATACCACTAAAAATGCTGTTGTTTTGTTCAGGTATTTGAGCCTGAAATTAAACTTCTGAAGTATAGTCTTCAGAGGATTCTTTTCTTTTCTTCTCCCCTTTTGGTATTGATTTCTCTCCTTTCACTAGTTGATGATACTTCTTTTCTTGTTGCCGGGGATTTGTTGCAGCCACGTCTGTACATGATTTCTTATTTATGTTTGTTTTGTACATAATCACCAGATGCTCCAACTTCCAGCTGAACTCAATCCGTCAGGAAGAGTTCTGTAGTAGAAGTGCAAGCTATCAGCAGACAGACTGAGGAATCTGCAGCGCCCCTGCCCCCAACCCAGGGCAGGCTCCTTAGAGAACAAACCAGACTGTACTGCGTGGTGTCGATCACACACGTGTTATGTTGAGAAGGAAAATGGTAAAAACACATAGCACCGAGTCGCCAACACCAGGATCCGTGGGCATCAGTAGCAAATAGGCAGTAGGAAATTGCAAAAACTTTGTAAATATTCCCAGGTGAGATCGTCTCTTCCAAGGGAAAGCACTGACTCCAGGCATTCCGGGGGAGCTTGCACTCATTCCTGTGACTGCACCGCTATCTCACAGGTGTGATGCCACCTTTAAGGGATAGTCTCCCCGTGGGAAACGCGGCTTATACGGTCCTGCAAAGGTGATGGATGATGTTCTCCACTGCGGCATTTTACATATTCACACACCTTTCCACTCAACTTGGAAAGGAACAAAGTCATCCCTCAAGACCTTCCAAGTAAGCTCCCCACCCGAGATTCTCTGCTTCACGTGTGTGGAGCACGTGGTATTTCCTTCTGGTGTTGAGGTTACTGTGTACCTGTGCTCTGCCAGCAGAGTCTCTGAGAAGATGTGACAGCTGCAGGCATTCCCCCGGCCTTCCTGTGATTTTCGTGAACATTTCCCTGACCTTCCTGTGATTTCTGTGAAGACCAGAAGAGGAGGACATTGTGATGGGCACAGATTTGGATGAGGTATGGAATTTTGTGAGTATAATATACAATGACCTGGACATGAGACTGTTCCCAATTTAAGGTAATAAGATATAGTAAATAAAATATTGGGATGGACTTAGGAAATCCAAATTATCGTCCTCACTCTGTCTCTTACCAGCTACATGATCAGCAAATCTCTTATCTTCTCTGTCTTCCATTTCCTATAAAATGATAATAAAGACACTTCCTTTTTTTACAGAGTAATTGTGAAAATCAAACTAGATCATGCCAGCAATAAACTTTATAACGTCCTCTATAAGGTAAGGGGGGACTGTAATTGGCAAAGCCGGTAAAGATGAGCCCCAGGCAACTTGTGTCATCCTCACACGCAGTCACGACCTCGGCAATGATACTGCTCCCTGGGACCACACACAATGATGACCAAACAAATAGGATCAGAACCTCTTGGGCTTTGGTGCTTGTCTACTAAACTACAGCTGGCAAAGTGTTAAAGAATTAGCAATGCTCTTTGACTTGCATTATCCTCTATCTCAAGGCATCAATACTACTTTCACCATTTGATAGCCAAACTGATGTTGAAAGAGGTTAAGAAACTTGCTCAGTCTCAACATGGGTCATGAGAAGAACTGAGGGATCCAAGGTCAAGGTTTCACTGGAGGTAGCACTATTGTATCAAGCTACCGTCTATTTGATTCATCTATATAAGCAGCATGTAGGTATTGAACACCCACTGTATGCCATGGGGCTCTTCTTGGAGATGGAGATATGCCAATGACTAAAGGAGGCAAAGCTTTTGCCTTCGTGAAGTTATCTTCTAGAGCAGGGGTCCCCAACCCCCAGGCCACTGACAGCTACCCATCCATGGCCTCTTAGGAACCGGGCCGCACGGCAGGAGGTGAGCGGCGGGCGAGCGAGGGAAGCTTCACCTGTATTTATAGCCGCTCCCCATCGCCTGCATTATCGCCTGAGCTCTGCCTCCTGTCTGCATTATGGTGAGTTGTATAATTATTTCATTATATATTAAATGTAATAATAATAGAAATAAAGTGCACAATAAATGTAATGTGCTTGATCCCGAAACCATCTCCCCACACCCCCAGTCTGTGGAATAACTGTCTTCCATGAAACCGGTCCCTGGTGCCAAAAAGGTTGGGGACCTCTGTTCTAGAGGAGGGCGGTGACCATAAACAAACACATAACCACACATGTGCCAAACACTGGTTAGCGCTCTGAGAAGAACCGAGCAGGGAAAGGGGAATAGGGATGGCCGTGAAGAGTGACGATGCTATTATTCAATCCATGTACTAGGGGAGTCCTATGTGAGGAGGTGACGTGTGTGCAGACACCTGGATGAGGTCAGAGATTGAGCCACGCGAACGTCTGAGGGAAGGATGTCCTCAGCAGAGGGATCGGCAGGATCAGGGCAAGAGCACAGCCCTCAGGGAGACCAAGCAGGCCTGTCTCAGGACCGGCAGGAACGACAGGGTGGCTGACACGGGTCACCTGAGCAAACACGGTCATGGCTGGTGCAAGTGAGGCAGCAGATAAGTGGAGACACAGATTATGTAGATCTTTGTTGGCCTAAAATTTGATGCTGAATGAGTATGCTTCATGGATCTCTGGAGGTATTTGCTGTTTTCACTTGAGCAGGTGAGAGGTTGGCTCCATCCCATCTTCCAATTTTCACCTGTGCATTGTAATAATTTCCCTAAACAGTTTCATCTTTAATCTTAAAGTTAGTGGGAAGGACAACTTCTTCTGTCCCTACTAGGAAGTTCAAACTAGACTGTGTGCATTTCATCTAAAATCTTGTATTTAACACTCCTCCCTTTTTTAGTGAAATTATTCTCCAAAGAGGCATCCTCATTAATAAAGTCTCCAGTCCTTATAGGAAAGCTCCCCTCTCCATCAGGGTCTGCTTCTCACGGAATAAAAAGAAGCCCTTCTTCCCCCCAATGGTTATGGATGGCTGTTCCTACCTCATCCCAGTACACAAATCAGGTGCCACTTAACATATTCCCCAGCCATCTTGAGAAATTAGATCGATCCCCCTTTGCCCATGAAAAGGCTCATAAACAGTTGCAGCACGGAATTAGTGCTGGTAGATTTCTCCAACTTAGAACATGGTTAAAATGCACAGTTGGGTAAGAAGAATCAATTAGGGCCAGACAGGGTGATGGAAGCTAAGCAATTTGTCTATCTTATGATTCTGCACCGTGGAAAGGGTGTGCATGTGTGTGTTTACATTTCAGTTCAGATTTAAAATCACTCATGTGTATAGTATAATTCAATCCATGATTGGAGCAGAAACTACCCATAGAGTGAGAGATTATTGTTTGAAGAGTCAGAGAAGTCTTGTATTTGTAACTTTGTCATTTGTAAGTAAGCATTTTGTAGCTCTCCCATATTCTAAACCTGGGGCGATGGTACTTATAGGGGAGATGAATAATTATTTTGCAAACAGGCTTTGCATCTAAATATTCATAATCCAGGTAAAAACAAAGACCTGGCTAGTTAGTTGCCTCTGCTCCCAATTTCACCAGACAACTGACAATTCTCCAGCACTTTTCCCCTCCTGCCTTTAATATTCTTTCTAACTATAGGCAAACAAATAAGTAAATAAACAAAACAAATAAAAAGCTAAAGAAGTTATTATAAAGGTTATTAATCTAGGATCCTCTCCTCACCCCCAAGAGGTCTGTGTATAGAATTCAGGGAGGTCCATCAATTCCAGTGGGGAGGAAATGTACATCTTTATTTCCCTGCCCTCTAATTGCAATGTAGCATATCCTTTATTTATTTATGAATATTCAGAACCTGTCACAGCAGTGTCAGTAGTGCCTGTGTGTCTATCACTAAGAGAAATCACAATTACTCTCATATCATGTTATACTTGTTACCAATATCTTGAAATATCCTTTATCACTCCACACTTCTTCAAACTTATGTTGGACTCACTGCTAGATTTTGTTTAATGCATTAATCATGAAGCATGTGCTCCATCACATTTTAAAGTATTTTGATAACTGCATCCTAACACACTTGGTTTCCTTTGTAATCCTAAGTATATGTCAAAGGGGTCTAGAGCTTAAAATACTATGGAGGTGCCCAGGTCTCGAGGGACGTGGGGCTGCTGTTCCTAAGGAGCTCTGTTGGAGAGTCCAGTGTGGACAGGCTCCAATTCAACAGACCTCCCTGGCCTTGGGTGCACAGTGCCTAAAAGTATCCCAACAAGAGAGTTCACATTGAATACAATATTTCCTCTGTCCACATAAGTAACAGCACGAAGGAAATTCATTCATAACATAAAAAGAAAAAATTACAACCGACAATAAAGTAGTTACTATCCCAGCATTCTGCTAAGTATTTTGCTTAAAATCTCATTTAATATTAAAAAAAAAAAACCCATGAGTGGGTACTGTTATTTTCCCCATTTGATGGATGAGGAGACTGAAATTCAGAAAGGTTAAGTACCTTGCCCAATAACACCCAGCCAGATCCTTTCTGGACTAAAGTCAATAGATGCTGGGAGTTACTTTTATATGATGCTGTTTCACATTAGGAACATGATGGGAAGGAAGGATGGAAAAAAACATCTAGACCAGCAGTTTTCCAGGGTGGTCTGCAGGCCCCTGGAGGTCCCTTAGGCTTTTTCAGAGAGTCTGTGAGGTCACAGCTCTTCTCAGAATAATTCTATGACATTCTTTCTCTTTTTCATTGTGTTACATTTGCACCAAAGGTGAAAAAGCAATGGTGGCAGGGCTTCCCTGGTGGCGCAGTGGTTGAGAATCTGCCTGCCAATGCAGGGGACACGGGTTCGAGCCCTGGTCTGGGAAGATCCCACATGCCGTGGAGCAACTAGGCCCGTGAGCCACAACTACTGAGCCTGTGCGTCTGGAGCCTGTGCTCTGCAACAAGAGAGGCCGCAACAGTGAGAGGCCCACGCACCGCGATGAAGAGTGGTCCCTGCTCATCACAACTAGGAAAGCCCTCGCACAGAAATGAAGACCCAACACAGCCAAATATAAATTAATTAATTAAAAAAAGAAAAGCAATGGTGGCTAAAACTTCTGTGCCTTGGCAAGAAGCAAAGCACTGGCACCCAAGTGTCTTGGTTGCCACTGCATGCTTTATCACCATGCCTGCATGGTAAAAAAAAAAAAAAAAAAGAGAGAGAGAGAGAAAGAGAAGGAAAAAAAATGCCCATTTCACTTAATAATATCATTGATAAAGCAGTGAAAGTTAATAATTTTAATATATTCTGATCCTCAACTGTATGTATTTTTATTAGTCTGCGTGGAAAAGAGGAAGCATACATACAGCACTTCTGCACACCCAAGAATTATGACTGTCTAGGCATAGGTGTTGGAAGGCTATGGCCCTGGGCCACATCTGGCCTGACCTTATGTGGCCCACCAAGCCTAAAACATTTACTCACTGGCCCTTACCAGACAAAAACCTGCTAGCAGGAGCAAAGAAATTGTGTGATTGCTTGAATTGTGAGCTGAACTTACTGCATTTTTCAAGACACACTATTTTTCCTTGAATGGTCTAGAGACAGACAAATGATGGTTATTCAGAATTGGTATCTTGCAGACATTTTCTCAAAAATGAATGAAGTGTCACTTCAAGGAAAACAATTGGTATTATTTATTGCCTGTGATACAATTTGAGCTTTCATGGGGAAAATGAGGATTTTGGAAAACTTGAATTTGTCACCTTGAGCTTGACAGCTTTCAAATATTTAAAGTGACTTTTATGAGATTGGTGGTGTTCAAACAAGTGCTACTTTTTATACTGTGTAATGAAATGTGTCAATACTTGTGAGATCTGCATAACTTTTGAATCAATATTTTCCAAATGACCACTGTGCAATTTTATAAAATTGGGCATGATAAAATATCCAAGTACAAGATAGATCAGTGGATGGATAGTGAGATAAAATTTACTTATTACAAAATTCACCCTTTTAAAGTGTACAATTCAATGCATTTAAGTAGATATGCAGAGTTAAAGTGATTATGACCAGAACCTTGTTTTAGAACATTTCTATTACCCCAAAATGAAACCTCTTTCCTGTTCACAATGACTCTCTATCCCAGTTCTGGGTAGCCACTAATCTACTTACTGTCTATGGGGTGGCCTTCTCTGGGTATCTCCTTCAAATAGAATTATGTAGCATGTGTGCTTTTGTGATTGGTTTCTTCCACTTGTTATAATGTTTTCAAGGTTCATACTTATTGTAGCATGGAGTTTGTAGCATGTATCAGTACTCCATTCCTTTTTCTTGTAAAATAGTATTCTTACATGGATAGACCACATTTTGTTTATCTATTCACTAGTCAACAGACATTTGGGTTGTTTCCCCTTTAGGCTATTGTGAATAATGCTGTTGTGAACATTTGCACACAAGTCTTTGTTGACAGATGCTTTCATTTCTCCTGAGTGATTGGACAGGAGTAGACTTGCTGGGTCATATGGTAGCTATGTTTAACATTTTGAGAAACAGCCAAAGTAACTACACAATTTTACATCCCCACCAGCAGTAAGTGAGGGTTCAATTTCTCTACATCCTCCCCAACACCTGTTATTGTTCAGGTTATTATAGCTATACCAGTGGTTATGAAGTATTATCTCACAGTGATTTTGATTTACATTTCCCTAGTGATTAATGATGTTGAGCACTTTTTTTCAATACAGCTTTATTGGAGTATAATTGCTTCACAATGCTATGTTAGTTTCTCTTGTACAACAAAGTGAATCAGCCGTATGCATACATATTATCCCCATATCCCCTCCCTCTTGCGTCTCCCTCCCACTCTCCCTATCCCACCCCTCTGGGTCATCACAAAGCACCGAGTTGATCTGCTTGTGCTATGCTGCTGCTTCCCACTAGCTATCTATTTTACATTCGGTAGTGTATATATGTCAATGCTACTCTCACTTTGCCCCGGCTTCCCCCTCCCCACCGTGTCCTCTGGTCCATTCTCTATGTCTATGTCTTTATTCCTGCCCTGCCACTAGGTTCATCAGTACCATTTTTTTTTTAATTTAGACTCCATATATATGCATTAGCATATGGTATTTGTTTTTCTCTTTCTGACTTAACTTCACTCTGTATGACAGACTCTAGGTCCATCTACCTCACTACAAATAACTCAATTTCATTTCTTTTTATGGCTAAGTAATATTCCATTGTACATATGTGCCACATCTTCTTTATCCATTCATCTGTCAGTGGACATTTAGGTTGTTTCCATGGCCTGGCTATTGTATGTTAAGCATTCTTCATTTCTTATTCACTATTCATATATCTTCTATGGAGAAAAGTCTGCTTAAATTATTTGCCTAATTAAAAAAATATTTTGAAGTACTTACAGATGCACAGGAAGTTGCAAAGATGGTACAGAAAAGACCAGTAGATTTTAATGTAACAGGGTAAGATTATGTAGTTGACATGGTTTCAGATCTCACATTGTAACTACTCTTTCAGAAATTACCACTTGTTGAGTTCTGGTACAGTATCAAAGAAGAAAATCCACAATTTTCTTAAAAGTCTATTCAAATGCTCTTTCCCTCACAAGTACAATCTATATGAAGCTAGACTGTCTTTAAATACTTCAAATAAAATGATATATTACAACAGAATGATCATAGAAGCAGATATGGGAATGCAGCTCTTAGCTAAGAGATTTTCAAAAATGAAATGTTGCTTTTCTCATTAATTTATCAGGGGAAAATAAAACAGGTTTTTGTAAAAATATGTTATATTAACATGGAATGGGCTCTTATTTTCAATTTTAAATGAATGCATAACCATTAATTTTTTTCTCAGCTCTCCAGTATGGAAGTATTGACAGATATAACCCACGTGAACAAAAGGTCTTCAGGATCCTCAGATATCTTAAATGTGTAAAGGGGTCCTGAGACCAGAAAGTATGAACGTTGCTGATCTAAGCCCTGGGAAGGCAAGGTGGGTGGGCCCAGGCCCCTGAGGAGGTGAGGACAGTGCTACCCTTCTGAGGAGAAGGTGTGGGTTATGTGAAGTGAGACAGAGCCTGATGTCTTTGTGTGCATATATACACATGTATACAGACAGCCATTCACTGAGGGGAGCTGGAAGGAAGGGCATGTGTGTCTTGTTTTCTGTGCATTAAATGCAGAGCAGCACACACTGTGAACATTCACATCCATAACTTACCCACGCAACACTCAGGCTCTGGGCTTGTCACTGAAATGCCTCACTAGGGCCCTTCTCCAGCTGTTCTGATGTCCCCTCCCAGCACGGTCTGTGTCCCCGGATCTCCTTCTCCTCACTTACAGTGGCCCCAGACACTGGGCCTTCTTCTTCTTCTCTTGAAATACCTGCACGGCCCTCCATCTGACAGCAGATGTATGCAGCCTCCTCAGCCATCCCTTCCTTCTCCTGCCTAAAAGAAGCACAGGTGCCCTTGAAAGTGACGGCTCTTTGCTAAACACTGCTAGGAAATAGGGAAGGGAGAATAGGGACTCACAGGTTGTGAGCCTCCACTCAGGGCTGGAGAGGCCCCACCCAACCCAGAAGGATTTCCTATAGAGTCTTTCTTCACTATGAAAGAAAGAATATTGGCTTGGGTGTCAGAAATCTAAATCCAAGCCCTGACTCTGTCACCTTCATTTAGCCATTCAGAATCTCATTTTTATCATCTACTCTATGGGGGTTATGGATTCTTTTCATATTTATTGAAGAAATACATACACAAGTGCTTTTTCAATACAAAACTCTTATCAATGTAAATCTAAAAGCACTCATACCTGACTCAATGGGTCATTGTGAGTATTTCATAAACTAACATAAATCTATTTGACTATGGGTTAATGCAGCATAGAAATGCAAAAGACTGTAAGTGGCACTGTTAATACATATATACTTGGAACTCAAAAGAGAACATTCTATATCCTCTTTATTTTCTGAGCCAAGAATACTTGACTTTGATTAATTTAAATATTGTATGTGTTCCTTTTTTCCCCCTCTATTGGGTTGGATTTCTCTCTGAAATATGAATATTTACTTTCTCTATTTCATTTTTCAATTTGTGTAGAACCAGAATAGGAAAAAAAAAACATTAAATAAAGGAGCTGAAATTCTTATGATTTAAAATAATAGTGATGAGAGGGGGATCAAGATGGCAGATTAGGAAGACCCTGAACTCACTGCCTCCTGGGACGCAGCAAAATTACAACCTGCAGAGCAACTATCTATGAGAATGACTTGAAGACCAGCAGAAAAGAGACTCCACAACTAAAGATATAAAGAAGTGTATAAATGAGATGGGTAGGAGTGTTGGAGATGTGCTTTCGTCAGGACCCATATCCCTGGGTCAGCAACCCACAAACAGGAGGAAAATCCCAACTGCAGAGGTCATCCCCAAAGAGTGAGGGGTCTGACCCCATATTAGGCTCCCCTGCCTGGAGACCTGCTCTGTGAAAATGAGCCACCAGAAACTTGGGTTTTGAAAACCAGTGGGGCTTACATTTGGGAGAGCCAGAGGGCTATAGGAAACAGACTCCATGCCAGCAGCCTCACCTACCAGCATGCCCACAGAATTTGGCCCTCATAGAGGGGACATTCCTGGAGCAAGTAGCTCTGGTGGCCAGCTCAGAGCATGCTGCTGGGCCCATAGGAAGTCTCCTACACAAGGTCACTTCTCCAAGCTCAGCAGAAGTAATGTGCTTCCCTAAACATAAAAATAAACACAGAGAATTAGGCAACGTGAAGAGACAGAGGAATACGTTCCAAATGTAAGAACACGACAAAACCTCAGAAAAAGAACTAAACAAAGTGGAGATAAGCAATCAACCTGATAAAGAGTTCAAGGTAATGATACCAACAATGTTCAATGAACTCAGGAGAAAAATGTATGAACACAGTGATAAGTTTAACAAAGAGAAAATAGAAAGAAGAACCAATCAGAGCTGAAGAATAAAATAACTGGAAAAAACCCAGTAGATTAGATGATACAGAAAAATAGATCAGAGATATGAAAGACAAAGTAGTAGAAATCACCCAAGCTAAAAATAAAAAAAGGAAAAACAAATTTTTAAGGGACAGTTTAAGAGATCTCTAGGACAACATCAAGCACACCCACATTTACATGATAAGGGTCCCATAAGGAGAAGTGATAAAGAGTTTTACAACAAAAGCTAAAAAAGTTCATATCACTAAACCAGCCTTACAAGAAATGTTAAAAGGACTTCTCTAAGCAAAAAAGAAAAGGCCACGATTAGAAACAAGAAAATTATGCAAGGAAAAATCTCACTAGTAGGAAGGTTAAAAAACAAAAGTAGTAAAATCATCTAAACTTGCAATAAGAAGTTAAAGAGATACACGCAATAAAAACATGTGATATATGGTATCAAAAACATAAAATGTTTGGGGGAGAGTAAAAATGTAGGGTTGTTGGGGCTTCCCTGGTGGCGCAGTGGTTGAGAGTCTGCCTGCCAATGCAGGGGATGCAGGTTCATGCCCTGGTCCGGGAAGATCCCACATGCCACAGAGCGGCTGGGCCCATGAGCCATGGCCGCTGAGCCTGCACATCCGGAGCCTGTTTTCTGCAACAGGAGAGGCCACAACAGTGAGAGGCCCGCATACCACAAAAAAAAAAAAAAAAGTAGGGTTGTTGAAATTTGTTCCACCTTGAGAGATCAACTCAAAGAATATGTATATATACATATAGATATATATGTTGTTATGTATGAACTTCATGGTAACCACAAAAGAAAAACCTATAATAGATAAACAAAAAGTAAAGAGAAAGGAATCCAACACTAATCATAACACTAATGATCGTCAGCAAATCACAAGGGAAGAGAGCAAAAGAAGAAGAAAAGAACCAAGAAGAACTACAAAAACAACCAGAAAGCAATTAACAAATCGGCATTAAGAACATACCTATCAATATTAGTTAAAACATAAATGGACTAAAAGCTCCAATCAAAGACACGGAGTGGCTAACGGGTAAAAAATCAAGACCCATATACCTGCTGCCCACAATAGACTCACTTCAGATTTACAGATACACACAGATTGAAAGTGAGGGGTGGAAAAAGATATCTAGAGTAGAAATACTTATATCAGACATAAAAGACGTTAAAAAAAATAGTGTAATAGGAGACAAGGAAGAGCGTTGATCAAGGGATAAATCCAACCAGAAGATATAACACTTGTAAATATATGTGCACCCAAAATAGGAGCACCTAAAACATAAAGCAATTACTAACAAACCTCAAGGGAGAAACTGAAAGCAATACAATCATAATAGGGGACTTTAACACCTGACTTACATAAGATCATCCAGACAGAAAATGAATAAGGAAACATAGGCTTTAAATGCCACATTTGACCAGAGTGACTTAATAGATATATACAGAACATCCCATCCCCAAACAGCATAATACATATTCTTTTCAAGTGCATATGGAACATTCTCCAGACTAGATCACATGCTATAACACAAAACAAGTCTCAGTAAATTTAGGAATATTAAAATCATATCAAGCACCTCTCTGACCAGAACAGTATGATACTATAAATCAACTATAAGAAAAAAATTGCAAAAATCACAAACACATGGAGGCTAAATAATATGCTACTGAACAACCGACCAATGGCTCACTAAAGAAATCAGAGAGGGAATAAAAAATACGTGGAGACAAATGAGAATGGAAACACTTTGTTCCAAAATCTATCAGAAGGAGCAAAGGAAGTTCTAACATGTAAATTTATAGTGGTTCACGTCTACCTCAGGAAACAAGAAAAATCCAAATACACAACCTTACCTTAAACCTAAAGGAGCTAGAAAAAGAAGAACAAAGAAAACCCAAAGTTAGTAGAAGGAAGGAAATAATAAAAATCAGAGTGGGAATAAATTAAATAGACACTTTAAAAAAATAGAAAAGATCAATGAAACTAACAGCTGTTTCTGTAAAAACATAAACAAAATTAATAAACCTCTGATCAGACTCATCAAGAAAAAAGAGAGCAAACCCTAATAAATAAAATTATAAATGAAAGAGGAGAGATTACAATTTGACACCACAGAAATACAAAGGATCATAAGCCAGTAGTACAGTTATGTACCAACAAATTGGACACTCTAGAAGAAATGAATAAATTCCTAAAAAAATACAATCTTTCAAGACTGAATCAGGAAGAAATAGAAAATCTGGACAGACCAATTACCAGTAATGAAATTAAATCAGTAATCAAAAAAAATTCCTAAAAAAACCCAAAAGTCCAGTACCAGATGGCTTCCCAGGTAAATTCTACCAAACATTTAAAGAAGAGTTAACACTTATCTTTCTCAAACCATTCCAAAAGATTGAAGAATTTTAATAACTTTATTTTATTTTATCTTACTTTATTTTATTTTACCTACTTTCTTTTTTTCTTTCTTTCTAGTTTTTCTCCCTTTTATTCTGAGCCGTGTGGATGAAAGTCTCTTGGTGCTGCAGCCAGGAGTCAGTGCTGTGCCTCTGAGGTGGGAGAGCCAACTTCAGGACACTGGTCCACAAGAGACCTCCCAGCTCCACATAATATCAAATGGTGAAAATCTCCCAGAGATCTCCATCTCAACACCAGCACCCAGCTTCACTCAACGACCAGCAAGCAACAGTGCTGGACACCCTATGCCAAACAAGAAGCAAGACAGGAATACAACCCCACCCATTAGCAGAGAGGCTGCCTAAAATCATAATAAATCCACAGACACCCCAAAACACACCACCAGATGTGCACCTGCCCACCAGGAAGACAAGATCCAGCCTCATCCACCAGAACACAGGCACTAGTCCCCTCCACCAGGAAGCCTACACAACCCACTGAACCAACCTTATCCACTGGGGACAGACGCCAAAAACAACGGGAACTACAAACCTGCAGCCTGCAAAAAGGAGACCCCAAACACAGTAAGATAAGCAAAATGAGAAGACAGAAAAACACACAGCAGATGAAGGAGCAAGATAAAAACCAACCAGACCTAACAAATGAAGAGGAAATAGGCAGTCTACCTGAAAAAGAATTCAGAATAATGATAGTAAAGATGATACAAAATCTTGGTAATAGAATAGAGAAAATGCAAGAAACATTTAACAAGGACCTAGAACTAAAGATGAAACAAGCGATGATGAACAACACAATAGATGAAATTAAAAATACTCTAGATGGGATCAATAGCAGAATAACTGAGGCAGAAGAACTGATAAGTGACCTGGAAGATAAAATAGTGGAAATAACTACTGCAGAGCAGAATAAAGAAAAAAGAATGAAAAGAACTGAGGACAGTCTCAGAGACCTCTGGGACAACATTAAACGCACCAACATTCGAATTATAGGAGTTCCAGAAGAAGAAGAGAAAAAGAAAGGGACTGAGAAAATATTTGAAGAGATTATAGTTGAAAACTTCCCTAATATGGGAAAGGAAATAGTTAGTCAAGTCCAGGAAGCACAGAGAGTCCCATACAGGATAAATCCAAGGAGAAACACGCCAAGACACATATTAATCAAACTGTCAAAAACTAAATACAAAGAAAAAAAAATTTTTTTTTTTTTTTTTTTTTTTTTTGGCTGTACACAGGCCTCTCACTGTTGTGGCCTCTCCCGTTGCGGAGCACAGGCTCTGGGCGCACAGGCTCAGCATCCATGGCTCACAGGCCCAGCCACTCCACGGCATGTGGGATCTTCCCAGATTGGGGCACGAACCCATGTCCCCTGTATCGGCAGGCAGACTCTCAACGACTGCGCCACCAGGGAAGCCCCAAATAAGCTCAAAATGGATTAAAGACTTAAATATAAGACCTGAAACTATAAAACTCCTAGAAGAAAACATAAGCTCTGTGACATCTTAGCCATATTTTTTTTGGATCTGTCTCTTCAGGGAAGGAAACAACAGCAAAAATAAACAAATGGGACTACATCAAACTAAAAAGTTTTTTCCACAGTGAAGGAAACTATCAACAAAATGGAAAGGTCACCTACTGAATGGGAGAGGATATTTGAAAACAATGTCTCTGGTAAGGGGCCAATATCCAAAATATACAAAGAACTCATACAACTCAATATCAAAGAAAAAAAGTACCCAATCTAAAAAGGGTAGAGGAGCTGAATAGACATTTTTTCCAAAGAAGACAAACAGATAGCCAACAAGATCATGAAAAGAAAGAAAAGAAAAAAAAGATCATGAAAAGATACTTAATTCACTAAGTCTCTGGGAAATGCAAATCCAAATCCCCTTACTCCTATCAGAATGGCTATTAACAAAAAGACAAGAGATAGCAAGTGTTGTCAAGGATGTGGAGAAAAGGGAATCCTCATGCACTGTTGGTAAGAATGTAAATTGGTGCAGCCACTGTGGAAAACAATAAGATGGTTCTTCAAACAATTAAGAGCAGAACTACCATACTATCAAGCTATCTCAGTTGTGGGGATTTACCCTAATAAAAGAAAAACACTAATTTTAAAAGATATGTGCACCTCCATGTTCATTGCACTATTATTTACAATAGCCAAGATTTGGAAGCAACCTAAAAGTCCATCAGTAGATGAATGGATAAAAAAAGAATTGGTATACACACACACACACACACACACACACACACACACACACACACACACAATGGACAGTTATAGAGCCATAAAAGAATGAAATCTTGTCATTTGTGACAACATGGATGGACCTAGAAGGCATTCTCCTAAGAGAAATAAGTCAGACAAAGAAAGACAAATACTATATGATCTCAATTATAGGTAGAATATAAAAATCAAAACAAATGAACAAACTAAACAAAACAGAAACAGACTCATAGAAACAGAGAACAAATAGGTGGTTGCCAGAGAGGAGGGAGTGGGGGATGGATGAAATAGGTGAAGGGAATTAAGAAGTACAAACTTCCAGGTATATAAGAAGTAAGTCTTGGGATGTATTATGCACCATAAAGAATATGAGCAATAATACTGTATTAACTTTGTGTGGGGACAGATGGTTATTAGACTTATTGTGGAGATCATTTTGAAATGTATTTAAATGTCAAATCACTACGTTGTACACCTGACACTAACATCATATTGTATGTCAACTATATTTCAATAAAAAATAAAATAAAACAAGAAGAATAAAGTAATATACTGATGATGATGATGACAAATGAAAGCTCATATCCCTTTGGGGAAAAGCAGCCTGGACGAAGGAAAGGAAGGGGAGAAACACCCCATGCAGCCACAATAAACAAGCAGACCTTGAATGCTATGCTCTTCTCCATATGCCCCTGGAGCAAGCATTAAGGACTAAAGGTAGCAGATCTTCAGAAATCTCTGACAAATTTTCAGACTTCTTAAGGGAAGAATTTAGGTCACCATGCCTTAAAAGTGGGTAACTGTATTTGGAAGAAAACCTTCAACTTATTTCAATTGTCTGGACTCTGCAGAGGAAAAGAATCACTTTCTAAGTTAACCAGGTCTCAAACCATACACAGCTGTGCAGATTAGATTTTATATCCTGATACATATTCTTTAGTAATGAGGAAACTTGTTTGGACTTCTTCAGAAGTGAGAGAAATCTTCACCATCCAAGAAAGCTCCTCAGGTAGCATCTGTGTCACAGGAAATAGCTGGACTGGACCAGAGCAAGCAGGGCTTTGACAATTATGGATTGATCTCTACCTTGCCAGACAGAGCTTCTTGAACCTCCCCAGGAAGTTCTAAGGTTAAGGGTCAGAAACAGGCTTACTTTTAGTAAGAGGTGATTACAAGAGAAAGCAACACAAATATGATCATGTTCCTAATTACACTTCACGTTTCAGAGACAATTTTCAACATTTTATTTCCAGTATTTCACATTCTTAATTTTGTAAAGTTTGCTATTTCTTGCATGCCTGTTCATTCCCCCCCAACTCTCAGCTGAACTGTGAGCTCAGGTACACATAACTATGTCTCTCAGCCTCCTGACACTAATCCAGATGCTTTCATTTCCCACATTCCATTCATTTAAAAAAATAAGGGGAAAATGCAATAAAACACTCAAATAACTGTACCAGCAAACACTGCCATACAAAGACGGAAAGACGGCTGGCTGCCAGACAGCACTTCGTAAGACTCCTTGAAAGGTTCATTCATCGGTTGCATTAACTCAGAAAAGTCTGAATTTGGCATATGCAGGGTGGTGTAGGGGAGTCAATACTTGATCACGTAAGTAAATATTTTAAAAAGCGAACTCTAGGGGAGTTGGAGGGGCCTCACCAGGGTTGTCTGATGATGTCATCCTACTTCAGAGACCTTAGTCACATGCAGACATACATGAGAGGCTTCCATTCCTGAACCTGACTCAGAGCAAAGACCTGCAAGCCTGGTGTCCACCTGCAAACCTGAGTTAAACTAAATGTCCATTGATTCATGACTCACTTGCCTTGTTTGGTAGCTGAATTTTAAATGGAACAGTATTTAACATGCCTTTTATAAAATAGTGTTCTTGAGTCATTTTATAGAGGCAAAACATGATAACCTTATTAAATTCCCTGCCCTTGTAGACAGGGTAATGTGACAGGCCTGTCCCCCGAAGGTCTGGATGGAGACAAGACTCCTGGCAAAAGCAACCTCCATCTGTTGTGTCTAGATTCAAGGTGAGTCTGACCAGAGGAAAACTTTCGCTTTCAAAGCCCCTAGAGGAAGACAGACTCTTAAACTAGAGGGATGAAGGCCTCAGGCAAGGCAAGGGTTAGGGATATTTTTAGTTTCGAAGAGTTCAATTTAACAACAAAGCACTTTGAACTCCTGGGAACATTAAAAGCCCTGGGATCCACATCACTGAACTTGACAGTTAACCATCACAGTCCCACATGGAAGATTTCACAATCATTATCTCAACCAACTTTGAAGTTTGATACATAAAAAGTCAGAACACAATAGAAGGCATTCAGTAAGTATTTTCTTACTTCTTTGAGGTAGTAAGCAAATTTTTTTCTAACATGAAAAAAAGATCGAAGTCCAAAGGGAGTTGGAGAAGGTGCAGCTGATACACAGCCGATGACCTGCCGGGAACTTTGGTGGAAAATGTTGTCATTCCTGAATGGCACTGAGTCCTGATGACAGCCCCCTGAGGGAGCTAGTGTTATTCCTCTTTTTACAGATGAAGAAATCAAATCTCAAAATGGTAAATAACTTGTGTAGCCTATTTAAGTTAAATTTAACTGTCTATAAACATCAGGCCTCCAGGATGTTTTACAAACAGGCTCTTCCTTCAGAAAATGGGGTATAATGTAAAAATAATGAACTGGCTGCTTCATTTACTAGTTTAGTGGCACCTGATGATCACTTCTGAATCTGTTTCTTAATTGAAAAATAGGAAAATAACTCCTATATGTTAAGATTGTATTGACTATGCAAGGTATTTATATATTCCTATTTATATACATATACATATAAACACAAACATACACTCTCACACACACACATATACATTTGTATGTATGTGTAGCACAGAATCTGGCACAGAGTAATAGATCTACTTATTAAAACTATTTTGCTAATCTTACACTCTCCCTAAGCTAGCTAAGTTGGTTTTGAAAATGAGTTTAATCCTTCTAGATACTACGATGTGTTTATCATTTTTTTTCTTTAAATTGTGTCTCCAAGTTAAATTATATTAATCTGAATACAGTAAGTCCCCTAAAATTATATTAATCTGAATACAGTAAGTCCCCTACATACGAACGAGTTCTGTCCTGAGAGTGCTTTCCTAAGTCCAATGTGTTCGTAAGTCCAACCAAGTTAGCCTAGGTACTCAACTAACACAACTGGCTATATAGTACTGTACTGTAATAGGTTTATAATACTTTGCACACAAATAATATATTAAAAAAACACAAAAAATAAAGAAAACATTTTTAATCTTACAGTACAGTACTTTGAAAAGGGCAGTAGTACAGTACAGTAGCTGGCATCCAGGGGCTGGCATTGAGTGAACAGGAAAGAAGAGCTACTGACTGGAGGAGGGAGAGGAGGTGGGAGATGGTAGAGCTGAAGGATCGTCAGCAACAGGAGACGGAGGGCAAGCTGCAATGTCACTCACTCCTGACAGTGATGGCACAGGTTCTGGTTCCTTGCTCGATTCAATTCCATCCACCCTCTTGAAAAAACGATCCAGTGATGTCTAGGTAGTATCTCTTTTCTTCTCATCATAGATAACACGATAGCACTGGATTGCATTCTGAACGGCTGCTGCAACCTTCTGTGTTCAGGTCCTGTGCCTCAAAAACTAACAGTGCCTCCTCAAACAAAGAAAATCCCCTTGCCATTTCCTGTGTCATGAATCTCTTCAGTTCCTCAGTTACTTCTTCTTCCTCTTGTCTCTCTTCGTCCTTTCTCTGGGCCTCCTCAGGTGTTCATTAGTATGCTCCATGTTCACATCTATGAAAGTTCACAACTTGAAGGTTCGTATGTAGGGGACTTACTTATATACTCTTAACCTGGATGAGTAATCACTTCTAGTTCATATTCTTACCAATTTTGAAACTTAGAATGAAAAACAAAGGCAGCCAAGAAACTAGAAGAATCCAGTCTTTACAGAGCTGGCAAGGAGGCATTGTGATTTCAGGAAGTAATCACCTCAGAGATGATAACTTTTCTATGTACTAATTATTACATTTTTAAAATTAATTAATTAATTCGACTTTATTTTTTGGATGCATTGGATCTTCATTGCTGCACGGGCTTTCTCTAGTTGTGGCAACTGGGGGTTACTCTTCATTGCGGTGCATGAGCTTTTCAGTGTGGTGGCTTCTCTTGTTGTGGAGCATGGGATCTAGGTACATGACCTTCAGAAATTGTGGCACCTGGGCTCAGTACTTGTGGCTCACGGGTTCTAGAGCGCAGGTTCAGTAGCTGTGGTGCCCGGGCTTAGTTGCTCTGCAGCATGTGGGATCTTCCCAGACCAGGGCTTCAACCCGCGTCCCTTGCCTTGGCAACTGGATTCTTAACCACTGCACCACCAGGGAAGTCCCTACTTTTTTCTTTTTAACATCTTTATTGGAGTATAATTTCTTTACAATATTGTGTTAGTTGCTGCTGTATAACAAAGTGAATCAGCTATATGTATACATATATCCCCATATCTCCTCCCTCTTGCATCTCCCTCCCACCCTCCCTATCCCAGCTCTTTAGATGGACACAAAGCACCAAGCTGATCTCCCTGTGCTATGCGGCTGCTTCCCACTAGCTATCTATTTTACATTTGGTAGTGTATATATGTCCATGTCACTTTCTCACTTCGTCCCAGCTTACCCTTTCCCCTCCCCGTGTCCTCAAGTCCATTCTCTATGTCTGTGTCTTTACTCAGTCCTGCCCCTAGGTACTTCAGAACCTTTTTGTTTTGTTTTGTTTTGTTATTAGATTCCATATATATGTTAGCATACAGTATTTGTTTTTCTCTTTTTGACTTACTTCACTCTGTATGACAGCCTCTAGATCCATCCACCTCACTACAAATAACTCAATTTTATTTTTTTTTTTTTTATAGCTGAGTAATATTCTACTGTGTATATGTGCCACATCTTCTTTATCCATTCATCTGTCGATGGACACTTAGGTTGCTTCCATGTCCTGGCTATTGTAAATAGAGCTGTAGTGAACACTGTGGTACATGAGTCTTTTTGAATTATGGTTTTCTCAGGGCATATGCCCAGTAGTGGGATTGCTGGGTCATATGGTAGTTCTATTTTTAGTTTTTTAAGGAACCTCCATACTGTTCTCCATAGTGGCTGTACCAATTCACATTCCCACCAACAGGGCAAGAGGGTTCATTTTCTCCACACCCTCTCCAGCATTTATTGTTTATAGATTTTTTGGTGATGGCCATTCTGACAGGTGTGAGATGACACCTCATTGTAGTTTTCTCTATTTCTCATTAGAGAATCATTTTCTCTAATGATTAGTGACGTTGAGCCTCCTTTCATGTGTTTGTTGGCAATCTGTATATCTTCTTTGGAGAAATGTCTGTTTAGGTCTTCTGCCTATTTTGGGGTTCGGTTGTTTGTTTTTTTGATATTGACCTGCATGAGCTGCTTGTATATTTTGAAGATTAATCCTTTGTCAGTTGCTTCATTTGTAAATATTTTCTCCCATTCTGAGGGTTGTCTTTTGGTCTTGTTTATGGCTTCCTTTGCTGTGCCAAAGCTTTTAAGTTTCATTAGGTCCCATTTGTTTATTTTTGTTTTGATTTCCATTTCTCTAGGAGGTGGGTCAAAAAGGATCTTGCTGTAATTTATGCCATAGAGTGTTCTGCCTATATTTTCCTCTAAGAGTTTTATAGTGTCTGGCCTTATATTTAGGTCTTTAATCCATTTTGAGCTTATGTTTGTGGATGGTGTTAGGGAGTGTTCTAATTTCATTATTTTACATGTAGCTGTCAAGATTCCCCAGCATCATTTATTGAAGGGGTTGTCTTTTCTCCATTGCATATTCTTGCCTCCTTTATCAAAGAAAAGGTAACCATATGTGCGTGGGTTTATAGCTGGGCTTTCTATCCTGTTCCATTGATCTATATTTGTGTTTTTGTGCCAGTATCATACTGTCTTGATTACTGTAGCTTTGTAGTATAGTCTGAAGTCAGGGAGCCTGATTCCTCCAGCTCCGTTTTTCTTTCTTAAGATTGCTTTGGCTATTCAGGTTCTTTTGTGTTTCCATACAAATTGTGAAATTTTATGTTCTAGTTCTGTGAAAAATGCCATTGGTAGTTTGATAAGGATTGCATTGAATTTGTAGATTGTTTTGGGTAGTATAGTCATTTTCACAATGTTGATTCTTCCAATCCAAGAACATGGTATATCTCTCCACCTATTTGTATCATCTTTAATTTCTTTCATCAGTGTCTTACAGTTTTCTGCATACAGGTCTTTTGTCTCCTTAGGTAGGTTTAGTCCTAGGTATTTTATTCTTTTTGTTGCAATAGTGAATGGAGTGTTTCCTTAATTTCTCCTTCAGATTTTTCATCATTTGTGTGTAGGAATGCAAGAGATTTCTGTGCATTAATTTTGTATCCTGCTACTTTACCAAACTAATTGATTAGCTCTAGTAGTTTTCTGATAGCATCTTTAGGATTCTCTATGTATAGTATCATGTCATCTGCAAACAGTGACAGCTTTACTTCATCTTTCCTGATTTGGATTCCTTTTCTTTCTTTTTCCTCTCTAACTGCTGTGGCTAAAACTTCCAAAACTATGTTGAATAATAATGGTGACAGTGGGCAACCTTGTCTTGTTCTTGATCTTATTGGAAATGGATTTAGATTTTCACCATTGAGAACGACGTTGGCTGTGGGTTTGTCATATATGGCCTTTATTATATTGAGGTAAGTTCCCTCTATGCCTACTTTCCAGAGGGTTTTTATCATAAATAGGTGTTGAATTTTGTTGAAAGCATTTTCTCCATCTATTGAGATGATCATATGGTTTTTATCCTTCAATTTGTTAATATTGTTTATCACATTGATTGATTTGCGCATATTGAAGAATCCTTGCATTCCTGGGATAAACCCCACTTGATCATGCTGTATGATCCCTTTAATGTGCTGTTGGATTCTGTTTGTTAATATTTTGTTGAGGATACTTGCATCTAAGTTCATCAGTGATATTGGCCTGTAGTTTTCTTTCTTTGTGACATCTTTGTCTGGTTTTGGTATCAGGGTGATGGTGACCTCGTAGAATGAATTTGGGAGTGTTCCTTCCCCTGCTATATTTTGGAATGGTTTGAGAAGGATGGGTGTTACCTCTTCTCTAAATGTTTGATAGAATTCACCTGTGAAGCCATCTGGTCCTGGGCTTTTGTTTGTTAGAAGATTTTAAATCATAGTTTCAATTTCAGTGCTTGTGATTAGTCTGTTTATATTTTCTGTTTCTTCCTGGTTCAGTCAGAGGTTGTGCTTTTCTAAGAATTTGTCTATTTCTTCCAGGTTGTCCATTTCATTGGCATATAGTTGCTTGTAGTAATCTCTCATGATCCTTTGTATTTCTTCAGTTCCAGGTGTTACTTCTCCTTTTTCATTTCTAATTCTGTTGATTTGAGTCTTCCCCCCCCTTTTTTTTTTATGAGTCTGGTTAATGGTTTATCAATTTTGTTTATCTTCTCAAAGAAAAAGCTTTTAATTTTATTCATCTTTGCTATCGCTTCCTTCATTTCTTTTTCATTTATTTCTGATCTGATCTTTATGATTTCTTTCCTTCTGCTAACTTCAGGTATTTTTGTTCTGCTTTCTCTAATTGCTTTAGGTGTAAAGTTAGGTTGTTTATTTGAGATGTTTCTTATTTCTTGAGGTAGTATTGTATTGCTATAAACTTCCCTCTTAGAACTGCTTTTGCTGCATCCCATAGGTTTTGGGTCATCGTGTTTTCATTGCCATTTGCTTCTAGGTATTTTTTAATTTCCTCTTTGATTTCTTCAGTGATCTCTTGGTTATTTAGTAGTGTATTGTTTAGCCTCCATGTGTTTGTATTTTTTACAGATTTTTTTCCTGTGATTGATATCGAGTTTCATAGCATCTTGGTCAGAAAAGATATTTGATATGATTTCAATCTTCTTACATTTACCAAGGTTTGGTTTGTGACCCAAGATATGATCTGTCCTGGAGAATGTTCCATGAGCACTTGAGACGAAAGTGTATTCTGTTGTTTTTGGATGGAATGTCTTATAAATATCAATTAAGTCCATCTTGTTTAATGTATCATTTAAAGCTTGTGTTTCCCTGTTTATTTTCATTTTGGATGACCTGTCCATTGGTGAAAGTGGGGGTGTTAAAGTCCCCTACTTTGATTGTGTTACTGTCGACTTCCCATTTTATGGCTGTTAGTATTTGCCTTATGTATTGAGGTGCTCCTATGTTGGGTACATAAATATTTACAATTGTTATATCTTCTTCTTGGATTGATCCCTTGATCATTATGTAGCATCCTTGTCTCTTGTAATAGTCTTTATTTTAAAGTCTATTTTGTCTGAAAGGAGAATTGCTACTCCAGCTTTCTTTTGATTTCCATTTGCATGGAATATGTTTTTCCATCCCCTCACTTTCAGTCTGTATGTGTCCCTAGGTCTGAAATGGGTCTCTTGTAGAAAGCATATATACGGGTCTTGTTTTTGTATCCATTCTGCCAGTCTACGTCTTTTGGTTGGAGCATTTAATCCATTTACATTTATGATAGTTATCAATATGTATGTTTCTATTACCATTTTCTTACTTGTTTTGGGTTTGTTATTGTAGGTCTTTTCCTTCTCTTGTGTTTCCTGCCTAGAGAAGTTCCTTTAGCATTTGTTGTAAGGCCGGTTTGGTGGTGCTGAATTCTCTTAGATTTTGCTTGCCTGTAAAGGTTTTAATTTCTCTGTCAAATCTGATGAGATCCTTGCTGGGTAGAGTATTCTTGGTTGTAGGTTTTTCCCTTTCATCACTTTAAGTATGTCCTGCCACTCCCTTCTGGTTTGCAGAACTTCTGCTGAAAGATCAGCTGTTAACCTTATGGGGATTCCCTTGTATGTTATTTGTTGTTTTTCCCTTGCTGCTTTTAATATTTTTTCTTTGTGTTTAATTTTTGATAGTTTGATTAATACGTGTCTTGGCACGTTTCTCCTTGGATTTATCCTGTATGGGACTCTCTGTGCCTCCTGGACTTGATTAACTATTTCCCTGCCCATATTAGGGAAGTTTTCAACTATAGTCTCTTCAAATATTTTCTCAGTCCCTTTCTTTTCCTCTTCTTCTTCTGGGACCCCTATAATTCGAATGTTGTTTCATTTACTGTTGTCCCAGAGGTCTCTGAGACTGTCCTCAATTCTTTTCATTCTTTTTTCTTTATTCTTCTCTGCAGTAGTTATTTCCACTATTTTACCTTCTAGGTCACTCATCTGTTCTTGTGTTTCAGTAATTCTGCTATTGATTCCTTCTAGAGAATTTTTAATTTCATTTATTGTGTTGTTCATCATTGTTTGTTTGCTCTTTCGTTCTTCTAGGTCCTTGTTAAACGTGTCTTGTATTTTCTCCATTCTATTTCCAAGATTTTGGATCATCTTTCCTGCCATTGCTCTGAACTCTTTTTCAGGTAGACTGCCTGTTTCCTCTTCATTTGTTTGGTCTGGTGGGTTTTTATCTTGCTGCTTCATCTGCTGCATTATTTTTCCATCTTCTCATTTTGCTTAACTTACTGTGTTTGGGGTCTCCTTTTCACAGACTGCAGTTTGATAGTTCCCATTGTTTTTGCTGTCTGCCCCCAGTGGGTAAGGTTGGTTCAGTGGGTTGTGTAGGCTCCCTGGTGGAGGGGACCGGTGCCTGTGTTCTGGTGGATGAGGCTGGATCTTGTCTTTCTGGTGGGCAGGACTGTGTCTGGTGGTGTGTTTTGGGGTGTCTGTGAACTTATTATGATTTTAGGTAGCCTCTTCTGCTAATGGGTGGGCTTGTGTTCCTGTCTTGCTAGTTGTTTGGCATAGGGTGTCCAGCACTGTAGCTTGCTGGTCGTTGAGTGGAGCTAGTTCTTAGTATTGAGGTGGAGATCTCTGTGAGAGCTTTCACCATTTGATATTATGTGGGGTCAGGAGGTCTCTGGTGGATCAATGTCCTGAACTCGGCTTTCCCACCTCAGAGGCTCAGTCCTGAAACCCAGCCACAGCACCAAGTCCCTGTCATTCACAAGGCCAGGTACATGGGGAGTTTCTTGCCTTTTGGGAAGTTTGAGGTCTTCTGCCAGCATTCAGTAGGTGTCCTGTAGGAGTTGTTCCATATGTAGATGTATTTTTGATGTATTTGTGGGGAGGAAGGTGATCTCCACGTCTTACTCCTCCGCCATCTTGAAGTTCTGGAAATCCTACTTTTAATAATAGCATTTTTTAAAGCACCCAAAGATTTTTAGCAATTATCCGTGTAAGATGCTTGTTTGTCTACATTTGCACACAGATGGAAGCTGAAGTTTGGATAATCCAGCTCATTGTCAGTTTCTCCTCTGGCTTTGTTTTGAAATATCCCCCAGATCTGGGTTTCCTACCAATGAAAGCAGGGTAGCAAATTCCTTGTAGATTCACACAGGGAAGGGATGAGGAAGATCTGAAAGCCCATTAAATCTAACTGCTTTATCTACACATAAAGAAACTGTGACCTACAGTTCCAGGATAGACAAGAGAGAGAGAGAGAGAGAGAGAGAGAATGGCTTCTCAAAGGTCAAATTGCTAGTTGGGATAAATTCAGAAACAAATGCCGAGTTCAGGGCTCTTTCCATTACTGTGGCCAAGTACTCCAGCTCTGGCAGAGATGGCTGAAGAAGGCAGTGGACTGGGAGGATATTTTGGACATGGCGATACTGTGACTTCAAAGCATGTTAATAAGATTTTAATGGGGTCCATCTCCTGGACAATGCTATCCTTCCCTTACCTCATCCCTGACAGGTATGAAAAAAAAAAAAATCCCCTGACAGCTAAACTCTTCCTGAAAGCTTTTCTCTTTGGATTAAAATATTTCAAATCCTTAGACATGAGTGACCTAAATGTTCCAGGCTATTCTTTTATAAAAGAGGATTATATATCCTAAAGCTAACCTTTTATGCAAAACCTTATCTTGCATGGTTACACTAAGATATTTCTTTGAGGTTAAGAACACATTTTCTCTATAGAAAGCATTCCTCTTTCTCTTTTAAGATGACTCCCAGCATACAATACATGCACTTCTGCTGGGGGCAGTATCAGTATCTGTTTCACAGGATACTCACTGTAGGTCAGAACCTATACATGTTGTTAGGCTGCAAGGGGCATTCTTGGGCCTTCAGTATGTTTGCAGCAGGTAATCCTGAATTCCCTGGGCTTATTCTTGCAGCCAGTCTGGTTGTTGGTGATGACTGGAAATATAGTTGCATAAGTTAATAAACAGTTATCCCTAAGTATTCATTGGTAGATTGGTTCCAGGACCCACCACAGACACCGAAATCTGCAGATGCTCAAAGTTTCATAGCTGACACTCCTTACACTTGGGTTCTGCATCCTGGGATTCAACCAACTGCAGATGGAAACAGCACGCAAGCTGTGGATGGTTGAATCCACAGATAAGGAGGACCGAATGTATAGATTTGAAAACATCCACGTATAAGTGGACCCACGCAGTTCAAGCTGTGTTCTTCAAGGGTCAACTATGCACAGGAGCTTTCGAACGAGGAACAAATGAACACATCTATTTGGTGGAAATTAGAGATCGGTGGTGAGGATGCAGCAGTGGGTGTTTGTTCACGTCTATCCTGGAAGTGGTTTTTGGTCCCGACAGACAGCAGTGTTAGGTTTGAATGAATCACGTTTATGAGAAGTTGTATAATGTTCTGGCACTAGAGGTGTGCTTGGGGCCCAGGTGATAAAGTGGGGTAAAGGTCCTCCTCTCCCATCTCCCCAGTTTTTGCCCTCATAGGAGAGGGGGGACCTTGGCGCTCTGGAGACCCAATCAACCACTAGCAGAGAATGGCTGTGGCCATGGGATCAACACGGTAACCTGTTGATGAGTTCGTGAGATGGGCCAACAGAAGTACAGGCCCAGCTCTGCTCCAGAGCAAGTGCATCCACCACCCTGGGCTGGTTCCCAGGAACCTGACACCTGTACACGGACTCTGATAGAACATGGTCTCCTGTATCCAGAGACTAGGGGGCCTGTGACATTGGATTTCATGTCCAAACACAGGAAACAGAAAATGGAATTGTGGGCCACCCTTCTGTACAACAATAATGACACCAAAAACAACTTCAGTTAATTAACACTCTTGAGCTGTTTCCACATTTTAAGCACCACGCATCTTTTATTATACCCTTTTTGTTGAGTGGATCCCATTCTAGTGAATTTGTTTTCTATATCCGTGCAGAAGTAAACTCTAACCTTCCTCCACACCTGTCAGTTTTCCTTCATCCATCTCAGGCCTCTCCTGTCCCCCATCCCCATTTCTGCATGTCGCCTCTGTGATCTCCCAGGGATCCTCACTCACTCGAGTTTGGTTCCCTCCATCTGGATATTCCCTGTGTCCCTTTCCTTCGTCCATCCCTCCTTTCCTTAGTCCCTCCTAAGGCTCCCAGGCTCTTTTTCTCAGTGTTCAGAGGACACAGCATTTATAGCTCCTGGACTCAAGCCCACTGACCATCACAGGAGCCCCTGATATCTAGATTATATTCACTGACAAAGAGCAGAAAGACCCCAACATCTAGTGGGTGTCCAATAACATTTCTGAATTGGCTTATTGACTGAAAGGTAATTTCACACATTTTGAGCTGGGGACCCTTCTAAGTCAGAGCAGTGCAAGATGGTAGGAACTTCAAGAGATACTGAGCTCTCTGCCATCCAGACTTTGGCCAGCTGGTGGCCCACATATAAATACTGGGTGACATATAAGAGTCAGAAACTGCCTTGCAGCAATTGTGGTGTTGCAGAAACAGGACTGAATTTGGATTCAGAATATGTGTTTCAGGCTCCTATCTGTCACCAGCTCATATGTAACTTCAGTCAAATCACCTAAACATCCCTGAACCTCGGTTTCCTCATCTGTAAAGTAAAGGTCATATACCTGGGCTTCCACCTCACAGGGTCCAGGTGATGCTGTGGATGATGTAAATAAAAGCACTTCAAATGGAAAGTATTATGTAAAGATCAAGTCTGAAAATTCTCTGCCATCAGCAGTCTATAAATTGTAGGATCTAACAGAAATTACAAATAGGAATTCAATAAATTTGAAGGAAATTATGATCCTGATGCAAAATAGGGAAGTGTACTTCAGATTAAAAGGAAGTAAAGACATAAATCCTAAGTCTCCAGGTAAGGATGAACCCCAGACTTCACATCTCAATTCAAAATGGTTCTCTGGTTTAAAAAAAAAAAAAAAAAATCTATAGAAGGCTCTTTGAGATTCTCTCCTAGAATGCTTTTTTAAAAAATAGTTGGAAAAGCCCTCAGAGCTTATTACTTTAATAGACAATTACTGAACCTCTACTGTGTGCCAGCCACTATGCTAAGAGCCAGAAGTACCAGGATGGGTGAAGCCAGGCCCAGCCTCCGAGAGTCACATGCCAGTGGGGATGGGCAGTGTTCCTGCCTGCTATGGAAACATGAGGAAGGCACAGAACAGGCCAGTCACTACCTCTTTCTCGCATGATTCATCATTTTAGTAAAATAGGCATAGTTACTTTTTAAAAGATAATTATAATATTTGTAATTCTGAAAGTGAGGGGTTTTTTTGGCAAGTCAAAGAAGGGGATATAATTCTACACATGGTATTTCTATCTTAAAAAACACCACACGGGAATTTCTAACATCTTGCTAGAGCCCAGCCCCAGAATTTAGCTTTAGAAAGAAAGAAAAAAAATATGTATATATTTATATACATATATCTTCTTACAAACTGAATTTAAAAACCAGTAAAAAAAAAAAAAACCACACATTTGCAAATATCAAATATGGTTTGTTTTGGGAGAAGTTCATCATTCTTCCATAAGCTTTTTTTTTTTTCAATTCAATAGGTATATTTCTGAAAGCCGTACAAAGAAGAAAGTGTATTTTTTCTATTTTTGCTTAGGAGGCATTTTTGCAAACACTGTGAAAAGTCTGTGAAAAATGTTTACTACAATTGAACAAATAGGAGAAACTGAATCATATGCTCAACTCAGCAGAGGCACTAGGGCTCCAGTCAGGCACCACCCCTTCTGGGCTGCAGCATTAACATTTAAACAGCCTTCCTGGTGTTTCTGAAGCTGCCTGAACCCAGTTCATTGTTTAAAAATCACAGTGACTCAACACTGTTAAAAGCATGTAATGCTCTCGTTCAGACTCTGTTAATGTAGCCCTCTGTAGATGCAGCCCTAGCAGCAAATAGTCTGCAGGAGTTGCCAAGACCAAGGCCAAATGGAGAGTAATTATTTGAGGACATGGCCAGCGCGATTATGGTGCAGCTAGAAACCTATATACATGAGTGATTATAGCCTTGTAGCCAATTTCAACCGTTTTATTATTATTAGAAAAACTCATCGATAATGTAGAAGGAAATGGCAAGTCATCTGGCCCCTGAGAGTACTTTATCCAGTTGGGCAGTAAATGTTTCTACCACTTCCTGAGAGAGGCAATTCCACAATCTAATGATGGCTATTGCCAGGAATCTGTTTATTCCTGGTGGTCAGCTGACGTTTTTCACATTTCATTTCATCCCGTTACTCTTAGAAACGCTGTGTCCTTGGAGTCCTCTCAGGTTCAGCCCCAGCCATCCTTCTCTCTGCCCTGCAGGAAGAAAACGTAGCCTAAAATGATAGCACGTAAGAAGCAAGAATCAACCTTAACGAGACCCTAAATTACAGTGAGCATTTCCAAATGCTTGCACGTATAACTAACTGCTTTTGATCCTTACCACATTAGGCAGTAAAGATACCACAGGGTATAAACTGTTTTATTCATGAAGAAACTGAGGCAGGAAAAGGTTAAGCCACTTGTCCACATAAAGCCATTGTCAAGCTGGGAATTCTGCAAGACCAAAGGGGATGCTATAAAGTTCATCACTAAATTATCAAACGCTAATTCTCATGGTGTGAAGCTTTGGATTCACCTTCGCTATCACTCAGATAGCCCTTTCTAAGCACCGCAGGCATCTCTGCTAAAGCACTGTGTCAAGGAGTAATCCCAGTTGGTCACCTAGAGGTCTTCCTACTTTTACTGCCAATTTTCAGCTGTTTCACTTCAAATTGTACCAAGAGAAGAGAGCCATCATAATGGACAAGGGACAATTGTGGATTGCCAAAAATGTCTTTTCTGTTGGTGCTTTGGCCGCCTTCCACATTTTTCACTGCGGATTTTCCTTTGTGGTTAAGTTCGGTTTCGAATAACAATGTTAATGAATATTTGCATATTAGACTATGCAGAGGCCTTTTAAATGTTGTCTTACAAGTTATCACTTCCACACTGTGAGGCAGGTGAGTCAATTTCATTATCCTCAATTCAAAGGTGAGTAAAACAAGGTTTGGGGGCCTTAAGCAACTTTCTCCCAGTCACACAGCTCTGAGCCTGAATCTATGCTTTTGGACTTCAAACCCCTTGTTCTTACTGCCATAGTTTGCTACTGCTCATTTGTATTCACTGATCAACTTCTAAAGGTGCGAGGTAGGAGCCGAAGCTGGAGCCCAGGCTTCCATATTTTCTTCACACAATGCCGCACACATCCTATTTCCTTCCACTCGCTTAGGTCCTTTGAGGTTCAAAGGCCCTGTAGTAATTGGTGATAACGGTGTTCCAATTAGAGGGAAATCTCAAAAAGTTAGAGAGGAACAAAATGATCCTGCAAAGTCTTTCCAGCCACACGATTCAATAATAATCTGAATGGCCTTTTGCACTGTGCAATATTGCAACTGGCTTTATTTTGCATCTGACATCTTGATGGTTACGGAAATGGACTGTGTGGGGGAAGAGTGGAGCTGGAAGAGACCCCCATTCATTAAAACGACAACAGCTTCCTCTGTCGTGGACTCAGAGTCACGCACAAGAGGCAATTGCCAAAAAGTGCTGAGAACAAAGGCGGTCCGACTGGGGACCGTAGATTAGCTAGGATGGGAACCATAACAAGATAAACAGAAATGACTTTCATGGAAGATGAAATAAAATGGTTGTTTTGTTTTGGAGCTGGGCAAGATGATATAACGGTAAACCCTCTGCCAGCAAACCTTTAGGAAAAGCAGACTGTCAGACAAATTTAATTGATTTCTTTATGGAAGTAGCTGAGAACACAGAGTCCCCGGGAACCCACTGCAATCTTCTTACATTTTAGATGGAGCTTAGAGGAAGCAAGGATGGGGAGGCCCACAGAGCTGAGAAGGGATTAGCTTTGGGGACAGGATGTGAACCCAGTCGGTGGGGTGGTGTCGGCTCAGGAGAGCAGACCTCCCACCTTTCCATACCTCTGACCCTCTCCCCACCCACCTGCCAAGTTGACGGCACTTGTAACACCTCACCTCTGGGTGAGGATGCTTGATTCAACAGCGCCACTCAGGCATCTGGAGTTCCCTCCATGAGAGGAAGAGTACAGAGTGGTGTCATTCTCTAGGCTAAGGAGTAGGTTGCTGGTGGCCAAGTGAACGTGGTCATGGAGAATGAACCCACTCCGCAGGCATGGGGGTGACAGGGGCTTCTCTGTGGCCTCCGGGCTCAGGCCAATAAGAGGCACAGTCACACTTCGACATCCCCAGTGAAAAGGACTCGAGGGGAGCTGAATGCGTTGCTAGGCTTGACCTACTAAGCCTCCCCACTACTGTGGGAAACGGGGAGGTGTCGTGTTACTTTCTGTTTCACAAGTGGAGGAACTGAGGCACCAACAACGGTGTCTTCTCATTTTCTCAAAATCGGGCTATAAGGCCAAGGATACACACAGTGGAGGGAAGGGTATTTTTAGCCAATGAGATCATGCTTGTTTTTTCTCCAGGGTTTTCCCTGCTGTGGCGATTTTAGAAAAGAAGAAGGCGTTATACATGCTTAGGGTCATGGAACGCATCCAATTCAGTGAAAAAGAAAAGTATATGAATGATCAGATAATTTGAACACAAACACTGCCAGTCTTAGAGGCACCACGTGGCTCTGGGTAAGTTACTAACCTTTCTATATATCAACGTCTGTGGCTTTTAAATAATTGGGATGAACTCCCTTTCCTCCTTTCCTTGTCTCTGGTGGGAATAAGAGCATCAGAGGGAAGTGTGAAGCCCAGTCTAAGATTTTGTTCTTAGACAAAGGGAAAGAAAACCAGAGGGAAAGAAAACTGTCCTGCTGAGTTTCTGCTGGGAAAACACTCCAAAGGGCCATTGTTCCCTATGGCCTCAAGGATGCTGGGATTGAGAGCCGAGAGGTGGGGAGGGAGGCTGTGACTTGGTGCATTGATGCTGGTGCTGGTGTGATCGGGCTGAATGGTGCACCTGGTGAGAACAGGATTCTGTTACCTGGTATGGGTTTAGGTCGCCCTGTCTTTGAGAATCATTGCCTGATTTTGGGAGTGGGGCGTTCGTGTGTGTGCACGCGTGCCCTTGCTCTCACGTTGCTCTCAGGCCGCAGCAAGACTGCCCTCACCTAAAGGGGCAGCTGTGGGTGAGGACGTCTGCTGAGGATCTTGGGGGCATCGGTGGGCGTGACCTTGGTGTGAAAGGGCACCGTGTCTATGGGACCAGAGGGGGTGCTCCTAACGGGCTGTGGGCACAGGGCAGAGACGTCTGAAGGACAGCTCCCTCTGAGGAAGAAGGGACACGCCCCTCCCACGCACCCCAGTGTGTTTGAAATTCTTTTCCTACGGACTGGGCTCTGGATCACGATATTTGACTTTGTGCTGGTGGCTCCCTGTCTCTTTTCCATGGAGGCCTCCCCAGACTCTCAGTTAAGTCCTTCATATCTGTCCAGCCCTGTGTTGGAGAAAGTAAAAAATGAGTGTCCTGGAGGCCGGGAGGCGATAACTGCTCGGCAGGGCAAAGGCCTAAACCAGACACGTCCACTTTCACAGGAAGGGGACCCAGGCCTGGCCCCGTGCTGCCCAAGGAGCGGGCACTGAAAGCAGGCCCAGGGGAGGGATGGAGAGGAAGAGAAGGACTTGGGGTGTGTGTGGGTAACACAGGGCATGTAACTGTGTGCCTAGGAGCAGACACCAACACCTCTGAACAATGCGTGTATAAATCTATACATGCACCTTTGCACATACCGGGGAGGAATGATGCAGAAATGGTAAAAACGGGGTGGTAGGACAATGCATCTTTCTTCTTTAAATAAATTTGGTAATTTGCTAGTAGTAGCACTTTCATTACCATAAAAAGAAGAAATCCTGTGCATGTATGCCCTTATTTGATAAAACGTACTGCCTTGTATCAGTGATCTTAGGAGGACTGACATTCTCTCTGGTAAATTCTTTACGGGCACAACTGTTTGGCTAGTTCTGTGCACCCCTCGTAGTATCCTGAGCATACTTGGCATAAAGCAGGCCACCATGGGGCTTCCCTGGTGGCGCAGTGGTTGAGAGTCCGCCTGCCGATGCAGGGGACACAGGTCCGTGCCCCGGTCCGGGAAGATCCCACATGCCGCGGAGCAGCTGGGCCCGTGAGTCATGGCCGCTGAGCCTGCGCGTCAGGAGCCTGTGCTCTGCAGCGGGAGAGGCCACAACAGTGAGAGGCCCGCGTACCGCAAAAAAAAAAAAAAAAAAAAAAAAAAAGCAGGACACCATGCATATGGGTGACTCGACTGCCTCAAAGAGTCAGAAAAGTACTAGACAACGTCAGCAAGTCTGAGCACAGACATACTTCTCATGTTCTTTACGTCCAGTTCCAAAGTGTGTCCAAAAAGCAATGATAAATGTCTGAGGAAATACAATCAAGCACTCTATATTTAAAGTACTGTAGAAATCATCATTATTACCATTCTATGTTATAAGTTAAACAATATGTGTGAATGGCCCCCTCTCACCTGCCGTCCCCTCTCTCCTACCTACTGCATGAGAGATGCTTCAATCACATGACAATATTCCAGCAACTACATAACAGAGCCATGATTAATGACATTATTAATGCCATTGTACTAAGAGAGCTGCCATGGGAGAGTGTTAGTAACCTGCTCCAGGATGGAGAACTAGTAAGTAGCTACCAGGAGTCAGCCTGGTCTCAGAGCCCACGGGAACCCCTTACACCCCATGTGACAACACTGCCTCAGTCCTTGAGGGCAACGAAATGAAGCCCATAAATACTCCGTCATTTACTTATTTGCTATGTCCATTGTTCAGTGTCTGTCTCCCTCCAAGGGAATAAGCACCATGAACGCAGGGTGCTTATTGCTTGGATTACCTCAACAGCTCCTGGATCAGAACACACACCCAACAGCGTCTTTGGAATGAATGAACCCCGCTGCCATTGCTGGAGTCCCCTTCAGCACAGCAGAGCATTCCAGAGGAGTGACGATTCTCCTTACTTTGCAGGTACGTCTCATTAATGCATGTGTGTCTGTGTTTTGTTTGGCTGTTTTTTTGTTAAACAAAACCTGCTTCACCCGGGGTAATTATCAACTCTCTTTGCCAAACTTGGTTCTGGCTGTTTGTTGTTTCCAAATGCAATCTCATCCATACTCAAATTTCATCTCATCTTTCTGGAACTTTCTGCCCCCCTTCAACACTTTCTTTTCCCTCATTAGCATCGTTTACTTTCTAACATACTACATGGTTTTAAATTACTTGCTTGCTTCAAGGGCAGGGATTTCATTGGTTTGTTTGCTCTTTATTTCTGAGCTCCTACAACAGTGCCTGGCATTTAGTTTGTATTCAAAATTATTTGTTGAGAGGATGAACAAAAGGTTCAATTCTTTTTATCTTTAAAGAATGAATGTAACCTGTACTCTAAAAGCATTTTGAAAGAGGAATTGTTTTTCCTTAACTATTCTGCTATGCCATGAATTCAGCCTTCTGAAGGTGACGGCTGGAAGCCTAGACACTCTGAGCTTCTTTGTGTCTGCATGTGGGTAAAACAATCACAGGTCTAAAAGGCTGCCAGGTACATAATCATCTCTGCAGCCCCTGCCCACCTGGCGAGCTGTGCAGAGGAGGCCGGGCACCAGGTCACATCCTCTACACATGAGGAGCTGAGATTCAGCAGGTCTGTCTGGCCCAGTTTGCAAAGCTGGAACCTGGCTGGGCAGAGGTATGCAATCCAGTCACGCAAACCCTGAGGAGGCACCGTGCTCATTCTCAGCTTATAGGCAGGAATCTGAGGCCCAGAACTGCAAGGGAACTTGCCACTAGTCAGGTGCAAAAGACAGGAGATCCCTGTTAGTCTAAACTGCTATTCCCGGGAGCTAAAGTTACATCTGTAAGAGGATAATGAGTGAATGAAGGAACGCATGAAGAGAGCTCCATGTTCTTGATTTTGCCACCATCCTACCTTACTCAGTTTTTCCTCCCTATCTGCCAGTGTCATTTGTCACACCATAGGACAGACCTCTCCCTTCCAGGAAGAGCTTTGATGTCTGGGAAGTCCTGTGGCCGGCAGTGCAGAGGCAATTAGCACACAGGCATCTTCCTGCAAGAAAATGCAAGCTCTGCTGGTCGTCCACACCCTGCAGAGCAGAGGGACCCCCTGTATAACCTTCCCCCTTGTTGTCTTGTGAAAGCTGGGACCACCCTGCAGGCTGTGGTGCTTCTTACCCTGTCAGGAAAGAGACTCACTCTTCCTTCTAGGAGTAGTCACAAGTCCAGCCAATAGCCTCTGAGGATCCTTTTGCGAGCTGGGCTGAATTTAGATTTCATGAAAATTCCATGTTAACCACTTTGTGATTCTACTTCTTAGTTTCTGTCTCTTCTCCTTTTGATCAATGTTTCTGTACATGCAGATTAAAATGAAGCATCCTAGTAGATTTAAATAATATTCTGAATATGAGTCTGGAACCACGTTGGAGGGCATGCTTTTCTTCAAGTAAACCATTTTACTTTCCTTCTGAGTCCAAAGACCCTGCAGCTGCAGGTGTAGCCATGCCTCCAGGGCCACCTGCTCCACACTGATGGCCTCCCCTTTGGACAGAGGAATCTGTTACAAGTCCACGCTTCCTTCTTGAAATGAAAATCCTGGGACAAAGGCTTCCTTGTCACCAGTGTAGAGGGTGTAGCACTGGGAAAGGGCAGAGAATGTGGAGGCCAAGGCCAAGGAGAAAGAAACCACAAGAGGAATCAAGAGGAAGAAAGATAACAGAAGGGAGACAGGAAATTAACCTGGAGGCTGGGGGAACAGTTGCAAAGGGAAAACAGAGGGAGGAAGGGTGATATATATTTTTAAAAAGCCAGTGAAAAGTAACAAAGAAATGTGAAAAGAGGTGGAAAGTGACTAAAGCAAGTAAAATTTTTCTTAAGTGAAAGGAGAAGGTGATTGAGAGACTGAAATGTAATCCAAGCATTCGTCACTTGGTTTTGTACGTTTGTTTAAAAAAATAAAACGGTGCCCAGATACAGCAAATCTACCTCTCCTGCTTGCCCCCTTGGTGTTTTAACAAACCGGTAGCTGAAGAAATAAGTAATTGCCCTGCCACTCTCTGGATCAGGCCCTGGTTTGCACACCAGCCCCGGGTCAGGTTTCTGGTTGTTTCCATTAATAGAGGGGTGTGTCCTTTCAAGGTACTGGTCCCCTCCCACATCCCTACCTGTAATAAATGACTACAATCAATTATACCCTCCCTTTCTCTGTAGGACATCTTACCAATCATCATCAGGTGGGTGTTTTGTTATTATTATTAATTATTAGTATTATCATCATTATTATGTTCAATGACAAACTATCCAAGCCTGGCTGCATTGATAGGAAATCTATTGCATCCTGGGTGTCAGGGCAGCATTGGTGATTACTTTGAAGAAAACTGTAGCAATGTTGAGAGAAAATTATCACTGAAATGATCCAAAGGAGTAACTAAAAAAAATCTTTTTTTTCCCCCCTCATTTTCCTAAAGAACAAGCTATCTTCCTTGGGAAAATGTATGTCAAGTGCAGGCTGTTTGGGAAGACTCCCAGGGTGACTGTCGGATTGTTCTTAGGAAATAGCACCCCACCCTGGCTCTTGCCACTGGGTCTTGGGAGGGACCTGAGTCTGGTCGTTACTACTGGTCAGAATAGACAGGTGAAACCAATAGATGGGCCCTGGTTAAGCAACATGGACCTGAAAGAAGCTTTATAAATGAAGCCCTAAGGCGGATTAATGAAGAAAGATGCTCTGACAATCTGTGTTCAGGTGAAGTACTTGGTGCTACGTAGGTCTGGGGAGCAGGGGTCCACGAGGAGCCTGGGGATGCTTACTTGGCCAGTGAGTCACAGCGCAAAAAAAAAGTGGAGAAATACTGGTTCAACTCTTAGCACAACTAAAAACACCTTTCTTAGTTGACACAGAACCAACCTCCCCCTCACCAACTGCCAGAAAAGATCTAAGATAAATTGCAACCCAAGCAAATATTTAAGGAACAGTCTCAGATCCTAATGGAACGTTAGGATCATCTGATATAGAATCTACGTAAGCTTTTCAGCGTGCCAAGTATTATAATTTGAATATTCCCAAAGAACAGGGGATATGCACTCTGAAATCCATGAGACTTTCTGTTTTTGCAAAATTGTATAATTATTCACTATATGTAAAGTGGAAAATGCAATGTACCCACACTACACACCGTTGAACCCATTCCTTCTCTGGGCTACACTGAAAACTGATCGAGTCTTGCATTTAAACCCTGTGTCTATCATCTTGGTCAAGTCACTTCTGAGTCTTGATTTTCTCTTCTGCACAATAGGAATAAAAATATCAAACTTGTCCTTTGTTACATAAGTCAGTGACCCAGGCAACATTGTGGGTGCTCAGAAAATGGTAACTTCCATTCATCCAGCCAGCCATCCATTTATCCATTCAGCTAATAAATATTTACTGAAGTGACCATGCAGACACCCCTCTGTGTGGTAGGGGGTCACCATTTATCAAGACAGCTGGGCTCCTCTGATTGCTTTGCTGGAGGGAGTGGGTTAGATTTTCAAGTACCAAAACGCAAATTGATGTATGTACCACGGTATTGCAGCCCAGGTGTCAATAAATAATTGTTGGAAGTTGCACTCATGAACACAGATGAGATCAATTTTAACAAATAAAAGAAAACTTGAGAAATGATGGAGAGTTTGAAGGGTTTTGTGTAAGATTCTATCAAGTCAAAAAAATAAAAAATGGCCAACATGCAGTCCTGGCAGGTCCTGGTAGGGAGGTTGTAGCTCTCAGATGTTTACCACTGTCCAAGTCTAAACAAAGTCCAGTGCAAGGAAGGCAAAAATTCACACTGGTTTCACATAAGTTGGGAATTGACATACCTGACAATCACTTCTTCCCAACAAAGCTTAAGCCCAGCAGGTCCTCACGGAGTGGAGACTCACGGCTCACAAAGGGAGAGGCGTTCTGAGGGCAGATAGAATGTCTTTCAAAGCAGGACCTCTGAAGGATCCCAGCAACTCCTTGGCACAAATCCTTTATGATCTGAGTTCAGGGCCATCTAGTTCTGTCCCTTTAATACCGTCACTCAGGACTACAAGGGAAACATCATCACTCAGAATTTCACCTTGCAAATAAATAGCTCTGAACCGCAGCCAGAAGCAACGGAATCTCTCAAAGACATTATCTGGAAATAGTCAGTGGACGGCACCTCAAGTCCCATTAATCATCCTCATGCTTACAGGACTTCTTAATGGCTTTTATGGTTTATCCTTTGAACACCAACAAAGAGTGTGATTTTTCCTAGCTTATTCTATTAAACAGAAATCAATATCTAATATAAATGTGCCGACGGTAGGATATTTAGGAAGGCTGGAAGTGAACTAGTGCCCCAGTTTTATCTTGCCCTGTGCAGAATGGAAGGGGGAGGTTGAAGATGAAAAGAAAGGGTACACATGCCTGGTGCTTTCTAAGGAATCGGACACACCAGCTTCAGGAAAGGTGCTTGTACTGCCGATCTGGATCTTTGAGTGTAGAGGATGTGTTTTTTTCTTTTCAAGACAGGTAAGGTTAGGGAGGCGTCTGCAACCACGGACTGTTAAAGTGAAGCAAAAAGATGTTCAATATTCTCTAGGGTGTGATTTTACATAAGGAAACGTGACTGGCGTGGTTGTTCTCAGGAGAAGAGAAACAGGGCTTTGCATCCAATTTCTGACTCCACAGGCGCTGGGAGCTGAGTAAACGACCCACTCACTTCTCAGTGTGCCAAGAGGCAGCAGTAGCCTTTTAAAAGTGAGGTATGTCCCACGAAGTGAGAAGCAGCAGCCGTATTCTGCAGAGATGGATGTGCAAAGTGTGAGATCCATCTTTTCAACCTGCAGAGAAGGTTTGAACCATTCCCTTCTGAAATCCGTGGTCAGCATTTCTGATGACAGTCATTGACGGGAACTGAGCCGACCAGCAAAGACCAAAACAAACTCTTAGAACAGAAAGGCTTCACTGAAAATGTGGTTTTCTTAAAAGGTGATGAAATCTTCCCTTGAATAAGGGTGAAAGAAAATGTGAGGTCTTCAGAAAATGAAGGATTCAAGCCTGGTACCAAACCATAAGCAAAGAGCAGCACCTAAACCAGACCCACCGGAGTCTGGACCCAGCTTGGCCACCCATAATCACGTTAACATCAGGAGTTCATCTGACATCCCAGTTCTTAATTCCTTATTTGTAGAAAGGGGCATCAATGGTTGTCCTGCTTATTCCATGCCTTGCTCTAAGAGTCTTAATAGATAACATGTAAACAGCTAAGAACAAGGACCCTTCACTCTCACAATCCCCAGGGCACCCCGTAGCTGGTGATCTCAGTCTGGAGGGAATTGGACTGGAAGGGAGCTATGACCTGCTTCCTTCACCAAACTCAGGGTGGACGGTCAGCATCTTCCCTAATATTCTACCCCAGATTTCACTCCTCACCCAGCCTCAAAGCTGAGGTCATGCAAAGAAGCTTTTCCTCAAGAAGGCTGAGAATCTAAACACTAGTGACTAGACTAATGTGAATGATTATCAAGTGTGGACATACAGTCACAGGAACATCACCTAGAAGATCCTATTTTTAATTGTTTGCATTTTAACTTATTCTTTGTTTCTCTGACAAAAATAAATAATGACACTAACTCATGCACCATTTCCATACAATAATTTTTACTGGCTGGTGGTAGTTCTGTGATGATGGCAGGCATAGGAAACACTGACCATCACCTTCAGAGCTGGAATGTTCTGACATTCTGTACAGGTATTGTGACGAGGACACAGTAGAGCATGATTGAAATTCAAGGATCTGGTCTCTAAGTCTGCACATTCCATCTTGCAAACTCTGGTTAAGAGGTAAACTCACCAAAGGCTCACAGGCGATGAGTGACCCCTGCACTGGTCTGTGATCACTGCTTAACAGTTATGACCGGAGGTGTCAGAATCACGTTCTTCAACACACCTCACTTCACATGGCTCAGTGGCAGGAACCTTATACAAATAAAATTAGCATAAGAGAGCTACTCTCCCCATTGACGTTAAGAGTCTAAAACAAACAAAATGGACGTTGCTGGTTCTGTTTTTACTACTGTTCTATAGATATTTACGGAGATTCTGCTACAGATTGGACATTGTACTGTGCAGCTAGATAAGAAAAACATGAAACGTTGGTAGTGAAAGTATGGAAAGTGCACAGCCAATGCTACAAAGCCCTCAATGAACCCAAAGACCAACACGGCATAGGGTGAATGAACTAAAGACCACTCTGAGCTTCTCCACTCATAGCTTTTCAGAAATCAACAAACTAAAGATAGGCAAAGAGACACAAAAGTTTCTCTTGGTTTCAAAAAACAAAGTGAGGTGGTATTAGAAAGGAAGATTTAAAATAGAATTCAGACTCTTCAAGTTCTTAGTAGCAGCCCATGAACCAAATTACATTTTGCAAGAATTAAAGTGGGAAAGATACTGGGAAAGTTAGCTCCAGCCTCCGAAGTGACATTTTTGTGATAAAAACATGATGGATGAGAATAACAAACTTCAGTGTGAAGTCATGCTGAACATTTATTAAAACTCCTGCACTGAGGAGCTACACAGCAAGTCCCAGGTAACCGCTATCCTGAACGAGATGAATAAAAGACTAGTTCAGGGTTAATGAGTAGATTTGTCTTCATTTTGCATTTGTAATAATAGTGGAAAATATCTTAAGAGCCTATTGCATGCATGGATCGTTTTGGGGAAACAAACAAGCAAACAAACAAATAGAAACACACACTGTCCCATCATACTTTCCTTATGGTAACTCTGGCATTTGGGGTATCCTGAGATCTTTTTCATAGAAAGATAAAGTAAGATTTCAAATCAAATCCCATGCGAATTACATGATTTCTCCTCTCCAGAATTAATTTGCATCCCTAACCTGCAGAGTTAAAATCCAGCTCATTCCTAGATGGTATCAAATATCTTTTACTCTTCCGTGCCTCCTTTACTTCCAAATCCTATCTCACCATCTCAATTTATCCCTTAAACTTTTCTTTTTTTTTTTTTTTTTGGTACACGGGCCTCTCACCTCTGTGGCCTCTCCCGTTACGGAGCACAGGCTCCGGACGCGCAGGCTCAGCGGCCATGGCTCACGGGCCCAGCCACTCCACGGCATGTGGGCTCTTCCCGGACCAGGGCACGAACCCATGTCCCCTGCATCGGCAGGCGGACTCTCAACCACTGCACCACCAGGGAAGCCCTATCCCTTAAACTTTTGATTGTTTCTTTAGTTCTCTCTTTCAGCCCCTTGAGCTTTCTCTAATCAATCTGTAAAGGACATGACATTAAATAATTGGGACCTGTGCATGCACATACATACAAAACAAACACAGACTCTCTTTTGAGAGTGTATCACCTATTGTTAAAACTCTTACAAATCTAAATGTGTCTGTGCCTATGTAGCTCTTCTGATTGCAAACCCAGCTGACCTTATCTTTTGATTAACTTGGTATCTTATTTCCCCCCATTATAATATCACAAAGATATTCAATGTTCAAAAAAAGCCTTAGTTGATTATAACCATAATTGAGACACACAGGGATTAATTTGAATTAAGCAGCAACTCTACAGATGCTCAAAATAGAACTCAGAATACTGGCTTACCAGTTCTCACTCTTAGCCCTAGGTAAGGCCATAGAATGTAAAACACTGTTAGCACATTTTACAAAAAGTCAATTAAAATGTACAAAATAAAGTGAACACCCAAAAGGAAATGTGATTCAGGAAATGAACTGATTAGCATTTACAGTAATTACTAGAGATTACTACCAAATTACTAGCCAAATTACTGGTAGAATGGTCATATTATTCTACTCCTTCTAAGAACGTTGCATACCAATTTCAAGTAATTGTACATCATTTCCTTGCCAGAGTCCAGACAGTAATTTGAAACTGATACCCATTCAGGGTCTCCATACCACCTCCCCTACCTCTGAGATGGAGCTGGATTTTGCTTTAACCTGCACACAACACTCCCTTCCCCCTCTAGCTATCCCCAGCTTCTTGCCACATTTGGCCAAAGTAATATCAGGATGAGATACAAGGCTACATACAAATAGCCTTGTTATAAGTCTGACCTTACCACTGTGTGGTCATTCACATGACCTGCCTTGAGAGGGGCTCGCATAAGCTGTCCTTGCCACTTGGGAATCATGACCACCTGAAATGTCACCATTTAAACTGAAGCTAGGATGAAGCATTAGGAAGAATCTACTGGATCCACCTACATGGACATTTTCAAGAAAAGGAGATCCCTAGCTCTAGAAAACAAAGGTTCTAAAATGGGGGAAAACAGGTAAGGGAGGAAGGTCTTCAAAACAGATTTGGTTTTGGGAAGCAGATGCTGAATTGAAGTCTGGAGTTCAAGATGTTTATGAGGAACACGCACCCGGGAAAGGAAGCAGAAGGAAGCAGGATCAGGGAGAGAAGGAACTGGACCAGGGCTGCCGGCCCAGCGCAGCTCAGCTGGGATGCAGGCTCAGCTGCCTGGTGGGAGCTCAGAGACAGTAATGCCCATCCCATCACGGTTATCTCACCAGGTGTCAAAACAGCCTGAGGTTGATACCCCCAACCTGCCTTGGTCATTGATATGAGCTGCCCTGGGAAGGGGGACAAGAAGCCACAAAGGAGCAGTTTCACTGAAGCTGGGAGGATGCGGATGGGGGTGACCAGCTGGGCAGGGATCTATCTGGGCAAGTAAACCACAGCCAGATGGAGGGATCCCCCATAAACATCTACTCCGCAGTTCTGGTTGGTCCCAGACCTTGTACTAAAGAGCTGGGCAAGATCCCAACCTAAAAAATACGTAAAAATAAAAATGCTATCTTCAGAAAACGAGAAATGACATGTCCAGCTCTATCATAAAAGATACACCAGTGATTGCAAAAATGTTGTTGTCTTTTCAAATCAGCCTAAACTGGATTTCCAAATTAGCAGCCCCAACTGTGACTGTGCAGTTACTTGCATTCAGAGTGCTGAAAAGTTGTGTTCACAGTTAAGAGAGAACCATCTGACATAAGGCTACCACATTTCCCCCTTCTCAGAATCTGGGAAATGTGGCTCATTTGTGTATTTAGCATACATTTGCATTTCTGTGTTCAATAGCCCCTAACTCTAATTATGTAAAATAAGATAAATTCGTGCATTTTACTGTCATTTCATTCCAGCCCTGTGGTTAGGGGCTAAAGAGACTTAACCCAACTTCTTCTTTCTCCTTCTGGCTTATTCCCTTTGGGATCTGAAGTCATTTGGTGTTCAGGCTGGAGACATTTCAAGGAAAACCCCCAACTATAGCCCGGGGGAAGAGGGCACGAAAAAAGGAACAACCAGCCATATACAGAAATAGCGTTTTGCATTTCCTACCTTAAAGTACTTTAAGTGCCAACTTGATAAAATAGGAAATAAAAAATGAACCATGTAGGGCTTCCCTGGTGGTGCAGTGGTTGAAAGTCTGCCTGCCGATGCAGGGGACACGGGTTCGTGCCCCGGTCCGGGGGGATCCCACATGCCGTGGAGCGGCTGGGCCCGTGAGCCATGGCCGCTGAGCCTGCGCGTCCAGAGCCTGTGCTCCGCAGCGGGAGAGGCCACAACAGTGAGCGGCCCGCGTACCGCAAAAAAAAAAAAAAAAGAAAGAACCATGTAAATATAAGGCAAATTGCTTTTAAACAAAACAAAAAGTAATAGAAAACCAAATCCAGTGCATCATGCTTTTAGTGATGTGCAAATTCCTATCAGGGTGGAAATGATGTGTTTGTAGATGGGAAGCTGGCCCAGACAGCAGCAGGAGCCTTGAAGGAAGGCAGCAAATGGCCAGCGAAGGTTGTCTCTGCCCTCCGGCCTTGCATTTTCATCCCATGCTCTCTGACTTTGAGTGGTCTTCATATCCCCTTGGAGAGATACTTGATATTTCTAGATCATTCTGGAACCTTGACATTTATTAACATGCCCATCATACCTCACTAACTCTTCCACCCCACTCCTTTACCTGATCACGGTAGGAAGCCCACCTGGGGGGAGGGTATAAAAATGAACAAGAAATACAGACCCAGATTGCTAGGGAGCCACATGGAAAACTGAGAGACAAAATAATTACAATATAGTAAGTTCTATAAGTGCAAAATGTAACGAGTGCACACAAAACCAAATGCCCAGACCTGCTTGAGGAGTGACAAAGCAGGGGTGAGTAGGCCATTAGAGGTTTCCAAAAGGAGAGAATGTCTCACCTTGCTCAGACTAAAGAATTATGGAATTCACTAGTAAAAGTGGGAGGAGGACTTTGTAGGCAGTGGGAATTACACATTTAAAAGTATTTACACCCACAAGTCTGAGTGTCCAATGAATGGATCCAAAAATAGTCTATGTGTTTATGGAAACAAAGAGAAAGGAGCTTGGCTGTGATGGTTGGGACAGAGGGCACAGAGAAGGCGAGACCTCCCTGTTAAAGCCAGAAAGGTCAGATTTGAGGACTAGCTGCCTTCAGAAGGAAGAGCCTGCACACACAGAGCCCTGACCATGGGCTGAGTGTGTCTTATGCTAGAAACGAGCGTACCTCTTTAACTACAGCCATGGGAAGGCAGCAGTAAAATACAGACCAAGGTGTTTAAGAAAAATGTTTTATACATCATGGGGGCCATTATTTATTTATTTTAAATAAAGAGGAGGCAGCCATCACATTCATTATTTTTTAGGTCAGGCACTGTGTTTGGCACACACATTTGGTCGTTCTTTGTAGAAAGTACAGACAGGTGAGTTAGGAAGATGCCTGAAAGGTATACAGGGTTAATTAGCCCTGTAAACTAGGAGGCTGGTGTAGAGGCTGTTACAGAGCCTTTGTAATGTTACAGATGTGAATGGAAGAAGCTCACAGGTAGGTGGATTCTAATGGGATAAATAGGAAGGGTGGGCATAATGGCATTTTGAAGAGAGACTGACATCACATGATTTGATTCAGGTTGGATTTGATTCAGGTAACAGACAAGAATGGTGCTTGGGACTTCCCTGGCAGTCCAGTGGTTAAAACTTCACCTTCCAATGCAGGGGGTGCGGGTTTGATCCCTGGTTGGGGAGCTAAGATCCCATGTGCCTCGTGGCCAGAAAACCAAAAAACATAAAACAGAAGCAATATTGTAACAAATTCAATTAAAAACTTTAAAAATGGTCCACATCAAAAAAAATCTTAAAAAAAAAAAAAAAGAATGGTGCTCAAGTTCTGACTCTGACTAACTAGGATAATGACAGGCACAGGGGAATCAGAAAGATGGGGGAACACGGGGGAGAGAACTAACTTTTATTATGTACCAACTTGTATTTCTAGTATCGACCTATCAATTTTACATTCTTTAGCTCATTTGATCTTTATGAAACCCTTATAAGATAAAAACCATTCTTCTGCATAAAGAAATTGCAAATCAAGGAGGTTGTGCAAATTTCCCAAATAAACTGGAGAGCCCAGACTGAATCCTGGATCTACTGGGCTCCAACTTCCGTCTCGTCTCTTATCAATATGTTGCATGTGTTCTGAAGAGAAACATGGTGTGTTTAGACTTAGGCATGGTGAGTTTGAAATGCTAGTGGAACATCCAGGAGGAAATATCTAGCAAGCAGTTAGACATAATAGGATCACAGATTTATAAGGCTGGAAGGAATCTTAAAAATTATATAATCATGGAACCTAAATTCCAAAAAGAGATTAGAGCTGAGGCTCTCCAATTGGGAAAATTAACATGCTAGGGCATGCATGAAATCACTATAGGAGGGAAAGTGTAGGTTAGAAGCCTACTGACTGTCCTTTGGGTGTGTCCACCTTTCTGGGTCAGAGGGAAGGAATGAGGCTTACAGACGACAGAGCAGAGGCTTCTTGAAAAGGGAGGAGATAGTCAAGGTAGCTCTCACGTCAGGACTGGCAGACTGTTAGGAAAAAAATGGGTAATCAAAAATGCTAGATATTTTAAAGAAGTCAAAGAAAACAAGGTTATTGTCCATGGCTGTTCATAGTTCCTTGGTTGCCTTAGAGAGAATCTGTCAAAGAAACAAGGAAAATAATATAAGAAGACAAATACCAGGGGTGAGAAAGACTGCCTGGGTTTCTTTCTTTGACTAGATCTTGGAAGAGAAAATACAGTTTATGGGGAGACATGTAAAGTGGGAATTCTGTGAAAATGTATTTTGGTTTGCTGTGGTTTAGAGAGGATATCACATGTTACAAAATCACTTGGGGTTTGTTGAGATGAAAACTGTTGACAGTTACATACAAATTCAGAGCAATACTCATATTTTTGTGCAAGATTTCAATAGTGGCTACAACTAAAGGTCTACCATATCTGCCACACGTACCTACATGCACACATACAAATAATTCAGGAGCATTACAAAATTATTTCTACTAAAATTATATAGATGGATATACCCAAAGGTGCTTTTTCAGGGCACTAAGAAATAGTTGCTCAGATCAGTGTGACACATTAGTTAAAAAACTGTGGTTTCCAATGGAGATCGTTTTCTAAGGGAAAAAGCTAAGCTACAGAAATCTATGCCCAGCTAATCATTGGTGAAATGACAGAGGAGTCCAGAACCTACCCCGGGCATTTGCTGTGGGCAATGGACAGCAACTACCCTGATCATAGGCTGCCCCTCTCTTCCCCATCTTCCCTCCCACCATATAAATCAACTTACCAAAGAGCCACAAATGCACCCCACCCCCAAATGCCATGGATCCCCAGGTGAGCCATGGCATAAGATCATTTCCTAAATGGCCTCTGACATTATCTGCAGGGCACTACCTTGTGTGCCGCTTGAAAGAGATGTCTAAAATAGGAGGAACTGGGGAGGTCTACATTCCAATGGCTGCAAAACACATGTGGATTCCTACTAGAAATGAGCTGGCGTGTCCAATAATCTAAAACCACATCTTGCTAATTACCATTCTCTTTGGGTGACTGAGTTAATTTCTGCCTGTGGTTAAACATGCTGTTTATACTGCTTTAGTTGGGGGTCAGGAAGTGTAGAAAGAAAATACAATTAATTCTTTAATAATATCGTCTGTTTCACAGACATCACATTTTATATCATTCTATGCGTGACACCTAGGGCTGAACTATCCAAAAAATAAAGTCAGTATTAGGGTTAAAAGGTCTTTCTGAAATATTGCAAAATAATTCAATTCTTCTTTATTGTCTTTGCACAGTAGTTGAAAATATGCAATTTCAGCTGGTACCTGCAATAAATATATATATTTTTTCTCTTTGGAGGTGATACATAGAATTTTCATAGCCTTAAAATTTTGGGAAGTGTTAATTTCAGTAGAAATTTATGGTAGAAAATCAAACAGTAGAGAACAGGGTAACATGAAAAGAAAATTTATCTTGGCACTTAACACTCCCCTGACCCTGACTCCTCATTCCAGAATTAACAGCTCAAGAGTTTCTTGAATATCCTTCCAGAATTTTCTTGTGCATCTGTAAGCCTCACTCAGACATACACACACACACACAATTTCCTTTTCCTTCATACAAACAATGACATAGTATACACACTGCTTGGCAAGAAGCTTTTTTCACCTTTTAATATGTCTTAAGACATCTTTTCATAACAGGTATAAATCTATCACATTTCTATAAGGGTTACAGAGTATCCCATTGTGTGGACTATCATAATTTACATAACCAGCCAGTCCCATATTGATGGAACTTTTAAAAATTATTTTTATTTATAAACAATTTTAATTTTTTTATTGTAAACATGTATTACTGTCCATTCTATTGCTACATAAGAAGCCCCCTCAAATTTAGTGAACTTAACCAACAACCATGCTATTCTGTGCATGAACTCTATGGGTCAGGAAAAGGGACAGGACAGGGACAGCTTGTCTCTGCTCCATGATGTCTGAGGAGCTAATATGACGAGGTGACTAACACACCTGGGCCCGGTCTGTCCCAGAGGTGTCACCGTTCACTTGTCTGGCATCTTGGCAGGTGGCTGGAAGGATTGGTGCCACCTGGGAGCCTCCAGCAGGTCTCTGTTCTGAGTCAGCAAACTTATTCCAGGGTGGGTGGCCCCTCTGGGTTGCTGACGGCCCTTCTGGACCTGGCCTCAGAGTCATGCAGTCACTCCTACCACATTCCATTGGTTATGAGCAAGTCATAGGCCAGACCAGGTCCACAAAGGGGGAAGTAGACCCCTTCCGTTTGCTCAGGGAGTAGCAGCCAGGTCAGCTTATATACGAGCATATTGGATGGAAGATGTTGGTGCAGCATCTTTGGAAATCAATCTGCCACGATTGTCTGAAAAGCATGTGCCTTTGCCTCTATCCTTTGCAAAACCCTTCCATCACAAATAAGCTCTCTCATGAAAATGTTTCCCGATTTCTCACGTAAGCATCCCAGAATGTCGTCAGACCCTGTTAGAGAACATAGACATAGTGGAAAGAGTACTGGCTCCATGGTGAATGGACATGGATTAACGGCACCGAACTTCTTAGAGCCCCAGTTTTATCATTAAAAGGAAGGGACTGAACTAGATTAGATCCAAGCCTCCTCGATTATAAAACTGTATCCATCTAAGACTCTACCTATATATTTCATCTTACAATTCCTTATTCTGAGAAGAAGAAACAAAGGGTAGAATGGATAGAACTCAGCTCCAGTTTCCCACACTTTGTTGCCTTCACCCCAAAGATGAAGCCAAACTGAGAAGAGTAAACTGCAATGAACATCACACAACCTGAACATGACTCTAACCCACCACATTGCCGCCTTATAAGGTGAAGGGTGTTGTAATTTTTCTAAACTTGTACACGAGATGATGATGCCCATGCAGCATATGTCCAAGGGAGAAAAAGGAGTAGAGAGTCCTTATGTTCCCCCTCCTTTCAGAACAACGGATGGCAAATGAGAGAAACAGGTAGGGCTGGTGGGATAAGAGATGCTTTCCCCCTAAGGAAGAAGGCCGCAATCCTAAGGCACTGTTGTCTTAAGGCCCTGCCTACATGCCACACCTCCGCCGTATTGTCTGCTAAGCCTTAGCTTTGTACTTACTCTGCCTAAGTTGTATCATGTAAGATAGAGTTCCAATCCCACGATCAACTTCTCTTAGAGATTTAGGGCTGGACTTTATTGATCCTACGACCAGGATGGAATGGTCTCTTCCCACGCAGAGTAGGACTGGGGGGACATTTAGAGGAAAATATAGCCCTTGCATAGCACCATAGAAGAGAAATTGCTGGCAGGGATGGAAGGGTGGATAAAGGAAAGAGGGAAGAAGAAGGAAAAGCAAGGTGTTGGAGCCGATGACTCTGAGCACAGGCAGAGCGGCCTGGGTACCTGTCCTCTTTGTGTCTCTGCTACCAGATCTGCCCTGAAAAGGCCATGACCCCAACACAGGGGCAGATGAGCCAGACCAGGGTCCTTGGCCAGATGGGAAATATTCTAGGTTTCTCCTTATTTTCCTGGCGCAGAGTAAATGTATTATCTAGGTCAGAGTAAGTGGAATGGATAATATTCTCCAGAGATCAGCGGCTATGCTCCATCTCTGACGTGTGACGGATGGAAGGAAGCACAGCCATGCCTTCAGCTTGCTCGGTAAAGGATGGACAGTGAGAAGGAATGAGAAGGGGTCTGGGAGTGCCTTTCCTTTCATTTACTTCAGCTTCTACCTGCACCCAGCTGCTGTCCTTGCAAAGCAGGAGAAAGGAAAGGAAATGTCATTTCTCCGGAGATGCGACAAAGGGTTATTTGCTTCTGAAAGAGGCTCTGTCTTAAATAAATGAAAGTTGTCTGTACTGTTCATTTGTTTGTTTGGTGCCTTTTTTTTTTTTTTGGCTCCTTCTCAGTCACCCCATAAATCACTGAAAATCACCTTATCCTTCCTTGAATTTGTAGGAGTCTCTTGCTGCTGCACAATGTATAAGCACGGGCCAAGGCAAACCTCTCTAATGTCTTCTTTCAAAACCAAAATGCATTTTAATAATTTAAAGCTGCAGCTCTTGCAGTTACTTGATAAATTATTCACACATTTTACAACAAAAAAAAAAGAAAAAAAATCTGTTCCCTTTACAAGTTCTGGAACATTAAATCATGTCAGAATAGATGAAAAGGACAAATCAGTCCTAAACTCTTAGAAATCATACATTTTACTTCTTTATCTGAGAGCAGTGCCATGGATTGTAGGGCACCTGGCAGCTAGTGATGGCTTTTCAGGAAGTATGTCCGGGCACAAAGGAAGGATGACAATATAAGAATGAAAGAAGGTGGTTTCAGGGTGTTTGTAGAGACCATCTCCCTGTTTGCCTCGGGACTCCAACTTTAAGTACCATTTCAGAGAAATCCTCAAGGGTGGACAAATGAAGAAAGCTGATCCATTCAAGACGATTCATGTTAAGTTCTGGGCAAAGGAGGAGGTTGCAGTGATGCTGGCTCTTGCTACTTTTGAGTTCTAACCCCTGCATCTTCCTCCCCATTATGGTCAAGGACTAGAAGGTGGCCTGTTGTGAAATGTCCATCTGGCACTACCTTTAGATGCTCAGCAAGCTTCTGACTCCATGAGAAGAGACTTTTAAGTCTGTACCCAGGATGGTAACAAAGCTCCACCAACACCATCACCTTCCAGCTGAGGACCTTGGAATCTGTGCCAGCATCCCCCTTCTCATTAGGAAAATGTGGTTACTGAAAGGTTCAAATGATCAATAGTGAAGGGAAGGGTAGAACTAGTAGTTTTCTTTCCTGATGTTTCCTAGGAGAGACGTTTCCTTCCTGTATCCAGTGACCAGGATGTAATGGGCATTATTACATTTTGTCATCAATACATTTGCCCTCCAACTCCATGGTTTCTTTCTGCTCTGCTGGAGCTTAGAGGGGGTGGCAGTCTTGTAGGGAACCTTTAAGATGCCACACTTCAATTAAGATGGGGATGGGGCTCATCTGAATACATAAATAGAGGCCTAATATGATGCTGGTAGAAACTGTAGGCATAAGTCAAAAGTCTAACCTCATGTATGCAAAATGGGAGTAGACACTGAGCTATGTACCATTTTAATAGGCAGAAATGGACTTTTTTTTTTTTATTTCAGGCTGGCAAAACCTGAAATTTCACATTTTAGGCAAGGGATTCTGGATGAAGCTTCCATCCTCATTAACAAGGTAATTTTTTTTTTTATCTTTGAGGGCTTTTGTATTATTTTTTTCTACCTTCTACCCCCTCTTTCTTTTATAATCTAAAAATTTTAATGCTCTGAAATCTATCTTAAGGAAATTCTAAAGTCAGGGGTATTCTTGGAAGCATCTGAGTTTTGATTAAAGTATTTTATCTCGCACTTCAAAGAAGTCCTATAACGCTAGAACCATCCCTACTAACAACACCTTTCTTCACCCTTCCAATCTCATGCTCAGCTTCTGGGGAAATCAAGTTACAAAAGAGCCAACCTTTTAGAAAGCCATGGTTCTTTCATTTTAATTCAACAGGATAGATGCAGACCTCCACATCAGTGTTTGGAGATCAGAGGAGTGAACAGGCAGAAGAGAAAGATGGTTGAGTTTCTAGCGTATGCTATTTATTTATTTACACATACAAGTTTTTTACCCTAAAGAATTTAAGGGGGTTAGAAAAGATGCATACAAAAGAGCCAGACACAATGACTTAAAAATAAGAAAGAAAAGTGGCCCTAGGATAAGACACAGGAAAGATGGATTCAGAGCTTGGTGATCATCTCAGCGTAATACTAACTTTCTTTACATCTCCACCCCTCACCTTCTCCCTAAAGACAAGTCAGCGTAATATTACCTGTGTTTTGCCCCACTTGGTAGGATGATGCAATTTATAAGCAACATCCAAAGTTAAGTGTCTTAAGAGAAATCAGCATACATAATTTAGAACATTTAAATGAATCAGGTAAGGTAGTTCTAGGTGTCTGTTGTTACTTTTTGGGAAGTCTGTGTTATCAAAATTATTTTAGTTTCCCAAAGTGTCTAGGCCTCTTGGTTCAACGGTCAACTTCAAGGACAATTGTCTTTACATCTTAGGGGTGCAGAAATGGTGGATATTCCTCTTCTAGCTCAGATCGGAGCTCATATATCATCTCAGGGAGATGTTCTCTGACACAGGAGCTAAATAAACTGCTCTCATTCCCACCATGATCTCTCTCCACCCATCACCTTGTATTATTTTCCTTAAAATGTGCATCACTATTAAAACTGACTTTGTTTATGGGCAAGTGGTCTCCTTCTACCCCACACTCAGAGGCTATCAGCTCCATGAAAGCAGAGACTTTGTCCCTCTTACTTACTTTTATGCCTCCGGTGTCTAGAACAAGGCCTGGAACAGAGTAGGTGCTCAATGAAAATTTGCTGAAGTAATGAAAAACTGAATGAATGAATGAATGACTATTTGGGGTAAAATCTTATTTCTACTAATTTGGTTCAAACATCATCTTCACAACTTTTATTAGCTAGATGAGTAAATCAGCTGTGTGAAAGAAAGTCCCTTATAATCCAGACTCTTCAACTTTGACCTGCAAAGATCTTCTCTCTGTCCCTCTCCGTCCCTCCAGCTGCCATCCCTGCTACAATGAAGGAGGTGTCCTCCTCCTGTCTGAGGGTCCTCATCTCATCTTCATCCATGTTCTGATTCAAACCTTCCTTCTTCTCAAGGACCTGCTGTATCAACCCTGCTAGCGCCATCTCCTCTGACTCTTTTCCAGCAACATTTAAGAATATTTACATCCAAAGCAACTCTAAAAACACAGATTTGCCTATCTGCTTATGTCCAAAGCAAATCTATTAAAACATAGATGTTCAAGGCTTCTCCTCCATACCCCCTAAGAGGCAGGAGCATTTGTCCCCAGATCATCACCCACAAAGGATCCATCATTCCATGGAGTAGTAATGGGCTAAAAGGAAGCTAAAGAGGTGGAGAGGCCAAAAAGAACTAAATTTACAGTGGAAAAGGCAGAGTTCCCCTTGCGGAAGAACAGACTAGATCCTAAGGGCATATGGAGGAGAGTGGAGAATCAAGATCTTATTCTGACCTGGTTGAGAAAAAGAGGAGGCTGTTTGGGGTGAGGAACAGATACCGGGCATGGAAGATATTAAGAGAAATGTGGAAAAAATTAAGATACTTTGACATGTGTCATAAAGAGAGGTGCCCTTTCTGGTTTTCAAAAGTAAAGATTCATTTGCTTTTCAATAATATTGATACATGTTATTGTTTTGGCAGGACCACCGTTTATTTAAATGGGGTATAATATAAGGGCAGGGCATAAACTGGAGGCAAGAAAACCCAACCTTATCTGGATTACACTCTAAGTTCTACATTCTTGAAAATAAAACGGAACAAAACAAACAAACAAAAAACCTTTCCTGTAGCTGATATCATGTACCTCTCTCCTTTTCCCAATTTCTGTGAAGGGTTGCCCTCATCCAGTGCATACAATTCCTCAATCTGCACTCACATTTCACTCTTCTGCCATCAACAAACCACCCCCACTAATCCACTCTTCTTAAGATCACCGATCATGTTGGCTAATTCCACTGGCTACTTCTGGACCTTTATTTTTTTTTAAGTACTGAATCATGTGGCCATCCCCTTGGACAGAATCTAGGAAAACCCCAGACTTAAGCATTTTAGCATAGCTCATATATCATCCTCAGGAAACACAGACCTTTGAACCACCACTGCTAGGAGGGCAGTTACCCACCAAATGCAGCCTATTATCTGTTGCCACAGAGGACTCATCCAGCTAGGGACCTGTGTTCCTGTTTGGTCCTCTGGGACCATGGAGCTTTGTGTGTGGCTTCTTTGCAGATGCTCCATCTTGAGGTGAGGAAAGTACTTTCCATAACACCTCCCCCGGGGAAGGGTGCAACTCACAAACCCCCATGAGCTCTCTGTCAGAGAAGCCACAAGACATCTCCCTAATTTTCAGCTCTCTCTTCACCAAGGTCTAGCTTTCAGAGGCTAGAGGTGAGCAGTTAGCAAGATTGTAAAGCCAGTTTTACACTGGTTTAGTCAACTCTTTTGCAAGTACTGCCACAAGTCCAGCATCTTGCTTTGCAATATGAACATACTTGGCACCCATTGCTTTGGGGCGTCAGTCAAAACTGAAAGAAAATCCCATGATAAACGACAGTTTCCAAAGATGCTGCACCCTGTGTCCTGCCTCCTGGCTCCATACATTCCAGGCACAGCAAGAGGTCACCTTTATATACCCCCATTTATCAAAGTGTGACACACTTGTTTCTGTCCCTGGCTTTCTCCATTAACTTGAAAGTGTCTAGAAGGTAAGGTCTTTGTGTTTATCACACACACAACAATTACAACAACAACTTGGTCCCCTATTCATATTCTCTCCATCAGAGCTCTGTTCTTTCCTCCTCTAAATGTTGCAGGAAGGGGGACCCCTTCCAGGGCCCGAGAGTGGGCTCTGGTCTAACACTTGAAAATGAATTGTCCGAGGAGACACACGTGCTGACAAAGCAAGAGACTTTATTGGGAAGGGGCAGCCGGGTGGAGAGCAGCAGGGTGAGGGAACCCAGGAGGACTGCTCTGCCACGTGGCTTGCGGTCTCAGGTTTTACGGTGATGGGATTAGTTTCCCGCTTGTCTCCGGCCAATCATTCTGACTCAGGGTCCTTCCTGGTGGCACACGCATCACTCAGCCAAGATGGATTCCAACGAGGATTCTGGGAGGTTGGCAGGACTTATGGACTGGCCTCTCCTCTCTCCTTTTGACCTTTCCCGAATTCTTCCCGTTGGTGGTAGCTTGTTAGTTCTGCATTCCTTACCAGGACCTCCTGTCGTAAGATAACTCATGCAAATGGTTACTGCGGAGCCTGGCCAGGACGGGCGGTTTCAGTCAGTGGTTCCCCTGACATAAGCAGCCAAGTGTTTCATAAGAACCGTCTGTTTCCTGTCTCCAGTTTTTCCACCTGCTACTTGGTGCTCCATTTATTCAGATCTAAGTTCCAGTCTCATCTTGGACTGAAAGACTTTTCATTAATGTCACCAATGATCTTATTAAATCCAATCGGTCTTTGTTCTCTACTTACCAGCAAGCATGTGGTTCTTTCAACAATTTTCTCCTTCTTGAAACAGTCTTTCTCAGGTTCCTCTCATCTATGAGGAGTCTGGCTTTCCTGTAAAATTTTTGGTTGATCCTTGTCTTTCTTTCATCAAAGCTCAAGCCACTAAGCACCGAAGCTCTACCAGGCTCTGTCCAAGGCACTCTTGTGTCCTTAATTTCTCCTTTCTCCTCCGGCGAGTTGTTCCATGCACACGTCCCTCACCACTTCCGACCAGCAGACCATAGGCCTTGCTTGCCTTTAAGCAACGATTCAAAATAGCCATGTCCAAGGGAGCTCATGACGGGCTCACGATGTTCTCTCCCAACTGGGTCTTAATTCTGTGTTATTTCAGTGAATGGCCACGAGACATTCAATAAGCAGTTGAAACACTGGGTGTTATTTTTGATATCTCCCTTTTCATCCTCTCTGGTATCTGGTCTACTCCCAAGTCTTATTGATCTTTACCTCCAAAGTGCTCAAAACTCTCTCTCTCTCTACCCATTACTCTAGTCTATGCCACCATCATCTCTCAACCAAACATTGGCATTGCATCCCAAAGGTGTCCCCAGGTGCAGTCAGGCCCCCTCACACCCATTCTCCACACTGCATCAGAGTGATCTGTAAAGAAATCAACCTTACCCCTACCCTACTCCTGCTCAGTTCTTCTTTTGGTTTATTGAAGCTCCTAAATATGCCCATCATACATGCCATGGTCTACCTGTCCTCTGCTCCATCTATACTGCCTGCTTTATGCCCTGCTGCACATTCTATTTCTCCTGTAGAAAGCCATCCCGAGCCAAATTAGCTCCACCTCCTCCAGCTCTGTGTTGAAGGGATCTTCTCCTAGAATCCCTAACTGGGCCAAGTCTTCCTCTCAAATCCCTCTCCCCTAGCACCAGGTCCCTCTCCACTGAATCCACCTGTGCCACTGCAAGTTCACCTTGGTCTGTGTGAATACTTAGAGTCTGTCTTCAGTCCTTGGAGCTCCTTATCGCCCTCCCAGCAGACAACACGGTATATGAGACACAGAGGAAGTAAAACAAATGTGAGGTAAATAATGAAAACCTCACCAAAGTAAACGAACAACACAATGTCTTATTAAAGTATTGTAAATAAATGACTGAGTAAATTCATTTTGCTTCTCTGAACCTCAGTTTTCTAAAATATATGATAGGAAAATTTCACAGAGCTATTTTAAGGCCTAAATAAAATAATATATTCAAATAGCCCAGCTTAGTGCTTGTCATGTAACAGACTCTCAGTAGAGGTGAGATTACCTTATTTCTCTGCAAAATAAACACACATAATGGCATGGAGCCAGGTGGTAAGGTAGCCCTAGCCATGGTTTGAAAGAAGGGCAACAAGTCTGGCATGCAGATTCCCCACTGCTACGCTACACTGGCTTAGCGGTCACTCCATTTTCCCCAGGAAAGCTTTCTCAGTGATGGGCACTGTGCATCCTCAGTTTCTACCTTGCCTTCCTATTTCTCTGTGACAGCAGAAGAGCCATCAGGAGCAGAGACAGAGAAAAGAGGAAGAGACAAAAAAGAAAAAGAAATGTGTTTTCAGGATGGCAGTGCATTATTCAAATGCATCTTGATTTACACGTGACAGATGTGTTCCTGAAAAACACGTGTAAACCGAATCATACTTTGAATTCACATGGGAATCTCGGTATTTCAAGGAACCCACTATTGAATCCTCTTGGAAAAAGAATCGCCAGCATGAAGACTAACCTCTCCCCCTTATGTAAATATCATGGGCATTGTGTAATCCTTTTTTGCTCCAGTCTGGGGCAACTTTATGTATGACTTCTATAAGTGAAGATACTTTTAAATGTTGATTTCTGATGGAAAGCCATCAACTGGGATGCCAGCTCAGAGGAAGCATTCAACCACAGCTGCAGGCCCAATATCTGTGAGCCTTCTTCACTGTAAACTGAATCAGAAGAGAAGCAGTTGTCCTAGAGAGGATCAGGCTAAGAAGTCAGGGCTGGGGAAGGAGTTGGTTGGTTAACAGCTCAACTGGCTGGTAGGAAGTACCAAAATAAAGGATTTCTTCATGAGGGCTTGTGTGGGTGAGAAGCTCCGTGTGAGCACTTTGCAGAGTGGCTGGCACTTGGTGGGGGAGCACCAGGGCCATTCCTGTGACTCAGCTGCTCAGCTGCTGTGATGCAGGAATGAACCAAGATGCAGAGACCAGAGGACCAGGCAAAGGCTCTCACCCAGGGCAGGGGGAAGAAAACCGGAATTTGCAAAGAGATAATAGACATTTTACTGGGCTGCAAAGAGAAGACCAGTCATCAGACGTTTCACATGTGACTAGAGAACAGGCTCTCTTTAGACCACATTTACACTGCAAAGTAGACCGGGCTGATCTCTATAACTACACTGAGTAGCTGTCATTTTCCTCTTCTTATTTATCGAATACTCTAAGAAGCCTGACATTGCAGTCAAATGATATGTGGCTTCTCAAAGGCAGTGTCAGTGGTGGAAAGAAGAACCGGCTAGAAAACAGACCCCGGGTCAGAGGTAGGCCTGGCCGTCAACACCAGAGTGCCCTTGGTCTCCGGGCCACAGTTCTCTCCAGCTAGATGGACTCCCAAAACAGACTGAAAATGCATTTTCCAGCTCTAAGAATTTTAGGCATTTCAGACACACTGCCCAGCACCACGGACATTTATTTCAAAATGAGTGATGATTTCTCACTATTGAGAAAAATGAGAGAGGAGGTAAGGGATAAACCGGGGCTTTAAGGTCAACCCATCATTGCTCTCCCAGCCAAGATTAAAATAATGGAACATTACAGCCGTTCCATTAGAGACAGCGTTCATCACCTCTCCATCACTGCTACTCTACCTCCTCCTTCTGTGATGGAAGGGACACAGAGGGTGTGTGTGTGTGTGTGTGTGTGTGTGTGTGTAGTTTCCAGTGGCAGTGGTTGATGAAAGCGGTGTTGAACTGTAGGTCAAAGATGTGTCTCTGATAGATGGTATCCTCCATCTGAAATCAGAAATTAGTTGTGTGGCTTCAGGAAATATAGTATCTTATAACACTCCAATGCCAATCTATAATCCTAGGTGACTGGACCAGGGGCCAGTATAGCCTGGTGAGTCTTGGAAGTCCTGCCTTGGGCTGGCAAACACAGATTGGGCCTCCTGAACAGGGTGGGGAGGGAGGAGAAGGGAGAAGAGGTGGGCCCACACACAGTTGGACAAAATCTTGGACAGCTGAGCCCAGCAGAAATCTACCTACCCATTCAGGAAACATTTTTCAGCCATTTGGCCATTAATACATCATGGACATCTGACCGAGGAGGATGCATTTCTATTGGATTGAGTGACAAATGCCTTGAACTGCCCAGCATTCCACAGCCAGCTCCCTGACTACAACCAATGGTGAAATAATAATAAAAAACCTGAATAATAACAGCCACAGCTAAATGATTTCTCCATCCCAATTGATTCTTCAGATGGAATGTCATCCTGATAGATCTCTTTTGATCAAGGTGTCTAATTGAATAGCATTCTCATTGCTCTTGAATTTGTGACCTCAGACTACTGTGAGATAAATGCAATTTGGAGAATTATTTCCAAACAACTGCTGCTCCTCTAGGAACTTACTATTGCTTCTAGTTTTTGAAATTGTTGTGGAACCACCTACTGCCTAAGCTATTAAAACTGGGTGTTTTGTTTGGATTGCAGGCTAATGGTTCTATAAATTCAAAAGCAAGAAATACCACAAAAGTTCGCAGAAGGCTGTGCACTTGGGAGCCGGAGACCCCTGGGCAGCAGCTGCCCGCACACAGCTGGCACGACTCTGAGGACCTTGACCCACTTAGCAGGCTGCTCCCCTGGGCCATCTGAGTGCTGGCAATTAGAGCTGCGTGTGGGAAACTTGTCTAATGAAACCCCTTCGGAGGTGGCAAATTTCTTTGAACTGGAGTTTTTCTGTGGACCTAAAACTTAGACTGAGTTTGCCAAAAGGTTCAACAATCAGACAAAACTTTTTGGAGACCCGACAGAGCTCCAGGTGCATTCAGAAACACGGGGCATGTGCTGTATCAAGCTGGTTCCCTTTCTGTTCAGAACTTCAGCTATGGCTTCATGTGCATTTACTGAGCCGTGCTGCTTTGCACCGGGTGAGTGCTAGATGGACCATTTCTCCTAGTTTTAACAACACTGCTATGGAGCAGGTTATAATGCCACACCCAGTGTATAATCCTTGAGGCCCAGAGACATGATCTAACTTGCCCAGTGTCTCACAGAGCCCAGGGCAGAGCTGGGACTGGACTCTGAAGCCCAAAGTTTAACCATCATGCTATGTAAATAGCTTCCAGAGATGGAAGGCTGAGGATCAATGAGACATATGGACCTTCGTGATGCAAAATGAGGAGACTGCTAATAAGGACCTACTGCAGAGCACAGGGAACTCTACTCAGTACTCTGTGATGGCCTATATGGGAAAGAATATAAAACAGAATGGATACATGTGTATGTATAACTGATACACTTTGCTGTACACCTGAAAGTAACACAACATTGGAAATCAACTATACTCCAATAAAAATGTGTGTGTATATATATATATATATATGTATATATATATATATACACGTATATATATATATGTATATATATATACATATATATATACACATATATATATGTGTGTATATATATACATATATATATACACACATATATATATATACATATATATATATATATATATATATATATATATATATATATATATATATATATATATATATAAAGGTACAGTGGGAGAACACAGAAAAAAAATAGGAGACTGATTTTGTTTTAGGAAGACTTGAATAGAGGCAAGATAACCTCGAGGTTAAAAAAAAAGTGTGTCCTTGGGTCAAAATGACTTTTGATAAATCCTAGTTCCAGCACTTTCTTGTAATATAAGCTTGGATAAGCTAGCAAATGTTTCTAAGCCTTATTTGTGACACCTGTATGATGGGAATAATATCATTGTTGTTTTGAGAATTAAATCAATCAATGTGTGTAAAAGCAGGAAGTCGTCGCCTGGTACAGAGCCGGTGCTCAATAAAAGGGAAGTACGATTTGATTAAAGCATTCACAGCCTTCAACAGCTCCTCAAGGGCACACATTTTCTCAACTACAAGATATGTCTCAGAAAGGGGCCTCTGTATTTGGGGAGGTTTCTTGCAATGCAACCTAAAGTGTGACATTTTCACACCACTATTCCCCTCTTTCTCCTTCCTGCTGCCTTTCCACACGATCTTTCCCTCTACCCCTCCCACAGCAGGGGCACCTTTCATCAACAAATCCATCCATGGATGAAATATGACTCATGTTAGGCATGAAAAGGGATATGCTGTCCGTGTAGCCTGCAAGGGCCCATAGGGCAGATTTGCATTAGAATGCTTTGCAATAATATCAATCAGTATTAAAAATGTATGTTCTACTGAATTTTTAAAACATCTTAAATAAATCTGTAAATAAAGCTATTTTGTTTTATCTTTAGGGCTCTGTGTTCAGTCAGCCTTGGGGCCATGGTTTCCCCAAGTGCAGCCCCAAAAGTGTTTTCTAGGAAAGCCTGCCTCTGCGCATGACTTCCTGGGGGGTCTCCGTGTTGCTGAAGTCCAGTCTGGGTGACGTGAGTGCTTTGTGTGGTGGCGGCACAGGACCAGGGGAAGGAATACCATTGCATCAGGCTCATGTACCATTAGGAATCGCTTCAGAGGAAGCCGCTGGTTAATCCATACCCTAGAGGGGCAAGCACTAGCCTCCAAACACCATCAAAAATGTCAGTGAGTCTACAGTAAAGAGAGTAAGGCAGGGCCCTGGTTATAAGGCTGGGAGGACTCAGGGGAAGGCTAAAAACTGAGCCAGACATTTCCAGAAAGGAGCATGCTGCCTCTTTTATAAATGCCTCTTGTGGTGGCAAAGATTGCTTTCCTAGGCATCCACACTAAAATCTCCTTGGTTGAAACCCAGGAGCCAGAGTGAGACTGGCATCATGCAATAGGGAGAAGTGAGGACTGAAGCAAATGGACAGGATGTTAAAAGATATTCACATTTACTTAAGCACTAACAACAATAGCAGTTCTATATATGACACCTTGAATATGTCTGCTTCCTAGAACTAATGATCATTTCCCATCCCAGCCATTGGGATTGACACATACATGACTATATATAAAATAGATAACTAATAAGGACCTACAGTATAGCACAGGGAACTCTACTCAATACTCTGTAATGGCCTTTATGGGAAAAGGATCTAAAAAAGGGTGGATACATGTATATGTATAACTGATTCACTTTGCTGTACACCTGAAACTAACACAACATTGCAAATCACCTATACTCCAACACAAATTTTCTAAAAAATCCATCCAGAGTACAATGGTCTCCTACTAACCAGATTTTCCTGTTTATCATCTCACAGGCCTCTGACATGTCTTAGGAACTGCCACCCATTTTACTTCCAGAACTCTTATCTATTCACGTCAGTGGCTCTCCACAGGGGCACATGGTTCCTTTTGCAATATGATCCCGACATGCTTTTAGTTCCATATTTTATTACTCTCTCTAACCAGTAAAAACATTTTCCCATTCTCGGGTCATTCCGCGGGTTTTCCTTCCTGTTATGTATTTCCTTCTGCTGCTACCTTTTCCTGGAATGCTCTTCCTGCCACTTTGTTCCTTGTCAAGAAATTCAACTTCTTGTAACTTTGACTCCATCTACATGATCTCCCCAAAGGACCTCTTGCCTTAGCCCTGCCCTGACTCTGGCAGAATAAACCACTGGCTCGTCCATACTCTGGCTGTTCTCTGCTTATTTCTTTACTACACCAGCAGCACACTGCAGCCTAATCAGTAGTTTATGTGGCTGCCTCTCCCGTTAAACTGTGAAACCCCTGCGTGTGGAGGCCTTGTCTGAGTTACCTTAGTATTTCCGTTCCCAGCACATCTGCTGGCCCATGGGAGACAGCTAAAAGATGTGGAATGAACCAATGAACCGTGAAAAAACAAGCTTGAAGAAATAAGTTCCAAAAAACATAGTGCTCCTAGAAGCTATTTTGTATGGAACTTTAAGTTTCTCTTGAAATCTTCTGTGGTCAAGGTTCTGATACCAAGATTAGCTATTTCCAAAAAGAAGCTGGTGGTTACCATCCTCAACAGTGGTGACAAAAAGAGCAACCAAAATATTCTGTAATAACCTAAATGGGAAAAGAATTTGAAAAAGAATAGATACATGTATATGTATAACTGAATCACTTTGCTGTACACCTGACACTAACACAACATTGTTCATCAACTATTCTCCAATATATAATAAAGATTAAAAAAAATAAAATAAAACAGCAATACAGGGAAAAACAAATAAATAATTAAGTGAAAAGAAAAAAAGCAACCATGGGAGGAAAAACAAGAGGACTTTTAGAAAGAGGATGGAGGCCTGTCCTTCAAGTGTACAGGAGATGACAAGAGGGCCGTGGTGTTACTAAAAACAAAAATGAAAGAAAGTAACCCTCTCCCAAGAAACATACAGTTACACAGACACACACACAGACACACACACACAGCCTGAGGCCAGAAGCCCCATACACATCTGGGGCTCCCTGACACTAATTAGCTGTTTAACCTTGGGAAAGTCACTTGACCCCTCTGGGCACTTGTATATACATTATTTCAGAGTTCAAAGAACTAAGTGTATATGAATCTCAGTTTCATTCTTGCTGTAAAAGTCTATGCTTGTAGTCCCTCTCCCAAGGTTTTCCCGTCAGCCTTCTAGACTCTTCAACAAAAGCCCCTGTGCTTGTTCAGTTTACGTAGTCTGAGGGTGAGAATGACCGGTGTGCTCACCGTCCCTCCTTTGACCACATTCCCATCCAGTACCACAGCCAGTCTGTTTTCTTTGCTGTAAACACAGGGACAGGATGCTGCTCTGGGTTTGAAAGGCTTAACTCATTGCTCTGTACATACAGTAAAATTGCACCTGATTTTGCACATTCATATCAATAAACGAAGATAGTGGAGCCTCTTAGACCAGGATCTGCTTGGACGGTCTAGACATCACACTTTGGGGACCCAGCTAAGAAAGCTCAGCCTCAGGAGGGAAGAGGCCTGGTGCCTGATGCCCACCATGGGGGCCAACCTGCAGAATCCCAGCCTCACGCATTCCCTGCCACGGGAATCGCAGGTTTCCTGAGCCCATCACCCCATTAGAATATCACTCTGGTGTCACCGTAAGACGTTCTTCAAAAGAGCAAACTCTCCTCAGAGAGAGAAAGGTCGTGAAAGACGCCTGCCAGCCACACACCAGAGTCCAGACATGCACCCTTTTAGCCGAAACCCTTTGGAGCCCCTCTCGGCTGCACCATGCAACCTGTCACAGCAGGGAGCCCCACTTCTCACACACCTATACTTTTTAAGAAACAGCCAGTTTGTTAATGATTCTGGGTGCCACCCTAGACCCCAAGTGCTGAGTGTCATAGAAACTTCATGGAGGTCAAAGCCCTTCCCTGTGTTCTTTAGGTCCAAAATAGAAGTGAAGTTCAGGTTTAGTTAAAAATCTAGGAGGAGGGGCTTCCCTGGTGACACAGTGGTTAAGAATTCGCCTGCCAATGCAGGGGACACGGGTTCGAGCCCTGGTCTAGGAAGATCCTACATGCCGTGGAGCAACTAAGCCCGTGCGCCACAACTACTGAGCCTGCGCACTAGAGCCCACGAGCCACAACTACTGAGCCCACGAGCCACAGCTACTGAAGCCCGTGCGCCTAGAGCCCGTGCTCCACAAGAGAAGTCACTGCAATGAGAAGCCCGCGCACCACAATGAAGAGTGGCCCCTGCTCGCCGCAACTAGAGAGGGCCCGCATGCAGCAACAAAGACCCAACACAGCCAAAAAATAAATTAAAAAAAAAAAAATCTAAGGGGAGGCATGTGTTAAGAAAGAATAGTGTTGGGCCAGGAGAGTATCTGCACCCCAAAGGTTAATGGATATAGCAGCACCCCTGTAACCCCTCGGGACATGTGGCAGCAAGGTCACCAGGCCTCCATCATTGCCGACCAACGTTTGTTCCATGGAATTTGCAGGAAACGCCTCCCTGCTGACGACCAGGTCCCACTTCAGTCCCTCGTGGGACAGTGAGGGGTGACCCTAGGAGGGAAATACTTCACAGGACATTTCTTTCAACTGTCAGCTTGTCACATCAGGGTTGCCTGTTGTCACTGGGAACAGGAAAGCCTTGGGGGCCAAGGAATGCCAGGGAGATGGCGGCCAGTGGGCAGGGCCATCGCCAGCCTTCTTGCACTAATGTATGCAGCAGATGTGGCGTTTGTGACAATATTGCTTCTGCCTCACTTGCCATCTAATGTTAAGAGGCTTCTAGAGTCTACTGTGTTTAAAGCGTAATGACTGTTTTCAGGGTAGATGCTCTGTTAAATAACCCTAGATTATTGTGTCGTGTTATTACATTTATAAAATGGCATTTCAAAAAATAATAATTGTTTTAGAGTTAATTGATGTTTTTAACCATCGCTGTGTGGAGGATTTTTATGCAGCAGACGGGGAGTGAGCAAGGGAGAAAGATTTCCAGTGAGAGAGAGAGTTGCTTCTGAAAATAGAAACAGTCCTGCCCGTGAAATCCTGTTGGAGATGGCCCTCCTTCTTGGAGCAGTGCTTTCAACGAGCTCTTTTCAATGCAATTAAAGCAACCACAGGACAAAGGTAAGCCTCAGCCACATTCCTGATGCAGCCTGCGGGCGCTGGGCCTGGCAGGGGGACGGGCCGCGGGGGCCTTGGACCAGTCTCCTGGCCATTCTGCTCCACGTGGGCAGGCCTGGCCCCCAAGCTGCCTGAAGCAATGGCAGGGACCTGAGCTCTACAGAGCAGCGACTTCTCAGGTATAAGGTTAATTACACGGCCAGTGGTCTTGGAATTTCACACCACTAGAAGCCGAGCGGAGTGCAAGGATATTACAGAATAAAACTTGGAGATTCCAAAATGTCCACCCTTGGGACAGACAGCAGGCAGTGGGTCGCCCTGAGCCACCCCCTGGTGTGGCAGGGATGATGTCACTTCCCTCCTTTTTATTCAAATTCCTCCATCACTACTCTTTAAGCCTGTCTCTAGGGGACCAATCCCTCCTGTGTGAGCAAGAGATTATCTCCTCATCACATGATCTCCTTTTAGAGGTATTTAATGAAGTCGGAATTGGGTATGATGATGACGACAGTTTTAAATATAAATATATGCACACGTGGAGAAGACAAAGCTCAATTTTACTATGATGGAGGTTAATGGAAAACTGACAGCTTTATATTTGCAGTTCATTGCCGTTCCTACCATATATTCTATCACCCACTATCTCCATGCACCTCAGGACTATTGTAGCTGCATGGCAGCAGCTGATAACAGTAGTAAATGGACAAAAAGCCAGGCTAGCTCCGGGAAACACAAAAGGATGTAGCAACGTAAAGGTGGAGATCATCCAGGGCAAACCCCTCCCTCACTTCAAAGATGATAAAACTGAAGCCAAGAATGTTAAGCAACTATCCAAGATTATACATCCGGATATTAGAGCTGCACCAGGAACCTGTATCTCTGACTCCAGAAATCCCACATTTCTCTCTAATAGTCTTCCACCAGTTCTTACAGAAGTCTGCATGGAAACAGACTTCTGCGTGGAAAAAACATCCCCACTTCTACCCTCATTCTGAAACCAGCACCATCAATCATGAAAGGGCTCAGCCTTCGCGGACAATTACAGGGGAATTCTGATGACCAACCCCACCCCCCCAGCCCAGCTGGGCATCAGTCACTTGAGCAACGACATGTGTGTCCTCTCTTGTCCAACACTTAACCAGGAGACGGTGCAGGAAGGGACGCGACAGAAGGAGGTTGGAACCTAGGACCTCCTCACCAAGGCGCAGTGGGCAAAGTGTCCTGATGATTCACCCATTCAGCAAGACATCCAGGAGAGTTCTCCTCATTATTTTGGTGCCTCTCCTAAGAGTAAGCAGAAATGATACACAAAGAGGGCCACACCCAGAGATGAGTGGGTGCCACCGGGCAGCAAAGACACCAGGTCAAGTTACTGTCCAGACATACAAGGGACCAGGAGCCTGGGGGTCCTGTGTACGACGTGGGACCCACCACCTCCGTGCTCACACTCCATGGCTTCCTAGCCACGAGGCCATCCAAAGGGCGGAACTACGGCACAGAGACTGTTGACAGAAAGCCTTCCCCTTTCTCCTCTCAGTGTCCAAGAAGGATCACGCGAGCAGGTGTCTCTGTTCACTTAAATATTGAGCATGTTTAATATTTCTGTCCTTTTTTAGAAGGTAAGCAGTCTACCCTCTCAGCACACAGGATCCTGGGCTCGGAATGTACAGAGCTGAAGGCATCTGGTGAGCTATCCTTTGTTCCTCTTTGGGACACAGTAAATGGAGGTTGTAGAGCTGAATCAACTTGAAAAGCTAGAACACACTGAGACGCACCAGTTAGGCACCATGGATCAGGCTCTGAGGACCATTAGAACCCTGGGGATCTTCACCATCCCCCCCAAAGCCAAGGAGTTTTTTTCACACAAGAAGAAATAGAGGCCCCCAAAGCTACAACAAATAAACAGAAGGACAAACGGGTAAGACTGCAGGGTTCTCAGCTGTAAAATAAAATTCTGGCTTTATTTCATAAAGCTCAAAACTACCATGGTAAAGTATCAGTAGGAAAATATTTACACAATATGGTAAGCTATGAACTCAGTAGATGAGCAATATAGTTTTGACTAATAACGGAATCATTATATTTAGACCAATATACCTAAGTCACCAGGACGTGATGAACTTCTTCCCACATCTTGGTTATGAGATCAGCAAAGCACAAGTAGTAATTCACTTCATCATCAACACCATTATCAATGTCATTATTATAAAAAAATGTATATTTTTATAAAGCACTTCCACAAAACAAATTAAATAAATCTTTGGAAACTAGTAATCAATATACTTTTAAAAATTTCAAATTAAAAAAAAAACTAAAGTTGATTTAAAAAATCATCTCCAAGACAGTAAGTTGGCTGGATTAGTATTTTCAGGTACTGCCAAGAAAAAACGTATTCCATCACTCTTTAAATAAATGTTTGGATCCTCTAAGACTCAGTGAAGCCAACATTCCTTCATGAGAGTCTTGTCCAGGATGCTTATTTGTCTCCACAACCTCCCTCCCTTCTTCCTTCTCTCTTGCCTTCTCTCCCTCCCTCCATCCTTCTTCATTTATTTTAATAATTTCCATTGTGTATATCATTCCTAAAGCTGAAATGTAAGAAGCAATTTCTGGGAATGGTGAGGGAGATGGAGAGAAAAAAAATCAAGAGAAGAGGTTCTACTGAATTGTATTACAGACACTTCGGAGGTTAAGTATCAGAATCAGTATCAGACCAGTTGCTGGCCACAAGATGTGTTGGGTTCTCTCTTTACGGGTAGATCCAGTCTGAGAGCCAGGTTGGTAAATCAACCCCTAGGACAGCTTTCAAAACAATCATCTTTTACTTATACACACTAAGATGTTTCTCAAGTTTACGCCTTTATCTCTTGCATCATCTATTTGGACAACCCTGCTGGGGTGGGTTGTTTGCTTTTGCTTTTCACTCTCATCTCAGCCCACATCACTCTGTCTTCCTTATGCTGCTGCCAGAGTGATCTGTTAAAACATCATGACTTTGCTTAAAACCTTTCAGTGACTCCCCAGAGGATAAAATCCATGCCACATCTTCCTAGGGCCTTCTGGAAACGAATAAATTAGACATCATTTCACCACATGCCAAATACATGTCAGGGACTATTGGATGATTTCATGTTTATAATCTTAACTGATCATTTTAGAGTAATCCTTTAGGAGAGGTACCAATGCAGTTAGAGTTGCCTAAAGATACAATTTGAAAAATGCTTCATGCAACTTGGAAAATGTTCTACCTATTACCATAATCTCTTTTTTTTTCTATCCTTTCTTTAATTATTTAAAAGTAAAACACACACATGTTACAAATTGTCATAGCTACATTGATTGAAATTGATACATGGCAACATTATGAGATTTTATGCATCTGTGTTAGCAAAAGTAACTTAAAATCAATGGTTTGGAGAGAAATTATTCAGGAAATCTTAATGACTTATTATAGTAAAAACACTTATAGGAGCACATCCATTAATGGAGAACAATTACTGGAAAGTAAATTTATTATTCAGGAAATCAATTAACTTGTATTTAATTACTTAAAATGATGATCCGTTAGTAAACATCTGTACATTTTGCTTACAAATATCACTTCTGATTATGGTTCATCGGGAAACAGAATGACTAACGTTATATCATTGAAAGTGATTTGGTTCACTTCCCATGCCCCCCCCCCTTTCTGTCGCCCTCTGAGTTACTATTGTGAAGAACCAGAGACCTTGAGAACTGAAAGATGGGCTGAGGGTGCCGGTCCCCCTCTTCACTCCATGGGGAAGATTTTCCGGCTCAGTGTGGTTAAGGGGGCTGTCTCAGGCTGCCCAGATGATAGCAGGTGGCCCTGGGGCAAGAATCACAAAGCTCCTGGCATCCTTCCCTGACCATAGTTCCCTCTTGAAATAACCCACGACTTAGAGAGAAGACCCAAGGACACGCATCTTCTCTTTTTATCTTTCCTTTGGTGACAGCAAAAACCCACGTCTGCTTTAGAAAGTCATAGGACCTGAGCCATTCTCTAAGCTACACCAGAGGGCGAGTCACCAAGCACGTTCTGACAGTCCCCCCACCACCACCTCTCCTCCATTTCACCAGGCATCCTTTGGACTCATTTTCTGGTATTTTCTGCATTGCTATTGGCATAACATCCTATCAGTGCAGTTAATTACATCCACTTGGAGTGTGAAGGACGACCTGATTGTCTCAAAGAGCCCGAGGCCACAGCAAGCATCTCACTGCTCCCAGGAAGCAAGTTCCCAACAGTCTCTCCTGCAAGCAGGTGAGAGGGACGACCCTGGGCAACCTGCAGGCACCTTGGACCCTGCTCCAGGTCCACACGGGGGCTCGTCCACACTTCCACACCCTTAGTGTCCTCCCAGGTATAAGGAAACACCGTTTTATCCCTTCTGAACTTGGTGACACCTCCACGTGGCTAAGTGTGCACATCAGACTGCACATCCTCATAATTTTTGAAATTCTTCTGAACAAAACATTGGTTGTTTACCACATTATTTACGTGACCATAAGTTTCCTGTTCCAGTATAATGGTCATGTTACTGTTTAACTATACTAAATGCTACGCAATTTTCTGCTGTGTGTGGAAGAATGAAATGAAATTCAACTCAGTTATCACCACGGCCTCAATGTCTGTATCCCATCATCCTGATCTTCGAACTTGAGAGCAGGAGCTGCTGTTCCGGAAGGTGGGTGCCCCACTGGATCTCAGGTGGGTGACCCAGCCAGGTCCTACCTCACCCAGAGTCCCTGCAAAAGCAGGAGAACTAAGTGCTTGTGGTCTGGCTGATCCCTGTGAAAACCCAGAGCAGCCACTGCCTGAGCTGTGGTCGTGGTCTGAGAAACAGTGAGCTTCTCCCCAGAGACTGATGTCTCTTTATAAGACAGACACTGCGAAGAAGGATACAGCTGCTCACGTGGCCCTCTGGGCCGGCCCTCTGCGCTGGACAAGCACATGGTCTGTATGTCGGCTTTGTTCTTACCTCCTCTTTCTGTGACTATCCATTCACCTTTCTAAAGACATCACTAGATGAAATCTAGGAGAGTCACACAATAGAGAAGCATGCAGGACACAGGGACCTGACTTTACCTTACATCCTCCTCCTCAGGGGACCTCCCTAACCCATATTCCGACATTAGAGATGTGAGTGTGTCTACACAGGTACCTCTTTTGTAAACATATTACATGCAGTGTTATACACTCTGCTTTTTTACCTCCCAGTAAGGCGGGTAAGTTTCTGATGCCTAATGAGCTGTGATACCTCGTTCTTTGTAAGAGCTGCAAGGCAGGTTATAGAATGGCTGGCAAGGCTTCTGCCTCCGTAGCCATTTAGTTTGTGTCCGAATTTGCATCCAGCCACCGTTCGTTCAACATGGGGTTGGCTCATCAGGGTTACCTCTGGAAGAGTTTTCTAAAGCCCTCCTCCACAGGCTGGACTGTTGCTTTTTCACTTTCTAATTTTCAGTGGCCTTCTACCAAAGATTCACGAATTTGTACTCTCACCAATAATGTCCACAACTTACCTTTTCCTTAAGTCCTCACTGACATAAACTGCTATATTTTTTAAATTAGATTTCGAGAGGTAATTTGTATTTTGTGCTTTAATGTGTGTTTCCCTGATTACTCACAAAGTTCAGCACCTTTTCCCAAATGTTTGCACTATTTTATTCCAATAAATTGGTTCATATTCTTTGTCTACTTTCTGTCAGGTTATTTATCTTTTTTATTGGTGATCTGTAGCTATTCTTTATTTAATCCAGATATTAATGTCATAAATATTGCTAATCTGTTTCCCCCACTCTACTACTTGCCTTCTAACTGCTTATGTTATCTTTTCTTTTCTGTTTGGATCTTTTGGGCTTAATGAGACCAATCTATCAACATATCTATCTTTTCCTTCATTGCTTTTGGATTTCCCATCTTAATTACAGAAAGTTTCCCCACTCTCAAGATTATGTGTATGTGTAAAACTCTTTATTTTCCTGATGCTGTCAGGATATTGATATTTATATTAATACTCAGCTCCCTGACCCACCTGCCATTTATTTTTTATTGCAGTATGAGGTGTAGTCTTACCAACTTTTAATTTATGATAACATGATATTTTTATATCCTTATAAGCTCCTTAATCTTTTTTTTAAGAAAGGATACTATAATCATCTTTACAAATGTTATCACTGCCAAGAAAAACAGCCCCTCATCAAATGTTTGTGCTGACAATCCACCAGGGCCCCTGTTCTCCACAACTTTGGGTTTCTATAGCCTATGCAGTCATGCCAATGTGAACCATGAAAACCAGTATCACGTGGCTGCTCTCCTTCAACTGTTCACACACCAACATTCTGGAGAGTTGTGGACATCACTGAATCTCTGTATAGTTGTCAAGACAGGGAAAGGTAAATAAAATTCAGTCCCTAACCTTGAACACACAATCTAAGCATCCAAGACAACACATCTGAAAAGAAAGCAGAAAAAAGGTGTACCATGAGGATAAAGAGCCTCTACTTAGGCCTTCGGGAGCTGAAGGAAAGTGATGGATGAAGAGGTGTGAACTGGTAGAAAGAAGGGGAAATACATTCTGTGCGGGCTGAGTGCAGAGAATGTCACGGACAGCTGCCTGAGACTGTGTAGGGGCATCTGAGGGCAGCGTGGGGGGAAAGCAGAGCTGCTCCCTCTACCTGCCTCTGCCCTTCACGTCCAGGTTCAGGGTGAGGTGGTCAGCAAGGGAGACCAGACACCAGGCCCTTCCAGTAGGTGGGAAATTGGATTGTGACTAAGGCAGCATTATTCTTCTCACTTATATCTTATTGCAAATGTGATGCAAGCTGCACATCAGGCCCCGGAGTTGTTTTGCTGACCCTGGACTCTGGAGGTGGGTCCCCAGTATACAGAGAATGTACTCCCACCCCCATAGTCAAGTCTAAGGTACCATAACCAATCCATCATCTGTGGCCAGCAAGTCTGGCTCCCAAGTGCCGACGTGGAGTTAATTAGACAAATATTGTACACTGAAGTCCAACTGATTATTAAGACACCATAACGAGGATTTAACATCATGGCATGGAGTGGAAGTGCTGTATTATACCTGGAATGTGCCTGCTTACCCTCGGAAACTGTGTGGAATCATCAGCTGACAATTAGCATTCAATAGCAGCTCAGACCTGTTTTATCACTGCTGATTTAATAAGACAGTTATTATTCTATCTGTTAATTAATAACTATCGATTAAAGTTTAAGGCTGGGCCCCAGACATGTGTGCTGCTGGTTAACTACAGGGTAATTAGCATGTCTCCCTGCTCAGCCTGACTTCTCCTTCCTCTCTGTGCTACAAAGGAGCGTCTTTCTGCTCCTGCAGGTGGGCCTGGACCAAGAACATCACAACTGATGGAGTCCAGGGTGGGGAGCTGCTTCCAGGGAAATGTGGGAAAGAACAACATCACCATCAGTGTCGTGAGATGCCTGGTTTCCTCTAAACACCTTCTAAGCCTAGAAGCTGTGGATTTTTGTGTTGCCATGGTACCTGGGACTGGGTTAGCCAAAATCCTTCCCTAGAATGTGAGTGAAGAGCTTACCTCTCTGCCCTGGAGCCATCTAACTTCCTTACCATGCAGGAGAACAAGGCTACTCTCATCAACCTCTGCCACACTGAGCAGGTTTTTTGTGGTGGTGGTGGTGATGTTGGTGATGATGTTGCTGCTGATGGTGGTGGTGGTGATGTTGGTGATGATGTTGCTGCTGATGGTGGTGGTGGTGATGTTGGTGATGATGTTGCTGATGATGGTGCTGGCAGTGATGTTGGTGATGATGTTGGTGCTGATGGTGGTGGCGGTGATGTTGGTGATGATGTTGCTGCTGCTGCTGGTGGTGGTGATGTTGGTGATGATGCTGCTGATGCTGGTGGTGGTGATGCTGGTGATGATTATGGTGAAGGTGAGGTTCGTGATGGTGAGGTCGGTAAGATGCACAATAGACAGACTCGGTAGACGTGGACAATGGCAAGACTCAGTACCTCGGAGTTGATGTAACTGGCACAGGGGAAGACCACGAAACCTAGAAGTAGGCAATATTTGAGACTATAAGCGGGCAGGTAGGACTTAGAGACTTAAGCCTCGAGCCTGGATTCAACTACATGGTGTGGGTCCTTGGTAAGAGATGAGCAAGAGAAAAGAAGAGCCTTAGCCCTGGAGGGATTAATTTACTAGCCAGGCTACCAAGACAGAGACCAACAAGGAAAATGACTATTCTAGGACCGGGTTATCAGAGTGTGACATCATCAGCGCCAGCAGGGAACCTGTAAGAAGTGCAAATTCTCAGACCTCTCCCCACACCTACTGAATCAGAAACTCTGGAATGAGGCCCAGGAATATGTTTTAACAGATCCTCTGATATGGGAAAAAAAGGAACCCTCCTACATTATTGGTGGGAATGTAAATTGGTGCAGCCATTGTGGAGAACAGTATGGAGGTTCCTCAAAAAACTGAAAATAGAGTTACCATATGATCCAGCAATCCCACTCCTGGGCATATATTTGGACAAAACTCTAATTCAAAAACATACATGCACCCCAATGTTCATAGCAGCACTATTCACAATAGCTAAGACATGAAGCAACCTAAATGTCCATCAGCAGATGAATGGATAAAGAAGATGTGGTACATATATAAAATGGAATACTACTCAGCCATAAAAGAATGAAATAATGCCATTTGCAGCAACATGGATGGACCTAGAGATTATCGTATTAAGTGAAGTAAGTCAGAAAGAGAAAGACAAATACCATATGATATAACTGATATGTAGAATCTAAAATATGACACAAATGAACCTATCTATGAAACAGAACCAGACTCAGAGACACAGAGAACAGACTTGTGGTTGCCAAAGGGGAGGGGGTAAGGGAGGGATGGATTGGGAGTTAGGAGTTAGCAGATGCAAACTATTATATATAGAATGGATAAAAAAGAGGTCCTACCATATAGCACAGGGAACCATATTCAATATCCTGTGATAAACCATAATGGAAAAGAATATTGAAAGAATATATATATGTATAACAATCACTTTGCTGTACAGCAGAAATTAACACAACATTGTAACTCAACTATACTTGAGTAAAATAAATTAAAACAAACAAACAAAAACCCTCTGGATGATCCTGATACTGGCTAAAGTGTGGGAACCAGTGGTCTCAGAGGTGAGCATGAGGGTTCTAAGCAGAGCCTGCTTCTCTAGCATTGGGGAGCAGTGTCAGAGCTGGGCTGCAATTATGAAAAACAGTGCTGAGTCCCAGGGCAAGAAGCTGCTTCAACACAGTAAGTCTCCACAGGGTATAGGCTGGCCCTGGGCATGAAGACACTGCTCGGACAGAACTCACAGAATCCAGTAGAGCCTGACAACACACGCACCTTTTCAGAGGACACGAGGACAGGACGCGCTGAATTGCTTGCTTCTATCTCCCCCGTTTCAAAAGTCCAAGCTTTTAAAAGCTCACTCATCTCCACCCACAGTTCCTAACAAAAGACAAAAGCGCAAAAGATGATTTTGGAATGAATGAGGAAGGGAGTGAGGGAGCGAGAGAAAATAAGTAAAGGAGAAGTTAAAAGTGGAGCATGTGTATTGAATGAACCCATGTATGTGAAATGTCCAGAATGGGCAGATTCATGGAGACAGATAGTAGACTGGACCTGCTGGGGGCTGGTGGAGGGCGTGGGGAGGATGAGACTGGACCTGCTGGGGGCTGGTGGAGGGCGTGGGGAGGATGAGACTGGACCTGCTGGGGGCATGAGGTTTGGGGGGGGATGCAAATGTTCTGGAATTATATAGTGGTAACGGCTGCACAACCCCGTGAATATACTAAAACGACTGAACTGTACACTTTTAAAGGGTGAATTTTATGGTATGCGAATCATACCTCAATAAAAATAATTACATTTTTTAAAAAAGCCAAATGTGTGAATATCAAACAAAGCGTTTTGGAAGAAACATTTCACAAGCCAAAATCTATTCTGGGAAGACATCGGGAGTTTCATACAATGAAACTTAAGGAGACAAAACTGCAGACACAAGCCGAAACCATAGCAGTTGGACTGCCCCACCTCCCACATGCAGGAGTCACTGCACCCAGACATCAGCTGCAACCACGCTCCTGGCAGGTTTGCGGCAAGCGCACCAGATGCATTATTGTTCCCAAGTTCATGTTTACGAAAATGGTTATCCTAGGGGACTTTCCTGGTGGTCCAGCAGTTGGGACTTCGCCTTCCAGTGCAGGGGGTGTGGGTTCCATCCCTGGTCGGGGAGCTGGGATTCCCCCATGCCTCGCGGCCAGAAAACCAAGGCACAGAACAGAGACACCACTATAACAAATTCAACAAAAAGACTTTAAAAATGGTCCACATCAGGGCTTCCCTGGTGGTGCAGTGGTTGAGAGTCCGCCTGCCGATGCAGGGGACACGGGTTTGTGCCCCGGTCCGGGAGGATCCCACGTGCCACGGAGCGGCTGGCCCCGTGAGCCATGGCCGTTGAGCCTGCGCGTCTGGAGCCTATGCTCCTCAACGGGAGAGGCCACAGCAGTGAGAGGCCCGCGTACCGCCAAAAAAAAAAAAAAGTCCACATCAAAAGAAAAAAAATTATTTAAAAAAAATGGTTATCCTACCAGCAGCACAGAAAAGAGCACAAGACCAAAGATGCTGTCAGGAGAAGTGGTTATAGGACCCCCCCCCCCCAACTTAGGCTCCTTGTATGGAAACGGGAGAAAATAATCACTGTCAAACCCCTCCCCCAGGAGTTGTGTGCAGATCAATGGAGTAGCTCTTGGGGAAATGCTTTATTAATTCTAAAATGTAAGCAATCCAAGTTGTTAAAGGGAGAAGGAGAGACAGCATGAAAAGGAGCCGGGCTAAGGTGGGTGTGCACTCCCTTTCAGCTCTCTTGGTTCCAGGACTGCCGGGGGAGGAGGAGGAGGGAGGTCTCTGGGGTCCACCCCACTCCCTCCAAACCTGGAGGCTGCAAGCAGGGCCCCAGTGCAGGCAGCAGCCTGGCCCAGGGCAGAGCTACCTGCGAGCTGGGCCTTTCTGGGATACAGCTCCTTTTATGAGTCTCCTTGTTATTACCACCTATTTCTTTTTATGCCACTGCCAAAATACCACCATTAATCTCTCGCACTCCCTGAAGGCAAAACACGGGTAATTGGATTTATCCGGTTTTAGAATTTGTTAGGTTCCTTTACAAAATAAATAAATAACTGACCTCAGAAGAGAGGGGAGCCTTGCATGGCCCATCCTCATTAATCTCTGCTATCTCCTCCCAGCACCCTTCCCTCCTGTCCTCCAGCTGGACTCCTGGTCCACCCTGGCTTAATTTAAGAAGTTACTGCTCTGACCGCTTCAGCTCCAGAAGTTTCCCGCTGTGCATTATTTTCCTGGAAGTTTTCTTCTCCCCGTGACTTGGTTCTCTCTCTCCATCACTCTTTCCTTTCCCCCATCTCCTTCCACCGAGCCTGTTTTCTTTCCTGACTCTAGGGTGTGGAGCTGTTTAAACTCCCTTTGACTCTTCCTGTTTCTCATCCTTTTGGCTTTTGTTTTTTAAGAAGGGACAGATTCAGACATCATGAGTGTTCATGTAAAGTCAGCTCCTTTCAAGGTGCTTTCCTTCTTATCAGGCTGGACGACCACAGTGAGCAAATCAGACACACATTGTCTGGTTTGACTCTTTAATCTACCTGTGTTAACTTCTGTAGAAAGCACCTGGGAGACCTGCTCAGGCCACACCTACTATTCTCTGAGAATTCTGACCACTCCACCACCACCGTCCCTCCAGCCACATCAGGAAGCCATGTTTATTCCATGGGTACTGTGTACATTACTATTTGTCAACCCAACATCAACTGCCCACCAGGACCTTGCTGATGGAGGCTGCCTCCCACTAGAGGGGCTAAAAAAGCCAGAAACCTACTTTCTAAGCCCACTCTTCTATCCAGAGACTGGGCATATAGTGCGATACTGGACAATACACAACAGGGAAATCGCTGGAAGAGAGCTTCTGGAAAATATTTTTAAAAGAGACACCCACCAGCCCTTAATGACTACTTTTAGACTTTGTTGTATGAGGATTTGATGTCTGGACCTGCTGCAGCCATGACAGGTGATGACCACAGCATTTTCACTGATGGAAACCAACCCTGAAACTGCATCCCTCTAGCATGCTCATTAAGTGAGACTATAAATGTTACCACTGTTTACATCACTTTAGCTGTTGTGTTTTATTACTTGGAACTAAAAACATCCTATCTGATACGTGATTTTTCCTCCCAACCATGGCTTGATTGGACTAGGGGTAGACATTCAACCCAAGTGGGACACTCATATTTTTTTTTTTTTTTTTTTGCGGTACGCGGGCCTCTCACTGTTGTGGCCTCTCCTGTTGCGGAGCACAGGCTCCGGACGCGCAGGCTCAGCGGCCATGGCTCACGGGCCCAGCCGCTCCGCGGCACGTGGGATCTTCCCAGACCAGGACACGAACCCGTGCCCCCTGCACCGGCGGGCGGACTCCCAACCACTGCACCACCAGGGAAGCCCCAAGGGACACTCATATTTATCTCCTAGAAATAAATTTGGAAATGGGAAACAGCAATGGAAAAAATCTGTGGGAACTAGCTTGAGCTGAGAACCAGTGAGCTCAGAAGACCCAGGATGGCTTTTATACCCTGTGGAAATGGAGAGAGCTGATTGGTAAAAAGACAAAGAAAGCAGATGTGCTGGAAAGGTTCCTACTTTTAGAATAAAAGACCATGTGGCCACATGGAAAGAGGCAGATGACAGAGTGGATGCCTAGTTCCCCTCCTTACAGAAACCAACGTCTCCACTCCTCTTGGGTTCCATGGTCCTTATAACACAGCCTACTTGTTTGTTCAATAGTTTGAGTGGGTTTTTATAAGTCTTACCACCAACAACAACAACCAAAAAAACTAAGGCAAAAAATTAGGTTGTGTTCAGAATTAGAGATACAGAGATGAATGAAATATTTTCACTGCCTCCTTGAAACTTAAGTCCTGTGACTGGAGACTCACGTAAACCCTATTAGGGAACTTGACAGATTATGTTACAGTTAGTGATGCAGCAGTGATGGGAGAGTAAGGAGAGGGCCAGTTTACTCCCTCTGCATGTTTTGCAGGAAACCTCTTCAAAAATCAGATGCAATATTTCCAAAGAATGGAGCAAAGAACTAGTTTTGGTTGCATGAGAATCAGATTCTTGAGTATATGTCTCAGCATTCTTAACTCTTATGTCTGTGGCTGGGAACAGGAATCTGTATTCTAAACAATCTTCCTGGCTAACTATGATCCCCAGCCAGGTTTGCCAAGCTTAGAAACTATTAAGATAAATGGGACCAAGGAAAACTGGGAAAGATTGATAGAGGAAGTAACGCTTGAGTGGGGCTTGGAAGATACATAAGACCTGCCATGTGTACAAAGAGGTTGGAAAAGAACTTCTCAGGAGGAGAAAGAGCAAATTGCAAATCACTACACAAATAAAAGTTGCTTGTGTTCATTATTACTGTCACCTTTGCTATGATCACAGATATATAAATGTCTGATTGCATCTACACTCAGGAAGGAGATGAGGACAGAGAGATAGATGCAATCTACCTGCCTCCTGTCAAGCAGAATTTATTCACATGCTCTGTTTGTAGAGTGTCACAGGAGGTACTTGAGACAATTAAATTGAAATCCTATTTCTGCTCTCAAGGAACTAACATCCAATTGAAAATAAGTGTGTGAGAGAAAGAGAGAGAGAGAGCAATAGTGAACAAATCAATGGCGTACCAAAGAGTCAGCTATACCTGTAAAGATTGGTGGTTGGAGTAACTATTTCATTCCACTGTCTTCTTGTTTGCGTGATATCTGAAGTCTGTATAATTCTTATCCTTGCTCCTCTCTCGCAACCCACCCCAGCTTCTTTCAACGATCTTTGCCTTTGGATTTCCTCATTTGAATATCACATGCCTAGGTGTAGTCGTTTGGGTATTTATCCTTCTTGGGAATCTGTGAGCCTTCTGGATTTGTGGTTTGGTGCCTGACAATGTTGAGAATTTCTGTCATTATTGTTTCAGTTGCTTTTTTTTCTTCCTTTCTCTCTTTTCCTTCTAGTAATTCCCATTACATGTGCATTATACCTTTTATAATTTTCCCATAGTTCTTGAATATTCTGTTCTTTTCTTTTCCCAGCCTTTTTTCTCTTTGTCTTTTCAGTTTGGAAAGTTTGCATTGACATATCATCAAGCTCACTGATTCTTTTCTCAGCTGTGTCCAGTCTACTAATGAACACATCAAAGTCATTCTTCATTTCTGTAGCAACTTTTGTAGCATTTCTTTTTGTATTTTCTCTTAGAAATTCCATTTCTACGCTTACATTACCCATCTGTTCTGGCATGTTGTCCCTTTTATCCATTAAAGCTCTTAGCATATGAATCATAGTTATTTTAAATTTCTGGTCTGATAATTCCAGATTCCTGCCATATCTGAGTCTGATTCTGATTCTCAGTTTCTCTTCAAACTGTGTTTCATGCCTTTCAGCTAAAGGAGGCTGCAGCTGGGCATTTCACTTGCCCCAGCAGTTCAGGCTCCAGTAAAACCCACTGTAGTTTGACTCTGGTAAAATACTTTCCTTGAGGGCAGCCTTCTGTTAAACAGAGGAGAATGCTCTGGTATATCTCAGAATGGTTACCTCCTCCTGCCAGTTCTCGTATTTTCAACCTGAGAATCTGCTAGGGCTCCTGGACGTGAAACACAGAAGCGTGAGCCCCCCAAGGCTCGGCCATCTGGATTATTTATCAAGTTAGTCCACACTCAATCTCTAGGGATCAATTTCCCTTTAAATGTTGCCAGCAGAGTCTGATGATGGCTGTGGTTTCTGCTCACAATACACTGTGATTCTTTGTATTCATCTGCTTCCAGTTTTCATGCTGGTGGTTTAGTTTGTGGTCTAAATTCTCTGATGGATGCAAGAAGCACTGTTGATTTTCAGTTTGTTCAGCTTTTCTTCTGGGAGGAGACTGATATTCCAAGCTCCTTATGTGTTGGACCAGAAACCTGAATCTTAGTCCATGACTCTCTTGTCCTTTACCACCATTTTCTTGCTTTCTCTGCTGCAGCCCCTCCTTACTGTTCTTGGGATGTGTCAAGCACATGCTTGCCCTCTGCCCTCACTGTTCCCTTTCCCTGGAACTCTTCCCCCAGACATTTGCCTGGATCACTCCTGCACTTTGTAATCAGTTTTCCGCTCAAATGCCACTTCATAATACAAGCAGTTCTCAACCACAGTAAGGAGAAACAGAGCCACCTGTCTGTCTTGATTCATTTATTTACTTTATCATTCTTCAAAGCACATATCATGATATAACATTATATCCTATCTTAACATGCTTATCATGTTTGATATTTGTCTTTCTGCCTTGAAATGTAAGCTCTATGATGTCAGAGGCTTGGGCTCTTTTGCTCACCACTGTAAACCTGCTTCTATATCACTCCCAGGAAAATAGCACATGGCATATAGTGTCCAACAAACAATTGTTGAATAAATGGATGGATAACCACATCAATCACCCATGGTCTGAGGGAAGATATATAACTGGCTAATGTAAAAACTAAAAAAATTTAAAAAATGAAAAGATGCTGAATGTTAATTAATCCCCGCAGAAATGCAAATTAAAATTTCACAATGATACACTACTTCATATACACACTAAAATGCCAAAAAAACAAAAACAAAACAAAAAACTAAAAAGACCTACAATGACAAATGTTGGGACTGTGGAGCAGCTGGAGCTCTGAGACATCATTGGTAGGGATGTAAATTGGTATAATAATGCTGGAAAATGGTCTGGCTGTTTCATTAAAGTTAAACCTACACATATCATGTCACTCAATAGTTCTATTCCTAGCTATTTCCTAAAAAAATGAAAATACACTTCCTTATCAAGACTTATACTCAAATATTCATTAAACGAGAAACTATCTTAATATCCATCAACAAATAAATGGGAAAAGAAACTGTGGTATATCCATAAAATGGAATACTACAGAGCAATCAAAAGGAATGAACTATAAGAAATGACTTGCATGTATCTCAAATACATTATCCTGAAGAAAAAAAAGTCATATATAAAGAAGTACTCTTCAATAAGGTATTATTCCATTTATATGAAATTATATAACAAACAAAATTAATCTATGGTGTCAGAAAGGAGACAGATGTCTGCCTAGGGATGGAGGCTTGACTTCAAGAGGGCACAGCAGAAATGTCAGCAAGATGACAGCCTAGGAAGCTCAAAGCCTTTGTTTACCCATAGAAACACTTAACAAACAACTAGAAACTGAAAAATAATAACTGTACAGGGGTTCTGTAAATCAATCAAAGATTACAGAACCTGAGCAAATGCCCAATCCAAAAAAAAAAAAAAAAGCATCATTTAAAATGACAATAAATTTCATGGTATTTTTACTCCACCCACCTGCAGTGCAGTGCAGTTTGGGGCAGCAGTAGCCTGGACCTCTAACGAAACCAGACACAAAATCAACAGAAGGAAGAAAATAATACAGATTAGAACAGAGATCAATGATATTGAAAATAGAAAAAAATAAAATCAACAAAACCAAAAGTTAGTGTTTAGAACAAATAAAATTAACAAACCTTTAGCTAGGTTTACTAAGAAAAAAAGAAAAAGAAAAAAGACTCAAAATAAAAATGAAAGAACGGACACTATAGAAATTGAAAAGATTATAAGAGAGTACTATGAACAATAGTATGTAAGTAAATTGGATAATCAAGGTAAAAGAGATAAATTCTTAGAAAAACACAACTTATTTAAACTAAATCATGAAGAAACAGAAAATCTGAATCAGGTATATAACTAGTAAGGAGATTGATTCAGTAATCAAAAATCTTTCAACAATGAAAAGCCCAAGAGCAGCTGGCTTCACTAGTGAATTCTACAAAGCATTTAAAGAATTAACAACAGTAATCCTCAAACCCTTTCAAAAAATTGAAGAGCTGGGAACTCTTCTAAACTCATTCTATGAAGCCAGCATTATCCTAATACCAAAGCCAGAGAAAGACACCACAAGAAAAGGAAACTACATACAATATCCCTTAGGACCATTGATGCAACAAGCCTCAAGGATATACAGTTGACTCTTGAGCAACAGGGGTTAAGGGTGCTGACCCTCTGTGAAGCTGAAAATCTGCATATAATTTATAGTCAGCCCTCCATATGTAAGGCTTGATTCCTCTGTACCTGTGGTTTGCATCTGTGGATTTAGCCACCCAAAAAAAGTCATGTCATAACTGTAGCATTTACTATTGAAAAAAAAATCTACATATAGGTAGACTTGTGCAGTTCAAACCTGTGTTGTTTAAGGGTCAATTGTACTAACAAACTGAATTCAACACGATATTAAAAGATTATATAGCATAAACAAGTGGAGTGTATTACTGGAATACAAGGATGGTTGAATACATAAAAATCAATCAATGAATATACCATATTAGCAGGATGAATTTTTTAAAAAAATCAGTTAATTGGTGGAGAAAAAGCATTTGACAAAATTCAACACCCTTTTGTGATAAAAACTCAATAAACTAGGAATAGAAGCAAACTACATCAATGTAATAAAGGCCATATATGAAATACCCATTTCTAATATCATACTCAATGTTGAAAAACTAAATATTTCTTTCTAATGTCAGGACAAGGCAAGGATGCCTGCTTTCATCACTTCTATTTATACAGTACTAGAAATCCTAGCCAGGGTAATTAGGCAAAAAAAAAAAAAAACCATCTAAAAGGTATCCAAATTGGAAAGGAAGAAGTAAAATCATCTCTGTTTGCATATGACATAATCTCAAATTCAAGAACTCCTAAAGTTTCCACAAGAAATTGTTAGAACTAATAAATGAATTCAGCAAAATTATAGAATAAAAAAGCAATACATAAAAATCAGTTGTATTTCTATGCACTAGCAATGAACAATCCAAAAAGGAAATTAAGAGGCAATTCAATTTATAATAACATTAAAAAATACTAGGAGTAAACTTAAACAAGGTGAAAGACTTGTACACTGGAAACTACAAAATGTTTCTGAAAGAAATTAAAGACAAAAATTAATGGAAAGACATCCCATGTTGATGGATTGAAAGACTTAATATTATTAAGCTGTCAATATTACTTTAAGCTTTCTACACCTTCAGTGCAATCCTTATTAACACTCATACTAAAATGCATATGAAATCTCAAGGGATCCCAATAGCTAAAACAATCTTGAAAAATAAAGTAAAAAGTCTCACACTCCTGATTTCAAAACCTACTATAAAGCTGCAATAATCAAAATAGTATGGTTCTGGCATAAAGACAGACATAGACCAATGGAATAGAATAGAGATCACAGAAAAAAACCAGGTGTATATGTTCAAATGAATTTCAAAAAGAGTGAGAAGCCCAATGAGGAAAAGATAATCTTTTCAACAAACGGTGCTGGGAAAACTGCATATCCACATGCAATAAAATTAACTTGGACTCTTTCCTTACACCATATACAAAAACTAACTCAAAAAGGAACAAAGATCTAAACATAAGGGTTAAAACATAAAACTCTTCAAAGAAAAAATAGGGAAAAAGCTTCATGACACTGGATTTGGCAGTGATTTCTTGGATAGGACACCAAAAGCATAAACAACAAAAGAAAAAACTGATAAAATGGACTACCTCACAATTAAAAATGTGTGTGCATCAAAAGACATTATCACCAGAGTGAAAAGGCAATCCACAGATAGAACACATGTGCAAATCATATCTAATAAAATGTTAATATTCAGAATATATCAAGAATTCTTGTAACTCAACAACAACACAAAAGACTAACAACCTGATTAAATATAGACAATCAATTGAATAGACATTTCTGTGAAGAACATACATAAACAGGCATTAAAGCACATCACTAACATTAGGAAAAATGCAAATCAAAACCACAATGAGATAAAACACTTCACATCCATTAATATGGCTATTATTAAAAAAATTGAAAATAACAAGTGTTGGCAAGGATGTAGAGAAATTGGAACCCTTATGCATTGCTGAAGGGGATGTAAAATGGTACAGCCACTATGGAAAATGGTATGGTGGTTCCTCAAAATTATACAGAATTACCACATGATCCATTTCTAGGTATATAAAATCCCATTTCTGGGAATATACCAAAAGAATTGAAAGCAGGGACTTGAACAGATATTTGTACATCCATGTTCATAGCAGCATTATTCATAGTAGCAACCCAAGTGTCCATTGACAAATAAATGAATAAATGGTGGTATAAACTTACAGTGGAATATGTTTCAGCCTTAAGAAGGAAAGGAATCCTGACACATGCTACACTGATGAACCTTGAAGACATTAAGCTAAGTGAAATAGGGCAGCCATAAAAGGACAAATAGTGTATGATTCCACGTATATGAGGTCTCTAGTGCAGTCAAATTCATAGAGACAGAAAGTAGAATGGTGGTTGCCAGAGGCAATGGGGAGGGGGAGGATGGGGTGTTAGTGTTTAATGGGAACAGAGTTTCAGTTTAGATAAATGAAAAAGGGTCTGGAGACGGACGGCTGCTGCACGTAACGTGAATGTATTTAATGGCACAGAACTGTATACTTAAAAGTGGTTAAAATGGTAAATTTCATGTCATGCACAGCTGACCACTATAAAAGAGAGGGCATAGAGGAACTCTTTGAGGGTGATAAAAAATATTCTATACCTTTTAGAGTGGTGGTTACATGGTTGAATGTGAATGCCCAAGTCTGTCTAAGTGGACACAGCATATAGTGCATTCTATGTAAAGGCCCTCCTCCTCTCCTCCCTCTTCTCCCTCTCTCTCCTTTCTCCCCCACTTCCTGATCTATGGGCCCTTTATTCTGCTAATATATTCACTAGATGTGAGTGTTTAAAGAGGAGACTCTGGGATTCATTCAACTTTATAATTTCCACGCCACTTAGAACAGGGCTTGGCATAGAGAAGTCAATAAAAGCTAGTTGTTTAAACTGTGAATTCAGTAACTTACATTTTTTTAAACATTAATGCTACTGTTTATCATGAACTTGCTACATCGGACTTTAAGCTCTTACAAACTTGATGCCATGTATTCCTCCCCAACAACCCAGTGAAGTGAGCATATAGCGTCCTAACCCTTTCTTTTTTTTTTTTGTTTTTGTTTTGCGGTACGCGGGCCTCTCACTGCTGTGGCCTCTCCCCTTGCGGAGCACAGGCTCCGGACACGCAGGCTCAGCGGCCATGGCTCACAGGCCCAGCCGCTCCGCGGCATGTGGGATCTTCCCGGACCGGGGCACGAACCCACGTCCCCTGCATCGGCAGGTGGACTCTCAACCACTGCGCCACCAGGGAAGCCCCCAACCCTTTCTTTTTAAATCAGGAAATTGAGGCTTAGAGACACTTGTTCACTTGTCTGACCACGTTCAGCCCGTATGTACCAGAGGTGAGATCTGAACAGAGGCTTCCTGACTGCAATGTCTGTGTCTTAACCCCTTGACAGGGTTTATACTTTATCTTACATTTCACTAAGCATCCACTGAATAGCCAATTGTAAACTAAGCATATAATCAAGAGGATCCTGTAAACTGTTCCCACCGCACAGGTACAGCATGATACATGCCCCCAAGATGTATTCAAGGACCTCACAGCGAGGGCTCATCCCAGAAACCACCACATTTCACATGGCCAAGGAAATGAGTCCAGAAATCCCTTCATCCTGAGATGCCCTCTGCAATTTTAGAAGACTGCTCTCATTGATTTGTTTCCATTCCCTAGAGTTTGCAGATGTACTTCCAGAATATGCCATCCTCTATTTTGTAACCTTAATAAAAAGGGAGGAGGCTGGTATACCTCCCTTGTAACCGCTCAGCATCTCCAGACAGTGGCTTTAAGAACAGTGTGAAATTCACAAATACTGCAATTATAATAAGCGGGAGGAAACAGGACAAGTTAAATACCAACTATCTGGGGAGAGATCATTATCTCAACTAGGACTCAAATGCCAGAATCTCTGGCTGTAACGTCAGTGACTTCCCAATTCCTTAAAAATGGATGAGAATATCTTCATTAGAAAAAGCAGGGGTGTGTGTGCGTGTGCATGTGTGTGTTTGTGTGTGTGTGAGAAAGGGGACACAGAGAGATAGCGATAAAGGACACACATCCATCTTTTCAACAAACTTGGAGCGCCCACCACGTGTTAGGTGTTGTACTGGAGGCTGGGACACAAAGATGGAGAGAGGGTATTAATGCATTTAACAAAAGGCATGGAAGCAGTGCAAACAACAGCAGGGAGAGGGGTATTTTTAGGGATGGCCTAGAAAGCACAGGATAGCACAAATATGAATCCCATTATGCCCTCCTCCTACACAGGTGCCTTATGGTCACGTATGTGAACGTGAGCATGGCCTCTCCAATCACACACCTGACTGACACATTTCCTTGTGAAACACATGTTGGCTTTTTTTTTTTTAATCCATCATGGTGAGTTCAAAACAGCAAGCAAGAATCCCTGTGTTGTGATGCCATCAGTTGTAATCAAGCCCAGTCAAGGTGGACGATATCTGATAGGGCAACCCATATACCTAATGACAAAGAATAAATGGTTTTATGGCAGAGGAGCAAGTGTGACTTGGCTGAGCCCTCACCTGCCGCCTGCACATGAGGCGGTCTCCTAAAGGGACATTCTGGTGGGCAGGCAAAGAGTAAGCTCTGGAAAGTCCATGAAGCCGGAGGTCAAGAGGAGTGGGGTAAAGGGTGGAGCTGGGCTCTTGGAGAAGAGGTTCTGACAGAACAAGGTGGGACTCCTGATCACCCAGGGCCTGGGGTAGGTCCAACACAGAGGAGCAGGACATGGACTAGGGCTCAGTGACAAGAAGGGGGTCTCCAGCTGCAGGGAAGGTGGGAACCAAGGGTCAGAAAGAGCCCAGTTCCAGCAGCAAGACGGAACCTGAGCCCCAAACTGCTTGTGCCTTGACTTAGGATGGATGCTGCAAGCCTGTGCGTGTGTGGTCCCGTGATCCAGACAGTCAGGGGTGGAGACATTTGCACAGCAGAGTCTGGCGGGTGGGACACGGCCACCTCCTTCCCCCTCTCCTTCCTCTACCTTGGAGTCAGGAATGACACCTTAGGCTACTTTGTCCTCACCTGTGCAGAGCCTTTGTCTCCCTTCAACTCTTCCTGATGCCTTGGGAAAGTCTCTCTCCTCTTTTCTTTCCATTTTTGTCTTTCGTTTCCTTGATCTGTCTCCCTTGCTTTATTAATACTTATTAATAAGTAAGTATGAAGCTATCCCGAATCATTAGCAAGGAGGCAAATGCACACTTGAATCAAATAAAAGGGAAGCTCTGCATCTTAAAATTAAATTTGGCAACAACAGAAACAATAATACAAACTCCAAAACTTTTGAAAGTACTCAGAAATGTCTTTGGGAAAATGTTTCCATATTATCTTCCTGTAATTATGCCTACTTTTCTTTAGCACCGGCATTCGCGATAAATAGAAAATTATAGTATTCGCTTTTTTCCCTCTTTTGCGTAATTACTTCTTCTACAACAACATTGTTTTCTATTATTCTTCATTGCTGGTCTATAGCGTTTTGGGTAATTATGAGTTAAATTATCTTCTGTGGGCTAGCCAGAAAACTTAACAACCACTTAAAACATGCTGTATTTCTATTATGCAATGGAAACTTGATTAATCGAGATGCCATAAATCTTCAGACCCAGTGGAAATGTTTAATATTCAAAACTAAGTTTTAAACATTGTATTGATCAGCACTCTTACGGAAGCCAGGTCAAGTCCTTCAGCATATCTTTGATTTAAGCAAAATGTACCATCTCCAGGGAAGAGGAAGCCACAGGGGGTCAGGCAGCTTCCTGTAGAGTATGAGTCAACGGCAAGGTGAGCAAGAGGGTCTGTGCCCGCTGTTGCCACAAGCTTGACAGTTTAAACTAAACTATGAGCATAAAGATGGGGAGAGGGGATTACGAAGTGACTTGGATTTTAGGATTTAAAAACATATGGCGTCTCATCTTTCCATCCTTCCATGCGGATCACCCGATTCCTCACAGTTCTCGGAGAAACGTTTTGGCGCTGGTGTCCTTGTCATCATTTACCTGCTGGCTTTGTCTTGTCTGCAGGGTCCTTGGAGATACTGCACGTGCTGTGAGAGGTTATGTACACACCCGGAGGGCGCAGCATTTAGGACAGGGTCAAAGCTAGGGGCACTATTATCTTCCGACTGCACACACGGTGGGCAGGACCCTCCTGAGGCTTCACTTTGTTCGAGGTTCGCAGGTGCATGATTTCCGGCCCCAAGAGACAGAGCAGCATTTGCTGGCGTGCAAGTGAGGGGAGTGAAGCACACTGCTCAGGGCAGGACAGCAGACAGCTACAGCCCTCAACCCAATGCGGATTTCCTGACCTTTGCTCAAATACAGGTCCCAGGAACAGAGAAGGGGCATTTGTTTTTTTCTGCTTGCAGCTCATGGAAACTTTCTCTGTACTCTCTATCTGGGAGGAGGTACTATAAAACTCAGAAGAAGAAAAACAGGCATTCTAAGAACAAATGCAGACTCTGACACACAATAACTATGTGATCAAAAGGCAAGCGTCTTAACTTTCTATACCTCAGTCTCCTAGTCTATTAGTTGGGGATCATACGGGAACAAAATTCGCCACCCCACAATGTTTCTGGCATGTGGATTATGTCAAGCTGAAAACAGTCAAGGCCCAAAAGACTCAGGAAGAAACTCTGCCATTCTGCCAAACTGCCTGAAGAATCTATAGATAGAGGGCCTGTTACAGGAATAGAGCATCACAAGAGATGTCTGCCAGGTGTGGTGGGGAAACTCCCAGAGATCAGAGCCCATTCTGTGTCAATCTCTGCCTGGCCCAGCAAACATTGATTTACCAAACATTTGCTTTTCCATCTCCATGTGAACTGCGTTCCTCCACTTAGAAGTCCCAAACCTCTACCCCCAACACCCTCTTTTCTTTTCAGCTGAAGATGGTATTTAGGGTGAGGGTTTTGGCCATTTTCTTGAGTTATTCAGTTCTCCTGGGTCTCTTCCATATATACATGTTATTAAACTTTTGTTTGATTTCATCCTGTTCATCTGTCTCAGTTAAATTTAATTCTTAGACCAGCCAGAAGACCCTAGAAGGGTAGAAGAAAATGTTTTCCTCCCTGACAGCACCATAATATTCTGAAAATTACGTGAAACAATAAGTAACTGTCCTGGCACCTGACACACAGTCAATCACGGATAATAGAGTTTACGTGTTTAAACCTCCGCCCCGCAGATTTTTTTGAAGGGTCTGTGGTGTGATCCAGTAGGAAAAGTGGCACCAGGCTCAAACACCTCCTTTCTCTAACCTTCTCTACCAAGGAAATGGCACACAGACGGAGGCAGGGTAAGTGCTGAGCTGCAGAAACATCACAGCTTCAGTTTTCACATCTTAAAAAAGGTGCACCAGGTGGTACCAGAAGTCCCAGGAAGGTGTCATTGCTGGGGGATGGGGAGGGACTTAGCGGGCAGCCTCCCCCCACAGCCATGCCACCTTCCTCCCCAACTCATCTGGACCCAACACCAGCAAAAGCATCTTCCTGCAGGGAAAATAATAAATAAATGAATGAACCTGAAATAGTCTGGGGCTGTCTTGAGCAGACTGAAAAAAAAAAAATCAAGAAAGGTTAACACTTAGTTGCTAACTTAACAGGCAATGCACATTTCTGCCAGCCCTAAGCGTGTCACTCCATAATTCCCTCTTCTTACCTCAGGACTGTGAAGACGCTTCCCATTAATAATAACGTTAGAAGTCCTCCCTTGGGAAGGTCAGGTGGGACCTAGGTGGCTCCTCCTGTCCGCTGCATCTCACCGCTGGACCCCATAAGGTCTGGAACACACGCTGCTCAGTCCTGCTCATTCCAATCCCCCCCACACAAACACACCGCCAGAGGCAGCTGCACAGTGAGCACAGTAGGAAGACCAAGGGCAACGTCCCTTTTTAGAATGACAGGACTAAACTGAACCTAAGGGCCAAATTTGCTTAAAGGCCAAAAACTGAATAAAAGGGCTTACATAAGAGCTGTTAAGTTGTCTAGAGCAGGGGTCTGCGACCCCCAGACCAGGAACGGGTCCATGGCCCGTTAGGAACCGGGTCGCAGGGCAGGAGGTGAGTGGCGGGCAAGCGAGGGAAGCTTCATCTGTATTTACAGCTGCTCCCCATCGCCTGCATTACCGCCTGAGCTCTGCCTCCCGTCAGCAGTATGTATGGCGAGTTGTCTAATTACAATGTAATAATAATAGAAATAAAGTGCACAATAAATGTAATGCGCTTGAATCATCCCGAAACCATCCCCCACCCCAGTCTGTAGAATAATTGTCTTCCATGAACCTGGTCCCTGGTGACTAAAAGGTTGGGGACCGCTGGTCTAGAGCACTGCAGAAAGTCACTGAACATGTATCCTGACTGCTTTAAAACTCCTCCTCCCATCCCTGGCTCTGGCACGTGGCGTGTGGCATGTGTGCCGGGGAGGCAAGCACATTCCTACCAATCAGTGACTTGACAGTGTCAGTCGAGCCAGTGAGGCCTGCTGACCCCCGCCGTTCTCAATCCAGGACACGCCAACTTCCCAGTCTGCCCATTCGTCCCTTGCACTGTGTCTCCTCTCATCTACAGAAGACAGGTCTCCGCAGGAACGCCCTCACTTCCAAGTCCATTACTCTGCTGCTGCTAAGAAGACTCCCTAGGCTCTGCCGCCCCACTCCTGCCTTGCCCTCAGGGATGGTGAAACCTTCTGCATAGTTTCAGATCAGATGGGGACCGCTGGTGGACTCAACTGTTCCCCATGACAAGTGATTTCAGCAGAATTCAAGTCCCTCAGGCCTCCAAGGGCTCTAACCGACCACCTGCCTGAATGGCCAGCACCATATTTTGAAGAAAATGAAACCCTGTAGCTGTAAGCACTTCATCACTGCAGAGGTAACTCCATTATCAGAGACTGAGCCCCTTTTTGATGGATTAAAGCATTCAGCCAAGACTTATTATTTGAATCCTTAGTAGGCATGAAGATGTCTGTACCCAACACCTAGGATGTGGCCACTGACCCCCAGAAACTCACAGTCCAGCCACGCCCACTCATAGGTCACAAGTCCACAGTGTGTACCCGTCAGAACAAAGATCTACAGCAGGGGTTACTGGGACTCAGATGAGGGTGAATCCTGACCAGAGCAGGAAGTGGGATGCTGAATGGAACTGAGAAAGGACTAAGAATTCTAAAGGTCCGTATGGGGGCAGGGGGAGTGGGAATGAGAAAGGAACTGGAAAGAATGGAGACTATTACGGGTTGTCACTGGGGTTCTCTTTAGCTCCTGTAACAACCTGCACGTGTGTTTTGCTTTATAGCCAGCGGAATAATGCCATCCACTCCATCTCCCAGATGCCATAGACGGAGCAGATACTGTTCCCAAGTGTACACAAAGGAAGTGAAGTGCTCAAAATCATGTAGCTAGTGAGGGATGGAGTAAGAATCAAACCCAGGTGAGTATTCAGGACCCTGAGCCTGTTGTTCTTTCTCGGACACTACGGCAGCCGTGAGTGGTAAGGTCCACACACACGTGTAGGGGACACGTAAGTGTGGGCAGGGCCACTGCAGACCAGCCTTGCTCAGATGCTCTGGGTCAGGAGAGGACTCTGGGGCAGTGGTTCTTAGCATGAGAAATAGTGGAAGAGATCTTTAATATGTCCACACCTATGCCCAACTCCAGACATTTTGCTTTCATTGGTCTGGGATCCTGACTGTGGAATGTCTAAAAAGCATCTCAGGTAACTCCAGTGCAGCCCAGGTTAGCAGTGCAGCTGAAGGGGCCCCACAAGGACTTGCACTTGGTTCGGTGTCCATGCCTCCATCTTCCCAGGCCAAGAGCGAAGCCTTTGCACTAATGCAAGTCCGTATTCAGGTTAGGCAACTTAAACGCTGAAATGCACATGCTGTGGCCTTGTTTGGAATAACCTGGTGGCTAGTCTGAATTTTCTAATTTACACAAAAAGAAAAGCTGCCGATGGTGAGTGCAAAAGACAGAAAAACACCCAGGCCAGCGACAGGACGCTGCCCCTGGGAGCCTGACTACCCCAGTAGCTTTGGCAACACCCTGCTGCTCAGCTTCTTCCTTGGTAGTAGTTAACCCTCAAATACTTGGTTCCAAAGGGATTAGCTCAGAATTCCAAATGAAAACGCAAGGGTATTTCAGAAGAGAGTTCCTAAGCATAATCCCAGATCAGCAAACCTGGATCAGCAAAACTGATTATCCTGCCATACTAAAAAAAAATTAAAAGGGAAAAAAAAAACCCATCCAGGTTGCTGGTGGAAACTTTTCCCATTTAGTGGAACAATCAGAGCAACAACTCTCACCTCCACGCTACTGCACCCCCCTCAGAATGCTCGTGGACACGCATGATGTGGTCCCACTGAGGAACCAAAGCCCATTTAGAGAAGATTGAGGTCCAGGAAGAAAACACATCTGGTGATCATCGTGTAACTGAAATAGCCTAATAGACACCCGCTGACCACACTGAACATTCCGGGCTCCTTCCCTGACGTGGGCAATGATTCAGACACAGGACTTCTAGATACTTGTCATATCTAATCTAATGGAAAGGCACAGAACATTTTTAACCCAACAGCAGATAACTGTCATGAAATGATTCTGGCCAAGAGGGCCCATTTATAATAATGAATTCAAATCCGATTCATAGGAGCTATAATTCAGACACTGTGAATATCACCTTCATTTTCCATATCCTCTCTCTTCCAAGAAGGCAAATAATTCCAGAGTCACATAATTATTTCTACTTTTCAAGTAGCCCTGTGTAGTAATGAGGAAGATCATATTGCCTCATTTACATACAATGAGTTTCATCCACATTCAAAACTTCAGTGTCGTCTCTGGCACCTCACTTCCTAGCACCCCTCAATGCAATCAAAGACCTAGCACCACAAATCATGCCTCCAAGGAAGGAGATCATCCTTCTCTAAGTGGTGCAATGTTGCACTGTGAATTTCAAAGGAGGACCCAGCTTTCTTGATTCTTTTGCTTCTCCTAGTCGGTCTTTGGCCTCCTATGTGACTTCATTCAAGATTTAGAAACAGGCTTGGGATACTTGGATCCAGGGCAGCCACATTTGAAAAGACTTTCTGTGGCTGATGAGCCTGGGGATCATTCAAGTTTTTCAATGCCTTCTGAACATTTGATGCATTCAGAACACTAAATTCCCAAACACTGAACGCCCAAAGGTATACCTTTCAGGAGACTAAAGAGCGGCCACCGTTAAGAATTACAATTTTTAGAAGCAAAAAAACAACCCAAAACAATACATCTATCTGGGGTTGAGGTCATGGACTTCCAGAGACGGGAAGCAGCGGACGCCCCCTCTGAGTCCTGACAAACAAGGTTTTCATTGAGACGGGCATACAGCTGTGGAACCAAGAAACCAAAGGAGCATGGAAAACAGAAGGGGAGAGATGGAGACCCCCAGAGATCTGCAGGAGCTAGTTATGTTATTTTAAGAAACACTGTGATAGTAGTGAAACCAGAACCTTAAAAATCAGGAAATAGTAAGCATTAAGTGATGAAAGCAAAGGCACAAAGATAATGAACAGCATGCAAAAATATATAAAATGGAGGTATCTGATAAAAACAAAGGAAAACGTAATAAAAGAGAAGAACATGAGAGGTAAAAGAAAGAGGATAAAGAAGTATTAAAATGGGAACAAAGCACTGAATTTCTGTATTTCAGGGCAAATTATACAGAAGTTGAGAGGCAAAATCAACATAAGACGTGCTTACTTTTTAAAAAATAAAGCATGCCATCAGGTAACAGATAACAGTTATACTCAAATACATAAGGCTTTTTTTTTTCTCCACAAAGCACAAAAAAGCAACTATTCAGCTTTCCCTTTTTTATTCCCATTCCCATTATGAAGCCCAGCTGCTAAACATGAGAACTGAAGATCATGAAAACAGGCCAGCAGCTAATAAAAAAAAAGGCAGATCAAAGCTGGCCCTCTGCTGGTGGAACTATCTTATTGCATCCCGTACAGCAGCTCTAGTTTTTAAGTTTCTGGTTTAACTTTCAGAGGCAAGAAGAGGCCAGAGGATTTTGGAAAGTTCAGCACTGAGACCTTATTCAACGCTGGGCCTCTCTGTCCCTGGTAATAGTCTGGAGGATGAAGAGAGGTGCGTGGCAGCATCCAAATCCCTTCACACCTACCACATTTCCCCACATTTCCTTTGATAACATGCACTGTAGCCCAGCTGCTACTCCTCTCTTTGAGCAGACTGGCCCTCTGCACATGTGCCTCTTTAGGGCATGGACCCCCAGGATTTCTCTAAGGCAAGGAAGTAGGCATGTTACATTCCCTCTAGTCTGGGACCGGCTGAGGGGTGCCCACATGCCCAGAGGGTTTCCCTCCTGCTGTCTAGAGAGGAGGTCTGTCTCCATCATCTTTTTCCTCTCTTCTCCTGGGGCCCCCATGCACCAGCAGACAGAATTATAGGACTTGTCCTCAAGCTCAAAAGAAGACTCAACTGAGGACCACCTTCAAAGTGGCAAGAATCAGCCCTAATGCCTGGGCTTAGCTAGGAAGAGCAGGAGGCAGGAGGCCTTTCTTTCCTTCCCCAGGGAGAGGCTTGTCCAGATGGAGAGGGTTCAACCAAGGAAGTCAAGGGAAGAACAGGGAGGCAGCCCCACCCGCATGCATTCCTTGGAGAAGCCAGGCTTCTTGGTTGCAGAATCCGGGGCACGATGTTTTATTTCCACCGTAACCATCAAAGTCACAGACAGGGCAAATGCATTCACCCTGTGTACACTGTGAGCTGAGTTAAGCTGGGATGTCCCTGAATCGGTCTCCGAGGACCAGAACTGCCTCATTAAAGGCATAAAAGATGATATCTGCTGAGCTGGTGGAAAGTGGTGGCTGCATTTTTATTAAAGTCTCTGCTGCAGCAGGCCTGGTCCCCAAAGGTTCATATTCCAAGAAGCTCCACCCCTCTGCCTGGAGCTTGTAAGTGATTCTCTGTAACTCATTAAGGTAAAACAAAAAGCTTTCGTACTGTGCTTTTCACATAGGAGTGTTGTTGCATAAAAGCTACATGTTTCCTCTCCCTGGCCTGAGCCTGCAAAGATAAAACTGCCCTCATAATTTATAACAGGGGCCCCAGGAGCACCACACCGGGTTGACAAGGATGGCTGCCTCTTAAGCAAACTCATAAAAGGCCACGCGTCCCAGCAACAGCAATTCCAGAGCCTGAAATTTCAGGTATCGCTCTGACTGAGACCAGCCAGCCCATTGGGAGGACTACCCTGCCTCATCACATACCTTCCGGACTCTAAGACAGCCACCAGGGTACCAGTGATCTCAGGCTAAACCCACAGTATATTTCAATGCCAGGGCTCTCATCCCGGGGCCAAGGCAAAAGTGAGTCCAGCCACGTCATGGCCTCACAGGTACATGGAGCCCCAAGCATGGACTCAGGGCTTACTCCTAAGATCCGGAACCGGAAAAGCCACAGCAAATGACAAAGCTGTCCAGGAGAATGGGTGCTAGCTGCCACAGAACGCCAAGTGGGCACCTCTTGGGCCTGCAAAAGGCCCTCTTCCACGCTCCAATCCCCCACGCAAGTCTCCGGTTCTCGCTCGCTCGCCCCTTCCCACGGAATCACATCCGAGGGGCTCAGGCCCCCGCCGAAGAACAGCTCCCTACCTGAGGGTGGCGCTCTCCCCCTGCCGGACCGTCACGTTGTCCATCGCTTTGGGGAAGGTGGCATCTCCGCTGCGCACGGGCACTCCTGTGGGTACAAGGAACAGCAGCCTGAGAGACACGACCACGAGGCACTTCCAGGGCAGGAACAGGTACCCACAGACCCCCATCCTCGACGACCACAACTTCCCAGAACTCCGGCAGCCGCTCGGTCCTCGTCCCCCGCCCCGCACACCGGCGGGTCTCAGGCAGCCGCGTGGGGAGGGAGGAAAGGGCTGGAACCAGCCAGAAGCAGAGAGGGGGAAGCAGAAGCGGAGTCCAGGCTCTCCCGACTCTAATGGTTCTTCCTCAAATCCTGCCTCAGCTTTCCAGCCTGGCAGAACCAGAAGCCCCCTCCTGCATCCAAAAAGAGCTTTCTCGACGCTCCCCTGGGGAGGAGGGAGGCGGCCGGGAAGGGAGAGGAAGGAGGAAGGTGCAGGGCTGAAGGTCACGGATTGCTCTTTCTCTGCCTCTCTCCGAGATGCTACTTTAACATTCAGTTGGGCACGTCCTGCCGAGGTCTGGCATCAAAAGTTTATAACCCAAAGAAGCCAGGCAAGTGTCTCTGACATAAAGGAGATGTCATAAAAAGCTGCCGCTTCAAGGAGAGGAGAGAATGTTTTATTAGATCACACATATGTACAGTTGTATTTAGAAACCAGCCCGAGTCTCCAATCTGGAACGCAAAGGCGGTAAAAAGTTCCACCGCGGGGACCCGCAGCCGCCGCCGAGCCCGAGGATCCTCCTGTGCGGTGGGTGCCTGGCGTCTTCGCCGCAGCCCGCGCGGCGACTGGCGGCCAGCCCGGCCCGCGGAGCGCCGGCGGCGCAGGCTCGGGGCCCACGGGGAGCTGGCGGACGCCGCGCCCGCCTCTCCGGGGACGCGGCGCGGGGCGCGGGGACGCGCGGACGGCACACTCAGCGGCCGCCCCCGGCCTCCGCGCCGCCGGCCTCCCGGGAGCAGCTCCAACACGCGCGGGCCCAGACCGCCGCGGTTGTCATGGCAGCAGCTCCATCACTGACCGCAGCTCTCCGCTGGGCCGGCGCAGAGCGAGCTGGCGGACCGCGCGCCACGCGGCGGGCGCTGGGCGCGGGCGCACACCGTAACCCCAGCCGCGCCGCGCACTCGCGCCGGGAGCCGCGCGTGTCGGGCCGCCACGTCCCCCACTCCTCTCTCCCCCGACACGGCGCCTGCCCGGGAACGCTGTGCCCCTCTCGGCGGCTTCCCTGCGTGCGGGTGGGAGGGAAGGGCACGAGAGGGAGCTCGGGACCGCAGCAAATTGGAAACTGACTCGCACCTTCCATCCCCGGATGCCGGATGCCAAGGCAGAAGTTGCCAAACCCCGCCCTGGAGAGCTCAACTAGGTTTCCCACGCCGGGATTCTGACCCCGTGTGCGCGTCCACCGCTCGGCAGCCCCCTCTCCACGTGGCCGAGCTACAGTCCCATACCAGGCAGAGCTCTCCTGGGCCTTGGCGAGAAGGTGGAGCGCTTTCTCCCTCGCTGATCCACCTTGGAAATACTCCTGGCCCTTGAGTTGCGCGCTCTCGCTCTCCAGCTGGCAAATCAGAATTTCTTCCTACTGCGCCACGAGCAAAATTGTCCCTGTCCTACTCCACGCTTATTACCCAAGTATCTTATTGTAAAAATGCAAAAACTGGGAAAAACACGTAGAGATCCTAAAAAGTAATGACTGATTCTTATAAAATCCATCTGTGGCTTTATGATCACAACATAAAGTGGCGCCATCACCGTATCCGGAGGGGACCTGGTGGTAAGGCATTCTTAAGAGCCCAGCCTGTCAGTTTGGAATATGGACGCATTTCTTTTGGTTAAGAACTGAAAATCTCAGGCTTTCCTTGGGCCTGTCAAGAGGCTTTCTTTCTGCTCCCCCTGACAAAAGCCACCCCTTATTATGTGGCTTCCGCCCTTGTATCATAATTTAATAGTTGCTACATGCATTTGCTTTACTGCATTCGTTCTCAAATCCTTTTGTAAAATTAGCCTGGGCTCTGAACAACTGTTGCAATGACGTGTAATTCAAAAATAAGCTTTAAACTTATACCATTAATTGTGTTCGTTGCTCAAGGGCACAAAACTGTGCTACCTGTTCTCAGTTATAAAAGCTGGGCACAAATAAATACTGTACTACTATATACTATACTATGATAAATACTCTAATATAAATAAATACCGCCCATCCCCTGCCCCCCGTAAAAAGAGAACCACAGACATCTTAGGTCTAAAGTTTTTAATTAGAGCATCGTACCTCAGGAAGAAAGAATACTTGTCACTAGTTATGCCACCTATGTTTTATAAGTTTTAATAGAGTGAAAGTACGTGGCATCTCCTTCCCAGAATGCAGACATTAATGATGCAGGGAGGCGCAGCACGCTCTCCAGTGAGCTTCTGGCCGAGGGGGGTCATGACACTGGGAGGAGAGGCAAGGCCTCAGAGAGCAGCCAAACAACTTATTTTGGCATCACCCACCATTTTTAATGACACACATCTTTCCTTAAGACCTGAGCGTACCTGGGTTTTCTGTATACACATTGTACATAATCCTCTAAACTCCAAGATGCTCTTGTATCAACAGCCTGGAAAGACTTTTTTAGTGCTTTAATCTGTGCAAAGCTGAGAACTGGGGCTGGGCTTATGATTTTCTTCAATGACAGAGTTTGTCTCTTGAACACCAAGGGTGGGAGCCGTGGGGATGGGTCAGGCTGCCGTACAAGTCACGCAGCTCCTGCTGCTTGGTTGCCGGGCACACAGGTGACACGGCCGACTCACGCGCCTGCTGGTTCTAGTGCTTCTCAGGAGGTGCAGATGGGCTGTTGCCAAAGGCTGAATCAGCCCATGAAGGATTACTTGAGATGCAAGGAGTTACTGGAGAAGAAAGGAAAGCAGGAAAGAACATGAGATTCCGGGTGGGAGGAGAACAGGCAGGGCAAGAAAAGGAGAGGCAGAGATAAGATGAAGTGAGGCATTGTATAGTCTTAATAGCATGCAACAAATCCTGCCCTTGGGAAAAGGATAAACTTTTTATTTTTGCAGGGCTGACTCCCCCCAGCTCTAGGTATCCGGAGTCCTAGAGAATGGGGCCGTCATCTTTCTCTTCTGGAAGTCGGCTTCCTGGTTCAATATTTGTGGGTGAATACATGGGCTGAACTTAAGGGCTAGGGAATCAGAGAAATAACTACAGAGGTCTGATTTTTGTGTGAATCTATGCCTGTCTACAGTTTGGTGGGGAAGATTTCATTCATCTGTAAGGCACTGCTAGGGACCAGTATATCCATTTAGAGACTGGAAGGCCAAACCAGATTGAAATGGGAAAGGTAAAAGGGGGTGAGCTTTGCAATGAACAATGAACAAGTAGTTTATATCAGGAGATTTCTATGAAATTCTTGACTGAGTACTATGATAGGGAAACCCCCGGTTAAACCTCTTTTGGATATTTGATGACACATATGAAGACAACTTAAATGAGGACGGATTAGAGTACTAAGCGTATTGGTTCTGCAGTTGGATTGTCCATTCAGATACTGACTCCTTGATCCTTCAGCTGTGTGACTGGTATCTAATAATACCCGTCTCACCTATTTCATAGGGTTTTGGGGTTTTGTGAAACGTCCCCAAGATTATGTTGTAAGGTCTGGTAAGATGGCAGACATGGAAAAAACTGTCTTGAAGGAAGAGTTTATTCCTTGGCGTTCCCCAGAGGAGGGGCACACCACAGTATGCAGGGCCACATGGGGAAGCACCAGGGTGAGAGAGGAAGCAGAAAGGACAAGGAGAAAGCAAGGTCCAGAGACTTGATGGTGGTTTCCAGGAGAAGGAATGGGCAAGGTGAGGAGAGCAACCTTGAGCAGACTTAGGGTTGGATTTTTTTGAATAACTGTGGCAAGCCTGGACTCTGGATGTGGTCTCTAGTTGTCCAGTACCTGGCCCTGGGGTGACTCAGGGCAGGGGAAACATAGGCTTGGTGTGTGACCATTGGGTAGAGGAAATGGTTAGGGATGTGGGCTCTTACTGGGTTGGTTTGCATATGAAGGACATGCTGAAGGCAAGTTGTTTGCCATCTCTAGAAATTAGCTAGCCCTGGGAGAGACAGTCTCTCCAGAATTTGCAAGCCTCCAAGATGTCAAAGCATCTTAAAATACAGAATAGAAAACCTCAAAACTTGATTAATACAGGGTGACAATTAATGAGATCATTTGTCAAAGGACTCGGAACAGTGGAAGCGCTTAGTAATCATAAATTATGACTATATAGCAAAATCCCCACTTTCCAGTGATTACAACTTGTGACATGTAAAAAGTTACAAATGAAAGGATGTAAATGCCCTAGGTACCAACTAAAGCTCCAGTCCAGACCGACAGACGTCTAGATATTTAGGGCGATTTGTCGTAGAAAAGGCAAGTTGGATCCAGTGCAATGTAGTAGTTTTAGAAAACGTAAAGCAGGGAGGTTACCTGATCTGAGGAGCTTTAAAATATCACTTTGTCATGAAGAGAAGGGGTTGCGAGGGCACAGAGTGGGATTCAGGGAGAGTGCTGGGAGCAGAAGAGGGACGAAATGATGTCGGTGACAATGGTGATGGAGAAACAGGGAAAGGTAAGGGGCATATTGTGGAAGTACAGTAGTCAGGGCTTCCTGAGAGTCTGGATGGTGGGACTGAGAAAAAGAAGGGGTTGGGTTTGGGGTGGCACAATACCCTGTGATGAGGAGGAGTGCAGAAGAAATAGGTTTAGAGAGGCAGAGGTCGAAGGAGCGAGTGAAGTGCTGTAGGAGACGGTCAAGTGGAGCCGTGGGCTGGCAGCAGGAGGAAGGAGGCTGAAGCCACAGCAGAGCACTGAGGACAGCCCTAGCAGCTCACCTGGGCTCACTGTTAAAGGGAAAACGGTGATAAAAGTCTTTCTCTTTCTGCTCTGTGTGTGTGGCGAGGAGATGTTATCCATGGAACCCTCCCTCCATATCTAGAGGCCCCTCTGCCTTTGTCTGTGAATTAGAAATAAGCCCCATCAGTAAAAACTTTAGAACCTAAGCTGTTCTGAAGTTTAGTGATTCCACTGTTTTCAATTTGTCTCTTAATATACTTCCTCTGCTCGGCTGTATCTTAGCTTTTGACAGTAGATTCTAAAATTGTTTGGGGATGAAGCTGTGAATTATATCGGTATGGTTTTTTAAAAAGGCTACTCACTTACCCTTAATGAATCCAGGGGGCCCAGGTTTAAGTCCTTGTTTCTGCTGTAACTTACCAGCTATGATGTAGTTCAATCAAAATCCCTTGTTTTATTGGGTAGTGGGTCAGACCAGAACTTGGACACTGGAGTCCACCTGAATCCCACCTCTAAAACCTACTTCAGGGTGATTTTATACAATATCCTTAACTTTGATAATCCTTAGTTTCCCCATCTGTAAATAGAGACAATGATAGTAATGAATGCATACAGTGTTTTTGAGTGTTAAATGAAATACAAGTTGTCAGCACCCTGCTGGGCTCTCCGTAAGGACCCGATAAATGTTTTCTTATTACCTATAGAAAGAGACCTAATTCCCCCACCATCATAGGTTTTTTTCTCTGAAGTGGCTCTGGGGGCAGATTAGCTGTACAGAGCAGGGCAGACAAATTTCCAAGTTGTCCAGAGGTTTTGTATGTGTGTGTGTGTGTGTGTGTGTGTGTGTAATATGAGAAACTGAACAGATCTCTCTCTAATTTTAAAGAGTCAATTTTAGAACTAGAAGTCACCTAAGGATCAAAGTGGTTGTTAATATGGTTTCCTGGTACCATGGAGAGGCTGCCTAGATGAGGTTGGCTATGGGAAACTCTGGATCCAACAGAAATATCTGAATTTATCTAATGAAATTTATATCCAGTTGTAAAAGCAATTTCAAACTGTGTGTTATTTATAAATAAGGAAAACTTACAGCTTGTGTTTATCTGAGAGAAGATTGTACCCAGCTGCTCTGTGTGTGCATTAGAAAGAAATAAAATAAGAAGCCTGTGCATAATGCATATTTATATTCCAGAAACCGACCTAAATCAGGAGGACCCAGTGGGGCGGGACGATTGAGGAGGCATCATGGTTTAGCTGGGGGATGTTGTCTGTCTTGGGCCCTCAGGACATGCAGGTATTACCAGCTAGAGATGTTTGCTAGTGAACAGAGAGGTAAGAATTCAAAGTGAACTGAACCAAAAGCTTTCAGTTTTTAGGCTCAAGGAAGTTCCAAGACATGGAAACACATACCAGAATGTAATACTTCAGACGAGTCACAAGTTCTGTTCAAAATAAAATTCAACGCAATCCCTGTATAATAGCTGCCTACAAGATCAGTGCTAAAAAGGAATGAGGAACTTCATTTCTCTTTGTCTTTTTGCACTCTTGATAACCGAGCCAAATATATGTTTTTTTAATTGAGGTATAATTGACATATAAAGCTATGTTAGTTTCAGGTGTACAACATAATGATTTGATATTTGTATATATTGCAAAATGATCACCACAGTAAGTCTGGTTAACACCTGTCCCTACATAGTTACCATGGTTTTTCTTGTGATGAGGACTTTTGAGGCAAATAGATGTTCAGTGGTTTTCCTAGTCCACTGCTGACCTGAGGCCAGACTTCAGGTCAGTGGAGTCTTGCTCTGCCCCCCCTTCCATCATTGACCAAATCACACCCTCTCTGTCAGGCCCCATGTGCCCGGGCCAGTGAGAAGCACCAATAGTGGGCAGCAATTAAAATCCATGCTTTGCATCCCAGCCCTGCCTCTTGTAACTCTCTGATCTGGGGCACATTTCTTATCTTCTCTGAGTCTGTATGTTCTCATCTGTAAACAGGGTTAACAGGGGCATCTTGGCAAGGCTGCCCTGAGAATTAAGAAAGCTCACTCCTCTTGCCATGCCTGGAACAGTGACCGCTATCAATGAACATAAAATTCCTCTTCTCTTCTCTATTCCACAATGACTGAAATTGACCAAAACAAACAAAACTGCAATAGAAACGAAACAAAACATAAGGCACACAGATTCACTTTTTAAAACAATACAGAGGAGGTATTCCCCAAGACCAAAGGAGTGATCTACCGATGGCTGTACAATCCTGTTGCTGTAACATCAGCCTCCTTATCCTACATCCTGCCCTTCAAAGTGTCGTGCAGGTGCCTGCACATAACTGTCTCTGTCGCGTTAGTATTGCAGGGTCTCTGAGAGCAGGCACTTCTTTTGCTCATCCCTGATTCCTCTGCCATGGACTAGAGCCTGGCATGGAGTAAATACCAGAAAATATTTGCTGCACAAGAGAACTGATGTCCACTCTCCACGGTCTGTAGAATGTCAGTTAAGCTGACAGCCGAGAATCTGCTTCTTCCCATTCTCATTTCCTCCCTGGCCCCCAAACTCCTCAATGGTGGAAAATCATAAGGCTGAATCAACATCAATTGCACTGAACATCTCCTTCTAGAAAACCTGGAGACTCCTGCAAAGAGACCGGTTTCCACAAACCATACAATAAAATCCACCTCATTACTTTATAGCCACACCACATACAGTTCTATAAATCAAATGACCAAAAAAACTTTATATTGAAACCTACATAAAATGTGTTTTTTAAATGCTCAATAGGAGTTATTACAGTCTACCCCTCCAGAGTCTCATTACGGCTTCCACTATGACAGGCGGAAAGTGGATCATTCCACCCGAGAACCAGGGTGTGGAGGAGAGAATGCCTGTCAGGAGCCAACTTGCCTGGCTCTAAATCTGGACTTGCCACCCAGGACTATGGGCAATGGACCAGACTCCTCTGAGCCCAAGTCTACTCATTGGTTAGATTCACAACACTGTACTTTTTCTTCCTTTGAAGAACTGAACAAGTTGTATATGAGACCCCAGCAGAGGGCTCAGCACACAGGACGTGTGCTCTGATGCTTCACCTGCCCTCTCTCCCCTTCCTGCTAAAGTGAATCTGAGCTCCCTAGGTCTTAGAGAGGATCTAGGACTTGCATTTTATATTATATGTTGATTACCTGAAATCTCATATCGTTTGCCAAGCTTTAAAAAATATATTGTTCACTGATTTTGTTGACTAATTCGTTCAATCTTTCTTTTTTTTTTTTCTGACCAAGACTCATTGAATATATAGGCAGTTTGCTGGGCTGGGGGATACAGAGAACATGATATATCACCTGCCCATAAGGTGTTTATAATTTAGTAGGGCAAATGAATCAGATATTGTAATACAATATGATAAGATTTAAAATAAAAACATGCAAGGATGCTACAACATCTCAGAGTTGGACCTTCTAAATTAGGTGAGGATTCTTGGAAAGCTACTCAAAGGAAGTGACTCTTAAGAGCATTTTTAAAGACAGAGTGATTTAGGCTGCTGCTGGGTTTCTGATGTTGGCTACTGAGTGGATGACTGATATAACCAATCGCAGAGAAATGGTAAGGAGAGTGGATACTGAGTGGAGGGGCATAAATGGTAAATGTGGAAGGTAAGGTCAGTGAAACATCCAAGGAGAGCTTTCTGTTGGCATTTGGATATTTAGGTTTTGAGTCTGAGAAGGATACAATGTTTAGAGCTATGGATTCTATAATCATCTTTGTTTAGGTGGAGCTGAAGCCCTGGGTCCTGTGGCAGTTGTTTAGCACAAGATTCAGGGAGGGGAATGAAGCCTTAGATGTGAGGTCTGGTCAACAGAGATGCTGAGGGGTGTGGGGAGATCTCATGAAGGAGTCTGTGCAGTGGCCAGAAAATTAGAAGGGAATTCAGGGATCAGTGACCTCCTAGACTATTAAGAAGAGAGTGGTTAACGGTGTCTGATGCTAGGGAATTCAGGACAGTGAAGGATGGTCTGCCATGTGTTCAGTCTTCACAGTGGGGACAAAGGTGGCTTTGGCAGAAGAAGTTTCACTGCGGGGGCAGGAGCAGAAGTCAGTTGGTGAGCTGAGGGATGATGGAGAGAGCAAACGGTACCCAGGCTTTCCAGTTGAGTGTGACAGAATAAGAAGGGAGAAAGTGAGGCTCTAACTGCACAGAGATGTGGGTATGAGGGAGGCTGGCATTGGGTTTTATTTTATTTTATCTGTAGCCTGACAGCCCTCAATACTGATATATGGTGTTTGAAGATAAGAGTTTTGTGGACTTGTCAGAGACCTTCATGTGCTAATCACAGCATTTTGTATGTGGCTGATGAGTAACGAGTACATGTGGAATGAATTGTTACAGGTCATAAGTTCCATCTCTGGACCCACTCAGGGACAGACCAACAAACTGACATTAAAAAAACAATTACAGTGACCATTGTCATTACCATCACCATCATCACCACCATAATTGTCATCATCACCATCACCACCATCATCATCACCACTGTCATCATTACTATCATCATCACCACCATCATCATCACCATCACCAACATCATCACCACCACCATCATCACCATCACCACCATCATCATCACCACTGTCATCATTATCATCACTACCATCATCATCATCATCATCACCATCATCATCACCATCACCATCATCATCATCACCATCATCATCATCATCACCATCATCACCACCATCGTCATCACCATCATCATCATCACCATCATCACCATCATCATCATCACCATCATCACCATCATCATCATCACCACCATAATCATCATCATCACCACCATCATCATCACCACTGTCATCATTATCATCATCACTACCATCATCACCACCATAATCATCATCATCACCACCATCATCATCACCATCATCATCATCACCACCATCATCATCACCACTGTCATCATTATCATCACTACCATCATCATCACCATCACCACCACTGTCATCATTATCATCACTACCATCATCACCACCATCATCATCCTACTACATGCCAGATGCTAGGGTACACGCCTCACAGGTATCACCTCATGTCATCCTTTTAACATCTCTGTGAGAAAGGTATCATTATTATTAGATTAAGAAACCAGTGCATGGAGAAGAATGATTGTTTCTAGTCATTTCTAAGAATTCAAAGTAGAAAATGCTGTGTATCTTTTCCTGTCCCCATCACGGTTCACTGCTATATCAATAGCAACCATAACAGTTCCTGGCAAATAGCACATTCTCAATAAATATTTATTCAATTAATAACAAAAACTAGTTATGTGTCTCCATTTCATAGCCTCCAATTTCACAGATATTAAAGCTATTCAAGATGCACATTCCAAATATTAGATAATTGAAGAAATTTGTCTTCATTTGGACATTGGATGATATTTCATTGGTAGCAATTTAGCTTGAGGTGGAGAAGAATTAAAGTAGTTCAATGTGTGTCATTCCAGACTCCCTGTGCCCACACAGCACTGACATTGGACCACACCAGTATTTATCCTGGAGGAAGTTCCTCATGGTGGGAGTGCAGGTGGCTGGGTGAACACAAACTGTGTATGGGCTCTAGATATTTGTATTCTAATTAATGAGATAGAACCATACTAATCAGAAGCATAGCTTGTGAGGGACATGATCATTGTGATGTAAAGAGGAAGCCTCTCATAAAATGTTATCACATCACAGAATCCAGCTCTTATGTGTTTATTTATACATGTTCTCAAGCTCTCACACATGCACTTGTGCTCTGGTCACATTTTAACATGTCTTTTTATTGTGGGTTTTGGCCAAAAAAGTTTGAGGTGCGTTGGCCTGGACAGTCTCTAAAGTTCTGCTAGCCTCTAAGCATCATCACCACCACCACACTGACATCTAGGATTTGTCTCTGAGCAGTCTCTTTTCCTCACCACTAATGCACCCCCATGCCACCTCTCAACTGAACACCCATTTTTCTCTCTGATGTAATCCCAAAAGTTCACTCCCATCTCCTCCCAGCTGCTTGAGCTCCCAGTCACCTTGATGGATGGATTCAATATTACAGAGATCAAGACAGGGAAACAGAACAGAACAAAACAAAACAAACGAACAAAAAAAACCCACACACGCTCTGGGTCATGAGCTCTCCATTGCCGGTGGTGGCAGGAAATGCAGGCCGAGAACTGGCAAGGGGGGAAATAGAATCCACTCCTGACACTTCCTCCTCCAAGCATCAGGAAGTCTTGGGAAAGAGGACAGGATAGGAAATGGCAACAAGAAAGTAGAAGAAAAGGAAAGAAGGGAGCATCACAGGAGAGAGAAAGATGCATCCAAGCATCTTATATTAGAATTCTCCAGAGAAACGGAGCCAGCAGGATCAGAGGGACAGACAGACAGATATATATATGAAGATAGAGGCTAGATAGGATATATAGGGAGAAGATATATAATCCAATATCTACCTACCTATCTATCTCCCTACCTAACCTAACCTATCTAGCTAGCTAGATTTATTTCCAGTACCCGGCCTCTGCAGTTGTGGTGTGCCATGTCTGCGGAGCAGACCTGAAGACAGGAGACCCGGGGAGAGTTCATGCTGCAGTTCACATCTGAAGGCTGTGTGCTGGCAGAATTCCCTCTTCCTCTGGGAAGTCAGTGGTTTTCCATTAAGACCTTCAACTGCTTGGATAAGGCCCACCCACGTGATGGAAGTTAATTAGCTTCACTCAAAGTCTACTATTTTAAATGTTAATTTCATCTAAAAATACCTTCACAGGAACATCTAGAATAATTTGTCCTAAATACCTGGGTGCCGTGGCCCCGCCACTTTGACACATATAATTAACTACCACCCATCTCAATTTCCCTTTGCAGCAATCCTCCTAAAAGAGTTTAAACTGGTACTGCTTTCCTCCAGGAACATCCTAGAAAAGGGAAGGGAGGAAAACCTCTCTACCCGCTCCCAAGGTAGTTTATCACAAGCAAGCTAATGCCTAATGTTTCCTTCTCAAAAGACAAAGTCCAATTCATGCTTAAAGAATTCAAATTGTAAGACACTCGGGAAGAGTGCGTGCATTGGTGTGAGTGGATTTTATGGAAAGTTTGTTTTGTTGTTTCCGTTCATAGGTGGGGGAAGAGGTCCTAAAGCAGGTGGTACAGAAACCCGGGGTTAGATGTCATTGAGAATGGGAAAGAAATCAGGATGCAGAGAGGCTGAAATAACCTTGCAAGAATCCTAAGTGTGCACACACTTCAGTTTATCTAGATCTACTTTGGAAAAAACTCAGGATCTCCCCACAGTAAGACTACAGGCAGGAGCTGATATAGAGATGGTACCTTGAATCTGGGGAGGCCGAAAGGGGCTTGAGGGGAGGAGATACTTCAGGGCAAACCCTTGTTATAGAGGGAAGAAAATGAACCCAACCGTGTCTGGTCTCACACGTAGTGATCTCAAGCGTTCTCTCAAAATGGGATTGGGTGATGGCCTATAGTCTGTTCCAGAAAGGAACATCATCCAACAGATGCTGTGTCATGTGGCAAGACTCCAACCATCAATTAAGGAATGGAAACAGAGTAATGTGTGTCTGTCCTGGCCCTAAAGCTGAACTTAAACACAGTGCTTGGACCTCTTACCTCTACTAGAAAGACTGAGCTACTAGGTATAGGACACCAGAGAGAGAATTTAGAATCTGGTACTTGTACTGCTGCTATGAATAATAACAATAACAATAATAATAACTGAATGCATACAGCACACCCGAGTCTAAGGTAAATGACTTATACACATAATTGCATTTAGCCTGCCCAAGAATCTTAATTTTACAGGTGGAAAACCGAGGTTCAAAGAGGGATACTTGAACAAGATCAGAGCATTAGGAGTGAAGATCTCCCCCTAAAGGCCCAGTCCTTTCCTCTTAGCGTGGAGACATCAGAAGTGTGGTGCTCTCTGCAGAGAGAGAGAGTCCCCTCATCAAAAGCCAGGAACCCCATGTGTGTGAAAAGCACAACTGTTGTGGAAGCAGGAAGCTGGAGCGAGGCCAGGATCAGGGGTTGAGGATGGCAGAGGTTAAAAAGGGGAGCAAAAAACACAGGCGAGGCAGGATCCCTGCAAAAGCACAGGCTGCTTTAACGGAGGGCAAAGCAAGACTGCGAAATAAAGCTGCGTCTTCTGCTCTATTTTCCACCCTCTCCCTCCCCCTCTCCATCTGTCTGTCTCTTCCCATTTCTCTCCCCCTCTGTCTCTTCTCCCCTTGCAAATCTTCATCTGCTAATTTCCATCCAACACGTTTATGAATTAATTCCAACACTTCTCTCTCTGTGTCAAGATAGGCTGCTTTCTAACCTCCCCACCCTCTGGCAAAGTGTGCATTTTGTTCCACAGACTGTTTTTCTGACAACTCCTGGACTTAGTCATTTGCTCTGACGCCCACCCCAGTCACTGAGGGTCTGCAGAGAAGAGAGACCAGGTCTGCAGCTAGAAAACCTTGTCGGCAGGCGGTGAGGCTGAACGAGAGTGAAGCTGAGGGCCCCGGGGGCCTGCGGGGAGGAGAAGCAGGAGAATTTGATAACCTGCCCAGACTCTGAAATAGGGCACAGGTGACTTTCTTCTGCAAGAGGCAGGGTCTGTCAGAAATGAACCTCATCATACTCATTTTAATTAGCACAAACCAATGGTGCTGGGCAGGGGGTTCTAAAAATAGTTTTCTTGGAAGTGTAGAAACTAAGACAGACACATAACAGCACGCCAAGTTACATCCTGGTGTCTTTTCAGCTCTGAAATACCTATGCTTCCAGGCATGTTGAAACCACTAAAGAAGAGATTCTGAGATCTTCATGTCTTAAATCAATCAAGAACAAGTTCATTTTGAAGATGAGCAGCACAAAGAGATGGGGAGCTCTAAAGAGCAAAAGAAAGAAACAGCGTAGAAAGGGCCAGACATGGTAGTCTCTATATATGTGTTTGATAGATAGGCTGGTTGATTGGTGGATAGATGGCTGCATTTAAGGGGGAAGAACCAAGAGGATATGCTATTTGCAGACTTGGCGAGGGGAAGAAAGCCAGCGCCAGGCACAGGGATATGAGATGCAAGTAACTCCAGAGCATAAATATGCCCCAAGAACAGTAGATACAAATACACACAGGGGGCTGGTGCAAAGGGGCTGAAGAGGTCAGAGCTTCAGACTCTGGAGAAGTTACTTCCACTCTCTTGCCTTCGAGGTCCTCACCTGAAAACTAAGTCACTGATCCAGATGATCTGCAAATCCTGTTTCAGAGGTAATAGCCCATAGATCCATGCCCATTGTGGGAACACGGGCCTTTCCATTTGCATCTCTTTCTGCTTCAGCCCGTGCTGTTTCTCCTTTCCAAAGTGCCCTCCTCTGCACATCCAGTTCCCAAGCTCACCTCTACACCCAGCTCACAAGTCACCTTCTCTGGGTACATCCCCAGTTTCCCAGCATAAGTGTTCCTGCCTCCTCGGCACCTCCTCTGAATCATACCCTTCCTTACTGTCATCTTACTGCAGTGGGTTTGGCCTAGGTAAGTACAGGACACTTTCTCTTTTCTGTTTGATGGAGGATCAGTCAGTCTCTATCCTCAGCACCAAGCACAAAGCTTGGCAAAAAGTAGGTGCTCAATAAACTAAATTTACTAAGTGAACGGGTATGACACTTTTCTGCAGGAGGGTCATCTTCCTAGCAGCCTTTGTCTTTAACTGGACTGTGCAGCGCTGCACAGCAGACGGCCGAGGATGCTTCCTGATGAATTGTCTCAGGAAGAAAACCCAATAAGAGAAAAGCCAAGCACAAAAACTAGTCCAATTATCATCCCGATTCCAGGCCTGAGCTCCCCACGCCTACACACCCTTCTCTGTCACGGCAAAGACAGCTTTTCCCAGACAAAGGAGTGAGCCTGGAACTCACGTTTCTTTGCAATTAGCAAGCTCCCACATGGTAAACAGGCTCATTTTGCTTGTACATCAGCAGTTTGCCTAATCAGTGATTTCCACTCAGAGCTGGAGGAAAAGATTTTGAGTCTAGACTGCAGTGTGAGTGAATGGAAGATGGTGGCTCAGAGGAAACCCTGACTGTTATTCTTATATTTGTCATAGAGGGGGCACCAAGTTAAGGATTTGGTCATTTGTTTCTTTAGAGATGCTCCTTCAATGCGCAAATCCACCTTTAAAATGGCTTTTCACGCTGGCTCTCGCTTGGGCTGTTGCACTTGTACGATTCTAAATTTAAAGACAGCCCACCTTCCGGAGAAGACCCGGCCAGCTGGGATTGGGGCACACGGGGCGCTTGGGGAGCTGCTGCGTGGATCCAATCACCAGCAATCACGTAACTGCATTCGATTTTTGAGTCTTTGCCTTATTTTGTGCCAGATGTGCTTTCATCAGGAGCTGTCCCCCAATGTAGCTTTTCACTTCAGCACCTCTGACCTCAGAACATCAAGTCCCCACCAGTCTGCCTTCCCTGAGTAGACGAGAAACAAAGACAGAGACCGGCTTATCTGCCAGACAGAACAGAAGCCCTGCTTGGCAGAGTGCACAGGGAACCATGAATGTGGACGTGCAGCTGTGACACTTAACCTGACCCCCCACGCCAAAAGCATGGGACCTTGGCGGGGCATCACCCACCCACACTCAGGACCTCACAGGCATGACAGGGCAGCTTCAGGTTCCTTGGGAAATGCCTGATCCCTGTGTCCTAGAATTTTGGACTAGGGAGGGATCTCAGACATTGTTTGTGCGAACCTGTAGCTAACGCTAAACTCCTGTGTGCGACCCCTGGCTCGTGGTCCCCGGGTTTTTTCGGGGCACTTCCATGCACACAAGTATCACTACATCACAGATGGCCTTGCGATATTGACAGGCAGCTCTTGCTGTTAGAATGTTCTTCCTATTTCACTCATTCAAATTTCTGACCTAGCAGAAGAGAAATGGGAGGCAGGAGAGGATGCCAGGGTCAAGGTTGTCAGTAAATATTAGTTCTTCTTCCTATCATAACAACAATATTATTATTCCTAATTGTTGCCACGGTTGTTGGTGCTGTTTTATCATTATTTATTATTATTTTCCACCTGAGCATTGTCCCCGTCCTAGCTACAGGGCCACCAGCTGTGTGTTGACCCCCCTCTGGTGTTACACACCTGCACCTGAGTTATTTCCCCCCTGGATGTCGGCTCAGGCCAGTGAACATACATAGCAGGATCAGGGCCCTGCCCATCCCGTGAGCAGCAGTTGTTGGGAAGCGAAGCCTTCAGAAACTGATGAAGGAATCTTTCTGTGCTGAGCCCAGACAGCAAGACACATGCACACAGCTGTGAGAGGAAAGGTACAGTCCAGGAAACAGCCCGGGGTGGGCGGCAAATGGCAGATGAAGCTGGAGAACGTGGGAACACAGGTAAAAGGAAAGAACCCTTTCTGCACAGACCCTGTCTGAATAATGCTGACTCCAAACACACATGGAACGATGACTTGAACAAGAAGAGAATCACCGGAAACACCTGGATTCCCCATCTCCTCTGACAGAGACATGTTATGGACGCACACGCAGCAGACATGAGCATGCCATCACGGTCAGAGCATGGACTCTGAGTCCTGCAGATTGGGTCCAAATCATGGTGCCACCACTGAGTAAGGATATCCCCTGAAGGCATGTCTCATAGACCCTCAGAGCCCAGGTTTCTCATCTGGAAATGGATGGGGGTGATGGCACCTGTCCGTTTGGAGGCGGGAGGACGTCATGAAATGGCGTGGGGAACATCAGGGTCTTTGTTGAGAGGACCGCTGTCCCTTCCCTGCCTCTGCCCTTCTCGCCAGCCCTCCCTGTTCCCCTCTCTCCTCCTTCCTCACCCCCATCAGTGCCTTCAAAGCTCAGCCAAGCTCCCATTCTTCCATGATGTCACCGTCCTCCCCAGGGTCCCCTGGGACACCCCACAAGACACTGTGGACAGCACAGTTTAACATGAACATCATGTGACATGAACATCATGTGACATGACCATCTGCTAGGCAGACTCCACTGCCCCTTTTCTGAAGGCCAGAGAGGAGGGTATTCTCAGGCTATCTTGATGAGAAGACTGAGGCCTGGCAGGTGTGTGTGGCTTGGTAGAAGCCTCACAGCCAGACAGTGGTGGATCCAAACTCAGGTCAACATCCTTCCAATCCCTGCTCTCTTTACATGGCAACGTGCTCTGTTTTGCATTCTTCTTTCCCAGGTGTTATTCCTACCTGTATAAATAATTTGTTCAGGATATGAGCATTTCCTACACTTTTCTCTGTCACTGCTCATGCATGGCGGACAGTACAGGAAAGGGGAGATAATCTCAGTTCAGATTTGGACCCTGTGTGACTAGGCGAGTTCCTTATCCTCACCAGCCTCATTTTCCTCACCCAGAAGGACTAGCCATCCAACCTTATAGGGTTGCTATTACAATTAAGTTCATTAATCTTTGTTAAGCACTTAATACATTTTAATGTGGATGCAGAGATGAGCTGCTCCTGTTCTTCTTCAAGGGAATGCTCGCTGGTCCAGCTGCTGACAGGGCTGACAGACGACGGCCTCTGGGATCTCCTCACTTTCAAGGCAGGGAAATCCCTCCCCAAGTGGGATCCCCCCAGTTCTTCCCCAGGGAAATCCCTCCCCAGTACGGCCCACCTCCAATGACCGATCAAGGCTCAGAGTAAAGGCCTAGTCATTTCCACCCAGTGAGAGAAGATCCTGACTGAGCTGTGTCACCCCCTTGACCTTGACCTCTGACGCTCCTGTTCCCACTCCTCCCCCCACCACAGCTGTTGATTCCCAGGGACTTCCCTAATAAATATCTTGTGCCCCAAACACCGCCTCAGAGGACCCAGCTTAGGACCGTTATAATCATCACCATCAAGGCCATTATCCATTTTTCCCAGCCTCTTCTTATTGACGTGCAAACTTGCCTCACAGGGTTGTTGTGAGAATTTTTTAAATGCTGTGTGTGGGTCCCTGGCAGAGCACCCCACACCTGGGACGGGGCTGACACAGCTGTGGGCATCTCGCAGAGAGTTATGTGCATACTTGACAGTCTGTTGACCCTTAAAGGCTAGAGGGAGCAGCGGGCAGCAGTGATGCTCTTGGATGCCCTGAGAGATGGACCACGTGATGGCCAGCCTTTCTAGATGCCACAACAGCAGACTCATCATCTCGGGAATCACTTGCTCTTAAAGCCACACTTGACAGCAGCCTCCTTTCTCTCCATGCCCCAAGCAGTGCGTTGATATTTGTAAAGATCCTGAAACTATTTCACATACATGGGTTTTATATCTTTACTACATATTATTATGGATTATGATATGTGATAATATAGTAATCAACAAATAGTAATAATATAATAATGCCCGAAATGTTTGCTTTTTTTAAACTATTATTACTTTATCTTCATCCCAAGAACAATGTTTTAAATACTTCCTAAAAGCTTTAGTGAAAAGAAGAAGCACAGAAATAAATGAATGAAAATGAATCATTGGGCCAGAACAGGTCCTTGGTCCTTGGTTTGGGTGACAGATGTCATGTGTGTCTATCTGATTTCGGCCCTGCCAGGACCCTCCTAACCCTGTGCGTTCAACGGGAGAGCAGGACATCACATCTGCAAAACCCATTTCCTGGCGTGCACACCGACCCAAACTTCATCCCACTTTACCTAACAGCTTTTCACAATTTGTCTCAACCCTCCTGTCTCCCCTTGGTAGAAATGTAGCCTCTTTAAGGTCTGCTCACCTTCACAATGAAAGGGAAAGGCAAAAACTCCACCAGATCCTACACACAGACTGAGCTGACTCTGAGCTCTGCCTAAAGGAAACAACCCCACAGCCACTACCAGGGACGAAGCAACCAGACGGAAACCCAGTCAGCGTCCACCATGGGAGCTCAGTCAAGATGCAGTGGGCTTGGGTCAGAGACTGTGGGAACCGAGGGAAGGAGTGAGACAAGAGACAGGTGACTCCATCATCAACAAGGAGGAGAGAGAGAAGTATGACTCATCCATTGTTTCCATGTTCAAGGCTGGCGATGCTGTCAGACAGGAGAGTGGAGGCGGTCATGGCAGGAGTTGGTTTTAAAAGAGTTTAGTGGGTTGTTCATGGCACCTTGAGTCTGAACTGTCTTCAACAGGAGACAAGTGAAGACAGAGAGGTCGTCTGGAGATGCCTGGGATTAGAGTTGGTTGCTGATGAATGACACCCTTGCTAATAATAAAGTGCAGGGAGAGAGTAGGTAGGAGACAAAGCCCTGGAGGGCAGCAGTACTCAGAAGGAGAGCCTGGAACCGGGGAAGCATCAAAGAAACCAAGAGGAAGGGAAAGTCGAAGACACATGGGCAGCTCTGCCCCATGATGCAGAATCAGATCTGAAGGAGTGTTGGCAGTTAGGCCAGATTTTTGACCTTGGAAAGAGGAGAAAGTGCTGGAGGGAGAAGCCAGTCTCAAATGAGCTAAAAAGTCAGGAGATGGAGCACAGAATAACATCTAGACTACACGCTCAAGGGTTTTACAACAAAAGAAACAAAGAAATAGAAGCCCATGGAAGTGAGGGATGCTGGGAGAAGTCTGTGACTACTATCGTGGCTGCGTGTTTGGATATTAATGTATTTTGGGACTTGCGGGAAGGAAGTTACAAAAAAGATGAAATAATAATGCTGCGGGGCAGGGGAGCCGTACGTGGCATCCAGGTGACCCACTAGGTGCCTCTCGCACGCCCCTGCCCAATGGTGATGACGGATGGATACCTGTGCAGCAGCCCTCGCCTGAGAAAAGCTCAGAGGGATGGCAGCCTTGCTCACACCCCCAGGTATGCCATGGGGAGCAGCAGAGGGGCGTGCTGCAGGGTATCCAGATGGAGAATGGAGGAAAAAGAGGCTGAGTTTCAGTTGCAATCCCAAAACCAGCTGCAGAGTTGGGGGCAGTAGTTCATCTCGCTAACATTCCCCTACTAAGTCTCCTCTGGGAAGAACACCCCAGTAGAATCCTGGAGACACGGAAGAAATGGGTCTGGGTGGCACAAGGTGAGCTATGGTGGATTTGGAGACGTGCTGTGCAAATCTCCTTTTAAAGGAGGATTTAGTAGGGTTGTCCTGCTATGGGGAGTGTTAGTAACCCCTGCAGGGATAACTCGGCTACAGGGAACTAACTGCCTTGTCTGAAGGCATGTCCTTCTTAGGGAGGCCCTGAACCAATGAGTGGTTGAGGTAGCGTTTAAAGGCCAAGTCATTTTGGCCCAACATGGGACATGTATCAGGCCATTTAGGCTCTAGAATGCCTGGTGAGGTCAGCTGAAGCTCCTGCTTCCACATTGTAGCTCAGTTTCTTCTGCTTAATACGGCTTCCTTTCCTTTTTCTCCCTCTAAAGGACACTGCTTAATAAACAAAAATCCAACGAACTCAAAACTTTGATATTAAGGGAGTTTGTAAATAGGCTGATAGAAATCGAAATAATTCACATTTGGTGGCTCCAACTGTTTTTGGAGTTATGGGAATCTAGGTCATTTTTTAAGAATGTGAGAAAGCACATGGGGCTTTAGAAAGGAAATCCATGTTTGGAGGAGCCACTCTGGGGAATATGAGTGGGAGATGTCCACATGACAGGGATGAGAGTTTGTGCTTCATGCATGTTTGTGTTTCCATTTAAGTGTATTTGTCAATTGTACAAAATGGTTAATAGAAGAAGAAATCTCTAAACAGCAACCATGGAGATCACCAGGACTTTAACAGCTTCATGAAGTGCTCACATCAAAAAGACATACGTGGGGCTTCCCTGGTGGCGCAGTGGTTGAGAGTCTGCCTGCCGATGCAGGGGACAAAGATCCCACATGCCGTGGAGCAGCTGGGCCCGTGAGCCATGGCCGCTGAGCCTGCGTGTCCAGAGCCTGTGCTCCGCAACGGGAGAGGCCACAACGGGTGGCCTTTTAAAAGGTTTAAGCCACTATTTCTTTTAATATTTTGTTCTGCTCCTTTTCCTCTCTCCTCTGTTGGGACTCCCACTTCATGTATGTTGGTATGCCTCATGGTATCCCAGGCATTTTTAACTCTGTTCATTTTTCTTTATTCTTTTTTCTCTGTTTTTCAGATTGCATAATTTTTATCAATCTATGTCCAAGTGCAATGACTTCTTTTTCTGTTTTTTACTTGAAATCTACTGTTGAGTTTTTTTAGTAGTTTTTAAAAAATATATCAGTTATTATAGTTTTCAACAACAGAATTACCATTAGGTTCTTTTTTTAATTTTATTTTTATTTATTTTTTTGGCTGCGTTGGGTCTTTGTTGCTGTGTGTGGGCTTTCTCTAGTTGCGGTGATCTGGGGCTACTCTTCGTTGTGGAGAGTGGGCTCTAAGCACATGGGCTTCAGTAGTTGTGGTACGCGGGCTTAGTAGTTGTGGCTTGCAGGCTCTAGAGCACAGGCTCAGTAGCTGTGGCACACGGACTTAGTTGCTCCATGGCATGTGGGATCTTCCTGGGCCAGGGATCAAACCCATGTCCCCTGCATTGGCAGATGGATTCTTAACCACTGCACCACCAGGCAAGCCCTCTTTTTTACAATCTTTTATTTTATCTTCTCTATTTGATGAGGCATCGTGATAACACCTTCCTTTACTTCTTTTTGCCTGGTTTTCTTTAGTTCTTTGAATATATTTATAATGGCTGCTTTGAAGTCCTTGTTTAAATATAACATCTGGGCCCACTCACAGGGAGTTTCTGTTGCCTATGTTTTTTTCCTTGTATGGGCCACTCTTTGCTGATCCTTTTCATGTCTCATATTTTTTTGGTGATAACTGGATATTTTAGATAATACATTGTGGCCACTTTAGATACTGATTTCCCCAAGGACATGTTTTATTTTCTTGTTTGCTTGTTTGTGACTTGTCCATTTCCCTCTTTATAGTTTCTAGTTCTTTGTGCCCCTCACCTTCCATCCTAAAGGGGCAGGTGTACCAAAGCACCTTGTCTTCACATCCATCATGGTTCCAAGACATTTTTTTCCTTTCAAATTTATCTTATCTTTGAAAAATTCTCAAGACTTATGTTTATATAGGCACATAAAAATATTTTATTCATGTTTGGAGGTGACTTGCCTAAAACAGAAGCACTATTTTGGGGGGGTGCTTATAATAATATATAATATTATTATTATATAATAATAATATATATTATAATATAATAATAATATATAATATTATTGTCAAGTATACTGCATACTTTATTAATTTTAATACTAATATTAAAATAGATAATTAATATATATTAATATAGAGAATCATACAGTTAAAAATACAAAGGGGAGGAAATTTAAAGCAAAAGCAAAAACAAACAAACAAACAAAAACTAGCTCTTACTTCAGTTTAAAAAGAGATCAGGTGGTTACCATGGTCCTGAAAAGTCCACAATCATATACACTTGATTCTGGACAGTATCAAGCTGATCTCCTTTGGAATGTCTACAGAACATATTTCAAATTATCTTGGCAGTCATGGCTCTTTATAATAAAAACCCAACTTTTCCCTCCCCCCCAGCTATTAAATGTTTTATTTTTAATGAAATCATTTTCCCATGAGTATCCTATAAACCCTCACTTCAAACATCACACATGTCTCCTATATATGCATTTTCCTGTAAGATTTAACTCAAATCTTACCTCCACTATAAAAACTTCCTCCAGCACTCCAAACTGAAGGGATCCTTCATTTTTCTGAGCTGCCATAGCTTTTACTCTGTGTACCTTTCCTTTGGCAGTTAGGAAGGCACTTCTTTGTGTCCTATATTCTACTAAGTCTTTGCCAATCAAAATGTGTCCTGTTATTTCCTTGGTATATTCTAGCTCCTCAAATTGACTCTCAGCTCCTTGGGTGCAGTGACACAGTCTTTATTTTTCTTTCTATTCCTTACAGCACACTGCTATAGGGTTTTTAACCCTTTACACATAGTGACCAGCTATAATAAAGAAGTCTTTTCTTCCAGATGTTGAGAAAGAAGGCAAGCTAAAAAAAACTCTTTTAGATTCCTCCTGGTAATGGCTCTGACAAGATCAGCGGATGTCTTAATTCCCTTGAGGACACAGACAAACTATTATTTCACTCATTCTGATAACTTGCACATGGCAGCTGATCAGAGAATATTGGGTAAAACTCCCCAATGGCTGAAATGTAGTTTGCTGTGCCATTCTCCCTTTATTTTGTTCCTTTCCACTAACTAACGCTCATGTCCTTAGTGTGCTAAAACAAACGAGAGCAGACCTTCATGACTTTATCAGTGTCTAGGCGATCCTTGAAGCCCCCTGTAGACACTGCCTTTCTTCACATGACTTCATATGTTCACTCCCAACCGCCATTCCTGGTTCTTCTGTGTATTCATGTTGCATTGTGGCTTTTCTTCGCTCGCCACTTCTATCTCTTTACAATATGAATAAAATATTTTTATGTGCCTTCATTTTCCACTTCTATCTCTGACTTGAAATGGCCCCTCTGTGGAATTTTCAGTGGCTAAGAGCTTTCCCCCTTACGTGTCTGTGCAGAGGTGACAGGTAGTGAGTGAAGCCTAAGGACACATGGCTATGGAGGCTCCAGGGAGGCTGTGTCCACTGCAGCCCCAGGCTGAGGACAGGCTGCTCTGTCACCGTCCTCTCACTTTCCCCGCCATCTCTTTTACTCTGTGTCCTCCCTCCTCTAAAGTACATCCATGGAAGAGTCACCACCATCTGTCCCCAAATTCGGATTTGTGGGATCCTAAAACCACCAAACCATGCCCCGCGTGTGACTTACTGTACTTCTCGCACAAGAGCCACCAGTGCTGCTGCCACCACAGCTGCCATTCCTCCCGCTGAGCATTATTGTGGAGGCACTTGCTTTTTCTGGGGCTCAAGGGCCCAAGTACTTGCTTCCCCAGGTACCCAGAGACAGGGAAAGGGCATGCCCATTGGCGCTGGTCCCCTAGGCAGGGCTGCTGTGGCTTCCTGTTCAAGGCATCTTCCCCAAGGCAGTAGTTTCCTGGCAGCAGTGGCTTTCCAATGTTGGTGGCTTTGATTGGGAATGGGGACAGCTTCTTGTGTGTAAAACAGAATCCGTTGGTGGCCCCAGTTCTGCAGTGAGCCTTTCTGAGCGCTCAACCTGCTCTGCCATCCCTCTCAATGAATGGGCGTGCCGTTTCATGTCCCACACTAAGTACCTCTGTTCAAACCAGATGCCATGTATTCTGCTCTTTGCGGCTGGAACCTGCCTGACACAAGGGCTGGCCACCTACCAGGGGTTGTCTGAAAGGCACTGGCAATGCACAATTCCCAAGGTCCTATTCATCGCTGGGTGAATGCCCCCCACGACATGTCGGGGAGAAAGCTCCATTATTCATTTTCTGCTGCTGCATCTCCTTCTGTGCGTTTTTATTAAAGCCATTGTTTGTCATGGTAAGCAGCTGTTGCCCCAAGAAGAGAAACTGTCAAGTGATATGATGTTTGGAAATGGTGACATTTTCCTCTTAATGTCTTTTTCCTCCTTTTCCCTCCAACCTCTCTCAAACTATGGCTGCAGTGGCCATGGGCAGCCCAAAGGACAAGAGGCTCTGTTTGCTGCTGAACAAAAACAGAAGCAGAAACAGGCCCTTCCTTGTTGCTCTGCAGTCTTCGTGGAAACCGTGGCCCTCTGCTCACTCTGCTCAAGGCCCCAAGTACTCACATCACAGGTTAGAGGTTGGTCACCTTTGCACGTAATTTCGATGATGGGAAAGAGCGCCTTTCACTCCCCAGAGCGTCCTGCCACCTGGAACCAGGGATCGGGAACCTCTGGGTGTCCCCAGGTCTAAGGAGAGCCTCTCCCAGCCCTTGCCTGGCACTCATCCCTCAGCTGACCCTCTGCCCGAGCAGTGCCAGCAGGATGACCATTTTGTGTTTGCTACTTGTTTGTTTTTAATCAACTTGTCCTCCAGAGCCAATGCCTGCCTTGGTGGTGGCTTTTTACTCCTGGAAGAGGCTTCTTCATCCACGCTTTGGGCTCAGTTCTGGCCTAGATTTAAAGACAAATGTTGTCCTCATTCTAAGGGATTTCATGCATTTTGTGCATGACGCCAGCTTGGCTCTGAGCAGGTGAGCCTCGTCAGGAAGTAGACTCGCCCACCTCCCTGAAAATCACTAACTCAAATACGCCTGCTCTTATAAAACCACACCCTCTGCTGCCAGGTGCTCATCTAACTACTAGCTTCTCTTCGACAACTCTGTGGCCCTCACCATGGGCTCCTCCACTTCCTCAAGAAAGACCTCTATTGTTTTCACATCCGCCTGAACCAGCTTGGATTTCATGGTCTGTTGTCCACTTGGTCCAATGCCTTAAACTCCCTTGCTCCTTTTACTCTTTTTGTCACAAGCTTGTCACCAAATTCCAAGCCTGGAAGAAGAACCCAGCTCCTCTGAGCCTTAGCTGAGAAGCACAGCACAACAGGATAGGCTGATTTCTCCATAAACTCATGCTCGCCCAAGCTAAGGGGCCTCACAAGCCTGTCCTGCACATTTTCTTTTTTTTTTTTTTTTTTTTTTTTTTTGCGGTACGTGGGCCTCTCACTGTTGTGGCCTCTCCCGTTGCGGAGCACAGGCTCCGGACGCGCAGGCTCAGCGGCCATGGCTCACGGGCCCAGCCGCTCCGTGGCATGTGGGATCTTCCCGGACCAGGGCACGAACTCGTGTCCCCTGCATCGGCAGGCGGACTCTCAACCACTGCGCCACCAGGGAAGCCCCTGCACATTTTCTAGTATTCATCCTGCCACCCCAGGGCGCCTTTTCACCTCTCCGTCCATCTCCATCCTTAAGTCCCGCTCACATCCTCTTGCTCTCAGTGCACAGGCCTTCCACCTTAGAGACAGTGAGAAGCACTGCTGGGACCTTTGTCACCTGAGCACACAAGCCCATCCGCATCCGGGCTTTCCTTCCCCTGGTTATGATGAGGTGCTATCCCTCTTCCTTGTCTTGCCTGATAGCTCTACCCATGCTTTTGATCCATCCTTCTTGGTTTCCCAGGCAAATAATCCTAATGAACACTCCATGAATTTATTGTACATTCCGCCTCACCATCTCGAGTTTATCTTCCCCACTGGCTTTTAAATACATGAAAAGTTAAACTTAAAAAAATATTACTTGGGCCTTTATCTTCTAGCTATTTCTCTATTACTCTTGCACCATTTTAGACAAGTATCTGAAATCATGCTCTTTCTCAGCTCTCATCTCCCAGCCACACATCTACACACACCGATATCTCCACCAGACATTCCTTCCTGTGGCCTCTGGGAACATCAAGAACACTATTTCCACTGGATACTCTTAAACCATCTTCTTGCTATCTCTGTATCTTTCAACACTTTCTCCTCGTACACACTCTACTTTGCCTTGATTTCCTTCCTTCCTCTAAGTCTGTTCCTTCTTTGTTTTCATTGCGAGTTCTTCTTCCACCTGGCTTTTGAAGGTTGGAGCTCTTCAAGGCCCTCTTATCTTTAGATTCCATACTTCCTCCAGAGCCTAGGGCTTCAATGGTTACTTATATGAAGGTAACTCGCTAATTGGTTTCTTAAGCCTACAGTTCTTTCTCTCTCTCTCTCTCTCTCTCTCCCCATTGCTTCTGGGACAAACCTACTCATTTTCTCAAACAGTTATGAGCACCCAGCAGGAGGCAGGTGCTGTTCTAGTTATTGTTTATACAGAAGGGGACAAAGTACACAATGGCATTGCCACATCAAACCTAGTGTGTCATACAAAACAATACATAAAAGATAAAAACAAAATACAGTGATAACAAGTGATAAGTGCTCTGAAGAAAACTAAAGCCGGGTAAGAGAATAACAAGCAATAGAAATCCTATTTTAAATTGTGTGCTTATGGAAATCCTCTCTGATGAAGAGACATTCAATCAAAAACTCACAGTGAGGGGATGAACCACGCGACGTTTTGGTGGAAAATAATTTTGGGCAGAGAAAATAGCGAGAACAAAGACAACCAGGTGGGAGCATATGAGGTAAGTATATAGGAATATAAACTCATCATAAAAATGAAACCTATAGGAGTCCCCTGATTTATTCAACTCCTCCAGCCTGGATGTCTATCTGAGTTTTCAGGCAAGAAACCACACTTTCCATATCCAATCCATTACTAAGTCCTATAACATATATTTCTCTGAGAATTCTCCTCTATTCTACCTGGTGAGATATTTCCTGTTCCCAGCAGCTTGCTCTGCTTCCCAGACTCCAGCATCTGTGCAAACACAGTAGGCTTATCTTCTATGTGGTGGCCTCTCCTGGTTTCCCCATCAGATTGCACCTAAGCCATGCCTGCCCAGCTGTCTCCTGAAACATGAGTTAGTGATATCGACTACTTGTCTAACATAAGGTGTTACTGATCTGGTCATGGGAGAGTGAGTCCTTGGAGGTAAATTCTACTGTGAACATCAGGACGAAGGGAAGAGATGCCAGCAATTTCCAGCTGATTTATATGCAGCTGCTTCTCTGCTGTGCTCTTACAAGGGGGGATGGGTACTGGATTTAGGCGTCAGGCTGGGTAGAATGAGTGAGGGGGGTGCTCAAACTCAGAACATGGGATTTGATGATGTCTCAGTCTGTAGTCTCTTAATGAGGTGGTGTTCATGAGGGAAGCTATTTCTCCCATCAAGAATATCTCCTATAAAAAGTAGACAGTCATTTATTAATCCCTAACAGTTGATGTGGCCAATGGCATGCCACCTCTGACTTGTGTTTATTTCCTTTCTGGAGGCCAAGGATGAGGTTAGCACAGAGAGTAACAAGCGGCTCCAAATTCCCATCAGGTGTTCAAGTTGATTTGCAGGAAAATGGGATGATGGTTTTATAACAGCTAATAGAGTTTCTGATTTAATGCAGCTGCTAGAAATTAGCAAGGACTCCACTGAAAGCTTCCCAGTCACTTATAATAACAGGATAATAAATCATCCCCAGTACTTTCTGTCATTTATGATTCTATTAGAAACCGAAGACCTGGTTCAGCTACTCTTCTCAGTTTATTTTTCATTTATTTACTAAATTACCTTTTAAAGTTCAAGGGGAAAAATAAAGCATTGTTCTCACTTTGCTGTCAAATATATGAGTGACTGAGTGTCTCCATGGTATTCCTATTGCAAAGGGAGTAGGGAGGAAGAGGCAGAATCTTTACATGAAGTCATCTAAACTTTTTGAAACCTTAATTGTTTTGGGAGCAGTGTCATGCATCGTGGAAAGTTGCTGGATGTTGTGTCTGAAGACACTTGTTCTGTATCCCTGCTCTTCTGCAACCTACCTGGGTGACGCTGGACCAATCTTTCAGTGTCTAAGGGTTTTCATTTCCTTATTTGTAGAAGTGGGATTTTCATCTCTCCCCTTTATCTATTTGCATGGTAGTTGGCGTGTCGCATAAAACAATAAATGCGAAAGTGTTTTGGAAATTATCAGGCTTGATGGATGTTAGTTATTTCCGTTTATGAAGAGCTTTGTTTTGTTTTTTGGTGTTTTTTTTTTTTTTTGCTTGTTGGAAACACTTATTCAAAATAGGAAGCACTGATTGCTAAGCTATTTACAGCTGTTTGTTCTCCCTGCCCTATGCTCCTAAGGAAGATCTATCTCTTTCTCTGTTGGATCTCTGAGCCGAATTCTCCACTGTGTCAATAACAACTAAATAATACCCCCAGAATACCCAGCCTGGAACTGAGCCAGCTTCCTTCTCAGTTTAGCTCATAGATAGTTATCTATTCATTTGCATTTTCCAAATCACAAGAAATCACGTGTCACTCTCACTATACATGAAGACACACACTCACACTCATGTGGCCATATTTTTTCATATTCTTATAAATACACCTTGGTAGAACCTATGCCATCTAGTCCTTGAATTGTAAGTATTAAAAGAGATGTTTAGGAGCCATGGGAACTGTTGTACCCAGCAATAGCAGACATAATTATTTAGTGTATGTATAGGAGTCTTTGGTGACCTACCTGATCTATGAACCTGTTAACATAGGAAGCCGTTTCAATACACGTAATTCAGTTCAAAGAGGTTATTAAGATGTCTCTCTGCTGCTTAGTGCTATGGTGCCTAGAAAGAAATATGGTACAGTTTCTTGCCCTAAAGGAGGTTATAATCGCATTGGAGAGATAACAGATGCACACAGGAAATCATTGGTGGAATCGTGAGATGATACATGGTTGATTAAGAGTTGAAATGGACCAGGGTACTCATGGGAGTCCTGGCAGAAGACGTGGGAGCTGAGCTGAGCCACAAATGCTTGGTGGACACGGAGGGTCTCAGAGGAGAGAGAAGGGATGGAGAAATGGCTTTGCCAGGCTGATGGTGGCAGAAGCGAATGCCGGACGCAGGACGCATAACTGGGGCTCCTGGCCGACCCGGCAGGCAGGACCATCACACTCAGCAAAGGCGGTACGACAAAATGCAGTAGCCGGTGAACGTGAGTGGTCAGGCCGGAGATGAAGGTAGGCCTTCATGAAGGGCCAAGCCTGGGAAGGCTTTAACAGGATGAGACTTTAACATCTAATAAGCAAGAAGCCCCTACAGTTTTAAGGAAGCAAGGGTGGGTGTGATCAGATTTGGGTTAAAATCGTCACTCTGATATCACAGCAGAGAGGAGGGAGTGGTAGCAGGGAGACCGGTCAGGAGGCTTTTGCCATTAAAATGATGAGAGCTTAAACTAAACCAGCTGTAAAGCAGGCACAGCCATTTGCAAAATAGATACCCTTCCTGCAGTTCTGTTCCAGGGAGGTTCCCTTTACATAGGCTATGTGAGTGGTGTCCCCTGGAGGTGTGAAGCATGTAGCTCTGAAGAAGGTGTTAATAAAAGATATTTCTGGGATGGAATTGACAAGGCTTTGTAACTACAGAGATTTTCAGGGTGAGGGAGAAGGATTCAGTCCTTGAACCTCCATTCTCTATGTACCTGCTCTCCCCTGGAGACCTCATCTTGACCTCTGGCTTTAAGTATCATTGCCATGCTAATAACTCAAATTACACATATATATCTTTCTCTGAATTCCAGAATTGAATATTCTTCTGTCCACTTACCCTCTCAATTTGGATTTCAAGTAAACATCTCGAATTTGAAGAGTCCAAACCCAAACTCCTTATATTCTCCCATTTCAGACTTGTATCTCCCACGTTACACATCTCGGCAAATGTCAACTTGATCTTTTCAGTTGTTCAGAACCAAAACTTTGGAATCATCCTGGATTCCCATCCTTTCACACCTCACATCCCACCCATCAGAAAATAATGCCAGATCTACCTTCAAAATACATTCAGAATCCCATCCCGTCTGCCCACCTCCACGCATGCCAACCTGCATCTCTCACTAGGTCACTATGAAATCCTCTGGGTAGTCCCCCTGCTTTGGCATTGTCTGCCCTACGTCAGATTCTCAGGACAGCAACAGGGATTGTCTGTTGAAAACAAGCCAGATGATGTCACAACTCTGCCCCAGACCCTCCACTCTGAAAGCAGAGCCTCCAATGGTCTGGCTCCTCCTCCCCTCTGACCTTTCCTCTCATCATGTGACTCCAGACTAGCCACACCCCCTTGTTCCTGGGCCTCTGGGCACACTCCTACCTCAAGGCTGCAGCTTCACCTGCATGAGAAGCTCAACCTTCAAACATCCACCTAACTGGCTGTCATGAGGTTTCCAGGCCACCACGTCAGCTTCTCTCACTGGGAAGCACCCACCCACAGTCTCCCACACCTTCCCCGCATTATCTTTCTGGTGCATATTGCCACCTAGCGTACTGTGTTTTCCTTTATGTATTTATGAATTGATGCATGTATTGTCTCTTCCACCAGGACAAATGCTTGCTTAAGGTCACTGCACTCAGAAAAATGTAGGAGTTGGAAATGTAGACTTGATCAGAATGGAAGTAACATTTGAGGCCATGGGACTGGATGTATTTCATCAGGAGAAGATTAGGGATGGAGAAACCAATGTTGAAGAGAAATGGGAAGGGAGAAGGAGATTGAACAATTACAAAGCTGGGAGGAAGACTGGCCATTCAGAGTGAAAGTGTGAACTTTTGAAACATAAGACTTAGCCATTTCATCAAATGTCATTAAGAGGCTAAGTAAGATAAAAGTCAAACATGAAACACTGAGTCTGGACTTGGGGAAGAGGTTGGCGACCTTAAGGAAACGTGTTTCAGCTGAGCAGAGAGGGCCCATTAGAGAGGCTTGAAATGAGAGTGAGAGATAAAGAAATAAGGATGGCAAAGAGAGCCCTTCTCTTTCCTGAACTTTCCGAAAGGACAAAGGAGAACAGTATGGATGCTGAGTAGAGATTAGATCCATGAGCAGACACGTTACTTCCTGAAGTCTCACCAACCATTAGCGATGATCCAGAAGTAGGAAAAGAAAGCCAGAGAGAGCTCCTACCGGGATAATCAAAAATTGACATAGAATGTCAGCAAGAAACTCCCCTTCTTCTCTTAATTACCAGTTTATATTAAATTCCTGTAAGAGGAATTAGAGAAAAGTTTGGCATTTTGTGTGATTATTAAAAATACTACATTTATAATAGTCTGACATCTTTAATCAATTCGATTAGAAATGACATATTTCATCTAGAACAGAAATAGTTCCAGGATGAGAACAAAGCAAGGTGTATTTATTTGTTCTAAGTATTTCTTGTTTTCTTTAAAACACATGGGCCCTGTGGATTTATTACTGATAAGTACCTTGTAATGACGTGTTAACAAGGAATGCACTTGAAGTGCCTTTAGCAAATTTAATGTTTAAGTGCATAATATGGTCAGAAGATTGATTCTAAAACAAGAATGTACGTTTTCCTCTCTATTCTCCCTCCGTGAGGTCTGGGCCATCTCTGCTCAGTTCACAGGCAAGAGAGAATCTCGTAAATGACACATCCCCAAACTCTGCCATGAGCTGGGAACACAGGCCCAAGGGTTTCGCCGCAATTTACCATGTCCCTGTGGGCAAGAAAGGAGAGCCTGCTGTGAATGTTGAAGTCAACAGTGGCTTCATTTCACAAGCATTTATTAGGCATTTATCTAGTGCCCTGCACAGTGCCAGGCACAGGGTGGCTACACCGGGAACTGAAAAGGTTTTAGTCTGTAAAGTATGTTCAGTCCCATAGCAGCCCTGAGACAGATATAATGTAGTGGAATGATCAGGACATGGTTTGTTACACCCAACAGTGTAAAGCTGTGACACAGACAGGCCATGCTGTGGTCATGGCAACGCCCAGAATGATGGAGATGGCCTGTCCTGAATGGCTGAGTCCTACCTGGATTGCAGAGGATAATAGACGCACATGTGTCCACTACATCTGAGGACAAACTGAAAACGTCTGACATACACTAGAGGACACATTTGAGGGAGCTGGGAGGGATGCGGTGGGCTGGTGGGAGTGGGGACAGGGCCCTGAGGGAGGAGTGTGGGTTTGGTACACGGAGCACAGACAGGGACCACCCTCCGTCCCCCATTTATAAACAGTTGACAGTTGACTATTTGCTGAAGAACTGCTTCAGGAAAATTAATCTGACAGTTACATGTAAGAATAATTAGAGAAGAGAGATTTTTACAAAAGGAACCAAAAAGAGAGTAATTATTACAGTCTTGGTTTCTGAGGTGAACTTGGACTTGGCCAATTCTAGAAAGAGGGTTAAAGGTAAAAATAAGTGACACCAGCACATAAGAACCAACAGAAAACCATGATAGCTAACTCTAATTTCCAAGCCAAGGTAAAGAAGGAACAATTGGAAACTCTTATTTAGGACATGTCAGGTGTAGGTACTGTGTTAGGAGTTTTGCATTTTTACCTTATTTTATCTTCACAATACCCTTATAAAGAGGGGGGAAAAAATGAAGGTTTAGAGGTTTAAGTTACTTGTGCAAGATCACTTATCCAGGCATTGGTGGAGGGGCTTCTTTCCATGACAAAAGTACTGCCAAGACTCAGCCCTGATTTCACTGCTCTGTACACACTTTCATACTTGCCTGCCTCTCCAACACCTTCCCTGTGTCCCAGGCACATCCAGATGCTGCAGCTCCTCCCACAAGCCCGGTCTGCACTGCTGCTACCATCCCCGCCAGCTCCGGTATCTCTGCTCCCTTCCTCTTAAGATTTAAAGCCTGTTTCCTAACACCCTCCACCCTGTGAAGTTTTCCATTTCTCCCACAGGTACGTGATCGCTCTCCCCTCAGCTTCCTCTACCTTCCACTTATTACTGCAGGTATTTGGGTGTTTGTCTTGTCCATAATAACAGACTGTGGCTTCTTGAGAATAAAATAAGACCTCTTATCTGTCCAGGGATCTTCGTGATTCCTTTAGAATAGATATTTGTTGGACAGGAAAAGAGAGAAGGTGACAAAGGACAAAAGACAAGGCGTAGGGCTCAAGAAAAAGCATATGGTGTTGCAGCTGCACAGGTTTAAGGGGTGGTGGGTGGGTGTAATATGACCCTGAACTTGGAGGCCAGAACGCTGGGTTCTTTGGACAAATCACTTTACCACTCTGGACCCACTTCTCCTCCAAAATATGAGGCATTTGGACACCTGGCAATCCCTAAACCGCGTCCGATTTTATCATTCCGTTTCTCATATTTGCAGGCAGGAAGCAAAAATCCAGGCCTGGACCACCCTATTAAACTCAAATATTTTTACTTTTTAAAGAATCAGCTTCCCTCCAATGGTCAACTTTAATAAACCAGTTCACCAGAAGCCCAGCATCAAGACAGCACAGCCAACCCCCAGGGCAGGATCTGTGCCAGCATTCTCCTGGGCCCCCAGGGCTGATATTCCTGTTCCCAGCCTGGGGAACTCTGTGGCTTATTTGCATAACAATTACACGCATTAGGAAGGCTACTGATTGGAGCCCTCCTTGCCAAACCCTGATAGCTTTTTGAATGAAGCTGCCTTTCTTGTCTCTGAACAGCTGCTGGGGTCCTGCTCAGTCTTCCATCACCACCAGAAGAATGGCACCGGCTCCCTCCAGCTTCCAAGCTTGCTTTTCCAAGAAGGAGAGTCATCCGGCGGCATCTCCCCATGTCAGAATCTCTGCTAAGTCACTGCCAAGGGACCTTTCCCAGGCAGCACAGCAAAGACTCCGACAGCACCACAGTCTTGGAAGCAAAACAGAGCCAGCGCTGGCACCCAGGAACAACGCCGGGTAGATGCCTTCTGGGTTGAGGGAGACCTGCTGCCTGCTGGGTCGAGTTTTCACTTTAACAGAAGTCACTCAGCTACTCAAGAAATAAGCTTTGAGTTCTCACTGTGCCAGCTTTGCACCAGGCAGCAACCACCCTCGATGAAAAAGCCAGGATTCTTGCCTTTCCCGAATTTCAGGTCTCTGCAAAACTCAAAAATTCCTGCCTCATCTGGCGATCGGATGGGTGATGCCAGTGATGCCTGCCAACACGTTGCCCTTGCTCTGTGCACGGCGTGTCCTGTAACTCTGTACTGTCCTATTTACCGTGTGAGCCCCTGGAGAGCAGAGATCACGTCTTATTTCTCTACCATCTCATCGCCAAGCAATAGCTGACCAGCTCAAACACTTGGAGAGCAAAGCCTGTGTCTTATATTTCTTCTTCCTGGTCCCCCCACCCCGTATTACCAACAAGATTCTTTGTTTACATCAAGTGTTCCACAAAGCACTATATATATCTACACATATTTTTTAAAACAAAAATAGCATCTCTTGCCCACACACAGCTATGTGTATTTCTAAGCCTAAGTCAATTATGTTGATTGCCCATTGCTCTTCTATTGGTCAGTTTGAAGGAAAACAAAGAAAGGGATTAAAGTGAGCACTGAGAAATTGCTTTCTTAATAAGTATGACTACTGCGTACCAGCCACCTTCCCGGGTTCCTGTCCATTGCACTTGGAATTCTTTGGATTCCTGGGAAATTTCCTGGAGGGCTGTGGCCCTGCATTGATACTAAAGCCTCACTCAGAGCTGAGTTTTGCAGAGACCTGAAATTCGGGAAAGCGCCGTTCTTCCAGTGGGTCTAACGCCACCCTCTAGGTGACCCGTGTCATGGGCAGAAAACTGAGTACCTATTGCATTGTCCTGGATTCTGGTGGGATGATGCCACCATCTCCACCTTTGGCTTAGATCTGCTGAGCCACCAAAACAACTCGAAGTGACAGCCAAGTTTTATTGAGCACTTACTATTCTTCAGAAATGGAGCTCTTAGAGTCCTTACAGCTACTCAGTTATAATTCATTCAAGATACATTTCACAGATGTTTATTAAATACTTATGATATAATCTCGATAAATCCATTACGGCCCTCAGTGTGGGAACCTTGGGGAACAAAGATGTAACACTTATTAACGGGCAAACTGAATAATACATACTAATAAATAATTGTATTACAAAGCTTCACAAGATTTATGATCCTATTTAATCCTCACAATATTTAGCAATTGTTAACCACTATTTTCTCCTTTTATAGATAGATAAGAAAAATATGGCTTTAAAATGTTAAGTGAGTTGTCCAGAGTAAAGGGACCAGCTGGTTAGAGCCAGAATAAGCACTCTGGTTGTCTAAGTACGTAGCCCCAGGTGCTCCATCACTAGGTATTCTGCCTTCCAACCTACACCACTGGGTTTCTTAGGCCAGTGACCACAGATTGGACCCCAAACAGTGAACAGGAGCCAACTTCAGCCATCACCTATTGCCTCTGCCTACCCTGGCTTGAAAACATTATGTAATATTTGCAATAAGAGTCCCATTAATATCATCGAGTATCTAACCTCTGCCACCTTGCATCACTGCTGACTTTCAAAACCCCTTTTATCTATACTTTTTCACAGTCTCAACCCCATAGTGTTCTGGACACCCTGCCACCCATTCCCTCTACTCCTCTTAACCATTGTTCCCTTGTTCTGTACATGGTGCCTCTGTAATAAACACTCTCTCAATAGGCTTGACCTAATTACAAGTATCTCCCCAACTTCCTGTCGCTGGTTCTTCCAATTAGACACCTGCTCCTTCCATCCCATCCAGGGAAAGCTGTTTGTTTTTATTCTTCTCCACCCACTGTAAGTTCATCATCTTCCACTTACTCCTCATTACATATCATCTGGTTTCCATTCTCACCATCCCACTAAACCTCCCTTGGCACAGGACACCCATGGCCTCCTGTATGATACTCCTATGGCCGTGTAACAAACAAGCACACGTTTAGCAACTTCAAACAACACACATTTTCTCACAGTTCCTGCGAATCAGGGGTCCTGTTACAAGTTATTTGTGTCCCCTTCTCAGGGCCACACTAAGCTGAAATCAAGGCATGCATCAGCCAGGGCTGTAGTCTCACATGAGCCTCTGTCTTCTTCCAAGCTCACTGGCTGTAGGGAGAAGAATTCAGTTCCTTGTGGTTGTGGGACTGCAGCTCCCATTTTCCTGCAGGCTGTGGGCAAGGCACCCCTCTTAGACACTAGAGGACGCTCTCAGGTCCCCACCATGTGGATGCTGACTATGAGAGGAGCCTCTCTGTGCAGCTCACAAGGTGGAGGGTTGCTTCTTCAAGGCCAGCAGGAGACACCTCTCACTTTGAATCCCCTTTCGAAGGGTTCACTTGAGTAGGTCAGACTCATCCACAGTAATCTCCCATTTGATTAACTCAAAATCAACAGATTCTAAGGACCCTAATTACATACAAAAAATCCCTTCCCTTTTCCATTTACTGTAACCTGAACCTGAGCATAAAATCCTGTCCTATTAACAAGCCTGGGCTTCCCTGGTGGCGCGGTGGTTGAGAGTCCATCTGCCGATGCAGGGGACACGGGTTCGTGCCCCAGTCTGGGAAGATCCCACATGCCGCGGAGCAGCTAGTCCTGTGAGCCATGGCCACTGAGCCTGCACGTCTGGAGCCTGTGCTCCACGACGGGAGAGGCCACAACAGTGAGAGGCCCGCATACCGCAAAAAAAAACAAAAAAACAAGCCTTACCCACCCTCTGGAGAAGGGGTTTGTATGGGGCATGTGCAGGAGGAACTCTTAGAATTCTGACTAACACCTCCATATGTCCACAGGCTTCTCCTAATAGGCCTGTTCTTCTCTCTTCATCAAAATAAAAACCTTACCCTGCTAGTCTGACCATCCTTTCTTTTCTTTTCCCAGTTATCTCCCTGGCTTTTCTTTTCTACCTTCTTCACAGGTTTTGCTTTTTGGTGGTCAATCCTGAGCTACCCATTTTTTCCAAAAGGATCATTGTACATCACACCTCAGACTATTTACACATATGTTCATTGCTGCCTGGAACGTCCTTCCCATGCTCTCTTCATCCTCTAGTCAACTTTCATTCATCCTTTAGAAATCTCATTAAATGCCAACTCTTCCTGGAAACTCTTTTGAACTCCACTTCCCCTCCATCTAATGGAGATTCCTGGCCTCTGTTTTTCCCATAGCAGTCCTTGCAAATTCCAACCCAGACCTTCCTTCACTGTAAAATACTCACGGATTGACTCACCTATCACTGTGGCTCAATTCTTTGAGATCACAGACTATATTTTATTTGATATTTTAAAAAAATGCACTACCTCAGGAGTTACACACTTTTTACATGAATTCAACTATAATAATCATTCTACAGATGGAGAAACTGAGGATAATTAAGGTTAATTAAGCCATTGAACATCGTGCATTCAGTAAGAGTCAGAGTAGGGAAGAGAATCACATCTCCAACAGACTTAGGGACTGTCTAGCCATTCAGAACGGCACATTTGAGATCATGCATTTAGGAATCTGGCATGACTATTACCATATCCAATCCCCAAATTAGAACAAATACCTAGCATTTTGCCTGGGTCACAATAAGGTGTCCATGTGATAAAAGTTTTTGAATGAAGTCAAGGATTGTTAAAAAAAAATTGAATTGGGAAATCATATAGGTAATTAGGCTTATGAGGGTTCTGGATCTATATAGCTTTAGGAAGTTTTTCTCCTATTAAATGGAAATGGAATCTTGTTTAAGATTTGGAATATCAAAACAAGAATGAGCAATAGAGAGTTAATTACGATCAGGGAAAAAGAAAAGTCCAGTAAACTACAATAGAAAATTCCCTATAGAGCCCATGACCTTCTGGAGGCAAATTAAGCAAATCTACTGAAGATGTAGAAAGAATTCCAATAACAAGCCTTGTAAAATTTGAACCTCTTAAGCTCCATCTAATGAATAATCTTACAGGTCATCCAAACCAGCACCCTTAAAGTAATGAACCAAACATGAATCCAGACAACCACGTGAATATTAGAGAGAACAGGATTTCAAGACAGGTTTCTAAGTCTTCCTTCTCTAAGTGACTGTGTGATCCACCCACACTCATTCATTCATCCTCTCAGTCGTTCACTCATCCTTTTGACAACACTTTATTCTGATTAATATGCGAGAGTGGGAACCTTACGGTCAACAAGGACTGACCCCTGTCCTCTAGGAATTCTATGTCCTGGTAGAAGACTAGCTAGTAAATGACGGACAATAGCATACTGGGAGGGCCCTGGGAAGAAAATTAGAGAGTTTTTTGAATGCTGTTTTTGTGGGGGAGAGGGTCAAAGGAAGGCATCTGGGAAAGAACAGTTTCTGCACAAATACGTCAAGGAGCCAGGTGATGGAGCACAGAGGTCCTTGCATGCACCTGGAACAGCCAGCAGTTCCCTGTGGCTGGAATGTGGAGAAAGAGAAAGTCAAAATGGGGCTGATCTGAGAAAGGATGCAGAGACCCATGAGGGTGGTTTGGGAAAGAGTCCCGTGTGCTAGACAGTTTGGGTCAAGTCTGAAAGCAAGGTTGAACTACCAAAAGGTTTAGAATTGGGTTGAGGCAGCACAAGCAGATGTGTGATTTCAAGTGATTGCTCTGGCCACAGTTTGGAGGATGAATCTTAGGGGCCAAGAGTCGAGATGAGGATGGTGGCTGGAGCTAAGCCAGTGGTCATGGAATGGACATGGAGAGAAATGAATGATGGGAAGACATAGGGGCAAAGGATTCAATAAAGAATGGGACAATACTAACACTTCACCCCATAGGCTTGTTGTAAAACCTGAATAAAGTAACAGATTTGAGACTGCAATACCAACAGCCGTGTTATTATTATCAACGATGTGGGAAAGTATGGAATTTTCTTTCAAGAAGCCCAAATAATAAAGCAAAGAGTGCTCCCCCATGACACTGAAATGTGTCGCCCTCTCTTTCTATTAAGAAACTTTTGATAGCAGAAAAGGAACAGGATCCTCCAGGGTGGGTGAGGCTGGCCATGGTCCCAGCAAGCAACCACGTCCATAGTCTCCACTCTGGTCAGGCCTGTGCTCTCCGCCACTTCTGTTTTAACCTCAGGGTAAAATGGCAATTTTATTCATATTAATACACTTGCATAAAGTGCTAATTTACTCCATCATTTTCCTAAATAGCTCCATTGAATTGTGAGGCTCATCTGCATGAATAACGAATCCCCACACGCCTTTTCCAGTGCCTGCCTTGTCTCTGCCAAGGGAAGCACGGAAGGAAGAAATGCTCATCATTAATGTTTTGTTCATCTTGGAGAAAGACAGCCTGCTTTCTGAGAAGATGGTAAAGGCATCGAGAAGGACCATTGCTTAAAGCTGGAGAGACATTGGGAGGGCAGCCCTGCCTTTCTTTTAGAATAAATAAAATGAAGCCTTTGTTCTGGGTTTGACCAGCTCTGTCATTTCCTCTTGGAATGTGCTAATGAATGTCGATTCCTTTCCAGCTCAGACTCAACTCCATTCAATCTGCTCATGTCACGGGGAAGAAGATTAAAGGCGATGAGGTAGATCAAGAATAGTGGGTTTATTTGATCAAAGAATAAAAGAAATTCATGCTTCCTTTGTTCTCTGGACTAGTTATCTCAATTGGATTGAAAATGGAGCTATTCATATAACTGACAAAATTAACGTCAAGAACCTTTAACAAATTGCTAACAATAAGTCAATGAGAAGAGTATAGCAAACCAATAGAAAAATGGGCAAAATAAATGAACAGGCATAGTAGAGGGGAGAAAACACATATGAAGAAATTATAAATGAAGACTAAAATTACATAGCTTTTTATACAGAATCAATCTGCAAGAATGAAAATGTCTGTCCCTACTCGGTACTTGAGGAAGATGGGATTCCTCAAGCTCTTTAGACATTGCTGGTGGGAGTACAAGCTAGTGTTTCAGTAGGCAGGTTGGCAATAACTTCTTTATTTAAACATTCCCAAACTCTGTGGCCCAGAAATTTCTCTCCTTGGCATATCTGTTCCTAGTAGCCTTGTTTATGAATAGGAAAAGAATCATGGATTAAGCATAAAAACTCATCAGTATTAAGTGGGTAAATGAACAGAGGTATATTCACAAGTTGGAATAATATACAGCAGTCAAAGCAAACTAACCACAACAAAGCACAAAAAATATGATCTTAGAAGTACAAGAAGTGAAAAAGTTTCTTCAACATTACACATATCAAAATGCATGTCCTTTATATGAAGATGAAAAACAACAAAACAAAAAATTCATTTTATACATACACACACATACACACACACACACACACACGATGAGATTGTATAAAAATGAAAGCATGAGATGGACACAAAATTCTCGATGCTGGTTACCTCTTGAGGGAGGCGGGAGGAGGAATTTTGAGGGGGTCATGCAGTTGATGACAAGGTCTTAGCCTTTGCATTTTTTGAAAGGGTTGTGAGTATGTGTTTGCTTATTATATTATTTTTAAAAGAGAAAAAAATAAGAGGTTGGTCACTCACAGAATGCTGATGAGAGGGTTTCGGGGACCAATGGTGATAAATAATCCGATTCTGTGCACCTGAGTTTTGTTTAGAAAAGGTAAAACTTCAGCCATCAAACATCTTTTTCTTGACATAGGTCGTTTTTAAAAAAAAAAAAAATCCTTCCACTCTATCATTACTCTAGGTCGCTCCTTAACAAATGTCTTCATTTTATTACCCTTGGATGGTTTTCCTGATTTACCAAGGTCATAGCAAGTAAAGAAAGGCAGAAGGAGGAAGAGCAGGAAAGGATGTGTGTGAATTAGAACAGCTGAGGCTAAGGATCTCTGGAGATAAGAGACTCTGAAAGCAGGCTGGGGGATTCCAGAGAGATGTTGTCCAAGAATCTCAGGCACCACTTGCTGGGTGGATGGTTAGAATAGGTGCAGGCACCTGCATTCATCTTTAAGTCCTAACTCACCATAAAGAAATGCCCTGGCGGCAGTGGTTTCAGGCACCTCCTCTCCTTGTGTTTCTGCCAGTGTAACTCAGCACAGAATCCAGGGAACAACCACCTGTACTAAGGACCACACTTTCTATTTGTACAGCACCTGTATGCTGCTCACAGTAGTCTCCCAACAGCTTCAGGAGCAAGGGTGGGCTTGCTTCTCTTTCCTTATTGTCATAGGAACTAGCTGCGGTCTGGAGAGATGTTACTTGGGCGACCCAGAAAAGAAAATTCTGTTCACTAGCTTGCCATGCCCTTTCCAAGATTCTATCCAGAAAGGAAGAGGCTGAAACATGGAGCTCAGACTCACATGTACTGAATACATGTCTGTGCACTGAAATCTTTACCTCATTTAATATTTACAATACCCCTAGGAGGTAGGCAGTGTCATCATCTCCCTTGTAAGGATAGGAAGATGGAGAATTCAGAGAACCCACATTATTAGCTGTATGAGCTAGAGCAACTAGCTCAAGCACTCCAAAGCTCCATTTCCTTGTCTAAAAAATGAAAACTATAAGAGTAATGAACATCATGGAGTTATTGGGAGAAATAATGAGTTGAGGTGTGTTTAAAAAAATAAACTGCACGAAGCTTATAAATGGTGTAAGTATGATTGAACCCATGGGTATATGATCCCAAGTCCTGCCCTTTCTCGGAACACATAATGCAGACAGCCAAGCAGAGCACAGTGAACCCAATTCTGAGACCCACTGCTCAAAGTACTGCCATAAGAGAAAAGGCCACAATTAATTCTCACCAGATAACCCTTTTTCACACCTGCCAGATCTCCAGAGAAGTCATCTCTCCACAACTTGGTTATTATTAGAACCACAGATGAGAAAATCTTTTGACTGGCAAGAGACTAAGACATCAATTTCCGTCCGGAATCTGCTTTAAAGAGTAGGAGTGAAGTTAGATTATCAGTGACATTTTCTCAGTGGAAAGATTGCCGGGATCATATTTGTATTCATTTTCATAAATGCAATATATAAGCCACTAATAGAACAAAATCTACTAATTAAATTTCATTCAATAATGCATTTTTCACCTTACCTTAGTGGTGTCCTTGTACCTTCCTGCCAGTAGAGTGCTAATAATGTCTTAGCTTATAAATGGGGCTTATCATTAAATTTGAAATATTAGCAAGCATCAATGAGCCCAAAGTGGCAGCACAGTAAATAATTTGAGAGGGTTTTATACTGCAGACCTATTTTTTGCTTAATTTATTTGTTAACAGTTAAACATATGGATTTGGAAGGATGCTAGCTCAGCTGCTCTGGCAGCCCGGTCCTTTGATATTTGCCTAAAATAGGAGAAAAAGAAACAGCAGCAAACCTGAGGCTCACGCCTCTGAAGCAAAGGCTCTTTTTATAATCCCTTCATGTCTTGGGATGGACAAACTGTTTATCTCCTACCCCAAGATTGCTTTTTGATCCCGTTTTCATTGTAGTTTACCTTAACAGTTAAGGCCTTTGTGTTAAGTGAATTATTTGGAAAAGGTTTATAAATTCCATATTCATATTTGAAAAAGGATTATAATATCTCTATTGTCAATAGTAGGATATAGAGCTTCAGGGTTTCTAGCATGTATGTGGGGGTCTGGGGAGGACCTGGTATATATGAGTTAGGGAAAAACACATTTTGAACTAACACTGACATTTCATCTGATACAATTGTCAAAGGGTGGGTGAGGTCAAAATTATCACGATTATCCCACTGTGTTGACAAGGAAGCTGCAGCTCGGGGCAGGGGTTGGGGAGTTGCCATTCTTCCAAGTCCACAAAACAAGGTAGAAACAGAGCTATGATTAAACTAGATGAACCCGCACAGGCTTGCCTCGAAGTCTCTGCCAAACCTGATATTCTGTGAGTTCAGGCATCTGCCTCTATGCCCCTTTCTCTACCCCTAGAGACATCACTCAGAAAAGAAAACAGAACATCCATTGGTATTGAAATAATGTCTCTGTCTGAATTCATATTTATTGAACAAATTTCATTAATTCACTTATTCATTTACGTATTCCAAACCAATATTTATCCAATACCTACTTTATGCCAAGCAGTTTTTTAAGCATCAGGGGTACCATACGAAACAAGGATAAAATCTCCCTGTCCTCATGGGGTTTATGTTCTAGTCTGGGGGAGAGGCAGGCAGTAAGTAAAACAAATGAGCATATTATGTGGTTGATTAGGAAGTGTTAATTGATGGGAATAATAAATAGGGAAAGGGAATAGGGAGCGTTGAAGAAGTTGGTGTTTGTGATGTGAAGAAGATGAATTTAGAATCTGATCATTTTCCCTTTCGGGCTGTATCAGAGAATGGGTGTCCAACACCCACCCCATCTTCACCCCCCGCCCCAGGTATACTCACACTCTCAGCACATTAACCTTTTCTTTTACCAGACAGAGGATATCGGGATTTCTATTTGTTCTCTAATTGGTTAGAGCAACGTTGACATCCAGTGGCGAATTAGATTAATCACTGGTGCCCACACTTGTTTTTTAATCCCCGTGCATGGGAAGGACAGTGGGGTATGAGGACTGGCCTGTCAGCACGGTTCGGTTCAGCGGGGTTCCTCTGCAGGCACCCACCCTCACCAGCTCCATGTACACAGTCAGGACACTGGCGTGACTGGGTTTCAACAACACGGATGTTACCCAGAGTGAGAGTGCCTGCGTATCTGTCCTCTAGATGTGCCTGTTTGTAGGTATCTATGAGAATCTGTGTGTACGTGCATTTCTTCTGTCCCCTACACATGAGTCTGATGCTGTGCTGTTCTACCCGGCATGGAACCCTTTCTGTCCTCAGGAACGTGCTACCAGGAACGTGGAGAGAGAACGACCCTACATCCTGATTCTGTCCTTTTCCATCAGGCTGACGCTCTATTGTCTGTTTCTAATGATGCAGAGCAAGCATGGCTGCCCTCGGCTTGCTTCCTCCCGGTTGGGTTGGCTGACGGCAGCTTGGGTGCCACCAGGAGCACCATCCTCCACGAAGACAGCCGTCAGGAAGCTGCCCTTCCTTTGTCATCATTCGCTCTGGGGAGCAGACACCCTGTCCCGACTGCTTTACTAGGAAAGGGCCAAACACCCCACATACAGCCCCTGCTCTCCAAGAGACTAGAGTCTAGAAATACAGCAGACTAGCAGAAAAAGACTGAAATCCAACTTCGCACCCAACTTTATCTTTAAATTCAGCACCTATCAAGACTGCATGCCACGACGTATTAAGTCATTCCTTTACGTTCGGATCATTTTTACTCAGTATTGACAACCTGCAGACAATTTTCGCACTGGATCTGAGGCTGAGGCCACCCCGCAACGCTGCATTTGGAAATCCTTTCTACCTCTGGGTGTGGGAAAACAGAAGGAAAAAGAGGCCCTCTAACGCGTTTAACACACTCCGCAATTAAATATTGATTGGAAGTTCTCTCCAAGTATTTTTCCCTCCATCTCTCTGCCTCCACAGGGACGTGTCTAGGTGTGATTCCTAAGCTGTCCCCGTCCAGTGCTTATGTTCATTAGGACACCAGCCTTGTGGTTGACGCACTTTCCTTGCTGCTGCACGTTTAATTAGACAACTCTTCCCCAGAAATTATTTATAGCCAGGCTCCAGAGCTATTGTTAGTCCGAATGTAAATAAGATTCAGGGCGGGAGTCCCAGTGCGCCCCAGCGGCTGGCGCGCTCCTGCACGAGCAGCCCCGCAGGCACCCGGGACTGCGGCCAGGGCTGTGCGGCCAGAACTCGGGCTATTAAAAAGCCCAGGCGCGATTTTCTAATTAAACTTTTGATACAGAATCACACAAAAGACTAAATCTATCAGGTCAGCCTGAGTGCACGGAAGAGGAACAAAGGAGAGAAGAGGGAAGGGCCGGAGCCCTGCTTGGGAGAAGGGGCGTGCAGGGGGGGTAAGGGCAGGGGTGGTCTCCATGCGGTAAAGGCGCGGCAGGGATTTTCTTGCATCAACGCGCACGTGCAATCCCTGATGGCCCCAAGGGACATAAGGAGGAAACCTGACATCAGCCTCTGTACTCCGTGCTGGAATGGTAGCAGCTGAATGGAACAGGGTCCCTGCCCTTGAGACACTCAGGTTATTGTAAATGATACAGGCACGTGATCAAACCAAGAGAGCAGAGTAAGAAAGAGCTTTAATAACATCAACAACCACTATCCATTGAGCACGTAATAGACACGGGCACTTTACATGCCTTATTTCATTTACCGTGCACAATAAACCCGGGAGTTGAATGCTGTTATTGTAATACCAATTTTCAGCTGAGAAAACTGAGACTTTAAAAAGACAACTCTCCCTGCTAATGCAGGGGACGCGGGTTCGAGCCCCGGTCTGGGAAGATCCCACATGCCGTGGAGCAACTAGGCCCGTGAGCCACAACTACTGAGCCTGCACATCTGGAGCCTGTGCTCCGCAACAAGAGAGGCCACGACAGTGAGAGGCCCACGCACCGCGATGAAGAGTGGCCCCCGCTTGCCACAACTAGAGAAAGCCCTTGCACAGAAACGAAGACCCAACACAGCCAAAAATAAAAATTAATTAATTAATTAATTAAAAAGAAGGCTCAACATTAACAAAAAAAAGACAACTCTCTGTAGATCACACAGTTAATAAGTAGCTGCCTATGAGACCCAAGCCCCTAAGTAACCATCGCTTTACCGTCTACTGGTGCACATGATGCCTGCAGGAAATTGTGGTCAGAGGGAGCTTTGCCAAGGCGACCAAGGATGAGTTGGATATTGAGGCATGAAGAGGAGTTTGCTAGGTAGACAGTAGGGGGAGGGAGGAAATGGCAACCCAGATGCACTCTGACTGTCACATTTATAGAGAGAACTTGAATCTAGGGGCTAAAGCTCTTACCAAATGGTAGCAGTAGCAGTAATAATAATACAAGAGAATGTGGAAAGTTGGAATTGGAATCCAAAATGCTAAAATAGCTAAAAGCTCTTGGGTTTTTTTTCTCTTTTTCAGATGTTGGCTGTGTTCGTATGATGAAGAAGAGGATAGGGGAGTAGAGGGGACGAGACGGAGGAATGGGATCAGGTTTGTTCCTTCAACAAACACCCAAATCTCTCTTCACTGCTACACATTCATTCTGGATGATTCTACCTGGACCTTAGCGTATTTCTAACAAACATCAATCCTCATCATAGATTAGGCAACTACGCATGTTGTACTCCTGGAAAAAGAAAGGCATGGAGAAATGCCTTGCCCAAGACCTCCTTATCCAAATGGTTCAGTCCCAGCACACGGGATGGGAAGATGAACTCACCAGAGGGGAGGGGATTAAGATGAAAACTCGGCTTGCGACTCTCAGTGTATGTTTCTTCCCTTTCACCAAAAAGCAGACAATCTGGCCAGAAAGGTCTGTCTTGGCCGTGCTTCCCGTCCACCCGTATAGATGGCATCATGGAGTCATCCTTCTGTTACTACCACTGAGGCCAGTTCAGACAATCACACTGGCAGTAGAGCAATAGAGAAGCCGGGATGTCTATTATTTTAAACATGTAATTGATTCTAATTCATCACTTATCACTCGGTGACAGATTTTTATATAGTTTATTATCTGCAGCAGCCGGAGGGCCGGCTCCTATTGTCCCTCGGCTCCTGGTGTGGCCTCAGCCGTGGCGCCGCCTTGATCCGTCTGATTAAGTTAGGGAATCTGGTATCTCAGGGTCCCCAGGTAACTGTCAGCAGTACACGTCCTCCAATGTCAGGATTAAAGGAGCCTTTCACCCTTCTCCTCCTTGACCTGCCTGTCATGGTTAGTCTTCTTGTTTGCTGATTAATTTGGGACTCTGGGTCCCCAGGACCTGGGAGATAGCTATCACTCCTGTGCTCTCACCACACACATGCTGGCACCTGAGTGACCCCAGGGCCCCAGGAAGGCGACAGACACAAGATGAGGGAGGGCAGTCCCCTGATACCACCACTTTCTGGCTTTTCTGTGGCTTTGCTATCAGCCCAAGCCAACAAACATCCCATCAGACTCTCCCTTCCGGTGGAAAGCTTTTTGTTCTGTCCTGGTGAATCAATGCATTTCCCTCTAAGAAGAACACCAGTGAATGGCTGTCCTCCTGGGAAAGCTGTTCTCATCCGCTTCTGCTCAGCACAGCCCGGACTTGACTGGGGACTCCGGTGCTGTGCTCGTGCACGTGGCATCTGCATGGGACCCTCCAGGCTCTCAGCTTCTCAGACAGCAGGGAGCCAGGCATGATGCCAGCAGGAGTGGTGAGGGGACCCGCCTCACCATCCCACCCTGGGATCTTAGGAGAAGACTCCTGGCCAGTCCGGCCTGCTGGAGGCACATCAGGTTCCTCCTGTTTTGTTTGCTTCAAAGAGCCTGTGTGTTCCCCCACAAGTTTCAATTCAACCCTCACAAAGTTTCCTGCTTCTCCCACTCTTTTTTCTTTTTTTCTTTTTTCTTTTTTTTTTTTTTTTGGCTGCACCACAAGGCATGGGGAATCTTAGTTCCCCAACCAGGGATCAAACTTGTGTCCCTTGCATTGGAAGTGTGGCGTCTTAACCACTGGACTGCCCGGGAAGTCCTTGCTTCTCTCACTCTTGAAATCTTGACCTGTATCCACCACATACATCCTGGAGCAGATACTTTTTCCAGGGTGACCCTGCACACAAATGTTGTGTCTTCAGATTCACAACAAAACAAAACAGTTCTTCTCTCCACGGTCCCTTTGAAACCTAGCTGGTGTTAGCACACACCAGAATTCCGTGTTCTATTCAAATTAGGACCCAGACGTTGTGTGACCGCTAGTTAGCCCCTTCCTCCAGCTTCACTGTCAAGAGTCCACAGAGTTGGGCTTGGGCACAGGTCCATTCTCTGACCTGAATGTCCTGTGGCCACGTGTCTATCCTTCAAGACATGGGTAAAATATCCACTCTCCTTGGTGATCCTCCCTGTGTCCCCAAGAAGGATGCCACATCCCTGCTCTGTCACTTTCCTTCCCTTTTGGAACTCTCTCATCATCATGGGACAAACTGTTGATGTCTTCCCCAGTGGGCTGTGAGTTAGGAAGTGCTTGCTAACTCTAAGTGATTTGATGGCACTCACTCAATGGTTTGTTAGACACAGGTTGGTCATTTCTCCCCCTTACCACTGGAGGAAGCCTGTGTTTACTGGTCCGTATAGCCACCTGTTCACAGCCCCCCAGTGGAGATTTTCTGTCTACTCCAAGCGTTCTTCATTCACCTTAGTGTCTACACAGCCTCTCCATCTTTGTTAATTTCCATGGGTATTAATAACCATCAGAGCAAAGCAACAGTCCTCCAAACAGTGCACTTTCCGGTAAGGAAGGATAAAGTACTTTCAGGGCAGAGCCCCGAACCGCCCATGTGCATACAAGTTTTATACACACAAAAGACCTCTGAAGGCATTCAGCCATCCCCCTCCTTCTGCAGAAGAGGAAACTACAGGTTAACCCATAAGAAACTTGTCCCAAGCCAACTAGCTGCCAGTTGGCAGTGAAGGCAGTCCATATTTCTCTAAAATGCCGTGGGATAGTTTCTTGCTCCCATCAGCCCTGCCCTACTGGGCAGCAGCTCTTCTCAATTCATCACAAGAATGAGCTTTGCCTCTGGAGAAGGAATTCATGGCTCTAAGCCTACTATCATTTCTCTTCCAGATCACAACCTCCCCAGGTGGAAGGACCCCTCTCATCCTCCCCGCAACCAGCAATGGCACTGCTGTTTTCTACAGCAAGTGTAAAGCACACACAGACTCAGTTTAGGGACAGTTAATTTCCAGTTCTCTCCAGATGGGTTGGAATAATATCCCCAGGTGGTAAATACATTATTAAGAAGGCAGTTTGGTGTGAAATTGGCTATTAAAATATAGATAAAGTTTAATATATTGAGCTCCTTGTCAGAAAAATCATTTTACAGGGAGCTTATTATTTGTTTGATATTAAAAGAGTCACAGCTCTGCTCCAAGTGACAAATGCGGGGGGAGGATGCCACCGGTAATGAACAAAAGCTTTTTAACATTTAAATTTAGGTTTTTCTTATAGCTCTGCACGCTGCCACAAGCCTGCCAGCGCGGTGCAGCCAGAGGTGGGCATCAGAAACATCAGGAACTCGGGAGCCAAGGAGGCCGCCCGCTTGGCTTTAAACAGCTTGAGTGTCCCCCAAAGAAAGAGCCACCAGATAGCAGAAGTGGAGTTTGAGGGTGGTTCCCTTGGCAACACAGTGGAAAGGAGATAGGGGTCCATATCTGGGCAGACATAAGGGAAGTCTAAGCCCCTCCCTCCTTCTTTCAAAGTATCCTGACCTCCTAGAACAGAACACCTACCTCACATGCAACCTTTCGGGAAGGCTGACTGCACTCAATCCACCAGCCTGGGGAGCCACCTTCCCTGTGTGGGTACTTCACCAAGGCAGATGAATGAAAACTGAAGTTGGCCAGCCCCAGGAAAAGATGCTCAACACTGCTAATTATTAGAGAAATGCAAATCAAAACCACAATGAGGTACCACTTCACACCCATAAGAATGGCTATCATCAAAAAGTCTACAGGGCTTCCCTGGTGGCGCAGTGGTTGAGAGTCCGCCTGCCGATGCAGGGGACGTGGGTTCGTGCCCTGGTCCGGGAAGATCCCACATGCCACGGAGCGGGTGGGCCTGTGAGCCATGGCCGCTGAGCCTGCACGTCCGGAGCCTGTGCTCCGCAGCGGGAGAGGCCACAGCAGTGAGAGGCCCGCGTACTGCAAAAAAAAAAAAAACAAAACAAAAAAAAGTCTACAAATAACAAATGGTGGAGAGGGTGTGGAAAAAAGGGAACCCTCCTACACCAATGTAAATTGGTGCAGCCAATATGGAGAACAGTACTGAGGTTCCTTAAAAAACTAAAAATAGAACTACCATAGGATCCAGCAGTTCCATTGCTGGGCATATATCTGGGGAAAACTCAAATATCTGGGGAAAAATTCAAAAAGATACATGCACCCCAGTATTCACAGTAGCACTGTTTATAATAGCCAAGACATGGAAGTAACCTAAATGTCCATCAACAGATGACTGGATAAAGATGTGGTACATCTATATAATGGAATACTACTCAGCCATAAAAAAGAATGAAATAATGCCATTTGCACCTCGAGATTATCATATTAAATGAACTCAGACAGAGAAAGACAAATACCGTATGATATCACTTACATGTGGAATCTAAAAAAGTGATACAAATGAACTTATTTACAAAACAGAAATAGACTCACAAATATTGAAGACAAACTTAGGGTTACCCAAGGGGAAAGGGGGGAGGGATAAATTTGGAATTTGGGATTAACAGACACACACTACTCTGTATAAAATAGATAAACAACAAGGACTTACTGTATGGCACAGGGAACTATATTCAATATGTTATAATAACCTATAATGGAAAAGATTCTGAAAACGAATAGATATATATGTATAACTGAATCACTTTGCTGTACACCTGAAACACTATAAATCAACTATACTTCAATAAAAATGAAAAATAAAAAAAATAAAATCACTAATGACACAAAAAAAGAAAACTAAAGTTGGGAAAATAGAAAGGTGTGCTAGAACTTCCAAATACAAACCTGGAACTACAAATTTGCTATAAAATATCCCTGACCAAGGTAAGTACTTGATAGTAGCCCATGTTGGACTATGTCAACTCTCAACGTGTCTACGGGGGGTCATCCATCATCTATAATTTCAGGGGGCTTTATCACTCCTCATACTAGCAAAATCCTCCAGGAAATATGCAAAACTCCAGAAAAGAGAAGCAGAAGACATGAAGATATGTAAAAACCACAATCCCATTTCATTCGAAGAAAAGCCAATGGCATGCAATTAAAATTTAAAAAAAAAATGTTTGTGAGGAAAAAGAAGGTGGAATCATTACACAGGGATCCTTAAAAAGAAAAAAACAAAAAACTAATGACTATGGTCAACAGAGTGGAATCCTTATTTTAACATTTATTACACGCATGCCTGCATTTACACACGGACGCACACACACACACACACGGGGCACACATGCACACACACACTGATACTCCTGAGAGGAAACATCTCCCTTTTTTCCTAAGAGTGAACCTTTATAACAAGAAAACCAGACTGGCTTTTAGGCTGAATTGACAAAAGGGAGTTTCAGCAGAAGGTAAAAGTGAGGGCTATGTGTCTCACCAGGACTCCACTGTTGTGTGGATTAAACTACAGTCTCTCCCTAACACCATGGCCACTGGTTGTAACCAAACAGGAAATAGCAGCAGCCCACGACAAACTCTCCCTGCTAGCCAACCCCGAGCCATCATACCACTTGCTCAGAGGGTGGAAGGGTGACCACGACACGGACTTAGTGTCATCAATGAAGAGCAAGTACCCGAGGTCGTCCTGACTATAAGTCTCCAGGTGTGCTTCCAGGTGTGCTTCAATCAAACATCGTCCAAAGTAGAGACCACCAGGGATATTGCAATCAGAGCCTGGGGTCTACAGGTCACCTCATCCTCAGAGCACTACACTGTGGATCACCGGTGTCAGCTGACCTCCAGGGGGAGGTTGACATGCACGAAGGGACCCTCAACATCTGCCCACTGGTGTTCCTAATGCTCTTGTTTCAATGTGGCGCAATCATTGTCATGAGAGTCTTTTTAGTCATAAGTGATGAATTCCATCTTTTAAGTGACAAGTAGCTGGGAATGCAACTTTACTTTTGACAGAAAGTAAACACACGTGCCTGGGGTCCTCCCCTCTCCGCCCCTGTCCAGGGATGTTTGCCCACTTTGTGTTTCGCCACCTGCAGGGCACTGCCCAGGCCTGGGTGGAAGGAAGGACCTGGGGACACGAGTAGCACCCGTGTTGTGCTGTCAGGACAACGCATAGGCTTTCACACCTCATAATGCAAAGAGGTATAGGGAGGATTCTAGTAGAAAAAGCGACACACAAGGGTAAAGGCCTTGGCCGCCCTCTAGACGGCGGGTGTGCCTTTGTTTCACATAGTTCTGTCCAATGAGGCTTGGCAGTCAGTGGCACCCTGTACCAAAACTTATGTGAAACATCAGAGTTTATTCATTCAAATTGGGTTAGCCTGTAACAAAAAAGTTATGATGATAAAGCAAGATAGAACTTTGTTGCTCACTTAAAAGTAAAGAAGTAGCTCATTCAAGGTCTTAGAGAAAGACCTAAGAGAGAAAGAGAGAAAACTTGATACAAATTGTTTGAAAGGGCTGAAATAAATAGGTCAGATGCTAAGACTGGGGTTGAACTCTTTCAAACAAACAAGCAAACAAACCTGTATCTTTGAAAGGAGAATCGTGGGGACCAGGAATGGATCCAGGGTTTTTCCCTTAACTTATTCTATCAAATGTGCACTCAGCCTGATGAAGTATGTACTATTATCTCAGTTTGATAGAGGAGGAAGATGCCACAGAGGTTAAATAACTGACCAACGTTACACAGCTACACAGGGAAGGCAAGGATTTGATTCCGGTCTGTAGGAATGTAAAGTGCTCATTCAGGGGTCACTGGATTGGGGCCTTTTCAGTCCTTCATTCACGTCCTCATGAAGATCAGTGTTTGAATCCTGGCTTACCACGTTACTCTACCATAGCCTCCTGACACGCCAATGGTGGACGCCTTTGCTTTCTTCGCCTACAAAATGAGGATGGTGATGCCAGTTCCGTGTGCCCACAAGGGTGTTTGTTGTGAGAATTAGATAAGATGGTGGATGTGAAAGTTCTTAGTAAACTCCAAAATGTTATTCAAATATAAGACATAATTATAATACCATTATTCACCTTTATATGAAATTATTTTCCATAGGTAATTGTATGTGTGTGGAGAGAGAGAGAGAATGAGAGAGAGAGAAGGAGATGAAGAAGTGAAGAAGGAGGAGGAAGGGAGATTGATTGGTTGATTGTAGGTTATTCCATAAATTAACCAACCTGATAAGACCTTATGCTCACACTTTGTGTGGTGCTGGACAGAGTACTTGCAAACACCTGATCTCATCTGAATTAAAATACAACCAGGAGTTGCACGTATTATCTTCTCTACATCCATGGGAGAAAAGGAGACCTGCAAGTCACAGTGCCTTTTTTGATATTCATAAAATATCGAGTACAATTTCTCCATTCATCTGGGGATGCCAGAACATGCCAAAGATGTGAGAAGAAAAATGCAATGGAAAACAAAGAAAATTTTATCTATTAACTCATTTTTTCTTTAAATTGGGAAAATGTCACTGTTGATTCTAGTATTAGTTTCCTGAAGCTGCTGTAACAAATGAGCACGTACTTGGTGGCTTAGAACAACAGAAATGTATTTTCTCACAGTTCTGGAAGCCAGATGTCTGAAGTCAGCATCACTGGGCCAGAATCAAGCGAGTCCAGGCTCTGTCCTGGGGCTCCAGGGAAGAATCTTTTCTTGGCCTCTCTGAGCATCTGCTTGCTGCTGACATTCCTTGGCTTGTGGCCACATCACTGCAACCTTCAAGAGTAGCGTCTTCAAATCTCTCTGCTCTGTCTTCAGATCACCTTCCCCTCTGTGTCGTTAAAATCTCTCTCTGCTCCCTCTTATAAGGATGTGTGGTTCTGTTTAGGGCCCACTTCCTCCAGGTTAATCTCCAATCACATTTGTGCAACACTTCTTTACCATGTAAACTAAGGTCACTGGGTCCCTGGGATTAGGGTGTGAATATCTCTGGGGGGCGTTTTCAGCCTACCACTGTCTTCTCTTGTTTCTCAGGGGCAAACTTGGAAAACACTGAACACTCTTGCTTCTTATAGAGAATTAAGGTCTCTAATTCTTGACTGTGTTTCTGGAGGCCACAGCATAGACTGAAGTCTGAGTAGGGGGTCAATGGAGAGTGTCCTTTGCTCTGCTTACAAAGCAAAACTTCTGCAAGAGATGGAGAAATGAACACAGCAGACCTCTGCAGGCACTTCGTGTCCCTGCCCCCCACCTTTGACAGGCGTCAGCATCATTCTGGATGTACAGGTTGGTGGCACCTGTTACCTGCCACATAGGAAGTAGACCACTCCACATCCTTTCACCTCCTGATGAAGCTGGCACACAACCCTCACCCCACTGAGGTTGGGCGGAAAAACCAGCTGGAGAGAAGATGAAGGGGCAAAAGACCAGGGGCGTTCAGCGGTGTTCCGGTTGGGAAGGAAGTTGGGCGCCCACGCATTTCCATAGAGCAGGTGTCCTTCTCCTCTGTTGTCTAATCTGAAGCCTCCTCCATCTGCCGCTACTGAAAGTCATTCCCCACAGTCAACACCTCTTGGGACATAACTGTCTCCTTAGAGACTCCAGGGAGGTGAGAAAGTGTGATTTTGCTGTAGCTCTGACTTGTTATTTAATTTTTATTTTAGTTTTTGGCTCCTTTGGATTCCTGTGGTGTTGATGTTTTATTAACAGCTCTGTGCTCTCCTCAGAGGCAGTTGGAATCCTGTCCATCATTTGCAATTGACAGCTGAGTACCAGCCAGGTAGAGAGCAGAGGCAGCGGCCAGGCTGGAATTGCCCTCTGTGGCTACGGACGCCTGACTGTGTCATGCTGCCTGCACCGCGCAGTTACTCTAGGACCTTCCTGTGGGAGCCACACAGGCATGGTTTATGCCGGACGGAGGGTCAGCTCTGATCCACCCGTCAGCGGGTGAGGGCACCTGTGCTCCCGCCTTGCTTCAAGGCCCCCTTGTTGTTAGCTGACATTAGCCTTCCATGGATTTGGTCCATGCTGGACCCTCGAGTGGACAGGCACTCAGAACCTAGACCACATCTCCTTCGTTCCACTGCACCCGTCCTTTGTCTGGGAGTAAAGATGGACTGAATTCCATCCGCGAGGCAGGAATCATGGGGCTGTGATGTTTCTGTCTCCTTTCTGCCCTCACTAACGTCTATGGGCTCTCTCTGCAATGCCTGGTCCTTCCCATTCCCTCCACTGCTCTGAATTCATCTAACTCTGCCCTCACCCCCGGCCTGGACTGCTGTCCTTCTCCACTGCCTTCTTCTGTCCCCCTTCCTCTCTCATCCATGACTTGCAGAGCTGCCTTCCACATATGCCTTCCCCTTGCTTAAAACCCTCAATGGTTTCCTATTAAGCTTAGAATGAAATCAAACTCAGAAGGATCTCCGCATGCTCTGGGGCTCAACGACCTCTCCGACCAGTATTTCTGGACACTGCTGTCCACCTCATTCCTACTGCCAACCACAGCCCCTGGAGAGGGGAGATTCTAAAAGATTAATTGTGGGACAAATGAATGGATGAATAAATGGCTAAAGTCTTCTCCCAGATTGCCTGGAAATAACATGACAGCAATGTGATGTGGATTCATCCAGCAAATGAGGTTTCTGCCTAAATCAATGCTTTTTCACCCCAATTCCTTTGTTTTCTACTTTTCTACCACTTCTACCTCTACAGTACTTGGATATTTGTCTCTTTCTGTAGGAACACATGACAGAGCATATAGGGTAAGACGAGTGTAGCTGGTCTCCTTTGCGTTTCAAGAGGTGAGACATACTTTCCTGTGTGTGTGTGTGTGTGTGTGTGTGAGAGAGAGAGAGAGAGAGAGAGAGAGAGAGAGAGAGAGAGAATGAGAGAGACAGAGAGAGCAAGCCTTTCCTCAAGGACTACAGATGTATTCCAAACCTTCACACCATCTCTTTCTGGTGTCTCAGTGATCCAAGAATAAACTGTTAAGAATGGATAGATACTTATTAATTATATTAAGCACATTTGATCTAGATTTTCCCTATGGATCTCTTCGTGAATCCCATCTTTATGTAACCTTTTAATTTTTTTCCAAGTCCCATTATATTGTATACATCATTTCAGGAGATGGGCATTCCTCTGGCCCTGAGGGGATGGGACCACTGATGGTTACTCAGTAACAGTTGTACATTTGCCCTTAATCATAGACTTCAGAACGTCTAGGCATCCACTGGGCTGGCTGTGACCCGATGACCCAATCCTGGCTAATGGGGTGTGCAGCTTCCAGGGTGAGTTCTTACAACGAGGACCCCCTTCTCCTTGTACTTCTTCCTTCCTTCTGTCTGGGATGTGAACTTCGTGGATGTACCGAGATTACCGTGTGGGCTCTTAAAGTGCCATCAGGTGGAGAGGGCACAGCATAACAGTGAGCATGAGTCTCTGACTCTGGGTCACCATAAGACCCTGAATGAGCTACTTCTTTACTTTTAAGTGAGCAACAAAGTTCTATCTTGCTTTATCATCATAACTTTTTTGTTACAGGCTAACCCAATTTCAATGAATAAACTCTGATGTTTCGCATAAGTTTTGGTACAGGGTGCCACTGACTGCCAAGCCTCATTGGACAGAACTATATGAAACAAAGGCACACCCGCCGTCTAGAGGGCGGCCAAGGCCTTTCCCCTTGTGTGTCGCTTTTTCTACTAGAATCCTCCCTATACCTCTTTGCACTATGAGGTGTGAAAGCCTATGCGTTGTCCTGGCAGCACAACACGGGTGCTACTCGTGTCCCCAGGTCCTTCCTTCCACCCAGGCCTGGGTAGTGCCCTGCAGGTGGCGAAACACAAAGTGGGCAAACATCCCTGGACAGGGGCGGAGAGGGGAGGACCCCAGGCACGTGCGTTTACCTGTCACGGGGCCACCCCGGGGTGGGGCGGGGCGGGGCTTTCAGGCTGAGCAGGAGACCTGCCTAATATTTGTCTGCAAAATAGCTCAGCTATTAATCCTTCACTCTCAAAAGCAATCATATTCAGTTAATTTAAAACAGGAGGAGGCAAGGCAGGGGTAGAAAAGTCCTTCACTTTCCCAACTTTCAGATCAGACGTCAAAGCAGTTGAAGACCAGACATATCCCCAAAGCATTTCTCCTGAAATTATCAGGCGCCTCTAAGGGCGCAGCCCCACAGGTGGGGGCCTTGTGGATTTTACCCCGCACAGCACAGCGCAGCTTATTTTAGAGTTTGGGGCAGCCTGCCCTGCTTTCCTCCCTTTCTTTGAGCTCATCCCTGTTATTATATTCAAAAGGCCTGCATCCTTCTAGCCTCTGCAGAGCACAGCTCCAGCTGTAAATGACCTCAGCAGAACTCTGGATTGATTTCACCTCCGTTATCTGCGTGATTAGCTCAGCCACAGAGCAGATACTTGGTGCTTATCAGCCCATTAAAGAGTCAAAGAATGCTGTTACCAGTTTTTTATCTCTAAAATGCACACAAAGCCCTGCTGATTATTCTATTAATTTGTTAATGAACCTGTCCAGCAGACAGATTCTCTGTTCCTTTGGAAGGCAAAGTAGGGGACTTAGCATTTAAAGGAAGGGGGTTGAGCCCTTGTATTGCTAGAGCTTAAAATTTTGGAACTGCTGGGGGAAGCTGCAACACACGTGCTTGTTTCATTTTGTGTTTTTCATCTTTTACTGAAATAAAAGGCACACAGAAAGACACAGAAATTAGGCTGGAAAAAAATTCAGTGTCTGATAGAAACAGACTCACGCCCGTGCAGAGAGAAGCAGAGGTGCTCAGCACGGACATTTTAGCACTCACAGCAGGTCTTCTCAGGTCCAGATCTTCTCTTGGATTTTTACCTATTGGTACACGGATGGCAATTCTATCCAAGAACAAAGGATTCTGGGGAAAATGGGTTATAGTTTTTTGCATATGTTGTCCTATACTTGGGAGCTACTGCAGTTGTATTTTTTTGAGCTTCGTGGCAATGCAGAGCGTTCCACGAGGGCAGACACGTGCCCATGTGTACCTCAAGTGCACAGGGCACTGTATCAATAGAGTTATAGAAACAGGAGGGAAAGGGGCAGGGCACAAGCTTTAAAAGAATGACATGGCCATAGGACATGACAAAAACTGGTTAGAACTAACTAGATCCAAGATGGCAAAAGATTCGACTTCCAGTAGACCTTGAGCCTCATTATACACCCATGGCAATACATTAGCATGCTAAATGACACACCTACCAGTGCCATGACTGTTCAGAGCTAACCATAAAAGGCCAAAAGTGGGCAGTGGCCCAATTCCTGGAAATCCCCATCCTTTCCCCCTGAAATAGTTGGAATAATCCTCCCACTCATTAGCCTATAAAATTACCCAGCCCATAAAAACTAACCACGCCATATTTCGAGGCCTCTAGCCTTCTGAGATGGCCCACACTCTGTCTGTGGAGTGTATTTCTCTCTAAATAAATCCACTTCTTATCTATCACTTTGTCTCTCACTGAATTCTTTCTGCAGTGAGACATCAAGAAGCTGAGCTTCATTAAGTCCTGACACAAGGTGTGTGATCTCAGTTAAAAGGTTCAAGTCCCAATCTGAGTTGCATGATTTCATTATCACATAACTGGGATCCCATAGTATGGCCACATGCTCTCTGGTCTTGAGTTTACCAACTACTGAAGCTCTTCAGTTTCCCAGTCTTTGGGAAGGAAGACAGCTCAAAAACAGCACTAGTGTCCAAGGAAGCCCTGGGCCATCCCACTGGCCTCAGAATTAAGGTCAGCCACTTGTAACTCACGGTAAGAGAGTGGGTGCATCACAGGGAGTTGACAATTGATTACCTTCCATCTCTGCTGACTGGTGAAAAATTAGGATGGAAATGGGAAATAGGTGGTGAAAAAAAATTCCAATCAAAAGCAGAGCAGGATTTCAGAGGAGCTCCATGAGCTCTTGCTCTGAGGATATTCCCTTTCTGACTTTCTTTCCTGGTATGTGGATGCCAGGAAGTGTTAGTCTCCCTTCAGGACAGAGACAGCCATTTCCCAGATACCAGAAGTACTGGCTGTAGAGGTTCCCACCTGCTGCCCCCTGCCTGGGAATTGCCCCAGGGGAATGGAGCCACCTTTGTCCATCCAAGGTCGCTTTGCTTCATCTGAGGTCATGCTGTCGCATCTGAGGTCGCCTCCCTTCAAGGGGGTGGCCTACTCCCAGGGCCTGGGCTGTGTGGGAACACAAAGATCTGTCACACTTCCCTCATCTGCGGGTGACTCCAAAGGGCCATCTCAGCTCAAGGGTCTCCTTCAGGATTGATGGGGGTCTCTGTACAAATGCAATAAAATCCATCCTTCCCTTCAGCCAGTCCCCATTCCCTCCCTTCCTGCAGGTTTTGCTCCCGGGAGCGCTCTCAAATAAACTTTCTGTAGAGTTCCACAGAACCCACGCTAAGATATCTGCAACGTGAATGATCTGTACACAAACATGCCTGATTAAGAAGTCACAGCAAGAAGACTAGATGAATTTTCCACATTGCTAAGGATACTGGTATGGATTATTTACTGACATGGATTGATGGCTATCTGGACATCTCCATCAAAAGTTCTGGTTATTTAACCAGAGTCAGCATGTCTGGAAGTTTCCGATGAGATTAAAAGCATGCTCTGATGTGTTCTATTTAATACAGAACAATGATTTAGGTTACTATTTATTTACTTTTTACCCTTTGAAAAAAAAAAAGGAACATTGTGTCTACCGTATATAGATACAATCTCTGATCTCACAAAACTTCAAATTTTGTAAGTAAACAGAAAAGACTTACTTGTCAAAAATGTAACAGTACATACACTTTTGGAAGAGCTGGTTAAGGTGAGAAACACTAGATTCTGTAGTAAAAAAGCTGCTCACTGTCTGTGCAAATGTAACCATTTGCTATTACCAGCAACACATGAAGGAAGGCTGGTACTTAAACTAAAAATCAACTGTGCTGGGGCTTCCCTGGTGGCGCAGTGGTTGAGGGTCCACTTGCCGATGCAGGGGACACGGGTTCGTGCCCCGGTCTGGGAAGATCCCACATGCCGCGGAGCGGCTGGGCCCATGAGCCATGGCCACTGAGCCTGTGTGTCCAGGGCCTGTGCTCCACAACGGGAGAGGCTACAACAAAAAAAGTCAACTGTGCTGATACGAGGTCGGTGAACTGGGTTTAACGGTCAAAGCGCAAAAAACCCAGGTGATTGATTTCAGCCAAGTAACGTCCAGCTCCAGAAAGGTATCAGCCCACTCTGTCCTGTACCAGGCAGACAATACAAAGTGCTGGTTCAGGGCCAGATGCCGGCTTCCGAGGACACTGAGAGTAGCATGTCCAGAATGGCACAAGGTCCAGAAACTCAGGTGCTTGAGAACTAACACCCACCAGCCCCTTTTCATATCCTGCAATGCACACTAGAGCTTCACATGGCCTTGCTCCTGTTTCAGTGTTCTTGTATATTTACTCCACCCTTTCTACCTGGAATAGTCTTTTTCACTCTGCAAGAGACAGTTTGAAAGTTACCTCCTAGGTGGCACCAATCCCCCGCTCCTGGGGCTTAGCAGTTCCCCTCTCCAGGCCCCCATCACAGCCCTCCTCATGCCTCTTCTACCCCTCGGGACGCTAACTGACAGGAGAGCTGCCAGTGCACCGTGTTGTAGGTCCATATCTAGAGGAGCACCTGATGTAGGGTAAGTATTCTTGGATATTTGCTAAATGGATTAGACGTGTGACTGACTCAAATAAAGAAGAAGCAGATTCTACTCAGACGTGTAAGAGGTGGAAGAGCCTTCAAATATTTAAAGAGTCATTAAAGTATCCTTGTAACACAATAAAGAAATACGGGCTGGATCATAATTTAATGGCATGAATCTGTTATTAATTTAATAACTGTGACCAAAAGTTTCTGATGAATGAATTACTGGCAATCTGGAAGGAGGTCTCCAGTGATGACTGATTCTAGCCTTATCCTATTCAATACTTTCATTGGTGTCTTGAACAAAGATACAAAAAACACACTTGTCAAAATTTGTGGATGACACAAAGCTGAGTGGAATAGTAAATAAATAGGAAGACAAAAACAGGATCCAAAAATGTCTCAAGAGGCTAGAATTATGTGCTGAGTTTACTAAGTTGACATGAAAGAGAGGGAAACAGAAAGCCAAGCCCTAGGATCCAAAACAACTGCAAAATGAAAAGAGTAGCTAAGCTGCAGCTTTTGTAAAACTCCACAGGGGGGTTAGTGCAGTATAAGTTCATAACGAGGTCACATCCTGAGCTGACTTAAAAAAAGTCAATGCAAATTTAGGAAACATGACTGGTAGTGCTGTATCTGGACAACTTTAGAATTTAGAAATATCTAAGTTTTAGATAAACGGCTACTGGTTGTGTTCAGAACAGAGCAGCCAAACATGGAGAGAGTTCTTGAAACCATGCTCTTATAGGAAACCAGAATCTGGCAGAGTAAATATGGAGATGAAGGAAAGCAGAATAGGCCACCCCAGAATATGCCACTTTGGCATATTGATTATTTTGAATTAAAGTGACTTAAAGAATAGTCAGTGCAAGAAAGACACTCTGACTGTGCTTTGTTCCCAAGAAAACAGAAATGAATCTCCCATGTGAATATTACCCTCCCCTGTATAAGCTACAAGGATGTATTGGCCAACACAGGGAATGTAGCCAATGTTTTATAATAACTATAAATGGAGTATAACCTTTGAAAATTTTGAATCATTAGGTTGTATACCTGAAACTTCTATAATATTGTACGTCAACTACACTCTATAAAAAATAAAAATAAAATAATAAATACATATTTTTTAAAAAATAGCATGCCCTGAAAGCTTCTGGAGAAGCTGACCAAGTTACGTACAAGATTGATGTGTTCATTGCATCGTTGTTCATGCTGCCAGGGATCTCCTGGCTCCTCCACTCACCTCCATCCCCCACTCACCTCCATTCCCTGCATCCCTCACTGCCCCCTAAGGAGCTATACTTTATTCCTGCCAGGTAGGGAAAGCACTTGCCTCCTTGTATTGCTCAGAGCAGGGGCTGACAAGCCTTTCTGTAAGGGCTGGATGGTAAATATACAGGCTCTGTGGGTGATGCAATCTCTGTTACAACTACTCAGCTCTGCTGTTGTAGCATAAAAGCAGCCGGAGACAATCTGTAAACAAATGGGCATGACCATGTTCCAATAGAGCTGGCCGGATCTGGAACACAGGCTAATAGTTGGTTGACACCTGGTCTTGGACAAATGTTTCTCTGCTGGGAGCAATTTTGACCCACAGGGGCCACTAGGCAATGTCTAGAGGCATTTTTGGTTATTACAACTGGGAGTAGAGGTATAATTTCTCTGGCATCTAGAGGGTAGAGATCAGGGATGCCGTTAAACATCCCACAGTACACAGGACAGCCCTCGACAAGAGAGAATTGTCTGCATCAAAATAACAATAGTGTCATGCTTGAGAAACCCTGGTCTATGCAAAATCATCATCACCATCATCACCATCGTCACATCAGCATCATCCTTTGTGTTTATCTCAGGCCTTCAGCATCAACCCCAACCTCCTGCTTGACTTCTGGAGCCCACACGACTACAGAACCCTAGAAGATTTGGGGTGGAAGCACTTGTAAAACAAAGAGGGGAAATGTGAATCTGTCTGTTAATTCGATTCAATGTAAAACAATTCAATGTAAACACCTCTCAAAGAAGAGTTCTCTTTAATAAAGCTGCATGTTGCACATGGCAGAAACTAACTCATAGTTTAAATTAGTTAAATTAAAAATAAAGATGGAATTGAGAGATCTTCTAATCCTGAAATTTTGCAGTTGGGCTTTCCCATAGCATCCTGGGCATCTCAGCATCCTGACCAAGACTCACAGATGGCTCGCTTCTTGTTGGCTAGAATGTTTATCTGCATCTGAACTGGGCTGGCAGCTCCCACAGGAATTTGCACCAGTGTTACCTAATCCACCCCCTCATTGTACAAACAAGGGAACAGGCACATGGCTCTTGGTCACATAGCTAATTAGTGGTAGAACTGACACTAGAACCATTTTTCTCAGTGAAGCTGACTTTGCTTCCCCCATACTGTTTGAGCCCTGCTGCACAAAGAAAAAGGCAGTCAATTATGCAAGATACAACCTCTCTTGAATTTGGGAAAAAATACGAGAACCTTCCCTTTTGTCATGACCTAAATCACTTTTTGGTGAATGTACAATACCTCAAAAATTAAATGTTTAAAATAATGCAATGGATTACAGAAACCTAGTTTAAATGAGCTACACATCCAATTCATGCCAGCCCCACAAGAAGGCAAAATTTCATTAAAAAGAAACTCAGTATGGCATATCATCTTTAAGAATTCTAACAAAGCTTTATTTAAACATTTTCTTTGAAGATGAAGTATTTTAGGATGATAAAGATAATTACTCATTGTAAGCATAATGGTCCACTTGACAGAAGAAGTTCAATGTATGGATAACTTCTAATAAAAATTAAAAACCTCTCTTCTACCACCCTTTCTTTTAACATATTTTTTAAGAGCGATGGTCAGAAATGCCCCCTGGTCTACCTCATAAATTCACGTAGCAGCGTGTGGTCAGCCTTGCAGCATCCCTCAGGAGTCAGTGAGGGGCCCTGTGCCCTCCTGAAACTACAAGGTGGTATCCACACCTGCAGCAGTTGATGAGCTGGTAGTACAGTGTCAGAAAAACCCAGCGCTGTGTTCAATTCTTGCCTGTTAGGCGGCAAAATTTTCTGTTTTTCACTTAATGGAATGACATACAGCGATCAAAATGAATGAGGTATATAGCTACAGACAACACATAGGATGAAACTGAGCATGGCAATTACGAACACAAAAGATTACAAAGAGGATGATGCCATCTTCTAAATTAGAAAAAAATCTAAACCATATTATACAGTTGAAAAACATGCAAAGATAGGACAAAACCATGTAGACATGTTGCAAGATAGATCAACTGATAGACTGATAGAGAAATGGATTAATCAATTGATCAATAGATAGAAGTTGGAAGATAGGAGAGGATACACACAGGTAGACCAAGGTCAATGTTCTGGCTTCTGTGTTGGGAGGATGCTCAAAAGTTTGCATTGTATCAAGAAGGTGGGAAAGAAGGAAAGAAGGAGGGAGGGAGGGAGAATGAGGACAAAGCCATGGCCCTAAGAGTGGCGAGAGTGTGGCAGGGGTCACAATTATAATTAATTCTGGCACCTGAGTTCCAAGTAGACACACCTATCCATCACTCTGTGCTTCCCAACTTCCAGCTCCCCATAGCAAATGCAGGGTACTGCCTGATCTCTTTGGCAGGATGTGTAAAACCTCTCCACTGACCACTGCCTAACTTCCAAGGGCACCTGTGTGACTGTCCACCTGTTCTAGGCTCCCGCCGCAGGTGGCTCTGTCTTCCTTCCCACTCCTCACAGGTACCTTCAGACCACTCTGCCTTTGGTCCTGTGTCTCCTCTGTCTGTGTCCTTCCCCACCAATGTCCTCCAAGACCCAGGCCTTACACCACCTTCTCTGTGACACTGCCTCCCTGCCTCACTCCTGCCACACTGAGCACGCAGGACCCCTCCCTGCTTTCCGTAGTTCTCAGGACTCCTCCTTCAATAAATGCTCAGTACATCATATTTCAGTTGGTTGTGTATTGCTGGCCTCTTGGGTTTTATGAGATCCTGAAGCACAAGGCAATATTTTCTTCATTTCATATTCCCTGGGTATAGTAATTTTCTGTTGCTGACAAATTACCAAAAATGTGGTGCCTCAAAGCTGTTTGTCATCTCACAGTCGTGAGGGCCAGAAGTCCAGGTGGGCTGGTGAGCTTCTCTGCTCAGGGTCTCACAAGGTTCAAATCAAGGTGTTGACCAGGCTGGGTTCTTACCTGGAGGCTCTGGGGAAGAATCTGCAACTATGCTCACTTCGGATGTTGTCTGAGTTCAGGTCCCGGTGAGACCGAGGTCCCTGATTCCTCGGGCTCCTGGCTCCAGAAGACCACCTGCATTCCTTGGTGTGCGGTACCCTCCGTCCCCAAAGCCAATCTCCCCTGGTGCCTCTAGTCTCCCTGACGTCTCTTTCTATCACCAGCTGGAGGAAGTTTTCTGCTTTAAGGGTTTATGCAATAACATCAGACCCACCTGGAAAACCCAGGATGCTGGTCCTATCTTAGGTCAGCTGTGCCATGTCACATTAACACAACCACTGGAGTGCTAGGTGTGTCCTCATATTCACGGGTACCTGGAATTAGGATGAAACCTCGCACGGAGGCCATTTTAGGGATTTTCCCTGCCACCTGCGGTATCTGCCACAGTGAATAAAAAGGAAAGGGAGAAAGAGGAAGCCTCTAAAGCTTATTTCTGCACGCCCCATGTGCCCCACGCCTGTACACACAGACACGTCACGTACAACGACACACACTGTGACACACTGGCAAGCACAGCCCATTCTGCTCCTTTACACTTGGGCCTGTGGTCATGGTCCACACTGGCCTATGTGGGAGAAATGTCCTCAGAAGGGTGTCGCTAACGTCTGTCCAGGTAAGACCCGGGAACCACTTAGAGACGAGTCACCACAGTGTCCTTCTGCAAGTGCAGATGTCTGGGCTCCACTTCAGAGCTAATCACTCAGAATCTCTGAGCGTGGCGCCTGGTGATGGGCGTTTTTTGTTTTTTTTTTGTGGTACGCGGGCCTCTCACTGTTGTGGCCTCTCCCGTTGCGGAGCACAGGCCCCAGACGCGCAGGCTCAGTGGCCATGGCTCACGGGACCAGCCGCCCCACAGCATGTGGGATCTTCCTGGACCGGGGCATGAACCCATGTTCCCGGAATCGGCAGGCGGACTCTCAACCACTGCGCCACCAGGGAAGCCCGATAGGCGTTTTTAATAAGCTTCCCAGGTGATTCATAGGGAATTCAGTATCTGAGAACCACATTCTGGGTCCCTCTCCTCTTAGAGGATACTTTTTTCCTTTAGTCCTTATTTATGATACCAATCAGTGTTCAGTTGGGCAGTCGTCGTCCCACTTTTCTTTATCCCTGGACCACCACAGACGGCTGACCCCACCAGTGTCAGCGCTGCCAGCAGAAGGAGGAATGACATACCCACTCTTGGAGCGATGGATGAACGACGGGCCAGGAATCTTCTTGAAGAACAGTCTTCCGTTTCCCAGAAACTATAAGACTCGTCCAAAGAAAAGGAGAGAAGGGTGCCGGACTCTTGACAACGGTAGCTGAGACAGGAGGGGAGCCAGCTGGCCCTGAGGACCTGAGATCCCGCTTCCTTGGGACCCACTGTATTCCTGCTAAAACTGTCTTTGGTAAAAGTAATTACTCTCTTATTGAAGAGTCTAATAACTAGGGTTGCTTTTGAAAAATTCTAAAAGGAATAGAACATGCAAGGAATAACAGAAAAAAGTGTGAAAAATCGCATTCTTTCTTTTCTGTGCTTTCTTCTTTTCTTTCTTTTTTTGCCTGTCTTTCCTTTTTTCTCTCTCTTTTCTTGTTTTGATATGTAGACAGAGCATAGCCAGAAACACTACAACCAACCTTCAAAACCCATGTCGACTCAGACATGCCCTTCTGCAGGTCAGAAAAGTCTGACCCTCTTTTGAAGCCAGATTACCAGTGAGATCGGAGGAAGAGAGACAAACTGTGCTCCGAACTGTATCTAGAGGTCAGACAGTCCATTGTGCTGCTGCTGGTTCCACACCAGCCCCTGAGAAGCCAGACAGTAAAGAGCCCCAACTGGGCTTGTGCCGGAAACAGCCTCTGCCGGATCCCAAAGGGCGGGAGTGTCCGGGGACACAGGGCATCACCCGGCCCTGTATGCCCGAGGCACACTGCTCTGTCCCCCAGCAACAAGCCTCAAAGACAGGGCAGCTGAAGTCATGCCGCCGGTGTCAGGCCTTGAAGGAGGACTGACAAAGCCAGACTGCGTCCAGCTCCCAGGAGCCCCAGCCTGGCCCTCGGCCTCTGCGGTTTGCTGAGTAAGAGTGACCAGCATCCCAACCCCTGTGTCCACCTGCAGGCCTCACATTCGCCGGGCTTTGCTCTCAAAGGAGATGTTCCTCTGAGCAATTATGACCCACAGGCTCGTGAGACAGAAGGACCAGTGAGGACTTTCCCACATTTGCTGTCTGGACACGGGCATCTGGCCTGTGCCTTCTGAAAGCTTGGCTGAGAAGACCCCAAGGATGGACTCCCATGGGCCGGCGCTTGTACTCAAAGCTACAGAGAGGACTGCAACAGCGTCACCCTGTGCTGGACGCTCTCGTGACCCTGAGGATCTGAGTAGAAACTCTACATACAGAAGCAACGTTCGGGTGGGAATGGGGATGGCCCAGCCCCAAGGTGACCTCTGAACCAGCCCCTCGGCGAGCAGAGAGGAGTGTGGTCGGACAGCCCCTGCCCAGCCTCCCCATGCAGACACCACTTGATATTTGAATCTAAAGGTTAATTAAGTGCAGCTGCCAGGAAGAAAGGCCACAATCAATTATCATGTCTTCCTGTCCATTTCAGCCTATTCTTAATTATGTTCCTTGGGTTTGGGGAAGGAGGTCTTCCAGCCAAGTTTTAGAAAAGACGAGCTCTTTTGTCTGGAAGGCAGATCTGCCCTCCTGGACCACAGCATGCATCTTCATCATCCCGGGGAGGGGGGGTGTCCCACGCTGTCTGTCACAGCCAAGGGGCAATGGGCAGGCTCTGGACAGAGCGTCCTGGAGAGCATCCCAGGCAGCCCTACGGGCATGAGTGAAGGGCACATCCCCCAGCGTTTCCCTTAAGGGATTTCCTTGAGAGCAGGGCCACTCTCGCTCCAGCCACCAGTGGCTCAGGGCTGCTCTCCGGGACGTGCCACAAGGCTCGTGGCCCAGCACTGGCCTAGCGCCCACCCGCCATCTGTGTGTCAACGTCCTCACACACCCACGTGCCCCCCAGTGTGCACGTGGGCACATGCTGAATTCTCTGTCATCATTAACTGTTTAAAATTCCAGTGCTGTTCATCGAAGTGGTGCGGGCTGTGTTCTCATTAAGGAGATCAATTCCTGCTGAATATTCACCTCCAGGGGCGGATGTGGTCGGAATGAGCTGATAGTTTCTGTCTGGCCCGCTAGAGCTAATGAGTGGCCGCCGCCACTGCAACATAATCACTGGCCTGCAATCAGTCAAAATAACAAGCCGCAGCGCCTGGCAGGGATCCTGGGGGTTCCACGTAAACATATACAGGAAGAGGGTCTCACAAACAGCCTGTCCATCTCAATGAGTCAGGCCAGGTGGGAGATGGATGGGTAGATAGGTGGCCAGTCCCCCTGGGTTGAGCCCCACCTGCCTTTCCTTCTTCCCCATATGACTTCACATCGTCTCACCCACAAACTCTGCACATGGCTGCCTGGAAAAGCTCTTAAAGCCCTTTGGCTGCCTCTAACCCGACTCGTTCCTACGCCTTAGTCCTAATTCAAGAGCCCCGTCCCATCAGAGTCTCCTGAGAAGGAGCCCGCATCCCCAAGAGAGGCTGGGGGGTCAGAGCCCTAGGAGCGCCCCAGCAAGTATTTCCTCTGCCCTGAGCTGTCTGCACTGTGGAGCAAGCAGCTGGGGTTCTTTCTCCTCCTCTCCTTCCTGGAAATTCAGCGTTAGAGGGTGGGCAGTGGGTGGCGTTCAAGACCAACCGATAAAAACAAACCAGCATCCAAAGCTCTTGCCTGGCCCCTGGGAATGTTAGAGGTTGGTTTTTCTGAGCTAAGAGAATGAGACCAAACAACTTCAGAGTTAAAAAATTAGTTAATAGTATGGAGAGGCAAGGCTCTCCTTTTAAGATTTGGGTTCATGCATGTCAACTTCAAGAAATCCCATTAAGAAATTGTCTTCTTTTACCTTTTATTTTCTTTTTTCCTACATCTTTCAGAAAATTTTGCATTAGTGGACCTGAGCAAGGAATGGATTTTAATCTCTTTTTCCCCAATCCCTTCCCCTCTGCTTCACATGTTTCTTGTGTGGATTGTTCTAACCGACATCCCAGACACTTAGCCTAAGCAACAACCACACCCTTGCAGCCTCACTGAGGGAGTCACACTGTGGACTCACCCCCTCCTTACTACCCTGCTCCAGTCTTCCTACAAACAGCCGTCCAGCAGCTGTCATGGACCAGAGGCTAGGCCTTGGGAATACACGGCCCTTACAGTCTAGTAAGAGGGCACATCCGCGTAAATGAACGACTGCAAAAGAGCGAGCAGGCCATTGACTTTTGACGCTGAAATACATTATTTTCCTGAATTTTTAGGCCAGAATATTTTCTCAGAAATAATCACACAGGCACACCTCACTTTGTTGTGCATGGATTGATCACACTTCACAGAAACTGCATTTTTTACAAATTGAAGGTTTGTGGCAACCCTGTGTCCAAGAAGTCTGTGGGCACTATCTTCCAACAGCTTTTGCTCACTTCGTGTGTCTGTGTCAAATTTCAGTAATTCTCACAATATTTCAAACATTTTCATTATTATTATATTTGTTATGGTGATCGGTGGTCTTCGATGTTTCTGCTGCAGAAACATTACAACTTGCTGAAGTCTCAGATGATGGTTAGCGTTTTTTAGGAATAAAATATTTTAAATTAAGGTATGGACAGTTTTCTTAGACATATGCTATTGCACACTTAATAGGCTATAGTGCAGTGTAAACATAGCTTTCATATGCATTGGGAAACCAAAAAGTTCATGAGACTCACTTTATTGTGATATTGGCCTTATTGAGGAGGTCAGGAATCGAAACTTCAACATCTCCAAGTCATGCCCGTGACTCCAGGGATGAAGAGACTGTCTTTATTAATGACCTCAAGGGGCAAATGGGGACTCCAAGCGAGAGCCCTCAGTATACCCCTCTGTTCAAGAAGATCTGTTAGTCCCTAGTCCAGAATTTCTGTAATAGATCCTGGGTCACGAGCTGAGGACACAGTTGCAGATAAGATTTGCTCAACAGCAGTCGGGTTCCTGTGTCTCAGCTGGATGGAGGGTCACCAGGGGAATGGGGAGCACAGAGCTTTCTCCCTCTGTCACGTGGAGGAAGGAAAGACTCTTGCCCACTTACAGGTATGAGCCACATGTCACTGGAGAAAAGTGGTGATAACTTGATGTCATTTCTAATCTTGCCTCTCATGGACAAGGCTGGGGACAGTAAGGAAATGGTAAATGGCAGCTGGTGCCACTCAGCATTCCAGCTCACCTATCCTCTGATCCTCATCAGCTATTAGGAGAGGTAATTAAGCCAGCGTCCTGCTCATACAACTGCCACTGAGCTCGTGGAACGTAATCTACACCCAGTGCACACAACAAAATAGCACACCCTAAACCACGGGCACCAGGGGACATGTGAGCATCCGCTCGCCCATGACAGGACAGTGTGCTGGGCCTGGTGCTTGGGAAAAAAGCGGGCAGAATGTTTATGTTTTGAGAGTCTGCTTTCTAAGCACAGGCAGTGGTCTGAATACACATAGATAGTTCAAAGCACAGTGAAGTAAAATCACTGAACGAAGCCATAAATGAGAAGGAGGCACTGACACCCTGCACAGGACACAGTGGATGGGCTGCTTGGGGTGGGAGGAATCTGGGCTGCTAATTAGAAGTGGGACCTGAGAGACTCATCATGCAACCTCCCAATATGGCTTGGAAGGGCCGGCGATTTCCTTGCTGATGGAGACAGAAAGTTTTCCTGGAGAAGGTAGATTTTGGAATGTCCCAATGATCTGAAAAATTACCTTATACAATACACACTTATAAGAAATCACTCGTAAATCCTGATGGCAAACGCCTGGGGAGGGAAACTGAGCTTACCATTCCTTCCCTCTCATGATTTCCTCTGCTCTCTTATTTTGCTTTTTAACCAACCAACATGTTTTTAATATTTATAAGGTGCTACCCACCAATGAGGAGGAAAAGAGCCTGATAAAAATTAATCATTTGGGTTCAAAGATGGCTCTCCAACTTCTGGATGGGGTTGTGACCTCATCTATAGAACAGTAACGGTAATGCTGGCGTTTAGGGCTTTCTGTGAGGCAGGTGCCATGATAAGCATGGCTTGCACTCTCTTGTTCAGTGGTCCAACAGCCCTAAGAGATGGGTACTATTGTCATTCTCCTCATACAGATGAGGGAACTGAGGCTCAGAGGTGAAGCCACTTGCCCAAGGTCACACAATTGATAAGTGACAAGTGACCATCTGACCTCAGCCTCCTCTTAGAGGTTGACCTATTGAGCCCAAATAGTTATTCTTCCATATTGCCTTTTTGCAATTAAGAGACACAAAGCGAGAGCTTTGCAGAGGAGATGCCTACAAGCTGGATGATCACAGCACCACATAAAATGCTATCACTGCCCCCGCTGCCCATGGATGAAGGGGTAGCACACATTTGTAGACACAGCACAACCCAGCAGACTTGCCTAGTAAATGTTTTACCTCCTATTTCTTTGGAAGGGGGAAAGTAGACACTGTTCTTAGATGGGTCGTCTCTTTGGGAAAACAGGATCTGTTGCCACCTGGACCTGGTGCAGTGGTCGGGGACTCAGGGCCACTAGAATGTACAGAGCCCATCACCACACAGGTGGCTCTTTGGTCAAAGGGCTCAGCCCCACTCCAGGCTCAGCACCTGTAACTGTCTCCCTGAAACAGCTGCGGGGTCCCGAACTGTGGTCCAGCCGAGCAGTGTAGCCAGACAACAGCCGTGTTTCTCCCTGGGCTCGGTGATGGATTGTTCCACACAGCATTATTATGTCTGCAAAGCACTTCGCGATGCTCGAGGATGAAAGGAGTTATAAATGAAAGATATTTTTATTAATAAGAATGTAGATGAACAAAGGGAAAATGTACTCTCCCTCCCTATCCATCACCTTCCACACTTCACCTATGGAGCAGGATCTGCTGGAAGCTCCAGGAAAGCCTATTTGCAGAAATCAATAACTAGTTTTAAAAAATAGATCTGGGCTCCACTGGAGCTGACTGTTCAGGGCTTTCTCATAATTCTATGCAATAGTCAATATTAGCCATCACTGCCTCAAATAAAAATTGACTTCAAATTCAGTTAAGACTGGTTTTATATGCTAATCTACCAATTTGATTATTAAATGTCTTTACTGAGGGTTTTGAAAAATAGGCTGTGAGGGGGAAAAACAGGAAAACAGAAAGCCTGCATGAGTCCGTGTGGTGAGAGCGAAGAGGCTAGCTCACACCGATGGGCTCACGGCAGCTTGGTTCACCTGGGTTTAGACAATTAACACTTGGGGAAACCGGGTTGCATTCTGTGGGTGGCAGGAAGCATTTCCAGTCTACCCATCAGGAGGTCAAGGATGAAGAAGGGTCACTTTGGCAGCATTGATGGTGCACCGGCTCTGAACACAGGCCTGGAGTTAAGTGTGCAGAATGCTGAGTGGGCAGGATCAGGGTTCAGGAAAGAAGTGGTAGATACCCCCAAGCCTTGGGATCGCGTGGTCCATGGGGAAGCTAAGACAAACACCAACTCACACCAGCACGTGTTACAGAAACCTGTACGTGTAAGCTGGCGGCATCCCAGGCTGTGTTACAGGAGACAGGGGATAGGGAGGATCAGAAGACCCGCCAGAGACTCCAGGAGGCTGGGTGGAGGAGGAGAAAGTAAGAGAAGGCTACTGGAGCAAGTGTGCTGAGAACTTTTTTTTTTTTGCGGTACGCGGGCCTCTCACTGTTGTGGCCTCTCCCGTTGCGGAGCACAGGCTCCGGACGCGCAGGCTCAGCGGCCATGGCTCACGGGCCCAGCCGCTCCGCGGCATGTGGGATCTTCCCGCACCGGGGCACGAACCCATGTCCCCTGCATCGGCAGGTGGACTCTCACCCACTGCGCCACAGGGAAGCCCATGCTGGGAACTTCTGATGGAAGTTAGGAGCTGCTTTGAGAGAGTGAAGCAGTATACCCACCAGCTGGTCTTAACTCATTAGCAGGTGAAGCTTCTGGAAACATGTAAAAATGGAGCAAATGCAGATAAAGCATGCATGCAACGAAGAGGAGCAGACACTCATGGGGCAGAATGGGTTTGATTTCACAGTCAAGAAGACGTACAGTTTAAGAAACACTGTTTGCCGGCGATAATAGACCTTTTGCACGTAATTCGTGTACAACAAAGAACTACATATGAATTTTTGCTCTGTGAATATTTAATTGAAACTTGCAAAACATGTCAAGAAAGTCACCTACTTTCCCTGGATGATTCTGGTAGAGGTGAAGAGATTTCATCAATAAAAGATTTGGGGGATAGTGCTTGTACTCTGCATTTTTGCCTTCCCTCTTGCATTTGAACTTGGGTTGGTGAGGCTGTGTTGCAAAAGATCTAGAGTGCAAAACGAGTCTTCATGGACTCAGTTCTAGCACTGCCATGGGTGAGCTGCTGAGAAAAAGGACCTGTTTTCTTGGACCTTTTTCACCTGTATACCAGTGATCCTCCCAACCAGAGTGCATAAAGACCCCTGGAGAACAGATCTTACGTGTGTGAATCCCTGAACTTATGCACTGTTCAGGTCCTATGAATCTGCATTTTGATACACAACCCCAATGATTCTGAAGAAGGATATCCTCCAACTATAAGATACACTTGGAGGTGGAAGAGCTGAGATCTCTCTGAAGAATATGCACAGAGGAGCCTATAGCTCTTTTCCCTCCATAGAGAGGAAAATGGGATTGATTTGGGAGTAATTAGAGTATCAGGTTGCAGTGTACAGCCCAGCGGTAAACATAAATACATAAATATGGGGCAACTTATTCTATAGCTCACAGAGGTGTAAATTATTTTTCTTTGTGCAAATGTATGCAGTCTTCTCACTTGTGAATTGCACCTCCAAGTAAGTATCAGGACTGTTTTTAATGCTGGCATTTCCGTGGGTGATTATGGCTGTGATTAAGTCCTTGATTATACAGTGTTGTGTCTCTTGGCTTAAAACACTGCTGGGCAAAAGCACTCCCAAAACTGGAGACTCCAGTGGAGTCTGGATAACTGCATTTAAGAAACTCAAACTTTATAGGCCTTAACTCTTTGGTATGTCAGTCAGGAGGGGCTCTCAGGAACATGGATTCTCAGTTGAAAGCAAGACTGGAAATCGGAAAAGAGGGGGTTGTTTGGGTATTTTTGTGCTATTTTAATTTGATTTTTATTATTATGTATTATTATTTCCCTCATCATGACTTGAGTGGTTTGGGCAAATGTGTTCAAATTGTCTGCTGCACATAGTAACTTACAGGAAATACTGCCTATCTGAATACTGTTATTTTTTAGTAGCCTTTATAATGGTGAAAAATTATAATTTATAAAGTTTATGGAAGTGGATTATAGAGACTCCCCCCAAACACTCAAATACATACATGTGCAAAATGTGGACACGGGGGGAAAGGGAGCATGGGATGAATTGGGAAATTGGGGTTGACATATATACACTACCCTGCGTAAAATAGATAGCTAGTGGGAACGTGCTGTATAGCACAGGGAGCTCAGCTCAGTGCTCTGTGACAACCTAGATGGGTGGAATGGGGGTAGAGTGGGAGGGAGGTCCTAGAGGGAGGGGATATAGGTATACATAGAGCTGATTCACTTTGTTGTACAGCAGAAACTAGCACCATTGTAAAGCAACTATACTCTAATAAAAAAAAAAAAGGGGGGTCAAAATGGACTTGGAGTTCTGGCTTGTCTGAGGGGTAACCCACACCCTGCGTGTGGGCGTCTGACAAATGATGTGCACGGGTGCCCTGCATCCCTGCTCTCATCCCCTTTCCCAGCCTTTCCCAGGCTCCCCTGGAACTCCTGGATCAGTAGGTTTTGTCCTGCCTGCCAGCCTGCCTGCTTTTTCTCCTGCTGCTTTTCTACCTAGAAATCTCTCCTTCCCAATTTTCTAAATCTGATCTGGGTAAAACTGAGGTTCCTTCCAGCTCAGGTCCCACATCCACGATGCTCTCTCTCTAACCTGCCTCTCGCTGCTTTGCCTGTTCCCTGTGTGCTTGGCGGTCATTAATTTTAAGTAGTCTGATCAGTTTTATCTTTTCAGGACTATTATGCCTGCCTATGTAGTATTTATGCTTTGTATTTTAAATTTTTGTTAGATTTTTAATACCTTGCTGTTTCCTATTCTTAATTTACATGTAGTTTGGACAAATACATGAGAATGTCCTGCTGTACATAATTTATGAGATACATCATTAACCTTGACACATTTTTATTTTTATTTGCATATCATTAACCTTGAAAAATTTTCCCCATAGTGGGGATGGTGAGAGCTGAGCCAGGTTACAGAGCTCAGATGGGAACTTGAAGCTGAGGGATGTATAGCTGACATGCTTGGGCAGCTTCAAATCCCAGCTCTGCCCCACTTCCTAGCTGTGTGACCCTGAGAAAGTGACATAGCATCTCTGTGCCTCACTTATGGTGTCACGGTTTTAAGACTGCAAGTCTCGTGCTCCTAGAATGATCTCAGTCCCCGGCAAGCCAAGGTTACCCGAGCCGTTTCCTCTCCTGCACTGAATGCAGGGGATGTAGTAAAGGTATATTCCATGTGTGGCTGTTATGAAATAATTCGGGATAAGAGCTGAGTAACGTCTCTCTTATTACATGACTGAGGTTCAGTGCAGGTTAAAAGAAGGCGCTGGCACAGACTTGCTGGTGGAAGCACAATGCAGACTACACGGCCTCTAACTCACAAGGTGCCTTTGGTGTAGATGGCCCGGGGGGAGATGGCAGGGGCCTGGACACCCTAGTGGGGGTCTGAGGGGAAGACCTGCCTGCCGTTCAGTGAGGAGTCCCACCTGGCCATAGAACATCTTCCCACGTGGCAACCGCCCCTACTTGGATTCTGTGCCAGAGGCAGGAAAGGTGATAACACACTAAAGCCTCAAGGATGAAACCAAGGCTCAGAGGGTTCAATGGCTTGTGAGGTGTCACAGAAAGTGACAGTGTGGAGTCAGGGTCTACAGAGGCGGGGTTCTTTCCTCTGTGTGTATGTGGGGGGGGGGCATGTGTGTGTAGTATACAGTGTATAGAGTGTGAGTGTGTGAGTGGTGTATGTATGCATGGTGTATGTGTGGTATATCGTGTGTGTGTGAGGTGTACGGTGTGTGGGGTTTGTGGGTGTGTGTGTCTCATCTCAGTCCCCATGAGAGCTTTCCTGTGTGAAGGAGGCTGATGGGAGATTGATAAAGCCTGACTCAGAACTCAACCAAGTGTCAACATGCTTTTACAAATCTTACATTCATGGCATGAGTTTAAAAAAGAAAGAAAAAAAGAAAAAGCTACTTTCGAGCTACTTGAGGATTTAGCCCCTCCTTCAGGTACAAAAATGAAATTTGAAGAATGGATCTTTGAGTGTGAAATCTCCCACATCTTTCCTCAACCAGTGATATTTTGCAACTCATATCTTTGAATTTCAGCACCATCCACTTGTGGAGAATCGGCATTCTCAGAAGGGTTGCACCTCAAGTGTCCTTTAGAGAAAACAGTTCTAGGACACAAGGAACAGTGGACCAGTGATGGAATCTCCAGCACTGGCTAGGCTGGCAAAGACAAATTTGTAAGGACGAATTTCCACACTGCTCAGTCCTCAATGTACTAGCTCTCCTCTCCTCTGCTCACATGAAATTTCCTGAGATAACTATCCAAATTCCATCATTTGATTCATTCTGACAAGTGCACCCATCTCTTCTTGTGAGACACAAAAGTTTACAGCCTGTTTGTAATATGTATACATGTGTGAGTTATTTGGTTTGTGTGTGTGTGTGTGTGTGTTCATTCTTGAACAACCACTCCCCACATAGCGGATAAGGCTCATCCAGCATCCATAGCAGCCTAAGCAGGGGGTACCGTGCCCTTCCTGCTGCAGAGGAAGGAGGTGAAATATGGTGGGGGCTAGGAATCCTTTGGTCAGTTTCCTCATAATCTTAGGAGGAGGCACTGGGATCTGGTCTGGGTTCCTGACTGTCCACCACTGTCCCCGTCACAGAAGGAGCAGATTTGGGGAGTGGGGTTTCCTCAGTCCTGCCCGGGTAGACCAACTTCCTGGTTATTACAGCAACGTGACACAAGGTTAAGGCCGTCACGAAGGTCTCAACCCTAAAGACGGCTGAGACACCAATGACAAGGTGCTACAAAGGCAAAGGCAAATCTTTGAAACACTGGGTTAGAGCAGCACATTCAAAGGTTCATGAAGTGCGTGGAAATGTGTGCTCCCATCGCATGCATCCTGCTGTCCGTTCCCGACCCCCAGGTGCAACAATGGCAGATTAGAAACAACGTGGAGGAGATTGGTTCAAGATGGCGGAGTAGAAGGATGTGTTCTCACTCCGTCTTGCAAGAACACCAGAATCACAACTAACTGTTGAACAATTATCGACAGAAAGACACTGGAACTCACCAAAAACATACTCCACATCCAAAGACAAAGGAGAAGCCACAGTGAGTCAGTAGGAGGGGCGTAATCACAGTAAAATCAAATCCCGTAACTGCTGGGTGGGTGACTCACAAACTGGAGAACACTTATACCACAGAAGTCCACCCACTGGAGTGAAGGTCCTGAGCCCCACGTCAGGCTTCCCAACCTGGGGTCCGGCAACAGGAGGAGGAATTCCTAGAGAATCAGACTTTGAAGGCTAGCAGGATTTGACTGCAGGACTTTGACAGGACTGGGGGAAACAGAGACTCCACTCTTGAAGGACACACACAAAGTACTGTGTGCACCAGGACCCAGGGGAAGGAGCAGTGACCCCATAGGAGACTGAACCAGACCTACCTGCTAGTGTTGGAGGGTCTCCTGCAGAGGTGGTGGTGGGGTGGGGGGTGGCTGTGGCTCATCCTGGGAACAAGGACACTGGCAGCAGAGGTTCTGGGAAGTACTCCTTGGTGTGAGCTCTCCAACTGTCTGCCATTAGCCCCACCAAAGAGCCCAAGTAGGCTCCAGTGTTGGGTCTCCTCAGGCCAAACAACCAACAGGGAGGGAACTCAGTCCCGCCCATCAGCAGACAAGTGGATTAAAGTTTTACTGAGCTCTGCCCACCAGAGCAACAGCCACCTCTACCCACCACCAGTGCCTCCCATCAGGAAACTTGCACAAGCCACTCAGATAGCCTCACTCACCAGAGGGCAGACAGCAGAAGCAAGAAGAACTACAATCCTGCAGCCTGTGGAACAAAAACCACATTCACAGAAAGATAGACAAGATGAAAAGGCAGAGGGCTATGTACCAGATGGAGGAACAAGATAAAACCCCAGAAACACAACTAAATGAAGTGGAGATAGGCAACTCTCCAGAAAAAGAATTCAGAATAATCATAGTGAAGATGATCCAGGACCTCGGAAAAAGAATGGAGGTGAAGATCAAGAAGATGCAAGAAATATTTAACAAACATCTAGAGAAATTAAAGAACAAACAAACAGAGATGAACAACATAATAACTGAAATGAAAAATACACTAGAAGGAATCAATAGCAGAATAACTGAGGCAAAAGAACGGAAAAGTGACCTGGAAGACAGAATGGTGGAATACACTGCTGTGGAACAGAATAAAGAAAAACGAATGAAAAGAAATGAAGACAGCCTAAGAGACTTCTGGGACAACATTAAATGCAACAGCATTCGCATTATAGGGGTCCTAGAAGGAGAAGAGAGAGAGAAAGGACCCAAGAAAATATTTGACAAGATTATAGTCAAAAACTTCCCTAACATGGGAAAGGAAATAGCCACTCAAGTCCAGGAAGTGCAGAGAGTCCCATAGAGGATAAACCCAAGAAGAAACACACCAAGACACATAGTAATCAAATTGGCAAAAATCCAAGACAAAGAAAAATTATTGAAAGCAGCAAGGGAAGAACAACAAATAATATACAAGAGAACTTCCATAACGTTAACAGCTGATTTCTCAGCAGAAACTCTACAGGCCAGAAGGGAGTGGCATGATATACTTAAAGTGATGAAAGGGAAGAGCCTACCACCAAGATTACTCTACCCAGCAAGGATCACATTCAGATTCGATAGAGAAATCAAAAGCTTTACAGACAAGCAAAAGCTAAGAGAATTCAGCACCACCAAACCAGCTCTGCAACAAATTCTAAAGAAACTTCTCTAAGTGAGAAACACAAGAGAAGAAAAGGACCTACAAAAACAAACCCAAAACAATTAAGAAAATGGTCATAGGAACATACATATCAATAATTACCTTAAACATGAATGGATTAAATGCTCCAACCAAAAGACACAGGCTTGTTGAATGGAAACAAAAATAAGACCCATATATATGCTGTCTACAAGAGACCCACTTCAGACCTAGGGACACACTCAGACTAAAAGTGAGGGGATGGAAAAAGTTATTCCATGCAAATGGAAATCAAAAGAAAGCTGTAGTAGCAATACTCATATCAGATAAAACAGACTTTAAAATAAAGAATGTTACAAGAGACAAGGAAGGACACTACGTAATGATCAAGGGATCAAACCAAGAAGAAGATATAACAATTATAAACATATATGCACCCAACATAGGAGCACCTCAATACATAAGGCAATTGCTAACAGCTATAAGAGAGGAAATCGACAGCAACACAATAATAGTGGTGGATTTTAACACCTCACTTACACCAATGGACAGATCATCCAAACTGAAAATTAGTAAGGAAACACAAGCTTTAAATGACACAATAGAACAGATAGATTTAATTGATATTTATAGGACATTCCATCCCAAAAGAGCAGGTTACACTTTCTCTTCAAGTGTGCATGGAACATTCTCCAGGATAGATCACATCTTGAGTCACAAATCAAGCCTCAGTAAATTTAAGAAAATTTACATCATATCAAGCATCTTTTCTGACAACAATGCTATGAGATTAGAAATCAATTACAGGGAAAAAAATGTAAAAAACACAACCACATGGCAGTTAAACAATACATTACTAAATAACCAAGAGATCACTGAAGAAATCAAAGAGGAAATCAGAATATACCTGGAGACAAATGACAATGAAAACACGACAATCCAAAACCTATGGGATGCAGCAAAAGCAGTTCTAAGAGGGAAGTTTATAGCTATACAAGCCTACCTCAAGAAACAAGAAAAATCTCAAACAATCTAACCTTACACCTAAAGGAACTAGAGAAAGAAGAAAAAACAAAACCCAAAGTTAGCAGAAGGAAACAAATCATAAAGATCAGAGCAGATATAAATGAAATAGAAACAAAGAAAACAATAGCAAAGATCAACAAAACTAACAGCTGGTTCTTTGAGAAGATAAACAAAATTGATAAACAATTAGCCAGACTCATCAAGAAAAAGAGGGAGAGGACTCAAATCAATAAAATTAGAAATGAACAAGGAGAAGTTACAACAGACACCACAGAAATACAAAGCATCCTAGGAGACTACTACAAGTAACTCTATGCTAATAAAATGGACAACCTGGAAAAAACGGACAAATTCTTAGAAAGGTATAACCTTCCAAGACTGAACCAGGAAGAAATAGAAAATATGAACAGACCAATCACAAGAAATGAAATGGAAACTGTGATTAAAAATTTTCCAACAAACAAAAGTCCAGGACCAGATGGCTTCACAGATGAATTCTAACAAACATTTAGAGAAGAGCTAACACCCATCCTTCTCAAACTCTTCCAAAAAATTGCAGAGGAAGGAACACTCCCAAACTCATTCTGTGGGGCTTCCCTGGTGGCGCAGTGGTTGAGAGTCCACCTGCCGATGCAGGGGACGCAGGTTTGTGCTCCGGTCTGGGAGGATCCCGCATGCCATGGAGTGGCTGGGCCCGTGAGCCATGGCTGCTGGGCCTGTGCATCCGGAGCCTGTGCTCCACAGTGGGAGAGGCCACAGCAGTGAGAGGCCCGCGTACCAGAGGAAAAAAAAAAAAAAACTCATTCTATGAGGCCACCATCACCCTGATACCAAAACCAGACAAAGATACTACAAAAAAAGAAAATTACAGACCAATATCACTAATGAATATAGATGCAAAAATCCTCAACAAAATACTAGCAAACAGAATCCAACAACACATTAAAAGGATCATAGGGCTTCCCTGGTGGCGCAGTGGTTGAGAGTCCGCCTGCCAATGCAGGGGAAACAGGTTCGTGTCCCGGTCTGGGAAGACCCCACATGCCGCGGAGCAACTGGGCCCGTGAGCCATGGCCGCTGAGTCTGTGTGTCTGGAGCCTGTGCTCCGCAATGGGAGAGGCCACAACAGTGAGAGGCCCACATACCACAAAAAAAAAAAAAAAAGGATCATACACCATGATCAAGTGGGATTTATCCCAGGGATGCAAGATTCTTCAATGTATGCAAATTAATCAATGTGACACACCATATTAACAAACTGAAGAATAAAAACCATATGATCATCTCAATGGATGCAGAAAAAGCTTCTGACAAAATTCAACACCCATTTATGATGAAAACTCTCCAGAAAGTGAGCATAGAGGGAAACTACCTCAACATGATAAAGGCCATATATGACAAACCCACAGCCAGCATCGTCCTTAATGGTGAAAAACTGAAAGCATTTCCTCTAAGATCAGGAACAAGACAAGGATGTCCACTCTCACCTCTCTTATTTAACATAGTTTTGGAAGTCCTAGCCATGGCAATCAGAGAAGAAAAAGAAATAAAGGAATACAAACTGGAAAAGAAGAAGTAAAACTGTCACTGTTTGCAGATGACATGATACTATACATAGAGAATCCTAAAGATGTCACCAGAAAACTACTAGAGCTAATCAATGAATTTGGTAAAGTTGCAGGATACTAAATTAATGTACAGAAATCTCTTGCATGCCTATACACTAGTGATGAAAAATCTGAAAGAGAAATTAAGGAAACCCTCCCATTTACCATTGCAACAAGAAGAATAAAATACCTAGGAATAAACCTACCTAGGGAGACTAAACACCTGTATGCCAAAAACTATAAGACACCTTTGAAAGAAATTAAAGATGATACCAACAGATGGAGAGATATACTGTGTTCTTAGATTGGAAGAATCAATATTGTGAAAATGACTATACTACCCAAAGTAATCTACAGATTCAATGCAATCCCTATCAAACTACCAATGGCATCTTTCACAGAACTAGAACAAAAAATCTTAAAATTTGTATGGAGACAAAAAACACCCTGAGACTTGCCAAAGCAGTCTCAAGGGAAAAAAAAGGAGCTGGAGGAATCAGGCTCTCTGACTTCAGACTATACTACAAAGCTACAGTAATCAAGACAATATGGTACTGGCACAGAAACAGAAATATAGATCAATGGAACAGGATAGAGCGTCCAGAGGTAAACCCATGCACCTATGGTCAACTAATCTATGACAAAGGAGGCAAGGATATACAATGGAGAAAAGACAGCCTCTTCAATAAGTGGTGCTGGGAAAACTGGACAGCTACATGCACAAGAATGAAATTAGAACACTCCCTAACACCATACACAGAAATAAACTCAAAATGGATTAGAGACCTAAATGTAAGACAGGACACTATAAAACTCTTAGAGGAAAACATAGGCAGAACAGTCTATGGCATAAATCACAGCAAGACCCTTTTTGACCCACCTCCTAGAGTAATGGAAATTAAAAAAAAATAAACAAATGGGACCTAATGAAACTTCAAAGCTTTTGCAAAGCAAAAGAAACTACAAACAAGACGAAAAGACAACTCTCAGAATGGGAGAAAACATTTGCAAATGAATCAACAGACAAAGGATTACTCTCCCAAATATATAAACAGCTCATGCAGCTCAATACTAAAGAAACAAACAACCCAAGCCAAAAATGGGCAGAAGACCTAAATAGACATTTCCCCAAAGAAGACGTACAGATGACCAAGAGGCACATGAAAAGCTGCTCAACATCACTCATTATTAGAGAAATGCAAATCAAAACTACAATGAGGTATCACCTCACAACAGTTAGAATGGGCATCATCAGAAAATTTACAAACAACAAATGTTGGAGAGGGTGTGGAGAAAAGGGAACCCTCCTGTACTGTTGGTGGGAATGTAAATTGATACAGCCACTATGGAGAACAGTATGGAGGTTCCTTAAAAAGCTGAAAATAGAATACCATATGACCCAGGAATCCCACTACTGGGCATATACCTAGAGAAAACCATAATTCACAAGGACACATGCACCCCAGTGTTCACTGCTGTGCTATTTACAACAGCCAGGTCATGGAATCAACCTAAATGTCCATCAACAGAGGAATGGGTAAAGAAGATGTGGTACACATATACAATGGAATATTACTCAGCCATAAAAAGGAACAAAATTGGGTCATTTGTAGAGACGTGGATGAATCGAGAGACTGTCATACAGAGTGAAGTAAGTCAGAAAGAGAAAAACAAATACCATATATTAATGCATATATGTGGAACATAGAAAAATGGTCCAGATGAGCTGGTTTGCAGGGCAGAAATAGAGACACAGATGTAGAGAACAAACGTATGGACACCAAGGGGGAAAAGCGGCTAGGGGTGGTGGTGGTGGTGTGATGAATCAGGAGATTGGGATTGACATGTATACACTGATGTGTATAAAACTGATGACTAATAAGAACCTGCTGTATTAAAAAATAAATAAAATAAAATTCAAAAAAAAAAAAAAAAGGAAACAATGTGGAGTTTAAGCCGAAAAGGTTCTGGCCCTGCGACTCCTCGCCCACCACCCCTGCCCCAGGTATCTGAGTCTGGTTCCCTAATGTGTAACATAAAGACAGGCCTCTCTGCCCTGTCCAGTTAACAGAATCATCACAGGCTCTGGGAAAAGAGTCCATGTTGAGACCACAGAGTGCACGCTGTTATTAATAGTCAGGACTGTCATAAAATAACGCAGCATATAAAATGAAGCCCACTGCTTCATAAATTTTACCTAAAACTGATATGCCAGATATAATATTCACTAAACATTTAATTAACAAGACTGTTCTTTTTAGATTTAAAAGGGTTATTTGGAGATGATTTCAATGGTCAGGGCCTCTTACAAATCTATCCAGGGAAGTCTGAACTCCTGTCTTTTTTTCCCTTCATGAATTTCTCTCTACCAAGCAGAGGTATCCAAAATCACTCCATTAACCTTTGCCCTGTGCTCAGAGTTGGGACTTCTTTTTTCCAAAGAAGGCATTACAGCAACTACACATGGAAAAGTTTCACTGACTTCCATTAGGGAGGGTCTTTTGCCTGTTCCTCCCCTCTCCACCTTCCAGTCTACAAGATCGCTGAAATAGGATTTAAGATCTGAAAGGCTACTCAGAATATAGCTCCACAAGGCAGGGACTTTATTTAAATAAACATGGCTGTATAGTCAATTTTTAGCTCAGCATCTGGCTTTTCATAGGTGCTCAAAAATACCTCACGAAGGAAAGGAAGGATGGATGGATGGGCGGACAGATGGATAAGAAGCAACCAGAGAGCATGCATGTAAAGGAGGGGGTAGCCATCGTTTTTGCCCCAGAGATGGTTGCTGAAGGGCACAGGAAAATCCTGGAATTACTGGGACGTCTATAGGGCAATTTAGCAGAATAAATATTTCTCCTCCTTGTTGCCTCCCTGATTCCCAGCCCTGTCAGAAACATTAGAACCAAGCTTTCAAATTAGCACTCCAAGACCTCTAAAAAAGAATTCAAATGCAGGTATTTATTTAGTACACAAAGAATGAACGTTTATTGGGTGCCTACTCTATGCCAGACACAGTACTTTGTTTTTTATGTATGCTAGCTCATTTAATCTTCAACCTTATGATGGAGAAATTATGATCGCTATTTATCTTGAGCTAAAAGACATTACATTCGCTGCCCACATCACACGGTGAAAGACGGCGAGAGTGGTGCCTAGTGGCTGTATTTGCCCGACATCCCTTCCTTCAAGCTGCGCTGAAATAGACTTCTTGCCCTTCCCTGCTCCTTGGCTGTTGGTGGGGCTGGTCCTCCTCCAGACAGATCGGACCTCGTTAGCATGTGACCTAGAACTAGTGAGTCATAGTATCAGTTGCTTTGGCTCCAGTGACTGACCCAAGTCTGACCCATCAGACAACTCCCATAATTTTCCCCGTCTGTAGAGCCCCAGCTGGGGGGCCCATCCTGCACCTGCACCAGGGCAGTGTGGTGCAGCTCAGTGCACCTGTCCTGAGATACATGCAGTCCTCCTGCAGACTGTAGCTGAGCCCAGCTCAGCACACACATTCCCCCTCCATATCAACAGGGGACTCGGGAAAGAACTGAAGTTGTCACATACTCCTGTTGGCTGTGATTGGAAAAGCCTGGGGTCATCATTTGGTGGCTGAATTCTCAAGTCTGTGTGAGAATCTGGGGCAGCCAGTCCAGAACTCACTGCGATAAATGGCCAGAGATTCTACTGAAGCATCTTCTTCCGGCAATAACCCTCACACAGGTACCTGGTGGGTGTGGAACCAAGAACCTAATGCAAGATATGATTTAAAAGTGCTCCCCCTGGACTCTCCCAGCAGCTGGTAGTTATCAGCTGCTGCAGGCTCCTTAGTGGCCAGGGCCCTTTTCCCACAGCATGTGGTACAAGTCAGAGGCTCAAATGCAGGTATTTCTTTGATTTTCAGACAGCTGCAATTTCCTAAACACCCACCTTGTAGCCTACATCTTCACTCACCTCACCAAGTCTCTCCTGAAGAAACATTTATCTCAGAACTGCAGTGGGGATATGGAGCATAAATATATATAATTACTCTACATTAATATAATTAGCCTGTCCCTTTCCTGATCCAGAAATGGTTGTCCATTTTTAGCTGCTAATGGTTGGAATTATTTATGTGCATTTGTTCAAGGACTAGAAATGGATTCATAAAAAAAGAAAGCAGAGATGTTAGGACAGAAAGGTCCTTTCATCTTTTCCATCCCATTGTTCCCGTCCGGGGCCCATCTCCTGCCTTCTTGGGAACTGAGTCTGGTAGCTTAGGGGAGATGAGATTCACACAAGGCACTCTGTCCATTTATTCTCTTTGATGAATTACCAGCGAGCTGACAAGATGAAGTACTTTGGCTGTTTTGAAGCTGACAACTCCATCTTCACAGCACCACCGGTGGGGACCCATCCTTGGTAAAGGGCAGGGCCACATTTGAGAAGAAAGGTGCTGACTCAGCAGCTTGCATTTCTTACATCTTCTCTACCAGCCTAGCTCCCCCAGCTACTGTGAGACCTCAGACACGCCAGCAAGTACAACTACCATTCATATCCATACATTCTGAAATTAAAAACAAAAGTAGATACAAGAAGATAATTGCATATAAATATCTTCTTCTTTACCACTTGTAGGGAATAAAGCTTTCCTTGTAGCCTGTACTTATCTTTCCATAATAGCTGCCAGGTTGAACCCCATGTGCCCAGCACTGCATTATTTTTTATGTACGTCATTTCACTTCATTATCACAAATAAGTGAGGTGAGAATAAGTATGAATAAGAATAAGTATACAAAGGAACACTGAGCCTAAGAACAGGTAGAAGAACATACTCAGTTGGTGGTCACGGTTATGGAAACAGACAAATCTGGATTTGAATTCTATCTCTGCATCTTCCTAGCTGTGTGGTCATGGGATCAACTTCACAGCAATACTGAAGCAGACATGATATTCCCACTTTAAGATCAGGAAACTGCAGTTCAGAAAATAATTAAATTATCTAATTTGCATAGGACCAGCTCGTTGATACCTGCGAAATGCAGGATGGCCAGATCTGTCTGTCCTTGAAAGCAGTCATCTTAATGTCATCTTTTATTGCTTCCTTGATGCAGAAAAAGAAATGACTTAGTTGTGATTGAAACAAGTATAGATGTTAATTTAGGCATAGATCCTATCCAATGGGTGTGAAAGGGCATTCTTGCCAATGTTTGACTGAACAGTGGCATTTTGAGAGAAGGGTGGAGAAGATCCTCTTCCAGGAGGGAAGCCCCCTTTGGTCAGTCCTGGGGGCCTAGCATGTCTATGTCACTCGCTCCCCCTAAGTCTGGGGTTCTCTTTGGAGGAGTAGATCACAAGCAGCTTCCCCAAGACCAGCAGCATCATTCTAGCTAGAAGGAACAGAGCGTGTGTGTGCGTGTGTATAAGGGAGTGAGAGAGAGAGTGAGAGAGAGAAAGCAGCAGTTACTAGCTACAAGACCTTAGACCACTGCTTGCCCCACATCCTGTGTTTAGTAAATGCGAGCTTCCGTCTACCTGGGGTGCAGCCTTTAAGGAGCATAGGATCTGGAGTTAGGTTCCTTGGGATCGAATGCCAGCTTTATCTCCTTCTGACTCTGTGAGCTTGAGCAAACTGTGTAACCTCTCTGTGCCTCAGCATCCTCCAAGGAAGAGGGATGCCATATGGAGAGTCGGGAGCATTAAATGAGATGCAAAGAGCATTTAGAGCCGAGGCTGAGATAGAGTAAGTGGTTGATGAAGTTGCGGGGAAGAGTTGTTTGTTCTTATCGTCACTAAGGCGTGAGGACTGAGCCTAGGACAGGTATAGCCTGAATGTTTAACTTGGAAACACTCCATTCTGGACCCTGGATCCTGTGTTTTGTGCACCTGTCACTCACACTGGGACAGTGTGAGTTCCCACCAGCACCAGCAGAGGCAGGTTCTCTACCCAGTGTGGGTGTGATGAAGCGGGTTTGGGGGAGGGAGGCTTTGCAAGGAGGATTATCCCTTCCGCCCTCCCCTGCAAACCCCGCACCCCACCCCCATCGGGTTGATGTGACCTTCAACTCCAGAAGGATAACGCCCCAGTCGGAAGCAGGGATGCACTGGGAGCCTTGCTTTCATAAGCATTACATCCCTTGTGATTTATACGGAGGGAGGGTGTTACTGACACGCACTCCTGCTCGTAGGGTATCTGCACCCAGCCTGCCGTCAGCCCTGCAGGACAGGAGCATGCAGGGCAGCCTGGCACCCTATCTCTCAAGGTCCCAGAGCTGGCAGCAAAGCTTCCTCTTCCTAGGGAAAGTTTCTACTCCATCAACTACAAAAATCATACTGCAGGTGCATGTTCATAGATCTCTCCAGCAAATCCCATTTGCAGGCTTAATCTTTGGATCAAGGGTACGGTGAAAAAGAAAATGGGCCCTACAGCACTTCCCGGCTCAGGATGATGGAGGGAATTGGATACCAGTGCCCCTCCTACAAAAAAGGCCAGTGGTGAAAAGTCAGGAAACGGACCAGAATAGGTCTAGACCGCATCATTTAGCTTTTCCAATGTTAATGCCGCTTCACAGATAATAGCGCCAACCCGGACCTCTCCGCTCACGTGAGCTATTTCGCTTATGTACCCTCCTGTTGTGGGTCATGCTGCGTCCGCCCGAAATTCATCTGTCGAAGTTCCAAGCCCAGTATCTCACAATATGACTGCATTTGGAGATAAGGTCTTTAAAGAGGTGATGGAGTTAAAATGAGTCTGTTACGGTAGGTCCTGGTCGAAACTGACTTGTGTCCTCATAAGAAGAGAGACACTGGAGTACACACACAGAGAAAAGGCCATGTAAGGAAACGGTATGAAGACGTCCATCTGCACGCCAAGGGGAGAGGCCTCGGGAGAAACCAACCCCGCCAACACCTTGGTCTCGGACTTCCAGCCACCAAGCTGTGAGACAGTAAATTTCTGATGTTGAAGCCACCCATTCTGTAGCATTTTGTTATTGTTTGAGCAGACTAACACACCTACCATGAAGAGCAGATTTGCTCAAGGAGGTTGAGATCTTGATAAACAGAAAATTCAAAATCTATTGACAAAGTCAGATTGGAAAGAGGAGAGGCCCATCACCAGGGCTGGTTGGGAGACAATGAATCAGGGTGGCTTTGCAGACTCGCTGCTGAAATGCAGTGAAACAGAGTTGAGAACGTGTATGATCCCCATTCTCTCCCAGGATAATGCAACACTGTGTGTTCATTAATAAGAAATAAGCATGGAACAAATTCTTATGACGTGCCAGGCACCGCTTAGCTACCAAGATTGCAAAAGATCAATGAAATATTCTCCATGGTCTAGTGAGAGAAATGTTAAATTTTATCGTTCACATTTCTTTACATGCCTACATGCTGTAGTTAGATGATGTGATATTTCCTTTATGTTGTTCTCGTTCCTTTAACCCATGTTCACTCACCAAACATTACCATAGGTACATTTCAGCATGTCCAATGCATGCCAAACACAGAGGCGTGTTTCAGCGTTCTGTGCACGGCCCTGTCTTACTGGATATTTAATTCAAGCCATGACCTGAGAAAAGATATGAATGCATCCTAACGTCTTCTAGGGACCATACCAAGCTGAGAAAAGTAGTTAACACCCAAAGAGGCTGAATCAGGAGTCAAAAAGATCTTGATCTCTGGGAAGTATGGTCCAAGGTTAATTTGGTGAAATTGATTCAGGATAAAGAACCAGCAGCTTAAGTCTATGTAGAAAAGGGGCCTCATTTACCAGCCTGAGAACAAACCTAGATCTTTGAGTCATTCTATGACTCCTTCTCTCTCTGTCCATTTGCTACACTTTCTCCCTCGTGTTTCTTTGCTTGCTTCCTCTGGGTGCTGACGGTCTGAGTGATCTTTGTGGCCATGACCCAAGTGCTCCCTTCCTACGTGTAAGGTTTGTCCTGGGCACCCTGCCTTAGGGAACAAAGGGTTAGAACTGACCGCTGTGCATGGCCTGATGGAGAACATTCAGACAAGGTTTACCCAGTGCCCTAGAACAAGGCACTGAGGGTAGAGAACGAAAGGCTAAACATTTTAAGGAAGGACTAAATGAATGAAAAGTGAACAAAAGTGAAGACAAGAGAGTTAACCTCAAAATAAGTCAGAGTGCCACCCTGAGGATGAAGATAGATTCATCCTGGGAAGCAACTCCAACAGGTAAGAGCTACAGGAAATCAAAGATGAGATCCAGTTTAAGCCAAAAATAAAAGGTTCAAAACTGGATTTGGTGATCTTTTCGGTTCCTGAGCTCTCTGTTCCCAGAAGTGGTCAAGTAGAGGCTGCAGGGCCTTCTGTGGGGTCTTGCAAAGGGGACCCTTGCACTGGGTGGGACGTAGGTTGGAATGACCTCTAATGTTGAGTCTAAATTCTAGATTTTCTTCTAACCCCGTTGGACTCTCTTTTATCAGGAGCCAGGCTGGGGTGGAAAGTGAAGCTCCTATAAATGGGCTCATTTTGCCACCTTTGTCAAGAGCTAGTGAAAGTTATACTTAGCGCAAATGTCAATTTTAGGCTCCCACAGCTGCTGGGTAGGAAATTCAGATCCTGCTGAAAAAAAAGGAGCCCCAGCTGTCTTTCACTCATCACCTTCTCATGTTGTCAAGGTTTCTGTCACCTTGCAATTAGCCCTGACCTTAAAGGAAAGCAAGCTGGCATCTGTGCTGTGCAGGCTGGAACTTCCAGTGGGCAGGAAAAGGGCCATGGCTCTGAAGTGGCTGCAATTTGGGTGAATTCAGACAAACTTTGGTCTTCACAGGTGATTCTAACTGAGGGTCCACCGTGCTGGTACCCAGTCCAGCTTCCTGGGGGGAAGCTCCTTGAGAACAAGCCCCGCCGTGGACAGCAGTTCACTAGCCCCCTTCAGCACCAAGTGAATGCAGACTACTGGGATGGGGGCGTGAACTCTTCCTGCATAGCACATTTCATGTGTCAGCAGAGGGATATCACCATCGGCCCATTGTCCCTGCAAATCAAGGCTATGGCCGCCTCTCATTCTCACATCTGATGCTTTCATGGCCCGATGTGAAGGAGCAGAGAAAGTAGGAAGAGCTCTGGGCAGAGAGGTAGGGGCCCAAGCACCAGCCACGTGGCCTGCACACGCAAGGGGCTGAGTCAGTTTCTCCGGGGTGGCATTTCCCCCAAGGTCCTTCCCAGTGCAGGTAGGACACCTGTCTCCCAGCCTTGCCTGGCTCCATCCATCACCCGCCTACAGAACATCTTTGGGCTTTGGCTTCTTTATCTATAAAATGAGGGGAAAATAATAACTTCCCTGCCTAAAGGTGGTTGTTTAACCAACACGGGTTATTATCAGTAGACCATGGTTATCAACATATACAATTTTACCTTTATAAAAAGATTTATAATTTAAAGATTTTTTCTTCCTAAATAATGGCAACTAAAATTGAGCTATTCTATATTGCCAGGCACTCTGGCCAGAGTCTAAATTAACTTTCTTGAAAATCCCTGTGTAGGAGGTGCTATGATTACCTCTCATTATAGATGAAGCAACTGTAGCCCAGAGAGGTTAAGCATGATCCCCAAGGTCACACAGCTAGCCAGTGGCAGAGCTGGGATAGGATCCCACATCCTTCTGCTGTCTGAAGAAGTGAGTGTAGACCAAGTTTAAAACAAAATCGGTTGTAATAGTCAGGGCTGGTCTCTTTCTTATTCTTCTGACTCACTGCTGCCTCTAAGTTGCCAAAAAAAAAAAAAAAAAAAAGAAAAACAAAAACAAAAAACACTGCTGTTTGTAGATTTTTAAAGGAACCTCCATACTGTTCTCCATATGACCCAGCAATCCCACTACTGGGCATATACCCTGAGAAAACCATAATTCAAAAAGAGTCATGTACCAAAATGTTCATTGCAGCTCTATTCACAATAGCCAGCAGATGGAAACAACCTAAGTGTCCATCATCAGATGAATGGATAAAGAAGATGTGGCACATATATACAATGGAATATTACTCAGCCATAAAAAGAAACGAAATTGAGCTATTTGTAATGAGGTGGATGGACCTAGAGTCTGTCATACAGAGCAAAGTAAGTCAGAAAGAGAAAGACAAATACCGTATGCTAACACATATATATGGAATCTAAGGGGAAAAAAATGTCATGAAGAACCAAGGGGTAAGACAGGAATAAAGACACAGACCTACTTGCGAATGGACTTGAGGATATGGGGAGGGGGAAGGGTAAGCTGGGACGAAGTGAGAGAGTGGCATGGACATATATACAGTACCAAACGTAAAATAGATAGCTAGTGGGAAGCAGATGCATAGCACAGGGAGATCAGCTCTGTGGTTTGTGACCACCTAGAGGGGTGGGATAGGGAGGGTGGGAGGGAGGGAGATGCAAGAGGGAAGAGATATGGGAACATATGTATATGTATAGCTGATTCACTTTGTTATAGAGCAGAAACTAACACACCATTGTAAAGCAATTATAATCCAATAAAGATGTAAAAAACAAAAACAAAAAAAACCACTGCTGTTTTTGGCTAAAACAGCCCTTCCTCCAAGTCTCTGTGATCTTGGCAAGGGTGCCAGACTGCTCTCTCCAAAGCTGTCCTGCCATTTCAGGCTCCTTCTCATCTGTGACAGTGTCGGAATCGGCAGGACCCACACCTGTCCTTCTCCTTTCAAAGCAGTGAGCAGGAAAGTGGCAAGTGACCCGCCACTTCCCCACTGGCTCGTGCTCCTTTTCTCAACCCCGTGTTCAGGGATTCCAGAATTGCAAGTCTCTTCAGTGCCTTCGTAGGCAGCAGATCAGAAGGGAGATGTCAGGGAGGGGACCAGAGAACAGACTCTATTGTCTCCACAGCCTCATGTGCACTCTACTCACCTGAGCAGGTGAGTGTAGAGGGCAACGCCACCCCCGCATCGGCTGGCAGATGCCACCTCCTGCCCTGTGGCACCATCGTGTCCAAGGCAACCTCAATGGGGGGTCTCGGGAGGGACAGAGGGAATGAAGGAATAGTTTCCACACTCACTACATTTTCCCACGGACCCCTCAGGCCTTCAAAGCCCTACAGCGCTTCTTAGAGGTGTTCAGGTCAGGTGAACCCTGAGCATTAAAGTGATACGTCTACACTCACTGCCCTCTCATCCAGAGTCACGTGAGAGGTGGGACTATAGCACCCAGGCGCCGACCGGCCAGGAGCATGAAAGGGTGGAGGGGGCTTGCTCTTGGTACAGGAAGAGCTCGGAGCACCGGGGCCGGGCTCTGCAGGAAGTGAGGCTCGGCTGGCGGAGTCCAGGCCACCAGCCACGTCATCCTTCTCTGTGATCTGGGTGGTGCGTCTGAACTGCCAGAGGGCAGATGTCACAGACCGAAAGGGAGGCTTGTCAGTCCCTTGAGGATCTGGGAGGCAAGAGCTTCCCTTTCCTCACCTCCTCATCTGCCCAAAGGAAGCATGTCCAGATTTATGGACACCCTCAAGTCAACTCCTTACTCCTGAAAGGTGGCTAAAAATGTGTGAGTTTCACTGTTTTCTTGACGCACTATTTGACACCCTCCCCCATGTTAGTCTCCTCTGCGAGGATGCTCCACATCACCTCCTCCTCACACTTCAGCCCCCCATCCCCGATCTGGTCTGGCTCTTCGAAAAGCCATCCCTAACATTCACCCAACCTGCCCCACAATCTGTAGCCTCAGCCCGTCTCCCTGGCGTGCTGCTCTCTTCCTCAAAGGTCCTCCACCTGCTTCTACTGCCCGTTGCTTCCAGGCCAAAGTGTTCCGTCCATCAGTTGAAGCCCTTCCCCATCCGGTGCCACCTGCCTTTCTAAATTGACTTTTGAGTCCTCCCCTGCAGGGATGTTTCATTTAATTCCTGTGCGTGTGTGGAGAGAGGAGCTGGCTTTGGGATGAGTGTGGAAAGACGCGGGGTGGAATCACCCCTGTGTAGACGCTGTGGGTGCCGTGCAGACCTGCCCCACCAGGAACAATGCCCAGTGCACGAAGGGGGGCCTCGCCTGCTCGGTGGTGGGGCAGGGAGTCATCCTGAGCATCACTGATGTGATGCTCCCTCCCCACAGAAACTACAGGAACTCAGGAGATGCTGTCCTATTAATACACAGATAAATACTGCAGGACGGGGGAGGGGGAGGGAGGCCCAGCCGACGCCCTGGGGCAGCATTTGTGCAGTAAAACACCACACCTGCAGATTTCACAACACAAAGAGCAGGAGGCACAACCAGACAGGATATCTCCTTACCTGGGAGAGATCAGCAGTGAAGGCATCAGAAAGCTTTGCGTGGGAGCTTGGGTTATAAAAGGCTGAGAAATACGGTGAGTGAGCCGGAGAAAAGCCAGATGAAAGTATTCAATACCGGGGACAGCTTGAGTTCAAATCCCAGCTTCTTACTTAAGCCACAAGACTTTGTTAGCTGGTGACCTCGGGAAAGTTACTTAGCCTTTCTATATTGCAGTGACTCATTCCTGTGTGTGTGTGGTTTTATAAATCTGCGGGATGGGAAGGAACAAGGGCACCTACTTCCTAGGGCAGGTGTGAGGATAAAATTAGATAACGCATCCAAAGCGCTCGGCATGGCAAATTTTTTTTTTTTGGCATCTGGTCAAAGGTTCAATATGTCAATAACCCTTAGGTGATGACATGGTGTCACTATCATCGATTGAGCCAACTCTCCGAGAGCCGTGAGCCCTACGGTTGGGCTCTGTCTCCCATTCTGTGCCCTTTTCTTTCCCCTGGGCTTACCACCTCCATGGGCTCCAATCACCTCTCCACCATCTGCAGTTCCCTTTTGTGCTTAAACTGCCTTTAAACCGTTTAGTCAAGACGCAGATGAGGAACAGCTTCTGGGAAAGGTGAACGACATCCTGTCCTGTGTCTTCAAGCACCCTCACCTGCCCTCTTCCACAAAATGGGTCCCGTATACCCTCTGCTATTAACTCGACGCTGCCATTTCAGTGTTATTCAAAGAAAACACAGTGCCTCGCTCGGATGGTTTGATGGACACGCTCTTCTGTCTGCACAGTGGGAGGGCATCTCCTGGGAATGCAGCGGCATGGATGAAGAATGGAAAAGTGGAAGAATATATTAAAAAGCCAAAACACTCTGGAACCTGTGGCATCACACTATACAGACAGAGGCTGATTTGGGTTGGGTTCGGGGGTTTTCTTTGGGCCTCTCCACCCCCAAAGGGCAGTGGTCCTCCTGGCCCCCTGGGTAGGCGGAGTCCTCCAAGAAGGCGTAACTGCTTGAATTGCACACAAAGGAGCTGTGGCTCGCCTCTAAATCCCAGGACCTCACTTCTGGATCAATACCCAGGCCTGTTGGCTAATGACCTTGCCCCTGTCATTGAATGTATTGCTCAGCATGCTGTGCCAGTGTGGGAGCAGGGAACCCACTCGTTCCCTCACGGGACACTGACTAATCACCATCATTAGGCCCACGTTCACAGGTGACACGGGGACCCAGAGAGGCCCCCATGCCTGCTTAGTGAAGGCAGGCTCCCGGGGCTGGCGGGCTGTGGGTCTCCAGGAGTACCCAGGGTCACGGCGAGGGGACCATCCCTTCCAGTGTTCCTCAGAGAGGCCCCAGGAGCCCAACGGGGAGGAATGGCCTCCTGTGTACAGAGCAGACAAATGCACATGCTGCCACCATGCATCCAACTCAGAAGGAAACAGAAACCCTGTGATAGGCACATTCTCCATCTTTCTGAGAACTCTGCCAGGCAGGCGCATCATGTCACCGCCTCAGGGACATGGCAACAGAGCTGCCAGGAGGACCAGAGCCACAGGAGCCGGGCCCCTGACAGCGACCCACCCACGTGGGTCCAGTGAGGCTCAAAAGAACACCATCCCCGAGCAGTCTCCTTAGCGTGAGCCCCACCCTGTCCCTTTGCCATTTTGCCTGGGGCCAGCCGTGCTGTTCAAGCCTTCGGGGACCCGAGTTGTGGGACCTGGGCTCCTTTCCCATCCCGTCCAAGGGCCCTTCAACTGCCGAGGTCACACTTGGAACCTCAGCAACTTGCCAGAGCAGAAAGCCTAGGTCTCGCCCAAGCATGCTTCTGGCCCAGGATGAATTTAATTTTGAAGACATTCAATCCGCCCCCTCTATTTTCGGTGTCAACCTGTTACTGTAATTTAATTATCAAGGGAAAAAATGAGAGGATGAGCTTCAGAGAGAAAAGAAAGCCCCTCCCGAGCACCGCATCACAAGGAGGAGGCTTCCTGCAGAACATGTGCACTCACCTGGCCTTGTCTCTGGGGGGACAGCCCCGCACAGCCTCGACCCCCTCCCAGACGACCCAGCACAGACCAGCCAGACCCCTGAACGGCCAGGACGGCTCCAGCAAACCCCAGATGGATTCCCTTTCATCTTGCACATCATCTCAACCCTCCTCTTATTCGAGAATCTTTATTACCGGGGAGGATGCAAGAGGCTTGGGACTGTGGGTCCAGGTGCAGTGTTCTGTTCTGGCTGCTGAGAAACCGTATCTTGACTTGAAACCTGCCTAATTTCCCTTGGAATTGATCATGAGAGAACACAGATGAACCCCCGCCAAGCATCCTTGAGGAGCCATTCTCCTCATTACTTCCTCCTCCGAGGAGGCCAAGGCAGCCAAGCCTCCACCTCGCTGGGCCTCCTGTTCCTCAGCCTTCCCTTTTCTGCCTGCTTCCTGAAACCCCCGCCATTCCCCCAAATGTGAGGTGACAGTTGTGCACACCCAGGAAAATAGATTTCCGGCTCGGCCGTGATATGGCTTCAGGAGGACCTGAGCTCTGGTCCGCAGCGCTGGTGTGTGGGTTCTGACAATATGCCTTCTGACAGACAGAATCGGTCTCAGCCCGTGCAGAGGCCTTTCTCTCATGCATTCTCATCCATCCACGGAGGCTCCCAATTGTGAGTGATTGCATGTGGCTGTCTGTATTATGCATCATGAAAGGGACGGAGAAAAAAGGTGCAGAACAATAATGGGAGAGATCCAGACAAATCGTTCCCAGCAGATAGATCTGGAATAATCGCAAGCCAGTTAACACTGGGAACAAAGCGAGCATATCTGAGAGTGAATTCATCTGCTGATACCTTTGTCTCTTCATTCATTTGTGCCTGCATTCAATTAATAAAGAAACACTTGTTGGTCACCTTCTGGACACCAGGCACTGCGCTGGGCAGGGGATACAGGACGCCTGTCCCCCTCGAGCTTGCCCTCCTGTGGGAAATGCAGAAGCATGGCTAGACTTCTGCAGTGGGGTGTTACATGACGGGATGGCAAAGTCCCAGACTTCTGCTGCCCCGTGGAGGGGATCAGGAAAGGCTGCCACGAGGAAGCCGAGTCTGAGCTGAAACCAGAAAGATCAGGAGAAGCAGGTCAGGTGAAGCGGGGGTGTGTGCGCAGGTGCGTGTGTGCAGGTGGGTGTGGGTGTGGACACATGGGTGCACACCCATAGGGACCCTCCTGCTTGGGGTGGGAGCTGGAGAAAAAGGGTGAGAAATATGTGTAGAAAGACACTAAGAAGTGAGACAAGCAATGTTTTATAAGCTGTGAAAGAGTCTGTACAAAGCTATCTGCGTCTAACGAATACTTGAGGAGCCTCTGGGGGAGGAGTGGTGAGCAAGGAGTGCCACGCTGGGGTGTGTGGTCCTGAAAGCATCACACCAGCTGCAGAGTGTAGCCCTGATTAGAGGTGGGTCGGCAGGGAGGCAGGGAGACCTTCTCGGAGGTTGATAATGTCAGCCTGGCAACAGATGAGGGCATCCTGAACTTGGGTGGGGGCAGCGGAGGGGAAGAAGACAAAGAAAAATACAGGATGAACATCAGGAGGATCTGGGGCTGGTAGGAGGTAAGGGTGAAGGAATAGCCACGGGTGACCCAGGTTGCCATAGGAGTGTCTGGGCGCCATTTTTTTTTTTTTTTTTTTTTTTTTTTGTGGTACGCGGGCCTCTCACTGCTGTGGCCTCTCCCGTTGCGGAGCACAGGCTCTGGACGCGCAGGTTCAGCAGCCATGGCTCACGGGCCCAGCCGCTCCGCGGCATGTGGGATCTTCCCGGACCGGGGCACGAATCCGTGTCCCCTGCATCGGCAGGCTGACTCTCAACCACTGCGCCACCAGGGAAGCCCTGGGCGCCATTTTTGAAGAAGGGACTCAAAGGAGGAACAGATAAAGAAAAGAAATAAATTAGGACTAAATATATTGAGCTCTAAGTGTCCATGGAACAGCTAGTGGACACATCATTGAAGCAGCTGGATATGTTGGTCTGGAGCTCCAGAGATGCAGAGCTGATAAGTGTTTAGCAAGTGTCTCTGGAAGAAGGAGAAAAGCCTGGGTTTCAGGGTTGGCCCATTTCCGTGGTGGATATCCTCCCACCACGGCCCATTTCAAGCTACCAAGGTGCGGTCAGTGAGTACGGTGGGCACATCTGTCCTCACGCCGCCGCTCAGCACACCACTGGCTGAAAGTCAAGGCTTGGGACTCTAGTATGGGGTCAGACTGAGAACGTGAGGGTAGATAACGTCACAGTCAGGTTGGAACAGGAGGGAGGAGGGAGGGGAAATCGGCAAACTCGTTCAGGGGACACAGTCACCACAGGGATGAGAAGCCCATCCGAGGAGGAGCCCACAAAGGGAGCTGAGATGGAGCTTGTCTATTCAGCACTTACTCCCTGCCAGGCTTCTTATGTGTTACCTCCTTTAATCCACGTTCTATTCTAGGAGTGGGTGCCATCGCCAGCCTTATTTTATAGATGGGGGACTGAGGCACAGAGAGGTTAAGTAACTTGTACAAAGCCACAGAGGAAGCCCGAACTGGAGTCTGGGCCCTTCAAGTTCATTTTAGAGCGGGGAGTGTGGAAGGAAACTTTAAAGTTCTAAGGAATGGAATAGTCACAAAATCACAAAGCACGAGTCAAAGAAGGGCCTTGGAAATAAGCCTCTCACTTCAAAACGAGGACACTGAAGACCAGCCCTGAATCTCAGATGATGATCGGAAAAGGAACCTCTTCTGTCTCAGGGCTTCTCTAGCCCTTTTGTGGACAAAATAACCATCATGGGTTTAGGAATCCACATACGTTGTCTCTAAGGAAAAAAATTGCCACGGTTCAAGAGCTGGTCCCACTCAGCCCCCAGGCAGAAAGCCCACCAGCAGATCCCACCCCACGTCTCAACACCCCCTCTCTTTTGGCTGGTGGACTGGGGTCCCTCATGAAATTATGTCGTCAATTCTGCGCTGTGTTCTGTACCTGCCTACAGGTTGGATTCTGATTCTCTGCCCATCATTTCCCACGTGCATCTCCTCCACTCAGTGGTTGGCTCTTTCTATGGTCCTGCATTCCAGCAGGAACTTAGCGTTTGTTGAATGAACAAAGGACCAACCCACCTCAGAGGGACAGTCACAGGTGGCTTCACCTCATTCCTTCCTAAAACCCAGTGGCTGCTGGGCTGATTCCCTGAAACGGGGTGGCAGCTGCTCAGTGAAACAGCACAGTCCTCATGGGGGGACAAGCAGGGGATTCCCTGGCTCTACAGTCGATAAGGAGCCAGGGTCCCGGCGCTCGGCCAGGGCACGACACAGCCTCCCCACCAGAGCTGTGCCCTGTGAGTCGGCCTCTGCCATTTCTTCCCTTTCCCCAGTCGGAAGCATCGCCTGTAATCGGGCTCCACATTTTCTGAACAAGGCACACCCAGTGATGTCTGTATCCTCTTGAATGTTGGAGAGTCAGTTACTCTGGGCTTCTCTAAATTAGCTGAGAGATGAGCACAAGACTGCTACTGCTAGACAGCTTCCTAATGGCAGACAGCCTGCCAAGGGGAAGGCTTCTCTGCAAAGAAACTTGAAAATGGGGGCACAGTAATGGCTCAAGAGTCACCTGCTTCGATGGCCCCGTAGCCAAGCAGGAGGCGGGCCAAATCCCTGATGGTCAGTGGGAGCTGCTTCCCCAACAGACAAGCGTCAAGACACTCGCCTGAAAGGGGCTACGAAAGGGAAGACAGCCGCCCCTGCTTTCCTGCTGGCCGAGGCACTGGTGCCAAGGCTTCTGTCATGGTCACACTTTGGAGATGCAGCCCCAAGGCTGGCCCGGAGATGACTCCGGGGATCGCACCACCCTTTCGTTCCCGACTTGCTGTGTGTTCTCAAGCGACTTAGATTCTCAGGGGAAACTAAGAGCAGGGCATCGGCCCTACTTTGTACCAGGTCAGTACCTTTGACGTGTTTCCCAAAATGTAAATGTTCAAGTTCCCTGGAAGGAGACAGTGTGTATGTGCAGTATGGAGCAGTAGTTCATCTCTGACAGCCTGAAAAAGGCTGATCATTCAATTCCAAAGCAGCTGGTTGCCTAAAGAACATCACGTCCTAACGCCCTTTCCACCCGACACTCAGGCGGCTGCCTTCCTGCCTCACGCTCCGCTCCTACGTGAATGAGCCTCCCCCCTGCCCCGTCCTCTGCTGATGGATTCCGACGCCGGCAACATTTACTCTAACACAGGAAAGCGTCAGATGAAAAGGAAGCTGAGGGAAGGCAGCACGACCCCAGGGGTCTAGAGCCAACACCTCACCCATCCCTCTCTCTCTCTCTCTTACCCACTGGCATTTGGGGGTCTGCAGTGCAGGCTTTGGGGGGCCCACATAGGGGTCCCTCTTCCTTTTCCTCTGCATTCCTCCCTCTATTTGTGGTCCATAGCACTTTAACATCACGAGAGAAGATTTAAAGAATTTTTTTAAAAAAGTTCTACTTAACAGCACTCTCCTCTGGGAGATGTAAATATTCATAAATATATCAACTCTTCTGGACCCACCACAAATAGAACTGCCAATGACACCCCTGCTGCCTTAGGCATTGTTCTAATAAGTTAGGAACAGGCAAGTGGAAGGGGATATTTTTAACTTCATTTTTTTCTCAAAAACTTTCATTTTTTTTCTTGATGTGCCCTGTTGGGAACAGAGCTGGAAAGAAACTGTTTGCTAGAAATTGAGAATGTTCCAGAGTCCTAGGTGGGATCTGAAATGGTGATTGAGACAGGTGACCCCAATCTCACATCTCCATCACACGGAGGATGCTCGGGAAATGAAACCTAATCACAGCTTCACCTGGCCCAGTGTGAAGATGTGTGTCCACCTACTCAGCCAAAGTGCAGCCTCAGCCTGAACAAAACATGCCTCTTTTAGGGGAACCCTGGGGCGTCGGCAGCATGAGATAGAGCCCTTCTTACCATCACTGGAGGATTTGTTTCACAGAGATGCAGCTATTAATACTCTGGCTTCTCAACTGGTGCAGCCACAATTGCGTTATCTGGGCATGGGTCCTTGATAAATATGTTTCCTCGGTTTGGTTTTCATTTATTATTCAATAACTGTCCTACTAAACTTAAATTAATGGGGTATTTGGAGACAGCCCTGAATGCTGCTTCCACTTGCTTCTGTCAAGGGAGACCTGCCACATCCTTAATAACCCCTGGCTTGTGGATGACTCCCCAGCCACGTGCTTCACTTGGGGTCTCGGCCACAAGCCTCTGTGGCTGCAAACAGAGAGCTGGGTGCCTGCCAGCCACCGACCGCAGTGGTCACCGGGCTCCCTGTGGCATGGCCGCCTCCCCTTCTCCTCCCCCGCTGCGCACACTCCTGGCAGATTACAGCTCAGAAGCAGACAAGGTGGGAAAACGAGAAGGGATTAGAGGAAAATAGATTCATGAGAAACCAGATAACAGAACTGTTGGGCTCTGTTAATTAAAAAGCAGCAATTTGTCTGAATTCTGAATGTGAAGGATCCCCTGGGAGGTATTAGCCAGCTTCCTCTGAGAACAGGAGGTGTTCCATCTCCATGGTATAACTTGCTACCCGGAGGCTCTGTGTGCGTGTCGGGATGGGAAGAGGCAGGGTGGTCCTGCCCTCTTTGTCTTTGTTCGGAAACCCCAATACCTCTGCTGGACCAAGGCCACCGGATGGCTGCCCTCCCCGTACGCCCCCAGCACCCCCAGACTTCTCACGGGCTTGAGACCCCAGGCTTCGGAAAGAGGTTGAGACTCACCTCTTCCCCCAGTAGAATGTCCCGCTGATGCAGTAAGGGGTACCAATACCACACCAACACTGCGCATAATCTCCAGAGCTTCCTCCCCGCCAGGCCCTGCTCTAGGTGCTTTACATGATTAACGCATTTTAATTCCCACAACAATTCTATGAGGCAAACACTCTCACCATCCCCATTTTATCAGAAAAGACACAGAGACCCAGGCAGGTAGACTAACTCCATCCACTGATAAACGGTGAAATAAGTTTCAAAGGCAAGAACAGTGACGGCAGAGCAGATCTCATTAACCACCAGCCTCTCTCGGCCATCACAGCACGAGTCACCGCTCAGGAGAGGGTCCTAAAATCCCCTAAAAGATAGCAGCCGACGCAAACCACTTAGAGCCAGAAACTACCCACTGTGGACAGACAGAGCCTGCTGGAGACAGGGCAGTCCTCCATTTACTGCAGGTTCATTCATCTTGTGTCTTCAGAAGCGAAAGTCCTCCTTTGTCTGGCATTTACTTATTTGAGAAAAAAACATTTTTCTGATGGTTCCTACCAAAAAGAGACCCCAGAAAGAGGAATTTTCTAGCACGCTGGGGCTGAGAGCCTTCCTATTAGGCCCCAGAGCCACACTGTCTCTCAAGATCAAGGCAGGGCACTCTGTCTTCTCCTGGATTCATCCAGGCCCTGGTCTTTGAAGGCTTAGAACCCATTTCCCAGGACTCCCAGCATCAATAATGTGCATTTTGTCCATGAAGTGGCAAGTAAGCTAGTATGCCTGATAACCCAGTCAGTTTAAAAGTTTAGATGATCTGACTTCACAAAAACTCAAGAAGAGATAAATGTCCCCCATTGATTCAGGATTTGTAGCTTCATTAAAAATTTATCTTTACACAAAAGTATATATGGAAGCCTGCGATGTAACAGCTTCTACTCTGAGTATCCTGGGTACTGTGGTGAACAGCACGGGTAAAGGCTGCTGCCCTCGTGGGGCTTGTCATCTAGAGGCTTTTGCTTGGTTACGGAGCCTCCCATGAGAACAACATTGGATTCTGTGTGATTTCCAAATTTCCGAGGCTGTCAGTTTCAGGGAGTAGGATTTATCTGCAGGCAGGAGGCCTGTAGCCGAAATCCAGACACAGCCCCCTAGGATCATCTCCTGTTGCTTCAAAGACTCAGTGGTGACATGACCTGTCATCTCAGAGGTGGTGCTCCAGACGCTGTGGAGCTGGTGTCGTCCTGGCCAGACTCGAGCATCGCTGTGAGCCCTGGACTTGAGGTCAGAAGATCTGGGCACACCTACCACACCCTGACCCTGGACTTCACTTCCCTAGCACCTCGGTGTGAAATAAGGGCAGGTAGGACCCACAGCCCCTGTTTGAAAGGGTGGTTCACAGCTCGAAGCAAAACAAAACAAAGTGGAAATGGATTGCACACGTGAAAATGCTTGGAATCCATGAACTGGCATGTAAATGGGAAGTGTTGATATCACTACAATCATGCTGACTGAGATGCGCATAGGCCGTCTTGTGACCTGGTCTGCAGGTCTAAGTCCTCCTGGGAGCTCATTTCACCCTGCCCTTTGCTCTCCATCGGGGGGAGCTGTTTGATGGGTCAGCTCGGGAGGTGGAACTCCAGCTCCTGAGGTCCCCTGCTGGTGTGTTTCCTGTTAGCTGGGCTGCAGGGCAGATGACCTCAGGAGAATCGGGGGACAGAGGGAAGAGCTGCATGTCCTAGCTCACGTGCATCCTCGCCTGGTTGCCCAATCACACCATCATCCCGGTGCCGCAGTGCAGGGATTTTGCAGATACGACTGAAGTTCCCAATCGGTGACGTAAGTTAATCAAAGGGAGGCCAGCCCTGCGGGCCTGACCTGTCCAGTAGGGAGGCTTCCAAGGAAGGCTTCCTGAGAGCAGTGTGCTCCCGCCCTTCTGAGAGCCACTTCTGACGACCAGCCTGAGCTCATGCCAGTGGGGTTCCCATCCATTCATGACTTTTCCTACTGGGCTGCCTCCCCTAAGGACTCTGGACTTAGCCACTGCTGACCATGGGGCAAACCAGTCCTTGCAAAACTCCATCACTGTACGTATCTTCCTCCTCCTGGCACCGCTGCTCTGGCGAATCCTCACCGACACTCCATCCTGCCGGCCTGTCCAGCGGTTTGCCTGCAATGCCAACATCACTTCCACTCGTGGGTGTCCTGATACTTGAAGAAAAGTCGGCGTCAGTGAACTTGGGAGGCCCAGCTGCCTCTGATTGCTGCACACCATGTGCTGGAGGAATGAGCTGAGCAACGAAGCCCATCTTCATATGAGAATTAATAAACACAACAAAGGCCAAGACCGAAGATGCCTTCCTTAGAAATCTCTACCACTGAGGAACATTCCACAGGCTCGCGGTTTCCTAGGTGCTGTGCTCCCTTTACCTGCCAAGGCTTTTCAGTGTGAAGTTAGGGACTCCACCAGCTTTATTTATTTACTTATTTTTGCCAGTGCAGTTTGTCCTGAACAATCAAGATAGATGGCCAGCTCAGGTGAGTTTATACAACAATCCCAGCAAGAGAAATACTAAATCAATCTATTGGGGGAAATATTAATGCTCTCATTAGGAGGCTTAATTATTCACATCAGCCTCTGGTTCTTTCCAGGACATTAATTCCATTTCTGACTTCAGAGCAATTTCCCTCCTCAAACTTGCGAGACACCCGACAGGTGCTCTCGGTTCCTGGAGTGTTAAAGTATTCTGCCCAGAGCCTGGAGAGACGGTCTCAGAACCAGCTCTCCCCCAGATCCCTCCACAGGCACACACACATACATGGAGACACACACCGCATGCACACAGACACACAGACACACACCACACACACGTTCACACCACACACATATACATGGACACACACAGGCACACAGAAACACAACACACCATACATACACAGACACACCACACACACACACTGCACACACACATACATGGACACACACACACAAACACACACACCCACATGCACACTCTCACTCACACACACACACTACACACACACACACAGTCACACACACATACATCGATACACACACACACACCGTGGCTGATTTGGAACAAACTCATCATTTCCTCCACACTCATACTTACATTCCCATCTTTTTCCCATTCAAAATAATAACAGTAGAAATAAACACACACGTATTGATTTCTATGTGCCAAGCACAGTTTTAAATGCTTTAAACACATGAACTGATGTCTAGCACCTCGGAAGTAGCACTATTTTATTATCTGTATTTTACCAATAAGGGAACTGAGAAGCAGGTGATTAGCACCTTGCCTGCAGGCATCTAAGGAAGGGGAGAGTTAGGGTTTGCACCCAGGCGGTGATGCTCTGGAGCCCACACTCTATCTTTATGGCAAACTGCCCCTTTCCACCCAGGTTCTATGCACTCTGTCATGCTTCTCTTCCATGTCCTTTTCATAAGGTTTTACTATGAAAAAAAAGTCTCTAAACGACTGGGAAGAAGGCATTAAGTTCATGCAGGACAAGACTGACCTTCCTGATTTTTTTTTTTATTATAAGCCTTTCCCTCACAATCATTAAACAAAATTCAAATTTCTTTTTATGCAATTAAAGGCCCTTCAGCATCCTCACCTAGGCACTCCATACATGCAAAATTTCAGAGTCTACCAGGATAGTGCAATGTTCCTCTCTCCACCCACTTGAGAGCTTTCCAGACGGATAGTTCTGCCACAGGCACTGCCGTCAGAAGCAAATACACCCAAACAGCTTTTTGTCATGTACCTGTCTTTCCCAAGAGCTCTACCCTCCAGAGTCACTGGGGAGGAAATAAACCCCGGGAGGGTCAGACAAAGCAGAGCTTCATTCGAATTTGTGGGGGTTTCAGTTCTGGCTAAACCATCAGGTTCTTACCTTCAAGGGACATCAGAGAGAGTGCTGGGGTTTTTGTACCAAGGTAGTTTATCTCCTTTGAAAAAAGTAACATTAAAAACATTGTTCGGAAGAGTAGGACATTAATTGAATACACTATTTCCGTATAAACTAAGAGCTTGGGAGAGTTGGAGAACTACAGGTCAGAAATGTAATGAGTTTCAAATACAATGAAGAGCTCTCCAACTAAAAATAAAATAATGTAAACAAGTCAGATGAAAGGGGGCAGCATTACAAATGAATCACTTAAGGTCACTCATTCATTCAGTTCATGTACGTTTAAACCCAAGCCTATGATGTGACATTCGCTGTGCTCAGAACTGTATTTGGTGAACAAGACTGGAAAGGCCTCTGTCCTCACAGAACTTATCTTCCGGTAGAGGATTTGGAAGCATAGCCTGATGCTGTAAGAGTGAACATCTGAACACACCATGGTTTAGTGGACATCTGCCCTTTGCTGCCTGCCCAGTATCCCTTTCTTGGTTAATAGTGCCTAGCTATTTCCCTTGGAGAGTAAGCTCTACATCCACAACAGTCCTCGTGGCTCTGGATGCAGGCATGAGGTCATCAGGTGCCCTCAGGATAGATACTGTTTGAGATGGGCAGGTGACAGTGACACAGGTCATGCACTAAGAACCACCCCTACTTGTGACTTTGACCCTGGATTTTCCAGACTGTTGGAAGTCAGCCTCGAGCTACTAGAGACCAACACATGGAGAAACCTCCTTGGGAATCTTGAAAGAAAAGCAGAGCCCAGTGGTTCAGATAGTGACTAAATTCTAACTACCCTGTGTGCACCCCTGGATCCTGTTATACCTGAAGTCAGCTCTACTTCTGGATTTCTGAGATACATGAATTAATCTCCTTCACTTATCTCTCTTAAGCCAGTTTGAGTTGGGCTTCTATCCCCTGCAACCAAAATGGGTCTTGACTAAGTCCAGTTAAGAACTTCACTCATTTTCAGCTGATCTCTTAGAGGGAATATATCCATCTGCTGTGTTTAAGACACTCTGATTTGGTGTCAGACACAGCTAGGTTGAGCTCTCAGGACTATCAGCAGACTTAGGACTTGGTTCCTCTGTTCTCACACCTCTAAACTGATAACAATAGCAGAGCTTTCTCCACAGGTTTGCTGAAAGATGCAATAAGATTATACATGGGAAGCGCTTGGCATGGGCCAGGCATGTGTTAGCTACACAATAAATGGTGGTCCTTGTGATCACGATGGTAATGGCTATCATCACAGTAATCATCATAAACATGACCATCTTTCCTGGGCTCCACACCCATCCCCCTGGCGATCAACCTGGTTCCCTGCCCTGCTTCACAATAAAACTCTTTTTAAAAAATCACATATGCTCTCTTTTGCACTTTTACTTCCTAGCCCCTGATTTGCACCCACTCCAATCAGCTTTGTTCCCGTTATACTCTTGAAATTGCTATTGTCAAGGTCGCCCATGAACTGCATTGTGCTAAAAATGATTAAAATTTCTCTCATTTTCCTCAGCCCTTCGGTCCCTGTATCACGGTAGACACATTCTTTCTCCTGAAGCCATTACCTCACTTGCCTCTTCTTCTCCCTGGAAGAAGAGGTCTCCGCTGGCTCTTCCTCCTTTGTTTGGATCATCTATCTCTACATCCACTCCTGTTGAGTCTATAGCTGGGAAAATGGCTTTGAAATGTGTGCCTCTAGTCGCACTCTTCCTGGGGGTCGATTCCTCCATCACCCATTGTAGGACAATGTGGCCCAGATGTCTAAAGGGCTCTTCAATCAACAAAACCGACCTGCTAATTAACCATCCTCCTCCACCCCACAATCTACTTCTCCTTGGGGAGCCTCCACCTTGGTAAATGTCATTCCCATTCCTGCTCTCTTGGGTCAAAACCCTAAACGGCATCTTTGGTTCCTCTCTTCCTTATCTGCACATCCAACCCATTGGCAGGTGCAGTCTCTGACTTAAACTTATCCTGAATCTGACATCTGCTCCACTCCTTCCACATGAGTCCCAGCACAGGACTATGTAGCGGCCTCCCACAGGCCCTCACTCTCACATCTGCCCCTTAACACTGAGAGATCAGGTCACACCTCTGTCACTGCAAAGCTTCCAAGGGCTTCCCACTATGCCTAAAATCCAAACTTCTTATAAATGCCCCACGCGACCCTGGTTTGTGGTTGTTTGCGTGCTGCTCTGACCACCACTGGCACGCTCCATTCCTCTGTCCCTCCCTGGGGGCTCCGGTCACACCCCACGTGCTCGGGCATCCTCACACACACCACCCTGGCTCCTGCATCGCCTTCTGCCTGGAGCACGGCTCTCCTGGGTCTTCCCAAGGCTGGCTTCCCATCAGTTAAGTCTGTGCTCCATCGTCACCTCCCCAGAGGGACCTTGCCCGACCGTGCCACCCAAAGAAGTGTCTTTCCCACCCCCATTCACTCCCTTTCTTGTATTCTGCCTTATTTTCTTTAGATTCCTTATTTTGCATGTTCACCTACTGGCTGGCTGCCTTCGTGGGCTGGGTGCACATCCCATCAGTGTAGGTGGAAGACGTGTGGGGATTTAAAGGAACAGACACGGACTGTTCTCACCTGCCCATCGGCAGGGGACGTCAGAGTCTCCCCTCTACTCATCACACCTTGGAGAGTCCCACCAGCCCCTTCAGTCGGCTCTGGGAACTTGGAGTGGAGGAAAGTACTTCCCAGTGGTGACTACCCTGGGGTAAGCTGCCTTTATTGTAGAAGAAATAATAATTTTTTAAAACGTGGCATTCAAACTACTCAATAAGCCCAACTGTCATGGACTGAGCGGGGAGGCTGGCAGGTGAAGGGAGCAGAGGGTGAGTTAGAAATAATCTCCTGCTATATTTGGTATCTACTAAAAAGTCATGTGGTCATTCTTGAACATCTGATATAAAATTGGCATTTCATAAACTAACTCATGTCCTAATAGGAAAAAAGACAGGCAGAGCAAACATGACGACAGAATGATTAGCTGCATAAACATCTCAATCAATGCATGTTGAGAGTCTCTGAGGAATTGGAAATCGATGGGGTAAGCCAGATCAATGCCAAATCTCCCCCCAGACTCAGTAAATTTCTGAGACTAGAGAGAATACCTCTTCCAGTGAAAATGGAAATAAACAAGGACACATTAAAGAATAAACCTACTATGAAATTATCCTGTAATTGGAAGGATTCCCCCAAATATTAAATGTTTGGGGGAAGATGTCTGTTCTTACAGTGGGGCAACATTCCTTCAAACTCAGTTTAAGTGGACTTTATCTTACAGCTAAGACGTTAATACCTGATTAACTTAACCTGATTCTGATCACCCCTAATCTCTGCCAAGCCCTCAGGCATGTGCAGTATTCAGATAAATTTATGTTAATCTTTGTCATATATGACATACTGTGAAATCTCACTCATGGACATTGCTTTCTTCCTAAAACAGATTGGTAATGCCTCCAGGGGAGAGACAGGAGGTCTCATGTTCTTTCACTCTTTGTCTTTAATTGTACGTGACCAGGGTTCTATAGCCTGCACACAGGTAGCCACAATCTTATGTCAAGTACTTGGTCCCAGGTCCTAAGGGAATCCCCATGTACAAACGCTGTCACCAGAAGGACCAGCGCAGACCCCAAGGTGGCGTGGAGTTTGATCCGGAATTATGTAAGGCTGAAGGCTGCCTAGATGTGATGCACGCTCACCCAATCACGTGTGCTGGTTACTCTGCTTCTCGTTAGACTCCCTCTCCAGCCCCTCCCCACTCTTCCTGACCCGACCCGTTCTGGTTCTGTGCCCTTGGAGACCAACATCTACTGACACATCAGCCAGGTTCCCTTGCCCTCAGCTTCTGGTTGGGTTTGGCCAGTGGATACCCCAGCAGGAGATGGGAGGTGGTGGAGCGAGAAGCCGGCGACCCACAGCCCAGCTCCTGTTGGGTAGTTGCTGTTCCAAAGCCACCGCCCACACCAGCCTCATCATCATGTCTCCTTCCTGAACTCTGCCCACATCCCTGTAACGGCTCCCTCATTACACATTCTTCCATAACATCCGCTGGGTTCTGTAGGGCCCTGTCAAGCCTTCAAGTGCACAACTAGGATATATTCACTAAGCAAAATGTGTTGAACTCCTACCTTGTATACAGTAATGTTCTCAATGTCTGTAATACACAAACCCCTATCTTCTCTAACACTGTATGCCTGTTACCTTTTATAACACATCAGAGTACACTTTATGTTTACTGGTTATTATCTGCCTTCCTCTCCACTGGGAATATCTCGAGTGCTGGCAGTACATCTGTTTTACTCAGTATTGACCCAACACCTGGCCCATACCCGACCCAAAGCTCATTTCCATTTGGGAATGTTCTCGAAGAATTTTAAGCTGAGTGGTAAACCTAGGTAAATAACTAAGTATAACATAATGGGATAAACGATTAAACATAGTATGACTGAAGTTATCAAAACATAAAGGAGGAAGGACTTGATTCTGAGTTGCTCGGGTAGAATGAGGGCTATGATAAGGGACCTCTGACAGGTGGTGACATGGCACGAGGTGTAAAAGGATGAGTACGAGCTTCTCAGAAAGAAAGAGGCAACGGGAGAGTGTTCCAGACAGAGGGAAGGGCTTGGACAGGAGGATCAATGATGTGGAGCATCCTAATGTATCTGACACACTGAAACTGAAGAGTAGAAGCCAGGAAGATGGCAAAGACACACTCCATGGAGAACACGGTACGCCAGGGAACAAGTCAGGGAAACTTCTCTTGCCTCAATTTCTGTCTTATGGTACAATGCCTGGGCCTTCCCATTTCAGCAGGAAGAAGCCAGTCCCCCTACCCCACAGTCACTGGAGTTACCCAGTGATAGCACCCAGCCCCACCCCGTTTGTGCTTCTCAGTATCTACCAGGAGGGGGCAGCAACACACCCATTCCCACTTTTAGCCCAAGTTGATGCAGATTTCTGAGAGTTGTTGACATACGACGTAAGATGTAAGCATTTTAAAAGTTAAAAATGAAAATAAAATGGCAATATGTCTTTACATTCAATAGACATAAATAATTAATCACACTTCAGGAGACAAAGGAAGCCTGGTGTTTAAAGACACCCCCAGGGTGGGCTCCAAACTGGTGGCAGCCTCACTGACCGGGGTCACCTGGGGCCACGGCTGAACCAGGAACGAATGTGCCAGGCGAGCTGTGCTGTAGGCGTCAGGGCTGAGGTAATTTTGCAAAGACCTGTATCGTTTGTCATTGAAACTACCCAGATTCTCCTCCAGGACGGTCTGGTGGCTTTCTGGGTGAATGACTCAGTGGTAGGCACTGGTGCTTCTATGTTGTATCATTCAGAGATCAGCACAGTCATATCATAGGTGAATACTATGGACATGTCTGGAATTTGTATTGCCACATTAACACCTCTTATTTTCCGACAAAAGACACCTAAGAGTTTCTGGGCCCAGAGCCTTGGTCCCTAGAGGATCCTGTGATTCTTTAATTTAGTGGTTCTCAAAGCCTGAGCCCTAGATTTCCCAGGGTCTCCAAGAACTTTTCGGGTTCTTGTGAGGTCAGACTATTTTCAGAATAATATTAAGATATTCTTTATTTTTCATTGTGTTGATATTTACACTGATGTTGCAAAAGCAACAGTGGGTAAAACCGCCAGAGCCTCGGTACAAATCAAAGTATCAGCCATGGAGTGTGCTGTCACTGCTTCTCACCCCAGACATTCACAGGAAAACCCCAAAGCCTGTGAAACTTAAGAACATCCTTCACTAAAGAGTGAAAAAATATATTAAATCTCTACTCTCGAGTACAAAGTTCACGATGTCATGAGTGGTGAGAGGGGACATTCCCTGACCCTGGGCTGTGGTCACCTCACGGAACTGCCCTTGTGTGCGCGTTGCCAGCCATGCCAGCGGCTGCCTTCCTGCGGCATGATCTTTACTTGAATGAAGGACAGACCATCTATGGTTATTCAGACGTGGGTCCTTGACAGTCACCTTCTCAAAAGCATCACCTCATGGAAAACACCTGCCAGTATCTGCTGTCAGTGCTAAAATTTGAGCTTTCAGGTAAAAATGATAATTTGGGGGAAACTTTTATCAGGAATTACTGTCTCTACAGCTTCTAATATGCCAACTCTTCTGATGAGAACTTTGGGGATATTCACAGTCAAGAGGCACAACTTTGAATCTCAGATTTGCCACCAACATTCTATAAAACCTCTGTTAAGCTATTCCTCTCTTTGGCTCTCTCACATCCTAAACTTCAAAAAATCTGAATTAGGATAAAGGATTTTTGAGGTCACTTTCAGTTCTTCCATTTCTCTCCACCCCCTCCTCTCTTTTCTCCTTTTCTACTCTCTTAGGTTTCATTTTTTTCTCTTTTTTTTTAATTAATGGAAATATAGTTGATTTACAATGTTGTGTTAATTTCTGCTGTACAGCAAAATGACTCAGTTATGCACATATATACATTCTTTTTCATATTCTTTTCCATGATGGTTTATCCCACGATATTGAATATAGTTCCCTGTGCTCTACAGTAGGACCTTGTTGTTTATCCATCCTAAATGTCATAGTTTGCATCTGCTAACCCCAGCCTCCCATCCTCTCAGGCTTCATAGCTTCTAAGAAAGAAGCAAGGGATAAAGAGAGACCACAAAGCTGTTAGACGGGAACCTTCCCTCCATTCCCGATCACTGGGCTCTGTGTCACCTGAGTCTGAAAGCAATGATTCTGACACATCGCAATAGCCACGTGTTGTCAGAGCCACGCATGGAAGGCTCTCCCCTCCACTCCCGAAATAGAACCTAGCACCTGTGTGCAGGTTCGTGCTCGGAACTGCCTGCTCTGTGCCCATCTCCCTGAGGGAGGAGGGGATGCTGGGTGAGAGCAGGTGTGGAGGCGAGGAGGTGGCCAGCCTGCTGTAGCCCCCTGGTCCCGCCGGGCCAAGGCACCTGCGGCCATCCTGCGGTGCAGCCTGAGAGCAGCGGCTGGGCGAGAAAAGCAGGCATCCTGCCGGGAGGAAGCCTCCCCATTCAAGACGCTGAAGGATGCCCTACGACATTTAAAAGTGCACCTCTTCGGGTCCCACACAGAGGCCTGGGAATCTGCATGCAGCCGTCTGTTGCTAAATGCTTGTCGAGGGGGACTTGCTGCTTGCAGAGTTTGCATGCCAAACTCTGCCTGCATCCGAGCGTGAATCTGCCAGTTTGCGTCTGGCAGCAGAAGCTGCTTTCACCAAGCTGGGTCTCCCCAACAAGGTCAGTTTTGCCACCGCTTGTCTTTCACTGTGGTTGAATTCCCATCAAGCATGTGTAAGAGAAATAAAGGCTGAAGAGAGAGAGGCAGAAGATATTCTTGCTTGCTTATCTCTTTGGTTGATTTTCTGCAAAAAAAAAAAAAAAAAAAAAGCTCTCTCTGTCCTAATGTCTTGTCTGTTTAAAATTGTCTGATTAAGTCTCCAGAAAGCGAAGGCATCGCTGGCAGTGTCCAGAGGGTTCTACCTCCTCCTATTTCTTCCTTTACAGCCTGTAAAATGGACAGCCACAAAGAAGAAATCACACTGTGGATGTGTCTGCATCCTTATACCTGGATCTCAGGAGGAAGGAAGCAGGCAGTGGATGGACAGTGGGGTCCTAGCAGGGATGGGGGTGCTTCCCAGACACAGGAAGGAAACAGCCTTGTGGGACTAAATTGCACCCGGCCTAACAAACTATCATCTTGAGAGGAGTGTTCCAATTGAGTTTTGATGTAAACACTAATATTCCGTCTACTCAGCTCTTCTCTTCTTAGGCAAGCTCATGTATATTTCACTGTGTGTCCTACCCACTATTACACTCATACATCAAAGGATCTGAGGGCAAGGAACCTGATTTTGAAAACATTATTCTTTTAAAGATTGATCCTCTCATCTTGACCACTTCCTTAGCTGGAAGGGAGAGGTTCTCCATACATTATTTTAATGTGCTCTATGCAAAAGAAACCTTCTCACCTCTCCTGCCCAAACTTTTCTGCAAGTATAATTAGGCAGGACCGTTGATTTCATTTCCTTTCTTTTTTCCATCCATGGACACTTGGGCGCATCCATAAATGGCACAAGTAAGTAAAATCAGAAAGGGAGGTGGGAGCTAGAAAATTTGAGAAGGTTGGTGGAAACTTTGAGAAGCTCAATGAAAGGGGACACGGGGTCTCCTTTGGCAGCAGGAAGGGATGCTAACAAGAATTTTAGAATAAGTTTCTTAGAAATGGGTGTAAAGATGATTTTTAGAGGAGGTCCTTCAGTCTGGCCTGTGCTCAGTGTAACCTCCAGGGTGTGTGTTGTGCTAACCTCAGTGGTGCTCGGGACCCAAGTGTCCACTCAGAACCCCATCAGGACGCAGGAAAACCCCTCAGTCCAGACCCCACCCACCCCTTGTGCTCAGCCTACCCAGCTGCCTGACCTCAGTTCTCCCACACTACCCACACCCTGGTGAAAGGGGATCCATGGTCACCTGCTGAGCCATCACTGTCTTGGGTCCCACAGGTCCTTGTGTGTAGGTGGAGGCACAGTCAGCACCAGCTGTGTCTAGAGCCTTCTCTCCTACCCTGAAGGATGCCGCTGCTATCGCCAACAGGCCCAAGAATTTTCCCAGAACAGTTAACCTGAAAATACTAGGATCTAAGAAAATGGGGGCTTAGAGTCGTCCTTTCTTAGAACTCGTCAGTTTCCAGTTGAGGATTTCCATATAGAGGGTTCATGTAAAGCTCTTGGCCCAGGTTGTTCTGCCTTGCCTGGTTTCCTGCCCTGCGTCCCTGCTTTCCCAACAGATGAGGTCTCCTGACCCCTCACGTATATTCGCACATCACTAAGCCCAGGACTGACCACAGCATCCCAGGAGGAAGCACCACACCCCCCTTGTGGCTGCTTCAGCTCGGATCGCCCGGCCCAGTTCTGAGTTGGGGCTGTCTTAGCAGCCGTACCATTGGCACCAATTCTGAGAACGGTACCAAGCATTCCTCCCGTGCCCCAGACTCTGCCTTGCTCGGCTGTAATCCATCCATCACTCAGGCTCTAGGAGTGGACTTCTGCTGTGCTCCTGTCACCACCGCGTGCAGCCCGCCGGCAGCCCAGGGGCTCGCAGACTCCCCTGCAGTGGCTGCTCCCAGTGCCCCTGCAGGACCCACTGTCTGTACAGACAATCTCACCAGCCTTGTATCTGCCTACTGCCTGTCACTGCACTGCACCTGTCTGGGGTTTTAGGGATTGTGCTGTCCTCTTTTTTTATCCGAGTCACTCACTCAGCTCATACCGTGAGATCTGTTCATCCAGAGACTAGCCAGGCCAGTGGGCAGGTCCATCCTTCCTGCCCCTTCCTGGCCATTCCGTCTGTAACAGGCAAGCAGAACGGGACGGCTCTGAGCCAGGACAGACGGTTCGCATCATACAAAAAGGGAGAGAAAAATAACCAAGTGGCTGCTCCTCTGGGGCCCCAGCTACCCCCAGGGGCTCTTTCCACTTTTCATGTCTCTTTGTCAAGTCCAGCAGGTGAGACAGCCTCCTGTGGTGTCAAAAAAAGGAAGGGTACACTGTACTCTCATAAAAGGTCTTTGGAGCACATTCCCCGGGCTCCGCGAGATTCTCTGTGTGGTTCGTGCGTCCTCATTGGGAAGCATGTCTGCACTAGTGCTCGTTTTAATAGAATTTGTATGATGACTGGGTCCTCTATATATGCTGTAAGGTTTTCCTCAGCCACATGCTCAAAAAAGGTCATTTACAGAGCCGTTTGTGATCATTAATACAAGACAGATTTTCAAAGCAGCTTCTGAGCTGAGAAAAATTTCCTGTATGTTTCTGTCAAACTGGTAACCGTGAACAGGATTTGATCGCTTGATGTGTCAGTTGTAGACGGGCTGGGAAATACTGCTTTCGAATCTTAAAACAAAAGAAAAACAAAAACCTGTTTCCTGAAGCCCCTGGTCTCTGGGACTATTGCAGGGAGCAGGCCTGAGGCAAAGGAAAGAAGTGGCTCTGATCCAAAGGAAGGCGAGGACAGGGGAGGGGCCCGACAGCCCCGGAGAGGCTGGAGGGGACCAGGGACAGGGACAGGGACCGGGAAAGCGGGGACTCCTGTAAGGAAGTCTGGAGGCTGAATAAGTGATGCTGTCTCAGCATCCAGTCTCAGCTCGCTCGTGGAGCACTGTCTCCACTCAGTGGGCAGTTGTCAGCACTGCACGTCACCCCGCAGGCTCCCAGCTGAGGCCCAGGTGTAGACGGCCTTCCTCTGTGGGAGGAGAAGCCAGTGCCATCAGCTGAACAGCAGGCGGCAGGCTGGCCCCTCAGAAGGGCAGGGTCCCCTGTGTCCTGTGGCTGCATCACAGTGGACGGCGTGGCCTGTGTGCAGGCCCAACAGGGAGAGGAAGCCGCACTCTGGGCCAAGCAGGGCCCGTGTCTCTCTCCTGAGAGTCCCTGTGCGGCCATCAGAGACCACCTCTCTTTAGTGCCCCCCACCCATGCCCTGGTTCTAGATGGGTCGTGAAGGGAAATGCACTGCCAGCCATGATGAGCCTCCAGAAACCCTGCTCCTGGGTGGCCTGGCACCGAAGCTGGTCCTTTCCTAGGAGCCGGTGGGTGGAACTCAGGGCTGCACTGGGACATGGAGGAAACCCCAGACCCCAGACCCCAAGTGTGCAGGGTAGGGAGCTCCTCTGCCCCTGTGACCGCATGGCCTGACGTGCGGTATGTAGTGGGTGTAAGAAAGGGTGTATTTATCTACTAAAAAGATATTATCGGAAGCTGAAAACACAACATTGAACAAAACAGATACAGGTCTCTGCCATTGAGCCTATATTCCATCCCCGAGGCACACGAATACCACGCCCCCTTGCTAACATGTGCCATATGTCCAAGAGTGACAAGAACAAGGAGGAAAATTAAACCAGGGAGGGAGAAGGGAGTGGCCAGGGGTCAGAGGTGATGGGCACACCAGGAGGCGCCACGTGGAAGAGGGCAGGATGCACGAGCTAAGGAGGTGTGGGGGCCCCCTGGGGAGCAGGCTCCTTGCTGGGAAGGGAGGTGGTCCCTGTGCCTCGCCCCAGGACAGGCAGCTTAACTGGGAACACAGATGCAGGACAAATCGGGAAACTGCACTTCTAAACAGTGTACGTGACTCCCACGAGGTGAACACGGTCAGAGGGAGAAGCGGCATTAAAGAGGGGCCCACGGAGGTGGAGGAGGTGCTGTGTCCCGGGGGCACGGGCCTGCCCGCTGGCCAGGCCTTCTTCCCGAGATGGGCCACCTCCGGGGCCTGCGCACAGCTCTGAGGGCCCGGGGTGTGCGCGATGATGGAAACAGGCGGTGTGTATACACATATCGTTCCTCCCGTGTAAGGATGCTGTCATGCGTCCTCTGAGCACAGCGGCCACACACAGCCAGGCGCGTGGGACGCACCTCACCATGGGCCCTGGGGTCCCTGACAGTGCAGCTCTCGTCTGCCATCTCTCCAGATAGGCAGCTAGATCACAAAGGCCCCCTGCCAGCCTCTCCCTGGAGGTCCCCTCTGTGTGGACACAAGGACCCATATGGACGACGGCAGAGCTGAAGTCCAGCTACATCGTGGTCACCCAGGCTGGGATGCCAGGGTCTCAGGCCGGCTGAGCCCCTCCCATGGGTGCTCACAACCATGCTGTTTCACCAAGAGCCCTGTTCTCTTGCCTCCGACCACCTGAACTCTCACCCCCCAAATCCCAGATCAAGCCTTCCTGACTCTCCCCTGAGGGGTAAGGCTCAGGCTGTGTCCGACACTCACACCCGGGCGCCGTCCTGTCCTGTCCGGGGTGCTCCCTTCCCTGTGGCTGCATCCTCCCCACGCTGCGTGTGCAGCCCGAGGGGAGGCTCCTTTACTTAGTCCTCACCTCCTGGCAGGAAAACCCATCCTCTCCGGGCACAAGGGTCAGAAAGGCCCTGCGCCCCATCCCTCGGGGGTTGGAAGAAGAGCTGCCGTCTCGGGACTGTGGTGCCCGCGGCTCTGTCTACACCACTGCCCACCAAGGAGGGGACCGTGTACAGGGGAGTGAGCGGTTGAGAGGGTGCCCTGCTCGCCCCACCTCCACATATGCTGGTGGCCTTCTTCCTGGGCGGGAAGCCAATCCTACAGCCGGTGATCACACCGGGACTCTCATCTATAGCCACCTCCCAAATGTAGAAATGTTCTGGGAACACTCAAAATAACAGCGCTGAAAAGAGCCTTTGCAAAATGCCAGTTCTGGGTCCACTGCATCATTTACAGAAGAGGCCCCTGGGCCAGAGGGTCTGAGACTTGACTGAGGTTCTCGTTAGTTCAAGGAACCAAACTCAGAGCCTGCTTTGAGTCTTTTGCAGTGTTTACAATACAACAGGATAAATCCAGTTCTGGGATCTGATGGCAGAACCATATGGAAGGGACACACTAGGTAACCCTGTGCAAACCGTCGGGATACCCCGGGCCCCTTCGTCCATCAGATAAGCCTGCCACCACCATCCTTGTAAAGCTGTATGGAGATAATACAGGTGAAAGTTATCTGAAAAGTAAAACCACCAAACAAAGTAAAAAAAATTACTAAAAGAAGCGATTACACTTGGTTCTAAGAAATCAGTTCTTATTCTTTACCTTGTTACTCTCTTATGGCATAAAGTGCTTTAGAGACTGTGGAACACGCTATGTGGATGTACTTACACATTTCTATAACAATAATTTGAAGTATGTATAATTGGTGCTATTTACCAGGAATCTGAGGCTCACGGAACTGAAGCCATTGCTGTTTGCTCAGAGATCTACAGCAGGAAAGGGTGACCTTGAACTTGAATAGGGCTGTCTGGGTCCAGACGCCAGGCTCTTCCTCTTGTAAATCATCGCTCATGTTTCTTCAACAGCGACAAACACTCATCTATTTGGGGGACTCCCTGGGGTTTGGAATGAAGAACTCTTGAATCTGGGCACTCTCATGCTTGACTCTGACCAAACCCTTGAAAGAACTCAGGGCCAGCAGAATTTCAATTCCTTTTTCAAGTGGAACAAACCACAGACTGAAGGGAAGCTTAAGAGATGGACTAGTCTGCCTATTTACCAAGGAGCAAAGTAAAACGCAGAGAGGAGAAGGGATTTGCATCAGTCGTACAAACACGTTTCTGTGCCTGAGCACAGCTTGCAGGGTGGCGAGGTGGAGAACAGGTGCCATCTGGAACCACACCCTCACTGCCTCTGTCACTGCTCTGTCCTGCTGTCCTGTGGCCTCTTCCCCCAGGGTCAGCACGGCCACCCCTGACCCCTGTGTGGCTCATATCCAGGTCCACCCACTTCCAGAGTGACATGCTGTCCATCCTGCTTTGGGAAAATGTTCCTGATACATTCAGACAAAATCCTATTCACTCTGTCCCATGGGCCATAGCAAGGTTTGAAGGATGGTTATCTTTGAGGGTGGAGTTATACGTAATTGTTATTCCCTTCTTCATATTGTCCACTATTTTCACATTTTTAAAACTTTTAACAGAGAAATATATTTCCTTTCTAAACATGAAACAATACACCTTTTTCAAAGCCTTTTCTCAGCATACTGTCACAACTAAAATTGATCTGATAAGCTTATTTATATTAAAGTATCAGAGATGGATATGCACAGACGGTGTTTTGGTTCCAGACTCAGCATTATAAGCTAGTTTAGTTCCTTAAGCCGAAGTTTGAACCTCTAAAGTGGAATCAAGACGTTCTGGTTTACTTGGGACAGACATAGAATTGGGGCCAGGTCGGGTACAGGGAGGTGAGGAAGCCCCTGAAATCTGCTTGGATAATTTTCCCTTAAACTGCCACAAAATGACTGTTTCCCTTAATAGATCTGAACCAAAAAATCCTTATTAGTTGGGTTTTTATTTCCATATGGGAAATGTATAGCAGCAGCAATCTTGTTCTATGTCCAAATGGTAAAAAACAAAGCCAGTTCTCAGTCTGTTTCTTCATCAAAATTCACGGCTCTGTTCTCTTGGTGCTTCCCTATTTAGGTTCTGGTTTCTGCCAAATACACGTCTCTGAATTACCTGCACAAACAGCTGATGTACTTCCCTGCATCCTGTGAATTTACATGTTCACAGAGGGGCCTGCCAGGATACTTTGATTCACAGGAGTTATGCTAATGAGGAAAATTTTAGGTCCCTGACATTTTGTAACAAGTGGACATCTTGGCAAGCCCTGAATCTATGTATACGTGAATTAACACATCTGGTCTGCATCTTCCTGTGTTTGGTCAGCCCAGATTCTTTATAGGCCCATTTGTCCACGCTGGGGTCAGACAGAACAACTGAGGTTCAGGGGCCCTCGAATCAACACACAGTGACTGAAGAGGTCGGCGGCCTCAGCCATGGATCTTTGCACAAGTCACTAGCTTAAGCTTAGTTCATGATAAAAGATGGAAGGAGACAATCACGATCAGGAGATAATCGCTTACATCATCACAGAATCATATAATTTGGAGCTAGAGGGATCAGAGAACTTTTTTTTTCTTTTTTTTTTTTTGCGGTACGCGGGCCTCTCACTGCTGTAGCCTCTCCCGTTGCGGAGCACAGGCTCCGGACGCCCAGGCTCAGCGGCCATAGCTCACGGACCTAACCGCTCCACGGCATGTGGGATCTTCCTGGACCGGGGCACAAACCCGTGTGTCCCCTACATCGGCAGGCAGACTCTCAACCACTGCGCCACCAGGGAAGCCCTCAGATAACTTTTGAGACCATCAAATCCAACTTCTTAAGCTACAGAGGAAACAAAAATGCAAATTTGCTGAGATAGTAGCTAGGAAACAGAATGGTGCCATGAAAAGACCATGAGCTTTGGAGACTGATAAACATACATTTGAATTTTCTCTGCTGTGTGTAGTAAGGGAATCACTGTGGGCAGGTATTTAAGCCTACAAAGCCTCAGTCTCCTGGTCGCCAAAATATTGGGTTGGCCAAAAAGTTTGTTCTGTTTTTTTCCGTAACATGACTTTTTGGCCAACCCAATAGCATCGTCATACCAAGATACTGGTCACTGCCAAGTAAGGGACAGTGCAAGTGAAATGCTTCACACTGTATCCTGACACACAGTAGGCACTTTATTTTTTAAAATGTGACAGAACCAGAACTAGAGGATCACTCATGGTTTAGTGCCATTGTTCCCTTGCCCAGCGGTGGAATTACCTGCAGGAAACTTTTCAAGCATACGTTGTCCCCTTCCGTTCCTAAAAGAGTCGGGGGTACTGCAGGACCATAGCTGGGGCACAGGGCGAGTGGAGATTAGTGCGTGTTTGAGCTAAGTGTAAACACCAAAGAGGACGTGTACAAGACGGTCAGACTAAAGACTATCAGAAGAAAAAGTGCCGGAGTGCATGCACATGTGTGAGCTTGCCTGGGGAGGGCGTGAAGATGTGGGTGAGGGTGTGTGTGAGCTTCCCAACGCGACAGCTGGTGCCACCTGAACCCCATGCCCTTCCCTGTGGGCAGGAGCGAGCTTCTGCAGCTCTGGGCGGTACCACACATGCAGATGCAGAGGTGACAAAGACTGTTACCTCCAGAGATGCCCTACAATAAATACCGTCATCGGACAGCCCGCTCACGGCAGAGCCTGACTTGACAGCAGTCTCAGAGGGGAAGGGAGATCCAGGAGCGGTGCTGGCATCATCCAAGCTGATGGCGGCTCTAGCTGGGAGAAGAGAAAATTCTACCCTCTCCTGATGAGCAAACGCCAATCCCAGCTCTCTGCTCAATTCCACTTCTAACAAGTAGTGGGGTCTGTTTAGTTGGTATCCTTAGTACATATTAACAATAAATAAAGCTTCAATAAATATGCAAAGCAAAAACTAATTTAAATTGACGTTTGTGTCGAGTGGGGTGAGAGAGAATCCTTTACACCATAAAGTGATTTAGGATATATTACCTTGGGCATCTGCATTACAAATTTACCTCTCATTACAGCTATGTTAATGGGGAAAATGCAGCTTCTCAACAACATTCGAGGCTGAGTTTATTAGCATAAATTTGCATAATAATTAGCTCTACAACAAGCAAAGGCTGTCGTGTCTTTCAAACATGCAACTTTCAATGTCAATTTTCTGTGTTTTGCTGCTCCTTGTCATCGCTGTTTGTCTAGAGCTCCTGGAACCACTGGCCCTGCTTTTGCTAGTTGCTAAATTCTCTCCTACGGGTCCATTTAGGCTCAAGTTTTCACAACCTCAACCCAGCTCCCCTCGGGAGAAAGTGGATGCAGGTCTCCACCTGGGGATGTAGGTGAGGAGAAGCCCAGCCGGGAGTTCTCCTGTGTGTGGACAAAGGGACAAGGTTACACAATCTCCACTCTCAGATGTCAAACCCTAGGGACAGAACAGCAGTATGGTTAACCCCTAAAGAGGATACAACCCAAGTAAGAGTCAGTTGATTTTGGGAATGCATAAATCTATGCTGTTTATCAACAGTTTCCTTTATAATTATGTTGTGTCTAAGCTAATATTATAATTATCTCCCACTGCCTGGGCTCCTGCTGTCTGGGTGGTCAGGGCAGGTAGCTGAAAGCACAAGGCTGAAAACTGTGGGATGATGCTAAGGGTGTGTGGGCTGAGGGTTGACTGATGTTGGTTTTTTGGACTCTGTCAGGACCAGGCGGGCAGCTGAGGTCACACCCTGAACTTCGAGATGTTTCTGCAAACTTAGGGGCAGCCACCAACCTCCTGAGATGCACCACATCCTTCCCTGGTAAACTGAGCTCCTCCCCACTGTCAACTTAAAAAAAATACTCAGGGACTTCCCTGGTGGTGCAGTGGTTAAGAATCCACCTGCCAATGCAGGGGACATGGGTTCGATCCCTTGTCCGGGAAGATCCCACATGCCGTGCGTGGAGCAACTAAGCCCGTGCGCCACAGCTACTGAGACTGCACTCTAGAGCCTGCGAGCCACAACTACTGAGCCCATGTGCCTAGAGCCCATGCTCCACAACAAGAGAAGCCACTGCAGTGAGAAGCCTCTGCACCACAGCAAAGAGTAGCCCCTGCTCGCCACAACTAGAGAAAGCCCGCACACAGCAACAAAGACCCAACACAGCCAAAAATAAATAATTTATATATATAAAAAAAAAAGCACAGCGTGAGAGTTGTGAGTTAAGTTTTATTTGGGGCAAAATGAGGACTATAGCCTGGGAGACAGCATCTCAGATAGCTCTGAGAAACTGCTCCAAAGAAGTGTGTGGAGGGGTCAGTATGTATGTGATTTTGGTGAAGGGGGAGTACATGCAATCAAGCACATATTTTTTGCAGAAGGTTTCTGCTAGTCTCGTGAAGGTTACTCGCCACAAGGAACAGACGTCACCATGAAGGATTTTAGTGCTTTTCTAGGTATGAGGAGGCACAAGAATTGGGCTCATAAATTCAGCTCCTGAAAATATCTGAACCATCTGACGGCCTGTTCTGCCAGTTCTCCCCCCCGCCCCCGGCCCAGAGCACAGAGTGCCTCATTCCTGCTCTCCACCCTGAACTCCTTTCAGGGGGTGTTGAAAGTCAGCAGCTGCAGCAGCACATGATTTAATCCTTGTAGAGGGAGAAGGCAAGTGCCAATCTGTAGCTGACACCACCCATCAAGATGCATATGGGAGTTCACCCGAAAAGGGAGCTCAGAAGAGAGAATGTGGGTTCTCAGTGCACCTTCTCAAAGGGCCAAATGACAGAGTATGTTTGTACACATACCCCAGATACGTTTCATCTGCAAAAAGAAAATACACCGTGTTGGTGTGTGTGAAGCATGAAGACAGGCAGCACATCTACAGCCCCTCAGATCTCACCGAAGGGCATGGGTTTGCCCAGTCCAAGCAGTGAGATGGATCAGGACAACCAAAGGTTCTGCTGTGCTTCAAGGAGACGGAGGTAAGTAGAGCTGAGACATGCGGGCAATTCCACTCAGCCAGAAAAAAGTGATCCCTCCCTCTCTCTCTCTCTCTCTCTCTCTCTCTCTCTCTCTCTATATATATATATATATATATATATATATATATATGTACACACATATAAATATTTGTACTGTGTATTTTGTAAAAGACTTAACCATGATCCCTTCTCACAGGTCGAGTGAGTGAGGATAAAAATGTGATTTACTGAGTGTTTACTGTATCTGGGACCCCTTTGGAAAATCCTCTTATTGTCCCAAGCCATTAGTGTTATGAGTTGCATATTTTGATGTGTACATGAGACTTGAAGACCTTTCTGATTCCAAAACACACATTCTTTCAAAGCCATAGCAGGGGCTTAAAGACGCATCACTGGCCCAGATATCAGACGTCTGCTGGGTGCCACTGTTCCCTGCCCTGTGATGTGGGTAAGTCATGCCCCAAAACTGTTTCCTCAAATGGGAAAAGTGGGCAAAAATGAGATGTTAGAGCTGTAACAGTGCTCTGTTGTCACTTACGTCAGTTGCTCATTTTTTAAGTGATGGGGACGGTGCCAGGCTCTTTTATAGTTTTGCTAAATGTTTTGGACTCTTCTCCAGAAAAAAGCACCAATCAACATTCATTCAAAATTCTGAAGACTTAGCATTCATGGGCCTCCTGTAAAGCCTTCTATTCCTAAGATCCTGCAAATCCAAGAGTAAATCTTCCTGAAAGAACCCAATCCTCTCATTTCATAAATGGGAAACAGGCTCAGAAAGGATAAAATGCTCGTCCAAAGTCATAGAGTAGGTAAGTAGTTAAGTCAAAATGGTGTAACCAGGACAGCCGTGTGTCACTGTCCTCTGTATTCCTAGAAGAGCCTTATGTGCTGATCCACAGCACTTAAACCGGAATAGGCAAAATCAGTAAAGAAGTAGGAAGACAAAAACTACTGATGTGTGTGGGGGTGTGCGGGGTGGAGTATAACTATTAAGGGTATGGATTTCTTCAATGGTGACAAAACTGCTTTAGAATTAACTAAGAGTGATGACGCACAACCTTGTGAATATGCTAGAAACCAGGGAATTACATACTTCAAAGTGATACGTTTTATGGTATGTGAATTATATCTTCATTTTAAAAAACCTACTATGATAATCATTCAAAATGTTATTAAAGAACTTTGTACTGAAGGACATAAATGGGAGACGAAATATTCAAAATAATTCAAAGGTAATGGCAGCATAATCATCACCTGTGGGCTTTAGGGAGTGGTAAAAATGTTCAGAACGAGAAAACAGAAAAGTGGATACGGTTAATCACACCACAAGGAGCTTATCACGAGTTACAGCTATGGGGTATCACCCAAAGGACAACTCATCCTCATACTTACCCTACTTAACTCTAGGGACTGCTTGATCATCACAAATGAAATAAGTGTACAAAGCATAAGCTGTATTTTGGAACTGCTATATTATGACCCATCAGAAAAGTATATTCCCTGTGTAGTAGACAAGAGATAACTCTGAGCACAGCCCTGGTCTGACAAGGTGACAGAGAAGCCTGCACTGAAGTCACATGACAAATCTCCACTGTGGGACAACCACTGACACACCCACCCCTCAACAAGTATCTGGGTTCTCAGGACCAGAGGGCTAGTTACAGAGATTTAGTAGAGATGCTGACTGAGCCTTGTGATACAGACTTGCTGATTTAGGTGTCTCAGCCAGGAGAGCAGAGCCCGAGACAGGGTTTGTGCAAAGACAGTTATTTGTGGAAGTGACCCCAGGAGCCTGGGAGGGGTGAACCGTGCTAGGAGGAAGAGCCGGTAGAGAGGGGGGATCTTGAGTGGGCCTCCAGACCCAAGCTGAGGACCAGGTGAGTTCAAACCTGCAGAGCCCTTCTATAGAGCCATGTAAATACACAGCCGCATCACCTGCCTGAGGGCTGGAGAGGAAAGAACACATCCTCCGCCTCTACTTCCCCACCTGCCGGGTTGCACCGTGGCTTGCCAACTGTCTCACACTCAGGTTAATACCTGAGCGCCTAGAAGGTTCCTGCAGCCACCTGCCAAGCCTCGGGGCAGGGAAGACAGGTGCAGCTGAGGTGAGATGCTCCCCATTCTCATCTATGAGAAGCTCCTCACCGCAGCACTGGCTGGAATAAAAGTTGGGCAGAAAGGAGGTGAGCGGGGACACAGCAGGTGTGAGATACGGTACCTTTTCATAGTCCTTCGGGAACCAAAAAACAGTAATGCCAGGGTAGAGTATTACTAGCAAGGTTCCAACAGCAGAGACCCAAGACCTCATGGGAGCAGTATGCAGCGAGGGGAGTTCCAGCTCCATTCGGTGTTTGACCCTAAAGTGAAGTCACTACCTCTCCTGCCACTTAACCCCTCACAGAATCTGGATGCCATGAAGGTGAGGGTGACGTCAACTCCATTTACCTGTGTATTCTCAGTGGGTGTATCAGTGTTGGCCACAGAGCAGGTTCTCAACCAACACCTAGTGAGTGTGGAGTCACAGCACTGCCACGAAATTAAACTACCTTCTGGTCTTGGCCAGCAATGCTATTGCCAACCAAGTATAAACAGCCAAACAATTATATACATTATCTCATTGAAAAGTCACCAAATCCCTTAAAAGAAGAGCAATGACTTACCACATCTGTTTTATAAATAAAGAAACAGGCTTAGAATAGTGGCCCAAGGTCACACAGGTGGTATACAGCACAGCCAGAATTCAAAGCCCGTTTGACTTATTCAAAACGTATATCCTTAAATATGAATCTACCCTCCATCCCACGCCATCCATTCTCTATACGAATGACTCCAGTAACGGGAATCTCATTCATTATTTGCCGAGAGAGCTTGTCCAATCTTTAGAGGGCTCTTGGGGCTGTACAGAACGAGTCAATCCACGTTTCTTTCTCTCAGTATGCAAATCTACTTGGAACATCTACCCAGAATTCATTTCAAAGGATAATCTGTCATTTTTCTAAGACCACCAAGTAAAAGAGCTACTTGGCTTCCCTGATGTCTTGCCTCAGATGTTATATGATGGAATCGTGCATATTGTTTGAATTAAACTAGAAAACCAGGTCAGAGGTTTTGTTCTTCTGGTGCTGGTATGATGGTGGCCCCTCTCTTTACTCTGTCCACGAGGAGGCCCAGAGTTCTAGTAATTCTCTAATCATATTTCTGGTGTTGGTTTGTTATAATATATCCTGTGTGTGCCAGTTCCCTTTTAGGTGGAGAAGAAAGCTGACAACAGCACACACAGACTTTCACCATCAGACTTTGGAGAAACTTTAGTCCAGCTCCCAGAAGGAAGGAAGCTGAGACCTGGGGGAAGAAAATAATACCCGAGAGCCAGTCTGGACCCTCAACTCCAGGATCCCTGATGAAGTTAACAAGACGGATGGCTCACAGATGCTGAGGAGCAGGACACTCTCGCTGGTGCTAATCTAATTTGCCTATTTACTTTCACAAAAATATGAGTAGCAATGAATCTGGCCATCTCCATGGTCATTCATCATTATCCAATCCCTTTGCAATGCAAGCTACTGAGCACTTAAAATGCTTAAAAATAGGTGGAAAGAGAGCCATATTTCAGCCCTTTTCAAAAACTGTCCACAGCGAGTCACAGAGGTGAACAACCACGCACAGAACCCGGCCATTCCTGGGCACCCATGATCAGGCATCTCTCAGGCATCTCTCTCAGGCATCCTCAGCTCGTGAGGAAATGGTGTCTACACGTCAGGGCTGGGGAGTCAGAGCAGAGGGAAGACAGTGAGTGGAGCAGATGTGAACCACTCACGTGCCCCCCACTTCCTTAGCCTCAGCTGCGTTTTGTCAGAAAAGTAGAATGTGGACTCTCTCAATCTCTCTCCCCTAAAGTAGCTGCTAGGATGAAAAACGTTGGCACTGACAGATATCAGTGGTGACTGTAGGATCCATATTTCTGTGACATTGTAAGGACTGGTTTGGCAATCTGGTACATGCTCACCAGCCTTTCATCACTGGGTCGTACAGAAGCCAGGTGATGATGATGATGATGATGGTGATGATGGTGATGATGATGGTGATGATAATGGTGGTGATGATGGTGATGGCAGCCTGCATTCACACATGGTTTCACAAGGGTGAGCCAGTGAAGATGATAGCTTGGAGGTCTACATAGCACAGGGAAGTGGAGAGTTACAATAATTCATCCCAGAAATGACCTTTTCCTCAAAAACCTGAATCATTCAGGTAGAAACATTTTTGGAATTAGGGAAGGGGGGCAAATTATTTGGAAAAGTAAATGTATAATTAGAAGTAGCTAATTGTTCACCAAATATATGCATGTATTGACTTGAAGGGATATATACAAAATATTAAGTATAAAATGTTATATGTTCCATTAACATGCCTATAAAAGAAGAAATCTGCACAGATTTTATATACATTTATTCATGTACTCTTCCAAAATAAATTATGGAAGAATACCCAGTGCATTTCTAAAATTCTAAAAATTAGTAATGTAGGTGGGAGAGGCAGAAACTGTGGATTTGATAAGAGGTGTTTTATATATTTCAAGATATTTCAATGAACGTGCATAACTTTATAATTCAAATAACTGAAGAAATAGACAAAGAAACTAAACGATGATTGGGATTTAGAGGCAGATTTGATCACTGTTGTTCCTTTCTGGTTCCAGAAGTGTCCATGCTTTGCGAGGGCCCAGCTCTCTCCAAGGTAAAGAATGCCTCAGACCCAGGGGAACTGGGAGTATCCCGGTGTCCTGGGCTTGCCCTAAAGAATCTCCTCATTCTGATTATGTGCTGAGAGTCCCCAGACAGAGAGGTTGCATTTTTTCTTGGCCAGACCTTCTTTATGGGCCTCAGGTGTGAGAGGCAGCAATAAAGTGGTCTGTATGTGCAAACGGGAGTGTCCAGCCTCAGAGCAGAAGGACCTGCAGCAAATAGCTGCAAACTAAGGCCTTCCGTGCAGCCTTTGAACCTCCCACACAATTCAGCACCATCCCACACCTTCCTCTGAATCCCTCCAGCAGGGGAAATGTCATCCTTTCTTTAGAGAGGCACAGGAAGAATGAAGGGATTCATCTGCTACACAGCCTTGTCCCCGTCTATGTCTTTATTAAGGAGAAGGCTCTGAGATCCAAGGACCCTCTTCTCAGGCTCAGTCTTTGCAGAAACTTGGCTTCATCACCACCATCATCATCACCACCACCATCACCGCCATGATATCATCACTATCATCACCACCACCATCACATCATCACCATCATCATCATCATTGTCAAGAAGATACTGAAGCTTAGAGAAACTAAGTGGCCCTGACAGGCAGCCCTCAGGGTGGATTAGAGCTGATGAAAACCTATCTCCTGACTCAACCATTGGGGTTCTGGCACAAAATTCCCCTGATTCTCCTTCAAGCAGGTGAATGCCGAACAAAGTAGATTTCAATTCTTACACCAGCTCTGATCAATTACTAGTAGCACAACATGTAAAATGTAGTGTGGGGACATAGCTTGGTGATCAATCAGTGATGGTCACTGCTGGACTGAAGTTAGCACGTGTGACTTACTTTGTTCTTTCCTATCAACCTAGCTACAGCAGGTGGTTGAGACTTTTTCCTTGAAGGAATTCTACAACAGACAGAATCACTGGTTTATGGACACCTGGACCTAGTTTCTGAGTCCTGGGTTCCCTAGTGTGACACTGAGGAAATCCAACAAGGCCATCTTCCACGCTTCTTAAACAGCTCGGTGAACTTTTTAAAAACCCTAACCTGTGCTGAAATCAGGAAGGCTGGGAATCCCCTGGAATGTTTGGAAGAGATCCTGTGCCCTGTCCATCCTGAGGAAAAGGCACTGGGATAGTTCCCAGGACTCCAAAAGCTAAGCACAAGGAATGAGGTTCAAGCTTTGCCGATCTGCCCCAAGTTTCCTTTTGGGGGCTTGGTGTGATACCTTGTGTAATTGAGAAGTAGAGGTCTGAAATCAAAAATAAAATAAAGAAAGATCCCTACCTCATGTTATTTGCAAAGCTGGATTCTGTATGATTTAAAAGCTAAAATGTGAAATTATATAATCAATAGAGGGAAATGTCAAAGCAAGTCTCTGTGAACTAGGACTGTGAAGAATTTCCTGAACTTCTATAAATAACTTCAAAGGCAAAAAGCACAAGGAAAATGTGATGACTCTGAGTATGTCAGCATTAAGACTTTCTGTGCAATGAAGGAAACACGGTATATGGTTTAAACACAGTTGACTTATTGGGAGAAAATATTTGCAATGTATAAAACACCAAGGAATATGACTTTGTTTCTGCAAAGAAATTTTTCAAATCATCAAGAAAAAAAGAAAATAATTTTAATGGAATATAGGCAAAAATATATGAATGGACAATTTTTTTTTGGAGAATAGTTGCTTTACAACATTGTGTTTTCTGTTGTACAACGAAGTGAATCAACTATATGTACACATATAGACCCTCCCTCTTGGACCTCCCTCCCACCACCACGCCCATCCCACCCACCTAGGTCATCACAGAGCACTGAGCTGAGCTCCCTGTGCTATACAGCAGGTTCCCACTAGCTAGCTATTTTACACACTCAAATGGTGATCAGCCACCGAAAGACAGCCCTATCTCACAGGTGATCAAATAAATGTAGATTAAAATGATGAGAAGGTGGAATCAGGTCACTTTACACATAATTGACTGGCAAAGATTGGACAGCTGGAGATATCAAGGGTTGTAGGGGACACAGGAAGTCTGGTGAGGGATCGGGTAGCACTTAGGTTCAGGAAGGAATAAATTTAATAGTCCTACAATCCAGCATTTTCACTTCTGGGTCTATGCCAGCCCCCAGTCCTTAAGGGACATTGGCAGGGATGTCCCCTGCAGGGCTGTTGTAGTGAAGGGGACTGGAAACGTTCAAGCAGCACGTCACCTGGGTGATGGCGAGCCCACAGGTGGTGGGCACACGGGTGGAGACACTGCAAGGATGAAAAGCAACAGACTCGGCGCACAGGGCACAGGGTGAGGCGCACAACCTCAGAACCAGGGGCCGGTGGTGAACAGGAACGAGGAGGGGTCAGAGCACCGCTGACCTAAAGTGACAACAGCCCACGACTGCACACAGTTTCCACCCGACGTGTGACCGGAGTGGTAACAAGACTCATGGCCCGTGTGCAGTGACCGGGGTGGGGAGTGACATCAAAGGACACGGATGGAGGAATGGAGCGTCCTGTGAAAACCAGCAAGGATAACCCACTGTGAAGAGAGCGTAAGATTCACTCTCTGGCCTGTGCTGGGGAAAAGAGAAAGTAACAGGCAGGGGGATTTGGAAGTTGAGGGCCTTCCACTATCCTGTCCAGGACCCCAGCTCCTCTTCCATCCGGGGAAGGAAGTAGGCGGCCCTGGAAACTGCCTCTGCTAAGGAGCCCTGGTCCCCTGAGCGGTTTCTTTGGTGCCGCCTCCTCTCCCGGAACTGCACTGGCGCTGCTCAGACACCAGAGGGCGCTCCCTGCCCATGGATTTTAATAATCCTGGCGGTCCCTCCAAACTGGTAGCGTGAAACCAGAATCTCTCATGGGAGCCTGAGCTCCACCACAACACCCCACATCCTTCATTCCATGCTCTTCTTCCACTGCTTGAGAAATAGGAATCACACACATTTTGGGGTTGTGGATGGCAGGTTGTAGAGAAGTCCAGAGAGAAAAGCCTCTAACCTGGTGGACCCGCCTCCCTGGGTTCTTCAAACGGCCCCTGTCCGTCCTCCCTGGGGTTCATCCTCTCCCCCCGGCCAGTGCTCTGTCTGCCCAGGCACAGCCCCGCCCCTGCCTCACCCAGCTTTCCTGAACTGTGCCCCCCCGTGAAGACACCTGCTGTTGACAAGTGTATTTTACGTCACTGCAGATACCTTTCTTTGATACACACTTTGTGCCAGAGTAAAACCCAAGGGAGTCATGTTTCTGCTCAAGAGAAGGAAGGAATGACCCATCAGAGCTCATCACAGGGTTATCTCACGACAGAAGAGTCCCCTTTTCTGGCAGTGCTCGAAGCCAGACATCCACAATTCAGGGATGCTCTAGAGAAGCCCACCTTTTTGACGGGTAGCTGGGAGAGATGGTACTGAAGATCATTTCTAACTATTAATTTTTCATTTTTGTGAATTCAGTTTGTGATCTCCAATCTGATTTCTTTTAAAATACATTTAGGGACTTCCCTGGTGGTCCAGTGGTTAAGACCTTGCCTTCCAATGCAGGGGGGTGCGGGTTTGATCCCCAGTCGGGGAGCTAAGATCCCACCTGCCTCGCGGCCAAAAAATCTAAACATAAAACAGGAACAATACTGTAACAAATTCAATAAAGACTTTAAAAAATGGACCACATTAAAAAAAATCTTTAAAATACCTTTAAATTCCCTCTATACATAGTGAGAAAGAATATATCTACCTGGAATACTCCAACCTTGCCCTGGGGTGACAGGAAAGTCACTGTGGGGACCATGTGAAGAGCACAGCGGGGGCGACCTCTAATGACAAGGACTGAGGAAGGCCCCGGATGGGCAAGTCTGGGTTCACGTCTCATCTCCTGGACCAGGCCATCGTGTGATCTCCTAAATGCGGTCACCACCCTCTGTTTGGAATCTACAAGATCGCTCACCAAGGCCCCAGGCACCATCAGCACACTGACCCTCTCCAGCCTGCTGCGGGGATTGCTGGCGCTACTTGAAGACATCGGGGGCCAGCTGGGCTGCCTCTCCAAGGGGACCAAGAGCGGGCAAAGCCTTTGAACTTCAACCACATTAACAATACAATCTGATAGAATTAATTCGACATGAGGACGAGCATCTTACCAAGGGTGTAAGGGAGAGGAAAACTCATCCCAAGGATATGAACAGGGCCTCCACTCACCTGCTCCGCGCACCAAGACACACTGACCAGTCTGTAGGCAGAACTACAGCACCCCAGCCAGACATACAGACAGCCAGATGTGCAGAGCTGACCTTGGATCTACAAAAATGCGGCCACAGGGCAGTGCCTCTCACATGATGAGGTGCCCACCACCCGCCCACAGGTGGCTTGTCCAAATGCAGGCTCTGCTTCAGTGGGTCTGAGACCCTTCACTTCTAACAATGCCCTGAGCAGAGTGTCTGCAGCTGGTGTATGGACCGCACAGCACACATCGTTGGCAGGGCCTGGGGGGAGATGAAGCAGGATGCCCACGAGTCCACATGCATGGGGGACTCTTGAAAGCCTTTTCCCTCTTCTTGTGGAAACTGCTTTTCTTAGAACAGGCTTCACCCTCCTCTGTGGAATGTTTTGGGTGCAAGGCTGCCTGAGACCAGGGGCTTGTCTGACAGGACCTGGGGTTCCAGTCATGTATTTCATGAAACAGTTGCCTCCCTGCCCACACACCAGCAAAGTACTGAACCCACTTTGCTGGGGTCTTCACCCAGGCCACTGAGGAGCCCCTGAGTGCCTGGAAGACGGAGAGAACATTAGCACCAAAGTCCATGTTGTTATGAAGGAGCTGGTGTGTCACGCTTCTAACCCTTGAACACCTTGCAGGTACCCACTTGCTTATTTGTTCATTTCTTTCTTTCTCACTGGGGGCTTCTACTGCACATCAAACTCTGCCCTAGAATCTGAGGTGTCGACACAAACAGGACTTGTTCACCTCTGAGTTCAGGGGAGACAGAGGTGAAGGGGAAGTGCGTGGGCCCACCAAGGAGAGAGAGGCACACAGCTCCAGGCCTTACCCAGATTCTGGTGGGAACTGTTTGCAACATTACATTCAAAGAAATATAAATCAGAAGTTTTGGCACTGGAAGGGACCACTGAAAGTTCATGTCCCTCCCAGATTCATGTTGAAGTTCTAACCCCTAATATGATGGTCTTTGGAGGTGGGGCCTTTGGGGGGGGATGAGGTTTCGATGAGGTCATGAGGGTGCGGCCCCCATGATGGGATTAGTGCCCTTTTAGGAACAGATCAGAGAGCTCGCTCTCTCCAGCTCATTCTGCTACGTGAGGATGCAGTGAGAAGGTGGCCATCTGCAAGCCAACAAGAGAACTCGCCCATAACCTGACCATACCGGCATCTCCACCTCGGAACTTCCCAGCCTCCAGAACTGTGAGAAATCAATGTCCATTGTCTAAGCCACCCCGTGATAGAGCAACTAGGAGAAAATGAAGTCCAATGTGGGTGTCCTTTGCAGGACCCTCCTGCAGTGTTCTCATTCGTGTTCATGATTTCAGGGCTCACTGGTGGGGAAGGAGGAACCATACACAGGAGGGGAAGAGATGGCAAAAATCATACTTTAGAGAACTTCCACCTGGAAAGTGCAAGCCTACCCAAGGTACTTTCCCTCCATGAAAGTCTTCCTCCAAAACTCCCTGGCATTCTATGAAGAGTTAATCCCCCTTTTTCCTCTGGGATTCCATCACACTGGGTAGACCCCTAACAGACATCTCTCTGGATGCTGTGTTCTGTTTATTTAAGTGAATGACTCTATGCTAGATTGCAAATTCAACGACTGAGGAACTGAGTCTGCTTTTCTGCGTTTTCTCAGTCCCTAACCGAGTGTCTGCTGTGAAGTACAGGCTTGGTGAAGGTTGGCTGAGGGAGGGAGGGAGGGAATGAAGTGTTTTGTGCACAGTCATGCATTCCACGTTCACGGGTTGGGTAGATTTGCCTCTCCTCTTGAGGTCACAGAAGGTAGCTTCTATCAGAATCTCCCAGGTAGAGTGAGAAGTTATGCAGTGCATTCCTGCTATGGGACCTGCCTAAGCATCCTCTTAGCCCCAAGGGGAGGTGGAGTGTAGGGACCACAGGCCCTGAAGATACCTCGATGTGATGAGCACCCAGTCAAGAATCTCATTCCCAGGAAGAGAACTGAGTTCAAAGCCAGAATCTTGAGGCAGCCATCATGGGCTGCCCTCTGACACACCCGGGGCCAGCCCCCCACTGCACACACATCCTGTCAGCGGTGGAGCCCACCTCCCACCGGCCCCCACACACCCCCTGTATCTTCGTAGCCATCATTCCCCCCCACTGGAATGTCCTAATGTCCGTCCTCCACCCCAACTGGAGTGCCACCCCCAGTGCCTCCAGGGAGAAGTTTGGGCCCCTCCTCCTGAGTGTCACAGAGACCTCCACTTGGCTCTGACGTGCTGTGCCCAGTTACTTACTGGACCTCGTTGCCCTGTTGAGAGCACGTGGAGATCAAGGGCTTAAGTCTGGTCGGTCCTGGAATGCCAAGGCCTCGCACAGTGCTTCCGGGACAGGCCAGGGGAGTGGCCAGCCTGGCTTCCACTCAGCGCCCAGCACTCAGCTCCCACCCTTAGAGGGATGCCTGCACCTCCACTCGGCCAGTGGTGCCCAGGACCTTTCCACCCACGGAACGCAAGAAGTTCTCCCAGGGCAGGAGGACAGAGCACCTGGAGAGTCCCAGGGGCAGCCGGGAGCCAGTCCCTTGTCTGCGGGTTCCGAGAGAAGGAGCTTGGGCCCTGAAGGGGTCCGTGATGCAGCATTGCTGACCCCTCCTCAGCTCCAGCTCTTGCCCTGGGGATGCTGCAAGCTGAGTCCTGCACAGCCCTGCATCCTCCTGCCGGACTGTCCCCTGGTCTGGAGGACCCCTTCCTCCTACTCCTATTCCGACTGTGCAGCTGGAGAGAGCACAGTCCCTCCACCAGAGCCTCAGTTATCACGTGTCCAGCCAGGCCTGTGGGAGCAGGAAGGGCCGCATTACACCTGTGAGACCTCCGTGGGTGACAGCCTCCCACCAGCCCGTCACGGGCTGTGGCTGAGGGCCTTGCTGTCCTGTCTACACGTCCGCCATTCTCCCCCGGCCTGGGCGCATCCCCAGGTACCCTCTTCTGGCCAGTGACCCAGAAAGTCTCCATATTGGCCTTGAGCTCATCCTGGACCAGCCTTCCCTTTTATAAATGAGAATCTGGCCAGAGCACAACACGACCGTGGCCAAGGAGTTTAAGGACAGCCCTGCCTGGACAGTCATCAAGCAGATCCGAGGGGGGAATGCCAGTTAGGCTGGGGGCTTCCGTGCCTGCGCCCCTCCTTCACACAGCTGGGTCTGCTCCAACCTGCCCAGCCACCCAGACTGCTCCTAACCTGGGAAATTCAAGTCCAGCATTTCTTTACGACATGGCAGGCGTTGAAGAAATGATAGAAAAACGCCTCCATGCGTTGATGGCATCTCTTCCCTTTAGGACTTTGAAGCCTGAGGGGAGTCTGTGCCTCAGGCGGGAAGTTACCCACCAGCGCCGGGGCCCATCCCGCTCCCATCTGCTGCACACACTCACGCACGTTCACTCATACGTGCACACTCACGCATATGGACACACATCACACAATACACACACTGTCACACACCACACACATGTGCACACGTACCAAATTCTCACACACATGCATGCACACCCCAGTGAGCTGGTGTGCACAGTCATTAAAGCACAACTTTCTTTGCAGCTTTTCTTCTCTCTCCGTTGATACAGAAAATATTAAGATGCTTAGAATTGACCATGACCTGGACTTGTACTGCTATTTTGTCAGCTCTGGATCTTTTCCTTTGGGGAACCCCCTCCCCATATACTGAAAGGACAGTCATTCACATGGCTCCACTCACCCAGCCACACTATCCTGGAAGGGACTGAGGCCCTGAGGCTGGGGAAATGGCCTGTACTGGTTCCTGGTGGTCATCAGCTGTCGCCCTTGGGGAAACTGAGGCCACTCTGCCTCATGCAGAGACCAACACACCCCCTCGTCCATGAGGAAAGCAGGTCAGAGGGGTGGGGAAAGGCAGAGTCCTGATGGTGCCACTTGGCCCCATGGAGCTAGTGGTGCCTGCAGCCAGGAATTGCACCCCTGGATATTGTCAGCCATTGTGCTGATAAATTCACATTTTAAAAAGCTGGATTGAGTTTAGCTGTTCCTTTGACACTTGTAATCAAAAACGACCTGGTAACATACTATTAATGGAATAGATATCTTAGATTCTAGGTATTCTGGAGGATATTAACCTGAACGTGCTTTTGTTACTGTGGGAGATGAGATCATGAACCAACAAAGGGGAAGCCTAGGTTGCTGCCCCATGTTCCAGGAGGAGGCTGGCAGTCCACATGGGCTGTGAGAGGCCGGGCGGGCCTGCTGAGTGTGCAGGTAGGGTTCCCCACATGCGGGGAGGAAGGAGGGGTTGATGAAGGAGGGAAGGAGGGGTAGACTTCCCAATCTTAAAGGATTCCTCCTTTCTTTGAGTTCCTATTGTGTAAAGAATTCATTCGGCAATTAATCTTATACAGCCCTGTGACATCTTTTCTATTGCTGTCCAGAACTGTTATTTTAATCTTTGTTACTAATTAACATTTTCATGCTCCTGCCTTGTCTCCCTAACTAGATGGCAAATTCTTTGAAAGCAGAGACCTGCTTTGGTTATTTTCAGCTGGCAGGAAGACCAGGTTCCATGTTGTGTCTAATGCAGAAGAAACCTGGAGAGGAGGTTTTATTATTTTATTATGTATTATTATTTTATTGCTCTCACTTTATAGGCAAGGAAGGTGGCTAACCGAGGGAAATAGCTGGTCTAGAACAAACAGCTAATAAGGGGCAGAACCAGGACTCACACCTGGATGGTTCTACTCCAGAGCCTGGCACACTGACAAGCACACGCAAGGCACTCAATAGACACCCTTCAAGTCTCATCCTTCTTAGCCATCAATGTTTTAAGATGCATAGTTAAAATTTGATGAAGGTCAATCTTCAAATTCATGTTTTGGTTTCCCATAAATTCGCCTTAAGCTTCAGCTGAGAGACTCAGCTTAGACACAGAGAACTTCATACCTGGGAGGCAAATATTGACCCAGGCATCGCTTGAGAATGTCTGAGCTTGAAAACTTGGAGCACCCTGTTCACATTTAGGATGAAACAGATTAGGCTCTGCTGGGAAGCCCGCGTGGGGGTGGGTGGAACATCACTGTAGAAGGACAATGGGGTGTCGGGGCAGTCGGGGGCCGATGATTGGCCTGGAAGCAGGAGACCCGGGTCCTGATCCCAGCACTCCTGCTGAGCCTCACATGCTTCCTCAGAGTTCCACAAAGTGAGTGTGAGATTACCTCTTCTGTCGGTGTTTTTTATAAACATGGGTCTTATATTTTCTACTTAAGGCATTGCCATTTTTTGTTAGAAGTCAAACAGCAATTCAGGCCCTAGTGAGCCCCTACCATGCAAAAACAGATTTACTGAAGAACTGTGGTATAAAAACGCTGAGATCAAAAACCTCCATCATATCATTTCTCTGCTCAAAATCCACCTGTGCTTTCATTATTGAAGAATAAAGATTAAACGACCTACTGTGTCATCAAGGACTCAAATAGCTTGTTTCTACCCACGTTTCCCAGTTTATCTCCTTTACCTTCCCTTCAGGTAAAGGCCAATTAAACGGACTCCTTGTTTTTGTATGTTCACATTCATCCCTGCTTTTAAATTCCACTCCCCTTATGCCATTGTCTGTCAAAATACATTCATCTCTTCATTTGTTCCTGCAACCAAATGTATTTCATGAGTACCTACTATGTGCCAGGCGTCGTGCTGCATAGTAGGGCTAATAATCTGCCTTCACGAAGCTTTCCCTTGTTTTCTCCCACATAAAATATCTTCCCCTCTCTCTCTACTACCCACGTTCCAGGTTGCTCTGAGTTCTCCCCAGCTGCACGGGTGCCATTCCCCACTGATAATAAGCTCCTTGAGATCAGGAATGGGGTTTCCTTTATCTGTATGATCCCTTCAGTAGCCAGCACAAAAGCAGACACTCTCTTTGTTAAGCAGGTTTGGAAGAGCTCTCAATCCATTCGACAAGACAAACCATACCCAGCAATTAACCAATAATTCAGTGAATGCCAGCCTACTTAACTCCATTTACATACACAATAAAGTTCCAAAACATATGTTATTGATGAGTAGAAGAAAGATCCATATGTAATAGGTACATAAACTAGAGAATCCTCTGTATAAAAAAATATTTTAAAAAAGAGAAAGCTCTATGGACACCTCAAAGAATTGTTGGGATTTGGGCAAAGACATAAATAGGTATTCCAGGTTGGGAAGGGAGAAGGAAAAAGAGACTCACTGGGTCCTGTTTGGATCTAGGAAATCAGGTACACGTTACATGTGCAGTAGTCAAGGCATCCTTGGAAGCTGGTTGCATTAGATGCACTGTCTAATTAACCTGTAGGTTCATCTAACATCTAACTCAGATCCTTGCTGCTGTTGTTGAAATCTCTCTTCTCTTTATTCAGTCCTCACAGAAAACAGAGGACAGTTAATGATGCTCCTCTGTGCACTTGAGAAGATGGTGTAAAACCGTGCTAGAAAAAAGGCTTTTAATAATATGTTTCAAATATGCAGATCCAAAGGTGATAATTCAAGTGCATCTTTAAGATTTTTTCAAATACCTTATTCCATCTGTCTTGCTCTGATGGTTTCTGTGAACACATTTTCATTTTCTCAATCTGGAATTAGTAGAGTCTACTTGAAAAGAGATATTACAGTCAAACACTGTTCTCAGTTCGAGGTCTAATTATTGTTCCCCCATTTTAGAAGCCTAACATAAAATGTGATGTGATTTTTCTTTTTCAACTTTGCAAGGGACATCAGCTTTTTCTTGTCTTTTTTTCCCCCTCTGAGCTGCCTACAATTTGGAAAATATTATAAACAGGAAAAGAAATGCAGATAAGTTCCATTTTTCCAGTCTGAAATAAAAAGTCAATTTAGTGTCTGATAAAGATCTTCCTCTTTACTCCATCTCCTTCTTGTAGCTGAAAATTCTGCCCAAGGACCTGTGCTTCCCTTTCCATTTGGGAGAAGGATTCTACACTGCCCCCTCGTGTTCCTTCGACCCCGCCCCTCACTGTCCCTGTAACTGGTCTATGACCGTTTTCTTTTGTTGCCTTTTGCTGTTGAAGTACTGTCTTAGTATATCTTGATGAGCTAAATCTTTGCTGTTTTCGAGCTTACTTCTGGATGCCACATGAACCCTCAAGCCTAAGTATACACTTGAACCTGCCTCAAATGAGGTTGCACTCAGAGTCAGACATCAAAAACGTTAGTGCTGAGAAGAGCAATGCAGAGCATCTAATCCAGGCTCATAAATTAACACAGGATGAACTTACGACCCAAAGAGGGTAAGTGAGTGGAGGAAGGTCATGTACTGGTTAGCAGAGAGCTCGGGCTAGCATTTAGATGCTGCTTGGATTTCTGTTTTGACATTTTGATTTCATTTACCAACATTTTCCAAGCCGTGCTTTTTAAAATAGCCATCTCCAGGAAAATGTTAATACATGTTTCAAATGAAAAGAAAAAAATGTTCTGGGCCAAATAAACTTATAGAACACCAGTTTAACCTGGTGTTTTATAAATTTGTTTAATAGGTTTATTTACTGCAGGGCTTCATAGAGAGTTTTAAATGTTCATTTTCTTGCAACCCCCAAGACAGATATGCTATACACAATTTGGCCAATCTATTTGACTACAGACCTTTTTAAATTACTTTTATGAGCAACTATTACTACATCTCAGGCCCTAGTGCACGAGAGAACAATGTTTGGGAAACGCCTCCTTCTGCTAGAATACTGCTCAAGTAGGACTGGGTTTGACAGACGGATGTCACAAGCTCTTTCCCACACTTACTAGCTGGGTAATCTTGCATAAGCAGATTTTACTCTGTGAGCCTGAATTCTCATTTGTAAAATGGGAACTCACCTATCTTACTAGATTTTAGGAAATGGCATGGGTCAGTAAAACGTGTAAACCAAAATTATCAAATTGGGTTTGTGACAGCTTGCAAAAGTATCTATGATCCAGCATAACAAAATAAACATATGAGAAAATGTATGTGAAGATAAAAGTGAGAAATAAAAGACAACTACAGAGAAAGTGCAAAGATATGTGTTGTAAAGTCTTACATGAACGTGAACAGTGGGAAGAGAATTGGACTCTGTGCTGTCAGCCTAAGAGAAGAGAGCTCTCACTTCCTATAGGCAAGAAGCTGGTAAGGTAAAAGTGAGTCCATGTCCCAGGAGAACCACAGCTTTTCTCAATACTGAAGCCCATCAGAAAACTCCATATTTTTCCATCAATTCTCAGGAGCACAGACCTGGGCTGGAGACCCACCTTTGCCTCTTACTTGGTTACTTTAGCTAATGACATAACTTCTACAAGCCATAATTTCCTCTTCCACACAATGGGCAGGTTACTGGTGCCCACGAACAGAATGCTGTGTCCCTGAGGTGGGAGAGTACATGAAATTTCCCTGAAAACTGTGCCCAGAGTGGATGGGAGTTACAGTGCACACTCCCTCGACGACCCTTCAATGAGAAACAACAACTGTTATCATCTGTTTCTCTTGCTGACGGCTTACGACAAACTAGGTAATAATACCAAAGGGGGTTACTATACAGATAATTTGATAACAAGCTAAAATGTGCAGTTGCCTTAGTTTAATTCAAGTAATGGGTTAATTACATAACCGGGATAAACAATTGGTTTTTATTTTTATTTTTTTTGTGTGTGGTACGTGGGCCTCTCACTGTTGTGGCCTCTCCCATTGTGCAGCACAGGCTCCGGACGTGCAGGCTCAGCTGCCATGGCTCACGGGCCTAGCCGCTCCGCGGCATGTGGGATCTTCCCGGACCGGGGCACGAACTCGTGTCCCCTGCATCGGCAGGCAGACTATCAGCCACTGCGCCACCAGGGAAGCCCAACAATTGGTTTTTAATGAGAGTGGAACAACAGAAAATGACAGAATATGTTTGTGGCAAACACCTGGAATGCAGGTAGTCTATATCCCTCCCCGGAATGATCCAGATGCTTTGACCATCATTTGAGTGAAGGGTACAATCGCCAACTCTTATAAAACAGGGATGATAGAAGATCAAGTCCCCATGTTTGAATATGTATAGCAGAACTACTATCGTTTTATACTAGAAACATTTTAAAGCAAGTGATATCAATCATCCATCACAACAATTAAAAAAATCTCTAAAAGTTCCCATAAGAAAGCTAATATCAAGTAATGTGTTTTCTGGGTGAACCTGCTGATATACACTGATTGCCAAATGTATCATAATGTAATGGAATGATGTGACCTACTATATAGAACAGTTGGATCTAAGCCAATTAAATTTTGAAGGACAAGTGCCAAAAAAAATGAATAGGTGATCTTGAGCCATTTTTTTCTGTTAATAGTAAGGGAGTAGGACCAATTGCCTGTTGAGATCATTGCTGCTATGTGACAAGTACAGATACAGAGACAGCATCTGGGAATAGGTCAAGCAGGCAGGCGTTCCAATCTAAAGAGGGATTCTCAGTACATCCTGAGCAATGGCTATGTTCTAACAACAGTGGTATTGTCTCCCAACATGATTTCTTTGAAGGGAATTTTACTTACCTAGAGAGATAAGCTATATTATTTTTTGTAAATAAAATGAGGATTTATCCTATACTCTTTATGAATTATAAACTTCTTTAAGGCTAAGCATCAATTGTATTAATTAATGAATTCACGCACTTGTTTGAAGATACTGACTGATCACTACCAGGTGACAGCAACATTCTCGGCCCTAAATGCAAAACACAAGCCTTCTCACAAGAGTCTTTCCTCTAAGAACACATAACCCAGTTGTTTTGGAATCACCTATTTGAATTACTTAAGAAATAAGGAAGAATAGGATTTGATGCCTGATAAATGAAGTAAAAATAACTACTTATACTTACTGAAGCTCAGGAAAAACGGAATACAGTTTCAACAAAAGCTATCAGAGAAGGCTTTGTGGAGAAGGGGGCTTCAAGCAACCCCTAAAAAAAGCCCAGTGGCTTATGGTTGGACAGAGACACAGGGGAAGGGGACTGAAGAAGGATATTGTGATAGAAAGTTTTGATTAAGGCCCCAAATCTGATATCATGTTCCATGGTTTTAAAGAACATGTTTATTGAGCCCGTACTGCTGACAGAATCTCTACGCTTACGGAGTTGACATTCTAGTAGGGGATGTAATAATCATCAAAAATCACCCATATAAAGTGGCAAGAACCCCTCCTTAGGCTCCTCTGAGCCTCTTCTCAAATAGCCCTCATTTTTGGCCTCTGCCCTTGACCTGCTACGTCCAGTTCTAGCAAAGGGTCCTGTTGAGCCAGTTTGTCAAGAATCCCCCATTTCGACATCTAATCAAGCTCCTCTTCTTCCACGCTTGATACCTAACCAATTTCCTCTTGGTCATTTCCATCCACTCCCTGACCTGCCCATTGGCTCCAAATCCCCACCTGGCCCTGCCTGTGTTCAGAGCTGAGTTCAGTGTCTCTCCTCTTCCAATGGTCTTGACCCCTGTTGCAATCATCTTGAATCAAGTCTTCCTTGCTGTTTTTAACAAGCATCTGGTGAGTTTTTCTCTTTAACAATATCTAAACATCATAACTGTGATACTCTTGTCAGGAAGAGGTACCTGTGGGCAGAACACCATAGGATAAAAGGAGAAACAAGAAAGAATTTCTGGAGGAAATTGCAAATTATCAAATTGCAATTCAGTGGATGGATGAGTTGCCCTTGACCTGGTGAGAAATAGGGGAAAGAGCTCTGCAGTCAGAGGAAGCAGTGTCTGTGCACGGCTTCACGGCAAGTCTAAAGAACTAATGGAAGAAGCGTCATCTACAGTAGGGGAGCAAAGAGAGGTGTGGGTGGGCTGAAGCCATGTTCCACAAACATCCCAAAGTCAACACATCCAAATATGAGCGCCACAGCCTTCTCTCCTAAATCTAGCTCTTCTTCTCATTTCCTATTCCATGCAGCCCACGCCTGAGTCACACTTAGCTTCTGTCTTCCCCCTGAAGTCTTATCAACAAGCCTTATCGTTTCTGCTTCATTACTGCCTCTGGAATCACTTTTCATAGTTCAGATTCTCATTTTATTCCACCTGAGTTAATAAGATGACGCTAGGTCTCTCCACCTGCTCCCCTCTGACCTATTCTCCACGCTTTCAAAATGATCTTTCTAAAAAGTACATCTGATTGTGTCGTTCTCCCAACTGAGATCCTTGAATGGATCCCAGCATCTGTCATCCAGCATCTAGACCCATCATGTCTCATAAAAGGCATTTCAAGGTGTGCACCCTCCTGTGCTTTTCAGGCTGAGATTCTTCCACATCCGTAGGGCCTAAGAGATCTTATAAATAGCCATATAAACTGCCCAGGAGTTTCGCAGGCTTTCCCATGTTTCTGTACTTTTCCAAATGAAGCTCTTTCTGCCTGGAATATCACCATCCCTGATACCTCCCTCCTGCAGAGCTGTGTGTGCTCGCACACGCACATGCATATACACACCGTATCTTTCAGCATTCCGCTCACGTCCCATATGAGTCATGACTCCCCGCCTTCTCCGACCCCACAGAGTGAGGAGTTCCTTTGTCTACACTTTCAACCTTTTACCTTTCTCAAACACAACCCTCAACACATAACTTTAAGTAATTTGAGGGCAGGGATTTAACTTTGCTATTTTTACATGCTCAGGTTCTAAAATCATTATAATGGATAATCCTTGGCATGTCCCATCCAAAGACAATCCTTTTCTCTGTGGGATGGACTCTCAATACATAGTTGTGTCTTACTGCCCATGTGTATACTCCATGACTCTGCCACCTGGCTGTGGTTAATTGGTACAGGGGTGGGTATCTAATACAAGTGGACAAAACGGAAACCTTCCCTGAAACTTTACCACTGAAATTCACAGAGAATGTAAGTCAATTATGAAATAAAGCTCAAGAGTCATCAACTATTGTGTTCTTTCCACATGGAGGAGGTTAGTCTACAACACAAGATTAAAAAGAAATCCAACACACGGGAAGTAATAAAGGAAAGAGAAGGTGAGAGAGCAAGAGAGCAAGCAAAAATCAGGGAAAGGGAGAAGGAAACAGAGAGAGAGATTTCTGTATGTTCTAGTGACAGCACTTAAGTTCCTAATGGCAGTTATCTCTGAGATCTAGATGCATACTTTCCCATGTTATAGTTTGGTTATAAGAGATATCCTTCTAATAAATCCCACTTTTTTTTTTTTTTTTTTTTTTTTTTTTTGCAGTACGTGGGCCTCTCACTGTTGTGGCCTCTCCTGTTGTGGAGCACAGGCTCCAGATGCGCAGGCTCAGCGGCCATGGCCCACAGGCCCAGCTGCTCTGCGGCATGTGGGATCTTCCTGGACCGGGGTACAAACCCGTGTCCCCTGCATTGGCAGGCAGACTCTCAACCACTGCACCACCAGGGAAGCCCCCCACTATTTTTCTAAGCTAGTTTGAATTGGATTCCATAACTTGCAACCAAAATTCTTTGATGCATGAATAGTAACTAACGACTCATTTATTACCTGTTATGTATCCAATAGTATCTTAGATAATTTATGATTAGGATCTTATTTAATCCTCACAGTGATCTATGAGATTATTATTATTCTCAGAAAATGATGGGGCCTGAATTCAAATCCAATTCTATCTATCTATATATCTGAAAAGCCAGTGAGTAATATGCATGCATTTAATATAGTTTTAAAACATACAGATTTACTGGAGCAGAGGGATTGTTTCCAGAGAAAGTGGTAAACTGATGTCGAGTAGGGTCTTTTAGGCCAAAGTTAGGAATCTGCACTTAACTTTCTTAACAACAGCCATTAGAATTCTTGAATGTGGTGTAGAAGAAAGACTCAAGGCAAATGCCACCTCAGCATTAGCTTCAGTAAATTCAATTCACTTCAAAAAACAGGATAGACAAATCTTAATTTTTCTCTTACAGGAAACATAAAATTAAGTCAAAGTCAAGAGTATAGGTGGAGGGCTTCCCTGGTGGCGCAGTGGTTAAGAATCTGCCTGCCAATGCAGGGGACACAGGTTCGAGCCCTGGTCTGGGAAGACTCCACATGCCGCAGAGCAACTAAGCCCGTGCGCCACAACTACTGAGCCTGCGCTCTACAGCCCATGAGGCACAACTACTGAAGCCTGTGAGCCTAGAGCCCTTGCTCCATGACAAGAGAAGCCACTGCAATGAGAAGCCTGTGCACCACAATGAAGAGTAGCCCCCGCTCGCCGCAACTAGAGAAAGCCCGCACGTAGCCACGAAGACTCAACGCAGCCAAAAATTAATTAATTAATTAATTAATTTTAAAAAAAGAATATGGGTGGAGGAATAAGTCTGGTGGCTGCCAGATAGTCTTCATTTCTGCTGGTGTGATCTGAGTGATAAAAGTCAGGAGCCCTAGTGTGTCTACATATTAGATTCATTTCTTTTAGAATAACATCATTCTACTTATCTGGATCTGGGATAAACTGTTTTGGAAAAAATACAGGTGCTGCTATAATTACCTTCATGGACTTAGTGATATGAGAATTGTTGTTAATTACTTTGCCTTTGAGGCTTCCAGATCAAAGTTTCTTTAAATGGAGAAGTGGTACTTGTTTCCATCAAGGAGGCCAGTCACAGGAGAACACCGAACACCAAGCACCCAGGCAACAATAAATGCACTTGGCTGAAGTCAGTTCGCTTATAGGCCAAATGTGCCAACCCAAGGTTTAGGAGGCTGAAAACTCCAGAATAAAAATCCACAGAACTAGGGGCAAATGTTCAGATATTAGTTTCAGGTCTACAACAGGTGCTAATTCCCCCCAGAAGCTCAAGACAACTTTTCCAGTCTGCAAGTCACCCTCGTTTGCTGGCCCTTGCAATGCCTCCATCTCCATGACCTACAGCAGATGACACACAGCATTGTTGATGCTTCTACAAATGCAAGTTTCTCAGAAGCATTTTTGGAGTTGTTTATCTTGTTAGTAATGATGTTCTGCTCTTTTTATCGTGATGCAAGGGTCTGGATGAATGCTCAATTCACAAGATCTAAGGATGATTCCTTGTTTGTTCAAATCTCAAGAGAGAGCAAGATTGTGCCAAATGACAACATATTAGGGAATCAATGTCTGGAATGAACTATATGCTCACACACTCAAACACCTGCCTTAAAGTTCTCTTGAGATGCTGGAAATGAGTTAGCAACAGCAGGATCTTGAAGCAAGTATCTAGCAGATGTTTGAGCTTGGGAAGGAGATTTCATGAAAACATAAATATAAAGAGAATATTGGGATGTAACGTGAATATTTTACCTTAGTGATGCTAGGCATTCAAATACTACCAGGTTTGTGCAAATATTTCTTCATCTGGTTGCTAGTATGTAGTACAAAGCTCATACAATGCATTATATTCCCAAGGGAAAATCAACAGTGTCATAGATACTGGCGATCTACATGTGATGCTGTGTCAAGGTTCCAGCTGGCACCCTGCTCATCCAGCTGCTCTTCCACTGGGGCCAGATAGCATCTCACTGAATCAATACATAATGAGTGGTATACATTTCTTCCTCTAGTCAGTAAGATGTTTCCTAGCCACACATTCCCATAAAACAGCCCTTTTCACCCAATTTGCTGAGGCTAAGAGGATTTTTAAATGTAAATCATACTTGAAACTTCACATCTATTTCTCGCCAAGGGCGACAGGGCAGAAGAAAGACCAGGGGACCAAAGAAGGCAGAGGGAAGGGGTGAGACTGTCTCAGAATTGGGTTATGGGGAGGACTCAGTGGGGGGCTCATGATGTTTCTATCATTAGTGTCTTGCAAAATATCTAGTAACGAGTAGGCATTTTTTAGGGAGGGAGCAAATGAGTGAACATTTGTGTGGTAAAATGAAGGGCTTAATAGCGTCAAAGGAGAATTCAGAAAAGTTCATCTATTTATGCATCTGACCTTGCCCTAAGTCTCCTGAGGCAGAGAAAAGTTCAAAGTTTACTTCCCAGATCCAAGGGCAGGGATAAAATGTATCTGGCATTTACTTTGTAACTAATAACGCAGTGGCCTTGAATTATAACCAGAAAGGCTAAACCACTCCATCAAAGCTAAGAGAATTGTTCAGAGAGTGAGAAAGACTCAAATATGCACTATGTAGAGAAGGATGTGCTCTATGATTAAGCCAATTTTGATTTTGACTATCTGAGGCTAAGTGTCTGTACAGGTGGAAACTTTGAAATCTCTCTAAGTGAGATAAGTGTATGACCCATGGGCTGTGGAGCAGGCGTAGAGCCCCAGGTGCCATTTGTCAAGTTCTCAACAAAGAGCCAGCATCTGCTCTCTGGGGGGTAGAAGAGAGAATGATCAGTGGCCACCGGGGAGACTGTCCCCGTGAAGGTGCCTTAATCACTGCCATAAACTTCTCATACTTGGATAAAAAAATAAGGACATCATGCAAATTCTTGCTCTATCTAAAATTAATTAAAAACCACAGCACTGCTTTATTCCGATAGTGGTCTGGGGATTCCTATTTTGAGAATACCTAAGTTAAAATGAATAGTCATTTTCTTATATATTGATATTTGTTTAGGCTTATATTAGATAATCATGAAACTACAGTTTTACTACTTATTCTACTTAATCAAACTTTACACGTCTATTGTGTATCACACAGAGTACCTGAGGAAACTGAAAGCATCTTTTTATTGAAGGAAAAACCAAGTCACCAAAATTCACCTTGTATTTGGAGACTGAGTCAAGAAAAAAATCTAGGATGTCTCCATCTAAAAATTGCTGTCTCTTATCAGGAAACCTAAAGGTTAATCACGTTAACAATACTTTGCATTCAACTTCTAGATTTGCAGCCAACTTTGTGAAAGTGGGGATCAAAGGAGGAGAGCCAGGTAGGGAGGGGTGGATTAGAATAAAACAAAATGTGACAGGGAAAAATTATAAGGTGAAAATGCCCTTTGTTCATACAATGGAACATAATTTTGTGGTAGACATTTTTTAAGCTTGTATTGTATCACACAGTGTTCCTTTGAAATATTTCATGTGTCGTGTTAAAATGAATTTCATTTTGTCCCAATCAATGAATCTCTCCAGTTGCTATTACCTACAGCCCTTCCTAGCAGCCAGGGTTCTGGCTAGACTCCAACACCAGGCTGGCATAAAAGTAAGTAAAGTTGCTGGCTGTCCAACTGTTCAATCGCGGTAGCTGGAAAATGTCACCTACACCTGGATAATTTTTAAATTCCTTTTTTTTTTTCTTTCTCTCTCCCCATGCTATGAAATTACCTCCAGCCTATTTGTCTGGCTAGAGGTTAATGGAACACTAATGATGTTAATGAGCCTTTCGCAGTGCAAGTTTTTTCAAGAAAGAGATATAATAGCTGTTTTCCTTCCCTTTTAATCTTTTTCATCATTCAACAGTTACAGGCTGAGACAATTAGCAACTTGGGCAGCTCTGCCTCCTTGCTCAGTTACAGCCCAGTGGGGCAAAAAGCAGGAAGCCGTTAGACAGCTTCACGTGTCCACAGGTGAGACCTCGGGATGGATGCCACACACTGCTTCTTGCCAGAAGGCAGAATGCTATTCAGGGAGAAAGGAGGGAAATAAGCGATCTGTTGATGAAGCTTTTCTATGGCAGGCAGGCAGGCAGCGGGAGCTGTCCAAGGTACTGAAGAGTCATCATAAATTTCTCCCCTTTCCCTTCATTAGACGGAGGGCTGGGGCTGCCTGAGAGAGTCTAGCTCTCCAATGCATCCAAATGTTTAGTGACTTACAGTAAACTTACCCTAACCTCAGAGGATCCTGGCAAAAGAAGGACATTTTCATAAAACAAGTTCTTTAGCAATACTTTCCCATTTCTTGGGCATTTGTCCATTTGGTGGTGGTTCGATATTCTGTCTCTCTGTGCTTTGGAAAATATACATCCTAGATGCACATGGTACTTAAAACATGCTCTCATAGTGCTGCTAAGATGGAGAGACACTGAAAATAAAACAAGTCCAAGATTTGAACTAATCTCCAGTCTGACTCAGCTGGTGTTAGGTTTTATTTCTGGTGAAAAGGCCCTATAAATGCCTTCAGCAAATGCTTCAGGAAGACATTCAGAACACTCAAGGGAGAGAGCTGAAGAATGTGACATTTCACTCTTCTTCAGATTGTTGATTTCTTTTGTATCTAAAAGTGGATTTTAATTAAATGGATCATGGTTCACAACCAAGGTACAGAGAAAAATATTAAAGTTCCAAATCAAAATCAGGAACTGTGAGCATAATTTTCCTATAAAGGTCACTCTCAGTCAGAACTCAGCCATTAATGCCAGCTAACTGAAGATGTCATGTAAAGCAAAATATTAATAGGCCAACACAACTTTTAACAAATTGTATGCTATAGATATATAGTAGGTTGTTGGGCACATTAAGAATTTTCTGTGTATCCTCAAAATTTACTGTTTAGAGATATGCCTGGAAAAACAATCAAAGATTTGTGGCCCACCTACTATGTGTGTTCAATCAACTCTATGCTTGGTGAGGTGGTAATGAAAAAATGAAACATAAGACCTGGAGCTAAAATATAGGGGGAAATGCATATCTGAAATAATCAAGAAAGCAATTAATTACGTAACTGTGGTGCTGACTAGAAGCTCAAATCAAGGCAGAGAAAGTTTTATTCAGACCAAGTGTAGTTGCTGAGGGCTTGATCGAAGAGGTCATGAGGTGTAAATATGATTTATATCATTGAATGTTAAAAAAAAAAGGGAGTTTCAGGTTCAGGAAGTGAAGAAAGGATGGGGATACATATAATCATTGATGACACTTGCATGTCAGAGCCATTCTTTAGTGTCAGTGGGCAGATGGATTGACATGAGAAACCAAAGCTAAGGAGGTCTCTTAAAAGACAGCTGCCCAAATTCAGAAACAGGTCCAAAATAGAGATGAAAAGAATATGAATGTTAAGACATACTGTGAATGGAAATATTGAGACTTGATGACAGATTTGATTTAGTAGAAGAAAAAGAAGCAAGACTCAAAGAGGATTTGGAGATTTTTAGCCAGGGCAACTGGAATTATTGGGTCATAAATAGAAAAGGGATAGTTTTGTAGAAAAATCAACATGTTCCATGACACTATTTTCAAATAGCATAATATTTTTTCTAGATCCACATGGGTCTGGCCAATCTGAACTATTTTAATGTCTTAAATTCCTTATTTCCCCATTCTAACATTTGCTCCAATTGCTAAACAGCGCCTATATTCTCTTACACCAATTTAACAATAATTTTACCAATTTACTTCAGACAAAAACTCACTGGAGAAAAAGATGTTTTATGCAATTGGGTATCATTACCAGCATGTGCTCAGACCATCCATTTGGGACTGCAGGTTTCTAGAAGGCCAGCATTGCACCCATTTAGAAAATTCTGTCACAGCCTGTAGAGCGCCACAGAGATACATAACAGACTTTCCACAAGAAATGATGATGGCAACTAGAAATAGTCTCAAAGAATTCATCAAATGCCTTAGATGGTAAAATCAAAGCGAAAGCTTTTATGCACATCACATCCTTGTTTTCTAAAGAAATAACGAACCCCCCAGCAGTGTAAGGAACTACATAATTGTGTATATGGGGCTACAGCGCTTATAGCAATGTGCTCCATCCAGATGGCAAATGGGATGATAGCAAAGCCAGGATGAGGAAGCAACTAATGATACTTCAAATAGCAAACCGCAAAGCAAATGCAAGCACAAATGACATACCCAGGACCAGACAATGGAGCACATGTCAAAGTCAGCTGCTTGGGATGGGGGAGGAGGAGACAAAAATAAAAAGTAAATATGCCCTCCATAAACATAAATACAAATGCATGACACTACTTCAGAAGCACTCAATGCTTTGCAGATCAGCCTCTGTTCCCCACTCTTGCCTCCAGACCTCCCTTGGCCTGAGCTCACTCAACAGGCAAGAGCCGACAGACCACCCTCTGCACTAGAGAAAGACACGGGCTCTTTATCCGTTGCCCTGAAGAGAAAACTCTCCCAAGAACAGTTATCTTTAACTAGTAGGTAATAAAATCCTTGTGATATGTTCCAGTCTTAGGCATCCCGTTTACAAATGAGGGGGAAGCAGGTGAAGTGTCTCCAGGTGAGTCATGCTTGGATCAAGACTTAGAACTCCCTGTAGCCTCAGGCATCCCTCTTTTCTCCACTGGAGAGGTGGGTTGTGATGGACACCTACTCCATGGTAGAACTGTGACCACTTTTGGGATGTCGGTGGTACAAAAATGGCTCTAAATTTGGATAGAAATGCCAAGGTACATACAAGTAAATTATTAACCAGAACTTACAAGGACTGAAGACTTCTGCTTGCATTTTTATTAGAGGGTATCTATCTGCATTTAGAGCTGTTGCTCTCTGATAAAGGGGAGGGAAGGAGCCCTTCAAAATTGCCTGGACAAAAGCTGAGATAAGGCTCTTCAAACAGACAAAATGCCCTCATTGGATTATACAACCATTGCTGTCCTTGTCAGTGTTTCTGGAACTCCTGATTCAGGCTGTAAGAAACTTCTCATCACAAATGAACATTTCTGGCCCTAACCTATTTATCCAGACAAGCTGTCAGCCAACTGGAGCTAGGCTTTCTGTTGATGTAGACAAGACAGCAACACAATGGCGGGAACTCCTTTTCTTCATTGTCGTTGCTCACCCTTCGCTCTTCAAAGTCACAGATGCTTTGTTTAAATGATAATAAAGATACCCAGTGACTCAGTTTCCATTTTCATGTTATCATTTCTTTCACTGGTTACTTATTTATGACTAACTTCAAGGGAGTGCTTTCAGGAAAAGATGCCATTATAGCAGAACGATGCTCTCTTGACATTGAAGACTGGAATCTACACAAATGTTCTGTAACAACTCATTTTAATGTTTGCCTACTTGTCTTAATTTATTTTTTATTTCTGATTCTCAATGTACTCGAGACAGAGGGAGGCTTGCTTCAGCTCAGGGAGACATGCCACAAATCTAGCTGAGACCACAGATGGTGTGGGCTGGCTTGACTACCTCCTTTTCAGGCTTGGAGTGGCTATTGGTATGCAGCAGACAACCCCACATGCTCATCAAGATTGTTCAAGGAAGAGGTGCAGGATGCACAGAAGCACAGCAGCCAAATTTTTCTTGTTTATGGCAGGAGAGGGTTCACTTCAGATCAAGACAGAAATATATTAACAGAGAAATAAGCCCTGAAAAATACTTTTTTTTCTTTCTTTTTTTTTTTTTTTTTTTTGCCTTTGAATTTCAGAGAAAATGCTGGTATATATTTGTTGATCAGTGTCGAGGTATATTTTCAGGTTGGGCCAAGAGGCAGATTTGCTGTGAATTAATATGCACCTCTCTTTCCAGACTTAGTCCTGAGAAGGTTGTTAATTCTTCTAGGTGGTCATATATCACTAAGTTGTAAGATTAACAGTACACAGACACTTGGCTGCACATTTACTTGATGGGCTATTGTCAGACTTTTGGTCTAAGAATCCATAATGAAAATTCAATCCTTCCTACTAAAATTGCAGTCAAAGATCTATCACACCTCAAGGAGGAAAGACCCCTGCAGTCTCCTGTCCCAAGCCTGGGTCAGAATATTCTGCACTAGAGCCTTCCACCGGGGCAAAATTGAAACATTGGTGTTCTGGCTTTACATGTATGACTGGCTCCCCATAATGAATCTACACTAAGCACCTGCCAGCCCTTCCTCAGACCTCCACTTACACTCTTCTATGGATTGAATACAAATGTATCACCTTCACTAGATTTGAAGACCCTATGAGACAAAGACGGTATTTCATTAATCTTCATATCTCCCATGTTATCAAAGCCAGCACTTTGCAAGCTATAGTGAATGAAAATGTGTGTTAAATACACAATGAAACACATCCTGTTAATCACCAGGCGGGGAAAAGCTTCTACCTAGTCTTTCCTGCACGTGTGTCTGCACGTAGGAAGTCTTGTGGTTGTGCTGCTGTAGACCCTTCACAACCCTTGAGGCCTCGTGAAGACTCACACCCAAGCTGACTCTTTCCACAAGCTTGTGACTCATCTGTTCCTTCCTCTGAATTTCGGATCATTCTTCCTGTCTTTTGTCTGCATTAACTGGTTCCTTTAGCTCATAAAATTTCCCTTCTTGTGCTCTGGTCAACTCCTTATCTCCTACTCTCTTAGCTGCAAAAGAGGGCTTTGTGTTAGTACACCCAGTAAATGGACCTCCTTGGAATCGCCTAGGACTCTCCTCTGAGTTTGCCCTGGCAAGAAGCACTGGGGAGCACTAGAAGATCAGACCAAGAAAGGGAGATGTGTCATCAGAGGGACTCTCCCAAGGGAGAGTGGGAAGGCAAGTCAGAGTTTATGTCACCCAGCCCTTCTACTTTACAACTGAAGGAAGTGAGACAGGAACAGAGAACAAATGGGATGCATGGTACTTAACCTCAGGAAGCCTCTAGCCCGGTGGCCCTCAACCAAGAGCAATCTGCCCTCTGTGGAACATTTGGAAATGTCTAGAGACAACTCAGAACCATCAAGACTAGGCAGGGCTTGCTACTGATGAGCAGAGGCCAGGGAGGTCATAACACTCTACAAGGCACAGGGCAGCCCACACCTGAGAAGAATTATTCCATCCAAAAGCCAATGGTGCTAAAGTTGGAAAACACTGTTCTGGTCCATTAAGGCAGCATAAAGCCAATAGGCAAGGATGGGATAAAAAAAAGGCAAATTTTGCAAGTTGGGTTCTGGCATAAATATCCTCCACAGAGCAGGAAACTTAGGATAATGGGTGTCCTCAACAGTGAGCATTATGTGACTAAGCTTATGGGATGCCAAGGAAACCTTCTATTCACCAGGCACTGAAAAGATGTGGTCCCCACTCACCAGGTTTTGCCTCTGCCTGGCATTGCCACAGCATGAGTTCTGCGCATTGTCAGGTCACTCAGGCTCTGAGTGTGTAGCAGAGGCGACAGGCCCTTGTGGGTGATGCTACATTAATCCTGAGACCATAAACTGGGTTGCCATATTAGGAAGAAGCACAGTGTTCTGAGAAGGGCCTTGACTTGAAGTCAGGATGTCTGGCTTCTACTCCAGCTCAGCTGCAAGTTCTTCACATGGCCTGGGATAACCTATGTCTTCTCCATCCTTGGGCTCAGATTCTTCTTGGTCTGTTGGATGTGATGGTGATCTTTGACTTCAAATGTAGTGGCTTCCGGCTCTGATAATCTATAGGATTCTTTTTCCTTCCCTGATGCCCCTCCCCCAGCTCTGACTTAGGTGGGAAACAAGCTGTGTTACATCATTTCCCTTTATGAACTGGGGTATTGCCAGTAAGGCTAAGTAAGAGGGGCAGAGGCAGGGTGGAACGCAGAAACCAATTGGGGGAAATCTGGTGCAGTGGTATAGATCTTGCACTCTCCAGTCCTGCTAGGACAGACTCTTGGAGGCTTCCACTCATCAACTTCATGCTATTACGTAGTTATGTACCCTCTCAAGCCCTCAGTTTTCTCATCTCTGAGGTGGGAATCATAATAATAATACCTACCCACGTGTTTATTGTCAGGAAAAACTGAGATAATGCAGTAATGCAAAAAGTGTTTAGGACAACCCCAAAATAGGAGCTACATCATGGGCCCACCAATGTGACTTGGTTTCTGGGTCAAAGGTTAGGGATATTATTTTCCTCCCTAAGTCAGTCTGCTCTCCATAGAAAAGAGAATGCTAAACATTGTTTGGGGTAATATATTTAAGTCTATGTGAGTGAAAAAAAAAAATACACAAATATGCTCTAACCTCAGCAGAATACTGTTGTGCCATTTACAATATGATAGTGAAAAACAAATCACTTACCCACTGGCACAGAGGCTGGTTCCTCTGTCTATTCTAGCTCCAATGCGTCCCTTCACTGTGATTTAGATGAAAGCTCACAGCCCCTGAATAAATCTTGTTCCCTTTCTTTGCTCGTGGCTGGGCAGCAAGGCTTTCCAAGATCGTACTCCCTATGTCCCCACCCTCCCAGAGGTCACTTGGCGTTGTGTCCCTGTGTTAGTTGGGGCAGGGCTTTCTCAGATGCCAGCCCTCTCATTAGCCCTCTTGGTTTCAGCAGCCCCAAGACACAGCACATGCACCATTTCACACCCAGGAGGGAAGGGCTTTACTCGGATGGTTCTCTCATCATCTCTGCCCATCTGGAGCTCCCTTTAAACTCAGGGGGCACCGCCTGCCTGGGCAAAAAATGAACTTAGGGGACTTTCTTTTCCTATGCTGACAGGGCTCCCATAAAACCCAGTTAGTGCCAGGAAAGGGTTTTTGCTTTTGTTTTCATGCTTGTTTTTGGGGGAGAGGGAAGAGCTGATCCTTCATAGGTGATATTGGGTCTATCATTTCTTACGAAAATACACTGGTATTTGATTAGATTCCCACCTGTGATTGACACCTGTTAATAACCGGCAAGAAGGGGAGAGGATGCTTATGTTGTCAGCCAGAGTTATCTATGACTTTGTTTTTCATCAGCTTTGTCACTCAAGGGCAGTAGTGAAGGATATTATTTTTTTTCTTAAGATGTTGTTATAGATTTACAGACACTGGGTGGGGGAAATTGTCCTGCACATCCACCTTCATGATGGTTCTTAGGAAATATATTGCCAAGCTTGCAGGTAATATTCAAATAACGCATTTATGAACTTTTACTACCCTAGTTTTGATATGGTGACAGGCAGCTTGGTGACAAAGCTATTTATTCTTTACCTTAATCCTAGGAGTATGGTTTTATTCCAGTATTTTTTACAATTATATTTTGTACTTTTTAAAAAATTTGAATAAGTATCAGACCTTTCGACATTCTAGTTCATGGACTTCTGGCCAAAAAAAGGGGAAATATTCCTAAAACAAAGTGTTTCATATCCCTTAGAAAAGCAAGTGAAATGTAAATATACAAAAATGAATCTTGATCTTAAAAATCAGTTACTATGATGTTGAGTATGTAACACATAAGAAATGAATTCAAAATGAGTAAAATCAAGAGAAAATAATTAAAAATACAAAAAAGAATATAACAGAATCAGTCTTGTTTTTTCCTAAATCAGAAAATCTTCAAACAATTTTCTCGATGTAAGCCAAAAGAGCTGTCATTTAGCTGTCAAATAGTATCTTATTTTCTTAGAGGAAAAAGGAGAATTGGATTTTTTCTTAGAATAAAAGATGTCCCAAGAGCAGACCTGAGATGAGGGGTATTTGCCTTATTTTCTTTTTTTTTTTTGATAGATCAAGGTCCCCAGGTGTAGTGTGTCCTAGCTAGGGAGGAGAAAAGGTTCATTTTCCTCTCCTGCTGACTAGTTCAGCATCACCTCCTGCTCTTCTACACAGTATATTACCCCATCACCAGCATCTCGGGAGAAGAGTGAGTGTCTAGGAGATCCAAGGGCAAGCAAGTTACAGGACACTAAGGAACTCCTTAATTATTCAAGGCTCGAGGAATAGAGAACTGTCATCCACCTGCCCTTTGGGGGACTTCACTGTGCCTGCCTCATCCAGCAGCCCCTGAAGAAAGATGATGTGACATATGTCTTCCTTCCTCCATGCCAGACCCGGGCAGATCCTGGGATTTACAATTCCCACTGGCAGCTTATCTGCAATTACAGAATATATATGCCTGTTTCATCCTCTAGATCTCCTGGCTAAATTGAAAAACACACCAAATGCATTTGTAAACCTCATTTAAAGCCCAATGACAGTGCTGAGTCTGTTCCCAGTCACCACACAGAAAAGAAGCCCATTTACTCTGTCTGCCCAGAGCTAAACTGCATGGGTATAAAAATTTTTATAGCTCTTTCATTTGCCTTATTTTGGATCTGTTTTGCCATCTTTTTTTCTTGGAATTACCCTTTAAGTGGAATGGGGATTTTTCAGAAAACGAAAGTCATTAAAAGAATCACTTAAATCGATTAGTATATCACACTCTCTTTTATTTGCCTAGAGCATCATTTTAGACCTGAGGATTTTGAAACTTGAGCAGGAGAGGGAGGACCAAGGAAGAAGGAGAGAAAAATAATAGAACTATTTTCATTCTATGTGCATCCTATTTAATTCTTTCAAAACCACTCGGGGGTAGGCACATTAGATTTTATCCTACCCAAGAAAGTGAAGTTCAGAGGTCCTCCAGAGCCAGGACATAAACCTGGATCTTCTGACTCACGGTTCATGGCTCTTTTCACAATGGGATAGAAACATAGCTGAAGAAGAAACAGGAAACCTTAACTGAGGCTCAAGCCAAATATTGACAACAGCTCACTGATCCCTTGTTCTCTTAAAGGGTAAGGCGATTTCACTAATGACTAAAGGCAAAGAGTAAACCAATCCTAAATAAACTTTAGGGTATTTCTCAGTTGCCTCATCTCAGATAAGAAGTATCTGTGACTCTTTCCCCTGCAGTGTGAATATTATTATCCAGTTTATTGCTCTGACCTTTGAGCTTCAGATACATATTGGATTCTTTCCTCATCAGCATAAAACTAAATACATTACCACTTTCTAAAATACCTATTTTTTATAAAAAACAGTATGAGCATTTTAGACCAAGTTGTGACGTTTGTGGGAATTTGGACCCATGCTTGGGAAGAGACCATGATATACCCTGCTGTCTACACAAGCTCCCCTCTGCTTTCATCAGATAAAAAGAATAGTAATTCGTGATCCTGGCAGATGTTGAAGAATTTCCACATGCTTCACACCCTGCAGTTCACAGAACTCACGGGACAGGCTCACACAGGCTGTGCACACAATGGCAGCTCCAGCGTGAACTGCTCACTGGACTTGCATGAGTCAAAGGCACCCCAGTGGGACTCCTGCCCACCCGCGCCCCAGCTCCTACCATCACCTCCCCAATCTCATTCAGTGGAAATAGGATCCTCCCAGTTGCTCTGACTGAACTCTTGGGGTTCTGATGACTATCTTTTTTCACATCTCATTCCCTATCCATAGCAATTCCTGCCAGCTCTATCTTCAAGATTTATCCAGACTCCACACTCATTACCTCCACTGCTACTGTCCTGGACCAAAACATGGTCTCCCAGCTCTCTTCTTGCTTTGCCTCCTATTCTTTTTTTTTTTTTTTTTTTTTTTTTGCCATGACGAGAGGCTTATTGATCTTAGTTCCCCAACCAGGGATTGAACCCAAGCCCTTGGCAGTGAAAGTGCCGAGTCCTCACCACTGGACTGCAAGGGAATTCTCTCCAAGTCTAGAGTTGACGTGATCTGGCTCACATGTTTAAAAGATCACTCTGGTGCAAGTCTATTCTTAACTCAAGACCAGTGTGATCTTTTAAAGGTGTGAGCCATATCACCTCAACACTTAAAACAGTTCCTCATTTCCTTCTCAGTAATACATGGTCTACCTGCTCTCTGCCACCCTCTACATAACACCTGTCTTTTTACAAGATATAAAATCCACAAGGACAGAAAATTGCTTCTATTTCTTTCACCACTGTATCTCCAGGGCAAAGAATCATACTTGACATGAAGTAGGAGCTAAATAAATACTTGCGGGATGAATGAACAAGGAGGTGGGGCCAAGAGCCTCAAAGAATAGAGAGGGAGTGTTAGAGAGAGAGGTGGCTAGGGGTGAAGAATATTCAGGTGCTCTGTGGCACATTAAAAAATATACTCTCTTTTCTTTCATGATTTCTTGGAACTGAAAAAAACTTGAAATTGCTTTCAGTTCTATTTTTTTACTGTCAGTCCCTGTGCCTTTGACTTGATTTTCTTCAAAGGCTGAATTATGGAGGGTCCCAGTTAATCTCTGGTTACAGATTATTTATATGTCATTGGGTGGGGGTGGTCAAAGAAGATACCAGAAGCCCACCCTGACCTGTGCCCCTATACCTGTCACCTGCTTGTTTGCAGCTATTCAGTCTAGAGCCCAGCTCTGAGGCCTCCCAGCCAGGTCACATGCTGTCCTGACCCTGGTCATGAGCGGAATGACTGTCTCGGTCTAAGATCATGAAAGCTCACTGCCCGTCAGGTCACAGGGCTGGGCGGGCAGGTGCAACCTGCCTGGCTGGCAGCTGTGCCTCCTGGGGTTTGCTCTGAGCCCTCTGCAGATCCAGCCAATAGTAATAGATAATGAAGCAACTGAAGGGGCCTCAGAGGGTGACCTCCCCTGGGATAGACTTTCAATGTCTGGAGTTGCTACTCTGCAGCCATCCTGAGAAGAGAACAGAGCCATCGGGGGTCTAAGGTGGTAAAAAGTGAGCAGAGTTTTGTAAATGTCCACGTGCATCTATGAGGCCTAAGAAACTCACTCCTTTGCAACACTTTGAGAAATATTCCATCTCCCACAAAAATTCAGTGATGAAAACAGCCCTTTATGGTGGCTGAAAACTAAAGGACTCCACATTCAGCTGAATTGTCATAGTATTCCAATATTTCTAAGTATATTTTTATATAATTTTGAATTTAGAGAAAAAATTACAAAATCTCCCATATGCATTTACCCAGATTCGCCAGTTGTTAACATTTTGCCTAATTTTCTTTACTATTTGTGCTCACATACTTACTTTCTTATATTTTTTTATTAATATTTGAGAATAAATGTGAGCTACTGTGCCCATTTACCCCTAAAATACTTCAGTGTTTATTTCCTAAAAGAGAGAATGTTCTTTTTTTTTTAAATGAGAATGTTCTTTACTTAACCACAGTACAACTTTCAAAATCAAAATTTTAGCATTAACATAGTGCTATCTAATTTATAATTTACATGCAAATTTAATCAGTTTTTTCAATAATATCCTTACGGCTTTCTATCCTCCTGGTTCTCAGGAGCCAATCCAAAAGCATTCATCACATTTAGTTGTCAAGTGCCTTCAGTCTGCTATAGTCTGGAACCTTTCCTCCAGCTTTCTTTCTTCCAATCCTTAATGATTTTTAAGATGCAGGCCAGTTAACTTGTAGAATGGTGCCCAATTTAGACATCTGGATGTGTTCTCATTTTATATTCAGGTGATGCATTTGGTGCAGGAATACACAGAAGTGGTCCTGTACCCTGTTCAGGGCATCTCAGCATGAAGTTATGTGAGATACAGGTTTGGCTCACTCCTGGTTAACTTCCACTATTTGGTTACTTGGTTAAGGTGTTGTCTGGCAGGTTTCTATTATGCCAGGTTACTATTCTCTTTTCTTTGTAATTTATAAGTGATTTGTGGCAAGATGCTTTAAAACTACGTACATAGCCTATTCTTCATCAAACATTCATCTGCTACTTTTAGTACCCACTGATGATCATTGACTGCATCAATTATTGCTAGGGTGGTTGCAAAATGCTGATATTCCAATTTCCTTTTTGTTTTGACTTTCTCCTGGCTATATTTATTTTTAACTTTTTTTTTGAAGTATAGTTGATTTACAATATTATATTAGATTCAGGTATACAGTATAGTGATTCAGTATTCTTATAGATTATACTCCATTAAAAGTTATTACAAAATAATGGCTATACTTCCCTGTCCTGTACAATATATCCTTGCTGCTTATTTATTTTATACATAGTAGTTTGTACCTCTTAATCCCCTATCCTTATCTTGCACCTCCCACTTCCCTCTCCTCACTGGTAACCACTAGTTCGTTTTCTATTTCTGTGAGTCTGTTTTGCATATACATTTGTTTGTTGAATTTTTTCTTTTAGATTCCACAAATAAGTGATATTATGTAGTATTGTCTTTGTCCGACATTTCACTAAGCAAAGTATTCTCTAGGTCCATCCACATTGCTGAAAATGGCAGAATTTCATTCCTTCTTATGGCTGAGTGATATTCCATTTTATACACACACACACACACACACACACATATCACTTCTTTATCAGTCTGTCTGTTGATGGACACTTGGGTTGCTTCCATACCTTGGCTATTGTAAATAGTGCTGCTATGAACATTGGAGTGTATATCTTTCTTTTATTCTACATTACTGGTTAGAATTATACTGTGGGAGAGATTTTCCCCACTCATTCATGCATTAACTTATTCACTAATCTATTAAATTCCATACAGACTCACTGACTTTATTTTACTCAGTGGATTATAATCTATTATTTCTGTTATAATTTGTTAAGTACCCTTTTTTATTTTGATGTTCAAATTGTCCCAGATCATCCAATGGGTATCCCTTCAAGTTAGCTCCTGTGTCATTTTAACTGTTCCCATTGTTTTTGGAGTCCTTCTTTATCTTGTAGCCCATGAAAACGCTCTAGGCTCATTTTGTAGATCCTATACCCCAGTCCTGGACCATCCTCAACAGCAAGGAGTTTGGGGTGCTTTTGAGTAGCTTGTATAAGCTCTTTTCCACCTCATATATCTCATTAGCTTGAAAGTTTTAGAGTTCTGGTTTCTTTTAAAGAGAGCTTAGGATGAAATAGAGTTGTCACTGATCTTTCCCATCCTTTTTCTTTCTTTCTTCCTTCCTTCCTTCCTCCTTCCTCCTTCCCTCCCTCCCTTCGTCCCTTTCTTCACCCTTCCTTCCTTCCTTCCTTCCTTCCTTCCTTCCTTCCTTCCATCCAGTTGGAGCACAGTCTCCTTCTAATTTAAGCAATTTCTGTAGCTTAGTTATAGTACTTCCATTTTTGTTTTATTTCCTTTATTCTCTCTCCCCTCCCTTTCTATATGCCCGTTTCTAGCACAGATTGCTTTTTCATTGTTATGCTCACATGAAAAGTAGTTTAACCAGATAATTGCTCAGGTGAGAGCCTGATTGTAAGCCTAGCATGTGGGCACACACTAGATAATTTACCTTGTCATTGGGCTCAGAATGACCAGTCTGATAATCAGTTTCAAAATCAAATGCGACTATTATCAATTGCAGAAAATAAAAATGGAAGTAATGTACAACTGCAGCAGAATACTAAGCTAGGGGAAGTGCTTAGCTCAGAAGCAGGCTGTGCTCTGACTCTTGAATAACTGTAATAACTGCAATAATAATGGATTGTAAAAGCTTCACTGGAAAGTTTTCCAGGATTTTATCAAGTCAAGTCTCCAAATAATATGCAAAATATAAGCGTTCCCAGAAGGGAACTGGCGTTGTCCATGTTTTCCCATCCCTGCAGAGCTGAAGTGGACTGGATGTCAGATAGTGGCTTTTGTTTTCCGCCTGAGCCTATGAGGGCACAGGTGAAAACAGTCCTCAGAAAGAATCACGTCGCAATCTGAGTCCCAGCTCCCTTGTTAGCTACCTGTGACTCAGGTGACAGCCCTGTATTACAACCCATAACTGCTTTTGAGTATGTCTCTGAAAGTGGGCTGTGGCCTCTGTCTCCTTGTTTAAGACTCCTGTTCTTCCCGAAGAGCACACCTGCCATATCCGGGAGATGCCTCTGTCCTGGGCTTGGTCCACATCATCAGAGCTGAAGGGAGGCTCCTCTGAGGGAAAGTCCTCTCAGGACTCAGGGTCCAGGGCTGGAGCCACGGCATTTAGTTTGCTTAATAGTGAGAGAAATACATGAGAGTCTTTATCAGCATCAGGTGGTTTTTCTTCCAGGGCGTTTACCCGGTGGCCCTGACTGAAGCCAAAAGGGGACCAGAGAAGAGACTGGAAGGGACGTCCCCTTATACCATCTCGTGGCCAAAGAACCAGGATGGAGAGAGGAGAGCTCGGCTGCAAGAATCAGAAAAGCTGGGACGCAGGGGTGGGGGGAGAAGCCCTCATGGCCTCTGTCTTCACGAGCTTCTCCCTTCTCACATGAACAGTCTTCATCCCCAGTCAACTCTGTTTCTGAGCACAGGACCTCTCCTCTCCCTGCCAGCGGCTCTGTCCCTGGAGAACTGAGGAGGGGGAGGCAGGAGGCGGCTGGGTGATCCCAGCCCTGCCTCTCCTCCCAGCAAAGTACTCGCTGCAACCAGGAATCTAGCAAAGTGGCCTCCCAGGCATGGACATGGTCCAGTAAAGACCCTCTGCCGAGTAAATGGCTGGTCTTGTTTTTAATTCAAGTATGAAAATAGCTGTCATTTGGTCACAAGCAGCAGTGCTAGCCTCGCGGGCCAGAGGAGCCTGGAGTTCAGTGTGAGGCTCTAAACAATTCCTTCCCTTAGATAATCCTTTTTTTAGAGGCCAACTTGGCAGATAAACATCACACATCATACCACGGCTTGGCAAGTTTTTATCAGCATCAACTCGGGCCACCTCTAGCACTGCTGTGTCCCAGGCCCTGGAAAAATGGCTGGTGGCTCCAGCCAAGCCTGAGATGACCAGATGGACAGTGGACTCCAGAGCTGAGGCCCGGGTGGTTCAGGCTCAGCCCTTCCTCGGAGGTCCCTGTTCCTCTGCTCAGCCAGCAGGGGTCCCCGTCTCTACATCTCCATGTCCTCAAAGAGAAACCTGGAATTGTGTACTCTTCCTGATGTGTAGGAAACGATGTTAGAAACCGGACTGGCCAGGGCACTAAAGGGGCAACCATCACTGCACTCAGGTGTTTCCTCAGCAAAACAAGAGCCAGGCCTTTCTGAGCACTTACTATGGGACGCAGGCACAGTTCTAAGCATTTTACATCAATCGACTAACTTGATCCTCACCGTTCTAGAAGGTAAACATTATCCCTCCACACTAGATAAACTGAAGTGTGCACAGGTTAATAAAGATACACAAGGACACCCACCCAATGCATTTTAAGCAGGAAGAGAGTCTGTCTCTCAAAGGATGAAATCAAAGTTCAGAGAAGGTTGAATCATTGCATGAGCATCACTCAGTAATTCTGATCTGTCTCAAACTCTCAAGCTTTGGCCATTCTACTGTAGCCACCTACACCCTAGAAGTTGTCCCAGTGGGCACGGAATGGTCTATCCCAGGACCAGAGCTTCCAACTACCAGATAGATTCTAACCACCATCACTTACTCCCGCGACTGCCCACAATTTCACTTCTTTACACCTCATCCACCAAACACCCCCCTATATTCATTTATATGCGGGATTTAAGGACCACACCACAGCATTTCAATTAGCCTGTAATTACAAAGCATTTCCTCTGGCTGGCAAGATACTTTCTAGAAAGGCTCTCCACTTTGTTAAATCATCAAATCCTGGGCTCTTCACTCATCTTCCCCTTCAGTGAGAGCCTGGCAGGGGTTAATGGTCCTTAGGTTGCCCTGAAATACCTGGGCAGGGAGGGCTGCAGTAGGGATCCTGGGGAAAAGTCAACAAGAAGCAGTTATCTGTTGTGTCTGTTTATCACCACTCACATAATCGCATTCTTACCCCCAAGGCTGGTGAGATCTGGGGAAACAGTTCACATATATTAGATTTCACTCACCTAAATCTATTAATGTACACTTTATTTTATAATTTTTTTATTGGAGTTTAGGTGATTTACAATGTTGTGTTACTTTTTGCTGTTCAGCAAAGTGAGTCAGTTATACGTATACATGTATCCACCCTTTTTTAGATTCTATTCCCATATAGGTCATTACAGAGCATTGAGTAGAGTTCCCTGTGCTATACAGTAGGTCCTTATTAGTTATCTATTTTACATATGGTAGTGTGTATGTGTCAATCCCAATCTCCCAAGTTATCCCTCTCGCTCCCTTTCCCCCCTGGTAACCACAAGTTTGTTTTCTATGTCTGTGACTCAATTTCTGTTTTGTAAATAGGTTCATCAGTACTATTTCTTTAGATTCCACATATAAGCGATGTCATATGATACTTGTCTTTCTCTGTCTGAATTACTTCACTCAGTATGACAATCTCTAGGTCCATCCATTAAATCTATTAATTTACACTTCATCACAGTCAAGTTTGTTTCTTGCCTACCCATTCATTCCAGGCCCTTGAAATCTGCCGGCATATTTTCCAGATGAATACCATTTCATTTCTTGACAATCCTTAAGACCTAAAATTTTTGAGATTAAAAAAAAAATCTTTTATGTGAGTATAAATAAATATTTAATAAAAGTAGTCTCAGAAAAATGCCCCAAGGAACTTCTAACACTAACATTTTTGTTTCCAGGGACATGGGAACATGTATAATTATGTTTTGTTTTGACCCTTAGAAATTACAAAATACTAGTGTCATTTCCTTACAATTATTTTAAAGCTGCCTTTCTTGACGTAGGGCCTGGTCAAGTGCTTATTGAAGATCCCTATTGTCAAGGCTCCCGGTATCCTCATATTTATCCATACAACATTTGCAAAAGCAATTGGGGACTGGCACAGCTATCATTCCTGGTAATAGTTGAGATAATCCTAGCGGATTATAGGGTGCTGTCCTTGCTCATGGTGGTGTTTTTGATGAGAGTCTGTATGGCGGTAATCGTCTCAGCATGAATGGAGCTCGGCCCCGGCTGTGCTGCTGACTGGCTGCCTGACCTTGGCGTCCATCCTCTTGGGATCTCGGTTCCTGTCCACAGTAGGAGGGCAGGATGATGTCATCTCTGCACAGAATGGGCTTTGCAAGGTCATGCTGCTGGTTAGTAACAGCTACAGAGCAGGAGTCCTGACTTCTGATTCGATTCTCAAGCTCCAAAATATTAGTGCTGAGTTCCTCCTGCATTTCTGGGCAGGAGGTCTCTTTTTTGTCGTTGTTGACTTACTAGGTTTATCACACTCCTGTGCATTTAGCATAACTGGGCGGTGGTTCTCGTGGAGTGGAGATAGGGGCAGACAGCCCACCAGAATCAGGTGGTTTCAGCCCATGTGGACTTGCTTTCCTCCACCCTCATCTTCGCCCCAGCTTGATGCAGCCCTGATTTACCCAACCAGTCACCTGGTAATTCTCAGATGATTCTGGCGTCTCTCAGTCAAATCTCAAAGAAGCCCAGCTAGGACCTCCAAGAGACCTGCCTCCAAAGGTAAATGGGAAATCAGTGTTTTCCGCAGTGACAACTTGACGGAAGGCTCGATATGGCTGTGGTTTTCTAACCACTGACCAGCAAGAGGCTTTTCCATTTTCCACCTGCTTTCTTCCCTATAAGGTATTTAAGTCGTCCTTTCATTTGGAAATCATTAGCAAAGTGCATCTAGAATACTGTGAAGGAGATGTTCTACAATTTTCCTAGAGGCTTCATAAAGCAGACATTGTTTCTCTATGACCTCTTCCTAAGAAGTGACCTGGAAACAATATTTCAATCCGTAGAATCATTTTTCCTCTCAGACCACTGAGCACACTGTGACAACCCCAAGGACATGAGTTTGAAGAACCTTCTCCCAGGACATCATTTGGTAAGAAATTCCCTCAATTCCAGATACTCTATTGATTATATGGTTTGGGATCAGCCGGCTGGCTCATTTGGGTGACAGACGATTCTTGTCCTTGCATTACACTTGCATTTTGCAGGCTTTAAAAGATTTTGGAAAGATCCTGAATATTAAACAGACAGAGACCGGCAGGGAGAAATTCTCATGCTAGAGACCACAGCCTTGTTCATCAAGGTCTCTTTGTGTTTTACTCACACGTGTATTTGCTGGGCACTCTTCTTATTGTTTGCCCAGGTGGAAATGACAACACACACACACACACACACACACACACACAGACACCAAGCCAAAACGAAAGAAGAGCTTTGCTTTTAAGATTTAAACAAGGTCTGTGCTTCAGCCGAGGGTGGCCGCCTCTGTGAACAAGAGCTGTTGTGGATAGGCTCCCTGCCTCCCCCTCCAAAGCCACCTTATCAAGGGCCATCCAGTCAGTGTGGCGCACCTGGAGGAGTAGCACAGGATCCAGAGGGATGGGTTCTTGGAGAGTTCTTTAAAAATCCATGCATCCAACCCCTGAGTCGCCATATGCTAAAAGGTCACCTTGACCCGCATGGCAAGCCTTCCTGGTTTTCTCTCTGTGGCCTTTCACTTGGAGTTAGCACCCTGGTGCCTTCCGGGATTGTGGGTTGTAATGACTGTGTTATTATCATCATTCTAAATACTAATATATTTGATAGCAGCCTTGCTACCTCATCTGAGGTTTGAGAAAATAAAACTGAGAGGTGGGGTGGACCATGCTGGGTGGTCTCTGCCAGAGGAAAGCAGAGCAGCTCCCGAGGCTCAGACGGTTCACATCCAAGGTGCTCAGTGTGGTCCCTGACCTCCAGCAGAGATGCCCGCAACGGCTGCCAGGCTGATCAAGACACAGAGAGTGGTCTTATCTCTGCTCTACAGGCGAGTAACCCAAAGGCTTAAGGGACTCAGAGGGGAGGAAATGCAAAAAGAAGAGTGCAAGTCAGAGGGAGAATCAGTCATTTCTCCCCCATACTTAAGTCACCCTCAAGGAATAAAGAAGACATTTGAAGGCAGTGCATGGCTCTTCGGGTTCTCTTAAAGCGCCGCGTTTCATGAAGGCGGAGGTTAAGCCTCGGGTACTCACAGCTCCCTCGGCCCCAGTTCCCACTCCCGACCTCTCTGCAAAGCCCTCAGCAGATGCCAGGGACGGCCCAGTACGAAGCCTGGAGTCCCGCGGCTCCTGTGCCCAGGGTCCCTGGGCCTCTCCACGGCTGATCAGCCTCATCGCGGGGTCAGTGCGCCTGCGCCGAGTGGCAGGTGATGGAGCCTCCGTCTGGCGACTTGCTGCGAGAGGCGAGCGCTGCAAGAGCACCCCTCGACTGAGCGGGAATCTCATTAAAGCCTGACATTTGCTAAGCATCCCCAGGGGGCAAAGGTCCCCATTCCAATTACAGCATCCCACCGCAGGCCCGGCGGGCAGCCTGGTGGCCCTGAGGCTGAGCCGCCATCCTCAGCATCACACGGCCCCGCCATCTCCTGCAGCCCTGCAAGGTGCGTGCGCCTCCACGGAGCCGCCTATCCTGGGGCCTGGAATCCTCCCCTCGCCTCTGTCCTTCCCGCCGCCTTCCTCCCGAGCATCTCCTGCACAACAGTAACTTCACCCGCAGTCTGTCTGAGCCCAGCATGGAAACCTGAGAAATCCTCCCATTCAATTCCTGTTGCCCTGGCCACCCCCACGAGCCAGGCGACACCAGAGGAAGCAAGGTCATCCCCGAGGACACACAGTGAGAGCCATCGCACACCTGGACGCACCTGGACATACCGGGCAGGCGTCTCTGCCTAGGCCCGCCCCTGTGGGCCGGGAAGTGATGCAAACAAGAGCAACGATGCCCAGAGGTCTCCGTTCTCTGTTGTCTAAGCAGCCTCCGGGGAGGGGAGGTGGTAACCTCTGGGATTACAGCCTCTGGTTACGTCCGTGGTTCCCAGAAGCACAGTGGGGATCAGCTTCTTTTGGTTGGTTGGTTTGGCCGCACGGCGCGCAGCACATGGAACTTGCCCCGACCAGGGATGCAGCTGGCGCTCCCTGCAGTAGAAGCACCCAGTGGGACCCACTGGGCTGCCAAGGAAGTCTGAGCAGCAGCGTCTCTCTTGATGCTCAGGATGTGTGTAGAGGGCATCCCATCCCGGAGGTCTACGGCTCAGCCCGTCACAAGGTTTTCTTTATACATTTTAAAGATCCACGATGTATCCACTGTCCCTGAGTGAAACAAGCCCTGCCCCTGGGTTTATCTGAGGTTAAGGGAGCAAAGCTGTCCCCAGGATCTCTGAGTTTTACCCACCTAAACTCTTCATCACTCAATCTCTTTCTCCAGCTCCCTATCCCACCAATGCTACATAAATACTGACACCTACTGTGTCAGCTAGGTATTCACGTTCTAACCCTCATTTCCACCAAGCTCTGCAAGGTATTTATATTATCACTATCACCACTCCCTTAATGTTTGTATGTATAACTACATACAAAAAAGTACACAGGGCAATGGATAAATACTCATGTACCCACCATGTAAAATTAATGTTTTATATTTTTCCCCTTCTACTTCATATTATTTTAACAATGAAAATCTTACAGATAGATTAGAAATTTTCTTTGAATTTCACCCCCTAATCCTATAGAGGCAGCCACTATGCTGAAGGTGGTATGCATCCTTCATGTATATATGTATATATATTTTTTTCAGGGAACAGTGAGGCTGTGAGATGCTGAGTACCTTCCCCAGGGTTCACCCAGTGAAACAGAGGAACTGGCACTGGCAGGCCAGCTCCCTCCTGGATTTCTGAGCCACAGGCACATGCAGGAGGTTCACAGAAGGTGGGAAAGGAAAAGATGCAAAATTATCATTAAAAAAGTCTCTCAAAGAGAAGCAGGTAAGGAAAGACATGGTTCATTTGCAATCAGCACTCGGGCAGGGAAGTGACTGGACTGAGCTTCCACATCTTCACAGGACTTCTGACCCTACTGGCACGTCTTTTCCCATCTCCAGACTTTCTTTAGAATGTGATAGTATCAGTGAAGCTAGGAAAGAAGGATAACCCTGAGCTGTCCTTAGATGTTCTTTCTCTCTTTCCATCAATCTTCTTGTACTTCTAAGCTCAAAGGGGTCTTGGCATGTCCTGCACTGAATATTTCTTCAAAATCCCCAGTAATTTCAAACATTATTATTCCAAGGTTTCAGGATCCAGCCATTCGGGGCCGTTTTTGCCTATCTGTCAAACGATGATATTATAGGTCCTCTGCCTGTGTCACAGAGTCATACTTTCTTTGAAGAAAACCATGAGTCGAATGCATTCATTTAAGGAATATTTACGTTAACTGCAATGTGCAGACTTGTGCTTATAGTGGGGATGCAGCTGTGAACAAAACAATTGCTGTCTTCATAACACTTATAATCTATTCAAGAAATAAAGAAGAAGAGCCAAACAAAGTGGAAATATAGGTTCTATGCAAGCATCAAGGAAAGGCACCTAATGTAGACCCAAGATAGAAGCCTCCAGACTCAGCCCTTGGGAATGGGGGAGTTGGCCAGGAGAGAAAGGGATGCCTTTGGCTCTGCTCCAAACTGGACAACAGTGCGACTCCTAGGACATGCTGTTCCTGCAGTGTGAATAACTGTTGGTCCACGTGAGCACAAAAGCACTCATTCCCCTTGAATTTTTCCAGAAACCCCATCAACTCTGCTCTTTTGTGCCCTGACTCCTGATACTTTCTTTTGCACCAGGTTTTCTCATTTCTTTATCTCCAGCATCTCACAGTGATGGCAGGATGTCAAAGTATCATGAAAACTGATAGAATGAAGAAATGAATGAAGAAGGTCAGTGGACGGGGCGCCCTCCCTCCTTGTACCTGAGGGTGTCACCAGACAACCCCACGGAGATGGACTCCAGATGTCCTGTTGTTCTGACAGCTGTCCTAACTCTGGCCGTGCAGAATCAGCCTGAAGGATCTGACAGAGACCTTTCTCAGCCTCCCCATCTCTTTCAAATATAAAAAGTAGAAGAGAGGAAAAGGAAGGTAAATATTCCCTAGAGAATGGCTCCTTTTGTTCCTTTGAAAGTCAATTTTCCTGTGTAGTTCTCTAGACTAAGTTCTCTGCTACACAAAATGAGCTTCTCCCTCCTGCGGAGGGCATGGTCAGACTCTCCAATGCTGTCATCCTGGCAGAAAAGAGAACCACCGAGGAAGGTCCCTCAGAGGGGTCGGAGGAACAGCCTTACCCCGGCTCCACTTCTGAGCAGATTTCCCAGGTGCGGGGTTCTTTGCCAACTGACTGCCAACTCCAGGGCAGAAAAGATATAAATCCCGGGTCTATCCACACAGCTCCTGGGAGAATCTGCATCTTTGGATCCAGCTTTTCATTGACACAGGACATGGGGAGCTGTCAGAAAGGCCAAGAGAGTGGACAAGCAGAGCCAACCAAGATGAAGTGGCACAGCCCACCTTTTGCTGGAGGGCCCCAGGCAGTCTTTTCTGGACCAGAGGATCTCTGCTTCTGGACACAGTGGAGTAGCAGGGACCCGTTCTGCTCTCCTGACCAAGACAACCAATAATAGACGGGATGCATGAAACAATGATTGCCAAGGCTCTGAACATCAGGAAACGAGAGACAGTGATCCATGAGGGATGGGGAACAAAGATCATAATCTGTGCAATTACTGTGGTTTGCTGCCTTAAAAGAGTATCCAGGCTACGGAAACAGACGGAGCCTTTGGGTCTCTCTGAGTTGAAGAGTTGAAGTTGAGAGTTTGGGAGACCCCAGCAGCTAGAGATGAAGAACAGAGAACTAGAGAGGAGAGAGCCAGCTACATGGAGACAGAATTTCAGAGATCTACAGGGCTCTCCTCAGGGTGTCAGCTGAGCACAGGAGAACATGCATGTAAGGAACCCAAGTCTCGGGGAAGAATTACTGAGAGGTTAGCAGTAACCACACAGGAGGGTCAGGAAAAGTGCCTCTTCCTATTCCAGACAGATTCACAGGATATGGGGTAGAGGACACAGGATGATATTTAGTGCTAGGGAGTAATTAGTCCTAGAGTGAGCAGGACTGCAGGTCAGCCTAACAATTTTTTTTTTTTTTTTTTTTTGCGGTATGCGGACCTCTCACTGTTGTGGCCTCTACCATTGCGGAGCACAGGCTCCGGACGCACAGGCTCAGTGGCCATGGCTCACGGGCCTAGCCACTCCGCAGCATGTGGGATCTTCCCGGACCTGGGCACGAACTCGTGTCTCCTGCATTGGCAAGCGGACTCTCAACCACTGCGCCACCAGGGAAGCCCAGCCTAACAAATTTTAAAGGCAAGATCAAAAAGGATCAAATTCAAATTGATGAGTATTAAACAAGAAAGAGAGAGATGGCACACATTATAAGAAGTGACATCACTATAGTTTCTACAGATAGTTAAAGGATAATAAAGAAATATTATCAATAAGTTTATGCCAATAAAATTGACACCTTAAATGAAAAAAAAAATCCTCAAAGACACAAACCATCACAGGACCCTCATGAAGAAATAGGGAACTTGAATATGTACTATATCTATTAAAGAAATTGAAATTGTAGTTTAAAATCTTTCCACAAAGAAAACTGCAGTCTCAGATGACTTCCTTAGTAAAATATATCAAATATTTAAGAAGGAACTAATGCCAATTCTATATGAAATTTTTTCAGAAATTTGAAAAGGAGAGAGTATTTCCCAACTCAAGTCATGAGTCGAGCCCAACACCAAAACTAATCAAAAACGCCAGTTCTCCCCAGATTGATCTACAGATTCCATGGAATCCCAATGAAACTTCTGGCAGGTTTTTCAGCAGAAATTGACAAACTGATTTTAAAATTCACATGGAAATGCAAGACCTTGCATAGCCAAAGAACTTTGAGAAACGAGAGCAAACTTAGAGAATTAACACTATCTAATTCCAAGACTGTAATGAAGTTAGAGAACTAACTCTATCTAATTCCAAGACTGTAATGAAGTTACAGAACTATCTAATTTCAAGACTGTAATGAAGTTAGAGAACTAACTCTATCTAACTCCAAGACTATAGTAAAGTGACTGCCATCAAGACAGTGTGGTCTTGGTGTAAAGACAGAGAAATGCATCCACGGAACAGAAGAGAGAATCTAGAAGTAGACCAACACATATGGACAACTGATTTTTGACAAATGTGCTAAGGAAATTCAGTGGAGAAGGGATACTCTTTTCAAAAAATGGTGCTGAAAAAATTGCACATCCGTATGCAAAATAATGGACTTCAAACCCTATCTCATAAGACATACAAAAATTAAAATGGATTGTAGACCTAAAAACAAAACCTAAAACTATAAACTTTTAGAAGGATCCATAGAGAAAAATTGATAAATTGGACTTTATTAAAATTAAAACTGTCCTTTGACAGACACTGTTTAGAGATTGAAAAGACAGCTAAATACTGGTAGAAACTATTTGCAAATATCACATAGTTACTAGTGGGCTTTTTTTTTTTAAGAAGATGTTAGGGGTAGGAGTTTATTAATTAATTTATTTATTTTTGCTGTGTTGGGTCTTCGTTTCTGTGTGAGGGCTTTCTCTAGTTGTGGCAAGGGGGGGCCTCTCTTCATCGTGGTGTGCGGACCTCTCACTATCGCGGCCTCTCTTGTTGTGGAGCACAGGCTCCAGACGCGCAGGCTCAGTACTTGTGGCTCACAGGCCTAGTTGCTCTGCGGCATGTGGGATCCTCCCAGACCAAGGCTCAAACCCGTGTCCCCTGCATTAGCAGGCAGATTCTCAACCACTGCGCCACCAGGGAAGCCCCATTGGTGGGCTTTTACACATAATATACAAAAACACTCATAATTCAATTGTACGGGAACAAAAAACCCAATTTAAAAGTTGGCAAAAGATTTGTAAAGCACTTCACCAAAGAAGATACCCTGATGGCAAACAAGCACATGAACAGATGCCTAACATCATTAGTTGTTAGGGAAAATGCAAATTAAAACCACAATGAGAAACCACTCTACACTTATTCAAATGGCTAAAATTAAAGAGACTGGTTATATCTGGTGTCTGCAAGGATGTAGAGGGACCGGAACTCTCCCACGCTGCTCGTTCAAATGTAAAATGATGCAACCTTGGGAAGCAGTTAGGCAGTTTCTTAAAAAGTTAAACATACACCTGGATATCAAGTGATTCAGCTATTCTTCTCCTAGGTATTTGCCCAAGATAAATGAAGGTGTATGTTTATAAAGACCTGTACACAAGTGTTCATCTCAACCTTATTTATAACAGCTCCAAGTGGAAAGCAGCCCAAATATTGACCAACTAGTGAATAGATAGCCCGACTGTGGTATATCCCTGCAATGGAATACTATTTGGTAATAAAAAGAGGGACATACAGATACACACATTTGGCTGAATCTCAAAATAATTATGATGAATGAAAGAAGCCAGAAAAAAAGGCAGTATATTCTCCATGATACCATTTATAAAAAATATTGAAAGTATAAAGTAATCTACTGTGATAGAAAGCTGACCAGAAGTTCTTTAAGATCGAGAGGAGGATTACAAAGTGAAATGACAAAACTTTTGGGGGTTCTAGGGCCATTATCTTGATGGTGATGGTTGGTGGGTATATAATTGTACCCTTTAAATATGTGTGGTTTCTTGTACATCAATTATATTTCAATAAAACTGTAAAAAAAATGAAACAAAACATAAAAACAAAAACAGACCACGAAGCAACTCCATGGGAATTGCACTGGGTTAGCTGTGGTGGTGGGTAGGGGGAGACAAAGCTGTATAGACTAGACACGAAGGCGCTCAGGGGCCAGCGACAGGGCTCGGGGTAGCAGGGCTGGCGCCTTTGGGGCCAGCAGGAAGGACCAGAGCTTTGAAGAGAATCTGTGAGGGCTTAGAACAAAAGTCAGGGAAGTCAGAAAGTTTATTTCAGGTTTTTTGGCAGCTAGCAACTCAGAAATTGAAATTCTGCTGGCAAAGTAGGTCCAACACGCCAGGCCAGGAAGTTCTCTGCTTTGTTAGCACTCAGAAGGCACTGCCCCCAAATGTTGCCTGTGCTAATCAGGGCTGAGTCCTCTCCATGTATCCGATCCCAGCTCTGACATCATTCTCAGGTGGCCCCAGCCCTGGGGCTGGCGGGGCGGGAGGCTGGTTTGGAAGCAGGATCCTGATTGCGCAATCAGAGATAATTGGCTTCTAGCTCTGATCTGTTTCTCCTCCGGCCCTGCTAGGAAAAGCTGCCTCCTTTGTTTCTAGCCCCACGTTCCCTCACTGTCAGCTGTGGCACATTTTCGTCTCCTCCTGTCCCCTTGCCTCTTCCCTCCCCAACTTCACATAGCCCTTCACTCAGCTCAGGGCTGCTGACCGTCCAGTTTCCCTGTCTGGCCCTCTGCCTCGCCATGGACGGCATGTTCTCAAAGTGCCCCCTTCCAGAAGGGCTGCTGGTCACCCTTGGAGACCGTTGCCCCTTCTGCTGTCCCTGGGCCATGCGGTGGCTCCCTTTCTGTTTCCCTTGAGGGGCAGCTCCAGAGCATCTCCTGCTCCAGACTATTTCTTTAAAAAAGCTATCACCCTGTTTTCTCCTAAATCAGACGGTCAGCTTCCTGGGGGCTAGCCTTACAGCAGCTTCTCTCTGAGCCCCAAGATTCCTGAATCACTGAAAATGTCACTAGGATTTCTGCAGAATCCTAAGTAAAGCAGAACTCACTCATTCAGAAAAAAAAAGAAAAAGAAAAAAAAAAAGAGGGAAAAAAGCCTGGGCTGTAATGACTTTGCACATCAATAAGACATATGTATGAAGCTGTTTGAGTTGTTAATGATTCACTGTGAAACATCCAATACCGCCCGGGACAAAGCACCTTACTCACCGCTAATGAATAGGCATACACAGAATATGAGATGGCTTCCAACCCTTTTCAGCTGCCTTTGATAATACAGGCTCCTGTATCATCCCCGCCATATAATGAAAACCTTAGCCTGAATTGTATCAACGCAAATCACAGGCGCTGCCTGCGAGCTTGTATATTACAATGGATCTGTTGGGCCGATAAAAAGCTACCCCATTAACAGCCTTGTCCACTTAACTATTAACAAGGCTCCCCAGGCCTTTCCTTGCCCCGCTGCGGCTTCCCCACGCCCCTCTTCCACTCAGCCCACTTAACCTCCTGCGTGCAGACTTGACTAGGGAAAGGGGCGCAGGTTGGCTTGAGGGTCTAGGAAATACAATTCACATAAAATAATACAAGGATGCTCTTTTGGGGGGAGCTGTTGTCCTTCAGGGAGGCCTCCCCCGGGAGTCTTGGGTGGGTGGGTGGGGGTGCGTCTGCTTCCCGTGCTCTTGTTCCTCGGGGCAGCAGAAGCAGGAGGAAGAGGAGGGCTGGGCGGTCCCCCCGGGCACCCACTCTTAGCCCTGTCTTCCTGCTCTGTCCCACCAGCCCCTAAGCTCCTGACACGTCCTCCACATTTGCTCCAGCTCTGGTCCTCTGCCTTCTCTGCTCCACTGGGAACCCGGGGGGACCCTCACCAAGACAAAGGGAGACGAGAGGGCATCCTGCTGCCAGCATGGCCCCAAGTCACCCGGGCTGGGAGGGTGCAGAGAGCCCCCAGCGCGCAGACGGGGTAGAGGATACCAACCAGGGTCTTTGGCTCAGGGCTTTGTGCTTCATCAGAGTCGCTTTCCTTTACCTGTATTTTCTGGAGTGTTTTTTTCTGTTTCCAGACCCACCTTGGTTTCTTGCATATAGTTCTACTGCACATTTTACCAAAATGCACCAGTTCTCTTCCTTTATTGAATAACAGCCTCCTGTTCATTTTAGAAGCAAGTGAAATGTACAGAATTGCACAATCACTAGAAGGAAACTTCTGGAAGAACTGCTCTGAAAGGGATTGTTCTTGCTACCTAGCCTGACTTGCTGTGGCTGGTCCTCCTCCTGGTTATGGAACAGCATACGAGAACCGTGTTTAATAGTTGTTCACACACTACTCATAATAACAAATATTCATAATAACAAATAACAGCTGAAGTACTATTTACCCCTGCTTGTTACTGAGGGCCTTAGGATAGGCACGATGACCTTATGCCCAGAGAGTTGTTGGCTGGTCAGCAGCTGGTTGACCAGAAGCCCACCCCAAGACCCCTATTCTTGTGCTGTTTCCCTTCCATAGTGTTAGCCCCCATCTTTGATCAGGAGGCGGTCATGAGGTCACCCCCCTCACCCTCCACAGCGGTGCTCTTTTCCAACAGCTGGTAGAGACCGGCTCAGCTTCCAGAGGGAAGGAGGGTTTCCTCTCTTGCATGGAACACTCTGCTAAGGTGGTGCCTACCCAGTCACCCAGTCAAATTTTCCATGTGGCAGATCACTGGCATTATCCTATGTAATTCTGGCAACAACTCAGGGTAGAGAATAAGATTCCCAAAAGATGGATGCAAACTACTGAGGCCCTGTGGAGCTAAGGGCCCCCCATAGAATGCGGCCGGGCCCATGCCCTCCTAAGTTGGCCTTCCTCTTTCTCTGCTCTGCTGCCTTGCCCCGCCACTGTTGCCAAACAGTGCCAAACAGCAACACCAAAAACAGCCTTCTTTGTTTTAGTTAGGAAAAAACCATGAAGAATAAGTTATCTTCAAACTGCAAGAGAAACGAACGTAAGCAGAATGTAATCACCCAAGCTGGAGGCTTGCCATCTAACAACAGCTGCAGAAGTCCATGGTGGACAGTGGCAGGGGGGCGGTGGTGTGATGAATTGAGAGATTGGTATTAAAAAAAAAAAAAGCAATATTGACCAAGAAATATCATTACCCTTCACAGGACCACTGTGATAGTCTGCTTCTCAACCATATGTATTCAGAAGGCCTAAGAGTCTATCCACTTAGGATGAGAAACTCATTCCTGGCACCTGCAGATGCTTGGGGATGCGGTGTCTGAGGCTGAGAGGACACAGGTGAGAAGAATTAGTCCTACATGCAATAAGATGCATCTGGTTTCTCTCTGGGCAGAAGGGCACTGGGGAGAAACAGGGCAACAGCAGGAGGGGATAAACTGCCAAACCCAAACCCACCCTCAAATAAGGCAGGCTGAGCTCTCAGCGCTGGGGAAGCTCATCACTCTGTCCTCGTGCTTTCAGAGGGTAGTTTGCAAGCACTGCAGGGGCCAACTGGGGAAAGGGCCCCGCAAGCAGGATCCAGATCGCTACGGAAGGCTTTGCAGCACAACTGTGGAATCTTCCAACACTAAAAATAGATCTGTTTTCTTGTGGGCTGGGTGGGCTTTCAACATATGGAAGGAGGAGGGGCACATAGGCTGCAAAGAGTAGGAGTTCTCAGGGGAGAGGGAAAGAGAGGATAATGGAGGGAGGGATGGGAGGACATGCTACACTGGAAAATAAATTGGAAATTTAGGGTGTGGCTGGAGTTTGAAGGACCTGGAACGTGTAGGCTTTAGGTATCCATTAAGGAAAGCCAGTGCACTGTGTTTGTGTGTGTGTGTGTGTGTGTGTGTGTGCGTGCGTGCATGCATTTGGTGCAGAGGCTGATATTTTGCAGGGGTGTTTTAGCCGATATCATTTTTTAGCAAAAGACAATGGTCATCAGAAATATGCCTTTAAAAAGGCAAACTATTTTGGGAAAACAATTGTAACTGATGCCCTCAAAAATTTGCATATTTCCAGGACCAAAAAAGGCCAAAAGTACCATTAATGTGAAGGATGATTTTGTCATCACTGGTACAGGGCCCATTTAACAACAGGGAGCTTTTATGTGGAAATAGTCAAAAAAAAAAAAAAAAGAGAGGGAGAGAGAGAATTATTTTTTACACAGCATTTGGCTGAGCCTCTCTTGGGAAATGTTTCTAATTCTTGGCTTTTCCTAATGAGTTCAAGCTTGATCAACTATTCTGTCTGGAAAAAGCATTCATTCTTTTGGGAAGATAAGGAAGCTTCTTTGGGATAAATGGTGTTCTTACACTGTTTATTCAGTTATTGTTTTAAACTCTACTTAAAACTGAGGTTTACGTTATTCTGGAATCTTACTTAGGCACAGAGAAGAACAATAATTCAACACTTTTGCTATTAAATATTCTGACATGTTTTGCTTTTTTGTTTGCTTTAAATAAGGAGGGTTGACAGATACATAAAAAGTATGTCAGGAGTTCCAGATGCCTTCCACCGGTTAGGTGCTTTGTAAGAGTGAATATGGTGCTGGCTTCTGATACCTGCCAGATTCCTAGCACCGAGCTTGGTGTGTCCCCAGCTCCCACTTCATGCCGCTTTGTGACCCTCTCTGAATACCAAGGGGGCACGAAACAGGTGCCGGTCCTGGCCTGCAGTGAGGCCCACTGCAACTTTGCATCCTTTCTCCTGCCCGGAAAACAAGCGTGTGCTTGTTTCCTATTCCTCCCCTTTCCGTTGAGGGTGAAGTTTCACACTTTAGCAGCAAATTGCACTTTCTAGGAACATCAGAAGCTCTTAGCCGGCCAGAAAAATCGACCTCGAGTCAAAGCGGGGACAGTCTAGAGAGGTTTGCAGACAGCAAATTAAATGCACCAAGAAGTTAAAACACAGGTTCTTTTGAAGAACCCTTTGTAGGAAGAGCCACTCTTCAATGGAGGTAGCTATGTGGGGAAGGGGAGATTTGGGAAGCCTCATCGTGGATCCTCTAGGGTGGCTGGACAGCCAGAATTTGCTTCTAATTTGAAGAGAGTCTCCTAACCTCTCAAAATCAAGTTTCTTCATCTGAAAAGTAGGACGATCTGCTGAGTTCTCTGCTTGTGACTCCACGGCACAAAACTCGTCTTCCATCACCATCCCTCCTCCTCCTGGGTCACCACATCCTACAAGAGAGACTCCCCCTCCCACAGGTGGGAGGGGGGGTAGCTCTCTCCCACCCCAGTGGTGCTATCGGTTGTAATGGCTCCAAAGCCATGTTTTAGGGGATCCCTTCTTGTCCCCTCCTGCACAGCCTCCCTCGAGATGCCTTGTAAGGGACTTGCCTTTCCTGGGCTCCCCACCATCTCCAGGGAAGTTCCAATGGTAGAAAGTCCCTTCTCATTCATAAACCCACAGAGTGTCACAGGACATATGAATCTCCTCTCTGGCCAAAGGAACAGACCCTGAATGTTAAGTGCATGGTGTGTTCCCCAGCTCACAGGAGGACACATCTCCTAGGGATTTGTTCATTTGATTGTGCGGAGCTCAGCATGGGTTCGTGCAGATATAACGCTGTTAATGGCTGGCAGTGTCCTCCATGGGCGAGCTCACAAAAATAACTTTAACCCTTCATGTAACTAAATTCCTCTCCTATGGTCCTGCTACACTAATAATTAAGCAACGTATGAAAACAATGAAACAAAACATTCTCCCTTTCATGAGAGCTCACTGAGGATACAGATGGCATCATATCCATCCTTGCACGACTCACCAGCATCAGGGGTCCCTGCCAGCACTCATGGGACCCACCGTGAGCCAGATACTCTTCTAAGGGTTTCAATATAGTAACCAGTGGAATCCCCACACCAACCAGGTGAGGTACGGGCTCTGTTGCTATTCCCACCATACGGCTGAGGTCACCTGGTGTTAACTGGTAAGAGGCGGGGCTGGAATTTGAACCCAGTGTGTTTGCTTCCAAACACACCCTCTTCTGAAAGAGGCCTGCAGAGGTACTTGTTGAAGACAGAGATGTAAAGAGATACAGATGATTAATCAGAAGAGGTGAGGTATGTTAGGCTGATTCGTTAACGGGGGCCTCTGATATTTCAGAGGCTGTAGGAGCGGGGATGTTATTGCTATTGTTCTGATCTCCCATGTGAATGTTGGCTTGAGTTTTCAGGGAGATGAGCAGGGTGAAGGCTCTTCTCACTGCTCAGTTAGGATAGGTCTTTTACATTTTCCCGACAAATGGAAATAAAGACTAGTGTGATTTTCCTAAGGTGACTGGGGAGTCTTAGCAAGAAGGAAAGGAGGAAACAACGTGAATTTAAAATGAGAGTGTGTGAACTTGAGAGAGGCTGCCCTGGGAAGTGAGATCCCGTGGCTGCTGAAGGGGACAGGCGGGGGCAGCAGGAAGGATGGTCTCCGTCCAGGGCTGGGCTTTTCCCTGGAGTTGCACTGTCCGCTCTCCATTTCTCCACTGGTATCCTCCACTCCTGCCTGTAGACCCAGCCCCACAAAATGCACATGTTCTTCTCTCTCTCTCTTGCTCTCCCTCATCCTTTGGACCAGAACCTCTGTGTGTACAGAACTGGATGCAACAAGTATTCGGATGCTACTGGAGACAATGGCCTTCCTCTCCCTGGGTCCCTTGGTCCTCTCTTGACAGGTCCACCCCAGCTCTCTTCTGCTCTCCTGAGGCCCTAACCCTCTGTCACTCGCCCTCATGTCCTACAGACTGTTATACTTCCTAAGGGTTGCCTCGACATGGTGACTCCATATCTTTCCCCAATCCCATGCTCCCCTGCCTCCTGGGCACTGCTCCGGGGTCTTCCCAGCTGAGAACTGAAATCTGCTTTCTCTGCTGGAAGAGGATAAACTCCTGGACCACAGCACAGCTGCCCCCTTCATCCACTGTCACCTGAACCTCAACGTATCTGAAGCCAAAATGACCTTCTGGCCCTCCTTAAAATCTTCTCCTCCTAATTTCCCTAACAGTATCCCTTATCTAGAATCATCCAGGATGAAAAGGTGGATAAACATTCCACATTTCCTTTATTCCCTAAATCCGAGCCATCGGCACATCTGACCATCTTCGCCGTCTCTGCCTCATCCCTCTTCCCGGTTTCTCATCACGCCCCATCGACATCCCAGCTGTTCTGATCACTACACCAAGTCCCTGGTATTAAAGGGTTTGGTGGGTGAGAGCCCACACTCTGGCTTTTGTTAGGACAATTAAATAACATAATAATAGTACAGGCCACACAGAGTGGTCGTAAGATCAAGCAGATAGTCACATATAGAGTAAATTCTCAATAAGTAGTAATTATTATTAATGTAACTTTTCTCTAGTTTCACCTCTGTTCCAATCCATCATGTCCTCTACCAAAAGAATAATTTCTCAACATGATGTTCTGACAGTTCAACTTCACTAAGTTAAACCACGAAAGTTTCCAAAATGGTTAATAAATAAAATCAAAACTCTGTAGCCTGGCACTCAGTGTCTTCTTGGCTTGTCCCCTAATCTAAGAATCTTTCTTTTGCTCTGGTCTATGGCTCACAGGACCTGTGTCCGTGCCATCTTTGCTGTCTGCAAGTCTGTGCAGCTTCGGATGGGAGCCTAGAGCCCACTCAAAGCACTGCAGACAGAGCCCCGGTTCCTTAACCTCCTCTGACCCCGTTTTGCATTTTTGTGGGTACTTCTGACTCAATACTAACTACATACTGTCTCTTGTTTATTATTTTTATCTCTAGACTCTAAAACCTTAGAGGTCTGAGATTTGACTTTACTCACAGCTGTCGTCCTGTCTGTACACAGCAAACACTAGGTTCTCAATGATTTTTTTTTTATGTGTTTCCATTTTATTGTCTGTCTATTTCTTTCCCTTTTTTTTTTTTTTGGTACGCGGGCCTCTCACCGTTGTGGCCTCTCCCGTTGCGGAGCACAGGCTCTGGACGCGCAGGCTCGGTGGCCATGGCTCACGGGCCCAGCCGCTCCGCGGCATGTGGGATCCTCCCGGACCGGGGCACGAACCTGCGTCCCCTGCATCGGCAGGCAGACTCTCAACCACTGAGCCACCAGGGAAGCCCTTCTCAATGATTTTTGTTGAATGTAAGTGATGCTTATCTCTACTGAAACCCTAAGTGGTTGATGAATCAGGCAAACTGTGAAGGGGGCACGGACAGGAGAAGCAGGAGCTCTCTGTGCGTGGGTGAGCATGGTAGGCAGAGAGAGAGCTGTTGATAACAGCCATTCTGATGGCTTCAGGCCAACATCTGAGCCCTTTCCCTCCATGACTGTCTGTATGACACAGCCTGGGCAGAAACTGCCAAGGACATTTTCACACTCCTGGACCACCCATCCTTCAACATGAATATAATTGTGCACCTCAGACATGGCCAGGGACCACGTGTCAGCCACATGTGTACTGAATATCTGCTCCATGGGGTGTCCTTAGCTGATGAGTCTGATTGCAGAGCACAGCTGATCTTGGGGGGATGCTTGGAGGAAGAAGGTCCTGGACTATCTATTTGCTAGATGGGATGACAGATGACATTTGAGCAATCTATAGTGGCTGAGCCAGGCAGGGGCTAGCTGATCACTAGGCCCATTTCTCCCTGTGGGGCTCACACAGACCACATTGCAAAGCTGCCTTACATTTAGATAGAACACTATCAGTGCTTCTCCTGAGTGGAATGTGGGCAAGGTAACGTGCAGTTCCAGGCTGAGGGCAAGCTCTCTCTCACCCTCTGTGGTCAGAACGGCCAGCATGGCCTTGAAGCAAGCTGTCTGAAGACGGAAGAGCCACGGCATGGGGAGATCTGAGTCCCAGGATGATCTACAGAGGACTGTGACCTGAGAGAGGGAAAAGATGACTCTTTCTGCATTAGGTACTAAGATCTGTGGGTTGTCAACTGTAACACGTAGAAATTATTTAGAGTAACAAATACGACGTTCAAAGCACTTCCCCAAATCTTATCTCTGCTGAACCCCAGAGCAAATGTGGGATAAAGGAAGGATGAATCCGCCTGTGCCCTTTTCTTTGTGAGAAAATGAATGTTTCCTTGGCCTGTCCTGAATCTCATAATCAGAAGCTAGGACTCTTGGAGAAATTGCGTACTTATCTTTCCACTTTGCCACACTCTCACAAGTGTCAAAACTGCTGAATATCGTTGCTGTTATTTTCTCCCAGAGACCTACATCTTCCATCTCTGTAGCAGTACCTGCAACTCGGGTTTATAGACCACGTCGCTCTTCTTAAGAGGCAGGAAGTGGGAGGAGAGGAGGGAGGTAGAGGACTCTTGAGACCCTGCCACGTGAAAATGGAGGAGGGCTCGGCTGGCCCTTGAGCACATGCTGTTTTGTCTGGTTCTTGTTTTCTATCTCAGAGTGAAGATACGACTACTTAGTCAGGGTCTGCCTGCCTCCTTGTATCCTGTCCTCCTCTCTCTCCTGATGAGAGGACTTTAAGGGGAATTTCAAGAAGCAGATGTGTGGAGGAGTGACATCCTTTTCCTTGCACGAAGGACCTTTCAGTTGCTGGAAGAACAGGGGAGAAACAGCAGCTCACCGTTGTTTGGCTGTGCTGCTCCTCGGGGTGGTTGCCAGGGATTAATGAGGGTCCAGTCTCCACCCTCCTCACCCCTCTCCCTCCCACCTGCCTGACACAAATCCTGAGTTGAGCCTGGCTCGTGCCCAAAGGGATAAAACACGCCAACACCATCCAGAGACATGGTGCCTTTCTTTCTTGTCCCTCTTTCTTTCCTTTTTACCTTTCTCAGCAATTATGAGTTTTATTTCTTCAGTTGGAGGGTGTATCCGTTTCAAATTCCTCCAAAGCCAGAAGTGATGGCAACCTGAATGGACCTGATATGAGTGGACCTACGAAGAGCATCCTCCCATGAGCTCAGGGAAGCCTTTGCTGTGCCTTCCTATCCACCAACAGCCTTCGACATGGCGGTTGGCACACAGTCGGCACTTCATAAATGTTCATTGAGTAAATGCATGATGTGATGATGGCCTTACATCCTATAAATGTATATTTAGCAGCTGATATCCAATCACACTACAAATAGATTGGACAAATGTCTATATTCTAACAACTGCAACTAAGTTTACATGTTCTTTGTTAATAGGCAAGTAAGAGATGCTTCTATCATTTTCTAGTGGAAAAAAAGGAGCTATGGGTCTTAATTCAAGCAATAACTCAAAGACAATACTCAGACATCCGGGTGAGAGACAAAGGGACATTAGCAAAAAGAGAAGTGAATTAACTCAAGTTTCTGGGAAGCAGGAAACAACTCCTTCTTGGGTATCTAAACAAGAAAAATCCTGGACTCTTTAGAAACAACAGGACCAGATGGGAACTGAGTCTTCGGGCAGTCTATGGAGACTGGTGGGAAATGGAGGTGAGACCAAGTGAGAATTCATTTCAACAAATATGTTTTGAGCTCCTAAATTATGCTTGCCTGATTCTTTGGGGTAAACAAAGAGTGATCAGAACTTTGTTCACCAATTTCTGTGAAAGAAATGGGAGAAATAGAGGTATCTACCACTAATTAATCTAAGGCTGACTATGATTCATGATGAGTGGTCCACTACAATTACAGACTGCATTGGAATTGGAAGGGAAAGACATATTTTGTCAAGGTAGGGGATGGTGGTGTATATGATAGGACAGTTAAGAGAGGTAGAATTTACTTAAGCTTTGTAAGTTATTTATCATGTTGGCTGGCAATTATGGAAGCAGATGAAGCTAGGAAAGGAGATACTAGCAAGAAGGAATGTCTTAATGGTAAACCAGAGAAAGGTAATTATTAAATTGGTCAGTAAAAGAAGTAGGTATAGAAGGAGAGAAAAAGTTTTGCTGAAAAGAATACTGGAAAGTTTGGTAGGCTCACGTTGTTGAGGGTTTTCAGTGTGAGGCTTAAGCATTTATGCTTTGTTCTGAATGCAGCAAGGAGCCATGGAAAGCTTGTGAGCATGAGTGAATGAACACATCTTCTTTATCCATTCATCTGTCGATGGACATTTAGGTTGCGTCCATGTCCTGGCTATTGTAAATAATGCTGCAATGGACACTGGGGTGCATGTATCTTTTCAAATTATGGTTTTCTCTGGATATATGCCCAGGAGTGGGATTGCTGGATTATATGGTAGCTCTATTCTTAGTTTTTTAAGAAGATGTGGTACATATATACAATGGGATATTACTCAGTCATAAAAAAGAATGAAATAATGCCATTTGCAGCAACATAGATGGACCTAGAGATTGTCATGCTGAGTGAAGTCAGACAGAGAAAGATAAATATCATATGATACTGCTTGTATGTGGAATCTGAAAAAAGGCTACAAATGAACTTATCTACAAAACAGAAATAGAGTTACAGATGTAGAAAATAAACTTATGGTTACCAGGGCGTAAGGTCAGGGGAGGGATAAAGTGGAAGATTGGGACTGATACATACACACTGCTATATATAAAATAGATAACTACTAAGGATCTACTGTATAGCACAGGGAACTCTACTCAATACTCTGTAACGCCTACATTGGAAAAGAATCTGAAAAAGAGTGGATATATGTATATGTATGAAAGATTCATTTAGCTGTATACATGAAACTAACACAACATTGTAAATCAACTATAATCCAATAAAACTTTTTTAAAAAAGAGTGAATGGACAAAACCTGTATTTTAGGAAGATAATGCTGAAGGCAATGGGCAAGCTGCACTGTGTAAAGAAGGGTCTGGACATAGGAAAGCCACACTGAAGGTGAGGGAGGACCAGGAGGCTCTGAGACAGTGCAGTGCTGGTGGCTGTGTGTCAGGAGGGGTCCGGGCTGAAGGGCAGACCAGATGGGCAGGCTGTGGCTGCTGACCAAATGTGAGGAGAAGAGAAGCAGAGAACATTCTAGGAGTTGGAGCCACAGGGACAAGGAGGAGGAGGATGGTGTCAAGAAAGTCGGGGGACGTAGAGAACAAATGTATGGACACCAAGGGGGGGCGGGGAGGGATGAACTGGGAGATTGGGACTGACATGTATACACTAATATGTATAAAATGGATAACTAATAAGAACCTGCTGTATAAAAAAATAAGTAACACAAAATTCAAAAATTCAACAACAACAACAAAAAAGAAAGTCGGGGGAGAAGAAAGAGTGAGGTTGCACTAGATGGACTCAATTTTTCTATATAAAGTAAGGCAGGAGTCTTGAGCGAAAAAAAGGGAGACAGAGATGGATTTGGGAGTATTAAAAATGGCAAATATGGAGCTATTGTGAGTTTAATAGGGGATTAATTAGAGAAGAAAAATAATGAAGTGTTGTCTTCTACTCTAAAGACCTGGTTAAGTCTGAATTTCAATTATTGATAGTGATCTACATTCGCTGATGGACCTTCCCTCCAAAGGTTGGCTGGTACGCTACCAGGAGAATGTTGATCCCTGGAGATACGCCCTTTCTCCTCCAGCATCCGAGTGCATCATGGCCCATCTCAGATAGCCTCACCAACTGTACCTCACTGGGTACAGCCTCCCCAGAGTTCGCAGCTTCCCATATAACTCCTTGCAATTTGTAAAGCTGGTTTAGGATGCGGGCAATTGAAAGAATGAAAAGATTCAGTACCAAGGTCAACACCTTCATTTCCTGACCTTTATATATGTCAAGGAGTTGGTTTCCTAGACCCCAAGAATTTAGAGGCCTCGACACTCAACTTCAAATGTATGTGGTAAAGAGAAGACCAGGACCGTGTGACACTAGTAAATACCTTACAAGGTGTTAAGGATGCTGATATACAATTCTAACGATGTCAGCTCTGTGAAGAGGTTTTATTATCCCCATCTGCAAGTGCTAGCATGGACCCATGACTGGTGCAGTGGACTAAAATTCTGCGAGCTTCACTCCAGGCTGACCATTCACTGGCCATGCACTGCCAGAAACATCCCTCAGCCTTTCTGGGACTCTGACTGCTTGACAGAAATGGGGCTAATGATGGCCACTAATGGCCCACTTGATAAGGTCATGGGGATGATGAATGTGCTGGCCTCTAGGTAAGACCCCTTGGGCTCTGGGAGGAGGGGCCATGACCAATGAGGATGCAGAGACGTTCACCACCACAGCTCCATCCCCCACCCTGGGCTGTGTCTCTACTAACCCAGAGGACTCACTGTCCAGACCTCCGGACACGACAGGGCTGGTGCCATATGGACAAGTGGGCAAAATCACATTTGAGATTAAACTTCTAAAAGGAGCTGTCAAATTTGTCAGCCGTTCCCCTCCTGACCTCTGTGGCGTGCTGAGAGGCAGCAGTACCTCCCCCGGCATGTTTCTCCTCAGCAGGAGCAGGATGGACGGAGCATACTTAACTAAACGTCTCCACGGCAGCCCCATCAAATATTGAAAGAACAGACTCCCTCAGTCAGCAACAGGGCACGGGACCCAATCCCTGAGTGTCAGGACTCCCAGCCTCTCCCCTACACGTGCTTCGAACAGCTTGTCCGAGGGATGCTTTTTGTTTCTGAGGTTGTAACCCTTTGTCTGACTTGCTGTGTCAGTTTCCATAAGCAGGCTCTGGCTTCAGCACCTCGGACAGAGCACAGAGGGCAAAGCAGGTCTGCGGACCATTCAGAAGGGAGAGGGGCCGATGGCCAAGACCAGGGTGGCACTAGGACACGGGGGCTTTGAGGAGCTATGAGATTTTGATAGGCTGGAGGACAAGGCTGAGATGGGCTAAATCTAGGCTGACCAGCCACTGGCAGGGGCAGCACCTGGGAGAAGGGAAGTACCATCTGAGCAGACAGGTAGACGAGAAAAGCCCGCCTGCTTCACAATCTAGAGAACCCATCACCCGAGCAGAATGAAGGCCAATTCTGATTATAAACAGCATTTACCGGCTTCCCTGGTGGCTCAGTGGTTGGGAGTCCGCCTGCCGATGCAGGGGACACGGGTCCGTGCCCCGGTCTGGGAAGATCCCACATGCCGCGGAGCGGCTGGGCCTGTGAGCCATGGCCGCTGAGCCTGCGTGTCCGGAGCCTGTGCTCCGCAACGGGAGAGGCCACAACAGTGAGAGGCCCGCGTACCGCAAAAAAAAAAAAAAAAAAAAAAAAAAAAAGAATAAACAGCATTTACTTGGACAGTAGCAGGTGAGTGTGGTTTGTAAAACAGCATGACAAGGCCTACCTGGGATGGGTTTGTGGGAATTAAATGAAGGAATATACATATGTGATCAGGTGGTTTGCCTGACACTTCCTGAAGGCTCATCAAATGCTAATGCCGTGCACCAGATGCCAGCTCTCCATGTCTTGCTTCTGCCATTTAGTTACTTTTAAATCAGTGCTACCGAGCACCAGGCACCAGAGCAGGCAGGCCCTGGCTGTACGAAACTGTGGAGGAAAAACCCCTGTCCTTGAGGAATTCACAGTCTGACTCCCCGTATGTATCAGTTGTGCAGACTCAGCTAGTTTATAAACTCCATTCCTTCATCTGCAAAAACGGAATGATGGTCCCATTGAACTCAAATCCCCCAGCTCACTGTCTGTCCCCAAGTGGCCACTCAGCAAGTGCTTTCTCCCTTCTGCTCACCCGCTCCCTCCTCAGCTACCCATCTGTTGGAAGCAGGAGGGACACAGGTGGTGTCAAAGGCGAGGATTTCATCCTATGGGACCAGGGCTCTGCCACAGTCCTTCCCCAGAGTAACTGCCTTTTAGAGGCAGACACTTAGCCACCCTTTAGAACCAGGGGTCTCATTTCCCTCTTCCCTTGGGGAGATGCACAGGAAGCTTCGATTGCCTCTCCTTCTCTGCCAACTGAAGGCCCCCTCTGTGGTCCAGGTGCTGCGAAGTGAGGTTTGCCCACTGCCTCACTCCATCTTTGATGGACCTTGTGGCCCGATGATGTGGATCAGGTAAGTTGTACAGGGAGTGTCTGGGGTGGGGGGTGGGGCTGGGAGTGAAGCCTGTGGATGCCCCCTCACCTCTGGACCCTGCTCTTTACTGCAATCAGGAAATGGAAATGGCTGTTTCCCTCCAACCTCCCCCAGATGAGGAGGGGAATCACCACAGAGCACTGGTTTTCATAGCCCAGGGGCACTGGTTTGGAAGCTCTGCCCACGTCTCCTGAGACTGGCCTCCAGGCCTGCAGGACAGAGGGCTGGTACGGCCAAGGAGGCCACAGCAGTCCTCATTCTGTGCCCACAACCCCCAGAGGTGGAAATCGGGGACGGTCCTGGTGCCCCAACCCTACAAATGGCAGAGACGTGGCCCGGAGTTTAAGTGACCTGTTCGAGGTCAGATAGGCAGGAAGCATCGGCTGGGACAAGGACACAGCTCAGATCCTGACTCCAAGTGTGGAAAACACCTGGCACCCGGTGTGGGGGGCGGCTGCCCAAGGTGACAGCTGACAAAGGAAAGGAGGGAAGTTCTCAGAGGGTGACACGGCAGAGTAACGACTGAGATTCAGAATCAGGGTTCTGACTCCCGAGGGGCCTGCTGCCTCCGCCCTGCGTGGGGAGAGAGGGTGAGGCCAAGAGGGGTGGGGAGAAAAGTCCCTCCCCACTGCCAGCCTGTTCTCCTCTGTCGGAACACCACAGTCCACCTGTTCTCTGAACTGGGGAAAGCAAAGCACCCAGACGGCTACCTCAATTCTACTGAGCAGTTGAAATACCTAAATTGATGGCCCCCCTTCCCCCGCGAAGGCCTGTTATTTAGGTTTTTGTTCACCCTAACTCTGCGATGCACCATGATACTTGCAAATGGGGTCACAGAAATTAAGAATTGGCAACGACAACGTTTGCAGCAGGTCCTACAAGAGACTAAGGTGAACCCTGATGTGCGGATATGAGAAAATCTTCCAATTCGACACTGCAGAATAAAACCTGTGTATTTTCCCACCACAAATCCCATTTCTTACTCCTCCCAGCCTACCTGTGAGGGGGAACAATAGGAGCCCCAGGCCATCTCCTGTCCTCCCCCCTCCACATACAGCGATGCAAACTTCATTGCAAAAAAAGACACAAAATTTAAGTTTTCCTCTTTTCTATCCCCTCTACTATTCCATATTTTACCGATAAACCAGTTGTCCCCTCCAGATTCCCTCAGTCCCCACTGCCACATCTGTCGCTGACATTGAGAGAATAAATGCCAGTTTTCAGTTTAACAGTCAGCTGCGGATGCCTTGTTCCTTTCGTTGTCAGAGCGTCCTGCAGGCTCTCAAAGCCCCTGTCTGCTTCCTGGGGCTGCACAGGTGACCCCTGAGGCTGCCCTGAACACACCCCTTAGCTCGGTGAGCCTGCGGTCTGAACGGCAGACCCCCAGGTCAGAGGAGGCTCCTGTGGCGAGATCAAAACAGAGTCACCACGGGGGCAGTGAGGATGGTGATGCTCGGGAAGGTGGAGACGTGGACGGTGAGTAACTAACAGTAATACTTAAAGGGACCGAGGCACTTCCACTCAGCACTGGGAAGGCGACCATCCAGAGCCTGCCTGCTAAGAGAACCTGTCCCTGCCCACAGAGGGACACCAGCACGTGGCCCTGCAGCCCGCGCCTCCAGGAAGGACTGAGGCTGCCCACCTGCTCACCCTGCTCTCGCCTCAGTCCGGGCCCTGGGGGAGCAGCCTCCTTGGTCATCTCACCAGACCTTCAAGGTGGCCTCGGGAAACATGTCTTAGACATTTTCACCCTCCTCACCCGCCCCCGCTTCACAAATGAGGAAATAGCTTCACAGATCTATCAACTTCACGTTGGAGGCACAAGGGTAGTAATGGCACCCGTTAAAGCGGATTGGACCCTCGCCGTCTGCCCGGCACTGTGCTAATAACCCTCTGCGTGGATGTCACCTGACCCTCCAACAACCCCGAAATATTCTATCATCAGCTTCAGTTTACAGGGGAGGAAGCCCAGGCTCACGGAGGTTGTGAAACCTGCCCACGTTGACACAGACACTAAATGGCGAGGTTTAAGCCCAGGACTGCAGAGCCTGTGCCGTTAGCGGCCGCATCGGCAAACATCAGGGCTTCAGTTATTTGAACCCATAGTTGTGCTTTTTAAACTTCTTGCTCTTTAAGCTCTGTCACTTGATGTGCGTGGCGGTGGTTTAAAGCGCCCTCTTTAAAACGTGAAACCATGCGATGTTTGGGCACCCGGCTCTCTCCCTCCCCACCTCCCCAGTTCTTGCAGGGCCACGGGAGCCTCCAATGGACCCCAGGGTCCTAGTCATGAAAGTGAAATGGATGTTTCCATTGGGAGCCTTTGTGCCAGATGGGGGCAGAGCTGGGCCAGCGGCCGCGGAGAAGAACGGGGCACGCCATCGGGAAGCCACACGGTCCCCTGCCAGGGAAATGTCTCCCAGACAGTGGCTTCTGAAACCATTTCAAAGACATCAATAATTCATCAACCCCAGAGGGGAGAGAAAACAATTTTTTAAAGAGGAAAACAAAGATCTAATGGGCCTCAGAGACTCCCACATGATTGGCAAAGTTGTTTTTGCATTCAGCTGCTGGAGTGCAGGAAGATGGGAGATGGCGGGAGGGAGGAAGGATGTATTTGCTTGAAGAAAAAACACACCTTTTAAAGGGAGAGCAGCCTGCAGTGGCACATCTGTACACCCTGAATCTGTACAGCTCTTCAGATTTTACCAAGAGCTTTCATACATACATTGTGATCTTTAAAAGAAGAATGGGTTGAGAAGACTGCAGTTTTAATTAACCTAATTTTTCAGATGAGGAAGCTGAGTCTTCAAGTGCTCAAAGGTCTGCCAACCACCCAAACCCAGTCTTAGGCCCCTCACCCAGCAGGTGGTGCAGACGCCCCTCGTGCCCCTGTGTCTGCTCCATCATAGGAGGTGTCAGGACGTCCAGAGAGAAGAGCTGGGAGACCAAGCAGGGAGCTCTGGTCTGGAGTTCTCTGAGTCTCAGCTCACATTTCAGCTGAGCTTCCCAGGGGTGAAGAAAGACCACAGAGCCACTGAAACCTCTCCTTTCCCACCAGGACTAGAAGCAGCTGTGAGGTCCCCAGGGAACAGATTGCATCTACTCTTGACCTTCCAGAGGGCCTCAGGAATTCTTGCATGAAGCAAAACGGCATCCTTGTTCGCAGTTAAGAGAAACAGAGACAAAGATTTAAAGTATAATCTGCTAAGTAGCTGACTTTTTTCCCACGCGTTGTTTCTACCTCGGTGTTCAGGAGTCCTGTGATACGTGACTTTCCCGAACTTTCTTCAGAATCCGATGCCATTCTGCACATTTGAGGAGCTACTTAAAAGGGGGCTCAGACTCCCCTTCCTATCCCTTCCTCACCTCCTCTGCTGTGATCCTTTCCTATCAGCACCACACAGGAAGAGGAAATGCGTGTTTGCCTTTTGTTCTGTGATTCTTGTTGACAGCCAGAGGCTCTATCCTTATCTGCAGCTTTGCAGCATTATTGCACGTGAATGCCCACTTCATTACGGCAGAGCATGGAGGTCCTTTCAGAAGTTGCTTCATCAAAATATGTCATCATTAGAGGCTTCTGCATCAACATACAGGACATCTACTCGCCAGCATCCTTTACATCGCCATCAGTCCCCCCTCCCCACCTCGCTGTGGACCCAGGGTACCCCTCCCTCTCCATCCCCCACCGAGTGGTCTGTTTTGACTCCCTGTTACAGAGACATCCCTTCAGTAATCTGAGGGTGTGAATGCGCTAACGCAGGTAAATTGTAATTAATTTCCCTCTAATTGATGCGTAGGACTACCTAGGCCCCTCATTTTCTTCTCTTCATTCCTTTATAAATATATGATTTGACAGGTTAATTTGAAAGCAAAAGTGAGATTCTTTACAGCCATCTAAGCAGAAGCCCCAGAACGCAATTTGCTGTCTAGTTGGGAAGCATAATAAAAGGGTTGAAGTCAGGTTATCCTTTTTTTATCATCATTTTACTAATTTAATCTTTTTCCCCTTCCTAAGGTAATGAAATATTCATTTCACAGCCTGAAAACCTTAGCAGCCATTGGCGGGGGAGCAGGATGCCAAGAGCTGTGGCATCTCGGGGTGACCTCTCCTGGCGGGGCCCTGCAGCCGGACCCTGAAAGGGCAGCGAGAGGGTCATGTGGGCAGCTTGGGGGGAGGTTCCGTGTTGGCAGCTGAATCCAGATGGCATCAACCCTCCAACGTCCTGCTGCAGCTTGGAGAAAAGCACGGAGAACTCCTGCAGCTTCTGGGCTGTGGGAGAGCCAGCCAGCCCGCAGCCAGGAGCCACTTTCTGAAGAGGGGCAGGGAAAGGCCATGGCTCTGAGCTCCAGTGTGAGCTGCAGCGGGGGCTTATGGCAGAAGACTTCTCTGCAGGGGAGCCAATCCCTCAGGGAGAGAGAGGACCCCAGCTGCCCAAATGGCAGGCTCAGCTGTTACCTGGCTTTTTGCAATTACACCGAAGAAGCGAGGGCTGGGGGCTCCCAGGGCGTAGAGCCTTTCGGCAGTCAGCCAACGCCCTTCGGTGCTTAGATCACATTCCAAACCCCCCGTGGCATCGCTTCCTGGTGGTTTGCTAAAAAGCTCTCAACACCCAGGCCTGCCCACGTGAGGGTCTCTTCCTCCCTGGGAAGCTGGCCCTCTGCTAGAGAACTAGCCCATCCACTGAAGGATCCAAAACCACCTGACTCAGTTCTTTTCCCCCCAGCGTTGGTCTAACAGCAGGAGGCAGATGCCTGATGGAAGCATCTCTAGGCTGTACCCCAGGTACCTTTCTTCTTAAGCCTTCATCTTCTCCTCTCCTTATTGCCCAGGTTAGAAGCAGGAAGCCAAAGGGGAGAACACTGGTTTCTCCCTGCAGGTACAGTGAGGTGACTGCCCCAGGGATGTCCAATATCACACACCTGGTTCCATCTAGATTCTGAAGTTAGAGTCCCTTTAAGAAGAAGCACATACATACAAGTAAGCCCAGGAGAAACGTTCGCACCAGCTGACACTCTCCTTCATTCACAGAGAAGATGAAGTGCCTACTCTTTGGTTGGAGGACCCTGGGGGAGAAGGAGTGGGTCTTAAGAGGCAGGGGATTGATTAGGGCCCAGGAGTTACCATGGCTGCCCTGCAGAGAGGATGCCTAGAAGCATCTCATCCAGAGAGCTCGGATCCAAGGTCCGTGCTCCACCCTAGCAACATTTCAGGTCCCCATCCAACAGGTTCCTTCTCCACAGGAGAAGAGGCTGAGCAGACTGAGACCAGAAAGGAAATGGGTGTCATTGTCACCATCTTCACAAGTGTGTTCATGCCCCATGTAGTTCATTTTTCTTTGTCTAAAGATATTGCCATATGCAGGTTGGTCTGCCAAAAAATGTGACAAAATAAGTGGTCTGATAAATGTCTCCTAATCATGAATTTTTTCTCTAAATTTTATAAAATTTGTGTTTTAGTGGTTTTAGTCCTTCTCTGCTTCCTCATGTCACTGGGAACTTTTAATTTTTTTTTTTAATTTTTATTTGCCTCACAAGAGCAAGGCCTCAAAAAATTGGGTAACGACTCAGAATTGTTCCTCTCCATGGAAATCTTTAGTAAATAGTGAAAGATTTATACGATCTGAAGAGAAACCAGAGTATACTTTTATTTTTATAACAGATTATGCAATTATGACTATTCTCCCACATAGAATTTAGATTTAATTTTTCATGTCCAAAAATTTGGGAAATTTCACCCATTGGGGAAAAGGTGTCTTTCACCTACTGTTGTTTTTAATTATCAGCATTAAAAGATCTTAAAAGGCTGCTTGAAAATTAAAGAGAGAAACCATTTGTCAGGGAAGCTACTCCAACACATCAGAGAAAAAAAGTACTATTGAAAACATATGGAGCCGAATGAAGAATTCACAATGGAGAACTGAGGATGAATCCAGTTTGAGAGATGGGCGATGGACAGAAAAGAAGGAAGAGAAGGTAAATGTGAAGTCTGAGGAAGGAAGAATAGCCAGAAGGATAGTAAAATGCTAAATTTTGCAAAGAAAGAACCTAGGTTTCTGGGAGTAGATGTCACAGGCATTGCATTGCCTTGAATCGTGATTTTCTCATCCCAGAGAACTTTGCACCAGCACTGCTTCTTGTGTCTTTCCAGAAAATTGATACAAGATGAGATCAGATCTTACTCTGTTTATCCCACTATTTGCTTAGCATAGGTTGCTAAGGGTTTCTATTTTAAAAAGGCCTGTTGTGAATGTGCCCTTGAGGGGAAATTTGCCTCTCTTACTACTGGAAAGGCCTCTTAAAGACAAGTAGAGGATTGGATGAGAATGAGGAAATTTTTACTTTGAGTAAAGACCAAGAGGCTGAGAGCCAAGACTCTGTCTCCTTCTGTGTTTTCCTTTGTTTTATCGTCTCAAATGCATCACCCTTCCTCCTTCCCTGGACAGAGACATTTCTCAGTTTCTACATTCAGTGCTAACTTTTCTTCCCTCCCTCACCCTTCACTCCATCCCACTGCCATCCAGATTCCATTCCTACACAACACTAACCTTCAAGGAGCTCTGGTTTGTAAAGTTTAAAAGATAAATTTTTACGACCTGTCTTCTTCTTAGTGATCATTTTGACCCCTCTGTCCTTGAAACCCTTTCCTACTTTGGTTCCATGAAACCATCTCCTAAAATGTCTCCCAGTTCTTTGTCCACATCCTTCCTTTCGTCTCCCTGGACTTGTACAGTTTCTTGTGTGTGTGTGTGTGTGGTCCCCAACACGCCCTGCTCTACCCTCAACTCTGCTCACTTCACACATCACTGTTCATTATCTGCTCCACACCCTTGTCACCAACTGCACTGACCAGTATACTATATATAATCTATACATCTATATCTGGCCCGGAATTCTTCTCTGAACTCAGATTTATTCAGCTGCCTACTAGACATCACCACAGATCCAAATTTAAACCTACATCTTCCCCCAGAGCCTGCTCTCAGCTTGTTCCTCTTACCCCAGTCCCCATTTTGAACATGGCTCTTCATCCACCCAGCTTCTAGAACCAGAATCCTGGGGACCACCTCTGCCTACATCTCCCTCCCTCCCTCCCTCCCATCTCCCAAGTTTCAGGTATTAACAGATCCTGACCTTTCTACTTGTTGAGATTCTCTCAAACCTCCCTTTTTTATGATCCCATGGTTTTAAGGTCAGGCCCTCATCATTTCTTTTCTTTTCTTTTTTTTTCTTAAATTCAGCTGCACCATGCGGCATGTGGGATCTTAGTTCCCTGACCAGGGATCCAACCTGCACCCCCGGCAGTAGTAGCACAGAGTCTTAACCACTGGACTGCCAGGGAAGTCCCCTCTCATCATTTCTTATTTAATTTATCAGAATGGCTACTAACACACTGTGCCATCAGCATTCATCTCTTGCCAGTCCATTTTCTTGGCTATCAAAGCATCTTTACAAAATGCATATCTGATCATTTCATTCTGCTGCTTAAATATTTTTCTGTCTCCCTTTGTTTCTGAGGATAAAAACCTAATTCCTTAGCATGGTAGACAGGACTCCACATTTATAATATCCCAACTAATGTCCATCCCCCTCTTACCTGGACCCTTCGCTCTAGCCATCTCAAGATCCTAGCAGCAACCTGAAGGCATATATTCTTCCAGGAGCCCCCTTTCCAGCCTGCACAGATCAGCTCTCTCATCACTGTCTGCGGGAAGGGACAGCTCCTTTGGTTCTCCTTCTCCACGTCCCTATAATTCCCAGAAATTAGCTCTAGGAGAGCACTTGCCATGTGCATTCAGACACCCCTGTCTGCTCATCTGACTGTCCCACTAGGCTGAGAGGTTCTTGGGAACAAGACCCCTGTTTCTGTATCCCTTAGTAGCATGTCTGCCACATCACAGGAGCTAATAAAAAGTTTGCTGAACTGTTTACAAAATGAAAACAATATGTAGTAGTGTACCACAAAACTACCTATAAAGAATTATGAAGAAATCCAATGTTTATTTTAAAAGATGTCTTCCAAATAATATTCCTTGGGTAAATGGTTATTTTAATTCCCAAAGCAAAAAAAAAAAAAAAAAAAAAAATCTAATATCTAATTTAAAAGACACACACACACAAAACAAAAACAAAACTAGAATGAGTTTTGGGTTTTTTTGTTATGAATATTTTGCCCAAAAGATCTAACCCAGACATCAAGCAATTTATATCACCCTGGAGCCCAGACCAAGAAATCGGGAAACTCCATGTCTCTCCATCCCCTTCAGCAGCTCTCACCTCTAGCCTGTTCCCTCTTCACCCCTGCATCTCTGTCTGTGAAACCACTTAGAAAATGCACTCCCACAGCCGTGTGGAGGTTTCAGATGCCAGTCTCCATCTACACGTGCACATCTGCATTCTGCTTATCAGGTCACCCAATGGCAAGGTCTTCACAGGAGCCGGCAACTCTTCCCTCGTACTGAAGCTGATGAGCAAAATAGCTCTTGCTGAAGGATAAGAAAGCTGGGGCGTGCACAGCATGCCACAGACACCACCGGCAGCCTGTCGTCACTGTGGAGAACTGGCACACAACCTTATGGATTAAAAGCTGCAGAAGAAACTTCTGCCTTATCGGGTGTGTAGGAAGCATCTCAGAGGCCATGGCGACCAGGGGACTGTGGCTGGCCCAGCCCTTCCACAGGCTCCTGGAGAAACATCATCTTAGAAACATCAGCTGTCCATTTCTAAGCAAAGGGAGAATGTTTTGGGCTCCTTTTTCATCTCCAGACCTGCCTCATGGAGCTGACTTTTAACACCTGGTAGATCAGAAGCAGGCCTGGCAGGTCAGTCCTTAGCAGCTCCCGACCTTCCCACTTTTTCTCGAGGCCCCTCTTCCCGCCTCCCCCATCTCTCCTCCCTCCCTGGTTAGCAGGCCTTTCCTGGCTGCTGCTAGACACAGCGTCTCAACCAACTCACGCAGGGGGTGAACGAAGCTCATTTCAGAGCCAATAATCAACTCCCCCTTTGGATCAAACTACAAACTCAGATTGCACCAATCTGTCTAAACAACCCAAGGAAAATAGGACCTAAATTGTGCAATTTTGGTGTGTCCACCTAGCTTGCTAATTTAATTTTATTTTCCAAAACACCTGAGACCCGGTGTGCCTCCTCTGCACTGATCCAAGAAACTGAGAAAAGAGAAAAGCACATGTCCAAAGCCAAATCATTCTGCCAGCCCCATGGGCACTGGTCCTGCAGGAGGCTGCACATCCAGGATCCGTATTCAGGTCTCCAGTGAGGGCCAGCAGGAAGTGCAGAGCCCCAGGAAACTGAAAAATAATAGAGGAGAGGAGAAACAAACACTTCTGCTTTGTCTTAAATGTACATTTGGAACTCGGGAGAAAGATAAAGGTGGAGACCAGCCATTCCAAGCAGGGGCAGGATGCTGGGTCTGGTTTGGGATTTGCCAACGGGGCCTGGAGTATCAGAGTCTTGTGTCCTGCACGCTTAGTTTGAAAAGGTGGGACAAGTCTCTTCTCATGTTTCAATTTCTCTTGAAATGAAGGCCTTCCCTGGTACCCAAAGATGTTTGTGTTTCAGAACAAAATATAAATGAGAGGCTTAGATGAGAAAACCGAAACCAAAACCAAACCTCATCAGCAAATGATAATTATAAGGAAGGTGTCACGAATACAAATACCATATTCCTAAGTGTCTCAGATTCATTTCTGAAAAGCAAACTCCAAGAGGTGTGAAAGTCCCTAATTAGAAAGGAAGGAAAGTCCAAAAGAACCCAGCACAGGCAGGCGTGCTGCTCACTCCATCTGGAGAGCAGGTCTCTCCCAGGGCCCGTGAGAGCCAGGAAGGCTGCCCACCTGATTTGCACCAGGAAACAATGCCACCCATGTGACACACTGACTGCCACATGCCATTCATCACAAACTTGTTAAAAATAGTGGCCTTATTGCCTGGGTCCTGAAGTGACCCAGCAAGTCCTGCTTGCCTTTGCCTCCTGTCTTCTGAAAACACTCCCAAGCTGACCGAAGGCGAAATAAGGTATCTGCCTGATCGTGGGTGAGACGGAGGCCACGGGGGATATTTTTTAAAATCTTCACCCATCCAGTTACTTGAAAACACAACTGGCCCATTCTCTATGTTCTGGCAAGCGCTCTGCACGTTGCTCTCTCCTGTGGTCAGAGATCTCTGGGGTTCAAGGCAGTCAGGATGGGAGAAGTGAAGCTGCAATAACATATCACCCCAACTCTTGAGCACACTTGGCCCTCACTCTGCACCAAGACTGGCAAGGCAGCCCCCCTCTGGTCTAGTGCCTGTCTCCCATTCCAGGGAGAGGAGAGGCCTGGTGAATTAAAATTCTTCCTTGGAATTGACACCATTGTTTCTGCCCATATGACCTTGGCTAAAGCAAGTTCTACAGGGAAGCAACAATCCATCCTCCCACAGAGAAGGCAGGCAAATGTCTGCAAACGCTGCTGCAATCTCCTCCAATACTAGTCAGTGCTTTGTCACTTTGGGGATAAGAAATGTCCCCACTGTTGTGGGATCTCTCATAAAAGCACTGCCCTCCAGTCCAGTCACAAACCAGGTTCAAGACCGTGTCCCCACCAGACCACTCCAGCCACAGTGCCCCACGCCAGCCGGGTTATCATCAGAGGGTTTTTGTTTCTGTGAAACACTTGCTGCCTGGCCTTCTTCTTGGTACCCTGTGGTTTCAGCCTGGTCTTGGGAATAGAGAATCAAAGGCAGGGGCCACAAACTATGGAGAAATCACCGCTATCATAAACACATCTTGGCCAAGTGAAGGCTGGAGGACGTGGGTTTGCTGCATTTTATCTTTCTCAAACAAACCCAACAGGAGGGAGGATGTGTTCTATTATGTTTTATTTTCTTCAGGAATTCAAAAGTACCCTCACTGAAGGACTTCTAGAAATCTCTACAATGAAATGTGCAGCCACACCTCATGTCTTGTCCCCAGATCTCTGGATTTATGATAAGCGGAACTGATCCTGTCCAGCCAATCTGGGAAAAGGAGCTGAGGGGGTCAGCCCAAGGTGAGCAGACACTCCCCAGCCTTGGTGCCCTTGGTAGAAGGAGAAGAAACAATACGTAATAACCAAGCACTTACTGTAAACCAGGCACTCATGTCCAGCCCCAATTCCTGCCCCAAGAATGGAAAGATCGCCGCCCATTAGCACAAGGCTGCTGTGAACGGGCGCCTCCTCTCATTGTGTCCGTCCCCTCCCGGTCCCCGAGGCCCACCAGCCTGACGGGTGGTCCACCTTATGCATTTCCTCCTGACCTTCTCCCCCGATTCCCAGCCCTACGTTTTCCTGACCTGGTGCTGTGTCTCCATGGACCCTCCCAGACTTGGTCTAGGACCCTTCAAGCCTCGCCAGGACTTAGCCCCATCTTGGCAGGATGTGCAGAGGCCACGAGAAGCAGAGACCGCATTCGTTCCTGGAAGAGGTCTGGAGAAGTTGGATGAAACACAGGAAGAGAGCGCAGGGAACGTGTGGAGCTCTGGGTGACACAGGCTGACCGGCTGTGCAGACCTGGGGCCTGCCCTGGGCACCGCCTGGCCCCTGGGTGACACAGGCTGACCGGCTGTGCAGACCTGGGGCCTGCCCTGGGCACCGCCTGGCGCAGGTGCATGAGCCTAATGGAAATTCAGCAGCCAGAGAGACCATGGGTCTGGGGATTGTGTCACTGCTGGCTTATGTAGGAACCCTCACACCAGCTATACCAAGCCCGATCCGATGGTAAATGATAGCTGCCGCTCTCGTTCTGACAGTATCCACACGCGGAACCTTTACAGCTACAGCCAAAAGGGGATAAGGAAAGGGTCAGTGGTCAGGTCAGCTGGAAAGATACCCCAGAGGCTGGCTACCTTCTCTGTTCTGCCAGGGACTTAATTTGCTTAATGCACATGCCCTTGTTTCTTTGTGGAAAATCAGGAATTAATCTGTTTCACTGATATGTATACTAAAAACCAAGAAGCATCTCCCAGTCGTGAAAGCGTTTTTGACTGAAGAAAAGCAAGCCGAGTTTGAGTCCCGACCCTGTTAATAACTAGCCTTGTGATCTCGGCTGTACCACCTTGAGCCTCTCTTTACAGTTTTAGAAAATAGGCATGTTGATAAAGCCCTCCCAAATCACGAGGTTGTGAGGAAAATAAACTGATAACGTGAGCTACGTCCGTGAAAACTCTTTGAAAATTGCTCTCCAAGTGTGAGACGATACCCACGCAGTAATACTCATTGTATTCATTTGTACACTACTTCTTCGCGTGTTTCTTTTATGTCTTTCTATTCTTGTTACTTTAGAGCAACCTGGCCAAAAGCCAGGCTATCCTTAATTCAGGGTCTCCTTTTACAACATGGTACAAATGTCTGAAGGTACTCAGCACATGTTCCTGGAAGACCAGTTTATAGGACATTCTGGAACCACTGTTAAGGCCAAGGTTAAGCCCATAATGCGACCACTATAGGGTAAAATGTGGGTAGATAGAAAATGCAATAAGCCTGAAAGCTACTGATCCCAAAGCACCTGCTGACGGAATGTGATGCAGTGCTCAGGAATGAAAATTATCTCCCTTCAGTCCCACGAAGGAAGCAAAAGGTCCCATCCTATCAGCGCTAAGGGCACGTCAGGGAAAGTTAACAAGGCCTGCGTGATTAAGGAGTTATAGTTTGTTTGCAGGTTACAGACCGATCATCGCATTATATCTGGAGGATGAGCTGCCGGTGGATCTCAGCGCAGGGTCCCTTCCCTCCATCTCTCTGGCTTCCCGGACGGCGCCCTCTAGTGGCTCCTCTTTCTCCAAACATTTCCGCACAGGTGTGGAAGGAAAGACTGGATTTCATTTCCCACCCGATTTTCCTCCTCAGTGGTTCAGGGAAGTGCCCCTGAATCCTTTTACTCTGTTATACTTATATTAGCAGAAAAGTAACAGCTCCAGTTCAAATGAGTAGGGACCATGCCCGATCTGAAATTTCATTCTGCTTTTGCTACCACAGCCATTACAGCCAAACTTGCATTAAAAACCTATCGTACGGGGCTTCCCTGGTGGCACAGTGGTTGAGAGTCCGCCTACCGATGCAGGGGACACGGGTTCGTGCCCCGGTCTGGGAAGATCCCACATGCCACGGAGCGGCTGGGCCCGTGAGCCATGGCCACTGAGCCTGTGCTCTGCAGCGGGAGAGGCCACAGCACTGAGAGGCCCGTGTGCCGCAAAAAGAAAAACCTATCATATGGCTTTCAACTTAATGTCTGTGGGATATGGAAAAATTCTCTTTTGTTAGTGAACTGAATAAGGCTTCCCCCCTTCTGTGATTGCATGTTTTACACCAACATCTCTACTCAACACAGCAGCCACTGTACTGGTTCCATAAAGGGCAGGGCTTCAAGCCGCTAACCCATGAGCCAACATGCCCTGTGTTAGCCAAGTTGCTACTAAAAAGAAGTCATCCAAATCAGCGGCTGCAGTGTGGTAATACAGGCAGGCCCTTGCCTGGGAGGCACTGGCACAGTGACAGGGGGTCTCCACGTTAGACAAGTGACTAAACCTTCTGCCTGTCTTCCCAAGCCCCATGCCCCTTCCCCATTTATGGAACGAAAATCTTAATGCCTATCTTGCAGATTATGCTAAGTATTCACTTAGTGTCTGGAACCGAGGCCTGTGACAAATATTTCTCGAATGAATGAATAAATATTGAATCCATTATTTGGTAAAGTTCCATTATTTGTAAGTGCTTTAAAAAGCCAGCTGGAGCTCTCATCCCAGGAAAATGTCCAAGATAAGCAGAATGAGAAAGAACCTCACAGGTGAAATGGTCGACTCAAGGCCGCCAGCTGAGATCTCGGGCGACAGGACCCATTTCTCTAAGCTTCATTTGAATAAGGGGACAATTGCTCCCTTGCAGTGCTACAGGGGTGAGGGACATTCAGTGGCTCAAGATTTCAGGGGTAAATAAAAGCCCCTTTCCTCGACTCCCAGTTGGTAGAAGGAGTGCAATTATGTTTATATCCCCCTGTACTGAGAGGCGTGTATATTTTGCTGGCTTTAGGGTCCCTACCCTTACATAACATGTTGATTCAGAATTCCAAGCCAGACTCACATCCTACGGAACCCCATGTGCAGGCATCCATGTGCCGCAGATGAAACTGTTGCTAAGCAGAGAAGAGTCTTTCAAATGCTTATGAGAACTGGCTTGCGAAGCTCCTTGGATGCCTAATGTTCTTTTTTTTTTTAACATTTTTATTGGAGTATAATTGCTTTACAATGGCGTGTTAGTTTCTGCTTTATAACAAAGTGAATCAGTTATACATATGTTCCCATATCTCTTCCCTCTTGCGTCTCCCTCCTTCCCACCCTGCCTATCCCGCCCCTCTAGGTGGTCACAAACCACCTAGCTGATCTCCCTGTGCTATGCAGTTACTTCCCACTAGCTATCTATTTTACGTTTGGTAGTGTATATATGTCCATGCCACTCTCTCACTTTGTCACAGCTTACCCTTCCCCCTCCCCACATCCTCAAGTCCATGCTCTAGTAGGTCTGTGTCTTTATTCCCACCTTACCCTTAGATTCTTCATGACCTTTTCTTTCTTTTTTCTTTTTTTTCCTTAGATTCCATATATATGTGTTAGCATATGGTATTTGTTTTTCTCTTTCTGACTTACTTCACTCTGTATGACAGACTCTAGGTCCATCCACCTCACTACAAATAACTCAATTTCATCTCTTTTTATGGCTGAGTAATATTCCATTGTATATATGTGCCACATCTTCTTTATCCATTCATCTGTTGATGGACACTTAGGTTGTTTCCATGTCCTGGCTATTGTAAATAGAGCTGCAATGAACATTTTGGTACATGACTCTTTTTGAATTATGGTTTTCTCAGGGTATATGCCCAGTAGTGGGATTACTGGGTCATATGGTAATGCTATTTGTACTTTTTTAAGGAACCTCCATACTGTTCTCCATAGTGGCTGTATCAATTTACATTCCCACCAACAGTGCAAGAGGGTTCCGTTTTCTCCACACCCTCTCCAGCATTTATTGTTTCTAGATTTTTTGATGATGGCCATTCTGAGCAGTGTGAGATGATATCTCATTGTTGTTTTGATTTGCATTTCTCTAATGATTAATGATGTCGAGCATTTTTTTTTTTTTTTTTTTTTTTTTTTTTTTTTTTTTTTTTTTTTTGCGGTACGCAGGCCTCTCACTGTTGTGGCCTCTCCCATTGCGGAGCACAGGCTCCGGACATGCAGGCTCAGCGGCCATGGCTCACGGGCCCAGCCGCTCCGCGGCATGTGGGATCTTCCTGGACCGGGGCACGAACCCATGTCCCCTGCATCGGCAGGCGGACTCTCAACCACTGCGCCACCAGGGAAGCCCATGTTGAGCATTCTTTTATGTGTCTGTTGGCAGCCTGTATATCTTCTTTGGAGACATATCTATTTAGGTCTTCTGCCCATTTTTGGATTGGGTTGTTTGTTTTTTTGTTATTGAGTTGCATGAGCTGCTTGTAAATTTTGGAGATTAATCCTTTGTCATTTGCTTCATTTGCAAATAATTTCTCCCATTCTGAGGGTTGTCTTTTGGTCTTGTAATGTTCTTAAACAGCATTTTAATGATTTAAGGGTAAATGAACTAAAAGCCCATGGATTTAATTTCCCTGAAATACATTTACATTTAAAAATTAAGGGGGAACATACTCGGAGCAAAACATATTTGTGATTTGGTGGGAGCCGGAGCACTCAGAGTGAACTGAGTCCAGACCAGCAGGCCCGCTGCAGCCATACAGTTTGGCTCTCAGCAAAGCTGGCAGAGGCTTCTGACATGGGAGTCCGTCCTCCAGCTGCTGGAGGACAGGGATTCGCCATCCCAAGGCTGTGCTACTGAGGCTCTGCAAGAGGGTCTGCCTGCTCAGACCACAAGGGTCAGGTTACGGTGAGCTCAGGGGAGGCCCCTACTGTTCAGCCAAAAGCCCTGATGTCCAGTGTGGTGGCCACAGCCTGGAGCAAAAGGCTCCCCGCATGAGGATTCTTGTTTAACCAAACTCCTGGTGCTCACCTGGGTTTTCAGAAGTACAGTACAGAGGTTTTGTTACACAGATTCAACCAACAACAGAGGTAATATATTTCCCCCGATCTCCAGAAAGTTCCAGGGAGCAAAACTCGAATTTACCCTGCTGCAGAAACTATTTACAAAGCGTTTACACGGTACTGGGTACTGCAAATAATCTCGAGAGGATTTAAAGTGCATGGGAGGGGCTGTGAGGAAGACGGAGAAGTAGGAAGACCCTAAGCTCACCTCCTCTCACAGGCACCCCAAAATTACAACTATTTGCAGAACAACCATTGATGAAGAAGACCAGAACCTACCAGAAAAGATCATCTACAACTAAAGATATAAAGAAGGGACCACAACAAAATGTGATGGGTAGGGGGGCAGAGTTGTGCTGTAGTCAAGTCCCAGAACCCCGGGTGGGTGAACCATAAACAGGAGAATAATCACAATTGCAAAGGTTCTGTCCAAGGAATGTTGGGTTGGAGCCCCACATTGGGCTCCCCTGCCCAGGGGGCCTGTTCAGGGAAGATAAGCCCCTAAAATGAATGGCTTTGAAGGCCAACAGGGCTTCTTTCAGGAAACCCAGAGAAGGGGGTTTTCTGTGGGAAATAGAGACTCCACTCTTAAAGGGCACACACAAAATCCCATGTGCTCCGGGACCCAGGGCAGAAGCAGTAATTTGAAAGCAGCCTGGGTCAGACCCAACGCTGATCCTGGAGAGGCTCTGAGAGAGGCAGGAGGCCACTGCAGCTCCCCTGGAACACAGACACTGACAGCAGCCATTTATGGGAGCCCCTTCTACCACATGGACACTGGTGCTGGCGACTGTCATTGTGGAATCTTCCCTCTTGGTTATTAGCCCTGGACCCAGCCCCATCTCCATCCAACAGCCTGTAGCTGCCAGTGCTGGGACGCATCAGGCCAAGAAGCTAACTGAGCATGGACACAGCCCCACCCACCAGCAGAAAGGCTGCCTTAAGATAGTCTAAACCCATAGCTTCCACTGGACACAGCCCTGCCCACCAGAGGGCCCAGGACCCTGCCCCAAACACCACTGCACAGGCACTAGACCCAGGAACACCAGGGCCCTGCAGCCAGGTCCCAGGACCCAGCTCTGCTAACCAGTAAACTAGCAATAGACCCAGGAGCTGGCTTCAACCAACAGGTCTCCTGGACACTAACTCCACCCACCAGTAAGCCAGAACTAGCCCCAGGGCCCCCAAGGGCTCTGCAGCCAACCACCTTGTGACCCAGTCCCACAAATCAGTAGCCACAGCCTCAGTACAAGGCAGGACCTGGCAACTAATCAGAACAAGTACAGCCACACCTACCAGACCACTCACATAGTCAGCCCATCACAACAAAAAGACCCAAACAGCCCTCATAAGGGGAACCCCTAGAGCAGTGGTCTAGGGGTTTATGGCACCAGGGACCAGTTTCATGGGAGACCATTTCTCCATGGAGTGGCGGTGGGGATGGTTTGGGTGTAATGCAAGCGATGAGGGGGATGGTTCAGGTGGTAGGGTGAGCAATAGTTTAGGTGGTAATGCAAGCAATGGGGAGTGATGGGGAGCAGCAGATGAAGCTTCGCTCACTCGCCCACTGCTCATCTCCTGCTGTGCGGCCCAGCTCCTAACAGGCTGCGGACCAGTACCGGTCCACGGCCTGGGGGTTAGAGACCCCTGCCCTAGAGCATACAGCCCTGGTGACAAGAGGGGAGTCACTGCTGGGACACATAGGGCATCTCCTAAAAAAAGGCCACTTCTCCATGGTCAGGAAATGTAACCAACCTATCAGATACCAGATACATAAAAAAACAAAACAAAACAAACAAACAAAAAACCCCAGCAAGTCAGGCAAAATGAGGCAACAGATGAACATATTCCAAATGAAGGAACAAGATATAACCCAGAACTAAGTGAAGTGGAGATAGGCAATCTACTCGAGAAAGATTTCAAGACAATGATCATAAAGATGATCAGAGAACTCAGAAGAAGAACAGATGAACAGAGTGAGAAGTTAGAAGTTTTTAATAAAGAGATAGAAAATATAAAGAACAACCAGAGATGAAGAATACAATAACTAAAATGCAAAGTGCACTAGAAGAAATCAACAGTAGACTAAATGATACAGAGGAATGGATCAGCAAGCTTAAAGACAGAGTAGTGAAAATCACTGAAGCTGAACAGAAGAAAAGAAAAAACAATAAAAAGAAAGGAGGACAGTATAAAAGACTTTGGAGACAACATCAAGCATACTAACATACACATTATAGGGGTTCCAGAAGGAAAAGAGAGAGAGAAAGGGGCAAAGAACATATTTGAAGAATAAATAGCTGAAAATTTCTGTAACCTGGGAAAGGAAACAGCCGTCCAAGTCCAGGAAGCACAGAGAGTCCTAAATAAGATCAACCCAAAGAGGAACATACTACGACACATTGTAATTAAAATGGCAAAAATTAAAGATAAAGAGAGAATATTTAAAGCAGTAAGGGAAAAACAACAAGATACATACAAGGGTGTGTAAGGCTACCAGCAGACTTTTCAGCAGAAATTCTGCAGGCCAGAAGGGAGTGGAACAATATATTTAAAGTGATGAAAGGGAAAAACCTACAGCCAAGAATACAGTACCTGAAAAGTTTCTCATTAAGGTTTGATGGAAAGTTCTAAAGTTTTACAGACAAGAAAAAGCTAAAAGAGGTCAGCATTATCAAATCAGCTTTACAGGAAATATTAAAGGGACTTCGCTAAGTGAAAAAGAAAAGGTCAAACTAGAAACATGAAAATTGTGAAAGGAAAAAGCTCATTGGTAAAGGCAAATATACAGTAAAGGTAGTAAATCAATTATGTACAAAGCTAGTAGGAAGGTTAAAAGATAAAAGTAGCAAAATCCAGAATAAGCAGTTAAGGGATACACAAAACAAATAGGGGCAAAATATGATGTCAAAACAGTAATCGTGAGGGGAGGAGAGTAAAAATGCAGGGTTGTTAAAATGCAGTTAAAATTAAGAGATCAGCAACTTAAAATAATCATGTACATTTGAAGATTGCTATATTGAGACCACATGGTAACCACAAACCAAAAATCTATAATAGATACACATACAAAAAAGAAAAAGGAATCCAAACCTAATACAAGATAGTCATCAAATCAGAAGGAATTTGATTTGAAGAAAAAGGAACGAAAATAACTACAAAAACAAGCTTAAAAAATTTTTAAATGGCAATAATTACATACATATCAAAATTACTTTAAAAATAAATGAACAAAATGCTCCAATCAAAAGCCACTCTATAGTGGCTGAACAGATACAAAACCAAGACCTGTATATGTCCTGCCTACAAGAGACTCACTTCTGATCTAAAGACACACATAGACTGAAAGTGAGGTGATGGAAAAAGGTATCCCATGCAAATGAAAAGCAAAAGAAAGCTAGGGTAGCAATACTTATATCAGACAAAATAGACTTTAAAACAGACTGTTACAAGAGATAAAAAGCACATACATAATAATCAAGGGATCAATCTAAGAGGAAGATGTAACAATTGTAAATACATATATGCACCCAACATAGGACCATCTGAATACATAAAGCAAATATTAAGAAACAGAAAGGTAGAAACTGACAGTGACATAGTAATACTAAGGGTCTTTAACACACCATGTACATCAATCAACAGATCATCCAGGCAGAAAGTCAATAAGGAAACACTGGCCTTAAATGGCACATTAGAACAGATGAACTTACTAGATATTTACAGAGCATTCCATCTGAAAGCAGCAGAACACACATTCTTTTCAAGTGCACCTGGAACATTCTCCAGGATAGATAACATGCTAGGTCACAAAACAAGCCTGGATAAATTTAAGAAAACTGAAATAATATCAAGTGTTTTTTCCGACCACAACACAACAAGACTAGACATTGACTACAAGAAAAAGCACTGCAAAAAACACAAACACGTGGAGACTAGACAATAAGCTACTAAATAACCAATAGATCACAGAAAAAAATCAAAGAGGTAATCAAAAATACCTAGAGACAAGTGAAAACAAAACCACAATGATCTAAAATCAATGGGATGCAGCAAAAGCAGTTCTAAGAGGCAAGATTTTGTTGATGAAATTTCACCTCAGGAAACAAGAAAAATCTCAAATAAACAATCTACCTTACACCTAATGGAACTAGCAAAAGAAGAACAAACAAAACCCAAAATTAGTAGAAAGGAAGAAATCATAAAGATCAGAGAAAAAATAAATAAAATAGAGAAAAAATTTAAAAATCAATGAAATTAAGATCTGGTTATTTGAAAAGATAAATACAATTGATAAACCTTTAGGCAGGCTCATCAAGAAAAAAAGAGAAGACAAATCAATAAAATTAGAAATTAAAGAAGAAGTTACAACTGACAACACAGAAATACAAAGGATCACAAGAGATTACTGTAAACAACAGCATGCCAAAAAAATGGATAACCTAGAAGAAATGGACAAATCCCTAGAAATGTACAATCTCCCAAAATTGAGCCAGGAAGAATAGAAAATATGAACAGACCAATTACCATTAATGAAATTGAATCAGTAACAACAACAACTACAACAACAATAACAAAAAAACTCCTAACAAACAAAGTCAATGATCAGATGGCTTCATGGTGAATTTTACCAAACATTTAGAGAAAAGTTAAGAGCTATCCTTCTCAAACTATTCCAAAAAAGTTGCAGAGAAAGGAATGTTACTGAACTCACTCTACAAGGCAACCATCACCCTGATACTAAAACCAGATAAAGATACCACAAAAGAAGAAAATTAGAGGCCAGTATCAATGATGAATAGATGCAAAAATCCTCAACAAAACATTAGCAAACCAAATCCAGTAATACATTAAAAGGATCATACACCATGATCAAGTGAGATTTATCCCAGGAATGCAAGGATGGTTCAATATCTGCAAGTCAATCAATATGATACACCACATTAACAATAAAAAAAAAATGATCATCTCAATTGATGCAGAAAAAGCTTTTGACAAAATTCAACATCAATTTATGAGAGAAAATCTTCAGAAAGTGTGTATAGAGGGAACATGCCTCAACGTAATAAAGGGAATATATGATAAGCCTACAGGTAACGTAATACCCAGTGGTGAAAAGCTGAAAGCATTTTCTCTAAGATCAGGAACAAGACAAGGGTTCCCATTCTTGCCACTTTCACTCGACATAGTATTGGAAGTTCTAGCCTCAGCAATCAGACAAGAAAAATTAAAAAAATGGAACCCAAATTGGAAAAGAAGTAAAACTGTCATTGTTTGCAGATAACATGGTACTAGACATAGAAAATCCTAAAGACACCCCCAACAAACTACTGGAGCTCATCAATGAATTTGGTAAAGTTGCAGGATACAAAATTAATATACAGAAATCTGTTGCATTTCTATACACTAACAAATTATTGGAAAGAGAAATTAAGGAAACAATCCCATTTACCATTGCATCAAAAAGAATAAAATACCTAGGAATAAACCTACCTAAGGAGGTAAAATACCTGTACTCAGAAAACTGTAAGACACTGATGAAAGAAATTGAGGACCACCTAAACAGATGGAAAGATATGCTGTGTTCATGGATTGGAAGAATTAATATTGTTAAAATAACCATACTACCCAATGCAATCTATAGAGTCAATGAAATCCCTATAAAAATGCCAGTGCATTTTTCACAAACCTAGAGCAAACAATTTAAAAAATTTCTTTGAAAACACAAAAGACCTTGAATAACCAAAACAATCTTGAGAAAGAAGAACAGAGCTGAGCTGGAAGTATCACACTCCCTGATTTCAGACTAAACCACAAAGCTACAGTAATCAAAACAGTATGGTACTGGCACAAAAACAGACACATAGATCAATGGAACAGAATAGAGAGCCCAGAAATAAACCCACTTACTTATGGTCAATGAACCCAGAACAAAAGAGACAAGAATATACAATTAAGAAAAGACAGCCTTTTCAATAAGTGGTGCTGGGAAAACTTGACAGCTACATGTAAAAAGAATGAAATTAGAACATTCTCTAACACCATAAGCAAAAAGAAACCCCAAAGGATTAAAGACCTGAATTTAAGACTGGAAGCCATAAAACTCCTAGAAGAAAATATAGGCAGAACACTCTGACATAAATTGAAGCGATATTTTTTTTGGATTTGTCTCCTAAGGCAAAGGTACAAAGAAAAAGTTAATAATTAACCTTAAAAGCTTTTGCACAGCTGAATGGGAGAAAATATTTGCAAATGATATGACCAACAAGGGGTTAATATCCAAAATATATAAATAACTTATAGAACTCAGTATCAAAAACAACCTGATTAATAAATGGCCAGAAGACCATTTTTCCAAAGAAGACATACAGATGGCCAACAGTTACATGAAAAGATGTTCAACATTGCTAATTATCAGAGAAATGCAAATCAAGACCACAATGAGATATAACCTTACACCTGTCAGAATGGCTATCATCAAAAAGCCCACAACTAACAAATATTGGCGAGGATGTGGAGAAAAGGGAACATCTGTACACTACTGGTGGAAATATAAATTGGTGTGACACTATGGAAAACTATATGGAGGTTTCTTTAAAAACTAAAAACAGAACTACCATATGACCCAGCAATTCCACTCCTGGGTATAAATCCAGAAAAAGCAAAACACTAATTTGAAAAGATACATGCATCCCAATGTTCATAGCAGCATTATCTACAATTGCCAAATTATGGAAGCACCCTAAATGTCCACCAACAAATGAATGAAGAAAATGTGATATATATATATATGCAGTGGAATACTACTCAGTCTTAAAAAAGAATAAAATTTTGACATTTGCAATTATATGGATGGACCTGGGTAGTACTGTGCTTAGTGAAATAAGCCAAAGACAAATATTATATGATATCACTTATATATGGAATATATAAAATGAAACAAACTAGTGAATATAACAAAAAAGAAACAGACTCATAGATGTAGAGAACAAACTAGTGGTTACCCGTGGTGAGAGGGAAGGGGGGAGGGGGAATATAGGGGTAGAGGACTAAGAGGTACAGACTACTCTGTATAAAATAAGTAAACTACAAGGATATATTATACAGTACAGGGAATATAGCAAATATTTTATAATAACTATAAATGGAGTATAGTCTATAAAAGTTTTGAATCACTGTTTTGTATACCTGAAACGAATATATTATAAATCACCTATACCTCAATTGAAAAATAAGATAAAGTACTGGGGAGTATGTGAGTAGGTTATATACAAATACTACACCATTCTATATACAGGACTTGAGTGTCTGTGGATTTGGGTATCCATGGGGGTCCTGGAACCAATCCCCCAGAGATACTGAGGGACAACTGTTCTCATTCCCTCTTTGTCTCTGAACCTGGAGCTTCACACTTCCAGAGTTTTAAAATATTGTCTAATTTCTCATTTTTAAAGAATCCATTGGAATAAATTTCCTCCAATTTCCTGCCTAATTAATGTAATGGCCTTTTCAATGAGGGTGGAGGTTGTGCCCTCAGGTCTTTGTTCCTTGAGTTTCATGCTTGTTTTACCACATAGCACCAAGTGAAAGACAGAAGCTTCATGGCAGGTCCCTCCCCTCCTTATGTATCTGATACTTGTCTATCCCCTCTAGAGTTTCCTCCAAGATGATCCTTGGATAGCTGTGGACCACACTGGCCCCTGGACCCTGAGATCCAACACCAGAGCCTCTGACCCACTGTTCCCCAGCTGTGTACCACCTAGACAAAAGGAGTTGGAAGATGATGGAATCCATCCATAAAGCAGGTGGATGCCTTGATGATAGCGACAAGGAATCTTGAGAGATTTATTGAATGCCCACTCTGCATCAGCTACTAGTCCACAAGCTTTATGTTCTCTCTCTCATCACTCAATTCATTAATCATCAGACACTGACAATTAGATGAGTCTCTCTCTTCTTCCAACCAGTGGTAATTCTCTTTTTCACAGAGTGCTATGGGGGAAAATATAAAATAATTAAGGACTGACCACTGCCTAAAAGATTCTCACAGGTCAGTGAAATAGGGAGTGTTTTAAAGAAATGAATGATAATAACTAACATTTATATAGTAATTCCTAGGTACCAGGAGCTGCTATATGTTCCCTACCTGTATTAAGTTGTTGAATCCATGAAAGAATCATATGAGATAGGTATTATTAACATCCCATTTTACAAGTGATGGAACTAGGACAAAGAGATTAAATGACCTTTCCAAGGTCATACAGCTAACAATGGCTGATCTGAGTCAACCCAGGAAGGGTTTGCACTTTTAACTCTTCAGACTACTGTGTGTGTGATATAGTTACTAGGATAATATTGGCATATGCAACGGGAGTACAGAGGAAACGCAATTACTGCTGCTGGGAGCAGAAATGGGGGTGACAGGAGATTTGGGAGAAAGATCGTATTTGAGTTGAGAGCGTAGGTGTGCAATATACCCCGGCTTTATGAGCAGACTGGCTCCAAGCTGTGCCTGTTCTTCATCAGACCCACTCTCCCTTGACAAGGGAGAGTGTGCAGGAGGCTGACCTGACAAACTCGAGAAGCAAACCAATTTGGATACTAGGCCCAGGATAATTCAGATGTGAAACAGATTAAACTCATTTGCAGTTACCAGAACTGCTCTCTCTGGGGGGAGCATGCAAACCTTTTAGTAATCCCGTTCAATGCTTATCGGCATTGTTTTGGATCACTGCCTCTGCATGGTCTGCGTGTTATCTAGAAGGAAAGTGTGTGATTAATGGCAAATGAACTTGCATTTTTCCCCCCATGTTTAGTTGTCCCTGTCCTCTTACTAGGATTCTCATCAGAATAGTAAAATAGCAGCATATAGAAGCAAGAGGTAAAGAGAGTTATACTAAATAGCCACAAAATGATTTAGGAGAGGTGCTGAAAAAGCAGAAAAGTACACAGTGTCTTCTTTAAAAGTGATAAGATTTAGAGCTGGGTGGTTAAAGCTGGAAGCCTGCTTGGACACTAACTGGGCATGTGTCCTCTCCCACTGGGGCTTTGTTTGTTTGTTTCCCTCTTCCGTAACAATGGATTCATAATACCTAAATTGTAGAGTTAATGAGAAATGCAAAATAAATAATATAAGGGAAACCAGTCAACCCGTGTTGGGGGTTACTGGTAAACACCATCCTATTTTCATGCTGAACTTTGTTAAATTCCAAGCAGATCTAAAAGCTGGTGGCTTTCTAATTTGGGTCAAGAGGTCCAACTACAGTGAACCTTGTATAAGGCCCATTCTACAGGCTCATAATATTTTGGGGAATTTCTTTTTTTTTTAATTTATTTTTTATAGAAGTATAGTTGATTCACAATGCTGTGCCCATCTCTGCTGTACAGCAAAGTGACTCAGTTATACATAGATACATATATATATATATATATAAATTATTTTTTTATATTCTTTTCCATTATGGTTTATCACAGGATATTGAATTTATTTCCTGGCGCTATACAGTAGGACCTTGTTTTTTTTAACCCATTCTATATATACTAGTTTGCATCTGCTAGTCCCAAACTCCCACTCCTACCCTCTCCCACCCCCCTCCCCCTTGGCAACCACCAGTCTGTTCTCTATGTCCTTGATTCTGTTTCTGTTTCATAGATAAGTTCATTTGTATCATATTTTAGATTCCACATGTAAGTGATATCATATGGTATTTGTCTTTCTCTGTCTGACTTACTTTACTTAGTATAATAATTTCTAGGTCCATCCATGTTGCTGCAGATGGCATTATTTCATTCTTTTTTATGGCTGAGTAATATTCCATTGTGTATATGTACCACATCTTCTCTATCCATTCATCTGTCAAGGGACATTTAGGTTGTTTCTATGCCTTGGCATTGTAAATAGTACTGCTATGAACATAGGGGTGCATGTATCTTTTCGTCTGGATATAGGTGCAGGAGTGGGATTGCTGGATCACATGGTAGCTCTATTTTTAGTTTTCTGAGGAACCTTCATACTGTTCTCCACTGTGGCTACACCAACTTACATTTGTTTTGGGGAATTTCTTACCACAAGTTTCTTTCTCTACCTTTCTCCTCAGGCTACAAACATGCCTGAGAGTTTCCATTCCTAAGGAAATCCCAGTTCAGTGTTAACATTTCCTAGACGTCCTTCCGTATAACCCGCAGGAGGACAGCATCCACGCTGGGGTTCTCAGCGATCAGCCACACACTGGAGACCCCAATTCCATCTCAGCACACACCTTTCTGCCACAGTGAACCAAACACGGCAAGTCTCCCTCTTAACTCCTCACCTGCCCAGCTCTTTCCCAGTTTTCCCATCTCAGTCAACATCTACACCACTCACACAGTCACCTTAGACAGAAACTGTCTTTTCTTTCACACCCCGTCTATCTGGGTAGATACTGTTCTTGCTCCTTTACCCACGGAAATTACAGAAAAGAGTTCCCCCCTTAGGGTATTACATTCACTTATCTTTCTGTATTTTTAAAAGACTATATGCAAACTAGAAGGCATGCCAACGAATTCCCATGGAAAAGGGACAGAAGTGGTTCAGCTATGCAGTGCTTCCCAGTAAGGAAAATAGGAAGAGACCTCACTTGACAGGGGGTGGGAGCTAGAATGTCCTACATCACTTTTAGTGTCCCTGAACCAGCAGGTGAATCGCCTCCCTGACTTGCACGGCAGCAGCGATGACACTAGTGAGAAATGCCAGGGCTGTTTGTTCCCCCTGGAATGAGGATACTTTGAAGTTGGAGAAAGAGCTGTTAGCAAAATGGCCTCCAAAAGGTCAGATGCAGGAAAACTGGGGATGGGAGGAGAGTCAGTGAGTGAACAGGGAAGCAGGGAAGATAACTCTGGCAGCGTAGTCCTGTGTCTTCCAACTAGTTGGCTGGAAAGAGCCAGGCACGATGGTTTTCATGGGGTCCAAGTTTGGGGGTAGGCAGAGGCCAACAGCAAGTGACAGAAAACTGTGTCCTGAGAACAAAGGAAGCTGAAAGCCAAGAACAAAACTGAGGTCAAGCTGACAGAGCTTTAAATAATAAAATAAGGAAATATAAAATGTGGTACAGTTTAGGAAAGTTATGAGGAATTGCTTGATAGCAAACTTTGGTTTGTTACATTTTTCACAAGAACACACGGACCACATCTTTCCAGAGGCCTCCAGGAACCAACAGCTCTTCTAAAAGTAAAAGTCAATGGTGCAAACGTGAGTTGGACCACACAGACCTGTCCACCCTCATCTCATGCACCACATTCACTTTACGTTCTAGGAATTGTGGTACATTCCTCACACTTCCTAATCTGTCTCCTTGTTGTCTGACCCCATGGGAAAGTAACTATGACTATTCCATCTTTACAGATAAGGAAACCGAGACACAGATACATCTAGCAACTTTCCCAAGCCACTCAGCTAGAAAGTGACAGAGTGTGGATTTGAACTTAACCAGTCTGGGTCCAGAGGCTAATCACTTTATCATTTTGTCACATTAGTTCACAAAAACTACATGAAAGAGAGAACAGTAAATCCTCCTTTTTTGGAGTTTAAAAATGAAACAAAATACATAACAAGCAGAGATGAGAAGTCTGGGTGACTCTTTGGCACCACTTTCTGCCACTTTTCAGTCAAAAAATCTCCCTTTGGAGAGTCGCTTGTTTCTTGCTCTGGATACAAGTTTAGCTGCTGTAATATCACTCTCCACTGTCCTCGTAATGCTTTATTAGTAAGGTCGTTGAACGCACATATTTACTGGATTTGCAAAGGACTGGAAACATAGAAGTGAAGACAAAACATTCTGCCATGAGCATCTCAGTGCCCAGTTGGTCCCCAGATGCAGAGGTGGAATATTTCAATAGGTGGGGTGACGGGTGGGACAGAGGTGCCCTGTGGCCCAGAGGATGGAGATGAACTCTCCCAGAGGGAGCCCGGGACGGTTTCTTGGAGAAGGTACCATTGGAGAAGTTTTCCATAGTTTTCTTGGAGAAGGTACCACTAAGATTTATTTTTAAAGAATAAGTTTGACACTCATCTTGGTAGAATGGTAGATATGTAAATTGAAGAAAACTATGCCGTAATAATTTTATATTTGAAAAGCAAAACAAATACTTTTTACTTTGGCACCAAACATTAAAACAAAATAAAATCACTTTTGCTGGTGGGACATGAAGGAGAGTAGGAACACTGTATGAGTTTTTCTGTTTATAAAGAGGGAAAGAGTTACAAAAGGTTGAGGAAACACTTTTTATGGAAATGAAGTGAACTTCTAATTAAAGCAGTACAGTGAATCCACACTGTGACCCCTGCCTCTACTCTGAAGACCCAGCAATAATACTAATATATACATATATATATAATTACTCTTGAAAACAAGCCAGATATCCTGTGGGATCAGAAAGGAACACAAACACACCAGTGAGTATGTGTGGGGATATGGTCTCCCCATTTAGCAAATGAAAATACGAGACATACAATTAAACTTGAGTTTCAGATTAAATGCGTGGGACATGCTTACACTAAAAAATGATATGTTGTCTACCTGAAATTCAGATTTAACCAGGTGTCATGCATTTTGCCTTGCAGCCTAGAGGGGGTGGAAGCCGCAGGCTGACGAAGCTCTGAGACTGTGAACAGCAGGGGCCCCTGGGGCCACAAGCCTCCACCCCTGCCACATCTAGAAGGAGCGAGATCCCGGTGAAAACTTGGAGGTCGCAGCCAGGCAGCTTGCCCTGAAAAGAGCAACAGTCAGCTGCCCCCAGGAGCAGTGCCATGGTGAAAGGGACTCTGGACACAGACTCCCCTGGTGGGGATCCTGGCGTGGTTGCTGGGCAGCTGAGTGACCTTGACATTTAGCTTAATACCTCTCTGCTCTGTGTCTTCATCTGTCATCAGGAAATATCGGCACCCATCTCATTAGGGTTATTGCAAGGGATAAGTGGGAAATAGAAAGCATTTAGGGCTTTTAACTATTATCTGAGAATTTTAAACACAGATAAACTAAGAATTATAAACACAGCTGATCTACTGTTTACAGGAAGAGGCAAAATAATGATAATTTAACAAGCAAAGATATAGGGACTGGTTAACTAACCAATCAATTAACTGTCCAGCTATATATTAAGTAGTTGCCATGTGCAGGCACTGGGAGTACAGTGCTTGGCCAGGCTGTCGAAGCCCCTGTTCCCTTGGAGCCTACATTTCAGTGAAAAGAAGCAGGTAATTCAAAAATAAATAACCAAGCAAGATCTTTTCAGAGAGCAAGGCATTCTACAAAGAGAATAAAATAGGTTGATGAGAAAGATGTTGCTCAGAGAAAGGCTATGGATTCAGGTTGGTTCATCAGCACTTACTGGGATGGTGCATTGCAACTGGGGAGGTCTGGGTGCAGGTATTCCAGGCAGGGAGCAGAGCAAGTGCAAAAGCCTAGGTGGGCACACGTATGGCATGAATAGGAGAAGAAGACCAGGGTGACTAGAGCCTAGTGAGGAGGTGGGTCTGAGACAAGACAGGACACTGCTGGCCAGACTTCTTTTAAAGTCTACTTCAAGGTAATAGGAGGTAAAGAGTGATAGTATTTCATTTCTAATAGGCTATTCTAGCCGCTGAATGTAGAATTGATGGTGGACAAGCAAGAATGAAACAAAGACACGTGTTAGGAAGCTATTTCAATAGTCCAGGTTGTATTGGTATTTGGGTTTGGGTTGTAGCAAGAAGAGGGCGGGTGCTGGATATATCCAGGAGAAGAATCAAGGGGATTTGCTTGTATTGGATGGGGGAGAGAGGGGTATTTTTAGGCAGAATTAAAAGTAACTCTAAGAGGTTTGGTTTTAGGCAATGTGGTGATGCCATTTGAGACGGGAGGAGACTGTGGGGAGAGCAGGTGGGTGTTGGGGTGGAGAGTGAGGGCTCTGTTTTGAATATGTTAAGTTTGAGATGCCTGTTAGGCAGATATCCACGTCAAATGTGGAGTGTCAAGCACACACACACACATTCTTTTTCATTGTGTTTTGCATCTCATTAAAATATGGATGATATTTAAAGCTGCGGGATTCCCTGAGCTCACCGATGGTCAGCACACAGACATACAGGCATAGAGAACAGAGGATAAAGGGGGGTGAAGGGGAAAGGTGAGTCCAATTTGACGTCCAAGTTTCTGGCTTGTGTTAAGTGGTCAGATGGTGAATTCATGAACCAAGAGGGGATGGAGGAGGAGAAGCCCATGTTGAAGGCAAGTGACACAGTCAGAGTTACAAACATGGAGTCTGAGTTGCCTTTAATAAATGCAGATAGAGGTGTCCAGTGGACAGTTTAAAACATGGGTCAGAAGATAAAGTGCAGCTAGACTAAAGGATCAGCTGGAAAAGCAGAGAAGACCAATGTCAAAATGTCCAGGCACATCTACTTAGAGCAAGAAGAGAATAAAATCTAGGATTAAATCCTCCACTGAAGTGACCATGCACTGGTTGGGAGTCTGGTACGACCTAAAGACAACTATCTATGGAATATAACAGCAAGCAAGTTGTTGGCTCAGGTAAGTTGCAGGCAATGGAGTTGGAGGTTAGGACCACAAGAAGTAGTCCAAAAATGTCAACCAGTAGGAAGAATGTACATCCAAGAAGAGAAATAAAATCTAGGAGAAGCTAAAGCATTAGGGGAAGTTTTCAATGTAGAGATTCAGTTGCCAAAAGTAAGAATCCAATTCAGTCCTCAGAACTGGAGGGTAGGGTGAGAAGTGGTGTCTGAAACAAGACTTCTCTTTGTTTTTTTGGTTTTCTTTTTGTTTGGCCAAGCCATGCAGCTTGACGGATCTCAGTTCCCTGACCAGGGATCGAACCCAGACTCCCTGCAGTGGAAGCTCGGGGTCCAAACCATTGGACCACTGGGGAATTCCCAAGAGTTCTCTTTTTAATTGAAGTGGATGCTAAATTAAAGCCAGTTGGGCGGCAAATGGGACTGCAGACAGAGTTCCTGAGCACTCAGGAAACGCTCCCTGAATCCCCCCCTCCATGAGGTAGGGTTGAACATGGACAACAGGGATGGGGCTGAACCGTGGCCACAGTCAATCAGCCTTGACCACGGAGAGCTCAATGTCATTGACGGCACAGGCTAAACTGATAAGGAGATTTTCGGGGAACACAATGGGCCATCTCGCTCATTGTTTTACGGACAAATCATCCAAACTCACCTTCTCACCTGTACGTAGTCACCTACACTGCTGCTACAAGACGAACCCAGGAAGGCATTGCCTGTCTGCCTCGTGGGGCCATCGTCTTGGTCTTCCATTATCTCCCTAGCTCTGCTTCTTTACACTCTCCCAGCCCACTTTTCCAAAAGGCATTTATCTTGCCATTCCTAATTCCTGTTATTTACCTCAATTTGCTCCACAGTCTAAAAGTGCACTTGGTGACCCCTGAAGGGCAACGGCGCTACATCGGTCCTCTCTCCACTGGAACTCACACACTCATGATGCTGGAACAACCTGTCACTTTCAGTATTTTTAGTTTTTCAAATCTCATGTTTTATTTTTGCAGAGGATGCCAAGAGGATGAGGAAAATGCTGTAGCTGAGAGGGAAAATCAATATCCCACAGGAAGCCAAATGCTCTGTTTGCTCTTGTGTCTGATGCCAGGTTGTGAAGGAAAAATTCTGCAAAGTCTAAGATTGCTTATCTTCTCCCAGAGGTTTAGTGAAGAATGCTTCTGAAGATCTGGTCTCCCAGGGAAAGAGGTCATAATTTTAAAGTGCTCTTTGCCACTTGAAATTCTTGAAAGATGTCTAAGAAATAGCAAAGGTTGGGGACCATGAGGAATCTTTGTTCTTCCCTCCCTTTAAGAACCATCTCATGAGAGAAGACGTGGAGGAGGCATAATACTGAGGAGAAGGCCAGGGGCTAGAATAGAGTACTACCAATATCGTTGGCTTATTTTATAGTTCTTGGAAAAATTCATGGAAATTGATTTAATGTTGGTCTGCTCCTTCTGTAAAATGTGAGTCCTGGGACTTATTTGAATGCATAGCATCAGCCACTGTATGGAAATAGCATGTATAGGCAGAGGCTTTGAACTCAAATGGAAGATTACCTCTCCCTTCATTTAAAACATCCTTTAAATTATTTTCAAAACTCCACTCTATTAGAATTGACTTTGAAGACAGACTCACGCATTCAGCAGCAGTGCCAAGCACTTCCTCCTCCATCTATGGAAGGCACGGGGATACAGTGGGATGAGTATGACAGTCAACCAATCGTAGAGATCATGGACCAGTACAAAAAATAGTTACTTACTGTATAATATGCCAAGTGCTATGATAGCAGTAACACAAGACATTATGGGGCACTTAGAAGGAGACTGTGAGAGAGATACGGAGGGTTAAGAAGACTTCTTGGAAGAAGTGACTTCTACTTGAGACCTGAAGGATGCATAGGAAATAAATAACTGAAATGAGGGAAGACAGACTGATTCAGGCAGAGGGAACTATGTGGGTAAAGGCTCGAGGGAGGGAGAGCATGGCTGGGTGGAAGGAGGGAAAGAGCTCAGTGTCGCTGGAGCCCAGATGCCGGGGATGGGGTGGGTGAGAGATTGCACCAAACTTCTGACTTGGCCATCTATGTACAAGGTGGTGGCTATGTGTTGATCTAGGGCAAGCAATGGGAGCAGAAGATTTGTTTTATTTTCTGATTTTGAAGTTAACAGGCTATTCAATTGGTGATGTCTAATGCTACGTGAATCTGAAACACAGATGTGTACTAGAACTAAAATAATAACAGGTAACCAACGATGAATAAAATAATAATAGACACGTCAAATACTTACTAGAGGCCAGGTATTGTACTAAACATATTAAATATATTATTCCATTTTAATAATAACTTCATGAGGTAGATATTTTTTAAAAATAAGAAAAATGAGTTTTAGAGATGTTGACTGTTTTCCTGAGATACAGATTTGGAAATTATAACACTTAATGGTTAATTAAAAAAAAAAAAGACATCCACGCTTTGATAATCAAACATCGTTTAGACAATTTCAAACCAAAGCTATTAATAGTGAATGTGATTTTTCACCTTACCATGAAGCTTGTTTCTAAGTAACATTAGTCATATCCAATAATCAAATCTATGCTTGAAAAAGTCCCCTCCTCTTAATACTTTTAAAAGAATGTTTCACATGAATTCCAAAGATAATAACTTTTCCATGTTTGCTTAAAAAAATAGATATGCTCTGTGTAACTGTGAATTCACTTATCAGAGCTGTCATCATTAACAACCACACATCTATAACCATAGGGTTATTTATTTGATAATACATTTTATGTCTCTATCTCCACAAAACCCTTGAAGACTGGGACTCAGAGAGAAAATATAGACAGAAGCACAGGAATCAGTACATGACACAGAGAAAGAACTTGAGAGAGAGAAAAAAAAGAATAAGCCCATGAGAAAAATGAACATCCTCTAGGGCAGAGCTTTCTAGAATGAGCAGCCAAGTGTTCACAGCAAACTTTTTCCTACAAAGAAATGTTGCAGCAGTATTAAATAGGTTCCCCAAGGAGGAAGCCACCAGCGCACAAATCACCCCCAGGCCCTCTCATTACAAAAAATGACAGTGACGCGAAGAGGCTAACATGGGGCAGGGGGCACTTCCTGCAGGTCATCACAAGGCACACAGGCACGGCCTTAGCTTCATCCCATCTGGGTGTGAGAATCTCTAAGAATGAGTAAGAAAAAAAAAAAAAAGATTTTTTTCTTCTGTCACCAGCCCATCTTCCACCGTGATGTAACAGAGCCTAAAGATGCAGACATAGAGTTTATGAGGCAAATACTGGAGCTGATGGATGGGGCTGCACTCTGATGGGGGGGATGAAGGCTGGATCAGGGCGGCCGGCATGGGAGCGGCCCTCAGCCCTCCGTCCATCCTGCAAGGATCCCTAGTCAGCCAATGCACTGAGACTCTGACATAAATCAGGGTCAACAAAGGATGAGCATGAAGAAATGGCCTCACAGCCAAGGCGCCACAGTCATAAATCAGCAACTAATTCAATCCTGTGAGATGACTCGTTTGATTAATTTATGTCAGCATTTTCAGTGTTGTCAGGCTCTGTCCCTGGAACCTCCCCCTAGCCTCGTTCTCCACCTTCTCTGGCACAGAGAAGGGCTCCTGCCTACCACCACGGAAGGAAGAAGGAAATGGAGCACCAGCGTAGATTCTAGAAGAATGAGCACAACGACTGGCACAGTCTTCTCCCCACCTCAGGGAGAAAAATGGGGACAGGCCTTCACAGGGATCCCAGGTTCCAGAAATAACCGCTTTCTGGTTCCTGGAAGCACGATTCCCTTTACTTCACAGTGAAAGAAGGTAACAAACCGTCACCCCAATAAGAGAGATATAATGGTTTTCTTAGCGACATTAGACAAATACATCAGTGCATAATTCTCATGATGCAAATGAACATGGTAAATGAACATTACCATGTACAATAGTGGAGAACTAGCAACAACCAGATACTCAAGAACAGCAAAAGTAATTATGCTGTATCAATATAGTATATAAATAGAGGTATTCACTTGTATGGAAAGTAATTTATTTATATGCGAGAAATGCTCATGCAGTGCTGTTTAGTGGGATAAAAGTTAAATAACTGAATTTTTGTGTTTCTGTTGTTTTCTAGAAGAAATATGTATGTCTTCTATAGTTTTCTCTATCATTGTAGTCTATTAAACTCTATGTTCTAAGTGTTTATGATAAATACCTATTTCTCGTGCACTAGAAAAAAGTACTTTGAGAATAGCCTTAACAAAGACTGGAAAGTAGAATTCCAAAACCCTGGAAGACGAATTTAGATCTTTTTGTCACGAGCTTGCTAGCATCATAAAAGATTGACTTGGTTGTATAGGATCAGTCTGAGCAGGTGTAAAAGGAGACCAGGTTGTCCTTGAGAGGGCCAGGATCTCTGTGGGCAGACAGAAGAAGACCACAGCTTGATTCAAATGGAAGAGGCGATGGCCAGATAGGATGTGGCTGGGAGGAAGGGCTCTTGCCTGCTTGGGACCAGGGGACTCATTCTATTTTAGGGCTGATGGTGATCAAGTTCTCTCAAAACCCGATGAGTCATCTCCTCTGTTGCTTATTTATTCTTGTTATTAAAAGTGTTTATACCTTACTTTCTCTGGTATATAGGTTTACAAGTATAACAGGAGGGGAAAAAATAAAACAGAACAACCAGGTTTTCCATCATGGACTACAAACCATGACAGGTAGCATCTATTAAAGATACAGTTTCTCTGTTCACACATTTAATTAGGCAACTTGAAACGGAAAGGAAAGGATGATGAGCCCTAAAAGAAAATTCTGTAATTCACTGACTGTGCCTACCTGTGTGTGCTCTTTTAAGGGAGTCTGGATTTAAAGTGTATCTAGATGGTCAGTGTTAGGTATGACCACCCCCCCTCAGGACAGGTATAAAGGATGTAAATAGATATTCCCAGAGGTGTATCTATTTGCTAGACACATTGAGGCAGCAAAGGGAGAAGTAAACACAGCTCCAGTCCCTCCCCACTGCCCAGCATGTCCGTGACTCATATCTCCCAGGGAGCATGTCTCAGAACTCCCCGCTGGCATCTCAGTTTCGGGGGGCAGGAGGGCACCCCACTAACGCCTGGGATTCTCCCAGCTGCTCCAGTCAACACAGAACCTCATGATGGAATCGGAGCCTCACATCACAGAAGTGGCTCCAGAATTTGATATTAAAGCATCGAATTCAACGTTCAGAATCACTGCCGGCCGACTTGCACTTACTTTGTGAGGAAGAGAGAGAGGAGGGGAGACTGAGGCGTAGGACTCTTGGGCCGTTTTCCAGATGACCCTGTGCTTCTGAGCCACATGGAGTAAATGAGGGCAGGGCCAAGGTTTCAGGCCAACTTAGGGTAGCTTTACAGCTTTGTTCACACGTACGCTTTAGGACTCCTTTGGATCACGTGGGTGGTGTTATTTTCCAAGGACAGATGACAACACATGAACAAATTCATTCACTCTTATCAGTATAAATCCTGATATCAATACTAATACACTAAGGCCATGAAATGTTTCTGAGCCTCACTGGCCTCCAACGCAAAATGGGAATCACGGCCTGGATTGTGCAGGTGGTGGTGAGAAACGGCCTTCTGGAAGCACAGCCTCTCCGCCCTTGGTTCAGGCAGGGGTTGGAGGGAATGCTAGTACGTGTGCGTGATGCCTCAGATATGAAGATGGCTCTATGGCCGCAGGCAGGCTGCCAGCTCTGAGTGACGTGGGTCCCGGTGACCTTCCCAAGTGGCCTGACCCAGCCTCTGGGAACTTTTGCAACCCAGAAGGCTGTTCTCTTAACATGAATATCATCTAATATATATATATATATATATTAGATACTTGCTGGGTGCAAAGTACATAGTGGACTCGGGTTTCCTATTGCCCAGAGACTAGAGACACTCATGGTTGGGAGACAGAAGATACACTCCCTGAAATCAAAGAAAAGCATGAAAGTCTAAGTCTTGGCTTGGAGGCCAGCACACCGCAAGCACAATATCACACACACAGAGCAGTATGCTCTGAGCAAAAGTAAGAGGACGAACAAGCAAGACAGAGATGAAGAGGCCAAGAGTTTCAGAGAGAGATCAAGTTAGAAGAATATTCAGCCAAAGCAGCTTTTCTACAGAGACTTTGATTAATAATTTGGAGGGAGTTTAATAAGCATAACTGATATAATTATTGTTCAAATTCTGAGAAAAGGAGACTCATGTACGCACACATGGTCTTCACACACACATGCACGATATGCAGGTGTTTTAAAGATAAACTACTTCTATTTTGGATTTTTTAACTGTTTTGCCTTGCTGTCTCTGAAGAGGGGAAAGTCTCACCTAATTCCCCTTGAGTGACAAAAGGTGTTTTTCTAAATTGCTGTCGATCTATTTCTACCTCTTTTGTTCTGGGCCACACACATTTCACTTACTGTCCTGGGGGTGAGTAGGCTCGAGTCCCCCACCCCTCACATAAACAGAAACCCTGGAGGAAATGTCTAATTTTTGTCCCTGGGGCATTGGCTTGGTGATGTGTTTGAGAAATACGTAGACACCTGAAAGATACAAATGTGAGGTTAAGATACATAAATAAGACTATTAACTCATGAATAGGAGAAGAAGGCAGAGTCACCCTCCGTGAGGGCTTCCTTAGAAGTGAAGTCACTGTACTACTAATAATCGTGACGACAGACACTCCAGGGCTTGGGTGGCATTTCAGGGGGTTGGCAGGTACCACTGAACTGAGCCCCATGGGTGGGACAAAGCCTCTTCTCCGTGCAGATGTCCACATGGCCTTGCAGGGAAGAGGGCTCCCTGCTGCTGTTCAGAGGAAGGAAACAGTGAGCGAAGACCGGGTCTCCCAAGTCCAGGGAGACCCACCAGGCAGACCAGCAAACGTTCTCTTCCATCCCCACCCTTCACGCAGCAGTAGCTGTGACATGTATTAGGTGGTGAAGAGACACTGGACACCAGCAGGTCAAAGGGGGCATGGTTCTACTGTCAGAGGGCTCAGCATCCTTGGGGACTGAGACCCACAGAGAGATGGTGACCATGGATATGGGCCACAAGCAGTGTGTGGGACACAAGGTCTGACCCTGCCCGGGCAAGTCACAGAACAGGAGGTTGAAACTGTGCCTTGAAGATGACCTAGAGATTTGCCAGGAAGAGCAGAGAAAGGGGCGTTGCAGGCAGAGAAAGGACAAGACGTGCCGGCAGCTGTGGGGAGTTTGGCAGGAGGATTGCAGGTGCCTGCCAGGGGCCGTGAAGGGTGGAAGGTGCAGGAGATGGAGGGCCTTGGACAGTAGAACAGTTGTCTAGGCCACTGGAAGCCCACAGATGGTGACTGGAGGACAGACCATGACCTGTATCCCTGCTTGGGAAAGGCAGCAAGAACAAGAGGGGAGGGGAGCAGGACAGCAGTGATGAGCCAGGTGTCCCCAAGCCTCTCTGAGCATCGCACCAGGCATGGCCCTCAGGCCAAGTCATCCCTCCTGGCCTCACTCTGAATGAGAAGGGTCGTGTGAATCAGGGAGCCAGGGCCAGGGTTTTGTACCCCCTGCCCAGGTGGGTCCTCACACCTGCCAGTCCCTGGGCTACCCTCTTGGCTGCTGGTGGGAGGGAGAAACAGGCAGCTCCTGTCGTGTGGAGGTGAGCATGTCCCCTCGGAAGTTGATGACAAATGCCATCAATGAACTGCTCTTGCTTCATCCCAGAACCTCCCTCCCTTCCACCGCTCCACGTCCCTGCTCAGTGTCAACCCCACTAAAATCAGAACAAATAAGCATGTAAACCACCCACAAGAGGAGCAATGTCATTGCAAGGACACGAGGACTACATCCCCTCCGCTCTCTGCAGGTGGGCACGTTTAACCCAAAGAACGGGAAGGGAGAAGACCTCTGAGAGGAGGGGCAGGGTCTCCCCAAGGAAGACGGAGCTCAGGCTGGATCTGATAGGAGGAATGGCTGGGGTTGGGGGGGGGATGCATTTCCTTCCCTCCTTTCCTTCTTTTTTTTTTTTTTTTTTTTTTTTGCGGTACGCAGGCCTCTCACTGTGGTGGCCTCTCCCCTTGCGGAGCACAGGCTCCGGACGCACAGGCTCAGCGGCCATGGCTCACGGGCCCAGCCACTCTGTGGCATGTGGGATCTTCCCGGACCGGGGCACGAACCCGTGTCCCCTGCATCGGCAGGTGGACTCTCAACAACTGTGCCACCAGGGAAGCCCCTTCCTTTCCTTCTTATGATGTAGGCATGACCTTGCTCACCCTCGTTGCTCCAGGAAAGTCCTGACAACTTTCTGTTAATGCATCGTAATTAATCTCGGAAGTTGTGTGCTGCATCTGTGAGCTGTGATTGTGGAGACAAGTAGTGTTCAGAGAAGCAGAAACGTGTGAGGGAAGGTAGGACTTAAAACCCTTTCCTTCCCAGAGCTTATTCTGTCCACACCACCTGTACACAAATATCTATAGCAGCTTTATTAATAATAGCCAATAACAGGAAACAACACAGATGTCTCTCAGTACGTGGACGGTTAACCAGACTGTGATACAGCCACGTCCTGGAAGACTACTCAGCATTAGGGAGGGATGAATTATTGACAACCTACAACCTGCATGAATCTCAAAACATTATGCTGTGAAAAAAAAGTCCACCTCAAAAAGTTATATACGGTATGATTCTGTTTATGTCATGTTCTCAAAATGACAAAATTACAGACATGAAGAACACATTATAGTGTTTGACAGGGGTTATGGATGAAGGGCGGGGGCAGGAGGGAGCTGGGCATGGTTATAAAAGGGCAATGGGAAGGTGCTGATGCTGTCAGAACGGCTCAGAATCTTGACGGTGGTGGTGGATATAGGAACCCACCCATGTGATCAAACTGCATAAATCTAAACACACACCCACAGCTGTGTACAAGTGAAACGGGGGGGAATCTGGATGAGATCGGTGGATTGCATGTTTGTCAATTTCTTGGCTATGATATCACACTACAGCTTTATGAGGTGTTACCACAGAGGAAACTGGGTAGAGGGTATGTAGCATGTCTCTGCATTATTTCTTACAACTGCATGTGAATCTATAATTAGCTTCGTAAAAAGTGTAATAAGAAAATGATATGGGAGAGAAAACCCTTCCACATCGCTTACACCATTGTTCAGGAGAAGCAATGCTCACTGGGGTCCAAAATCATGAGTCAAAACTAAACTCCAGGCAGTCCTTCCTTGTCAGAAATAACTCTCCTCTGGTTTGGAATCAGCTACCGATGCTGCACACATATCCCCCTTGGAGTCGGCCAAGGTGCCTTCAGTCCCCAGTCTGGAGAAAAGATGTAACTGGCGAAAAGCTGCCATCAGACAAATTACTAACCCGTGTGCTCCCGTGGCTGGCAGGGATTTACATAAATTAGACATATTTCACACTCTCTTCACTGGCCACTTCCTCAAAGCCCCATCTTCAAAAGGCAGAGTGTGATACTGATCCCTCGGCATGGCAACCGGAGGGCAGCCCTGAGGCCCAGGCTCCCTTCATGGCTGGCTAAGCTCTCTCACAACATCCTCCTCCATGGCGTGGCCACTCATGCGATCTACCTTCAAGAGGCCTGTAACCAAGAAACAGGTTTTCCCAACAGAGAAGCTCCGAAATACACTCTCTTTGAAAAGTGCTGTTTCTGCTCTTCTGTATCTTCCCTTTAGTTGTTTAACACCTTGAGACTTTCAAGACAAAATGTGAAGTCACCCCTAACGCTAAATGATTTAACTGCTCTCAGCCAATGGCACATCTTCAGTGACTCACAAAGGAAAATCCATGGAGCAGGAAAGAAAAGAAGGCTTCCTTTGCAAGATGCCAATCTTCTGAGAGATAGCTAATCTCCTATACCTGAAATCCACGCTAAAGGGGGACCACAAGATTAGCCGTTCCCTCGATTTCTTATTATTTTGGTGATAGAAAAACACCTTAACCTTTCTAAAATGTAAAGAAAAAATACAGCAATGCAATTTGTGTGGTCATCTAAGCTGAACAGACCTCTTATTCTTTCTTATTAATACCAACCCGAGGCTAGCACAGCTGCCAGCTGACTGCCAGTCATGCCCTCCAAGGATGACAAAGCAGGGAGAAAGGAAGAGATAATTCTTTTGCTAAAGAAGGCAGCCAACTGAATGCTCAGAGGAGGTATGTTAACCTCCAGCAAGAGGTGCCAGGTACTAGGAATTTCCCAGGAAGGCCAAGAGTGGCAAAGCCCCATGTCAGAAAGTGAGGAAGCCAGAGCCAAGATGCCAAAGGGCATCACCTTCAAGAAAAGCAAACAAAATAAAAAAACAAGTTCCTGATTAAGTGGGTGGTCAAAGAGGTGGTTAATAAGAGTTCCAATTGCAAGTGTCAAGGAAGTTGGTGGAACTGAAGGAGAAGAACGTGCATGGTGGATACCAAGACCCCTGTTGTCCTGAAGTGGAAAGCAACTCCTTCTTCCTAGAGGACCATGGGGGAGTATACCCTCAACTCAATTAGCTGGCCTCACCCACAAACTGCCAAGGTGAGGACCCAAGTGTGTCCAGGAAATTGAAAAGTTGCTAGTTTTGTCCACCCCACCAGATGAGGAGGGCTGGTAAAGAGGCCATATGGCGCCCTTTTTAGCTCAAAATAAAGTCTTGTTATAACTTACTGTGGGTCTATATCTCTGATCATAGGTATCTACAGAAAAGAAAACCTCAGGAGTCCCAATCTCATGGGACTACTAGGTAGACATGAAACTCTAAGAAATAAAATCTGTTTTGAGCTAAATCTTTCTGAACTCTGCCAAAAGTCAACAGGAAGTATTCACTTGCTGTACGGTTTCTGCTGGATAAAGCAGACAGAGGGAAAACTCGTAATAGTCTCAAACTGTGGCCTGAATCCAATCTCATCCTGCAAAGCCACATCTCACCATCCAGGAAAACCTTTACTCCACATGGGAGAGTCTGGAAACTTGTAGAACTTCCTAAAGAAAAAAACATTCTGGTTGATGGCAACATTCTGAGCTGAGAAATAAGACTCTGCTAGTATTACTGAATTACAGTCTCATGACTGCAAAATATTTTCTTCCAACTTCTGTGAGATAAGTATCATCTCCATTAAAAAAAATCACAACCTCACTCTTCTACTCATTTATTAAAGATCTATTATCCTGGCAAAATCCTACCTTAATTTTTTGAGACTATATCATATATGAGACCATGGTCATATTATTTTAAGGGATACAAAGAGTCATATGGCTTGAGTTTTTTGCCTTCAAGGTGCTTATAATTATTTGGAGATACTAGACAAGTATTCAAAACACATAAATAGAAGTGAAAGGCAGTGTATAGTTAGTGCCAAAATGAACTCCTCAGCATATGGGACCTCAGAGAAACCTGTACCCTGAAAAGAAAATCAATCCTTAAAGATTCCAAAGGGCTGCAAAGCAGTTCCTGCCCATCCCACCCTCTGAGCAAATGGCTTGGTTTTCAATTACGCTCAAGCCCACTTCTATACACATTGCAAAATGGTTAACTGACTGTCACCAGGGCCCACTTATTATGCAGCACAAACCATTGCTGCATTTGATAAAATTCAGTCTGGTTGTCTAGCTCAGCAGAGGTGATCTGAGATTGAAGAAATAAGGGAAGTAGAGTCTCAGCTATTGACCCTAATCCTGGAGCAGAAGGAAGAGGTTAATAAGACAGATGCTTTATGTCAAGAGCAACCAGAGACTGTGGTCTGAGATTCATTCATTAGTCTGTTTACTCACTCATTCAACCTTTACTGAGTGCCCTCTTTGTAATAAGACATCACTAGAGAGATGTTTGGGGAGATACAATGATGAATACGATGCAAAATGGGAAGACGGGACGACTGCTGTAACAGAGGACAAGAAAATGGGATGAGCATATTCAGAGGATCATTTGACTTCTTATGGAGGTCAGATGAGGCTTCCTGGACGACGTGGCCTTTGGGCTCTCTGCCTTGAAGGATGAGGAGGTTGTGAATGCGATACAGTCTAGAAGGGAGGGGGAAGGACAGCAGGCTTCCCATGAGGAGGGGAGCAGGTGAGCAAAGGCAAGACTGGGCAGGGCAGGTACTTGCCCCTCAGACAGAAGTGTGTTCTGCTATGCACGCACAAAAATCGCCATCAGCAGATCTACGAAAGCCAGGTCCATTAAATTAACTACCTAGTTAAAGTAATTAAGACAGGGGACTCCAGTTCAGTAGGACAGTAGATCTTTGTTACCAAGTAGGCGGCTACTCACAGAAGACACTGATTGCAAGGTTATTAAATCTTCACAAATATGTTTTTAATCATATGTTATTTAATATAGATAGAGCAATGACATTTTCCAGGATAAATGGGCATCTTTACCTAGGCAGGTAAATTATTTCCTACTGAAAAGCAGAGATTGTTTCCTACCAGCACATTTCCATCTCAGCCTAAACAGTTCCTTCATGAATGTGGATTCCTTCACTTCTCTCAGGGGCCAGAGTGAGGGATAAGCAGACTTTGCATATGGCAATTCTGTTTGATGACCAGCTTGATTTTTTCTCCCAATTTTGACTCTATCATGTTTCACTGCAGAAAATTTCTGGAAACATCTACAAAGCCAATGCTGCAGAGCGTTCAAACCTCATACTCCAAAAGTCTTGGGTACAGAGAAGCCAAATGTAAGAAATGCAGCATACTAATGATAAACTGCATACCTTACAAAGAGTGTCAGTCCGGCAATCGCTAGATTAGCCCTACGATACCTTAAGAAAGGCAAGAACTGACACCCATAATCAGAGTTCTTTGTGCAATTACATTGAGATAATCATGATCCGGACCCATTTATGTTTGTGTAAGATGATTTGATTTCCCACACTAAAAGGTCTTTTATTACCAGCCATCAACACCATAATAGCAGTCCTAAATGTGAAGGAAAGACACTCAAATTAATCCAGGTTTCTGATTTTATTTCACCGTGTAGGCAGGGCCTCCCTGAGAGACACTGCAGGCTTCAGCCAATGGCAGGAAAGGCAGACGCGTCCACAACGGGTCCCAGAGGAAGGAGGGAATGGTTGCACGGTGGAGATAGGCAGTTGGGAGGAACTAGGGAATGACAGTGCCTAGAGAATAACCCTGAAGGTTAAATCTAAGAAAACTCGGTGAGAAAAGGGGAGGCAGAGGATGGACAGGGGAAAGAAAAGCAAGACAAATAGTGTCTTGTGGTTCTCTGCCCCCATGACTATTTTATTTCAGGATTAACACTCTGGTTCATGGCTGATATGATGCCTTTCCTTGGTGGAACTCTGATCAGTTTACACCCTCCTTCCCTTCCTTGTCCTCCCATCCTCCAGAATAACACGGAGAGAAGACAGTCTTAACTCCCATTCTACAGATGTAGTGACTTAAATACAGACAGCTTATGAATCCTATAAAATGCGTGAGGTGCGATGATAGAATAATGATTTTTAAATAAAATTCTCAGAAGACAAACATGAGTACTGTTTTTCAAAGTAGTCACTTTGAGAGCATTTGTACTTATTGCCAGGATGACATGACCACGGTTCTGGGCATTTATAGTGTATCTTTGAGTACTGCCACTTTATTTTTAAAACCAGAAATCTAGCCTTGAGCCTTTGTAGTGATTTTGGTTCTGCTCCAAACAGATACCATGAAGGTTGATCATTTAGCTCATTCATCAGACTTGAATTTCTGTGGCATTTATTTGATTCGCAAAAGGGGTCCCACTCTGAGGGAAATTGGCTTCGTCACTGCAGACCACATGCAAAGAATGGGCCGAGGGCTGTGCATGTAATTCCAAGAGAGGAGTTTTCTGAGAGTGACACAGGGAGGAGGAAGCACCCGGCCTCCCAGAGGGTCGCTCTTTAATGGCACAGAGCTGCTTTGCTTGCACCAGTTTGGGATGCTTATTTCTTTATAAATATCACTTATGTGACCCAACAGTGAAGTTACTTAAGTTGAGGCTCACTGCCTGCTCACATCAGATGGGGAAAGTAGGATACAGGACAGGGAGGGAGAGTAGAAAAAATGGAGGAAGACGAAATAGGGAAACGGAGAGCAGGAAAGGAGGGTAAAGGAGAAGGGCCTTGTCATCCACGTGCCTCCTCCCCACCCTCACCTCTTTGCCAGTTATTCTGCTCTCCGTCATTCAACAAATATATGTTGTGTCTACAATGCCCAGGTGTCCTAGAGGCTTGGGGCACATCCCTGAACAACCCAGACAAGGATCCTTGTCCTCATAGAGTCTATGCTAAAAGGTGCAGGCGAGCAATAATCACTAACATAACAGTCGATTATACAGCTTTTTAGATGGTGTTAAGTGCCGTAGAAAATTTTCACATAGAGGAATATATCAGGGACCAGGGCTGGAAGGAAGGCTACAATTTTAAACATGGTTGTCAGGGTTGGCTTTTTCGAGAAGCTGACAATTAGGCAAGGATCTGAGGCAGGTGAGGGCGCTACCCTGCAAGTATCTAAGAAAACATGTTCCAGGCCGGTCACAGAAAATGCCCTGAGGCCAGAGAAGAGCAAGGCAGTCGGTGTGGCTGGAACAGTGAAGAGGGGGAACAGGGAAGGGAGTCAAAGAGGACTTGGTGATGGCCATGGTGGTGACAGTGGTGGTGGAGTGCATGCGGGAGGCAGGAGGAGATGCGTGCGTGGCGGGGGGTGCGTGCGTGGCTGGGGGTGCGTGCGTGGTGGGCGGTGTGTGCGTGGTGGGTGGTGCGTGCGTGGAGGAGGGTGCGTGCGTGGCGGGGGTGCGTGCGTGGCGGGCGGTGCATGTGTGGTGGGCGGTGCGTGCGTGGCGGGGGTGCGTGCGTGGCGGGGGTGCGTGCGTGGCGGGGGTGCGTGTGTGGCGGGGGTGCGTGCGTGGTGCAGGTGTGTGCATGGCGGGGGTGCGTGCGTGGCGGGCGGTGCATGTGTGGCTATTCAGATTTCCGTTGATGCAGACCCCAGTAGGACCTGGGCGTTAACTCTGAGTAGAGCATGGAGCGTAGCAGCATCGCCAGCAGAATAGTGACGGGGCCTGATTCCTCCTGTAAAGGGCTCTGTTTGGAGAACAGACTGTAGGAAACAGGTTAGGAGCAGGGAGCCAGTGAGGAAGTGTCTGCAGTAACCGTGCGGGCGGGTGACGGTGCAGGCGGGCATGGTGGCTGGCCCTGCCCTCTGACCCGTACCCAACGCCGCATTTACACACTGGTGCTCATGTTCTCCCCTAAAATACCCGTCCCTCATCTTTCCACTCAGGTGTCAGTCTCTCCAAGGTTGCCTCTACTTGGATGTCGAGCAGGAATTCCAGAAGAAGTTCCCGGATGGACCGCAGCCAAGTTTCAGAAAGAGCTCTGCTGTGTGTTGGTTTCCGCCCTGGCACTTCCTGTTGAGAGTTCTGGTCATCAGATGCTGTCCCAGCCAGCTGTATGCCCAAATTAGATACACCCGCAGTCACTTATGTTTGCCTGATCTGGCTGTTTCCCCTACTCAGATACTCAGCTTCTCACCCAAACCACACTCCCTTTCTGCTTCAGCAAGAGAGGGGCGTGGGCAGGTGCCAGGAACACCAGAGTTAAGAGAAACTGGGACTTCACACTGTCTCAGGAAGTGAGCTATTAACTGTCCAGTGTGGTCTGCTGGTGTATAGAAAATTTGAAAGGTCATCTCCTTCCCCAGTGTTAGGTACACTATTATGCATATATTGTGTACAACAACTTCCAAGGGCTATACTATCCTTTATTTCACATGATTTTTTTAATGTCCCTGTGAAGTAACTTGTATAGATGGAACTGTCATGGGTTTTTATATTTTTCCCAACTTATAAAGAAGAAACTGGAGATAAAATGGATGATATAAACTCTCTCAGGCCACACAGCTGACAAGTGATGGAGTCAGGACACAGTTCTGAGACGTTTTACTCCTGGTGCACGATGCTCCAGAATCTAAGTTAGCTCTGGTGACAAGAGAAAACAGGTTTTCAAAATGTCTGTCCCAGCTGAAGGTTCAAGAATATTTTACCTAGCTCCCAACTTCTAAATCTTACTACCCCTTTGTTCTCAAGAGGAAAGGACACCAGTCAACAAACAGAAGGTTTTAAACTGGACAGCTACATATAAAAGAATGAAATTAGAACATTCCCTAACACCATACAAAAAAATAAACTCAAAATGCATTAGAGACCTAAATGTAAGGCCAGAAACTATTAAATTCTTACAGGAAAACATAGGCAGAACACTCTATGACATAAATCTCACCAAGAGCCTTTTTGACCCACCTCCTAGAGAAATGGAAGTAAAAACAAAAATAAACAAATGGGACCTAATGAAACTTAAAAGTTCTTGCACAGCAAAGGAAATCATAAACAAGACAAAAAGACAACCCTCAGAATGGGAGAAAATATTTGCAAATTAAGCAACTGACAAAGGATTAATCTCCAAAATTTACAAGCAGCTCGTGTAGCTCAATATCAAAAAAAAAAAAACAACCCAATCCAAAAATGGGCAGAAGACCTAAATAGACATTTCTCCAAAGAAGATATACAGATTGCCACCAAACACATGAAAGAATGCTCAACATCACTAATCATGAGAGAAATGCAAATCAAAACTACAATGAGGTATCTCCTAACACAAGTCAGAATGGCCATCATCAAAAAATCTACAAACAATAAATGCTGGAGAGGGTGTGGAGAAAAGGGAACCCTCTTGCACTATAGGTGGGAATGTAAATTGATACAGTCACTATGGAGAACAGTATGGAGGTTCCTTAAAAAATGAAAAATAGAACTACCATACGACACAGCAATCCCACTACTGGGCATAAACCCTGAGAAAACCATAATTCAAAAAGAGTCATGTACCACAATGATCATTGCAGCTCTATTTACAATAGCCAGGACATGGAAGCAACCCAAGTGTCCATCAGCAGATGAATGGATAAAGCAGATGTGTCACATATATACAATGGAATATTACTCAGCCATAAAAAGAAACGAAATTGAGTTATTTGTAGTGACGTGGATGGACCTAGAGTCTGTCATACAGAGTGAAGTAAGTCAGAAAGAGAAAAAAAAATACCGTATGCTAACACATAAATATGGAATCTAAAAAAAAAATGGTCATGAAGAACCTAGGGGCAAGATGGGAATAAAGATGCAGACCTACTAGAGAATGGACTTGAGGATATGGGGAGGGGGAAGGGTAAGCTGGGACAAAGTGAGAGAGTGGCATGGACATATATACACTACCAAATGTAAAATAGATAGCTAGTGGGAAGCAGCTGCATAGCACAGGGAGATCAGCTCGGTGCTTTGTGACCACCTAGAGGGATGGGATAGGGAGGGTGGGAGGGAGACGCAGGAGGGAAGAGATATGGGGATATATGTATATGTATAACTGATTCACTTTGTTATAAAGCAGAAACTAACACACCATTGTATAGCAATTATACTCCAATAAAGATGTTAAAAAAAACACAAAAAACAGAAGACTTATTTCTGGTCAGGATTAACTAAGTGGCAAAGAGTGAAGTTAGCTCCCCAGAAACCGGCACCACCGTTTCCATTAGGAACTTACTGAGTTCCTTTCTGGGTGCTGTCGCACACGACAAGGGTTACAGGAGCCTCACCCACCTCCAGGAGCAAACGTTTGGACCACATCTTTGAGCAAGCCGCTCTTCATGTCTGTCTTTACCACTGATTCTTTCCTGAAAGTCACTGGTCAGGAGAAAGTGATTTCACCATTTACTCTAAGGAACAGTGGAAAAGGTGTTCAAGTCTGCCTTCCTGTTCTCAAGTCCATAGTTACCTTATTGCCACCAGGTTCACTCAAAAAGGAAAAACAAAATAAGGGAAAGAAATCTTCATTTCTTCTTCCATAGAAAACAGAAGATTGAATTTGAAAAATCATTTAAGATTTGTCTTATGTAAAAGATAAGAGGAAAACGTTACCGAGGCAGGGGATAGAAAAACATTGTACTGTTGTACAATGTGCTTTTAAGAACACATTTTTAAAATATGGAATATTGAGCATTCAGAGTTTGGGAAAAAATGTAATAATTGGGAAGAAATGAGAATCTTCTCTTTTACTTTCTATTTTTAACTGTAGGTACTTGATCTTCTCCAAAACCATAGAGGGAAAGTCTCTAAATTACCCACACTAGTGAGGTTGTTTGTGGCATCTAGACGTGACTTAGCGTACCTACCCTGCAGACATTACCTATCCATCTCTCACTCCTTACTCAGGCCTGATTCTGTACTCTGGCATTAGTAGAAAGCCATTTTAACAGTGGACTTGCATATAGAACTACCCATGTGATACCACACTTGTAATTCTAGTGCTGTCCCAGCACAAACACAGTACATCCAAAATGAGCTCTTGGCCTCTGGTCCCCACATTCCCCACCCTTCAAATAACAGGCTTCTCCCGGGTCTCTTCCACCCACGCCGTCGCCCAGGTCAAGGGCTCATCCTTGTTTCCTTCTCTCCCCCACCCCTGACTTCCCACACACCACCATATCCCATTTGTTCTCCTATCAACATGTTTTCAATCTGCCTCCTCCCAACTCTGCTGTCACCGCCATTGTTCAAGCCACCACCCTCTGTCACCCTGACTGATGCCACAGTCTCCCAGGTGGTCTCTCTGCCCCAGTTTCACCTTCCAAATTCATCATCCACAAAATAGCCTGGGGAATCCCTCTTCACTGTAAGTCAGTTCACATCACTCTCCTGGAATAAAGGTCTACCTGCCTACCATGGTACCCAAGAGTCACTACTGCCTGTACCTCCCACCCCTCTGACACGGTTACCAGGCCCATGTCACACGTCTTCTTCCTGCTCCTTGAAGTTCTCTTCCACCCTGGGGCCTGTGAACTTGCTTCCCTCCTGCCCTTTGCATCCCTAAAAACTCTGAACAGCAGGCTTGTTCTTTCTTCAGTGTTGACTCAGACGTCACCTGTCCGGAGAAGCCTCCCCTTACTAACCTGTCCTAAAGTAGAGCCTTAACTACACCTCAATTCCACTCTGTAACATCACCCTGTTTATTCCCTTTGGTGTGATAATCAGGCTCTATAAACAGTTTGTGTATTTGTCTGCTTACTTAGTCACCAGTGTCTACTCCATGAGGGCAGGGACTTTATCTATCATTTTTATTTCTGTGACCCCAGGTCCTGGCTCTGTGACCAACATGTAGGAAGTGTTCATTATGTATCACTAAATAAATAAATGGATCAAGATCTGAATAAAGAAATAAAAAATACTATGGTTTTCTATAGACTTACATAACTTCTGAATGTTAGGTATGTAATTGACCTCAAAGATTATCTGGCCTAAATCCTCATGTTTTAAATAGATGGGAAAACTGAAGATCAAGGAAGAAAGCTCTAGACTACATATATACTGGCGACCTCTGGCACCTAATGACCCTCTCGATATTGTTCTCTTGTATTATAACGCTTACCTAGTGTTTCTAATTAAGTGGACTCTTAATTAGAAAGTACTGTATACATAATACTAGCTAAATCTCACCTGATTAATAAATACGGTACCTATTGTTACAAATACTGGACTATTGAAAAGTCCTGTGGTCCCCTTCTCTTTTTTCTTTTCTTTCTTATAAACAAGAGTCCTTCAGTATATCCCAGCATCTCAGGTATCTGGTCCCCCCGAGGCTGTGCTGGGTTTCACAATTCCATGTCCCCTCTGCCTCCCCCACCCATTATATCTTTTTACCATTTTTTGTTTGTTTGTTTTGCGGTACACGGGCCTCTCACTGTTGTGGCCTCTCACGTTGCGGAGCACAGGCTCCGGACGCACAGGCTCAGCGGCCATGGCTCACGGGCCCAGCTGCTCCGCGGCATGTGGGATCCTCCCGGACCGGGGCATGAACCCGTGTCCCCTGCATTGGCAGGCGGACTCTCAACCACTGCGCCACCAGGGAAGCCCTTACCGGGTTTTTACATAATACACTACCAACTTCTTAATATAAATTAGAGGATATTCACCAGGTAGGGTTGCAATCAACTCATGGCTGATTCCCAAATGAACCAGTTTTCTAAGTAATTGGGAAAAAGCCATCATTTCTTCACATCTGTCCCTGGGGGCTGCTTGCAGTGAGGGCAGTTGAACATTCTTCTAATTGAACAGCAGAAACAAGCAGGGGGGCTGCTGTCTTGTATTGAACAGACTCTGCACACGTGCTTCACCCTTCCCTAGTGAGACCTGGTTATGTTTTCACCAGATTCTGAATTTTCATTCCAAAGGGCTTCATCCTTTTCACATAGTTCCCACTGCTCACAGACAGGCAAGATCAATAAAGATATAATCCTACAGACAGCAGCAAACACAAAAGTTCCTGATGAATTCCAATCCCGAAAGCCAGAGTCCAAACATGTTGTGACCTACTGGGAATTGGCTGTAAGCTGTCATCAGGCCCCAACATCTAAAACTTCCCCACAGACACAAGAGGTGGGGAAGCTGTACAGGAGCTTGGTTCCATCTGGCCAGGTGGCACGTGCAGACATAACTGCTGCCTTTTCCAGAGCTGTTCTAAGGCAGGAAAGAGGAGGAAGGAAGAAGGGAATCAACGTGCATCACAAATATTCTGGTGATGCTTGGAATGACCACTGCCCTTAATTCCTGTTGCTTTCTTCTTTAATTATTTTCATAACAACTTTGTTGAGATATAATTCACATAACATATTCATCCATTTCAAGTGTATGAGTCAGTGGATTTTAGTATATTCACAGAGTTGTCCAATCATCATCCCAATCCATTTTAGAACATTTTAATCACCCCCATCCAAAAGAAATCCTGTACCCTTTAGCAGTCATCCTCCAATCTCCACAAACTCCCTTCCCCCAGCCCTATATAATCACTAATCCACTTTCTTTCTCTATAGGTATGCCTATTCTGGACATTTCAGATAAATGAAATCATACAATATATCATCTTTTATAACTGGCTTCTTTCTTTTAGCACCATGTTTCCAAGGTCAATCCGTGTTGTAGCATGTATCAGCACTTCATTTCTTTTTGTTTCTGAATACTATTCCATTGGATGGATTCACCACATTTTATTTATCCATTCATCCATTTATATATGTATCCATTCATCAGGTGTACATTTGGGTAGTTTACACATTTTAGCTATTAGGGATAATGCTGCTGTAAACATTGTTGTATAAGCTTTTGTATGGACCTATGTTTTTATTTCTCTTGAGAATATGCATAGGAGTGGAATTGCTGAGTTATATGATAACTGTGTTTAAACTTTTGAGGAACTGCCAGACTTTTTTTTTGAAAGCAGTTGCACCATTTTACTTTCTCATTTATATAAGGATTCCAATTTCTCTACTTCCTCTCCAACAGTGGTCATTATCTCTCTTTTTTGTTATAGCCATCCTTGTGGGCATGAAGTGATATCTCATTATGGTTTTGGTTTGCATTTCCTTAATGATCAGTAATGTTGAGCATCTTTTCCTGTGCTTATTGACCAGTTATTTGTGTATCTTCCTTGGAGAAATGTCTATTCAGATTCTTTGGTCATTTAAAAATTGGGTTATGTGTCTTGACATTAAGAGTTATAAGAATTCTTTCCCTGAGCTTTCTTGCTAATGATTTTAGATGGCAATTTAGAAAGTTAAATGTATATTTCACAACATTAAAAATCATTGGAACAAAATAAATTCTACTTTCTCCAAGAAAATGAAAACATCTATTTATAACTTTTCTCATCTCCTACAAGCTCACAGATTCCTACTGGCCCATATGTATATCACACATTGAATCCTGTGCATGGTCATTTGTCATATTAGTAAATGGGCAAGACTTTGGGTGAATGGTCCATTTGTTTAACTCCACTAATCCAAAGAATAGAAAATATTAGAACTCTACAGAACCATCTGAATTGTCCACTAATTAGTCCTGAGGCAAATTTGAAGTCATATCCATTTGAGATAGGTACAGTAAAAAAGAGCAATAAACATCACTGCCTGTAGCAAGTGCCCATTGAATGTTGGTTGAAGGAATACAACGCACATAAGGCCTTTGTGGAGCATTGGGTTTTAAGTACATGGCTTTGTTTATTTAGAAAAGAAGATGAAGGGAAAGACTTAATTCCTTCTTGGTCAAAGAACTGTCGATCATCTGAAGCCAAAGCCAATAACCCTAATGTCTTGATGGCCCTGATGCTTTTCCAAATTTGGACAAGGAGGGAAGCTCATTTGCAGATTGATAACCCTATCTGCAAATGGGTCCATTTCCCAGGGCAGGTCATAATATATACATGAGATGGTTTTTATCTACTTCTGGGAAGATAAACAGATCTGAGTTGTTTGTGATTATCAGATCAACTGCTTACTCACAGATCTAGAAGGATCTTTAAAGTCATTCAGGCAGCAATTCCATTGCCCTTGCCTTTAGCAGGAACTCTCTGAAGATTAACTCATTCCTTGCATTTCTTTTGTTTCTGCTCCCTGTTGCCTGCTCTGTGGTCCTTTCTTGGTTATATTCAGTTATAAATATTAAAAAGGGACAAGTCTTCAGTTTATGCAACATATTCGTTGTTTAATTGCAGGCAAGTTACTTAACCTGAGTCTGCTTCCTCTTGTACAGATCTGAGATGCTAAGGACAACATGCTGTTCCCCTCCCTTCCAGTGTGGTTGTGAATCTCAATGCAGATGATAGACAAAGTTCCTTTCAAAGTGAGAAACTGAAAACAAATATTAGTTGTGGCTGTTCTAACTGTTGGGTGACCTCAAATCAACAGATTAGTTGATTCTGCTTTTTATTTTTTTCCTTCATAGCTCTTGATAAAATGACATTTGTTAAGAATATTAAACAAATAACTAAAATAAAAGTTGGAGATAAATTGCATTTTTTTGTCCTGTTTTTTTTTTTTTTTTTTTGTGGTACATGGGCCTCTCACTATTGTGACCTCTCCTGTTGCAGAGCACAGGCTCCGGACGCGCAGGCTCAGCGGCCATGGCTCACGGGCCCAGCCGCTCCACCGCGGCATGTGGGATCTTCCCGGACTGGGGCACGAACCCGTGTTCCCTGTATCGGCAGGCAGACTCTCAACAACTGTGCCACCAGGGAAGCCCTGTCCTGATTTCTTTACTGTTAACACAGAACATAAGAAAATTTGAGGGAACATGACTCTATGGATACATAGCTATTGTTTAACCTGACCCAAAAGAATGGAGGAAAATGTTCTTGCTGATGGTGGTCCTTGAGGAGGTGGCAATATAAAGGGCCTACTTCAGCATCCTCTAGGAGGCACATGATAGAACCTGTCTCTTTCCAACTTCCAGTGGGTGGAACCAAGAATTCTGAACCTGTTTTTTCCAGGCCGGACTCCTTCCTCTTCTCAGCATTGTAAATGGAATAAAAAAAGGCAGCTCCTGAATGGGCTGGGTTCCTTGTTAGCTGGCCAAGAGAAGAAAGCCAAGAGATAAGTGAAATGTTCTGTCTTGAAGAAGTGATCTGGGCTTTGTTTAAGTCACTAATGAAGAGAAAATCTTAGATGATATCAAGCCAAACTGACCCAATTAAATCAAAGATAACTTTCAAAAAGCAGGAAGTAATTCCCAACTTGGAAACAAGCCAGAAAAGAGAGATTGTTTCCATTTATTCCACTAGAAATGCCACAGGAGTTGAATGACCACAAAGACCATATTTTCCAGGAAATGAAAACCACTGATGGGAATTATTTTGGTAATTCAAATACTTTCTTTCATGATAAACACCTGCTCCTTTTGGAAACAGACTTAATGATCATGTTTATCCATTTATATTTGTATACTGCTGACCTCACTGACAGCACTCAATAAATAATAAATAATGATAATAATAATCCTGATCCAAAGTCTACAGGAGGAAGAAGTGAGACCCAAAGTTTTATTGTTGGCATATCCTGTAAAAATCGATCTGGCTCTTTAAATAGAAGAAGTGCCTTGAGGTAAAGATAATCTATTGATTTATGGTTCAAAGAAAATGTAATTTTAAGAATTACCATAATAACAACAATAATCAATGTTCTATATGGCCCATAACAAAAAAAGAAAGAAAGAAAAAATAAAACAACACCCAGAATAATGAAAGTTATTATTCTAGGAAAAGAGGAAGATTTCATGAGTACTTTTAAACTACTAGATTCAGAAACAAGATTTGTCCCAGGTATAAATGTCTACTTCTGTTTGCTCCTTGAGGAGGCAGGTTGCCCAGCTCAGTGAGGAGAGGAGCTAATACACCTTCATCCAGCTCTCTTGGTCCATCCACACCTAACACCTTCTGCCAGTTGAAGCTCATGTCCACTGTTATCGATAGTGACCACCCTGGATAAACTTCCGGCCACATCTTCCCAGAATGACGAGATTATAATGAGTTAGAACCTTCTGACTCCTCCACATTAATCCAGCCTTCATTTTGCCTCCTCAAGTAGGTTCAGAAAACACAAAAGGTCCCCTCTCAAGATCCTTCAGTGATTCCATATTCCCGGCTATGGAATGAAATTCAAAATCTGTACCGATGACCTGTCCCCCCCTTAGCTTGCCAGCTTCACATCCCAATGCATTTTCTCGCGGAATCTTCTTCCACTGACTCACTCATAACAACCCTACACTCCACAGCTCACCTGTGTCTGTGGCTTGGCTCAGGCTGATTCCTGTGGGGAATTCACTTCACTACCTGCCCAGGCAGATGCGTCTTTAAGGTGAGGTTCAAATGCCAGCTCCTTCATGAAGCCTTTCATTGCTCCTTTATTTAGTGTTGCTTCCTGACTCCTTTGTATCCCAGTGGAATCATAATTGTAGCATTTTTATAACATGTTTTAGTTTTTGTTTGTATAAAATTAAATGTATTCACAGTTCTCCCCTAGAAGTTTGTAAGACTCCAGTGTGCATGTGTTTTGCATGTAGTAGGTGCTTCTTACAGACCTACTGAATTCCATGGCTACAGTGAGGAGGACACCCATAAGGAAAAGTGCTAGTATCTTCAAATTTTATGATGATGCCTTTTAGAAAAACCCTGAGCATGTTATTATTTAGTTTCATCCTGTTAATCAACAATCATTTCTCAAATATGTAAAAGTCTCCTCATGAATTGTTCATGGCACGTAGTAGGTGATCAGTAAATGCTCCTTTGAAAGGCCATCACTAAAGTGGGGTGAGTGCCCCTGAACAAAGATGCTGGCGTCCTCAACACATACCATCTGTGCCCTCTGCAAAATCTGTCTGTCCTCACTCACCCCACCCTCACCTTGACAAACTTTTCTGTAATACACTGAAGTTCTTCTGGATTCTATTTCCAGCACTCATTATTGCACCCAATCAAGTGCCACTGACAAAATCAATGGTTATGTTCTGTCATCAACCACACAGTTAACAAAACATCTCCAACGTATCCATATAGGATTAAATTAGTATGGGAAGAAGAAGTATAGGATTAAAAGTTATCATGAAAACCGTCTTTACCTCCAAAAGGATGACATTTTCTACCATTTATTAAAATTGCCTACTCGTGCATCTTTATCTTCCCTTTAGATTATAAACTCTATGAGGACAGGGGCTACATCTGTTGTCTGCATCGTCATATTTTTCAGCACCAAGCAGAGTCTTGATACATAGTATATGCTCAATAGATATATTACATGAATGAAGTATATTGTCAGATTAAATTAGCAATGGCCCCCTAGGGGTGGCACAATTATAAGCCAAAATACTTCTTTTATCTCTCTAAGTTGAAGCAATCCCAAAGACTTCCTTGAGCTTCAGTGATCAGACCATATAAATTTAAGGCAGTGATTTGTGACTTTAAATTTACTTGCTAGCTAGAAAGTTTAGTTTTCAAATATTCATGGGCTGCTTTTATCAGTGTACACCTGTGTCTTAGCAAATTGAAGAAAGAACTAAATAGGATCAGGGAAAATAATCGTATGAGGAACAAGGGGATTTGACTAATTCTTTGTAATGACTTTGGGGTTTACTGCACCATGTGTGGAACTTCCTGAATTCCCCAAATCGATTCTGCCCCTGAGCCTCACAGGGTGTGATTCATGGATTTCTTAACCACCTCATGGTTTTAATATCAGCCTAATGCATCCATTCAGGCAACTTCTCACTCTGACTCCTTATCTCTCCTCCGTGGGGACTCCAATGACTGGGCTTCCACCCTCCACCCAACAATTCTTCCAGAGGCTCCTGGAAATACTCTTGCATGCTAATCTTTGCAAAGATGGCAAGGCAGAATCTAATCCTTGGTGAAGGCTATTTTCTAACTTTCTTGCCGAGCAGACTTTCTTGAGCCAGAGGGGAGAGCATGGTAACCTAAGCACCAACTCTGAAAAGCCTCCATTGCCTGGAACCAGACTTTCAGGTAAAAATACTTTGCCCCTTAGTAGCACTGCTCACTGAAAGATATATTGACAATCAAATATCATTTCCTCCTGTTCATGAAAAGCCCAGAATACAGTAATGGAAGAAGAGGGCAATGTTGGCAAGGAGAGTGAAGAACAATGGGGTCCCTTCCAGGGCTGCAGCAAATAAAAGAAAAACAAGTTTGTGAGCCAAGACGCATGGTCACTTGCCCAGTTACACTGTGTGTGTGTGGGGGGATTCATAACCAAGGAGCTTCTGAAATACTAAAGGACTATTTATTTACATGCCTGAGGCCTAAGGACCTGTAACTGCAGTGACCCCGAAGGCTTCCTGGAAGCAGGCATGATTCTGTGTGCAATGTGACATTACTCAGAGACATGGCATCTCGCCCTTTCCAATCAAGACAGGCTGCAGGGACCACACAGCCAAGGAAGCCAGTCAACTGGTGATGACTTGCCTTGAGTGTGTCATCTTGATGCAAATCAGATGCTACCAGAAATGTGCTGTCTTACATTAAATTGAGTTCAGTTTTTCCCACAGTGGAAGTTGGAATCCATCTTCTACACAATATTTTACACTCATTACAAACAAGATAGCATTTTGGCAGAAGGATTTTGCCCCGCCAGAGGACCTTTCCCCTTACTGGCCTCCTAAGTGATGCCATCGGGGTATAAGGGATCCTTGGAATCTTGCTCCATGAGAGCTGAAAGGGTTTAGAGGTGTAAAAAAACTATAACTTCTAGAGTGATGATATATTGCTCCTTTATCTAGGAAAGGATAAGTTCTTTGGTAAAAGGTCATTAGACTTTCAGCTGTTCACTGACATTTCAGAGCTCTGTGCCACATTCGGTGCCTGGTACCTGCCTAACAAACATCCCAGTGTCACGTTTGTTAGGCAGGAGAGCCACCGTTAATACCAAGCCCACTAGTGCAGACTCACCTCCACACCTTGCTGCTTCTTGGGAGCGACTCCAGCCTGGAAATGCCAAGAAAATAAGCCATTCGCTGCAATTAGATGAGAACAGCTAACTGCAGGAGTGAGCCAGTCTGTAGGTGGGCTGTGGGGCTCTTCCGTCTGTTAGGCTCATGCACGGCGCTCATGGCAATGGATTCCGGGTCAATAACCACACAGCTGCAGTGGGTACTGATCTAGCAAGAGCATGAGGTCTGCTCTTTCAAAAGCCCCTGTGTGAGTTGACTTCACTGATCCCTGGCTTAAGTGGGGCAGGCATGATGTGAGTGGGTTGCCTCACAAAGCAGCTCTCGGTCACAGGCAGGTGAGAAAGGAGAACAGGGATCTTTTGCGGGAAGCCAAGGCCTTAGCATAGCCTACAGAGGTGCGTAAGCTGGACCCTGAAGGGATTTCCTCCTGCAGGCTTCATGGCACAGTTGCAGGGCCTACACCAAAACACCCTTTTCACCCCACACACACGGCACACGGCAGCTGCTCCTTCCCCTCCCGAGAAGGGAGCCACACTTTTTATACCAGTAGAAAAATGAAGGAAATTGGCATTTTTCAACTTTCCTGGAACAAATGAAAAATCACTTGAATATCTTTCCAGAATGAGTTCAAAAGATTTCTGTCTTGTTCAATAATCTGTATATTGATGGGAATGATGAAACTGTTTAACCCCTATTCTCTTTCGATTATTACAGATCCTTGGATGATAACTTAAAAACTCAGCAGGGAGGTGTGTTGTAAAAGCAGTATGTGTGCAAAATCCTCAAGAGTTTTAGAGCATTCTCCCAAGCCCTGAGTTTAAGAAGTGAAAAGACTGTTTAAAAGGTAAATCTGATCACAGATTTACTTTAGTTTACCTAGTAGGGGTATTACAGCTAAGTATGGGAGGACCTTCAAGATGGCAGAGGAGTGAGACGTGGAGATCGCCCTCCTCCCCACAAATACATTAGAAATACATCTATACATGGAACAACTCCTACAGAACACCCACTGAACGCTGGCAGGAGACCTCAGACCTCCCAAAAGGCAAGAAACTCCCCACGTACCTGGGTAGGGCAAAAGAAAAATGAATAAACAGAGACAAAAGAATAGGGACGGGACCTGCACCAGTGGGAGGGAGCCGTGAAGGAGGAAAGGTTTCCACACACTAGAAGCCCCTTCGCGGGCGGAGACTGCGGGTGGTGGAGGGGGAAGCTTCGGAGTAGCGGAGGAGAGCACAGCAACAGGGGTGTGGAGGGCAAAGTGGAGAGATTCCCGCACAGAGGATCGGTGCCGACCGGCACTCACCAGCCCGAGAGGCTTGTCTGCTCACCCGCCAGGGCGGGCGGGGCTGGGAGCTGAGGCTCGGGCATCGGTCGGAGCGCAGGGAGAGGACTGGGGTTGGCGGCATGAACACAGCCTGAAGGGGTTAGTGCGCCACGGCTGGCCGGGAGGGAATCCAGGAAAAAGTCTGGACCTGCCTAAGAGGCAAGAGACCATTATTTTGGGGTGCACGAGGAGAGGAGATTCAGAGCAGCGCCTAAACAAGCTCCAGAGACAGGCACAAGCCGTGGCGATCAGCGCAAACCCCAGAGACGGGCATGAGATGCTAAGGCTGCTGCTGCTGCCACCAAGAAGCCTGTGTGCAAGCACAGGTCACTATCCACACCTCCCCTCCCGGGAGCCTGTGCAGCCCGCCACTGCCAGGGTCCTGGAATCCAGGGACAACTTCCTCAGGAGAACGCACGGCACACCTCAGGCTGGTGCAACATCACGCTGGCCTCTGCCGCCACAGGCTCACCCCGCATCCGTACCCCTCCCTCCCCCAGGCCTGAGTAAGCCAGAGCCCCTTAATCAGCCGCTTCTTTAACCCCCTCCTGTCTGGGCAAAGAACAGACACCAGAGGGTGACCTCCATACAGAGGCAGGGCCAGATCCAAAGCTGAACCCCAGGAGCTGTGCGAACAAAGAAGAGAAAGGGAAATCTCTCCCAGCAGCCTCAGGAGCAGCGGATTAAATCTCCACAATCACCTTGATGTACCCTTCACCTGTGGAATACCTGCATACACAATAAATCATCCCAAAATTGAGACAGTGGACTTTGGGAGCAACTGTAGACTTGGGGTTTGCTGTATGCGACTAACTAGTTCCTGATTTTTATGTTTATTTTAGTATAGTTTTTAGTGCTTGTTATCAGTGGTGGATTTGTTTATTGGTTTGGTTGCTCTCTTCTTTTTTTATTAATTACTTTTTGAAAAATTTTAATTTATTTTCTATTTTAATAACTTTATTTTATTCTTCCTTTCTTCTTTTTCCTCTCTTTTCTTCTGATCCGTGTTGCTGACAGGGTCTTGCTGGTGCAGGTGGATGGCAGGCCTGAGCCTCTGAGGTGGGAGAGCTGAGTTCAAGACATGGAACACCAGAGACCTCCCAGCCCCACATAACATCAATCAGCAAAAGCTCTCCCAGAGATCTTCATCTCAACACTAAGACCCAGCTCCATGCAATGACAAGCAAGCTCCAATGCTGGACACCCCATGCCAAACAACTAGCAACACAGGAACACAACACCACCCATTAGCAGAGAGGCTGCCTAAAATCATAATAAGGTCGCAGACACCCCAAAATACCACCAGATGCAGCACTGCGCACCAGAAAGACAAGATCCAGCCCAACCCACCAAAACACAGGCACCAGTCCCCTCCACTAGGAAGCTTACCCAAGCCACTGAACCAAACTTACCCACTGGGCACAGACACCAAAAACAATAGGAACAGTGTACCAGCAGCCTGCGAAAAAGAGACCCCAAACACAGTAAGTTAAGCAAAATGAGAAGAGAGAGAAATACACAGGAGATGAAGGAGAAAGGTAAAAACCCACCAGACTGAACAAATAAAGAGGAAATAGGCAGTCTACCTGAAAAACAATTCAGAGTAATGAAGGAAAGATGATCCAAAATCTTGGAAATAGAAGGAGAAAATAAAAGAAACGTTTAACAAGGACCTAGAAGAAGTAAAGAGCAAACAAACAATGATGAACAACACAATAAATGAAATAAAAAATCTCTAGAAGGAATCAATAGCAGAATAACTGAGGCATAAGAACGGATAAGTGAGCTGGAAGATAAAATAGTAGAAATAACTACTGCAGAGCAGAATAAAGAAAAAAGAATGAAAAGAATTAAAGATAGTCTCAGAGACTTCTGGGACAACATTAAATGCACCAACATTCAAATTATAGGGGTCCCAGAAGAAGAAGAGGAAAAGAAAGGGACTGAGAAAATATTAGAAGAGATAAGAGTTGAAAACTTCCCTAATAAGGGAAAAGAAATAGTCAATCAAGTCAGGGAGAGCAGAGAGTCCCATACAGGATAAATTCAAGGAGAAACACGCCAAGGCACATATTAATCAAACTATCATAAGTTAAATACAAAGAAAAAAATATTAAAAGCAGCAAGGGAAAAGCAACGAATAACACACAAGGGAATCCCCATAAGGTTAACAGCTGATCTTTCAGCATAAACTCTGCAAGCCAGAAGGGAGTGGCAGGACATAATTAAAGTGATGGAATTGAAGAACCTACAACCATGATTACTCTACCCAGCAAGGATCTCCTTCAGATTCGATGGAGAAATTAAAACCTTTACAGGCAAGCAATAGCTAAGAGAATTCAGCACCACCAAACCACTTTACAACAAATGCTAAAGTAACTTCTCTAGGCAGGAAACACAAGAGAAGGAAAAGACCTACAATAACAAACCCAAAACAATTAAGATAATGGTATTAGGAATATACATATCGATAATTACTTCAAATGTAAATGGATTAAATGCTCCAACCAAAAGACAAAGACTGGCTGAATGGATATAAAAACTAGACCCCTATATATGCTGTCTACAAGAGACCCACTTCAGACCTAGAGACATACAGACTGAAAGTGAGGGGATGGAAAAAGACATCCCATGCAAATGGAAATCAAAACAAAGCTGGTGTAGCAATTCTCATATCAGACAAAACAGACTTTAAAATAAAGATTATTACAAGAGACAAAGAAGGACACTACATAATGATCAAGGGATCGATCCAAGAAGAAGATATAACAATTGTAAATATTTATGCACCCAACATAGGAGCACCTCAATACATAAGGCAAATGTTACCAGCCATAAAAGGGGAAATTGACAGTAACACAATCATAGTAGGGAACTTTGACACCCCCCTTTCACCAATGGACAGATACTCCAAAATGAAAATAAATAAGGAAACACAAGCTTTAAATGATACATTAAACAACATGAACTTAATTGATATCTATAGGACATTCCATCCAAGAAAACCAGAATATACTTTCTTCTCAAGCACTCATGGAACATTCTCCAGGATAGATCATATCTTGGGTCACAAATCAAGCCTTGGGAAATTTAAGAAAATTGAAATTGTATCAAGTATCTTTTCTGACCACAATGCTATGAGACTAGATATCAACTACAGGAAAAAAATTGCAAAAAAAGAAACACATGGAGGCTAAAAAATATGCTGCTAAATAACCAAGAGATCACTAAAGAAATCAAAGAGGAAATTAAAAAATACCTAGAAACAAATGACAATGAAAATACAATGACCCAAAACCTGTGGGATGCAGCCAAAGCAGTTCTAAGAGGGAAGTTGATAGCAATACAATCCTACCTTAAAAAACAAGAAACATCTCAAATAAACAATCTAACCTTACACCTAAAGCAATTAGAGAAAGAAGAACATAAAAACTCAAAAGGTAGCAGAAGGAAGGAAATCATAAAGATCAGATCAGAAATAAATGAAGAATAAATAAAGGAAACAATAGCAAAGATCAATAAAACTAAAAGCTGGTTCTTTGAGAAGATAAACAAAATTGATAAACCACTAGCCAGACTCATCAAGAAAAAAAGGGAGAAAACTCAAATCAATAGAATTAGAAATAAAAAAGGAGAAGTAACAACTGACACTGCAGAAATACAAAGGATCATGAGAGATTACTACTAGCAACTATATGCCAATAAAATGGACAACCTGGAGGAAATGGACAAATTCTTAGAGAAGCACAACCTTCGGAGACTGAACCAGGAAGAAACAGAAAATATAAACAGGCCACTCACAAGCACTGAAATTGAAACTGTGATTAAAAATCTTCCAACAAACAAAAGCCCAGGGCCAGATGGCTTCATAGGCGAATTCTATCAAACGTTTACAGAAGAAGAACTAACATCTATCCTTCTCAAACTCTTCCAAAATACAGCAGAGGGAGGTACACACCGAAACTCATTCTACGAAGCCACCATCACCCTGATACCAAAACCAGACAAAGATATCACAAAGAAAGATAACTACAGGCTAATATCACTGATGAACACAGATGCAAAAATCCTTCAACAAAATACTAACAAACTGAATCCAACAGCACATTAAAAGGATCATACATCATAATCAAGTGGGGTTTATCCCAGGAATGCAAGGATTCTTCAATATATGCAAACCAATCAATGTGATAAACCATTTTAACAAATTGAACGAGAAAAACCATATGATCATCTCAGTAGATGCAGAAAAATCTTTCAACAGAATTCAACACTCATTTATGATAAAAACTCTCTAGAGAGTAGGCACAGAGGGAACTTACCTCAACATAATAAAGGCCATATATGACAAAGCCACAGCCAACATTGTTCTCAGTGGTGAAAAACTGAAACCTTTCCACTAAGATCAGGAACAAGACAAGGTTACCCACCCTCACCACTATTATTCAACATAGTTTTGGAAGTTTTAGCCACAGCAATCAGAGAATAAAAAGAAATAAAAGGAATCCAAATCAGAAAAGAAGTAAAACTGTCACTTTTTGCAGATGACATGACAGTATACATAGAGAACCCTAATGGGTCACCTTATCTTTGATAAAGATGCTACCAGAAAACTACTAGAGCTAATCAATGAATTTGGTAAAGTAGCAGGATACAAAATTAATGCACAGAAATCTCTTGCATTCCTATACATTAATGATGAAAAATCTGAAAGAGAAATTAAGGAAACACTCCCAGTTACCATCGCAACAAAAAGAAAAAAATACCTAGGAATAAACCTACCTAAGGAGACAAAAGACCTGTATGCAGAAAACTAGAAGACACTGATGAAAGAAATTAAAGATGGTACAAACAGATGGAGAGATATACCATGTTCTTGGATTGGAAGAATCACCATTGTTAAAATGACTATACTACTCAAAGCAATCTACAGATTCAGTGCAGTCCCTACTAAGCTACCAATGGCATTTTTAATGGAACTAGAACAAAACATTTCACAATTTGTATGGAAACACAAAAGAGCCCAAATAGCCAAAGCAATCTTGAGAAAGAAAAACGGAGCTGTAGGAATCAGGCTCCCTGACTTCAGACTATACTACAAAGCTACAGTAATCAAGACAGTATGGTACTGGCACAAAAACAGAGATATAGATCAATGGAACAGGATAGAAAGCCCAGAGATAAACCCACGAACATATGGTCACCTTATCTTTGATAAAGGAGGCAAGAATATACAATGGAGAAAAGAATGCCTCTTGAATAAGTGGTGCTGGAAAAACTGGACAGCTACATGTAAAGGAATGAAATTATAACATTTCTGAACACGAAACACAAATATAAATTCAAAATGGATTAAAGAGCTACATGTAAGGCCAGAAACTATCAAACTGTTAGAGGAAAACGTAGGCAGAACACTCCATGCCATAAATCACAGCAAGATCCTTTTTGACCCACCTCCTAGAGAAATGGAAATAAAAACAAAAATAAACAAATGAGACCTAATGAAACTTGAAAGCTTTTGCACAGCAAAGGAAATCATAAACAAGACAAAAAGACAACCCTCTGAATGGGAGAAAATATTTGCAAATGAAGAAACCGACAAAGGATTACTCTCCAAAATTTACAAGCAGCTCATGCAGCTCAATATCAAAAAAACAAACAACTCAATCCAAAAATGGGCAGAAGACCTAAATAAACATTCCTCCAAAGATGATATATAGATCACCAACAAACACATGAAAGGATGCTCAACATCACTAATCATGAGAGAAATGCAAATCAAAACTACAATGAGGTATCACCTCACACTGGCCAGAATGGCCATCATCAGAAAACCCTATAAACAATAAATGCTGGAGAGGGTGTGGAGAAAAGGGGACCCTTTTGCACTATTGGTGGGAATGTAAATTGATATAGCCACTATGGAAAACGGTATGGAGGTTCCTTAGAAACCTAAAAATAGAGCTACCATATGGCCCAGCAATCCCACAACTGGGCATATACCCTGAGAAAACCATTATTCAAAAAGAGTCATGTACCACAATGATCATTGCAGCTCTATTTACAATAGCCAGGACATGGAAACAACCTAAGTGTCTATCAACAGATGAATGGATAAAGGAGATGTGTCACATATATACAATGGAATATTACTCAACCATAAAGAGAAACAAAATTGAGTTATTTGTAGTGAGGTGGATGGACCTAGAGCCTGTCATACAGAGTGAAGTAAGTCAGAAAGAGAAAAACAAATACTGTATGCTAACATATATATGGAATCTACAAAAAAAATGGTTCTGAAGAACCTAGAGGCAGGACAGGAATGAAGTTGCAGACATAGAGAATGGACTTGAGGACATGGGGAGGGGGAAGGGTAAGCTGGCATGAAGTGAGAGAGTGGCATGGAGATATATACACTACCAAACTTAAAATAGATAGCTAATGGGAAGCAGTCACATAGCACAGGGAGATTAGCTTGGTGCTTTGTGACCACTTAGAGGGGTGGGATAGGGAGGATGGGAGGGAAGGAGACGCAAGAGGGAGGAGATATGGGGATATATGTATATATAGCTGGTTCACTTTGTTATACAGCTGAAACTAACACACCATTGTAAAGCAATTATACTCCAATAAAGATGTTAAAAAAAAGCTAACATATGTATATGTATAAATGATTCACTTTGTTATAAAGTAGAAACTAACACACCATTGTAAAGCAATTATACTACAATAAAGATGTAAAAAAAAAAAAAAAGAAAGCTAAGTATGAAAGTGAAGTGTGAAAACAAATAAGACTCTCACTCCTCTGAGACTGGATCTGCGGACAGCACATCAGAGAGGCCCGTGCACACCAGGAATACTGGGAACATAACACGCTGAGCCGAGAAGGGCCCCACCCCAGGTTCTGGATGGAGGCAAAGATGGGCAGTGTCAAGAGAGACAGCACGGTTGCCCTCGAGTAAGCACAGAGGTCTCATGTAAATGTGGAATCACATTTATTTTATGTGGCCTCCGGGGTAGAGCTAACATTAGTGGGTGGTCTTCCCTGGGAGATGGTGGAATTGCAGCAGAAGTGGCCCATTCCCAAAGCCATGTCTACTAAAGCAGCAGAGATGTCCTCAGGGACGTTCAGACAGAGGCCACTGGAGGACTTGATGGGACAGCTGTAGAAGACATGCACGTTGGATCTGGGGCACATCAAAGATGAGCTGTAAGTTTTATTCTAATAACAACAGTATGTGAGTCTCTGAAATTCATCTCTTTTTATCTTAAAATAGCTTATATTTTTATTTAAACTCAAGGAATTTAAATAAAGAAACTACTCCCCCATACACAATGTACAAACAACATGATGGATAGGAAAACAGCAGGATGTCTTTCTCAGAGAAAAAAATAATGCATCTAAAAATGGAGAAGAGAAAAAAATCTTAAGCTGGGTACTTGAAAAGAACAGGAGGCTCTAGTTCATACAGTTTGGGGCACACCTAAGTCTTGAAGCACAGAAGAAATTCAGGAAAAGAACGAGAGTATCTTGACCTTGTGCAGGAGGTTGTGGGAGGGGAGGTGAGAGAGAGGATTTTTAGCAGAATTCTTTAGAAGATCTGAGGACAGTTTCTTGCTTAAAATTAGCTCTGGGGGAAAACAAAGAGAGAAGAGTTTATTTCTATTTGTTGCCTTTAAACATTATCTTTGCTTCCATTATTGTTTTACAAAGAATCAATTTTTTTCTTATTTTTAGTTTTAAGAGAATTCTTTTTTACAATAGGAAGGTTCACAGGTCATTGCTCCAACACAGACCCATGACTCTCCTGTCACCTAGTGATGGAAATCCGATAACACAGAGGAGACGGAAACAGCTAGCCAGACACACGAGCTCAACAAATTGACTCTGCCTCTAAGACAGTAGAGAAAATAAATGCCACAGCAATTTCAAGTTGATTTCAAGAAACCCTGGCTCTCCTTACACATGTTCATCCTTCCCAAGTGTCTCACAAAGTATAGAAAGTCTAAGCTGCTTTTTTTTAAATTAACATATCCAGCACTTCTAAGGCATACGTTTTTTTCCTTAAATTTTTTTTTAATTTAAATATTTTTAAATTGAAGTATAGTTGATTTACAATATTGTGTTAGTTTCAGGTGTATAGCACAGTGATTCCGTTTTGAATATATATATATATATATATATATATATATATATATATATATATATATATATATATATATATATATATATATATATATATTCATTGCAGCACTATTCACAGTAGCCAAGACATGGAAGCAACTGAAATGTCCATCAACAGATGAAGAGATAAAAAATATGTGGTATATATATTAATAAAATGAATGAAATAATGCCATTTGTAGCAACATGGATGGACCTAGAGATTATCATATTAAGTGAAGTAAGTCAGAAAGAGAGAGACAAATATCATATGATATCACTTATATGCAGAATCTTAAAAAATGATACAAATGAACTTATTTACAAAACAGAAAGAAACTCACAAAGTCCAAGCTGCTTTTAATTGCAGGTTTGAAACACTGTTTTTTACCAACACCTTAATTTCACCTAAAGTCCTCAGTTCTTAATTAATGCTGACTACTAACCAGTTTATCTCTTGTCTTTTTTGAGAAGAAGGAAAAAAAAATGCTCTAGCTAGGAAAACAGTTTCCAAGAAGGCAAGGCCCCTATATTTCTTGTTTATCATTAAGTCCCCACACTTAGTAAAAATCTAACATCCAGTAGATTTATAGATAAACCTATATTTTTTATAAATAAAAATTATTTCTGAAATTAAAGAATAAAGAGACTCCATCTCTGCCCTGACTCTGGAGAGCCCTCTGAAAAGCTGAGTCCTGTCCAGTCTGGACCCAGCCCATCTTTCTGGCCTTCTTGGTGCTCTGTCCAGTGCACACCCTGCCCTCCCTCCATGCCGAGTTCCTCTTTGCTGCTCAGACAAGCTCTACCTCCCACAGCCTGTACACCTGCTCCCATCTGCATGGAAAGCCCGACGTGCCTGCTGACTCCTACTCATGCCTCAAGACCAGCTCGAGAACCTCTCAAAGACATTGTCCATGACTACTGCAAGGAAAGCCCCTCCCTCTTCCTAACCCCATAGGACTCTAGGTGTGTCGTGCGTGCACGGGTTTGCACGTGGGTCTGTAGTTACTCTCAAGTGCCTGTCTCCCTAAGGAGAGGCCGTGGCTTATTTGGAGGCACACGGGAGCAGTTTTATAGATGTTCACTATACAAACTTTTTCCTGCTGCTATCTCTTGTTTTAAAATTATAAATGATTTTATCATTACGTAAAATAATTGGAAAAAATACCAAAGTACAGAAATCTACACTCAGCAATCCCACTCTTTTAGAGAGATTGTATCAAATCGGTGTGTTCTTTCAGAGCTATTTTTCTGTATGTGCAATCAGTCAAAAATCCCTGGGTATATACTAGTTTATAGATATAGACCTAGATACGGACATGGACAAACAGAAATGGATATAGATATATTGTGATTTTTTTAAAGTTCTTAATGTATGTATACCAAATTGCTACTTATACTTTCCACTTAACTATGTGTCCTGGATATCCCCCATGTCAGTGTATATAGAAAACAGCACAGGCTTCTTTAGAGATAAACAGGATTCCATAGCAAGGACATATATTTTACACAATTTAATCTACTTTGCATTCTTGGGACTTAGCGCAATGCTTGATACCTAATACGTGGCCAGGTCCTACCTATAATTCAAAGTGGATGAACATTTTGATGAATATTTCTCTCCAAGTACTCCAAGCTTTTCCTGAGATAAATCAGGCAACCATATCTCATTCTAGTTTATCACAGGTGAGTAGGTAAGTAGCATGTGAGCAGGCTGTTGATGATCCAGAAGATGCATTGTCTGGAAGTTATGAAGTTCTAATCCAAGAGCAGGTAGCAAGGAAGGTGACAGTACAGGGAGCAAATGAGGGAGACCAGGGAAAGATGGGTCTTTCTGGATTTCCAGAAAGTTGAGATTGCAGAGTAGCAGGAGATGAGTGATTTGGAAACCTTCACTCCCGTGCTGTGTCTGCAGCTCAGAAAAGCCCAACACTCTCTAAAGCCATCACTCCAGGGCAACAAGGATGCAAGTCTCTCCTGTCATTGCTGCCCCCAAACTTAACTCCCCTTATCTATGGGACCTTACACACCATCAATAAAATGGTGATGCAGACCTATTATTATATTTACGGGTCAGCATTTCATATCATTCATTGATTCAAGAAACATCTGGTGAATGTATATTAATTACTACACTATGATACCATTCTATGTGTTGGGGATACAGTTGTTATCAAAACAAAGCCTCTACCTTGATGGCTCTTACACTCGAGAGAAACAGCAGGTGATCCATACATAATAAAATATGTAATCCACTGTCAGCTACTATGAAATAGCATGAAAAAAATGCTTATGCTATGAAAAAATATAGAAATGTAAGGAAATAGGGGGGAATAATTTAGGTAGAACAATCAGGAAAGGGTTCTGTGGGAGGTGACATTTGCCCGGAGATCTGAATGCAATGAAGAGGTTGGCCGTGCTAGTATCTGGCAGAAGCCCTCTTCCTTCATTCAGTAGCTGGGTGCAGAGACCGCTGGGATTTTGCCTGCCCCCATCTGTGTCAACAGAGCCCCTCCACCATTCTCTCCTCTCTGACACCAATTAGATGTATCATCTTGGGCAACTGTTTCTACTCTGTGTCTTGTTTTCATTATCTGTACCATAAGGAGTTGAACCAGAGGCTTCTAGGGTTCCTCCACCAATAACAATAATCTACAGTGTCACGTTTCTGCACAGCAAGAGTGCTGTCACAGGGACTTCACTATCTTTACAATATATCCCTCCATACACCCCTTCCTAACATAAAAAGAGCCACGTGGACCACTCAGCAGAAGAAAAAGGTATAAGGGACTCTGTCACCTCTTGTTTTGCCCAAGTGCCTGAAACAGGGAACAATGGTCCAGCAGCCTCATCATCTGTTTTGATGGCCTCAAGGGAATGTGCCTTGCAGAGGAACATCTTCCAGTAACAACCTGCTCAGTTCCTCCTCTGAGTTAGGGCGCTATAATCCACGTGGAAATGCAGATGCTCTGTAACACCTCCCAAGGGATCCTGCCAGGACCCGGCCTTACTGAGCACTACTTTATTTCACTGGAAAACCTTAGAGCCTGGGGGTAAGTGTTGTATGGGTCAGGGGGAGGTTGGGAGGGGAAAGATACAGGCTCTGGAACTTCCCTCCTGGTCTTCCATCCTGCTTCCTTCTCTTACTAGCAGTATGATCTTGAGCAATAATTACAAATCACTACCATCATTAAGTACTCCCTATGTGCCAGTGCCGAGCTTGTCACCCGAATTTATGTATGTTTTATCACAGGAGGTTCTACTATTACATATGAGGTCCTACTATGTCACCATTCTATTTTGTTTTAATTTATTTTATTAATTAATTTATTTTCGGCTGTGTTGGGTCTTTGCTGGACATGAGCTTTCTGTAGTTGCAAGCGGTGGCTACTCTTCATTGTAGTTTGCAGGCTGCTTACTACGGTGGCTCCTCTTGTTGCGGAGAAGAGGCTCTAGGCGCACAGGCTTCAGTAGTTGTGGCACACGGGCTCAGTAGTTGTGGCTTGCAGGCTCTAGAGCGCAGATTCAGTAGTTGTGGCACACAGGCTTAGTTGCTCCGTGGCATGTGGGATCTTCCCAGACCAGGGCTCAAACCCATGTCCCTTGCATTGGCAGGCGATTCTTAACCACTGCGCCACCAGGGAAGCCCCTATGTCACCATTTTATAAATGCAGAAAATGAGGCTCCAAGAAAGATGGTAAATAACCTGCTCAAGACCACAAAGCCAGGCGGTAAACTGGTGATGGAGTCAGAATTCAACCCCAGGTCTAACTCCAAACCTCATGCTTTCAGTTACACACTGTCTAAGCAAGTTACACAACCTCTTTGGACCTCAGTTTCCTCATCTTTAAAACAGGATACAAATACCTTCAGTACTGAGAAGAAGAAATGCACAGAGCACTGGTGGGTTCTCAACAGACTGTAAAGGAAGAGGAGTTGGAGGTGAGTTCCCTTTGTTGCTCTTCCCTCCCTCAACCACCGCCTTGGAGTGTCTCCTTGGCCAAGAGTGAGTGTTCTTGCCTTCAGGTGAAGGCCACGAGGGGCCTGGAGGGCTAGGTCTGGAGAAGATGTCAGTAGTTACTCAGTTCACAGAAGTTCTGCACAAGACTTTTCTCTCTCAAGATACAGCTGATAGATAGTTGTGAATTACACAGATGAAGATGTGGGATTGGGACATGAACTACCAGGAGGGGTAAATCGTCCAACCTCTGGCTGGACCTGTCTGTGAATTATTAGGAAACTCTGAAATCCTGGAGGCCATGTTAGCATAGTACATGTACAACTGTCAGACTGTACCATGTGTTTTTAAATAACATGATTTCTATTTACCGCAGCACAGTTTTAAAAGATGCAATGGAAAAGGAACTCTTTTCATCATAACAGAATTGGCATCATCAATTAAGAAGTACTTAAACTATGCAAAAATACATATTCTGAAAATAAAAGGACAAGCAGAATTAAGACAAGGTAATTATCTGAATGTCATAATGGTTCTGAAGAACCTAGGGGCAGGACGGGAATAAAGACACAGACGTAGGGAATGGACTTGAGGACACAGGGAGGAGGAAGGGTAAGCTGGGATGAAGTGAGAGAGTGGCATTGACATATACACACTACCAAATGTAAAACAGATAGCTAGTGGGAAGCAGCCACATAGCACAGGGAGATCAGCTCTGTGCTTTGTGACCACCTAGAGGGGTGGGATAGGGAGAGTGGGAGGGAGGGAGATGCAAGAGGGAGGAGATATGGGGATATATGTATACATATAGCTGATTCACTTTGTTATACAGCAGAAACTAACACACCATTGTAAAGCAATTATACTCCAATAAAGATGTTAAAAAAGGAAAAGAAAAATGATAAACTGGTCACTTGATTTACCTTGAAAATGTTTGTAAACCCAAACTTGAAATGCCTGTTTTGATACTGACACGAGTGGGTGGCTTTTCCCCAACCTCTGAAGCCCATCCTCACTCTCCATTCTCTGTTCCTCTAACACATGAACAACGCCTGGATTATACGACTTTCAAATCATGTGATGTACAAGCCTTCATACAGAAGGGTATTATGACATCTGGGCACCAAGGAAGATGTAAAGGCTGCCAATGGGCTGACACTTCATCATATCATATATATAATTTTTGTAGGGGTGATGTTTGGTGGCTTGGTAATACAATGATATAATCAGTTTCTTGATTCTTTAGGATTGCAGTCACTTCCTAAAGAACAAAAGCAATCTTAGTTTGCCAAAGGACAGGACAGTGAAGCCCTAGCGACCAGAGAGAATGCTTGATGTCCTATAGGTGTTGTTTCTCAGAATTGTGAAAATCAGAGTTTGTCAGTTGATTTTTTTTTTTTTTTTTTTTTTTTTTTTTTTTTTTGCGGTACATGGGCCTCTCACTGTTGCAGCCTCTCCCGTTGTGGAGCACAGGCTCTGGACGCGCAGGCTCAGCGGCCATGGCTCACGGGCCCAGCCGCTCTGCGGCACGTGTGATCCTCCCGGACCGGGGCACGAACCCATGTCCCCTGCATCGGCAGGCGGACTCTCAACCACTGCGCCACCAGGGAAGCCCCTTGTCAGTTGATTTTGACTTTAGATTAGTTGAGGATAAAGAAATATCACTGCATTATCTTTTGTGATTAAGAATCCCAAGAAGATGCCCTGTGGTACAAGTCATATTTTGTGTTTATGCAACTTAGAAAGAGTAAAGCACTGTGAGGTAGAGCAAGGGTTCTGGGTTCTAACAGACTTCCAGCAAGATGTGAGTTCGAATTCTGCCTCATGATGTCACGGTGTGAAGTGAGATTAAGTGAGGGCTCTAGTACAGACCCCGCCTCCAAATGCCTACTAGTTGTATAATCTTGGACAAGTTACGTACATTTGCTTTGCTTCCATTTCCTGTCTGTGAGATAGAGATTCTAGTACCGTTGTGAGGAATACAAGGAATAAAGGATTTCAAAGAGTGTCCAGTGCCTGCGGGAATCATGCCAAAACCGTCACCTCTTACTTTGTAAAATAGGGGTGGCAATGATATTAGCTACAATTCACAGTGTTGTTTCAAGGCTTAAAAGAAACAATGCACAAAGAATGCTTCATAGAGTACCTAATACACACACATATGTGCTCAGGGAACACACACAACATATGTGCTCAGGGAATGGGGAGGCAGTATATTATTAAAGATCAAAACAATTAAAGACAATGAGTACAACTGGCCACACTTCTGTCTGTCTGTGCTGCCCTTTCAGGAAATTGCATGACTTCTGGGGTCCTCAGTTTCCTGAGCTATAAAATATAAAAACTAGATGATCAAAGGCCCTTTCAGCTGTGAAACAGCTGGGTGCTATGATTCTTCAGAGTGCTGAGGGTGTGTTAAGAGAAGAAGAGAACAAAGAGAACTTACGTTCTCCATCACTCCTTTGGGGACGTTTCATGCTACCGGGAACACCTGCAATTCTAAGCCGTTAAGTCAGTAGGGCTGGTGGGTTTGGAAGGCCGTTTAGAGGTCGCCCCAGAGCAAGTGCCTAGTGTCACTCTGAGTGGTCACCAGAGCTGACAAGGATCCCGAATTCTCGTACCTTATGTACCTGTGTCCTTGTTCACCAGCTGTCAGCCTCGGGGCCAAAAGGAAACAAGACACGCACTGACTCAGAGGATTCTTCTGGTCAGCCAATTTGTGAATGAACAGAGGGCACACGTTTTGACCCTCTCTGCTCCCCTTTGTGTTCCCACAGCCACGGGGACCTCTTGACAGGGTCGAGGACGGGAAAGGTAGGGTTAAGGAGGGGAGGAAAGGAGCCTGGGACCCAACGGTCCAAGATGGTGCCCCTGCAGGGGGCCCACCGCATCCTCCAGAAGAGCTGCCGGGGAAGCCGTGAGGAATCTCAGATAAGACGGACGGCTGTGCTACTGAACAAAGTAACAGGCCTTCAGTCAGATATCAGCAATCGAGTATCCACATTCTAGACACTCCTCCTAGCAATGAGTAATGATTATGATCACCCAGTGTAAAGGTTCTGGACTGTACAACTGTGATTCCAAATTTAGATCTGCCTGTAGCTCTGCAACCTTGCATAATTCATCACTAGACCTCAGTTTTCTCACCTGTAAAATGGCAGGGGTTGGGGTGGGGTCAGTAGGACTAGCTGGCTTCTGACACTCCAACCATATATTCACTCAAAGAAAGCTACCTCTAAGAGGCAGAGGCAGCAGAGGTATGTGGTGCAGCAGGCACCCTCTCGGAAGACGATCCCAACACAGGAAGGAGGTAGACTCTCAAATGCAATTTCCAGGCCCAGGTGTCTGGATGCATCCCTGTCACTGTGATTATCGGGTAATGCAAGAAAGCCAGACACACCCAGGGACATCCTCCCCTCTTGTCGTGACCCTCTTCATGCTCCACTGCAGCCATATTGAACCTCGCGATGCACTCAGCCCTGGCCGGTCATCAGGTCTGCACTCACGCTGTTCTTTTGCCTTGGAAACTATGTCCTTGGCTTCTTTACCGGTCTGCTTCATACCTCTCAGCCGTGTAAGTAACACCTCGGCCACACTTAACCACCCCGGGCAGGTGAAGGGCCCCCGATTCTGCTCTCCCGAGTGCTCTACTTTCTTTGAGCAGGGAGCACCCACCACTCTGTATCCTTATGGCTCATCTGGTGGCTGCTCTTGCTGACTCTATTATAAACTCCACTGGGGAAGGAACCCTGTCCGTCTTGCTCAGTCTTATATCCCAAGTTCTCAGCACATTGGCTGGCACGCAGGAGGAGCTCAACAAACAATTACTGTACTCTGTTGTGTTGTGTCTTGTTGTGTTGCATTTTGAGCGTTGTGTTGCACTGTACCGTCAAGCGTTAATACAGGAGCGGGTGAATTAATGTAGGGAGGATCTGTACCTGTACCGTACTTATTTTGCTACAGTCAGTATCATTGTGGAGGGGCAACCAGTCCAGAGCAGAGAGAGCCGTGCATCTCTCTAGAGTCAACTCTGGGCACAGGATGTGGAACAGTGCAACTCATTAAGCCTCCTTTAACTGCTCCATTTGTGCATGAATAGATTGGGATGATAAAGCTAAGTGAAGTACGTTGGTAGGGTCTCACGAATAGAACTCTCGTGCTGGCTATCCATACATCCATACTAATGAACGTGAAGCAGGAGAAGCCTGTCTTTGATGCACATCTGATGCACATCTCACCTGCTATTCCCCCTTTTCCTGCTGCTAAGCTCCATACACTCTGTTTCTTTACTGCAGGAGTTTGTGAGCGCTGGCCATCCCAGAAGAATGCCCATGTGAATAAAGGATATTATACGACTGAAAAAAACATTTTATATAAATCAGTGGCTTTTTCTAGGACCAAAGGTGTATAGCAAGGGCTGGAGCAGGTTAAAGTTCAAAGGATGGGGCTTCCCGTCCCCTACAAATCATGCCACCTTGTGGTTACCTGTTCTAACTGCTCCCACAGAAGCCCTGCTTTCACATCTCGCATGGATGTCTGAGAAACAAACCCACCCACACTCGGAACAAGACAGACTTAACTGAGAACAACAGCAATAAAATATTTTTTACCTGAAAAGCTGTCCTATGTCCTCTCCACATGACTAACTCATATTATAGGTTTCATTTATCAAGAATGCCATTCTTGAACACCATCTTCCTACAAACTATGCCAGGTCCTCACTACACACCCTTACAGCATTCTGCTCTTTTCCATCATATCACTTAATTACAGTTGTAATTAAATAATTACAGTGCAATTCTTGGTTAAATGCCTATTTCCCTTGATGGATTAAAATCTATATGAGGGTAGGGACTGTATAAAACATGTTTACCCCTAGAATCCCAGCATCTAGCATGACACCTGTAGTGGAAGAGATGTCCAACAATTATTTGTTGAGTGGTTAAGTATGAAATGATATAATTTTTCAGTGTTGAGAGGTTTCAGAATGAAAGGCTCACATCACACATAAGAAAAGGCACAGTTGTCCGCTATCCGAATCTACATTTTAGGATTAAAATAGAAATGTGAGTGTGTATACTTTGGGATAGAGTTTGACAAATAGCACACCCATCAAAAAATATATGGGGCAAATATTAACAATCTGAATTGGGAAGACACCATATTATCCTTCAAAGGGAATGTTCTAGTAGAATATAATACAAACTATCTTCTAGATAGTTGACTTTTGGTGTGTCTGTCTTCCCCAGATCAGGAGTTCTTGTAGAGGAACACTGATGACCCAGCTTTGCAACCAACCTACACCTATCACAGTGCATGGCAGAGAGCAGACTTTCATGAAGTATTTGTTGAATGAATGAATGAATGAACCAAAGATATATAAAGAAGTAACTAAAGAAATGATCCCAGATTGTGTTATCCATTGGTGCCTTCATATTAGGTATGGGGAAACAAAATATGTCTGTTTCTGAGTTTCACCTCTATTTATTATTAATACATGACTTCCATAATAAACATAACTTTTCTCAGAAACCTACTAGATTTTCAAGTGGCAGCAACTGCTGTGACAAATTGGGGGGAAAAAAGTAGCAGCTTTCACAGGAACAGGTGTCTTTCAATTTGGTCTAAGTATGCATGCACACGCATGCCCGTTCACACACACACAGTTGGGGGTGCTGCAGCGACAATCCACACAGTCTCCCTCTCTCCTCACGTGCCTACAGATGAAGAGAGCGTGATGCGCCTCATCTGGCCAGGCTGCCACTCCCCATTTGGTTCATTATGGGAAATGAAGTCCATTTCCAAGCAACTGGGGGGGGGGACACAGTAATTGGGCTCTCCAAAGCCTTCTCCCTTAATTCGCTCAAGTTGTATTTATTTTTGAGAGAATTAGATGTTATCAGCTGATGGACAGAACATCAGAAAAATGAAGGCAAATGGACAGGATAATACAGAAATGAGGTAGCTCCCCCATTCTCCTCCCGACTTCCTCTTCTGCCAGCCCCTCCCTTCTCTCTCTGTCTTTCCAGGTTTTTCCCACTGGGGGCTTTTGAGGCTCTACCATCACTAACACAGCAGAGCTCCACAGATAAGCCTTCTTCTTCTGGCTGTCCTCTCTCTCTGCTCAACCTCCCTCTGAGCCTTGTTTTGGGAGAGCCTGTGTGCATTGATGCTGCTTTGACTGACCCTCTGTTCTGACTAGTGAAGCCATGGAAACTCAGCTCAAAGGGACATTTCCTCTTTGTTGCCTTCTTCATTCCCAGCTCCACCATAGCGAGAACGTAGAAGGAAATGTCTTTAGAGGAGCTGGGGTTTCTACATGTATTATAATTTCTTTTTCTTTGGGGGGAAATGTAGGATGGAATGAAGCTTTCTTCCTAAAAATCAACCAGGACCCTAACTCAGAAAGATTAGAATTCAAATTCCACTTCTACTTCCTAATAGATGTATGATCTTGGTAAGTTAACTTCTCTGAACTTACTTTCCTGGATATACTACTTTTGTGAAACTTCTGAAGAGTAACTGAAGGGCCTGGTACAGAACAGGTGCACAGTGATAGGGTTTTGGTCTCTCACACTGTTGGTGTCTTCTAATTGCATGTCTCTCTCCCACACTGTGACTCATCACCATAATCTCTTTATTCCTGTAAGAAGAGAGGATGTCACTAAAAGCAATAATAAAAGAAGATATATGGGAGAAGTCTCTCTATGAACTACAACTACCTCCTATCAGAGATGAAATGAAGTTTTGTTCCGAATGAAGACCTGCCCACTGCAACCTCAGCTTTCTAGTCGTTGACTGGTTGATGAGCTTCCCAGAAGGAGTCAAATACCCCTGTAAGTTCTGAGAATTCAGTGAAGATCCCTTCAGGTTCTGCCTTCTGATGATGGTTTCCTGGAGCCCGGGGAGCAGGGTGGTTGTTATTTATTATTTTGAGGACTTGTGAGACCACAGCACCTAGTGTCCACAACTCCACTCTCCAAGCCTGGTGTCCCTTTGGTTTCTTTGGTGATTGAACCCTTGCAAGTGCCGAGTCCTCTGTCACATGGAGCAACGGAACCTCAACACTTTTCACCTGTGATGGTTGCACTTCCCGTGCTGAAGTGAGACGTTCTCAATAACCAGCCTTGGGCCCTAGAGGTAATTTTTTTTTTCACACGTCACCTGCCTATAAGCCAGAAGAGATGTGAGTGTACTGTGTGTGTTAGGGGCTGTGAAAACCTTGACTGTTTCAAGGATTTTGTGACCATGCCCTGATTTGGCATCAATAGAGTGGAAAGGAGTTTCCCAGGAGGAAGCTGAGGGGCTCAGAGGTCCCTCCCTATAGCGGCAACTGTGAATCTTGCACCGAAAGGCATCCCTGTGGCAGGCACCACCAAGCTTTGCAGAAGAACAGAGTATGTGGATTAAATCATTATGACGGTCATCACCATCACATCATGCTTTTCACACAAAATCTCTTCTAAGTATCACAAAAACCCAATGAAGTGGACAAAGCTAAGGCTTAATCCGTGTAGGCATTTGACCCAAACTCACCCAGGAAGGGAGTGAAAGAACGCAGAATAAGTCTAAGACTTGTGATGACAAATACTGTAAAGTAGTCCAGGTACCCAATCCGAGCCATGGACTCTGGGGCCTCATATGACAAGCAGGCTGACGATGTACATCTGGCCATGCCCAATGTCACCTTTACAATACACGTCACTGTAAGCAGAGCTTTTCAGAGGAGTGGAGCCTGCCAGCACAGCAGGACGGGAGTCGGGGTTCTTTACATGCTTCAACCCCGCATGACAACAGCCACGCCACCAATCACCATCAAGTGAAGCAGCAAGGACAACAATAAAACAACTCTGCCTTACGCTCTCCCTGTCCCAAGTCAGATAGCTGTGTAACGCTCTTCCCCTGGACCACGAGGCTGGGAATACCCTGCCTTTTTCCCCACCACATCTCGCATCTCATCTCCTTCAACGCTCCTTCAGTCCAGCCACTCTGACTGCTCTGCTCTTCAGCCAATGTGTCAGCTGCGTTTCTTCACTGAGACCTCTGCACACCCTGTCTCTGCTTTCGCCCCATGCGTGGCCAACCCCTCACCTTCTTCAAGCCTTTGCTCAGCTGTCTCCTTTCCCAGGAAGCTCCTCCCTGAGCACCCTGGTAAGACTGCACCCCACCCTCCCTACCCCACTGCACTCTTGATCCCCCTTAATCTGTTTTACTTGTTTGGTTTTTCCAAAGCTCTTGTCACCAATCCCTATGATTTACTCCCTTACTATAAACATTATTTCTGTCAGTTTCCTGCTAGTCCAGAAGCTCCGTGACCTTATGGCTCTGTGTCTATTTTATCCACATGTCTAGAACAGTGTTTGGATGAATGATTGGACTAAGGAATCTCGCTTAACGTTTTTTTCAGGGATTCAGGGCTCTAAATAATAAAATGAAAAATCCAACTGCGATTTGAGATGAGTCTGAAGTTGCAGTTCAGGGAGCATTTGAATGTTTTAATAAATAGAAAGAGATGACTAAAAGGAACTTGGGAAAACTGGGCTCTGAGAATCTATAGTCTAGAAAACATCCAGGTCTTGGTTTGATTGTATGCATTTTCTAAAGCATCCTTCTCAAAAGAAATGTTTACAGTTAATTTGCAAAGGATGGCTTCAATAAACAAAAACACCTTAGAAAATAAAAAAGATAAATTTACACTTCCAAAAAAAAAGATAGTTCGTTTTTTATTTGAGTTGAAAGAAAATCTAAAACTGAAAAACAATCCTGTAATAATAAAATGAGTAGCAATCTTAACGATGAAGTAGTTGATATGTGATTCCAGGATGCCGGCTATGGTGCAGGCTTGGCCTCTAACCAGGGCAATGGAGGCTGTTTTTTTCTCTCCTCTGTGCTCTTGAGCCCTGATTCTCCATATGTGTCCTTCCTGACCTAGTTCTTCTAATCAGATTTCTTAAACCCAAAGAGCTCACATTTATCCTCTGAAATATTATGCACAGCTCATCAGCTCCACCAAGTCTTCCTCAGTCCATCAAGTCTGATTCCCTTTTTAAGTCCTTGTACCAATTACTTCTCTGACATGTTCAAAGATGTACTATGTGGTAAGGTTAAGGTGATGTGGTAGATTGCAAAAGTGGTCACAAATTCCTCACACCCCTGTAGGCAAGCAACTTTGTAATGTGACTCTTCTCCCCTCCAGAGAAAAGGTGTGGTCTATTTCTTCACTCCCTGAAACTCAGCTTGGCTGAGTGACTGGCTTTGGACAATGAGACTTTAGCAAACCAGCCCCTAGAGAGGCTCCTGTTCACTAGGGCTCACGGTCTTACTGCCCTTGGGACGCCTGTGGCCGTCACCATGGGAATGAGCCCTGCTAAACAGCGGGATAACGAGAGATGTAGGGCCAAGTCTCCCCATCACCCCAGCTAACACCAAGCCGATGGCCAGATATAAGTGAATCTGTCCAGCCCAGCTGAGCCTCCAGTGGAGCTCAGAGATCAGCTGGCCTGGCCCAGACTAGAAACACCACTCAGCCCATCCACAGATTCCTCAAGAAATAATAAACATTTGCTGCTTAAGACCACTAAGCTTTGGAGGTTATTTATTATGCAGGAAAAGCCAAATGATATACAAGATAGTTGCTACTACAGAATATAAGGAGGCACTGAGCACCTCCAGTACAGGAAATGGGTATTTTTCACCTTTGAATCCCCAGGGGCTATTGGGATCTTATCCCACAGCAGACCAATGTCTGTTGATTTTAATTTAATTTAATCAAAGGTATTCTATCACACAAATAGGCTAGATCAGTGTCTTAAAAATTATGGCATAGAACACTTATACCACAGAAGTCCAGCCACTGGAGTGAAGGTTCTAAGCCCCACATCAGGCTTCCCAACCTGGGTGTCCAGCAATGGGAGGAGGAATTCCTAGAGAATCAGACTTTGAAGGGTAGTGGGATTTGATTGCAGGATTTAGACAGGACTGGGGGAAACAGAGACTCCACTCTTGGAGGATACAAAAATAGTGTGAGCATCAGGACCCATGGGAAGGAACAGTGACCCCAGGGGAGACTGAACCAGGCCTACCTGCTAGTGTTGGAGGGTCTCCTGCAGAGGCGGGGGTGGCTCTGTCTCACCGTGAGGACAAGGACACTGGCAGCAGAAGTTCTGTGAAGTACTCCTTGCTGTGAGCCCTCCCAGAGTCTGCCATTAGCCCCAACAAAGAGCCCGGGGAGGCTCCAGTGTTGAGTCGCCTCAGGCCAAACAACCAACAGGGAGGGAACCAACCCCACCCATCAACAGTCAAGTGAATTAAAGTTTTAATGAGCTCTGTCCACCAGAGCAATAGCCAGCTCTACCCAACACCAGTGCCTCCCATCAGGAAACTTGCACAAGCCTCTTAGATAGCCTCATCCACCAAAGGGCAGACAGCAGAAGTAAGAAGAACTAAAATCCTGCAGCCTGTGGAATGAAAACAACATTCACAGAAATATAGACAAGATGAAAAGGCAGAGGGCTATGTACCAGATGAAGGAACAAGATAAAACCCCAGAAAAACAACTAAATGAAGTGGAGATAAGCAACCTTCCAGAAAAAGAATTCAGAATAATGATAGTGAAGATGATCCAGGACCTCGGAAAAACAATGGAGGTAAAGATTGAGGAGATGCAAGAAATGTTTAACAAAGATTTAGAAGAATTAAAGAACAAACAAGAGAGATGAACAATACAATAACTGAAATGAAAAATACACTAGAAGGAATGAATAGCAGAATAACTGAGGCAGAATAACAGATAAGTGTCCTGGAAGACAGAATGGTGGAATTCACTGCTGCAGAACAGAATAAAGAAAAAAGAATGAAAAGAAACGAAGGCAGCCTAAGAGACTTCTGGGACAACATTAAACGCAACAACATTCACATTTTAGGGGTTCCAGAAGGAGAAGAGAGAGAGAAAGGACGCAAGAAAATATCTGAAGAGATTATAGTCAAAAACTTCCCTAACATGGGAAAGGAAATAGCCACCCAAGTCCAGGAAGTGCAGAGAGTCCCAGACAGCATATACCCAAGAAGAAACATGCCTAGAAACATAATAATCAAGTTGGCAAAAATTAAAGACAAAGAAAAATTATTGAAAGCAGCAAGGGAAAAATGACAAATAACATACAAGGGAACTCCCATAAGGTTAACAGCTGATCTCTCAGCAGAAACTACAAGCCAGAAGGGAGTGGCATGATATACTTAAAGTGATGAAAGGGAATAACCTACCATCAAGATTACTCTACCCAGTAAGGATCTCATTCAGATCTGATGCAGAAATCAAAAGCTTTACAGACAAGCAAAAGCTAAGAGAAATCAGCACCACCAAACCAGCTCTACAACAAACACTAAAGGAACTTCTCTAAGTGGGAAACACAAGAAAAGAAAAGGACCTACAAAAACAAACCAAAAACAATTAAGAAAATGGTAATAGGAACATACATGTCAATAATTACCTTAAATATGAATGGATTAAATGCTTCAACCAAAAGACAGAGTCTTGCTGAAGGGATAAAAAAACAAGACAAATATATACGCTGTCTACAAGAGACCCACTTCAGACTTAGGGACACTTACAGACTGAAAGTGAGGGGATGGAAAAAGATAGTCCATGCAAATGGAAATCAAGAGAAAGCTGGAGTAGCAATACTCATATCAGATAAAATAGACTTTAAAATAAAGAATGTTACAAGAGACAAGGAAGGACACTATATAATGATCAAGGGATCAATCCAAGAAGAAGATATAACAATTATAAATATATATGCACCCAACATAGGAGCACCTCAATACATAAGGCAACTGCTTACAGCTATAAAAGAGGAAATAGACAGTAACACAATAATACTGGGGGACTTTAACACCTCACTTACACCAATGGACAGGTCACCCAAACAGAAAATTAATAAGGAAACATAAGCTTTAAATGACACAACAGACCAGATAGATTTACTTGGTATTTATAGGAAAATCCATCGAAAAACAGCAGATTACACTTTCTTCTCAAGTGTGCACGGAACATTCTCCAGAATATATCACATCTTGGGCCACAAATAAGCCTCAATAAAGTTAAGAAAATTGAAATCATATCAAGCATCTTTTCCAACCACACGCAATGAGATTAGAAATCAATTACAGGGAAAAAAACATAAAAAACACAAACACATGGAGGCTAAACAATACGTTACTAAATAACCAAGAGATCACTGAAGAAATCAAAGAGGAAATCAAAAAACACCTAGAGACAAATGACAATGAAAACACGATGATACAAAACCTATGGGATGCAGCAAAAGCAGTTCTAAGAGGGAACTTTATAGCTATACAAGCCTACCTCAAGAAACAAGAAAAATCTCAAATAAACAATCTAACCGTACACCTAAAGGAACTAGAGAAAGAAGAACAAACAAAACCCAAACTTAGCAGAAGGAAAGAAATCATAAAGATCAGAGCAGAAATAAATGAAATAGAAACAAAGAAAACAATAGCAAAGATCAATAAAATTAAAAGCTGGCTCTTTGAGAAGATAAACAAGATGGATAAACCATTAGACAGACTCATCAAGAAAAAGAGGGAGAGGACTCAAATCAATAAAATTAGAAATGAAAATGGAGAAGTTACAATGGACACTGCAGAAATACAAAGCATCCTAAGAGACTACTATAAGCAACTCTATGCCAATAAAATGGACAACCTGGAAAAAATGGACAAATTCTTAGAAAGGTATAACCTTCCAAGACTGAACGAGGAAGAAATAGAAAGTATGAACAGACCAACCACAAGTAATGAAATTGAAACTATGATTAAAAATCTTCCAACAAACAAAAGTCCAGGACCAGATGGCTTCACAGGTGAATTCTATCAAACATTGAGAGAAGAGCTTACACCGATCCTTCTCAAACTCTTCCAAAAAACTGCAGAGGAAGGAACACTCCCAAACTCATTCTATGAGACCACCATCATCCTGATACCAAAATCAGACAAAGATACTACAAAAAAAGAAAATTACAGACCAATAGCTCTAATGAATATAGATGCAAAAACCCTCAACAAAATACTAGCAAACAGAATCCAACAACACCTTAAAAGGATCATACACCATGATCAAGTGGGATTTATCCCAGGGATGCAAGGATTCTTTAATATATACAAATCAATCAATGTGATACACCATATTAACAAATTGAAGAATAAAAACCATATGATCATCTCAATAGATGCAGAAAAAGCTTCTGACAAAATTCAACACCCATTTATGATAAAAACTCTCCAGAAAGTGGGCATAGAGGGAACCTACCTCCACATAATAAAGGCCATATACGACAAACCCACAGCAAACAGCATTCTCAATGGTGAAAAACTGAAAGCATTTCCTCTAAGATCAGGAACAAGACAAGGATGTCCACTCTTGCCGCTGTTATTCAACATAGTTTTGGAAATCCTAGCCATGGCAATCAGAGAAGAGAAAGAAATAAAAGGAATACAAATTGGAAAAGAAGAAGTAAAAATGTCACTGTTTGCAGATGACATGATACAATACATAGAGAATCCTAAAGATGCCACCAGAAAACTACTAGAGCTAATCAATGAATTTGGTAAAGTTGCAGGATACAAAATTTATGCACAGAAATCTCTTGCATTCCTATACACTAATGATGAAAAATCTGAATGAGAAATTAAGGAAACCCTCCCACTTACCAGTGCAACAAAAAGAATAAAATACCTAGGAATAAATCTACTTAGGGAAACAAAAAGCTGTATGCAGAAAACTAGAAGACACTGATGAAAGAAATTAAAGATGATACCAACAGATGGAGAGATATACCATGTTCTTGGATTGGAAATATCAATATTGTGAAAATGACTATACTACCCAAAGCAATCTACAGATTCAATGCACTCCCTATCAAGGTACCAATGACATTTTTTAGGGAACTACAAAAAAACTCTTAAAATTTGTATGGAGACACAAAAGACCCCAAAGAGCCAAAGCAGTCTTGAGGGAAAAAAAAACAGAGCTGGAGGAATCAGACTCCTGGACTTCAGACTATACTACAAAGCTACAGAAAACAAGACAGTATGAGACTGGCACAAACACAGAAATATAGATCAATGGAACAAGACAGAAAGCCCAGAGATAAACCCATGCACCTATGGTCAACTAATCTATGACAAAGGAGGCAAGGACATACAATGGAGAAAAGACAGTCTCTTCAATAAGTGGTGCTGAGAAAACTGGTCAGCTACATGTAAAAGAGTGAAATTAAACACTCCCTAACCCCATACAAAAAAATAAACTCAAAATGGATTAGAGACTGAAATTTAAGACCAGACACTATAAAACTCTTAGAGGAAAACATAGGAAGAACACTCTTCGGCATAAATCACAGCAAGATCTTTTTTGATCCACCTCCTAGAGTAATGGAAATAAAAACATAAAGAAACAAATGGGACCTAATGAAACTTCAAAGCTTTTGCAAAGCAAAGGAAACCATAAACAAGCCGGAAAGAAAACCCTCAGAATGGGAAAAAATATTTGCAAATGAATCAACGGACAAAGGATTAATCTCCAAAATATATAAACAGCTCATGCAGCTCAATATTTAAAAAAACAAACAACCCAATCCAAAAATGGGCAGAAGACCTAAGTAAACATTTCTCGAAAGAAGACATACAGATGGCCAAGAAGCACATGAGAAGCTGCTCAGCATCTCTAATTATTAGAGAAATGCAAATCAAAACTACAATGAGGTATCACCTCACATCAGTTAGAATGGGCATCATCAGAAAATCTACAAACAATAAATGCTGGAGACGGTGTGGAGAAAAGTGAACACTCTTGCACTGTTGGTGGGAATGTAAATTGATATGGCCACTATGGCGAACAGTATGGATGGTCCTTAAAAAACTAAAAATAGAATTACCATATAACCCAGCAATCCCATTACTGGGCGTATACCCAGAGAAAACCACAATTCAAAAAGACACATGCACCCCAATGTTCATTGCAGCACCATTTACAACAGCCAGGTCATGGAAGCAACCTAAATGCCCACTGAGAGACAAATGGATAAAGAAAAGTGGTACATATATACAATGGAATATTACTCAGCCATAAAAAGGAACGAAAATGGGTCATTTGTAGAGATGTGGATGAATCTAGAGTCTGTCATACAGAGTGAAGTAAGTCAGAAAGAGAAAAACAAATATTGTATATTAACACATATATGTGGAACCTAGAAAAATGGTACAGTTTAAGTGGTTTACAGGGCAGAAATAGAGACACAGATGTAGAGAACAAACATATGGACACCAAGGGGGGAAAGCAGCAGGGGGGGTGGGGAGGTGGGTGGAATGAATTGGGAGATTGGGATTGACATGTATACCCTGATGTGTATAATAAAATGGATGACTAATAAGAACCTGTTGTATAAAAATAAAATAAAATAAAATTCAAAAACAAACAAAAAAAAACTTTATGGGTTTTCTATGTATTTGCTTCCAGACAACTCCATGATGCCAAAAGCATACCCACTACTACTTTTTAGATATGCCCATCACTAGGCCAAATTACTGTTATGTTAGGCACATAAAAAAAAATTATGGGGTACTTATACCATGCACAATAATTTTAGATGGTATATGCATGAAGGGAAATTTAAACCATATTATATATATATATATATATATATATATATATATATATATATATATATATATATATATTAACATCTTTATTGGAGTATAATTGCTTTACAATGGTGTGTTAGCTTTTAACAAAGTGAATCAGCCATACATATACATATATCCCCATATCCCCTACCTCTTGCGTCTCCCTCCCACCCTCCCTATCCCACTCTTCTATGTGGACACAAAGCACCGAGTTGATCTCCCTGTGCTATGCAGCTGCTTCCCAATAGCTATCTATTTTACATTTGGTAGTGTATATATGTCCATGTCACTCTCTCACTTCATCCCAGCCTACCCTTCCCCCTCCCTGTGTCCTCAAGTCCATTCTCTACCTCTGTGTCTTTATTCCTGTTCCTGTGTACATCAGAACCATATTATTGTTTTAGATCCCATATATATGTGTTAGCATATGGTATTTGTTTTTCTCTTTCTGATTTACTTCACTCTGTATGACAGACTCTAGGCCCATCCACCTCACTACAAGTAACTCAATTTCATTTCTTTTTATGGCCGAGTAATATTCTATTGTATATATGTGTCACATCTTTTTTATCCCTTCCTCTGTCGATGGACACTTAGGTTGCTTCAATGTCCTGTATGTAAATAGAGCTGCAATGAACCTTGTGGTACATATCTCTTTTTGAATTATGGTTTTCTCAGGGTATACGTCCAGTAGTGGGATTGCTGGGCCATATGGTAGCTCTATTTTTAGGTTTTTAAGGAACCTCCATACTATTCTCCATAGTGGCTGTATCAATTTACATTCCCACCAATAGTGCAAGAGGATTCTCTTTTCTCCACACCCTCTCCAGCATTTATTGTTTGTAGATTTTTTGATGATGGCCGTTCTGACTGGTGTGAGGCGATACCTCATTGTAGTTTTGATTTGCATTTCTCTCATGATTAGTGATGTTGAGCATCCTTTCATGTGTTTGTTGGCGATCTGTATATCTTCTTTGGAGAAATGTGTATTTAGGTCTTCTGCCCATTTGGGGATTGGGTTGCTTTTTTTTTTGACATTGAGCTGCATGAGCTGCTTGTATATTTTGGAGATTAATCCTTTGTCCGTTGATTCATTTGCAAATATTTTCTCCTATTCTGAGGGCTGTCTTTTCATCTTGTTTATGGTTTCCTTTGTTGTGCAAAAGCTTTCAAGTTTCATTATGTCCCATTTGTTTATTTTTGTTTTGACTTCCATTCCTCTAGAAGGGGGGTCCAAAAGGACCTTGCTGTGATTTATGTCATAGAGTGATCTGCCTATGTTTTCCTCAAAGAGTTTTATAGTGTCTGGCCTTACATTTAGGTCTTTACTCCATTTTGAGTTTATTATTGTGTATGGTGTTAGCGAATGATCTAATCTCATACTTTTACATGTCCCTGTCCAGTTTTCCCAGCACCACTTATTGAAGAGGCTGTCTTTTCTCCATTGTATATTCTTGCCTCCTCTGTCAAAGGGAAGGTGACCATATGTTTGTGGATTTATCTCTGGCCTTTCTATCCTGTTCCATTGGTCTATATTTCTGTTTTTGTGCCAGTACCATACTGTCTTGATTACTGTAGCTTTGTAATGTACTCTGAAGTCAGGGAATCTGATTCCTCCAGCTCTGTTTTTCCTTCTCAAGATTGCTTTGGCTATTCGGGATCTTCTGTGTTTCCATACAAATTGTAAAACTTTTTGTTCTAGTTCTTTGAACAATGCTATTGGTAGCTTGATAGGGACTGCACTGAATCTGTAGATTGCTTTGGGTAGTGTAGTCATTTTCACAATGTTGATTCTTAAACCATATCATATATTGATTTAATGAATGTTTTTAAAGGTATAACTTACAAATTAAACCCATGATTTCACAGAAATTTTGGTTTAGGATGGCTTAACTTAGTGCCACCATAGTAATCTACACAGGTCCCCTGAGCCATCGGCCTGAAGTTCAGGGATACTGAGCAGGTTTCAGACCCTTTGGGACTGAACCTGGCCCCACAGGTGTTAAGAGACAGTGATTTCATGACACAGCATCCTCAGTGTGGCTTTCCATACTCTAAGATTCCATGTGCATAGCCGTATCATTCTTTTCAACCTCACCTCAAACTGCTACTCTGATGATATCTCCAAAAATCATATCAATAATATTGGGCTGGAAAACTTAAATTTTAGTGGCGTACTACAATGGAACACTGGAAATGGAAAGAGTAGGAAATCATTATTTAGCCAAATACCTCCCCTAGCTGCCTCTGCAACCTAGGCCAAGGTCTTGGGCATTTCTGTGCCCCAATTTTCTAATCTCTCAAACTCAGTTCCCTTTCCTTTTGAACCCACAGCACCCCAGTGAATTAAGAAAAGAGAAAAGTCACCATATTCTAAAAACCAGAGCAACAGAGAGCACGTGACATTCATGATAAACTTTCTTTTTGCCAAATATTGCTCATAATGTTTGAATTCAAGAGAAAGTCACATTAAAATCAAGCAAAAAATGGCTTTAATAGAACAATAATGATAATAATAATGATGAATAATTAAAAAGATGCATTTTCATGTGTAACTTCTCTGCATGATGAACACAATGTAGAAAGACATAGGTTATAATTAGGTTTGAAAACTTGGTATATCAGAGTAACATTATTTCCAATATGAGTATACTTAGAAGGAAGCACAGATATTCTTCACAAATTAATTTAGCAAAATGAGGAACTTCAGTCATAATTTTGGGGCAAAATATACTATGAGGGTATAATATTACAATTTTAATCATAAGAATAACGGTACCCAAAAGGATAAAATGAACCAGTATATCAAACTATAAAGTTTTTTCTAATCTACAGTCTCAGATTCACAGGCTGAACTTTTGCATATATATATATATGTAAATATATATATATTTTTGCATATAAATATATACATATTTCTTATCATTTCTGACAGAAAAAGGTTTTAAAAGCTTAAACTATATCCGTACACTTTATGTGGTATATGTATAAACACGTGTACTTATTTCAATGTGGGTATAGTTATTACTGAATTGTAGCTTTTAATGGGGAGATCATGAGGGGCAGTTAAATACAGCTGCATTTAGCTTTCGTTGAGACTCGGAAATAATTTTTTCAAAATGTTCAGGTTTTGAAAAAAGGCAAACTGTGTTTGTCTCAAATAGTCTTTCCTTAATTTTTCAGACTGGTATTTTAAGGCAAATTTAATCTGTAGAGTTCATACTCATTTACACTTAAATTATCCATCTAGAGCTTTTAACAGCTATTTAATGTCCCAGACACTTTTGAGCTTTTAAAGTGAGCTTCTAAAAGCCTTTTCTCTCCCTTCCACCCTGCTCTCATCAGCTTAAGAGGCTGCATTTGGCTCGGAGTAAACAAATTGAATACTGAAACTTTTGGTTATTTTTCCTCTCGGTTTATGACCTATGAATGTAAAGTGGCTTTCAGATGTGACATAACTAATTTTCCCATCCCTGTGAACCAATCTAGGGTGTGTGTCACATTACACTTACTTATGAACAGCAGTCCCGCTGGCAAATGAGGCAATCTCTGGCCTCCTCATCCAGCCTCCACAGCGCATAAATAGATAATTACAGAATCTCAAACTCCTGTGACATTTTTCATGTGAAAATTGCCAAGGCTGCCTTTAGAATGGCATAAGCATATATCTTTGAACCTGCCGTAGACACAAAAACACCTAGTTCTCTCTCTAAATATTTCTACCTTTTTTTACAGATGGGAAAGGCTTCAGCTGCCATCAGGATCTTCTTTCCAGGCTGATGGTTCTGAAGCACAAAGGAGTTCAAGAAAAGGTCATATTCGCGCACGTGTGTGTGTGTGTGTCTGTGACGGGGAGATAAAGAGACAGAGTGACAGGGACAGAGAGACAGGGACGGGGACAGGGAGGTACAGTGACAGAGGCTTTAAGTACCCCATTGGCGCCATCTCTTTGGGGTGGTGAGGTCACCGGGAGCCAGGCTGGAATCTCAGGAACCCAAGATCAACTTCCATAGCTGCTGCCTGTGCTGTATCCCCCGCTCCTAGGTCACTCACTGTCTGTCCTCGCAGGCGGCAGACATGGTCTTGGGGATGTTCCAAATGTACATCATACGTCACTTTCCTAATGTCCCTTCACCACCACCGGCTCTAGGCTCGATGCTCAGTGTGGCCCGTGTTCTGTTCCCAGGGCCCTCGGAACACGTTTTCCTATCTCCAGGCTGGTTAAGAGACATATCTGTCAGAAATGGCCCGAGTGAGGCTTAGAGGGGCGAGAGGAGAAATTCACCTGGAAGGAAGCTTCCAGAGAACAGACTGCAGGGGCCGAATGGCATCGGCCTGTCCACTCTGCTCACCCGGGGAGCTAGCCTGGCAGGGGGGGCCGGGCCTGAGCACAGAGGTCCCCTCGGCCTCCTGAGGCAGCCGCCCGCCCCCGCTGTCACCAGGAGAGCAGCCCAGCCTCGGTTCTGGATCGCTGCTTTTTCCTAATCAGACTCTGCTCAGGCCGCTAAATGAAGCTGGCTGCCCTGTTGAGTGCAATCCCAGCTCCATTTCAGCTCATCCATTTCCTCAGAATGCAATCTCACCTCCTCACTATGGGTCCCCCCAGGGCCTTGTAACTGAGGAATATGAGGAACAGAGATGGCCCGGAGCGTGTCGCTGGGGGAGGTGGCAGGTAACACAGAAACCAGCGCGCACCACGTGCAGAAGGCAGCGTCTTAAAAATCCAGAGCATGGGGCTTTTCTGTTGCAAGGGGACCTCAGAAAACACGCAGTGCCACCCTCGTGGGACGTGTGAACTCCCACACAGCCTTGCCCAGCCTCTGCAGAAGCACCTTTTGTCACGGGGGACTCACCCCCTCTGGGGGTGGCTTTCTTAGGAAGGTCCCCTTTGTCTGTCATCAACACCTCCCTGAAACGGTTCCACAAGCTGTCACCTACACCCCGTGTTTCCAGGTAGGACATAGAAATGAGTCATTCCTTCAACAGAAGCAACTTGATTAAAAGAAAAAAAATCCCTTATGCGCCCTGTGGATGGTAGAAGACGGATGGATTTGGTAGGAACGCTGCACACGGAAAGGCTGGCTCTGCCCTGATGTCCACCATCCGCCCAAGAGAACGAGAGATGAGCTCTCCACCCAGCTGTAGTAGTGGGGATGATAGTGAAATAAACAGCTGTGTCTACCACTTACCACCTACTTGGAATGTTTTATATTCGTTACCTTATTCCTCGTAACTGTATGAAATTTATATGTATTATTACTCTTAATTTTGGTAAGAAAATTAAGGCTCAACTAAATAATCCACCCAAGGAAACACCTTCCCTAAGTGACAGAACTGGAATTCAAGAGAACTCTTTGAATACAAAGACTGTGCCTTTTTGATTATCATGTAACACTTTGTACATATGCTTATTTATATGTACAAATATGTATACATATATATTTTACAGTCAAACCTTTTTATTTGGTTATTAATATATGAATTTATATACAAATAAATATATGTGCTCATATGCATAGATGTGTGTATATAGGTAACTGATATACAAATAAATATGTCATTTATGTATAAATACATATTGTACAAATAAATAATCGTATAAATATGTATATAGCTAGAAGTAAATACTGTGTGTGTCTTAGAAATAAAGCTAACCAGGGCACGTGGCTTAAGCCAGTTTAATCTGCAGATTTTGTTGAAGACTCACTTTTTCACCCAAATGAGCTGATTACACACATCCCTCCTTTTCGTAGGAACTTGGTCATTTTCTTTCAGAGAACAGGAACAGCCCCTCACCTTTAGGTCTGTAGCCCACTTTCACCAAATACGCTGTCCCTCTGGTTTCTAGTCGACCTTGACAATCTCTCCTGCCTACACTTTTCCAGGGCCTGGTCTGCTGCCCCAGGCCCCTTGCTGCCCCCTGACCTCCCCCATAAACAAATAACTGGTTAGTGAACCTCATCTTTTAAAAATTACTCATCTTTTCTCCCCTTCCCATGGGTAGAATGAGGGGCCCGGTATCTAGTTCTCGACCCGTGGACCCCGGGGGCCCCTGCAAAGGAGCATATCAGAAGTTTACTCCCTGTTCTTATGCTTTCAAATACTTCTAATTTAAGAACAATGGAGCATGGGGTGGCAGGAGAAGAGGGGTGTCGAGAGGAGGATGTTTTTCACAGGACCAGGGAACCCGAGAACTGACCAGGGGAAGGAGTCAGACTGTGGTCACCTCGCCGGCCCAGCTCGAGTGCCGACGGCAGCAGGAAGCATCGGCCTGGGGGGTGGGTGCTGGGCTAGCTGGCCGGGCAGGCCAAGAGGGTCAGTACTCTTGCATCTTCTTGTTCAGTGAAGCCTTTGCCCAGTGTGTTTCAGGCAGATGAGCGAGGCCAGGACAAATCCCTGCACCTGCTGGGCTTTCTGGCAGAGGCTTAAGCCTTTTCCTCATCATGCCAGTTTCACCCAAGACTGTGTACCTGCCAAGGAGGTTTTGCTGAAACCACTGCAGGCTGGGGTGGAAGTGTGTTTTTCTTATGTTTTATTTTATTTTTAGTTGAGAATACATTCTAGATGATTCCAGGTTTGGTAGAATCCAAATTGGAATCAAGCTGCTAAAAAGCAGTCCAGGAGTACTTCTGACGGTGACTTGTGTCTGATGGCTCCTTTTGGGAGGGCAAGTTACATTTGTGCTGAAATAATACAGGGTTTGATGACTGAGAAGGAGCAAGGACAGTAAACATTAAGTGACTGCCTCAGGAAGCCAAGAAACACTGCTTGAGTCACTAAAGGAGAACTGCTACTGTATGGAAAAGTGTCCAAGAGAAAGAGAGGCCAGGAAGAGAATCTGAAGACAACAGTGAGCTGGTGTCCTCCTGTGGGTGTAAACCTAGATTGACTGGCACTGTCTGCCTCCAAGGGAAAAGATCCAAGGGAAGCAGTAGAAGGATTAACTAGTGATGTCTGCAGCTGGCACAGCAGAGGGCAGAGAAGTAGTAGCACATGTGGAACAGCCTGCCCTACTCCAAGGACTGCCTGGAATCTTGGTGCTATCAGGATCATTATGTTTTTCTCTGGAGCTGCTGAACTCAAGAGTCTGATAGAGCAAGAAGCCTGCAAAGAGGTCCTCAGGGGTCTTTCATCTGAGTTCATCAGTTGTCCATGGGCTCTTAGTAGAGGCCACAGAAGGAACGAGCCTCCATCATCCCACCATAAAGCCCGGCGCCCCCAGACAAGTACCTTTATTATCCATGCAGTAGGAGTGAACCTGTGATAGCTTTTATTTCCCTACCTAATGTATTGCCTTAAAGTAAGATTTAGGCCTGTTCTGTGTTATGCATTTTGCCCCAAACATTACGTTTCTCTACCCAGTTGCCTTGACTGTTTCCATAGATAGATTAAAGCGCTTAGCTCCCAGAGCCTATCTTATTTGCAAGTCTAAAGCAAGAAATGTGCTTCCCTCAATCTGCTTCTATATGTAGCTACACACCACCATAAGGTAGCAAGTGCACATTCCATGAGACTTGGCTGATAGCGAAAGTGACGGTCTTATGATTCTTGGAGGCGTCCACACTTTGGCAGCACTTCACTGTGGTAGAAAACAGTGAGTCCTACCGAACTTTTGGCAGAGAGGAGCATGTTCTAGAAATGTCCCAGCTGGGATTAATGGCCACCAGTTGTATGTGGCTATGGAGCACCTGAAACATGGCTGGAGAGGCTGAGAAACTGAAGTTAATTCAGTTAACTAAAAAGATTCAAGTGGCCACATGGCAAGTGGCTACCGTGTACAGTGTTTCTCACATTCCAGCCCACATAAGAATCACCTGCCCAAAAATAACCCCCTGGGTCCCACAGCCAGACGTTCTGATTCAGTCGGTCTGGGCCTGATGTGAAAACCTGCATTTCTCACAGCCCCCAGATGACCCCACTGCAGCACCTATGAGGATCTGGCTCCAAGTCACCCTGATGGAGATGCCTGGGGTTACGTGGCTCAGCGGTCAGCAACTTGGGACAACCGTGCTCATGCAGGACAGGGGTGACGCCTGGACAAATCGATCACGGGCAGTAACAATTGGGGGCTGGAGTTCTACTGGCACCTACTGGGCAGAGATCAGGGATGTTGCTAACATCCCATGCGTGGGACAGCCTCCCACACCCAGCAGAAAATTACGCAGCTCAGAATTCCAATTGTGCCAGAGTTGGGAATCAAATGAGAATCTGAACTCATTCAGCAACTATTGTCATGGCCTGGACCTGCTGTCTAATTTTAGATCCTGCACAAACCAGTCATGTTCTGACCACAAAAGTGGCTGCAGTGACAGCATTTCTATTCAGTGTCACCCTGCACCTTGGCATGCCGTGGCCTTATTCCTTGACAAAGCATTAGAACGATCATCCATTTTTTCTTCCCTGAGACCATCCTAAGCTGGGAAGTTGAAGCCGGCAGTGGAGTCTGAGAAGAGATGATTGAGGAGAAGCTGAAACAGCTAGAGCCCAGGTGCGAAGAAGAGAACAAGCAGCAGGGTGGCCATGAGGGCAGGGGCTGGGGGCCTCCTGATGGGGGTGTAGTTGGCACACCATTTACTGCTTCTGTGGTTGTGACCCCCTCGGGCTGCTGCTGGGCAGGGCCTGGGTCCACGCCAGGGGTGAGCACACACCTCCAGGAAAAGCCTCTGCACCACGGACCCCTGACCCTGGTGGTTTCTAGCCTGACAGCTGTGAACACCAGCCGGTCGGCAGCCGTAAACGGCTGAGGAGGGGCCACGGGCTTCAGCACAGCCCCCCAGCTCTGTCTGGCTTCAGCGTTATAAATTATGTAGCTGTCTTCATCTATTATTCAGCATAATTTATTTTGGACATTTGCATCAGCAGTTTATATACAAAATAAACTAGATGCCAAAAGGAGGAGGAGAGAATTAAAATAGACATGCATGGAGGTGTGGAGGGCCGGGGATGAACGAATGCACATCATTCATCAAATGCGGGCTGTGCAGTGACACCTGCACGGTGACAGGAGGGACCACAGTGCAGGATGGGAAGGACTCGGGATTGTGTGGGGGTCAGAGCACCGGATCGGCCCTCCCCGGGCCCCAGTGTCCTGTCCCCTGGGGAATGCCAGACCTCCCCCTCCCTCGAGACCACAAGCGTCGGAGCAGAGGGCAGTGTCCTGCCAAGAGGTGGGCAGCACGGCCCAAACCAGCTCAGGTGGGAGTGAGAGACGGCACCTCGCAGGGTCGTCTTCAGGGAGCGCCAGACCAGGCCCGGCCCCTGGAGGAGGTTCTCGACCCTCCAATGACTGTTCAATGAGCTCGGTAGCCTAACCACTGTCCTTGGTCCCCACCCGCCTGGTGCAAGGGCTTCAGATGTGGGAGTTACTTCAGGCAGCAGCCTGCTTTGTGCAGGAAGGTCTCTATGACTAGTTCTGGGGCACCATCCTGGGGGCGCTGAAAGGAGTAGGACTGGCAGCCTGAAAGGAAGGACAAAACACTCTGCCCAGGTTCCAAGAAATGGCAGTACTTGGGAGAAGGTGCAGTACTTCTGCTCTGTTGTGCTCATTTGTCTCTTTTTCCTGCTCAAAGCCTCTGACCCTTCCCCCATTCACATCTTGATGCAGAGAAAAATACCAGATGGGAGAAGGATGCAGAGTCAGGAAACCACGGAGACAGGGGTCAGAGGGAAGAAACGGCACCGGGGAGCACTTAGAGAAAGAAACAACGGTTATTTTTCAACGGAATCAATGAAAGGTTTGGTTTTGTGTTTCTGAAACCTGCAGGGTACGATTGTAGACAGTTATGAAGTACAAGTTTTTCTGCAGCAGAAAGAAAGTTGTTTCCATTGTCCAAAAAAAAAAGCATCACCTGTACTTACTTACAGAGCCAGGAACCTGCCTAAAACTGGAGCTCCAGGCTGCTAACTTGTGCCATCTCGATTTGGAAGGCTGTCCCTCTGCCACATCTGACCCACCAGCTCCTGCCATTAGCATCCAAGCGTTAAGCCAGAGGAAGTCAGTCTGGGAACACCACCATCGTGGCCAGTAAGCTGTAGTCTAGATAACGTGCTCCACTCGTAGGCCCTGGTCTTGGCCCACGCTCGTTTGGGTAGAGGGTAGGGTGGCGGCAGTGGGGACCGGGGGGGAAGGGGAGGGTGAAGAGCTCATTTGCAAGAACTGCCCAGCTGAGATAACATTTACAATGAACACGAGAAGGTCCAAGGCTTTGTAATCCTCTAGCAGCTGCTACTTTGGGTTGAGACGGGGAAGCAGCCCTTTTGCTATTAGTCCCTGAGCCAAGAGTGGCTGGAGGTGGCTTCTGGTCTCCCAGGGCACTGCCGAGCAGGCCACTGGGCTGTGTCCTAGGGAAGCTGGACAAAAGGAAAAGGTCAAGAGGCTGGTAGGTCCCCTCCGTGTGTGTGATCCCTGGGAGGCCCACAGGTGGGGCTGACTGGAGGCAGCAACGTCTTGGCCAACTCACCGCAGCTCTGTGCCCAGAAAGGGCAGCTGGTGGGCTTGTTCTCCTGTTCCTCAACCTGTCACTGCACAACTCCGAGCACATCGCCATGTCCCAGAGACACAGATTATCCCTCAGCTCGGAGCGCCTCGCTACCCTCCGAGTGACCAAGCCTGCCAGGGAGCCGCCAGCATCCCCGGGAGCTGGCCCGGATCCCGCCTGCCCGAGGAGCCGATCCAAGGTCACTGTTCCAGCCCAGGGCGCACCCACACCGGACACCTTCCTCCCCCAGGCCTGGGTCTCTCCCACTCGAGGAAGAAGGAGTTTTTCCTTTTGCTGTAAAACTACAAATAAAACCAAACTGACTTTGAGCATATTAATGATACCAGATGGTTTCATAAAATGTAAATATAGCAGGAAAAATACAAATGGAGCCCTCCCAGTAATTAGCTTTTGATTTACATGTTCCAGAAAGAATTGGACCAAGTGCTGCCTTTCCGGCTCATGAAGTGCTGGTCCTCATCAGCCAGTCTCCTGGGCTCGGCCTTGCAGCTTTCCTGTACCTCTTCCCTGACCCTCCGTCCCAAGCTCAAGGTACTTCTAAGTTTCATGGCAGCGAGGCATTGAAACAAACGTCTGCAGTCCTCTCTCTGGGATGCTGTCCACAGGCTGCCTAATCAGGACGGCTATGAAGAGCCTGGGGGACATGAGTGCTCTCTAAATGAACATTATTCTTGTTATCATCATGACACAGTAGTAATAACTCGGCTTGTTGGGGCATCTTCCCAGTAGCAAATATTCTCCCCTTTATTTGGCAATCATGTGCTTTGCTACTTATGGCTGGAAAATATTATTTGATACCAAGGTCAGATCACTGCATAAAGCCAATAGAGAAGAGATACTCTGATTTCTAGATTCACCATGTGTTCAGGAAGATTTGTAAAACCATAGTAACAGAAAACCGCAGAAGTTCTGATTCGGCTCCATAGGCTCAGGGGGTCTCCTCTAGGTCCAAATACTGGCTGTTCCACTTACTGGCTGGGTGACCTTGGCAAGTTGACCTCTCTGGGCCTCAGTTTCCTCATCGTTAGGGTGAAGACATGAATATTAACTTCCTTAATGGGATTATTGTATGAATTAAATGAGTTAACGCAAGTAAAGCAGGTAAACCAGTGCCTAGCAACAAAATACGTGTCCTGTGATGTGACTGCAGCCACTGTGGACACAACTACTGCAGCAGCTGAGAGCCCTCTAGAGATGGTCTAGTTCAGCCTCTGCATTATACACAACAAAGCAAAACCTCGGTCCACAGAGGACAGGCACCTACCCACGGCCACCAGGATAGTTTTGATGGAGTAACTGATGGAGTTCAGTATAAAAAAAAGTACCTTAAGCCATAACAAATAACACTTTATAAGGTGGAGTTTCACATCTTTATTAGGTGTAAGGTTAGAATCATGAAAAGCAAGATGGAAACATCACTTAATAACAACAGTTAACACTGGAGTCTGTAACAAAATATTCTGCAGCTAGATAGACATTACATACTCTTGTGTCTGTAACTAAATGGATATTAAATAATCTTCAAAGAGCTTTCATGCAAAAAGTCATTTACTCCACAATCAGCCCTAGGAAGTATGTATTATTAGGACATTTTCCAGATGAGGAACCTGCACAGAGAGCTTAAGTGACTTGCACCAGGTTACACAGCAGATAAGCGGCAAAGCTTGGATTTGAAACTTTGTGGGTTGTCTGAAGAGCCCTCCAGAAGTAGGATAATAAAGCTGAGGAACAAATAGACTGGATATACCTAAAATTCTCTACCAACCCTATGGTTCCTTCAACAAACACTTCCAACTCTCCAGCCTACTCCCACCCGCTGCCTGTCTGTCAGGCACTGGAATGGACCCTGAGGGTAGGCAGTCAACTGGGCAGGCATGGCTCTTGCCCCATAGAGCTGGAGGCTTCAGATCTAAAATGCTGCAATCTGTTTACTCCATTCCAGCCAGGACTAAGCTCCTTTCTGTTTATTCTTGAACAGTGATGGTTGAAAAAAGCCAGCTGTGACAAACTCTCTTGCCAACCTTTTCCTTATACCCCTGAGGGAATTCCATCTGGACTTGGTGACCATTTCCCCTTAATTAACCAGCTATTTCACAAACAGGGTCTCCAGTGACCTGCAAGGCTGCCCGTGCCCCTCCTGTGTGCTTCCTACTCTCCATGGCCGTGGCAGTGATGTAGGTCAATCATATGCAATATTTTAATGTCTAGATTAAATGCGGCAAGGCTGGAGTCCATTACCTTCTCCATGGCTACTAAAATCAAGCTAATGGGACCAATTCAATTTTCCTCTTATGGATGGTGCTTGGGAAGGCATCAGAGCCAATAACAAGCTAAGAAACTGTCTGCTCTGGGGGGAAGTGAGGGGAGAAGGGGTTGGATACATAGTCACCAGGGCCCGGGGAACCCACATCCCATCAGGCAGTGAACAGGGCCTGGGTATGGGGATGCCCTGAGGGTCCCCAGGCTCCACACTTAGACATTCATATCTCAATACATTCTTGTCGTGATGCCATCTCACCAGGATGGACAGTGATTCCAAATATATTTCATTGTATCAATTCCAGTTAAATTGTTACATTGGAGGCAAGGAAATTTACCTTGGCCGCTCCGCCTGTGTCGGCCCAAACCCATGTCAAGGAGGCTGCAGTGTGAGCAGCGGTAGGGGTTTGGGGGCGTCCTCATAAGCCCTCCCCAACCCCAAGCCCACTTGCTGTCTGTGTCATTGCCTGACAGATGCCCCAAAGGGTTCCCGTGACCTGGGGGTTGGGGGGCAGCCCTGGGTCACGGTGCTGAGATCGCCCACCCCCCAGCTGCACCTGGAAGAGACACACTCTTCCTCGTGACATTTCAGCACATAAATCATCTGTCAGCTGTGCACCCAAATATCTCCATTCTTGTGATTTTGTCAGATCATCACCGCTAATAGGATGTTGAAATTCATAAATGCGTCTATTTCTAGTGATAGGCCTCTGTACTGCCAGCTCTCAGTTTGAAAAGAGAGGGGTCTTTGCTGGGACACGAATCGCACACATCTCGAGCGAGCACCTGCCTTACTTAGATCGGGGAGGTAATTCTCTCCTGAGAGAGGCTGCTGAGATCTTTAATAACGAAAGTTTAAATATATCGGTGGCTGTGCAGCTTGGCCAGCAAGCTAAGAACTGCTCAGAAAAGCACAGGATTTTAAAGCAAGGGGAGAAGATAGAGCAGTTCTCCACCCCACCACCCCCCTCACCGTAGGCCAGGATCCCCGTGGCTTTGTCTGGATGTCTGTGCCCACCAGCAGGAAGGGCAGCTGCTGAGCAAAGCCAGACAGTAGCCAGGAAGCCGCCTGCCTCCCCCGACAGCTTTCTTCTCACCACGGGGAGCAGTGAGGACAGTTTCATCGGGATCCAGGCAATGAACTGGACTTAATCCCTCGATCTACGACTTCCCGAGGTGCAGGAGCTGGGATTTGCAACCACTGCAAAAGGAAGTTGGGTCGGAGCCCAACGCCCAGGGTCCATTTCCTGCCAGGACCCGGGGGACTGCGCCTGGAGAGCTGGGCTGGGGGTTACTCAGCTCCTTAGCTGAGGCTCTCATCATTATTAGGGGACCTTTGCCCTCGGGATGGGAGGGACCCCATTTATTAATTATGGTCACGGCTCTGAGTAAGTGCTGAGGAGTCTGGCACTCACTGTTCTGCTGTGAGAGTAGCAAATTAGGTGACTATGACCCCATCACCGGCTTCCCCTTCTACAGTTGCTGTGGTGACACTGCAATAAATGCCACTCATTTGTACGGCCCTTTCAGACCAGCCGCTGGCTTGTCCCTCCCGAGAATGCTAGGAGGTGATCGTGGCATCGTTGCCCCCAGACTACAAGCAGAAACAGCCCGGGTGAGATCTGGTGAGGCTGCAAAGGTTCAACTTGGAGGGTCATGCAGCAGAAGCACTTCGGGAAATGGGACTAGATCCCAGGCTTTCTGCTTCTAATTCCAGCTCTTCCCACCGCACCTCACAGAAATGGAATCTCAGACACTACTTTCCTCTTCATTCACAGAGTCCGCCCTGCTCCTGGGGTGGGCGGGTCCTGGTCCGCCCACTGGTGCCCAGCAGCACCCAGGCAGGTGTGCATGGAGCCCCAGGGTGCCCTGCCCCGCGGGGCCTCCCTTTCTGGGTGCTCCAGCCACTGTCTCGCTCCCTCACCCCGTCGGGCAGCCCCTCCTGCTGGCGGCTGCACCAGGCTTCGCAAGAATTTATGGAGGGAGACTGGATCCTGCGGGGGCCCTCAGCGCACACTCGGGAGGCTTCCCATGAAAAATGATAGCAGCGCACTTGTGGAGGCTGTTTAAACCCGTCCCCATGAAATATCCCTTCTCCTCTGCCTCTGGCCGAGCCACGAGAGCAGGCTCAGGAAGAGGAAATCAGGGTAAAGGGACAGCCCTTAATTTCTGAAGCCAAACCTCCACATTTCAGCAGACTTTTATGTGCAGGGGTCTCAACTGAAAGCCAAAGTGTCCTGGGGCACCCCGTAATTCTCAGTAAGTTTCTGCACCTCATCCCCAGATATCATCCTCTGAGAGAAAAATCCAGAAATCCAGAAGAGACTTCATCCCCGGCAAGCTGGGAACGAGCCCAGGGGACTAAAGGGGCAGCAAAAGGTACCCCAGGGACTCCGACTGGGCCTGTTTAATTGCTTTTCTTTAAAAAAAAAAAGTTGCTGTTACCATTGTGCCTGGGCAAGGTCATGACTCTCAGCATCAGTTAAAATTATTCACTATCTTCACTTTCGGAAGACTGTTCTGACCCTAAAGCCTGGGAGATGGTGACTAGAGGTTTTCACATCCCTAAGCCTCCTCCTTGGTCTCACTTCCTCCAAGCAGCCTTCCCAGACCAGCCCACCTCGCATGCTCAATCCTGTTCATAAACCCCCAAAACCCTTTCCTGCGTGCAGTGCACGTATCCTGCATCGCCAGTTTTGTTGTGTGAATATACAACTTCCTCACCTAGCGTGCACAGCCACTGCATGGATTCTCTCTTGAGTCTCCAGGGCAGTGCCTTGGCTATATTCGATATTTCATAAAAATTCCCTGCTAAGATTTTTCTCCAAAATGGGGGGAAAACGGTCAATTCCTAGGATTAGAAGATGCATCTGACCTGCAGTGCCACTCACGGGGTCATGGGGTCCAGCAGGTGCTGAGCACACACAGTCTTCACAGGGGGAGATGGCTGAGTGAAGAACGAAGTGAATGTTAGCAGAAGGATGGAAAGGACACTTTCCAAACTAAGTGGAAAGGGAGACCCTCGTCCTGGTGCAGATGTGGCACGGAGGTGGCGGGGCCTGGAGACACACAGGGGCTCAGTGTCATCCCCGCACGAGGCCTGGGCTGTACTGGGTTGGTCCCTCAGGGCAGCTACTGGGCCGCATCCCCTCCCTCCTCCCTGAGGTCTCCGGGGTGGGAGGGTGCTGACCCAAGCACGAAGCACAGACTCTGAACCAGAACTGGAGCAAGAGGCTGACCCCACTGGGCACCCACCCCATGCAAACCTGCTTAGGGTATGATACCATGAAGTTAACAAGCACTCTGCGTGCCTAGAATGCTTGGCATTAACTCTGTAAGTCAATTCCACACGATCAAGGGCATCATAAAAGTGGATGTTGTGCACACAATTGCCCCACCTCAGCCCAATCGCCTGTCTCAGTGCACCCAGAGGAGGTGGGGCCCCTTTCACGGAGTGCCCCCTTCTTCACGGTGGCACGTCCCGGGGCTGCAGGGCACCGCTCCATGGCTCTGATGATCTGGGATCATTATCATTACTGTTTCTTAAATGTTGAAGAGTTAAGAAAAGAGAGAGGAAAGGGAGAAGCAAGTAAGTCTAGGAGCCTCCGATTCATATCTGCGATCTGCCCCTGCTCAGAGGGTGGGTGTGCAGGCTGCTTTCACACCTTTATTAATGGATTTACTAATACGGAGCTGTCTGCCTCAACACCACAGACTCCCTGCACAAGAGGATATCAGGACGGCAGCGCAGTGAGAAGCAAGGCAAGGTCACGAGCTTTCTCCTCGAGGTCCTAACACTTTAGATGGTTTTCCTTTAAATGGAGGTTTCGTGGAAGGATAATGGACCACCTAGAGGGTAGTTAGGGATGGAACGTCTGAGATAAAGAAGCTCCCAGGAGATGGGTGTAGCGAGCTGTCCTCCCGTCTCGATGACTACAGACAGCGGGAGTAGTGAACTGGGGAGCAGATTGGCCCCAGGAGCCCCAAGACATGGGACCAAATCCTGCACTGGCTCCACATACCACACAAATCAAAGCCACTTAACCTTCCTGACCTTCAGCTAAAAAAGAAGGTCTGAGGGGCTTCCCTTGTGGCACAGTGGTTAAGAACCCGCCTGCCAATGCAGGGGACGTGGGTTTGATCCCTGGTCCGGGAAGATCCCACATGCCGGAGAGCAACTAAGCCCGTGAGCCACAACTGTTGAGCCTGCGCTCTAGAGCTCACAAGCCACAACTACTGAGCCCATGCACCACAACTACTGAAGCCCACACACCTAGAGCCTGTGCTCTGCAACAAGAGAAGCCATGGCAATGAGAAGCCCGTGCACCGCAACGAAGAGTAGCCCGCGCTCGCCGCAACTAGAGAAAGCCTGCGTGCAGCAAAGAAGACCCAACGCAGCCAAAAAAATTTTTTAAATTAAAAAATATTAAAAAAAAAAAAAGAGAGAGAGAAGGTCTGAGAGCTGAGATCACTCCTCACTCAGGCCGGGTTCTGAGATTCCCCAGTGAAAATGTGTGATGTCTTGACATGCAAACATTAAATTGTAATTTAGAAAACGCTCTCCTTCCGGGATCTCAAGTTAAAACTTGTATATTTGTCTTTTGGCATCTCTCATAGCACCTAGCTCAGTGCAGAGCACGGCACCTACCTACCAGCAATAAGCTGATTAACGCAGGTGGCGATGGAGACCTCAGGCCCTGAAGTGGGATTTTCAGCCCCTCTACTGACCATGCTGTGACCTTGGGGGACGCTTGTAACTGGCTGACAAGATGGCTTCCCTCAGGTAGTACTGTGCCCCCACTACGTGTAGGTTAAATGAAATGGTACATGTAAAGACCATGCAAGCAGGAAGCCCTCATTGGCGATTAGCTAGTGTTATTTTTAGTAAAAGTGAGGAGAGGGCAATAGAATCAGATCAGCGGGACACACAAGGCACAAGGCTCCAGACCCGGTGAGAGGAGACCAGGCAGCACCGTCACGAAGAATAGGGTGTAGGAGCGGCAGGTGGAGACAAAGCACAGCTCACTGGGTGCCTGGATTCACCCGGGAGTCTGGACTCTTAGTCAGTCACCTTCACCACCTTCTGCTGCCACAGCAGAACACGTGACCCAGGAGGTCCAGGAACTTGGCTGCTCCCTGGATGTCCTCCAGCAAGAGCAAGTCACCAGTGCCAGGCAGCCCCATGCTTGGTTTCCAAGGAAAAAAGATAAAACTCCTCATTGAAAAGGTGCATACAGCCTGGTAGACAAAGCCCAGGACTTACACTGAGATTTGGTTTTGAATTCCTGGTTTACTGATGAGGGACGGGGTCCCCAGGACCAGTGACTAATCTCTTAGTTTCAGGTCCTTCAGCAGAGGCATGATTGTCTCATGGGTTGATTGTGAGACGTAAATGAAATAAAAGAACATGGGACCCATTTGCAAAATGTGACGCGTGTGAAGTCATGTCAATAATTAGGACTTGGAATGAAGAGAATGTTAGGCTGTGAAAGAAGAGATTCCAGCTGTGGACTCCAACGAGAAAGATGAGAAATTAGAAAAACTCTTCACTTTGTTCCATCACATAACACAACACACACACAAATACACATGCAGGCTGGTGTCGAGGAGACATGGTGACATTGCTTTGTAGATTTATTTCCTTACTCATTAGACAGTTTGGGACATCATAATTTTAGAAATGTTTCCGATGGGAGAGAAAATGTAGGGAAAGAGGAAGGGAAAGAAACCCTCACCAAACAGGTCCAACTGCCACCAAGTGAATAAAATTACCTTCTAATCAAATGCATCATTAGAAGTATAGACATTAGAGCCCAGTGCTGACAGCTTGATGAGCAAGGCATTTGCAGTTAATTAGGATATATTGCCTTTGTAGTTGGGACTCATCAGGGAGGCTGTTGAATCCTCTAACTAACACCTGCTTCTACTGTCAGGGCACCTGGGTACGTGGGCCATTCTTTGTGCCCACCCCTGGCCTGGTCTTGCAGGTGACCATGGGCAATGCCACCTTGGACTACATAGCAGCTGAGATTCTTTTACAAAAGACCAACAGCAACCTTTGTGGAAATATATTTAGAGAAACTGTGGACCAAAAGAGATTTTGAACTTCCTTCCCGACTGGGGAGACAGGGCGGGGAGGGGGGAAATGCAGCTGTGTCCCCCAGCTGCTGCACCATCCTTTGTAGGAAGAATGTGAAGGGGTTCAGGACATGCCACCCCCAAATATGTCACTTTGGTATATCAGTTATTTTGAGCTGAAGGCACTTGAGAAACAGCAGGTGCAGGAAGGGATCTCTGCCCTCCCTGTTTCTACCTAAAAGCAGGACATGACATTTCCCTGAGAAAATTTCCATGTACCAGGAGGGGAAGAATATTCTTATCACTAGAGTCTGGGAGTTGGCACCGAAATGACCTGTACAAACAGACCCACTAAAACCACCTTGATCTTCCATTAGTTTCCCTCAAATGTTAGCTTCCTTGTCCCTGTCCCACAACTTACTGTCCCTAGCCCAAGTCCCCTATTACTTCTTTTTATCATGTCTCCACAATTTATCACTCTTTGTTAAAATAGTTTATAAGCCCCTGAGTCTAACCATTCCTTTGGAGTTTTCACTTCTATGAAGCGCCCCAGTGTCACATAAAAGTATTAACATCAAGTAAAATGCGTATGCTTTTCTCTTGTTAACCTGTCTCTTGTCAGCTTAATTCACAGGCCCTAGTCACAGCTCTTAAGAGATAGTGGAAGTCTTTCCTCCCTGGCAGATAAGAACAAGAATGCCTAGGGTGTCACCTACCCAGCCCACTGGCCTGCCCACTTTAGACAAGCATCAGAGCCTGGACACCCTGCTGTCCAGTCCTGGCCACATGTTGGATAATTTAAATGATTGCAGAGCAGAACTGCCATCAGCATTGACCTGGTGATGGGCCACGTTCCCTGATAGATGCTCCCTGATGGTGAGAAGTCAACGGGAATATTGTTATAAGAAAGAGCTCAGAATTGTTGGCTGCCTGTCCTTGTTAATGGAAGCGGATATCACTCCTAAAACCCAATTCTTTGAAGAGTCCAGTTCCTCAGTTTCCTCAAAAATATCCCAATTTCCAACTTTTTATGACTAACCAAAATCTTTGGAACTTGCCGTAAAAGCCCCTTTGGAGGAGAACTCAGCAGCTTCTCCCGTCTCCAGGCAAAATTACAGCAGCTCATGAAAACTTGCCCTTTTTCAATCTACCCAGCATTTTAACCTAATGACTCATGGAATCATAAAAAATGCAGGAAGTGAAGCAGTCCACCTGGTGTGAAGCCCAGAAAGCTAAGGGACGTACCCAAGGTCACATAGATCACTTAAGGGAAGGGACGGAACTGGTGTCTGGATCACCCAGCCCGGCCGTTGTCTGCTGCACTCGGGGTGCACAGAGCAGCTAACTGTCTCCCTCCTCCTAAGTCTTCTGCACATTTGGAGACCGTCATTAAATTGCCCTCAGCCTTATCTCCTCCAAGCTAAATGATGCTACTTCTTTAGTCTTTCTTTGCTGGTTTTATTCTCCAAACTCCTTAATCACCTTGGAATCTCTCCAAGCCATTCTTAACTCTCTGACCTGAGGAGGGGGCCCACAAAACCTGACAGTAGAGGGAGACATCAATCATCTGATGGGAGCAATCGGAGCACCCAGTGGCCCCAGCCGGGCTAGTTCCCAGGACGGATGTCCGTTGCCATTTCAGAGGTCCTGCTCAAGGAAGGTTGCCTTCCACCCCGACGCCATGCTAAGGGCTGCTGCTGACATCTGTAGAAGTTGCTGGGTAATTGAATGACCGACAGAAGCTATCAGGGGCTGTGCACCAAGATAAGAGTAATCAAATTTCATGCTTCAGGGGCTCGCAGCTTCAGCTGGCCACCTCAGGGGTCCCGAAGAATCCTTCTCCCCTCCCCAACACACTATCTTTCCTGCACAGAGTTCTGCACAGTGGGGCAGCTGCGTGTTGTGTTTTTGTGTTTTCCTCTGAAGAGCCCCCCAAAGGAAATTCCTGGAGGCAAGGAGCCCTGGGTAAGAGACCAACTTGGGCTGGCTGACCTCACAAAAACTGAGGCAGGTGATTTATTTATGTCGCCCTAGCACCCGACATTCACACAGGGGGAGGGAAATGAGAACCAGGACAGGGAAATAAGATGCAAGAAGGGAAGAGGAGGAGCAAGGAGGGGAAAGAATCCAACGTGTTCACTCAAACCCGATGCGGAACAGGGGGCCCCCGTGTCAGTACCAACATGAGAACAGCCGGCATGTGGCGCTCAGAAGGGCTGAGACAGACAGCTCTGTGAGGGTGCCAGCCCGGGCTCAGCAGCCCTCACGGTCTCATGCTTGTGCTTCTGCAGGAATAAAGACACCCACTGGGGACCCAGAAGGACTCCCTCCCTCACCCACGACCGGATCGTCTGGCCACGGTCCTTTTTGGTGCATCCTTCAGAGAACGATGACAAGCCCGTGGGGAGTCGGGAGCCAGACAGGGGTGCAGTGCCAGCTCAGGCTGGAGGGGCCGATGTCTGGGGAGTGGGGTTGTCACACAGACCCGTACTGAGATGCCTGCTGCACTAGAATATCTGGGGTTACAAGGAAGGAGTCCACTTGTCGAGGTGAGAAGCTTTGAGGAATGCCATACAGCACATCCGGAGGAAAGCTGCTCGCCGAAAAGATGTCTCCAGAAGTGATGCATTTAAAGATAAGATGGTTTACACTTCCATTGTTGCTTCTTATTTAAAATGGCATAAAGTGAAGGAATTGTTGGTGTCAATAACCTTTGCAGTCGCTGCGTTTCAGGATGGAGAGTCGACACTACCCAGGATCTGCGTGTCCTGGGTCTGTTGTGGGGGGGTTGCCCAGAGGCCCCCGGCCGCTGTATCCGTGTCACCAACTCCCTCCTCCGTGACTTACAAAGACACAGGAGCATTAACTGAGGAGCTAGTACACTCCAGCTGCTGTGCCGTGAACGACTAAGAGAAATGAACCCGTACAAGTGCCGGGATTAAAGCTAACACGGGGCCTCTGGGTTGAGGGTTGAGGGGGAATGAGAGGGTTCTCAACAGAGGGATTGGGGTGAGCAAAGGCCTGGGGATGAAGGCACTGTAACGCGTTTGGAGGATGGCGTCCTTGGAGGGAGGCTAGGCTCCAGGTAGGCAAGAGTTACTGGGGTGGGACAGGGTTCACAGTTCCTGTTACATAGACAGGAAAGTAACTGAAGGACCAAGGCACTTGCAGAAGCAACCTTCCGATTCCAGACCGCTTCGTCCTTTCCCTCCTACAACCACGTGACCCTACAAGGCCCCTGGCCCTGGGCACACAGAGCCGTGAGCCTCCATCCAGGGAGAACAAGGGTCATACACGGGTGAGGTTGAGAGAACGCATCTATCAACCCCACTGCCAAACCCAATCAGACACATCAGAACCAGGCGGTATCTGATGCTGGAGGATGGAATGGGATGCAGGCAGGGCCCGGAGACAGGAGCTCATGCTTCCTGGTGAGAAGAGCCACCCTTCATCGCGCTATTACTACATGCTAGGTCCTGTGCTCTGTGCTTCACAGAACAGCTTGATTGAGTCCTTATAAAACCTACAGTAGACCTAGTAACACTCCTGTATCCCACATGAGGAAAAAGAAGCCCAAATGGGTTAAACAACAGGTCCAGTGTTGCACAGAGAGTGAGTTTCTGATCAGGATGTGAACTTGGTTCGGTCAGACTAGGGCTCATACCTGACGACTGCCCCACTCTTCCCTGTAAGCTACCGTGTTCTGGGCTTTCCTTCCCAAAGACTGTGTTTTTAGCAATTATTTTATTAGAGTAGAGTTAATTTACAATGTTGTGTTAGTTTCAGGTGTACAGCAAAGTGACTCAGTTATGCATACATACATATATATGTATTCTTTTTCAGATTCTTTTCCATTATAGGTTATTATGAGATATTCAGTATAGCTCCCTGTGCTATACAGTAGGTCCTTCTTTTTTTTTTTGAATTTTATTTTTTTTATACAGCAGGTTCTTATTAGTTGTCTATTTTATACATATTAGTGTATACATGTCAATCCCAATCTCCCAATTCATCACACCACCACCACCGCCCCCCGCTGCTTTCCCCCCTTGGTGTCCATACATTTGTTCTCTACATCTGTGTCTCTATTTCTGCCTTGCAAACAGGTTCATCTGTACCATTAGTAGGTCCCTCTTGTTTATCTATTTTATATATAGTAGTGTGTATATGTTAAGCCTAAACTCCTAATTTTTCTCTCTCCCACCCCATCCTCTCTATTCCCTCTGGTAACAATAAGTTTATTTTCAATGTCTATGAGCCTATTTGTTTTGTAACTAAGTTCATTTGTATCATTTCTTAAAGATTTCATATATAAGTGATATCATATGATATTTGTCTTTCTCTGTCTGACTGACTTCATTTAGTATGACAATCTTTAGGTTCATCCATGTTGCTGCAAATGGCATTATTTCATTCTTTTTTATGGCTGAGTAATATTCCATTGCGTATATCTACCACATCTTCTTTATCCATTCATAGCCATTCAAAGACCACCTTGATCAGTGCTGTTCTCTGTTGTGGCCACTATCCACACGTGGCCATAGAGCCCATGAAATGTGGCCAGTACACACTGAGATGTGCTCTCAGTGTGAGACATACTCTAATTTCAAAGACTTTGTACAAAAGAACACAAAAAAATGTAAAGTATCTCAGTAAATTTATGTCACTTGTTGAAATCATAATATCTTGGATATATTGAGTTAAATAAATTATTAAAACTAATTTCACCTATTTACCCTTTAAAAACGTGGCTCTAGAAAATTCAGAATCATGTATCTGGCTCACATTATACTTCTATTGGGCTGCACTGGCCTGGCTGGAAAATGCAGGCTCACAGGCTGCCTATGACTGGCTGGTCTGAGAGGCCCTCCCTGAGGGACTACAGATGCTGCTGAGAGATGGGGTTTTCTTTGCTCCACATCAAGGAGCAATGTTTCTGTTTAAGTGGAGACTCTCATCTGCGTCTCCCCCTCCCAGTCCCAGAGGGGGAAAAAGACAGTACTCTGTGTTCATTAGTTAATATTTGCAAAATGATTTGAAGATGAAATACGGTACATAAATGCTAATAATGGCCGTGCACCACTGTGGGCCTTTCATCTGGAGATTTCAAAGTCCCCATCACAGGCAGGCAGTATTGTTCTATTACTTTAACATTAATTGTGCCTCATCGGGGCGCTGGGTCATTATCTTTCTTGCCATCAGGCACAGGGAAGCTGGGTGGAGAGAGAGTGGCCTGTGGCCTGTGGTCAGGGAAGAGTGGCAGCCACAGGGATGGAGAGCTCCTGTCCCGGCCCCTAGGCAAGGTCTCAGGGGCTGGGCTCAAAGAGGCACAGAGAAGGGGCGTCCTGCAGGAGAGACCCTGAACACTGCCCTATTCCACACCTGCCCCCGCGCTCTCTGCCCTCCCTGCGGGGTTTCCGTAGAGCCGAGCACACTCCAGACTCTCAGTAAGTGCTGGTGGACAGAGCAGTTTGATGGAGGAGGGGTCTGTCCTGAATCGCCAGCCTTGACAGTGGACGACAGCCTGGGCTGGGACCGACCACAGCTCTTGGATGCGGGGTTCAGTGCAATCTAGAGCAGCCCTCGCTGGGCCCCCTGCCATCTCTGCAGGCTGACATGAGGACAGTGGCATGTGACACTGTGCTTAGCCAAGCAGAGCCGGAGAGCTGCAGAAGAGAGGGGCTATCCCTGCGGCCTGGCCTCAGGTGCACGGTGCCTTGGCGCCCCGGGCAGTGTCACAGCCAAGGCTGCTCAGGGTCCCCTCCAGCAGAGCCCCCCCCAAGTGTAAAAGAGGGTTGCCCACCAGGTGGTGCCCCAGTGTGACACCACCTCTGAGGAGAAGTTCCTTTATGCTAATTAAAGCCACCAGGAAGTCAGACAGTATGAGATGACACAGCTGGAGTCCCCCGCTCAGGAAGGGCTGCTGGAGATGTCTAATCCCTCCCACCAATGGAGAAAGGGGGGCGTGCAGAGAGAGAGCTCGGGACATAGAGGAGCCCGGAGTGACAGGCACCTCACCACTGGCGGGGGCCGGCTGTGTGCGCGCAAGCTTTTATAAAAAGAATAGAGTGTGCCATTTCAGATTGGGTAAGTTGAACATTACTAATTAAGAAATTACTTAATTATGGAGAAGAAAATAAAATGAAGGTAGTTTGTCCTGGAGGGGAAAAAAGTCTTTGATTTGCTAAATCAAGGAAATGATTAGATTCAAACATTAAATAATTGGAAATGGCTGCAACAAAAGCACTGGAACGTTCACCCCGCCCAGGCCTCCGTAGAAGCCCTGCCTTTGCCTCTACAGCCTCTGCCTTGTGCCCTTCCTTCCTAGAGATGAGTCTGGCCTGAAGGGGGAGGGTCCCCTCACCCTCTGACGCAGAGGGGCCAGAAAACCAGGCTTACTCGTGTGCACCTGTCTCATGCTACGAGTATCTCTCCATAATGTTTTATTCCTCACCCCTCGACTATTTTTAATCCTGCCCCCCAGGGGTGGGCTCTCCCCAGGCTCAGTCACCTACTTTCTTATCCTCACCCACCACTCTTCAGTTGTTAGGTCACAAAGCCTCCCCTGTCGGTTCCCTAGACCAGGCATCAGCGTTATGGTGCCTCCCTTCCCTACCTGGCCTCAACTCTGCAGCTCAGAAGAGCACCGTTACAGACCAAACAGCCAGCAGCCCGCCTGCCAGGACGGGACTGGACATACAAAAGTTCAGCACCCCAGCATTCTTCTTAAAAATGGGATGGGGAGAGTTCCCTTGCATTTCTTTATTGCAACATTGATCTGGCTCCAAGATTCCCCTTTATACAGACAATTCCTCTTTCTCCAGCTAAGCCCTACCTTGCAGGTCTCTATTTTCAATTGCCCCCATCTTATATTCACAGAGCACCTCAAAACTCACATCGCCCTTACCCCCATCCCCTTCTCCTCACCCAACAAGCATCACATCCCAAACCATTACACTTAATTTCACAGAATTTGAAGGTAGCCCAAATCTTCCATTTCTCCAGGTTGAAAACTAAAGCTTTGTACTTATGTCTTTCCCTTCTTTGGCATCCAATCTATCAACTCTTTCCTTAAAGCAGGAGAACCTGTGTTTATGTAGCACTTAGAGCATCTAGATGTTTCCCAGACATTCATCTTATTTGTTCTCTTAGGAAACTGATGAAGCAGCAGGTGAAATACACCCCCTCCTTTTTTTTTTCCAATAGGTGGGGAAATAAAGTTCATGTACAGGTGCACATTCGACATCATTTTTCTGGGAAGCCTTGATATCCCCAAGGCATCCCAAGGATGCCCTCCCTGAACCCTGAAGACTGGTTTTGTGCCTCCTTCAACTCCTGTATCACTCAATACTTTATCCATCATTAACACTGGACCGTCACGTGTTTGAGATCAGTAACTATTTGCCATCACTCCCATGTTGCTCAACACCATAACTGGGAGACAGGAAGCATATAGTACGTTATCCTCAAAGAATGGATGCATGAGAATAAATGAATGAGATCACATTCCTACAATCGCACAGCTAGTAAATGGTGGAGCCAGAGACAAGAACCAAGACTTTTGTTTCCTACTGTGTTCCTAACTAGTTTCCTTGACAGATGCTCCTAGCATAATGTCAGCTTAACTGTTCCAGAGCATGTTTCATTACCATATATCATACCATAATAAAAACATCTTCACTTGATCCCAATTACACAACAGATATACTCTGAGCTTTTCACATACCAAACTAGCCCTCAGTTTTTAGCCCTATTCATGAATCTGAGATTTGAAAGAGGTCATGGATAATGTAGTGCAACTTCCTTTCCAATGAAAAATTCTCCTCTGGGCCACGCTTTTCCCAAAATCCAAAGAGAGGAGCACTGGCCCTCTGGAGCACCTTCACGCCCTAGGACGCGGCCATCCTCTGACCAGGACCCCTCGTGGCCACCTGCTAATGTGTTGCCATGCCCGCAGCTCTGAGTCTGTTCCCTCCTCACCTAGTCTCTCCACCCACCCACCCTACAGGGTCCAGCTTAAGGCTAAGCTCCAGAAGGTCTCTCCCTGGTGCCCCAGAGAACACCATCCACCAGCATCCTTCCTGGCGATCGGTAGAGATCTATTTATCACCACTTTCACACACAGAGTCATACCTTTTTAGTCAGTCCTAATAAATGTTTATGACTTATGTGGTGGCTAAGTTATAAAAAATTGATCCTGTCTCCCCCTCCCACACTCTGAAAATAAATCACCAAATATATATTAAGCACCCATGTGTAAACCCTGTGTGCTGGGTATCTTTGTGGACGTTTGGTAAATATGTCATTTCACCAGGGTTTAGGGATCAGATCCTGAGAGACAAAGTGATGCTCTTAAGACTGGAGAGTGGGTGAAAGGACACAGCTGTGGTTCTAACCCAGGGACCCTGGTTCACACTAGACATTTATGCTATCCTGCTAGGCTGCCCAACAAAGTACCACAGACTGAGTGACTCAAAGAGCAGGGATTTATCTCCTCACCGTTCTAGAGGATGGACGTCCAAAATCGAGGGGTCAACGGGGATGTTTTCCTCTGACACCTCCTTCTTTGGGGTGCAGATGGCCATCTTCTCTCTACATCCGCATGTGACCTTTTCTCTGGGTGTGTCCCTGGTGCTTCTCCCTCTTCTTATAAGGACGTTAGCCATGTTAGATGGAAGCCCAACCTACATATCTTTTATTTACCTCTTTAAAGACCCCACCTCCAAATACAGTCACATTCTGAGGAGCTGGGGGTTAGGGCTTCAACATCTGATTCTAGAGGGGACACAGCCATCCTAACAGAATTCTCACTGCACTTTGTACATAACTGCACTGTATGTACAATGAATACCAGCTAAGTGTAGCTGAGAGCCTGACCTAATAAGTTTGGAGAGAGAATACAGTGCATACTTTTTTAAAGATGTTCTATTTTTTTCATTATTTATTTGTTTTTTTTTTTTGTATTTTCTTGCCCAATCTTGAAGTGACAACAAACATTTGAACTTCTCGCAAGTTCCAGACTCAAAAGAAATAAGAATACATTCTTTTAAAAAGCAAAAAAAAAAGTGGGGGACCTTCAAGATGGCAGAGGAGTAAGACATGGAGATCACCTTCCTCCCCACAAATACATCAGAAATACATCTACATGTGGAACAACTCCTACAGAACACCTACTGAATGCTGGCAGAAGACCTCAGACCTCCCAAAAGGCAAGAAACTCCCCACGTACCTGGGCAGGGCAAAAGAAAAACAGAGACAAAAGAAGAGGGTCGGGACCTGCACCACTAGAAGGGAGCCATGAAGGAGGAAAGGCTTCCACACACTAGGAAGGCCCTTCACAGGCGGAGACTGCGGGTGGTGGAGAGGGGGAAGCTTCGGAGTCATGGAGGAGAGCGCAGCAACAGGGGTGCGGAGGGCAAAGCGGAGAGATCTCTGCACAGAGGATCGGTGCCGACCGGCACTCACCAGCCCGAGAGGCTTGTTTGCTCACCCGCTGGGGAGGGCGGGGGCTGGGAGTTGAGGCTCGGGCTTCGGAGGTCGGATCCTAGGGAGAGGACTGGGGTGGCTGAGTGAACACAGCCTGAAGGAGGCTAGTGCCCACAGCTAGCCGGGAGGGAGTCCGGGAAAAAGTCTGGAACTGCCTAAGAGGCAAGAGCCACTGTTTCGGGGTGCGCGAGGAGAGGGGATTCAGAGCACTGCCTAAATGAGCTCCAGAGACGGGCGCGAGCCGCGGCTATCAGCGCAGACCCCAGAGACGGGCATGAGACACTAAGGCTGCTGCTGCTGCCACCAAGAAGCCTGTGTGCAAGCACAGGTCACTGTCCACACCTCCCCTCCAGGGAGACTGTGCAGCCTGCCACTCTAGGGTCCCGTGATCCAGGGACAACTTCCCCGGGAGAATGCACGGTGCGCCTTAGGCTGGTGCAACGTCACGCCGGCCTCTGCTGCCTCAGGCTCGCCCCGCACTCCGTACCCCTCCCTCCCCCCGGCCTGAGTGAGCCAGAGTCCCCGAATCAGCGGCTCCTTTAACCCTGTCCTGTCCGAGCGAAGAACAGACGCCCTCAGGTGACTTACATGCAGAGGCGGAGCCAAATCCAAAACTGAACCCTAGGAGCTGTGCAAACAAAGAATAGGAAGGGAAATCTCTCCCAGAAGCCTCAGGAGCAGTGGATTAAATCTCCACAATCAACTTGATGTACCCTGCATCTGTGGAATACCTGAATAGAAAACGAATCATCCCAAAATTGAGGGGGTGGACTATGGGAGCAACTGTAGACTTGAGGTTTGCATTCTGCCTCTAATTTGTTTATGGATTTATGTTTATCTGTGTTTAGTATTTAGAGTTAATTATCATTTGTAGATTTGTTTATTGATTGGGTTGCTCTCTTTTTTATTTTTAATATATATAGATATATTTTTTTTCCTTTTTCCCTTTTTGTGAGTGTGTATGTGTATGCTTCCTGGTGTGATTTTGTCTATATAGCTTGGCTTTTACAATTGGTCCTAGGCTTCTGTCTGCTTTTTTTTTTTTTTTTAGTATAGTTTGTAGCACTTGTTATCATTGGTGGATTGATTTTTTTGTTTGGCTGCCCTCTTCTTTCTTTCTTTCTTTTCTTTTTTTAAATTACTTTTCAAATTTTTTATTTTTAATAATCTTTTTATTTTAATAAGTTTTTTTTATTTTATGTTCTTTCTTTTTTTCCTCCCATTTTTCTGAGCAGTGTAGCTGACAGGGGCTTGGTGCTCCAGACGGGTGTCAAGCCTGTGCCTCTGAGGTGCGAGACCCGAGTTCAGGACACTGGTCCACAAGAGACCTCCCAGCTCCACATAATATCAAACGGCAAAAATCTCCCAGAGATCTCCATCTCAACACCAAGACCCAGCTCCACTCAACGACCAGCAAGCTACAGGGCTGGACACCCTATGCCAAACAACTAGCAAGACAGGAACCCAACCCCATCCATTAGCAGAGAGGCTGCCTAAAATCAAAATAAGGTCACAGACACCCCAAAACACACCACCGATGTGGTCCTGCCCAACAAAAAGACAAGATCCAGCCTCATCCACCAGAACACAGGCACCAGTCCCCTCCATCAGGAAGCCTACACAACCCACTGAACCAGCCTTACCCACTGGAAGCAGACACCAAAAACAACAGGAACTACAGACCTGCAGGCTGCGAAAAGGAGACCCAAACACAGTATGTTAAACAAAATGAGAAGACAGAAATACACAGCAGATGAAGGAGCAAGGTAAAAACCCACCAGCCCAAATGAAGAGGAAATAGGCAGTCTACCTGAAAAAGAATTCAGAGTAATGATAGGAAAGATGATCCAAAATCTTAGAAATAGAATGGAGAAAATATAAGAAATGTTTAACAAGGACCTAGAAGAACTAAAGAGCAAACAAACAATGATGAACAACACAGTAAACGCAATTAAAAATTCTCTAGAAGCAAACAATAGCAGAATAACTGAGGCAGAAAAATGGATAAGTGAACTGGAAAGTCCCCCTATCAAATTCTTCCAAAATAGAGCAGAGGAAGGAACCTCCGAAACTCATTCTACGAGGCCACCATCACCCTGATACCAAAACCAGACAAAGATATTACAAAGAAAGAAAACTACAGGTTAATATCACTGATGAACACAGAAGCAAAAATCCTCAAGAAAATACTAGCAAGCTGAATCCAGCAGCACACTAAAAGGATCATAAACCATGATCAAGGGGGGTTTATCCCAGGAATGCAAGGATTCTTCAATATATGCAAACCAATCAATTTGATACACCATATTAACAAACTGAAGGAGAAAAACTATATGATCATCTCAATAGATGCAGAAAAAGCTTTCAAAAAAGTCCAACACCCATTTATGATAAAAAAAAAAAAAACCTCTCCAGAAAGCAGGCATAGAGGGAACTTACCTCAACATAATAAAGGCTGTATATAACAAACCCACAGTCAACATCGTTCTCGATGGTGAAAAACTAAGAACATTTCCTCTAAGATCAGGAACAAGACAAGGTTGCCCACTCTCACCACTATTATTCAACATAGTTTTGGAAGTTTTAGCCACGGCAATCAGAGAAGAAAAAGAAATAAAAGGAATCCAAATTGGGAATGAAGAAGTAAAACTGTCACTGTTTGCAGATGACATGATACTATACATAGAGAATCCTAAAGATGCTACCAGAAAACTAGGACTAATCAATGAATTTGGTAAAGTAGCAGGATACAAAATTAATGCACAGAAATCTCTTGCATTCCTATACACTAATGATGAAAAATCTGAAAGAGAAATTAAGGAAACACTCCTGTTTACCATTGCAACAAAAAGAATAAAATACCTAGGAATAAACCTACCTAAGGAGACAAAAGACCTGTATACAGAAAACTATAAGACACTGATGAAAGAAATTAAAGGTGATACAAACAGATGGAGAGATATACCATGTGCTTGGACTGGAAGAATCAACATTGTTAAAATGACTATACTATCCAAAGCAATCTACAGATTCAATGCAATCCCTATCAAAGTACAAATGGCATTTTTCACAGAAGCAGAACAAAAAATTTCACAATTTATATGGAAACACAAAAGACCCCAAATAGCCAAACCAATCTTGAGAAAGAAAAATGGAGCTGGAGGAATCAGGCTCCCGGACTTCAGACTATACTACAAAGCTACAGTAATCAAGATAGTATGGCACTGGCACAAGCACTGAAATATAGATCAATAGAACAGGGCTGAAAGCCCAGAGATAAACCCACAAACATATGGTGACCTTATTTTTGATAAAGGAGGCAAGAATATACAATGGAGAAAAGATAGCCTCTTCAGTAAGTGGTGCTGGGAAAACTGGACAGCTACATGTAAAAGAATGAAATTAGAACACCCCCTAACACCATACACAAAAATAAACTCAAAATGGATTAGAGACCTACATGTAAAGCCAGACACTATAAAACTCTTTGAGAAAAACATAAGCAGAATACCCTATGGCATAAATCACAGTAAGATCCTCTTTGACCCACCTCCTAGAGAAATGGAAATCAAAACAAAAATAAACAAATGATAGCTAATGAAACTTCAAAGCTTTTGCACAGCAAAGGAATCCATAAATAAGACAAAAAGACAACCCTCAGAATGGGAAAAAATATTTGCAAATGAAGCAACTGACAAAGGATTAATCTCTAAAATTTACAAGCAGCTCATGCAGCTCAATATGAAAAACACAAACAACCCAATCCAAAAATGGGCAGAAGACCTAACTAGACATTTCTCCAAAGAAGATATATAGATTGCCAACAAACACGTGAAAGGAGGTTTAACATCACTAATCATAAAAGAAATGCAAATCAAAACTACAATGAGGTATCACCTCACAGAGATCAGAATGGCCATCATCAAAAAATCTACAAACACTAAATGCTGGAGAGTGTGTGGAGAAAAAGGAACCCTCTTGTACTGTTGGTGGGAATGTAAATTGACAGCCACTGTGGAGAACAGTATGGAGGTTCCTCAAAAAACTAAAAATACAACTACCATACGACCCAGCAATCCCACTACTGGGCACATACCCTAACAAAACCATAATTCAAAAAGAGTCATGTACCACAATGTTCATTGCAGCTCTATTTACAACAGCCAGGACATGGAAGCAACCTAAGTGTCCAATGACAGATGAAGGGATAAAGAAGATATGGCACATATATACAATGGAATATTACTCAGCCATAAAAAGAAACGAAATTGAGTTATTTGTACTGAAGTGGATGGACCTCGAGTCTGTCATACAGAGTGAAGTAAGTCAGAAAGAGAAAAACAAATACCGTATGCTAACACATATATATGGAATCTTAAAAAAAAATGGTTCTGAAGAACCTAGGCGAAGGACAGGAATAAAGATGCAGATGTAGAGAATGGACTTGAGGTCACGGGGAAGGGGAAGGGTAAGCTGGGACGAAGTGAGAGAGTGGCACTGACATATACACACTATCAAATGTAAAATAGATAGCTAGTGGGAAGCAGCTGCATAGCACAAGGAGATCAGCTCTGTGCTTTGTGACCACCTAGACGGATGGGATAGGGAGGGTGGGAGGGAGACACAAGAGGGAGGAGATATGGGGATATATGTATACATATAGCTGATTCACTTTGTTACACAGCAGAAACTAACACAGCATTGTAAAGCAATTATACTCCAATAAAGAGATGAAGAAAAAAAAGAGTAAAAGAAAAAAATGTCAAACAAAGTCTGGCAGTATAATCAAAAATTTCATACCACTGCCTTGGCTTTTTCTTTCCTTTGTCTTTGTCCCTGTCTTCTGCTTGCTCTGGGAATGGGGAGGGCACCTTGTGTTTGCTGAAGGCAACTGTTTGGAGCAGGGAGATTCCTGTGAAACTCCAGGGTGCAATGAACTTGCAGAAGTCCTGAGCTCAGAGCAAACAAGACATTCTTGAGAGTAGCTGATTTCTAACGGTAGTTGCAGGTCAGAGTGTCTAGAATAGCAACCAAACCCGAGGGGTTCAATTAACTGTGCAACCTGTCATGAGTTGAGGGGGTCTCTCCTGCAGGGTGGAGCAAGCCTCCCTTGGAAATGTGTGGGCTGGGCTGCCAGGCCATCTGCACTCAACAGAGGGGGCTGATTTGCCACTTTCACCTGCAGTTACTTTTGTTGCAATAACCAGCTGGCAAATGACTCGGTCCAGGGGACGAGAGGTGAGAATTGTTTATCCTCCCATAGGCAGTGGAGCATGGCGGGGGCGGGAGGGGGGCAGCGTCTTACTGCGGATGTGAGAAGGCCGCAGCAAGGACCAGACACCTGCTGAGGAAGGAGGAAAGCAGGGGATGCTGAGAGGTGGGGAAAGACAGAACCGGGCCTCCAGGTCCACAGGAAAGCCGGACCCTCCCACAGGCTTCAGAGCCCCCCGTCAGCCTCTGCGTGACTGCTCCTGACCAGTGGGGCTACATCTCACTGGGGACTCAGGAGCCCGTGTAGACATACACCTCGTTTACCCCTCTGGAGGCGGGGCAGGGCAAGGACAGGTGTGCACACTGACTCCCGTATCCCTTGGAGGAAGGCTGCTCTGGGGACAGCGAGGGCGCATCAACCACGGCCCTTCTGACCTGCCTCCTGGGCACAGAGTGGGCTCCAGGGGTAAGAGGGGTGCCGCCTCCACGCGGAGACAGCCAGGGCTGGCGGTGGGAAGTCAGAGGATGCGGGCAGGGTGCACAGTGTCTGCTAGCCCATCGCAACCCGACGGACAGTGAGGACAGGCTTCGGGAGGAGACTGCTGGGCTTGGAGCTCCAGCTGAGCTGTGGAGCGCCCTGAGCCCAGTTATTGAATCCTTCATCTCTCAATTGTTTCATTTGAAAAAGCAGAAACGGTGATGCAAGACATGCCTGAAAGGGCCAAGGCAGGACTGAGCGAGACCATCTGTGTGCTGCTCTGAGTCATCTGCCAGGCGCTCGGCAATGTCAGCTGTCAGTTCCATTAACCACCAATGTCATCAGGGCCAATGAGTTAACCTACTAAGGTAGCAAAGTGTGCTCCTGAATGCATGGCACCTAGAATGGGTATGTCCTGGGATAAATGTGCTCTGTGAAGGTCTGAGGGAAGAGATCATGAAGCCTGTCAGCTGGGGACTCTGCTCTGCAGTGATTCATGAGGACGTGGGACGTGCCCACATGCCTCTCCTCATGATTTTATGTGGTTGATCCTAAGTGGATCTGCTGTTGTGTAAAAGGTGACACTGAGAAGCTGTGTCACAGCTTAAGGACACATCCCTCCTGCCGCTCTTTGGAGTACTTGGCTTTGAATCTCAGCCAATTCTCAACTGTCTGCACCCCAGGCAAAGACTCAAGCTAGGAATGCACACACTTCTGGATAATTTGGAAGCCTTGACTGTTCTCTCCCAGGTAGTCTCAGGCACAGCAGGCTGTCTCAGGTCAGTGTTGAAATGGGTCTCCATCCCTAAGCACATGCCCCCTGGCAGCTGGAGAAGGCAGGTCAAAGCCTCTGGATGGTAAGGGAAGCCATCTGGGAACGACACTCCTGCCACCAGTGCAGAAAAATCCATACGAGCACCCAGTGCAGCATGTAGGTCCCAGGAAAGAACAAGGGCCCCGGGCCTGAGTAGAGACCTCCCCGAGGCCCGTGTGCAGACTTTGATAGCACTCCCTCCCCACAACTCAGCGGCGGTAGAATATGCATTCATTCTTTTCCTCCAAACCACAGCAGTAGTTCCAGGATTCAGAAGCTTAGTGGGAAAATAGCCCAATTCTTTCACAATAGGAACACTAATGTGAAGGGTTCAATACTCATTTAAGGTAGATTCATGAAACCCTTATTATATGATGGATACCACGTGTACCATGCGGGGATAGGCAGTCACTGCCTTCACAGTGTTGACAGTCTAGTGAAGGACAGAAGGGCAAACACGCTTAGACAACATTGTCACTAAAGCAGAAGGGAGCAGGCGTCTCTGCAAGCTCAGAGGAGGGCACTTAACATGCAGTAGTTCAGAAAAGTGTCCCCTGAGTTGATGATGCAGGAACCAAACTATGAAGCAAGAGAAATGTTCCAGTAGGAAAGCTGGGTGGGGATGGTAGGGGGCACACTTCAGGTTAATGAAACCTTCCGAGCAAGGCAAGGATGCATGAGGGCCTGTGAGCAGCCCAGGGCAAGGAGAGGACACAGTGCAGAGTCGGGCAGGGAAATTCATGCTGGCCTTGAGAGTGATGAAGTGTCTGATATTTCTTACACAAACTACTCAGAAGTCTTCCCATTTTTTTTTCAAGGTTTCAAAGCAAGTAATTATAATTTTGTTACATTAAAAAAAACACTTAATGGCATGATAGAAAATAGATTGACAGTGGTAAGTTTGAAAACAGGAGAAAGACCAGTTAGGAAAGTATTTTCCAAGCAAGAAGTTATAATGATGGTACCACTGGGGATGGTCAGGAGAGGACAAGTTAAAAATCCGGGAAGCAGGTAGAATCACTGGGGTACAGTAGTCGGCATAGCAGTGGTTGATGCGGAGGACGGGAACAGGTAGTAATTTGAAGTGACTACCAGGGGTCTCGGGTGGGACACTGCACACTGTGCCAACAGCAACGATTTGGACCAAAACATAAGACTAGAACGAAACTAGACGGAGATGATGACATCAGCTTCTGTAGACATGTATTTAAGATACCTACGGAAATTCAAATGGAAACATCTGGTAGAAAGTTGGTTACGTAAGTTTAGAGCTTAGGACGGAGCTGGCACTTGAAACCACAGTCACAGAACAGCTTCTACAAGCTTGCCATCAAGAGCGAGAAAAGAGAGGCTGAATGATACTCTGGAAAACACCAGGAAGGTGTTTTAAAAGGAGAGCCTAGAAAAGTAAGAGAAACACCAGGAGAAAGACTGGTGCTACATTTCCCATGAAAGCACTCATTTAGTCGATTAAATATAAATCGTACACCTAGTATGTGTGCTCGGCGCCAGGGTTAAAATGTTTAGCACAAAGACATGATTTCTCCTTCCACTGAGTATACAGTACAACAGAGGAGAGGAAGATTTATTAAATAATTACATAAATGTACAACTTTTTGCTAACAAAGTTATGGAGAAGACGGTGGAGCTTTGAAGAGAAAAGAGAAGGAATGGTTGATAATATCCATTCCAGAGAGACGTAAAGTCGTGCAGCTGATACACTGGGCACCAAAAGCCCATTCTGATTTTGGTGAGAGGAATGAGTGAACGGGGCATAAGGCAGTGAAAGGGATGTGTCTTGAGGAGCCCCTGGGATATGGGGGGAGACTCCTCTCTCTTCAATCGGTTATGAAGGAACAGGAATGGACAGTTGGGGGAGGAGACTTCTGCAAAGATGGGAGAGACCTGAGCATATTCTTTTTTTCTTTTTTTCAAGAAAATGTCTGAAGAGATGATTTTGAAAATAAAATCATGGGTTCATTTTAATTGGATTCATGAATGGGGTGAGGGTCCCCTGTAAGCAGAATGAGGGATGGGTGGATGAGGCTACAGACACATTTATAAGTAGGAGGTAAGTACAAAATTGGAGAGAATTTATACCTGATTATTTCATCTGTAACCGTGGGGCAGGCCATGTTGAGAATGAAAAAGAATACGTAGGAAGCTTGAAGAGAGTGGAGAAGTCCAAATAGTCAACGCAGAGAAATACCAAGAAATACAAAGGGCACGTTTAACCTAAAACCAGTCTCCGTGGGTAAATAATCTCCCTGCAGCGGTGCTCAGAGTCCTGGCTGTAAGGAAGCTTGATGATGGGGAGCTCAGAGATGAGGCTTGTCAAGCCATCTGTGAAAAGGGACAAGTGGTAGGTCAGCTGAGATGTTCTAAGACAGATGAAGAATTAAGTGAAGCTAAGAGGAAACCCCCAGATTGGATAGGATGGGAGTTTTAGGTTTGATAGAAGATCAAGGGCCCTAGAAGGAGGGAATGACAGCATTAGAGAAGAGGAGCTGAAGGTTGCAGAAGCTTCAAAAGCAATTTCAAACCCCGGGGTGTGGCCAGGAGAGGGAAGGTGAAGGTCTTTGGAATCCAGGAGACATCATTCAGGTGCTCTGTCACCTGCTTGGGTGTGAATGTATCTTGGGAAATGCAGGGTCTCATTACCTAATGGTAAAGAGTTGTTTGGGCATAAAATCAATGATACCTTCTAGTTCCTTTCGTGGAGCCACCTGGAGTCTAGGCAGCCAGACCACAGCAGGTATAGCTGCCGGCTGGTCCCCACCAGACCCTGGAACAGACAGACCTTTAAGGTGTCTTCCATGCTCTGGAAGAGACATTTTACAACAGGGTTGAGGTAACCCAGACAAAGGCAGAGAGGACGAGCCGACAATGTCACCACCCATTTCTGATCTTTTTATTTTCATGTATTTTAAACTTCACCTCTCAGAGCTGTCAATTCAACGCAGACTCCCTCTGAAGATGTGACTGCAACCAGACAGCTCCATGGTGATTCATCATTAAGCAGCTCTATAGCACTTCAGAATGTCAAAGCACTTTAGGACTGTGCTTGTTAATTTTTCCATGTAACAATGCCAGGAGGTAGCCCAACCGTCTGAGCACGAAGTGCCATAAGGGAGATGAAGAGGAAATGGACGACGGGGAGAGGCTAGCTCAGGGCTGAGCCAAGAAGCAGCAGCACAAACTGGCCTACCAACCCTGGGCTTGGTAGGAGGAGACTTTTGCAAAGATGGGAGAGACTTGTGCATATTCTTTTTTTCTCTTTTTCAGGAAAATGTCTGAAGAGATGATTTGAAAATAAAATCATGGGTTCATTATGATTGGATTCATGAATGGGGTGAGGGTCCCCTGTAAGCAGAATGAGGGATGGGTGGATAAGGCTACCAACCCTTCCACCCCCAGCTTCCCTTGTCAGAGCCAATAGAGGAACCAACCAAGTCTCCCAATTTGGCTTAAAGAGCATCCTCATATAGCACAATTTTTCCTGCACATAATAGGTGTTCAAAAATGTAACAAAGTAGCAAGCATACCCGCGTAACTCCAAGTCCCTCTGAGGTGATATGTTTATTTTAAAAAAAAATTTCTTTAAGTTTTACGCTCATAATGTGTGCCCTTTTCTGTGTCTCTGTTACAGTTCAATAAAAATTTTTTAAAAAGAAGAGATTTACAAAACAGTGACGCTTTCCATGTTTTGTACAATAACCCATAATTCTATATCAACCAAAGTAGCAATCTTGGGTTTCAGGGAAAGAAAAAAATTTTCAGTCAATGGAAGTAGGAAAGAAGAAAGGAAAAGAAGGAAGGAATTAAACAAAAAGTCTTTTGGAAAATGCATTTTTTAACATAGTCATTGTGACGCTAAAGGAAGAGAGAAAGAAAAAGAATCACCCTAAACTTAGCTTCATTAGACTGAAAAAATACAGTGTTTACCAAGGAGAGATTTCCTTAATTAGAACTTTTTCAAGCTCATAAAAAGGGCACCTAAAAGGAGAAAAAAACGTTTTTTAAAGAGCAAAGAAAGAACAGTAGTTGACAGGTCTTCTTTAATTTAATCTCTGACTCTCATTAGCAACGGACCTCTGAGATTCAGAAGGACCACGGGCCCTGGAAGGACTCCCTTCCATTCTCCATCCCTGGCACACCGGCCACCATGGCAGCGCTGGGCAGGAGCGGGCCGGATTCCTGCAGCACACCTGATGCTGCTGATTGAGACGGCCGCTGGGAATTAGGAAGTCTTTGTCCTTCAAGTAGAGGACCCACTGGCACTCTGTGACTCTACCAGGTTTATATGAGGAATTCTATATTCAAATGTTTGTTGCTAAAAGGTGATGGGCAAGGAAATTCCTCACCAAAGGCAGGAACTTTCAAGGGCACACAATAAAACATGTTTCCAGAGACTGGGCCCCAACAGAAGACCCTCAGTAGAGATGGCTTAAGACGCCCCGAATTTGAACACGAGCCATTCTGCAGGGCAGAAGAGGAGGGTCAGGAGGCAGAGTTAGGGATACCGCAGAGCCCCCTGCATCCCAAACAGATGAGCATCTGTAGGTACTGAAATAGAGGCCACTGTGTGCTTTCAATGTTAGATGACGTGAACTCCTGGTCACCACTTCTTTCCTGGCACTTTTTAGACGTACAGAGAGGAGCACGACCTTTCAGAATCTGTTAGAAAACAGCAGGACACTCCTGATGAGAGGGCCACGTCCCCCCTCTGCAAGGCGGGAGGGTGACAGATAAAGACAAAGAGCCCCAGCTCTGATCGTCTTCCTCCACCTTCTACCCTTCAAGTGCCCACAAGAACCAGACATGGTTTTATATTTTTGAAAACCTCGGAAGAGTTTTCTTAGGAAATTTGTGCCAAGAAGGCAATGTGATGGCTGGACTCACAACTTCTCAGAAAAATCAGTATCGAAGAGTCTGCTGAAGTCATCTCTCGAAGAATCTAAATGCACAGGGCATTGGAGGTGCTAAGCTCTTGGTCCCTTGCGTCTGCTTGGCGTGGAGGTGATGCTTGTCTGCCTTCCTAGAATAACAACATGCCTCTTGGTTGCCCCGGGATGTTTGCAAGGCTGTGCTATTAAAAGACTAGGTCATTTCAGACTCTGTAAGGGGGTTAGGTAGACGCCAGTCCCATCCTTTGAGAGAGATTCTGCTGAGAAGCACTGGCCTGCGCTCACAACTGTTGTGCGGGCAAAAGCTTCCCACCGGAATCTGTGGGGAGTGGGCCTTTAGGAAAACTGCAGTCTCAGGCAGGGAGATTTCTAGAGGGAAACCAAGAACGCCTACCCATTAAAATCTGTGCAGTGGTAGGAATTTCATTTTTTTTTTAATTAATTATATTAGGTATCAGCAAGGTTAATCTATTTAGACATCAGAATTCATTCCTAATGGAAATTTTTCAAGTACACACACACATATGTACATATATATTCTCTATTAAAATAAGAGAGACAAGATAGACCAGAAATATAAATAGGAGGTATGGCACAATCTCCAGCAAATTTCTCATAATATTTAATATTAATGTTTCAGACAGTTTAGGTATCATCTAATTATGGGGTTGGTGAAGCTTCAGGGAAACTATGCAGTGGAGTTCAGAATCACATTTCCCTTTTCTTATAATGTGTATATGTGGTTTATTTTCAAATTTGCTGTTGCTCGGCATTCTTGTAAATTAAGCTGTCACCCATCAGCAACAAAGTCACCTGATCAGGGGCTGGAATGCTGAGCTGGAGGCGGGAAAACCTCTGGAGGTGCTGTTTCTCATTAACTCTGTTCTTTCAGAAGGACCTCGGCCTGGTCCCCAAAGTTTTCAGTCCCAGGGATTTCTTCCAGGAATCTCGTTAGTATTAGCTATTGGGCTTTGCTCCACCAAACCTCCCATGTGGCTCCTGCCCACCCTCCACATGCTGGTGGCTCAGCCTTTTCTCCTTTCCCTTAACCCTTTCCCTGATTCCTGGGAAGGAGACCAGGTAGGAAGGAGGTGGTGGGTTTCGTAGTGAAGCAAAAGAAACAGAGAGCATGCTAACCTGGATTCTATGCAAGGGTCCTTCCTTCCTCTTATATTTAGTGCACATTAGAATCGGAGCTGGAATTCATACAGGTAGAAGTGATAACGTGATAAAAGATGAACATAACGATATGTAACCTTCGGGGACGCCTGCCATGTGTCTGATACAGTGCAAGTCACTTCTTGAATCCTCACAACAAGCAAAGCTTGTAAGCTAGTTGTATCATTTCAAATAATAAGAAAATAAACAAACAAGTAAAACAAAGCAGGGGAGCAAGAAGCAAAGGAGCCAGTGGTGGCCCAGGGAGGTGCTTATTTAAGGTCACAACATGTTTGCTTCCTTCCTTTTCGCCCTCTGTCCTTCCCACAAACTTGCATTGAGGAACAACTGCACTCCATGTGCTGTGGGCAAAAGTCACCAGGATGAACACGATGTTGGCTCTGCCTACCAAGACGTGTGATCAGGCCAGCGACAGCAAGACCTTCATCACTAAGGATTAAGGCATTAAAAATTACCAAGGAGCCTCAAAGAAGGGGGGGATGAATTTTCATTAGGCTATTAGGAAAGCTTCAGACAGGAGGTGACAGAGAAGGGGGAAGGACAGTTGAGGCCACGGGAGGGCAAGTGCGGCCCATTAAAACCAGAACGGCGAGAGCAGGGCCTGAGTTTCGTCCATTTCACGCCTCGACCTACACTCATCACACTGGGGTATTTTTGGTTGTTTTTGGAGGATGGTGTCGATGAGGATAAGATTGCATGGGCAGGTTGGGGTCAGGAAACAAAGGCATCTGGGTCCCACACCAAGGAATTTGGGTCTCACCTCCTAAGCATTCAATATTCTTCAAAGGGGAAAGACAAAGATGTGTTCTCCAGAAAAGATGCTTTGGCAGCAGAGAGAGACTAGGAGAGAGAATTGTCTGGGCGCGAGGGAGAATTGTCTGGGCGCTGGTGCCTTTCTGATACTGAGGTCAAAGGAGATGAGGATGAGAACGAGGGATCCTCACAGGGAGGATAGGGCAGGGAGATGGCTTACACATGTTCCTCAGACTGTATGACGCCTAAGTCCTGTTGGGGCAGGAGGGACAGGAGTCTGAGTGACCTGACGGCTTCAGCTTGTGCACGTGGGCATCTGGGGACGCTGGAGGGAGGCAGATTTGCCCGAAGACAGCCATAAGCAGAGGGGACCCAGTCATCTTCCACTGCCCCATGGGCCCCAGAGGATCTTCATGAGAAATATAAAATTAACTATATGTCTGACAAGCCCCTTAAATACTGCATGGAGTTCAAAAAAGAGAAGACTCCAGCTCACAGATAAAATAATGGGCAGGAAAGCCAAATTAAAAATCTACCTTGATTCAAAGCCGTGTTGGATTTTTTTAAATCCACAGTAGTAATGGGATATAACGAAGATTTAAGCTTTAAATATAACCTAATACCCATCTAATTAGGATAATAAAATATGAGGAGTGGCTGTGCCATCAATATGCTAATGGAACTCACCTCTGCTACCTTCTCTCCTCACTCCGATTCTGAAGCTTATCTGTGAGGGCCTGGGCTGGTTACTAACCATCCAGGTTCCCAGCCTGGATGGAAAAGTAGAAGCACACAGTTGGGGCGTAAAATGCTTAATCTCCTGCCCTGGGGTGAGGGGCATGGTGGTGTTACACAGGGGGCGTCAGGACACTGCACCAACGGCGCAGGTAGGGGACTCACTTTAGGTTCTGAGTCTTGTTCGGGAGAAGAGGCTCCTTCCAGCCAAGGTATTTGGGTCTGTCTGGTTTTCCTTTCCCCCACTTTTGACTTGAGACGGAACAAAACAGAAGCTTATAAAAAAGACAATAAATATATCTGACTACTTAAAAATCGGAAACTTTCGTAAGAAAGACCAAACACAAATAAGAAATTTGTTTAAAAAAGAAAGAAAAGACATTTACAGTGAAGAGGCCACACATCAAAAAAGCAAACAAACAAACAAACCTAAAAAACTGGAACTCTTGCAAATTAAAAAGAGATGATTAATAAACAAATGAAAACACGCAAAGGATTATTCACAGAATACAAATGGCAAGCTGACATGGAATGGTGTTCATCTCAGCAGTTGTGGAGAAATAAAAATTACACAGCTGCAATGCCACACTCATTACAAGGCAGACACTTTCAAGCCTGCCATCACCTATGGCTGCCAGGAGAACAGATCATTTTAAAGTGTACTTTATAAAACTAGGATGACTGCACATTTTTTTGTCCACATCTTCCTTTTCTTATTCAAGGAAACCCAGCGGAAATTCCTCCAAATTATCTGACCTAGTTTGAATTACTCTTTTTGAAGACTGCATAAATTCCCAGTGTAATATAACCAAATTTATTCTACCATTCGCCCACCAGCGGCAGTCTTACTTTTTGCCACCAAAGCTGTAATAACTTAATCACAAATATATACTCTTAAGTATATGGCTTTTATATCTATGGAATAGCTTTCAAGGTCTTCCAAGGTTTAGGATTACTGGAGCAATTCCAGTATTTATGTATTTTTAGTTTTAACAGGAGTTGCTGATTAGAGGTATGAAGTATAGCTGAGAAGAGCAGAGCTGCCTGGGCTCCATCCTGGGTTTGCCCTTCATCCTGGGCAAGTCATTTAAACTTTCTGTGCTTTGGTTTCCTTCTCTGTAACATTGGACTATGATAACACCTTCCTCATAGGATATTTTTACAATGATCAAGTGAGTTAGTGTACATAACTAATGCAGTTGTATATGTAATTATATGTATACAATGTATACATGATATAGTGATGCCTCATTCTAGTAAATGTAGCATAACCTTTGCAATTATTATTCCTTAAAGAAAAGACACTGGAAACTACCATAAGAACTCATTTTATACCCTTATTGTTGTCCATTGTATACACCTCTGGCAGTATGTGGAATGATTCTGAGTAATATATGGATGAGATTATTTTAATGTTATTCATTTGTTACAACATATTAGAGCAAAAGATACGTATTTCCATTTAGAGGAGCAATATAAATTCCTTTTAAAGTAAGTTTATTTAAGTAAAAACATGAATAGCATTAAATTAGAAAATAGTGTACTGATATAGGTTATACACAAATATGGCAAAAAATATGAAGGTTGGGAATGACTGGTATTCTGTATTTTTTTCACATATTTTTCCAGTATTGCTGAGATAAAAATGACTACAAGTTTAAAGTGTACAGCATAATGATTTAACTTAAATCTCTTGTGAAATGATTACCACGGTAAGTTAGTTAACATTCATCATCTCATGTAGATACAAAAAAAAAAAAAAAGTTTGTTTTTTGTGTGTGATGAGAACTCAATCTACTCTCTTAACAATTTTCAAATATATCACACAGGAGTGTTATCTATAGTTATCACGCTGTACCTTACATCTCTAGGACTAATTATAACTGGGAGTTTGTTCCTATTGACCATTTTCATCCAGTTCCCCTTCAACCTACTCCCTGCCTCTGGTAACCACAAAGCTTATCTCTTTTTCTGTGAGTTTTTTCTTTAAAGCTTCTACATATAAGTGAGATCATATGGTATTTGCCTCTGAGCTCACTTAGCATAATGCCTTCAAAATCTATCCACCTTGTTGCAAATGACAGGATTTCCTTCTTTTTTATGGCTGAATAACATATATATATATTTTTTCTATAATATAGAATTCTTTATCACAACTTGTTTATCCATTTAGCTGTCAATGGACGCTTAGGTTGTTTCCATATATTAACTATTGTGAATAGTGCTGCAGTGAACATGGGCGTGCAGATATCTCTTTGACATAATGTTTTTGTTTCCTTTGAATATATTCCCAGAAGTGGAACTGCTAGATCATATGGTAGTTCTATTTTTAATTTTTTGAGAAACTCCATACTCTTTTCCATAGTGCCTGCACCAACTTATATTCCCACCAACAGTGCACAAGTGTTCCCTTTTCTCCACATCCTCACCGACACTTGTTATTTCATGTCTTTTTTGATAATAGCCATTATGACATGTGAGAGGCGACTTCTCATTGTAATTTTGATCTGTATTTCCCTGATGATTAGCTATGCTGAGCACCTTTTCATCAACCTGTTGTCCCTTCATATATCTTCTTTGGAAAAAATGTCAATTCAGATCCTTTGCTCATTTTTAATTGGATTATTTGTTTTTTGGGGGGATTTGCTATTGAGTTGTATTAGTTCTTTATATATTCTGAATATTAAGCCCTTATCAGATACATGGTTTGCAAATATTTTTTTCCCATTCTGTAAGCTGTCTTTTCATTTTGTTGATTATTTCATTTGCTGTGCAGAAGCTTTGTAGTTTCTTGTAATCTCACTTGTTTATTTTTGATTTGGGTGTTTGTGCTTTAGGTGCCATATCCAAAAAAATCACTGCCAAGACCTATGTCAAGGAGCTTTCTTCCTATGATTCCTTCTAGGAGTCTTATGGTTCCAGGTCTTAGATTTAAGTTTTTAACCCACTTCAAGTTAATCTTTGTGAGTGGTGTAAGACAGGGGTCTAATTTCATTGTTTTATATCTGGATATCCAATTTTCCCAGCATCCTTCATTAAAGAGACTATCTTTTCTCCGGTGAATATTCTCAGCTCCCGTGTCAAATAGGAGTTGACCATATACACATGGTTGATCTCTGGGTTCTAGTATTCTGTATTATTATCATGTACTGCTTCAATTATTCTCCATATATTTGTTGCAAAAAATTCCTCTGGGTAAATTCTATCAACTAGTACCTGCACCAAGTGGGTTCCACCCAGTGGTAGGCTGGTCCACCAGCTCTCTGGAAAAAAACAAACAAAAACGCTCTGATGTGTACTGTTTGCTGATTTCTGTGAGGTAAATACTCCCACCAGGGCCAATTTGAAGTTACCGGTGCTGTAAACTGACCTGCAAAATCCCTGAATGTCTAACACTCAGCTTCCCACACGCTCCTACCAGCCAGCCCCTCAGCACCATGGTGGGCTTCGCTGCTAAAGCCAAGATTTGGGTAACTGAAGTGGACAGAACCAGCTGTGAAAAGAGCATTCAGAATTCTGTAAGTTGCATTCTATCTCAGTGATCTACAATTTCAAAAACGTGCCAGAGTGATTAGTCCTGAATAGGGGTCCAAGTGTTTAGGAAGGAGTGAGGCGTTCTTAATGAAAGAACTCTGGGTAAAGATCACCCCATGAGATGATTCCTGCTTTACTGTGCTTTGAAGCAAAGCCAAAGTTTCATGGAAACACGCCTTTCTGATACCAGGAATGGCATGCATTATCATCAGGGGTTTGGTACCTGTAACCTGTGCCAGGTGTGTGTGAGACCCATTCTCGGAAGCCCAGTCCTCTCTGCTCTGATGCCAGCAGAGCCCTTGCGCCCTCAGGTGCAGTGCATTGTCCACGTGGCTGAAGTTCCTTCCACTCCTCAACGCCTCTGTCCTCGAAGCCCAGGGTCTGGAAGACGTACACACTCAGCAGATGCTTGCGAGGTGGATGCATAAACCGCTGCCTCTTTACTTAACAGGACTGAAGAGATGCTCTTGTTTGACTCCCTAATATGGCAGACGAGAAACCTGAGTTCCGACACAGGTGGCGATGTTCCCAGGCGTCCCACCCCATCAGACAGCAGCAGAGACCAGAACCCGGACGTCCAATTCTCAGTGTCTTTTCTCCCACTGGTTACAATGTAGGGCTTGCTTCTACCTTGTGACCAAGGAGGGCCAACTTGGTCCCGCTCCTGCGTCAGTGACAACCTTGCTGTGACTTGTGCCATGTGTGCGCTCAGCCATCCAACCACCGTGGTCCGGGCACCTATTCTCCACCAGGTGGTCTATCCTTTCCTCTTTCTCTCCTTCCTTCTTTGCTACTTCCCTTTTTTCTTCTTTACTTTCCGTGTGGAGATCATCTACCTGAACATCTTTGGGGCAACTTCTGGAAAATACAAAACCAGGGCTGTTAAACCCACTGATAATTGGAAAAGCTCCTCAGCCTTTAGATTTGCTGTAGGATTATATCTGGGCTGAGTTGAGATGGAGTCAGCTGCTGAGAGTTTCAGGTGGATCAGCCTGGCCCATGGGTCTCTGTTCTCCTGCTAGCATGACAGCCTCCAAGAGCCCCATGTCCTCGAACTCCTCTCTGGGGTCCTCAGGCCTCAGTGCACACATACTGGTCACCAGCACAACCTGCCAGCCCCGGTCCCTGCATTGGAATACCTCCAGCCTGGGAAGGCCACACGCGTCACAGTCAGTAGAGTCACAGAGATCCTGGTATCCCCATGCATGGGGCACGGAGGAAGGAACACATGAGTTCTCTGAGAAGGAGGGACTGGCTGGCTGAGGCCAGCTGTGTAGACAAGCACACGTTTCAACACTTTGGGGGTAGGGGCTCCTGGGAGCCAGGGTAGGAAGTTACAGTCACGCCTGTGGGCACCTGAGTTATAGGCACAACTCCCTTTTCATCACCGCAGGGAGGGACGATTCATTCCTGTCACCTTGAAGAGGAGGCCCATCCAGTGTTTCAATGTCCTCCCGAGGAGGTCACAGAGAGACCGAACAGACCTTTGGGCTCTGTTCCTCCCCGCCTTCACTCAGGGGTCCTGGAGACAGTAGACAGGTCACTTCTGGCACAACTTCTGCAAAGTCCTGCTGAGGCCCAGCCCGCCCCGTCCCCCTCACATGCACAGTTCTAGTGATGCAGCCACTCCAGGATCCCCCCAGCCACAGGGGCCAGGATGCTGGGGAACCCCGTGGCTCCATCTTGGCCCTTCAAGGCCCCTAACAACACTTACTAGGTGTCCGCCCTGCGTATCAGGAAAAAAACTTCTGGGGAAACAGAAGGGCTTGGCAGGCTTTGGATTTGAAATCTGGATAATCCATTTGAAACCTGAAGACCTGGGCAGAAGTAATGTAAAAATTAAATTAAAACAGAAGCACGAAATCTGTCTTCCTGTCACCTTAGATTTCACATTTTAGAGCAGATAAAAATCACAATTAGAAATAATTCAATCTCTACTATCCCCTCCATTTTATAGCTGGAGGTCCAGTGACAGGAAATGATCTGTCCATCCCAGAGAGAGGAAGAGGAAGTGCCCTGTGAGGTTTTTGTTTTTTCTTTTTTTCTTTTTTTTTTTTTTTTTTTTTGCGGTACACGGGCCTCTAACTGTTGTGGCCTCTCTCGGTGTGGAGCACAGGCTCCGGATGTGCAGGCTCGGACGCGCAGGCTCAGCCGCTCCGCGGCATGCGGGATCTTCCCGGACCGGGTCACAAACCCATGTCCCCTTCATCGGCAGGCGGACTCTCAACCACTGCGCCACCAGGGAAGCCCAGGTTTTTGTTTTTTCAACAAACATTTTCATTTGCTAGGCCCGGCTCTAAATACTTTTCAAGTATAAACACATTTAATTCTCAGTCCAAATTTATGGGCTTATATAACTGATATCATCATTACCTTCTCTAGTTTCCAGAAGTGGAAACCGAAGCACAGAGAGGTTAAGCAACATGTTCAATGTCACACAGCTTATAACCATCCAAACTGGGATTTGAACCTCAGTCGTGAGGTTATAAAGTCAGTGCTTTTCACCACTACCAGGCTTCTGACCAGACTACTGTATTCCTCCACGTGATGTTGTGCCCTTCACGGTAAGGCTAATCCTGGAAATCTGAGATGTGAGAACACTTACTGTAAAAAACACCTCATGTATCTCCATTTAAGCACAAGCGTGTCCATCTGTTGGGTAGAAGCAAGCTAATTCTCCTCAATCTTTGATGCAAACGTGAGAGGAAGAAAGTAGAAAGGAAATCATAGCTTTAAAATGCAAGAATTACATTAAAAAAATAGAATGTTAATTATCAAGCAAAATTTATCTTGCCTGAGAGAAAACCAAAAGAGAAGGGCAGTTAGGGATGAGATGAAGAGGCCAGAACAACTCTTTACACCCTAGGAAATGCCTTTGTATTTACTCAAGGAACAAATATTGATTAATTAGTTATTAAATTCCTTTATTAACCCACTGATTATTCTTTATGAAGCATCTTCTCCATTCTGGGAATACAGTAGTGGACATAGAGTTCCCACCTTCACAGAGCCTACATTTTAATAAAAAATGACAGGCAATAAGAAAAGAAAGAAAAAAATCAGAATATATACTATACTGGACAGTGATAAAGCAAGGCAAGGCGGATGGGGGCGTGATGGGGGTGATGTCATCTAGCAAACACAGAGTGAGGCGAGGCTCCCGGGGTGAAGACGAGGGGAGGGAAGAGCACGGCGAAGGCTGGGACACTGAAGCACATTTGGCAGCTTCGGAGGAAGCTGGAGGCTGGGGGCCCCGGGGGTGCAGCTGGAAGGAGCAGGAAGCAAAGTCAGAGAGGTCCTGGAGGCAGATGTCGAGACTGGGGAGTTTACTCTGAATGGGACCCGGGGGACGAGTTGGGGGCACGTTTGGAAGACCTCCCTCTGCCGCTGTGTTGAGACTAGACTAGAGTCTGGACGGGGCGAGACTGGGCAGCAGGGCAGCTGCGCCGGAATCCAGGCAGCAGAGGTGAGGCCCCCAGTGGTAACGGTGTCGGCGCTGAGAAGGGACCGTATCCTGGGAAGGTTTTGGAGGGAGAGCCACTTGGATTCGCTGCTGGGTTTGCGGGGAGGGAGTTTTTTGCAGGGACTCAATGAATAATTTACATAAAGCGACCAACACCCCCGGATGTACAGATCATCACTTCTTTTTTGTGACGGGCCAGGCGGTGCTCCTCATCACCTCTGCGGTTCGCTTCGCTAGTGGACGGCAAGCCGAGGACGTGGCTTGGTGACAGAATATACGCTTTCAGACCTTCCTGGGGCGAGAGAAAGATCTACCCAGGAGGACAAACCAGAAACCAGAAATACATAACGGTGTGTATTCCCTTCTCCTTCTCACACAGAGACCAAAAGGCTGACAGATATTTTAGAGCTGGTGCTCTCCGAGCTGCACCGGAGTCATTTTGTGAAAGCGTGACAGGATTCGGTTTGGGAGGACATGGCAACAGCTCCCTCACCCGGGCCGCCTCGAGACCCAGCATCACGTTCAGAACAGAACAAGGAAGGGATGCTGTTTTATCCTGGATGCCCTCCTAGACTCTGGAAGACATCACAATACAACGTTCCACTGAAAATGAATATTTTGACACTAAAAGCAGACAGAAAATCCACCATGTGAGCTGTTGAGAATGGAAAGTGGAGGAAATGGGAGGAAGGAGAATGAAGGCAAAGACCAAGGAGGATCCACACCCGAAGGGCAAGAATCCACATAAGCGCTGGTGCTGAGGGAAAATGACTCCTTCCCAGAGGCGCAAGCACCACACTGCAGGTTCTTACGCGTACGTCAGGATCTTATCATTTCAGGAACGAAAGCACGTTCTCACCTCCTGGACTTGATGAAGCTGACAAACCCAATCAAAGCCGTTCTCAGTGAATTCTCAAGAGGGGAGTGTTCAGAAGGTTTCCTCTGTCTTATAAGTGAGGCCAACCTGAGAATTTCCACCTGTCCCCGTGCACCAATATCAAACTGTGGGCTCCAGGAATGGAATGGTCCTTGTCTGATCTAACCAGGCAAGGCACACGTGGCCACTGCACACCCAACCTCCTGGGCACTGCAGGTGAACTGACACTCTAGTGTTGACCGTAAGCTACAGCCCATGCGACAAACAGGTAAGGGCATTTTGGAAATAAAGCGCAAGCCTCAGATTCTTCAACTTTAAAGTCAAGATGATAATAATACATTCTTCTCCTAAATCACAAGACTTTCTGCAAGTCAACAGGAAAAATACATGTGATGCCTTTTTATAAAAATGTACACAGCTATATAACTGTCATTGATACACTATAATTAATTATAAATAATGCATAAAGCATTCAGTAAACTAAGCACTTAAAAGGGATAAGATTCTAATATTTGCACATGTAACAGACTGTTTATTATACCTCAGAATTCCTCCCCCACCTTCATAGGTTTACTGCTCTTATCTTCATTTTGCATGGGAGTGAAGCAAAGCTCAGAGATTTTACACTGTCCAGGGACCTGTACAGGGAGAGCCATCAGAGGGCTGACAGCTGGGCTCAGGTATGCTCTTTGCAATCCATCCACTGTACAAAGTACACTGTGGGGTGGGGAGGGACTGAATGACACGACTCAACAGGACATTCTGGAAGAGATGAGCAACATGCTGCAATTCTGCGACCAGCAGATGAACAGGAGTGGAGAGGATGGGCATTCGGGTGAAGAACAGGCACTTCCTTCCTTCCTGGCCCAGCTCCTCAAGTATCTGATTCTCTTGTCGTTTGCACCGACATCTCCCATCCCTCACCACTGAGTGAAGTGTGTCTTCGAAGTGTGATAGGCATTGCCTATCTCTGAGGCTGACACTTTCTGTTTTCCATCTTTGCAGAAAATGTAATGTCAGGAGAAAGGTCTGAATATCAACCATTAATTTCTCCTCTGAAAACAGGTAGGGGAAAATAACTCACTGCTAATTGTTTCTGACAGGTATTGAAGGATGTAATATCCCAGAGAGCAAGAGAAAGCAGGATTTGATGACTTGGAAACAGGACAGGGAAGCCAGGGTTGGGGAGGACGGGAGGCGATTCTGTTCTTACACAAGAATCCCAATGTGGGGTTGCGTCCCTCTCCTGGTGGGGGGTGGTGTCAGGTTCCCCCCTCCCGTCCTCAGGTGCAGATCTGCCTGAAGGACTTGGGCTGGATGTCAGAGATGCGGCCAGCGCTCCTCCCAGCTGCCAGATGATCCCTGAGTCACAGACTGGGAAAACAGGCGCTGGGGTAAATTGTTGCTGCAGTCCCACAAAAACAGAAGGGAAGCTTGCCGGAAGCAATCAGGGCTTTTGAGAAGCAACGCGACTCCTTGACGTGTCTCTCAGCCAATCATCTCACGTGGCTTTACAGGCATCAGATAATGAGTCCCAACAACTTCACTGTGAATAAAGTATTAATAGAGCTCCGTTTACAAGACCGGTAGGGGGTGGAGCAAAACGAGGCAACCTGGCCAAGGATCAAAATCACAATTTGACAGCAGCACAGAAAAAAAGCCAAGAGAGCAGACACCAAACACCGGACGGGAGGAACGAATCCAAAGCCTTTAAAAACCAACCAACAAAGAAAACCAACGTGCAAACGCACACATGGGTCCTTACGCATGCCCCATGAGGAGGGCACCAGGCCGGCCCACACGGTGCCCCTCCTCCAACCCCTGCCGGCCCAAGCACTCCGGATCCGTCCACACCGAACTTTCAATCATTCAAATACCCCACTCGCTTCCTCATTTCCACCCCTTCAAACAGTGTGATCTTTCTGTCCTGAGCCCTCGCCAACCGCCGGGACCCCCAGACTTCACAGCTGACTTTGGCCCATCCTTTGGGGCTTCTCTTGGACATCCCCTCAAGAACCTGCCCCTGGTCTCTAAATATGGATTAGATGTGTTCCCACAACATGCTGTGCTTTCCCGTCACGATCTTTATCACACCAGGTTGTTGTCATTGCCTGTTGGTGCGTCCACTAAAACGTGCAAGCAGGGACTGCGTCTGTTTGGCTCAGGATGAAACACAATACCTGGCCCGTAGGAGAATCTCAACACGTACGTGTGGAAGGGCTAACTGGAGACATGCCCCTGACCTAGAGGAAGCTTTCCATTCCGTGGGTGAGACAGACACACAGCCCAAAGGAATGAGAAAGTGTTGACTGTAAAGGCAGAAGAGAAGGAGCAAGCTTTAACATTCCAAACCGGAACCTCCCAGTTGCTGCCACGGCACACGCTGCTGCTTTAGCTGAGAATCTCTTCCAGTAGAACCTTTCAGGCTGGAGAGCGTCCCCAGGTGCCGGGGCAGCCGAGATGCTCAATGCAGAGCCCCTTTTAAATTCCGAGACCTGCCTGTCAATCTTTGGATAGATGAAGACCTTGAAGATACGTCTACCGTGTTGTCTATCTTAAAAGCAGAACTAGGATTCTGCACCTTGGGCAGAAAAATAATTGTTTGTTTCCCTAGAGAGGCTGTTTAGTGTAACAGAAAGGACGTCGTGGGTGGTGGAACACCATGTGTTGGAAAGAGCGTAAGTTTTAGAATTAAAATGACCTTGGCTCCTGTCCCAGCTCTGCAGTTTACTAGCAGTGTGATTTGGACCCAGTTCCAGTCTCTCTGAGCCTTACACTTAGCATTGCTATAGAGCTGTACCGATTAATATTACATTACAGACTTAAGCCTCAACCATTTTTATCAACAGTGTATAAAATAAAGATCCCACACCCTATCTCTACCACTTTCTAGCTGTGGGCTCCTGAGTGAGTTTTCTGATCACTCCAAGCCTCGGTTTTCTCATCTATAAAATGGAGGCACTCAAATCTTCTTTGCACTCATAATGTGATGATTAAATGACATACGTTTATAAAGCTCCATATTTGGTACCTCCATCATAACAGACACTTAACAAATAGAAATCTTGATCATTTATTTTTTGTACTGACTATACTGAGATTTTGTCAAATATTTTTTTTGCCCTGATCCATGGAAGAACGTGACTGTTTTCTGCCTTTTGACTTTTATCTCCCTCTCTGGTCCATCCAGTAGATGTACTGGCTTTCGTGTGGTCTGCAGCCCCTCCAACCACTGATGAGATGATGAATGACCCTGGCATTTTCCCTGGACTGTGTCCCCTCCAAGACCAGCCAAGGGTTTCCAGCAAGCACTTTAGGCCAGAGTGAGAGCCCTGGATATTCAGACCATATTTAAGGTAATGGCTTAGATCCACTGACTTTGCAGTCTTGAAATTAATTCAGAACACAATCATCAAACAGTTGAATAAAATACTTCTTTCTCCATTCAACTTATAGAATAGTGTTACAATGTAGAAGCTCTTATAAACTGAAAGGGGCATTTCCCTAAACATTCAGATTTTGTTCCTAACTGTAAGAGGATATTAAGTTGTTAACATAAAATTGGTCTATTCAGCTTTCTGAGCCTTCTTTATGGAGGAGACAGCCAATTTCGTTTTCCGATGCAAGTGTATTAAAGTTCACAATTAATTTAGATAACACCATGTGAGCTGGTAGTAAAGTGTCTAGCAATTAAATAATGAATGTCAGGAAGCCACAGTCATCAGAGATATCAGAATACACCTTTATTATAATGATGTAAAATCAGTGTTTTCATGTGATTTAATTATAGATAGGAAAAAGCTCAAAACCATAGATTTATAATTTTTAGATAATGCATATGTTAAAAAATGTGTTTCCAAAACTGTAATTAGTATTAAGCAGGTTGAATTCATCATCTTTATAAAAGAGAATTTTAGATTCCAAATATAATAACTTGGCATGAATAGAGATAGAAGAGCTTGGAGTATGATATGATTAGATAATGTCTCCTATAACAAGGAAAGAAATGAAACTGCTAAGTAATGCATGCATTTCTCTAAAGGCAAATGTTGCCCACCACGCTGTTCAGGATTCATAGTAGGAAGTGTTGGCCCTAATGACATGCATTCAACACAAAATGCAGAACCAACTGGTATTGCAACTTTGCACAATCTGGAAGTACACGGCAGTACATGTAAGTGGCAGCTCTATGTGGGTGCTCCAGGGAAGCTGGTGGCCCTGGGCCCAGCAATACTCTGCCTCTTCATAGAGACAGTTAAGATCTATGGACTCGGATGCAAGAAGTCTGAGGCCCAGAAAAGACCTATGGGTTTCTTTATTTTTTTAAACCATTGCTTAAATTGAAGTAGAGTTAATTTACAATGTTTTGTTAGTTTCAGATATACAGCAAAGTGAGTCAGTTATATATGTGAGTGTGTGTGTGTATACATACTTTTTCATATTCTTTTCCATTATAGGTTATAACAAGATATTGAATATAGTTCCCTGTGTTTTACAGTAGGTCCTTGTTGTTTATCTGTTTTATATATAGTCGTGTGTATATGTAAATCCCAGACTCCTAATTTATCTCCACCCCGGGCCTCCCTCCCCACCCCAGCTATCACCTTTGGTAACCATGAGTTTGTTTTCTATGTCTGTGAGCTTATATCTGTTTTGTAAATAAGTTCATTTGTATCCATTTTTAGATTCCACATATAAGTGACATCATATGATGTTTGTCTTTCCCTGTCTAACTTGCTTTACTTAATAGGATAATCTCTAGGTCCATCCATTTGCTGCAAATGGCATTATTTCATTTTTTATGACTAAGTAATACTCCATTTAATATATACATATATATACATACATATATATCTCACATCTCCTTTATCCATTCATCTGCTGATGGACGTTGAGCTTGCTTCCATGTCTTGGCTACTGTAAATAGTACTGCTATGAACAACGGGGTGCATGTATCTTTTCTTTTTTTTTAAATTTTTATTGAGGTATACTTGATTTACAATATTATGCTAATTTTAGGTGTACAACATAGTGATTCAATATTATTGTAGATCATACTCCATTTAAAGTTGTTACAAAATAATGGCTGTATTTCCCTGTGCTGTACAATGTATCCTTGTTACTTATTTATTTTATGCTTAGTAGTCTGTATCTCTTAATCCCTTACTACTATCTCACCCCTCCCCTCTGTGCACTGATAACCACTAATTTGTTCTCTATATCTGTGAGCCTGTTTCTGTTCTGCTGTACTCATTCACTTGTTTTATTTTTCAGATTCCACATGTAAGTGATAACATAGAGTATTTGTCTTTCTCTGTCTGACACTTCACTACAACTGTAGATTTTTTGAAGATGACCTTTATCAAGTTGAGGAATTTCCTTTTTATTCTTATTTTCCTGTGAGTTTTAAAAACCAGGAATTGAAATTTTGTTTTGCCAATTGCTACAGTATCTATTAATATGATCATATGATTTTTTTTTCATTTTGGTAATATAGTGAAAGTCATTGTTTGGTTCTTCCATGGCTCCTCACTCCATATGAAAGCTTTTTCACTCTCATGACTTTTTACTATTATTTCTAAGCTATCAAGTCCCATCTTTCAAGTCCTGTACTGGAAAGGCATTAAAGAAAGAGTTGAATTTACATGTGTGGAGACAATGAGAGACAATTTTGTACCAGTGGAAAAATTTCAATTCCAAGCCCCTCTGAACTCATCCTACTTATCTAAACTTATTTCGTAGACTACTCTCCATCACAAAACATTATATAGACAGATCACCAGATGACTTCAGTTAATATAGACAGATGATAAATTAGATAGATAGATGACAGATAGATAGATAGATAGATAGATAGATAGATAAAGGGCAAAAACAAACAAAATGGGCCCAGTGGGAAACCAATTAAAAATCTCAGCACAGGAAATCCTTTTAAAGGAGGGTAAGGGAAGCATGCATCTTTTCTAATTAGAGTTTTCCCCAGATATATGCCCAGGAGTGGGATTGCAAGATTATATGGTAACTCTACTTTTCATTTTTTAAGGAACTTCCATACTGTTCTCCCTAGTGGCTGCACCAATTTACATTCCCACTAACAGTGTAAGAGGGCTCCCTTTTCTCCACACCCTCTCCAGCATTTATTGTTTGTAGACTTTTTGATGATGGCCATTCTGACTGGTATGATGTCATATCTCATTGCAGTTTTGATTTGCATTTCTCTAATAACTGGTGATGTTGAGCATCTTTTCATGTATTTGTTGGCCATCTGTATGTCTTCTTTGGAGAAACGTCTACTTAGGTATTCACTCATTTTTTGATTGGGATTTTTTGTTTTTTGATATTAAGCTGTATGAGCTGTTTGTATATTTTGGAAATTAATCCCTTGCCAGTCGCATTGTTTGCAAATAATTCCTCCCAGTCCATAGGTTGTCTTTTCATTTTGTTTATGGTTTCCTTTGCTGTGCAAAAGCTTTGAAGTTTAATTAGGTCCCATTTGTTTATTTTTGTTTTTATTTCTATTACTCTAGGGGATGGATCTAAAAAAATTTATGTCAAAGAGTGTTCTGCCTTTGTTTTCCTCTAAGACTTTTATAGTATCCAGTCTTATATTTAGGTCTTGATTCCATTTTGAGTTTATTTCTGCATATGGCATTAGAGAATATTCTAATTTCATTGTTTTACATGTAGCTGTCCACTTTTGCCAGCACCATTTATTGAAGAGACTGTCTTTTCTCCATTGTATATTCTTGCCTATTTTGCTATAGATTAATTGACCATAGGTGTGTGGGTTTATTTCTGGGCTTTCTATCCTGTTCTATTGATCTGTACCTCTGTTTTTGTGCTGGTACCATACTGTTTTGATTACTGTAGCTTTGTAGTACATATAGTCTGAAGACACGAATCAAGATTCCTCCAGTTCCGTTCTTCCTTCTCAAGATTGTTTTGGCTACTCAAAATCTTTTGTGTTTCTATAAAAATTTAAAAATTTTGTTCTAGTTCTTTGAAAAATGCCATTGGTAATTTGATAGGGATTGCATTGAATGTGTAGATTGCCTTGGGTAGCATGGTCATTTAAATAATATTGGTCCTTCCAATCCAAGAACATGGTGTATATTTCCATCTGTTTATGTCATCTTCAATTTCTTTCATCAGCGTCTTATACTTCTGGGTGTACAGGTCTTTTGCCTCCTTAGGTAGGTTTATTCCTAGGTATTTTATTCTTTTTGATGTAGTGGTAAATGGGATTGTTTCCTTACTTTCTCTTTCTGATCTTTCATTTTTAGTGCATAGAAATGCAACAGATTTCTGGGTATTAATTTTGTATCCTGCAACTTTACCAAATTCATTGAGAGCTCTAGTAGTTTTCTGGTAGCATCTTTAGGACTTTCTATGTATAGTATATCTCATCTGCAAACAGTGACAGCTTTACTTCTTCTTTTCTGATTTGGATTCCTTTTATTTCTTTTTCTTCTCTGATTGCTGTGGCTAGGACTTCCAAAACTATGGTGAATAAAAGCAGTGAGAGTGGGCATCCCTGTCTTGTTCTTGATCTTAGAGAAAATAGTTTCAGCTTTTCACCATTGAGTATAATGTTACTTCTAAGCTTATCACATATCCCCTTTATTATGTTGAGGTTTGTTCCCTCTGTGCCCACTTTCTGAAGAGTTTTTTTTTAATCGTAAATGGATGTTGAATTTTATCAAAAGATTTTCCTGCATCTGTTGAGATGATCATATGATTTTTATTCCTCAATTTGTTAATGTGGTATATCACATTGATTGATTTGTGGATATTGAAATTTGCAGATATTGATTTGTGGATAAATCCCACTTGATCATGGTGTATGATTCTTTTAATGTACTGTAGGAGTTGTCTTGCTAGTATTTTGCTGAGGATTTCTACATCTATGTTATCAATGATATTGACCGGTAACTTTCTCTTTTTGTGATATCTTTGTCTGGTTTTGTTATCAGGGTGATGGTGGCCTCATAGAATGAGTTTGGAAGTGTTCCTTCCTCTGCAATTTTTTGGAATAGTTTCAGAACAACAGGTGTTAACTCTTCTCTAAATGTTTGGTAGAATTCACCTGTGATGCCATCTTAGTCCTAGCCTTTTGTTTGTTGGGAGTTTTTAAATTACTGATTCAATTTCAGTACTGGTAGTTAGTCTGTTCACATTTTCTATTTCTTCCTGGCTCAGTCTTGGGAGATTAACCTTATCTAAGAATTTGTTCATTTCTTCTAGGCTGTCCATTTTATTGGTGTATAGTTGCTTGTAGTAGCCTTTTATGGTCCTTTGTATTTCTGTTATGTCAGTTGTAACTTCTTTTTCATTTCTGATTTTATTGATTTGGGCCCTTCTCCCTTTTTATCTTGATGAGTCTGGCTAAATATTTATCAATTTTGTTTATCTTTTCAAAGAACCATTTTTAGTTCCATTGATCTTTTTTTTTAAGTCTCCATTACATTTATTTCTGCTCTGATATTTAGGGTTTCTTTTCTTCTAGTAACTTTGGGTTTTGTTTGTTCTTCTTTCACTAGTTGCATTAGGTATATGGTTCAATTGTTTAAGATTTTTCTTGTTTCCTGAGATACGCTTGTACCACTATAAACTTCCCCTTAGAACTGCTTTTGCTGCATCCCATAGGTTTTGGATCATCATGTTTTTGTTTCATTTGTCTCTAGGTATTTTTTTAATACCCTCTTTGATTTCTTCAGTGATCCACTGGTTGTTTAGTAACATATTGTTTAGGCTCCACATGTTTGTGCTTTTTGCAGTTTTTTTTTTTCTTGTAATTGATTTCTAGCCTCATAGTGTTGTGGCTGGAAAAGATGTTTGATATGATTTCGGTTTGTTTTTGATATTTACCAAGGCTTGCTTTGTGGCACAGCATGTGATCTATCCTGGAGAATGCTCCATGTGCACTTGAAAAGAATGTGTATTCTGCTGCTTTCAGGTGGAACACTCTATAAATATCAATTAACTTTATCTGGTCTAATGTCCATCTGGTCATGTGTTTCCTTATCGATTATGTCTTGATGATCTGTCCATTGCTGTAAGTGGGGTGTTAAAAAGCCTCCTACTATTATTGTATTACTGTCAACTTTTCTTTTATGGATGATAGCATTTGCCTTATATATTAAGGTTCTCCTATGCTGAATGCACATATATTTACCATTGTTAAATCTTCCTGGATTAGTCCTTTGATCACTATGTAGTGTCCTTCTTTGTCTCTTGTAACAGTCTTTATTTTAAATAGTCTTTAATGTCTATTTTTTTTTCTGATATAAGTATTGCTGCTCTGGCTTCCCTTTGATTTCCATCTATGTGGAATACCTTTTTCCAACCCCTCACTTTCAGTCTGTATGCGTCTCTAGATCTGGAGTGAGTCTCTTGCAGACAGCATATATATGGGTTCTATTTTTGTATCCATTCAGCCAGTCTGTGCCTTTAGGTTGGAGCATTTAGTCCATTTACATTTAAAGTAATTATAGGTATGTATGTTCCTATTTCCATTTATTAATTTTTTTGGATTTGTTTTTGTAGGTCTTCTTTTCCACTTTCTTCTTTTGTTCTCTTCTCTTGTGATTTGATGATTATCTTTAGTGTTGTGTTTGTATTCCTTTTTCTTGTTTGTGTGTATATCAATTATGGATTTTTGTGTGGTTACCATGAGGTTTTTGTATAGCAGTCTACATATATTTGTGCTTGTTTTAAGTTGCTGATCTCTTAATTTCAAATGCAGTTTAGATACCCTGCTTTTGTACTCTTCTCCCCTCATGATTACTGTTTTTGATATTATATTTTAGATCTAATTATTTTGTGTATCCCTTAACTGCTTTTTTGTGGATACAAATGATTTTACTACTTCTGTCTTTTAACCTCCCTACTAGCTTTGTGTGTGGATAATTTTCTACCTTTATTGTATATTTGCCTTTACCAGTGAGCTTTTCCATTTTTAAAATTTTCTTTTTTCTAGTTGTGACCTTTTCTTTTCCACCTAAAAGGTTCCTTTAGCATCTGTTGTAAAGCTGGTTTGGCGGTGCTGAATTCTTTTAGCTTTTGCTTCTCTGTAAAGTTTTGGATTCCTCCATCAAATCTGAATGAGAGCCTTGCTGAATCAAGTATTCTTGGTTGTAGGTTTTTCTCTTTCATCATTTTTAGTATGTTGTGCCACCCCTTTCTGGCCTGCAGAGTTTCTGCTGAAAAATCAGTTGATAGCCTTGTGGGAGTTCCCTTGTAAGTTATTTGTTGATTTTTCCTTGTTGCTTTTAATATTCTCTCTTTATCTTTTTGTTGTTTTGATTACAGTGTATCTTGGTGTGGTCCTCTATGGGTTAATCCTGTATGGGACTCTCCATGCTTCCTGGACTTGGGTGACTGTTTTCTGTCCCAGGTTAGGGAAGTTTTCAGCTACTATCTCTTCAAATATTTTCTCAGGTCCTTTCTCCCTCTCTTCTCCTTCTGGGACCCCTATAATGTGAATATTAGCACACTTGATGTTGTCCCAGAGGTCTCTTAAACTGTCCTCATTTCATTCTTTTTGGTGGCAGTGATTTCCACTACTCTGTCTTCCAGCTCACTGATCCATTCTTCTGCCTCGTTTAGTCTACTATTGATTCCCTCTAGTGTATTTTTCATTTCAGTTATTGTATTCTTCGATTCTGTTTTGTTGTTCTTTATATTTTTGAATTCTTTGTTTAAAACGTCTAATTTCTCACTGTGCATCCATTCTCAGGAGTTCTGCAATCATCTTTATGTTCATTATTCTGAACTCTTTCTAGGGTAGATTGCCTATCTCCACATCACTTAGTTGTTCTTCTGGGGTTTTATCTTGTTCCTTCATCTGGAACATATTCCTCTGCCACCTCATTTAGTCTAAATTTGAATTTTTATGTATTTGTACGGTTAGTTTCATTTCTTGACCTTGGAGAAGTGGCCCTCTGTAGGAGGCGTCCTATGTGTCCCAGCAGTCCAATCCCCTCTCATCACCCAAAGTCACTGGCCAGCTGGTCCCAGGGTAGTGTCTGGCCTGCGTTTGGGACTCATTCTTCAGGCTGCAGTACTGTAGTTTTCTTGCTTCTGGTGTCTGCCCCTCTGTTGGGTGGAACTGGTCTCTGTCCTCTGGTGGGCAGGGCTGTGTCTAGGGGGGTATCTAGAGGTGTCTTGTGCAGGCTTCCTGGCAGGAGGGGCTGGTGCCTGCCCACTGGTGGGTGGGGCTGGATCTCTGTCCTCTGGTGGGCAGGGCCGTGTCTAAGGGGGTATCTAGAGGTGGCTGTGGTCTCAGAGAGTCTATAGGCAGTATGTCTGCTGATGGGTGGGGCTGCATCCCCACCCAGTTTGTTGTTTGGCCTGAGGTGTCCCAGCACTGGAGCCTACAGGCTGTTGGGTGGCCAGGTCTTGTTGCCAAAATGTCAGCTTCCAGGAGAGCTCACATAGATGAATGCTCCCCGATATGTCCGCCACTGGTGTCACGTCCCCAGAGTGGGCCACAGCCATCCCCGGCCTCCCCAGGAGACCCTCCAAGATAAGCAGGTAGGTCTGGTCCAGGCTCCTGTGAAATCACTGCTTTTGCCCTTGGTCCTGGTGCATGTGGGAGTTTGTGTGCACCCTTAAGAGTGGAGTCTCTATTTCCCCCAATCCTGTGGAGCTCCTGCAATCAAGCCCCACTGGTCTTCAAAGTCAAACGCTCTGGGGGCTCCTCTTCCTGGTGCCCGACTCCTGGGCTGGGGGCCTGACGTGGGGTTCAGAACTCTCACTCCTGTGGGAGAACCTGTGTAATATAATTAGTTTCCAGTTTGTGGGTCACCCACCCTGGGGGGTATGGGATTTAACTATATCGTGAGTGCACCCCTCCTACCGGTCTTGTTGTGGTTCCTTCCTTATGTCTTCAGTTGTAGAAGGTCTTTTCTGGAATGTTTCAGTCTTTTCCAGTGATGGTTGTTCTGCAGATTTTTGTGATTTTGATGTGCCCATGAGAGGAGGTGAGCTCAGGGTTCTTCTACTCTGCCGTCTTAGCTGCTCTCCTGGATGCTTACTGAAAGGCTCCACACAGCATCAGGACCCAGCATCCTCACCAGCTGTCACCACTTTGGGGCTCTTTTTTTCCTTTGTACTTAGTCCAGTTTCACTTGCTCATGGTTGGCTGGCATTCCATGTCCCAACAGCCAGTCCAGACTTTCACCACATTATAGACTGGATTCTCTTTACCAGTTTTTTTTTTTTTTAAAGATGATGATTAAAAATAAAGAAAGAAAGAACACTGAGAATTTCATTTTAAACGCACCTGCTACCCATTTCAGGCAGTGGCAAAACTAGCATAAACAGGCTACACAAAGGTGCGCACAGGTCTGAATTCCATGCCAGGTGTGGACGATGTCATTAATATGTACTCAGAGCAGCAAACCATTCCCAGCAAGGGGAACATGTTGATAAGATTACCTTTTTGTAATAGCAAGAAAAATATCCTGTCATTCAGCGGTGAAGAGAGCACTGTGCAGGGGTTTGGACAGACCTCAGAACCCCTGCAGGATGTTCTTGATAATGAGAGGAACAGATAAAAGGAAAGTACCTCAAGGGGCGTGATTCTGTACATTTTATTTCCAAAGCTGGATAACTATGAGGTATAATATAAAAATACAGGGAAGTTTAACTAGAGATGGTACTTAGGGGTTCCTGAATGCAGACACTGGAATCTACTTCTCACAACTTAGCCGGTAGTCCTTTCAATGCAGAGGTGCTAGGAATTACAGGAAAGACACCCAGAACAAACTTGCTACTCTGTTCATTTTTGTGTCTAATTTGAGGTTTTATTTTGATGGTTTGTTGTTGTTGTTGTTGGAGTGACTGATTGATGATAATGGAAGGTCTGACTGAAAGAGAAGAGAGTGCAAACATCACCTCTGAGACAACCTGGTAAACTGTGGAAGGCCTGATGCTCTCAAAGCTTTGTGGACCCCACCATGAGCATTAGCTCAATGGAAAACGATGCCACCAGGAAACTTAAAAATATTACACAATTGGAGAAAAGAATCTCCTCACTCATCTGGAAAATGAGAGGGCTGGACAAATGCCTCAGGTCTCCTCTGGGTCTGAACTGCTGTTTCCCTGATTCCTAGATCTACCATAGGGAGCATTTTAGAAGAGAAATGCTAAGTACCAACAACATATTTTTGGCTTCCATTTAAAACAGATAGCTGGGTATCTGTTTATTCTTTCAGACGTGTGTGTCCCCATATATAGCAATTTCTTGTTTAATTCAACATGGCTGAGAGACTGAAAACACTGTAAATGGCTGATTTCAATGGTTTAGGTTTAAACAATGCAAGGCTCAGAGAGACTCCGATGGCCAGGTAAAGGAGAGAAAACACTTCCCTCTAATGGGACGGCTCCTGTTCATTCACCTTCTTTCCACAAATGTGCCCATGCCAAGTCTGGAGTCACAGGTCATGGAGGACATACTGAGTGCACCGGACTCAGTCTTCATTGCACATTGACCCTGTGGAGGATGCAGAGGAGGCCCAGGGAGGTGACCAGAAACCCCAGCCTGAGGAGGCGCCTGCCCAAGAATCAGGGCTGCTGTGTCCTGGTTAAGATCTGTGGTTTCGGTTCCGAGCTGCCTCTTGGGACAGATGCACCAATTCACCAGTCACCCCAAGGCTGATGAGGAAGGGCGCTGACAGCACACAGTATGGAGAGAGCGATCCTGCACCCAGGGATGCCTGAATTCACCCTTTTCCTAATCTAAGATTGGAATGAGCTGTGTATGCTTTCTGTGCCTAAATTTCCTAACCTATAAAATAAGGGGATGGTAATACCTACCTCAAAATATTTTTATAGAAATTAAAGAGGATGACATAGATAAAAGATTTTGCTATCCCAGAGCCTAGCACAGAGTAGGCACCTGATAAATAGTAGTCCTCTCTAAGGTTTTATTGAGGTATTATTAAGGTTTTAAAGAATCACACACACACACATACACACCTGTCTCTTCAGTTCTCACAACCTGGATCATTGCCTTACACTGATATACATTGCCTGAATCTACACCAAAAACATGAAGGTAGGGCTTCCCTGGTGGAGCAGTGGTTGAGAGTCCGCCTGCCAATGCAGGGGACGCGGGTTCATGCCCCAGTCAGGGAGGATCCCACATGCCGCGGAGCAGCTGGGCCCGTGAGCCATGGCCTCTGAGCCTGCACATCCGGAGCCTGTGCTCCGCAACCGGAGAGGCCACAACAGTGAGAGGCCCACATACCGCAAAACAAAAAAACAAACAAAAAAGAAACCATGAAGGTAGATGGGCCCTAAACATATTAAAGATAAAAACATTAGTAGGATTAAATGGTAAGAATAGAGGATATCATCACAGCCATCAAAAATTATCATAATTCCAGTTAGCTTTCATTCGAGCGGTACCTACTATCTCTGGGACATTTTGCTGACTACTTTACATGCATGTACAACACTATGAAAGAGCTAGCCCCCATTTTACAGAGGCAGACACTGAAGATTAGAAACTATAATTGCCAGAACTGGTATTCTTACCCTTATGTAATGTTACCACTCTACAGAAGTGCTCCAGAAACTCCTGCAGGTACAAAACTTCCACCAGAATTAAACACCTTATGCCTGAGTCAATTGTGAACTGATACACGGTGCTGAATCCAGAATGACTTTCTCATTGCTTTGTTTGTGCACCAGTTTTTCTACAAAATTAGGTGAGCACTCATTATGCACTGAGTGGTTTGCTAAATGCAAGGGCTATGAAGATGGAAACATATAGTCTCTAAACCCGGGTTGCTCAGGCAAACCAAGACAGCAAATCAAGAAGAAGGATGTGGCAGGTTTGGGTGGGACACCCACCCACTTCCCATCCATGCTCACCATTGTGGGTGGTTATCTAGGTTCAAGGTCTCCGAGCCCAGGGACCACTCCTGAGGGGAGGGGGTGCTTCATATTCAGTCCCCACCTGCATCACAACAGTACCCTGTCCACAGATTAGCCTCTTCTTACAGGCTCCTGTCTCTTAGCTCTGATAATCTTACTAGGATATTTAGGATTAGTGATAAATGACAATTTGAACTGGTCTAGATTTAGGCAGTTGTAGGGTCTTTGAGCTGGGGGAAAAAAAAAAGAGTGAAAGATAAACGCAATTTGCTAAGTAGAACAACAAGAAAAAAAAACCTAACATCCCAGAATATCATGCAAATTACAGTTATTTATTATCATACAGTGTTGTATAGGATTATTGATTAAATAAAATATATCGCAACCAGAACCACAAAGCATTATATTTATGGGGCATCCATCAGGATGTAGATTTTCCACACACAGAGCACTCCTTAGGAGCAGCGTGCCTTGTCATGGAATTGTACTGGGGTTTCTGACCCCACCTGCCTTATGTGGTCACATGAAAGTCATGGCCATTCCCTGTCATCCCAGCAAGGTGATGCTCTGGTACAGAGGAAGAGAGGTGAGGGGTGGGTGTGGCTTGCAGGGGTGGCAGGTGAGCTAGGTCTGAACGTGCATGATCACACGCTGAGAACACATATTTCTTGTTTTACCAAACTCACAATTATCCACCAACTTGTTCCCTTCAACAGCTTCAATGTATTTCTTGCTAAAGAACATCTCTTCGTGAAAGCCTTTGACAAAATATTCAAGCACAAAGGAGTGAGCCGGACTCGGCGAAGCCCAGTTTCCCTAAAGTGGTGAGTCAGCAGGGGGCAGGAGAAATGTTATCACTGCCACTCCTTGTTGGAAAATTAAGGGCCTTCCTGTAAGTCAAAATTTTCCTTTGCTCTTAATAAGATGACAGTCTGGAACACTAGGACGGCCGCTGAGATAGTGCCTCCTTGCTGGGCTTAGATTATTCAAGAGCTCGGCACTCACTCTCAGAAGGCTGCCAGGGGTTTCAAGGAGAGCCAGGCAAAGCAAGAGCCAGAAGTAGACTCCTGGAAGTGAGGGTCACCAGCAAGGAAATGACAACTTGTTGATATGCAGGGCCATCCTCTTTATCTTATTCTAGCTGGAGGCAAAGAACAGACACAAATTAGCATCTTCTCCCTTCAGCACCTACGTGAACAAGAAGGATGGGGAGGGTTAAAGGGAAGGAAGCGACCTGAGAACAAACTGGAAAGACTAACAGGCCCCTGGGCTCTGGGAGGACAAGGAAAGTGACACATGGGCAAGCATGAGCATCAGAGCAAGTCCCAGGGTGGGGGACAGGGTGTCTGGGGACCGAGGATCAGCTCCCCTGACCACACCTCCCTAAGCTGTCCCGGGAAAGGTCAGGGTTGTAACCATGGGAGGACCTGCTGTTCTTTCTCTTGCAGAACTGGCATTCAGGAGACAGAAGATTTTTTTTGCAGAAACTTTTTTTTTTAAAATTAATCAGTAAAAATTCTTCTTGGGCTTTAAATAGTCCCTCAAAGGAGCTGCTAAGCCAGAAGCCAAAGAGATTGTCTTCCTCCTTCTGCAGGAAGAATGAGCCCTGTTGCCTAAAAAGAGGACCACTTTCCTATCTAGAGGCCCTCCCCGCCTCAGGAATGCTTGATTGTTTTAGGAGGAAAGGGTTCCACTGCAAGCTGATTTCTCTCAGTATAAATGGACTCTTTCAATAAGGGATAATCTCAGGAGTGAGATAAATTGCCAGACCAGGGGTGAGATCTGCAGTCCGTGCAGGTTCAATCATTTCCACTTCAGAATCCATGTGCTGGGTCTTTCTAAAGCATCTGCCACCATTTTAGTATAATGTTAACTATTATACACATGTGCTATACAAATGTATCTAAGTACATTCACGTACACACACGCAGACACGCATCCACATTCAGCACAAAGGAAAGAACACACTTCTCTACTCACTGTCATGCCCACAGCCAAGTCCTAACTGGTGGTAGTTCCAAGAATGGTTTATTCACATGTTCATCACTGAGCACCTTCGGTGGGTTGAACCGTATCTCCCAAAAAGAGGTGTTGAAGTCCCAGCCCCTGGTACCTTGGAAGGGGACCTTTTTTGGCTACAGGATCCTGGCAGATAGAAGTAGTTAAGCTGAGGTCCTACAAGAGAGGGGTGGGTCCTTAATCCACATGCCTGGTGCCCTTATAAGAAAGAGAGGCAATACAGGGACAGAGTCACAGGAGACAAGAAGGCCTCGTGACGATGGAGGCGGGGGTGGGAGTACGTCACCTGTAAGCCAAGGAACACCATGGATTTTCCATAACCAGGTGCCAGGAAAAGGCTCAGAAGAAATCCCCTCTACGGGCCCCAGAGGCACATGGCCCTGCCAACACTTCCATCTTGGATTTCCAGCCTCCAGAACTGAGGCAATACAATTCCGTGGGTTTAGGCCATCCAATTACGGCACTTTGTTAGGACAGCCAAGGAAGTGGATCCGGCACTGAAATGCTAGGCTGGGGAGGGCACGTGATCAATATGATTATCCCCCCAACCCCGTTTCCAGAAGCTCAGAGTCCATCCTACAGCGGCCTCCACCTTGCCATGCCACATGGAGTCATCAAGTTTTTCAAGAAGAATTTGTCCAGTTTAACTCCAACTTTCCCTTCCCCCTTGGAATTTCCACTTTAAATACTCCAAAAGACAAAGCAATAAAGGGAAAATGTAGTTTGGCTGGAAAGCTAGCGGCCTTCTCTTTCCCAGAAACCCTGGGTATCGTTTATTTTCATTTGCCCTGGGACACTTAGCTTAGATCGTGTCTTTCAAACTTATGTCTCCCACCCTTAGGGTCAGAAAGGCATCTGCGATTTTAGATGCCTCAAGAACATTTCTGGGCTGGGCCACATTAGCAGTTAGGCTGAGTTACTGACAAAGCACCCTTCAGCTCCTGGTGAGTTTGCCTGGCAGAATCCACATTATCCAGGTGAAGTGAAGCAGGGTCGGGGGAGGGAGCTGGATAAATACTGGGTAAATCAAATCAATTGTCAAGATCTACCCTGGATTCTGCCAACTGAGGATTTTATTTGTATCAAAAAATACATATTTCTTGCATAACCTGAATCATTTTGGACAAAAATCCCCAGACTCCTGGATTTCACTGATCAGTAAAATTTAAAAGAAAAAAGAAGTCGGAAATTAGGTGGAAAATCTTTCGTTTTGCCAAGTAAAATGTCTATTATCTCTTATCATTAAATTTTTAAAATAAGGGGGCCATTTCTATTCCACAAAGACCGGGGGTATCATCGCACTTCGAAGGACAGCTGTTGACATGATGGGACGTTGGCAGACCTCCCCGGACTTGGAGCCCCTTATTTTTCTTTCCTCCACAGTCTGGGGTCTTCATCACGGACCAGCGCCAGCTCAGGGGTCAGCACTTAAGAGACCACTGGCCTCAGGAAATTCCTCACTGTCCACCTTGCTTTGTGTCTACAAGCCAGATATGGAACCCAGCCCCTGGCTGGAGAGGGGTCATGTGAGATGCCCCTCCCCTCCACCTGCTGGACGCTGGGAATATTGGGAGACGAAGATCTGTCCATTCGCCAGGTGTCTCTCCCATTGCCACAGCCCAGCACACAGGCGTTTGGTAAGCATTTGCTGGTGAAAGAAGCGGGGAATGTACAGAAACTGACCCCGTGGTTGCTCCTCCCTGACATCAGTGTCATACCAGCCAAACTACTGCCTTTTTATCCCTAGGGCATGTTTTTTATTCCTGAGATATCCCCACTAAGGGATGTCCAAACGGAAAACAAACAAGGTGAGCGGTGGTCAGAGAGGGAGTAGTGGCAAAGCCCCAAAGATAAAATTAATCCCACGATTCAGGACAAGAAATGACTCCCTAAAAGAAAGAGTTTCTGGAAAAATACAAAGCATGGAAGCAAGGCTATAGCTCTGTTACAGCAAGTTTTAGGCATGGCAATGATGACATTAGAAAACCTACCCAGAAATGTCCACATGGTTATTAGGAGCCTGTTCATTAATAAACGGCAGGTGGCCCCTTACACATCCCAAAGCATATCCCTGAAAACCAAATCCTGGCCTGGGCAAGCCCAGCCTGCTGCACACGTAAAGTGAAGAGAAGAGTAAAGGTAACTCAGCAGCGGTGATGCTCCTGTGTCTCCAGCATCGACCAAGCCCTCGCTGCTTGCGTTCCTGGGACTGTTCTCAGGAGCCTCCAGACACGCTCCCCGCATGGCTGTGCCCACGCCACCTTTCCTCTCCCTCTGTCTCAGAGACGCCCCACTTCCTGCTACTAGGGGACAATTCCCTTCAGGTGAGCTCTGGTCACACCGGTCCCCCTGCCCCTCCCACCACCCTTCCAGACCCATCAGGCCCTGGATCCTTTCCCACTCATAGCTCTTCACCCTCTTCCACTCTCCACTTCTCCCTGCAAACGTGCTCAAGTGTGCATTTTTTCTTCATAAAGAAGAAACAAACAAAAAGCTCCAGAGCCTTCTCTTTCCTTCATTTTCCACCTCAGTCTTTTTAAATGAGCATTAACGTCTCTATCTCCACATCCATCCTCTCCTTCCTCCCTAACATACCGGCATGTGAAAATGTCCTAATCCATGATGCCTCCCTAATCCTAACCGAATCTGGAGACCTTTTCTCATCTCCCAGTTTTCTCAGTCTCTGCAGTATCTGACACAACAGATGATCCCCGTCTTTGTGAAATGCTCCTCTCCCAGACACCAAGGCCCTCAGGCCACCCAGTTTATTCTTTACCTTCTCCCACAGGCCTCTCTCTTGCCATCTCCTCCCTCTCCTAGTAATTGGGCTATGACCCAAGAACTTTAAATGGCCTCATCCATTTCAATGGCGTCCCTTGTTTCCTCTGTGCAGAAAACTTCCAAATCTCACGTCCGAGACACATTTCCAATAATTTATAGCTATATCTATCTATATCTATCGTCCATCTTTCTGTAGGTGTCTTATCGGTATTTTAAATTCATCTATTCCTTTACTTTACCCACAAATTCTGCTTCCTGGCCTCCTCAATTCTGTTCATTGTAATTTGCTCCAGAACCCTAACTCCCCACAACCCAGGCCAAGACACACAAACATTCATTATTCATCCCTGACCCTTCTCTGCCCTTGACTGACTTTGAGTCCAGACCTCTCCTTTAACCCATTGCCAGCCTCCTAACCAGGTCTGAACAGATGCAATCAGTTTTTGCTCCCCTGTTCAAGAATCCTTGTTTCCTTAATAGTTTGGTTTCCATGGGAGAAATAAAATGTGCATGAGGAACTGACAGTCAGACATTTTATATCAAATAAGACACACCCTTTCTTTCTGATGTAAAAAGAGAAGACAGACATTTTACATAGTCATTAATTTTGGTATTCATTTAGGCATTTGGGTCACTTCTAGATAAAGTTATAATATCATGCAAAAAAGAAAATGCATCGTAAATGTTGTCTAGCCATATAATCCTGGAAAACGACCTGTCTTATGATGTTCTCAAATCCCTCTCCTTCAAGTTACGGGGGGTCGGCCAGCATGATGGGGGGCATGGGGGCAGAGCGGGGAGCAAATCGGATGATTCCTTCTTGTATGTTTTCCTCCTGGACCCAGCGTATATGCATCTGAGCACCTAGTTTATCAAGTCCTTCAACATAATCACATTGTTTGATCCTGTCGAGAGCTCTACAGGATAGAATATGTTGTCCCCGCTTTATACACAGGGAAAATGAGATTAGGAGACAGGAAGTGACCAACTGTCAAAGTTCACTTAGCTGGGGCATGGTAGAGGTGGGAGTCAAGCCCCATCCTGAATCCCGGTTTCAGGTTATTTCTGGAGCGTCTTTTACATCCTGCAGCTTTCTAAGTGTGATTCTATGGGCCCTGGACTCTGAGAGGAAGCCCACCACACCTCGGCCTTCATATCCATTGCCCAACAGTAATGCACACCCAGCCCTGCCCCCAAGCAGCTCTTGTAAGCCTGCTTAAGTATCAGGCTTGGACCTCTTAGCACAGTACACACCAGATGCCAGACTATAGAGATAGAAACCGTGGGTATCTGTTTCTGCTTTCAGGGCACTATGAAAACCAGCACGAAGGCAGCAGGAAGTGAGGGAAGTGTGCAGTGACTAGGTTTTGTTGCTATTGTTTTGCTTTGCCTTCCCTTAAAAAAAAAGTGTTTAATGAATCCACTGCTTTAGAGATACACGTGGGTGAAAAGAAATCAGTAAAATTAGACCACGAATGTTGGGGGTCGGTAGGTACTGACTCACCTTCATCATTGTGAACCTGTATTCCCTCTCGTTCTGTTCCCATGAATGAATTCCTGCTTCCTGAGGGAAATACCCACAAAGGGTGTGTGTGTGTGTGTGTGTGTGCACGCACGTGTGTGTGTGTGCACGCACACGCGCACAGAGGGAGATCTGAGAGAGGAGGCGGTGGTTCCAGATGGGTCAGTTTCCTTCTGAGTATACTAGGAAGCCCGCTTGTAGCTGTAGGTCCAAGCTACGTCCTCTAGTTTAACACTAACAGCAAGAAAACTAATCTTTTTGCTGGTCCGGTTCTTTAAAAATCTATCATCTACTTGGCTGACTCCAAATTCACTGTGGAGGAATCAAGGGGTATGTTTACTGTAATGTCCCAAACTCAACCCACAGAAATCCCCTGCGGTCTATATTATCTTCATGTTTCAGGTGACAAAACTGAGGCTTAAGCCTTTAAGTAACTTATTACTTTCACTGCCTAGTTAACAGCAGATCAGGAATTAAACCCAAGTCTGTTCAACCCCGAAGCCTGTGCGTTCACCCACTGAATCTCAGGGCTGGCACAGAGCCCTGGGTGGTTTCATAGAACCAAGGTCAGTTCTCCTGACTCTGCCACTGTAGCCAGGGGTCAATAGGAGAGGCTGAAGCAAAAACCTCAGCAGTTCAAACCTTGCCTCAGTCATGTGACAGTAAGTAAACAACAGTCCCCCCTCTTCAATCCCTGCACACAGAGAATCGTGCATGTCACGAATCTCTCCTTGTTGATAGTAGGCATCACGTTATGGCTGAACCGTCCCCGAGGCTCTGACCCACTCAGGACAGACCACTTCTCTTCCAGGTCTAAATTCTTGCTCCAGAAAGCCTGCTGCAGCTCACTGCAAGCCCAGAGATGTGGCCTTCCCGGAGCAGCTCTGGGCACTGAGCACAAGGCCCCGCCGTCCAGATTCATCCCCTGCCTTCCGGTCTGAGGGCTCCTGACAAGCAGCTGTCGGGCCCAGGAGCCCGAGGAGAAGCAGGCCCTGGTCCTGGCAAGCCACTACTTTGGTCCCCTGCCCAGCTCTTCCCTCCAGCTGCTGTCGCCTGGAGCTCGGGGGACTCCCAGGGCAGTTTTCACAAAGAAGCCCCTCTCGCTCCCCACTTAGTCGGCCGCTTCTGCTACTGCCCTCACCAGCCTGGCCACAAAACACCTCAGAGAGCCCCCGTTGTTACTGGAAAGTGTCCTTCCACAGCAGGCAGAGAAACGAAAATGTTTCCCCATTTCCATCACTTCCCTTTCTCAAGCAAAGAAATGAAAAACAACTCTGCTCCTGAAAAATACAAAGGAAATCCAGATCTTTTCAGAATTTAATTTCCTCTCAGATTTCAGTAGAGAAGCTGAAAGTGTTTGTGTGCGTTCTGGTACATGATGAGTTAATTGCTTATTCTGGAGGAAACAGGGGTCTGTCTCTCTCTTCCAGCCACTCTCCCATCCCTCAACCCAGATAAAAATAAAAGAGCAGGTAGAACAGGGAGAGACCAGAATAAGACGTGGGTTCTGATAGGACAGAAATATTTATTGAACCTTAACAGTTGAGATGTGTGCAGGCACTGGGAGTGTAGGGTAAAGACATACAAGGTCTCTGTTCCAAATGAGATTATGCTCATCAGACAAAAGAGGTACGCCCTCCCATACTTGCATGTGAAATCACCCTATCAGTTTCATTGCATCCTTCCGTTTACTTAAGCCTTGCAAATAAATTCCCTCTTTTTACCAGCCTGTCCTTCTCCCTCCTTAGAAACAGCATCTTTAGAACTTTTCACAATGTTAGAAGTATCCATGGCAGCAGTGATTTAAGAATATAAACATCATCTGATGTTGCAGTAGAAAAGATTGTTAAGCAGAAACTTCTCTGAATATCCTTCACCCGTGAAAAGGGAGAAAGTACCTTGACTGAACGAAGGGGTCTTGCCATCTTAGCTAAAACATCAGTTAGCAGATGGCTTTGTGGGAGCACTTCATCGGGGAAGCCACTTCTGCTCCCCACCACAATGTTCAAGACAAAGTCAGTCCCCCAACAACCAGGCACATCTCTAGAGCCCCCCCCAACAGCTGCTCTGTTGGCCAACAGCTGCTGGAGGGCCCATGCTTGAATAATTGCCTTCTCTGTATCTTGCACTCTGTTAAGTGACCGATACGTATTTCAGGAAGGAAAGAGGGGTGCAAAAGGATGACAGTGCACATGGAAGACAGGTTTGTTGATGGAACCTTTTAGCCCTAGTTACAAGAAAACAAGGAGGTGTTTTAGATCTTTTGTGATCCACTCTACCCACCAGGGATATGGTGCAAAGAGTGCTAAGTATTTCAAGAGAGTCAGGACTCCATATGACTTGGGATCAACTGGTAATCTGAGCTCTCACCACAGGCAAATGGGCAGGTGCTGCCCTTTGGAAACTCAATCCGCCTTCCTGAGCATCTTGGGTGTTGTTATGACCCGTTAGGGAAGCTCATCCCAGCCTGGTAGCTGAAGAGTTTTCTACAGAGGCAGCAGACCAACTGTCTGAACAATCCTGTCCACTGTGGACTGACTGGCCTGCAGATCCTGCCCTGCCTGGGGTCACTCCTCGCTCTGGAGATCCCTGCAGAAAGCTCGGAATTGGGGGTTGGGGGAGCCTGCCAGGAGGGACCGGCGCCCACAGGTACATTTCACGTGGTCATCATCACAGCCACATTCCAACCATTCTTGGACCCTGATGACTCTGCCCTTTAGTTCAGGTCTAAGGAGAGCACTGAGCCTCAGACTCCAGCTAACTCCGCCCCAACATTTTGAAATAGAAGTTGGGGGAAAGAACCTGCTCGCTGTGTATGAGGTTCATTTTGCTGGGGCGGCGGTTTGGGCCCGTGCTGTGGGCACCGCCCAACGCCTTATCAAGTCCAGGTTCAGATCTAATCCCAGCTCTAAACCCCCGTGTGCCTCGGGAAACTCCCCAGCTTTGCAGAGCATTCTCTCCTCGTCTGTAAAGTAGGGTCGGGGCTGACCCTCGCGCAGCCCTCTCCCACCTCTCACATCCAAAGCTGAGTCCAAAAGCACCTCCTCAGCCCTTCACCACCTGCCATCAATAAGCAGCAGAGCTCTTCCACCAAAACGGAGAATCACTGAAAACATGTACAGAAGAGGTCAATATATTGAGCTGCGTGGCCTTTTCCTGTTCTGAGAATATTTCATGTCTTTATGTTCTTACACCGAGAAAAACCTGGTCTGTGCCAATCTACATCAAATGGCGAGGGAAGCCACAGGGGAGGAGGGACCCGCTCAAAACCTGTGATCCAGGTCTTTCAAATGGCAAACTCGTTACATCCCCGTGTCCTGACGGGCTCAGTGAAGGCGTCTCGTCGGAGGTCCTTCTGGCGGGTCAAGCCCACACACAGGACTGTGTGTCACATGGATCACATCAGGGCTTGGCAACAGACAATGAACATGTCAGAAAGCAGAAGGGGTGTTTGAGGGATGTCACTGAGGGCCGGGGAGCATCATGAGGTTTGCAGTAAGAACAAACGACGACCAACTGGAAAAATGGCCTGTGTGGTGAGCAAGATGGAGAAGATGAAAGGGAGAGAAAGGGGGACAGGAGACAGAGCTGGGACCAGGAGGAGGACGGGCAGCTCCTCTCACTCAGGGGCTGCTGAAAGCCGGAAGCTGGCCTCATCCATGTAACCACCATCTCACTGACTAACAACTCTCCGTTCGGCACGGGAGATACAAATTTGAATTAGGGAAGGTAACACTTTGCGGGGAAGGTCACAGGCTTTAGAATGAATCGTGGCTTTTGTTGTGATTTGGGGAAATGACAAAGATCTCAGAGCTCAGTGTCATTGTGTCTAAAATAAGGACATTAGTGTGGTCCAGGAAAACAGCTGAGAGATGTAAATGCGACGTCAGGGGTAACAGCCCCGGCACAGAGCGGGCACGCACCAGACGGAAGCTGGGAGACAAGGCTCCTGCTGGAGGAGAGCCCCGAGTCCCCGGGGAGGGGGACACTTACTTACAACTCGGTGCTGGAGGGGTGCCTAACAAACGGATGAGACCACAGGGAGTGGGAAGGTCAGTTCTCCCTGAGCAGAGAGAAGGGTACTAAGAACAGGGTTCCCCATGAGGATCCAGCAAACGGAAGAGCACGTGTGACCTCAGAGAGGCAAGTCCACCGGGATGTGTTTGTCCAGGTGAGACGTTTGCGGCTGAGCAGAGGGTCTGTGGGGAGCAGGACAGAGGCCAAGGCACAGAGGGCCCTGCACACCGAGTTAGGTGATCTGGGCCTTTCCCGACACAGGCACTGAGGAGACACTTAAGTCTCTTGTTTTTTAAAGTCTTTATTGAATTGGTTACAATATTGCTTCTGTTTTGTGTTTTGGATTTTTGGTGGCGAGGCGTGTGGGATCTTAGCTCCCCGACCAGGGATCGAACCTGCATCCCCTGAATTGGAAGGCGAAGTCTTAACCACTGGACTGCCAGGGAAGTCCCACCACTGAAGTCTTTTTTGACCTTGGAGTGACTTTGGCAAAATCACTCAGCTGGTGGTTTGAGCATAAATTTGAAGGTGGACTTGGTTTGAGCATAAATTTGAAGGTGGATTTGGTTTGAGCATAAATTTGAAGGTGGACTTGGTTTGAGCATAAATTTGAATGTGGGCTTGGCCAGGGCAAGAGCTTGGAAGACTCCTGTGCACGGGATCCTCATCACGCAGGTATGTTTCAGTTGCCGTAATTGATTATAATGTGCCACTTGGAATAGCGTCAGAATTAGGGGAGGGGCAATAGCAGTGAGAATGGAGAGGAAGGGTCCTATCCAAGGCGTGGTCTCCGGCGGCTAACGGGAGCCAGCTAGATCAGCGTGCTGTCCCACTCGGATCTGGTCCATTAGCATAGTTTTTTATGGACATAGCTTTATTCGCCTAATTATTTTAAAACAATTTATAAACTTCCCTATAGCCAGCTAATGATTTGACCCCTTAGAAGAAGGCATATAAAATTTTGGCATTTCCTAAAATCTCTCTTAATAAATTTAAAATAAATATAGGTGCCTGGCCATGTGGAGTTCTCACCTTCGCTAAGGCCCTGCACGTTTTGTAAGTCTACTGTACCTGGTGTCTGGATCCATTTCCCCAAACACACTTGACCCAGCACTACGCCAGAAAGAGTACTTGGGACAAGATACCATATTCGAGACAAGCTCGGTTTCATTTGATTTCCAGTGTTTAGTTTCTGAATATGGATGTGTGATGTGAAGACGTACAGCTGACCCTGGCCTTGCTGCTAATTTAATCTCGGTGTGATTCACTCTCCCGTCAAAAAAATAGGAGTCTGACAGTCTCCACTTTCATGAACCTCGAGGGTGTTGAGGAGATAAACACATTTATAAATGAAACGGACAGGAAGCACGCTAAACCCATGAAAGAAAGGGACCACCTTAATTTTAAAAGAGCTGCCTAAAACCACGCGGGATGACTCAGGATAAGTAATTATGCTATGAATGAGCGGACCGTAATTATTTGTTGAGCACCTCGCCTACCGTCAGCAGAGGGAGTGGGGGGGTCACATGAAGTGCCCACGCCTCCCTGAGAACCACAGGTGAGGGGGTGTCTTATTCACCTGTTCATCTCCAACTCACCACCTGAAGGGGGAGGCAGGGCACGGCGATGGAGGGAAGATAAGATACAAACAGAAACCAGCGGAAGAAGGATATCTGACACCTTGTGTCATACTACAGACCAGAGCTGCCCAACAGAAATACAATAGGAGCCACAAATGTAATATTTTTGCCACAAATGTAATTGTCAATGTTCTAGTAGCCACATTGTCAAAAAGTTAAAACGATACAGTGAAGTTATTTGGATGTATTTTCAGTAATATACTGAAAATATTGTCATCTCATCACATGCGCCAGCCATGTTTCAAGTGTGGAACCACGCGGGGTTAGTGGTCACAGTACCAGGCACAATATAAACACAGTCTAGACATTGACCAGTTTCTTTTGCCAAAACGTTCAGTCAATACCAACAAATGAATGGGCGAAGTGGGGTGTGACACATTCTCTGGGAGCAGTGCTCGAGGTCGCCATGGGAACCCGGGGCAGCTCTTGGCCTACTGACCTGCAGAGGCAGGAAGGCTTTCCAGAGGGGGAGCCCTGGGGCGGGCGCTTCCAGGCCACCGGGAAGGAGGAGAAGGCAGAGGGTGAGGGCAACCCATGAGGAGGCAGTCACCCTGCAGAGACCTACCTGGGAGAGTCCAGGGGATGGCCAGACAGACCACCTGGAGGAGAAGGAGCCCTCAGAGGCCCGAGGGCCTCCCTGTCCGCCTCCTGAATTTGGGGAGCATCCTGCGAGAGGCAAAGTGATCGGGAGGCTGTGATCCGACGGGCTTTGTCCTCCACCATCAGGCTGCTGCCTCCTTAAGGACGGACTTGTCCTTCTGTCCTGGCTGACCTCTCTTTTCCAGCCTGGTTCCCTCTATTGGGTAAATTCTAGGCATCTTATTGGGCAACAGTGATAGGAGTGTAGCTTCCTGTGGGAACTGAAGGGGTTAAAGATGCAAACCTCACTGAGGGATTCTGCTCCCCTTAGGCTTCCTTCTTCCAGGGGGCTAAGTTGGCAGAGAAAGAGGAGCTCCGAGAAGGTGCTGGACAGGCGCCCAGCCCAGTGCCTTGTTCTCGCTCTGCCTCTCTCTGTTCTCCTGCTTTCTGGAGCCTGGAGAGGCTGCACCGACCTGGAAATATGCCTGCTGGGAACTGTCCCTCCATGAGACAGCTCAGGGCCCTGTGGCCTCAGCTCGCTTCTAAGCATTGGGCAAACCCTACAGGCCACCAGGCTGACAGTTCCTCAGCATCCATGCTACCAAAGTGGTTACTGCCTCTCAAGTGCTTAAAAAAGAGAGAGAGAGAGAAAGACAGAGGAGCCAGACTCAGGTGCCAGCCTAGGGGAAATAGGAAGGAAAGACCCTCTGGGATCTACACGAGGCCGCAGCCCAGGCAAAAGGATCCCCTACCGACGTGGTGCTCAGCCCTGGAAGGAAATTAAAATCATTTGGGAACTTCTAATGCCCGGGCTCTACCCCAGACCAACTAAATCAGAATCCCAAGGGAAAGATCCCTGAGAACCACTGTTTTTCTTTGGTTTTGATTTTTCAAATCTCTCCTGTGATTCTCGTGAGCAGCCAGAGTTGAGACTTCTGCTCTAGACCATCCGGCCAGCTCACAGGAGACTGACCGCGTCAGGGTTCAAGCCAAAGACTCGTGGAAATGAAGAGTGTGCACCTGCCTAACTCTGCCCCTTAGCCTATCTCTCTTGGGAATTTTAAGGGTGGGGGCGGGGAGCACTGTCAGCCCTGGATGCTCTGTACTTGGAGGACTCAGCTAAGCATCATCCCACAAACAGGCTGGGCGCATCACGGTGCACTTTGCTTTGGCCGAACTCTTCCAAAGGACACTATCACGGACGTGTGGGAAATGCACTGGATGGGTAGGACACTGCAGCAGTAATCTGGATAAGAAATAACGAGAACAAGAATTTTCCTAGATGGTGGTGTTTGCTTTTGTTGAAATGAGGGTATAACAAATAGAGGATTAAGTTGATATTATTTGTTTGTTTGTTTTGGATAATGGACACTGATTTAAGAAACTTTAATGAATGATTAGATAAGTATGCATTGCTGCAAGCTTCTTCTTTACATTTTTTTTGTGTGTGTGTGTGCAGTACGCGGGCTTCTCACTACTGTGGTCTCTCCTGTCGTGGAGCACAGGCTCCGGACGCGCAGGCTCAGCGGCCATGGCTCACGGGCCCAGCCGCTCCATGGCACGTGGGATCCTCCTGGACCAGGGCACGAACCCGTGTCCCCAGCATCGGCAGGCGGACTCTCAACCACTTCGCCACCAGGGAAGCCCTCTTCTTTACATTTTGATGGCAATTTCATTTGACTTGAAATGATGTTTATTTACACATTTTTACCATCAATTCAATCTTAGTGAGCAGGGCCAGTTTTGCTACCCTCTGTTCACAGTTAGAGAAAGGGAGCCGGAGTTAGTGATGGGAGCTGGCTTCTCCGAGGTCCCCACAGTGAGTTAACACCCTTGTTTCCTCTCCCTTGGCCATTCCCAAATTCTAGGGCCCACAGAAGCCTGCTGGCCACTCTCCCAGCAAAAGACAACTGTGGGAATGCTGGGTCTCCAAGGGCTTGGGGTGGGGGGGAGGTTTCCACCCACTCACTTTGTGCTGTTCTGATCAGGCCACCCGACCGCCGTGCAGGTGTGGGAGTCACCTGGGAAGACCTCAGAGAGCCCCTGTCCCGGTACTCCGGCTCCCAGAGCCTTCCCCCTTCCTGACCCACCAAGGCAACCTGCTCCCCCACCACAGTGACAAAGGCCGTTCCTGGAACAGAAGCCCCAGGAAAGCCTGCTGACTGCAGCATCTCAGCGTTCTACCGCGGTGCGCAGGTGCACGTGGGCACCCCCGGAGACCTGCAGGGGCAGCCAGCACCTGATCACGGACGGGGAGCACTGCCACAGCTGGGTTCAAAGGGAGTGAGCGGTGAGTGCCAGAGGAGGAAGGGTGGAGCCTGTGACTCAAACCACCTGCTGGCCTGTCCCCGGGGCCTAGGGTGATTCTGACTGCAATAAATCAACAGACAAAAACTACAAGAGCTAGTTCACTCTGCCCTGTGTAGATCGCCAATAGGAAGAGGCCAGCGTCTTAGCAGCTGCGGGGGCGACCGGATGATGAGTGATGGGCAGTGAGGGCCGCCCTCTGCATCGGCTCCCTGGCGGCTTCGCTGAGGCAGCTGCAGACACCAGCACACATGCCGGGTGGGCTTCTGCGGCTGGTTTGCGGTGGAGGCACCAGGACGTGTGACCAGGGCTAACAGAAGGGGGAGAGCGGTTAACAGACAGCCCCGAGAGGCCACGGAGGCTACCCCACGTGTGCACACGCACCACGCCTTGAATTCCCCGAACCCTCCGCAAGGGCTTTCGAAGACCTTCCACTCTCACCAGGGTTTGAGAGAGACTGTTCTCAACTACTGCTGTGACTAAGGAACGGACTTTTCAGAATAAACAGCAGCTTCCTTGTTCTCTCTCGGGACACTTGAATTTTCATAAGTCTCGAACCCTCAAGCTCGAGGTGTTTTCCGCCGCCAGCCAGAAACGCTCAGGTGTTTGGAGCGGCGGGGACCCAGGGCAAGGGTGCTGCCCCAAGTGTGAAAACTCACGTCTCATCGGCAGCGGCACACTGAGCTGGAATACAGCACCACGGCTCCTCAGCCACACGGGGTCAGACAAAGCCCGGTCCCGCCCCTTACCAGCTGAAGCACTGCAAGGCAAGTTTTCGGGTTTTGCTGTTGTTTTTCCCTTGTGTTTTTGTTTTGTTTGTTCTGTAAACCTCTCTGAGGCTACTTCCTTATCTGCAAAATCATGATACTATGTGAGCATTAAACAAGATGCTGCATGGAGATCTACTGGCACGGCTGCTGTCCCAGCAAAGATGCTCCCAAGGTCAGGGGTGAGGCATGCTCCACCCAGACCCCAGAGGCACTCCATCCATCCAGGCCTGCACTCATCAACTGTCTCAGTGTCCTCACCCCCACCGGTCCCCTCCTCCCACCCCACACCGCCGCCAGGATGCTGCCGTAGGGCGTCCCCAACGGGCACAGCCTGTCCTTCCCCAGAGCGCCAGCATCCACCGCCTCTGGGCCCTGAAGGGCATCCAGGCCCCGCCTGCCCGTGAGGGGCCCTCCTCTCCATCACCGCCCACCACCTCTGCCCCAGCACATCTCATTCACCATCTTCCCACCATCCCCCTGCTCCCTCTTGATTTTCTGGCAAATGGTGAGATCACAGTAGCTTCAACCACCCTGGGAGGGTTTGTACCCTGCTCTCCTGAGCCCCAGCCCTCCTGGCGGCCATGACATCTGAGCGCAAATTGAACAACGTAGATGAAACACCCCATCTCAGCATCTCACTCCCGCTGCTCTTCTGAAATGTTCACAGGAAAGTTCCGGTGGCTCTTCTGAAGGCCCACGAGCTCACACACCCCCAGATCTCCTCCCCTGGCCTGTGGCCAGCTGTGGGCAAGAAGCCAGCTCTCTGGACATTTGGTTTTCAGTCAGGGAAGGCTCAGTGGTGGATCAACCCAGAGAATGGCCTTGAGGCTCTAGAAACTATTTATTAGGCCCATCCTGGAGAGCCACATCAATATGGCCATCGGTGAAGCAAAGCAGAAGCTATAAAAATACCATCTATCCCAAACAAGCTTCCTAATCAAACAAAGCCCCATGCCGGCTGGGACAGGCTTGTGTTCTGACACACAAGGGCCCTTTCCATCTTTAAAACAGACCATTAAAACACGGAACACTTTGGCTCACAGAAGTCTAAATCAAAAGGGAGGGGAAAAAAGAGAGAGCTCTTTTCTCCAAGAGTAATAATGCCACTTCCAGCTCCTAGAAAAGCTCATTGCGATAGAGATGCAATATCGCTTTTCCCACTGTGGCTTCTCCGTTCCTTTCCAACACCCAGAAAATCTCCTAGAGGTTCAAAATTGCTCCACCTCCCTCTAAGAATCCCTGTCTTTTCACTCCACGTGTAACACAGTGACCATGCTGTGATCCTTTCAATATTATTTGTTGTTTTTTCAATAAATAAAAAGATAGAGTTTGATACATATGCCAGAAGGGAAATCATCATAGTAATCACAGCCTGAACTGGAATGACAGCAGCCCGGTGCCCTGCTCCAATTCCCCAGGGCTGAAGAGGAGAGGAAGCAGGGCCACGCAGCCGCGGTTACTATGATGCTCATTTCCATCAGGGTCCCTCCAACTGGCTCCAAAATGCGACTTAATAGACTGCTTTCCAAATGCCCTGTTTTATTTCTACCTTACTGCACCTGATGGACAGAGTTAATATGTGGACTCGAGGAAAAGGGCCGTTCGGTGAACGAGCCACAGAGGGTTATAGAAGGAGGCTCTGGGTCACTCCCCACCACCTGGCAGACTGCGTGCGACTTCGCATCACGGTTCTAGAAATCAATGGGCAGCTAAAGCTTGCACACAGGGCTGTTCTCTGCACTGCAGGCTGGGGAGGAGGGGATGCTGAGAGGGCAGAGGGAGACAGGAAGGCAAGCTACGGGGACAGGTGCATGCAGCAGCCACCCTGAAAAACCTGTGTCTCAATCTCAGAGAAGTCTGCTCTGAAACTCAGCTGTTTTTCGATCTGGGTAGTCTTTGGGGACAGGAAAGTAGGAAGGACACAGCATGACTGACTCGGCCCAGCAAACATGCATAAACAACAGTCACAATAAATATCCCGTGCTTTTCTCCTTTGCCCCCTAGTTTCAACCCCTACTTCTTTACCATCATCTTGGAGACACACACCCTCTGTGATCCAGGTGGGTGCACAGGGGAGAGAAAAAGGTAGCATCTGTGGTCATATGTTTTTTATTTACAAAACGTATTGGTTCTTTATAATTTAAAGCCAGAAAGCTAATTATCTCAGAACTCCATGAGCCCTTAAGAAAGTGAACAGACTTCAGGCTGATGGGTCCTCATCCTGAGGATGTCTGATAGGTAATTCTTAGAGATCTGGGGCCTATCATGCAACTGGCAGTAAAAATCAGCTACTAAACAATAAACAACTAATGTTCAGATTCTTTCCTTCACATCACATGTGCCATGGAGAATCAAAGGAATAAGAGTAAACAGATCTGAGTTAAAGTGCACCAACGGCCATCTTTATCATCTTAGTCAAGTAAACTAAACCTTCTCGTTCTAATTTAGCCGAAGAAGTAAAGCTCAAGGCTGAGATCTATTTCATGGCGGGTCTCCAGCACTCCAAAAGAAGCCCACATGGTGCATCCAACAGCACACAGGTGCCCCTCAGGGTAGAGCCCAGTGGGGCGTCTCAGCTGAGGAGTCTGCTCTCATTGGGAGCTTCCTCTTTACACCTTCAAAAAAGTCTCAAAGAAAAAAAAAAGAAACATCCAGATGGTTTGTGCGCAAGAAAAATATTGGAACAGGTCTTTCCTGCAAATGGTATAGGGGCACCTATACCAAATCTCTCAGGGGCACAGCTGGATCTTCTATGTGACAGGAGTTAGGGAAATCTCGGTGAACGCTGCTGACAGTGAAAATGACACGATTTTCTGGGAAGTGGCGGAAAGAGGCATCGCCTCTCCTGAAAAAGCCACTGCCTGGGTCCCTGTGCTGCCTCAGCTCTGGACCACTGAGGGCAATTCTCATCAGTGACAACAGCGTGAGGCAGGGTCTGCAGAGGCAAACGGGCTCTCAGGGAAACAACGCTCATGCATCTGCAGGAAGCGATCCCACCCGTGGACTGGGGCAGACGAGCCAACTCCCCTGGTGCTGGCGATTGGGGCTGAAGCCATCGTGCCCCACGGAGGAGGCATCCCGCCAACTAACCTCGCCTGGGTGATGCCTGCCCTCTCCTCCCCGTCAGACTGAGCACTTTTCCCCTCTGGTCCCTGCTCGCTTTGGGAGGTGCCCCCAAGTGGGTGAATGAGACCCCTTGAAGCATGTCCACACTTGGAGAAAGCCATCACTTAACTAAGACGATGCGCAGTGGCCACATCTACTCCCGTCGACATGAATCCCACGTGAGATCCGTGGGATGCCACCACTTAGGAAGATGAATTAACATGGACAAAACGTGTTTCAAGGGCAAAGAGATTGCAAACAGAAAGTTTAAATCCAATTCCTTCCACTGGAGGGGCACTTTGACAACATCCCTTCATAGATAACCAAAGAATAAACAACATCTAACTAATGCAGAACTTTCAAGATCTAGTTCATGGAGCAAATGTTTCTTCAGAATCTGTACTTTTTTTTAAGGGAAATACTAAAAGCTTCTTTTATAGCAGTGGTAAAGCCAGGCATTTCAGGGAAGTCACAGAAAATGAAGGTAGGCATGTTTCCAAAATCGAAGGCAGGCTGTACCATCTGAAGTTCCAGAATTGGCACAGATCTGAACTTTAATAAATAGGAACATAGATAGTTAGAATCTGAAAATAGGGTAGATGATGACTTCCTATTTTAAAATTCACACTCGAGTATGGAAGGAAATTAGAAATAAGCAGAAAAGATCACCGTAAGGAAATTAGAAATAAGCAGAAAAGATCACTGGGTGTCTCTAATAGAAAACAGAGCATTGTCTCGAGCACACCCCACTGGGTTATCTCATCCCAGCCTTTCATTGCCTGTGAGCTATTTTACAACTCTGTAAATTATAGATAATTGATAGCCAAGCAAAATAATTCTGTCTATAGACATGGAAATAAATTGTCTGTTGCAGTTTCAGTCAACTCCCCCTTCCCAACACCTCAGAAAAAGCCAGTTTCCCGTCCATTTGGAAATTGGTTTCAATATTCCTTTAACCCATATACATTTGTACGTCTTCGACTTCTCTTTCAAAACATATATAACATCGCCTGGTTTCCTTATGAATAATGAGTTAAATAAAATATTGTTCATTTTGTATCTGTATATGAACCATCATTTTACCTTTTCTGAAAACTGTCTTTTAACAAGTAGGCAGGGATGCTCCATATAAAGAGAACAACAGACTATCGTGAAATGTAAAAAGAGTCAGCTATTGATCGAGAATTAGTGAGACGAAGAAAGAGTATGTCTTCTTCTTAATTCAGCGTGAGAGATTTCCTTTAGCCATACATAAAGTTTCCATCAGTTTAGCAGACCAGGGGGATTTCTAGTAGAAATACTCAATACACTGCAATTACATCTGTATTCTATGTAGACTGAGGTCTGTAGTTAAGCGTTTGTGATACCATCATGGTTATTCCAGGTACAGAGTTAGTCATTGCCATCAGCCCATGTTTGACCTTCACAACCTGAAGAGAAGACCCCCTCCAGGTGCTCTGGGCTGAGACTGACGAGTCTAATGACCCTCTCAACAATTCCACTAACGATTCTGACCCTACGGTTGATAGAACAGCTCTGCAGTACATTTTACGGAACAATGACTCAATACACCAAAAGTTACAGACACAAGGAATATGTATAATTTTCATCCTCAGAATTACATCAAACGCGGCCCCTCTGTACTTTTATTTTCTTAATATTTCATATGATATTTCAACTACATGTTCAAGCACGCCGAATGCCATCATCTGGGAATAAGGAATGGATCGGCTTTCCTCAAACCCAGTCATGTACCCAACCGGTACATCAACAGAATATATTTCAACCCTGTGTTCTTCTTTTAATAAAAGGCAAAAATTATTTGTGAAGCCCTTAGTAGAAATGAAATTGTTATAATTCACTTATTTTATGAAGTCCATTTTTAGTAAATAGATTAACATAGAATTCATGAGCACTCATAAAACGAGATGACTTCCAGAGGTGAAACGACCATCTTTTGGCACTCAGCCCCCAGTAATTTATCTTAATTGTATCGTTGATGCTGATCCAACACTCACATTCCCTTTACCACGAGCAGACGCAAACCCAGCAACAGCAAACAGCCATACCTCCGTGCACCCCACGTGCTGCAGGAGCCACCAGGCAGGATGGCCAGAAACTGGCCAAAGACTTCCTTCCCATGAGACCAAGAACTGGGCCGGCCTTGAGCTCTCTCTTGAAGATGCTCAAAACAATAATCAAACAGCACTTACCTAGGGAGAGACAAAGGGAGAAGGGCAGAGAGAAAGGAGAGTTAGCGTTGACAACCGCACTGTGTTCCATAGAGATGATCTATTTTAAGCGAAGGGATGTTTCACACAACTCAAACTCTCCGCAAGCTCTATGTCGGACTCGGATTTCAAATGCACCCACGTAAAGGTCGGTGGGGAGAAGGGCATATTGTTGTAAAAGCCAAGCAGCTCGCTGTTTGCTTTCTTTTCCAACCTGGTGTCCTTAGCCAGGTGCATTTAGCAGCCAGATGTGGGCCTGGTAACAAGAGACAGGCTGGGGACTCTGTTATGTGCCAAAAGCCAGGGGAAATGCAGGCAACCCTACTGCCTTAATGATAATGGAGGTTCTGGAGCTATGTGGTTCAGATGCTGAGAAGACTGAACTAATAAAAAAGAAATGAGAGAACTGTCATTGCAGATTACATGGTATTTATTCCAAAATCTGTTCATTATAGAAATTTGCAAGACAAATGGCTTTTTAGCAAGGAATGGCATCATTTTTCTTCTGGTAAGTGCAGAATGAGAATCACAATTTGTCCAGAGCATGGCTTCTGTGTTCCTTCTTTTTTTTTTCTTGCAAATGTGCCTGGCTCTAAATCCTAGTAAAAATCCTGAAAATATTTATCAGGAGGTTAGCAAAAACAAGTGACGTGACATTTGTAGAGTTCTATACCATTTGCAGAGGCTTTCATAGATACTATCTCTTCAGAGTCTCAGGGCAACATTTTATTGTAGGAAGGACAGGTATGATCACCTCCTCTCCTCCCCCATCCTGCACGCTTGTACTCCTCCTCCCTCCTCCCACATCCTTCTTCTTCCTCTCATTTTACAATAAGTAACCTGGGGCCCAATTTAATTACTCAGCTCGCCCCAAATCACGCTCATGGAGAATGACGGCTCCAGGACTGGACTTCAGGTTCCCTGGTTTCCTATTGCTTGCGCTCGATTGAATCTCAGACATAACATACGGGCAGCTAAGAAGAATTGCAGAGAAAGGGGAAAACAAGGAGGCAGCAGGAGGGGATGAGCAAACCGAGGAAGAGGGAGAGAGTAAAAGGAATACGAGGTAAGAACGGCAGGAAGAGGTAAAGCTGACCACAGCTCTACCTTTATCCGGCAGTGAGTTCCTCATTAAATACATTTGTACAAGGAGAGAGCATAGAAAAGTACCCGACACTCGAGAAACTCCATGAAAGGAGTAGCTATTATTCATTCCTTTACGTCTATTGATCCAAAGAAGACTTGATTAGAACGGCAGACATCATCCCTTTGATGGCTACTGTTGATCCATCTGCCTTAATAGCTAAATAATATTGGTCAAGGGAATAACTGTATTCGAGAAATGTCATTTTACAGGAAAAAAAAAAACTCTAAAAGGAGTATTTTCTGGTCGTGTGTAATATTTTAATCCCCCAGTATTGATGGATGGTTAATTCCTGGCCTGCTCACCAACAATGAAATGCCCGCATTCTGCTGCATCCCAGCACTTGTAATGACACCTTGGCTTTCTTCCCGGGTAATTCCAAGAGTCTGAAGCTTACCTGACATGTACACTGCACGTCTGACTCCTTGCGTGATAACAAACGCAGCTAAAATAAATGGCACAAAACAAGCTTGGAAGTTCAGAAAGGCCACGGAATCTCAGAAAGCGGGGGCCATCCACCTCCACGCAGACCAACATGTGTCTCAGGCCGTGGCTGGCATTTGACCAGGGAAGGAAGTGCTGTGACCCGCAGCAGCAGAAAAAAATAGAATGCGACTTTGGGGTAGTATCATGGGATCATCATGTTTATAGCTTTTTATTAGAAGGTAATTATAGCCTTATTCAATTTATGACCCAGAATGCACCTAATCCCCTCACAAATGTTTCTTTTTCACCACCCAGCACTTTCCAAATAAATGGTGGCTATTTCTACCTGGGTGACGGAACGGCTGTTAATTGTAACACTCCATGAAACTTAATTATGCAAAGCAGAGCGGCAAGTCTGGGGCTGTTAATCAGAGGTTTGATTCAGAGGTAATTTGTTGTTGGGACCCAAGGAACTGTCTCTGGTTCCTTCCACGGGGCTGCACCAGCGGTTAATCCCCTGCTTTAATGGAAGCTGCTGGGGTCGGATCTGGGCGCCTGACAGAGGCAACGCAGCTTATGAGCATTGCCTTGCTTATTAATGGGAAGGCAGCTCATTTCTTCTCCTGAAGTCACCTTTCGTCACGGCAACCAGAAGCCCTAGCACTTGCAGGCCATCGAGACCAAGCAGCCGATCGCTTATTTCCCAACTGCCTGAAGGCAGAATGAGAGAAAATGGGTAGATTATGAAAGTGGCTTAATATGCAGGAAGAAGTGAGAAAAATATGCTTGAAACTGACAGAGGGAAAATCGTCTATATTACCTCTGAATATCTTTAGGAAGCACGTACTGTATATAGCTTCTAATAAGGATGATTTCAGTATTTGCTCCTAAGTAGATTAAGGGGTAAAACTCTAAGGCCCCAGATGGGGTCTATGTAGTTCCAAACTCATATTTGATAGATGAGAGGGAATCACTGCCTGACAAAAACCAAATACCACCACTGCTATTACAATCACCAAAGACCTTTGATGGAGTCTAGTGTCCTTGGTATAAATCTGTACGTCTCTTCACCCAAAATGCACCTCCTGTAGGTTACTCCCTGTGCTCATGAGGTACTAGGACACAGACGCACGCCAGGGCCCTTTCTTCCAAGAGCTCACAGTGGAACACACAAGACCTGCAAAGTGGATTTAGTAAGAACAGTCGTGCAGAGATGCAGACATCATCCCAGCAGACAGGATGAGTGGGACTCGGAAAGGACGCAGAAGCAAGGTTGCAAAAATGATCAAAGGGAAACAAAAAGATGAATCATGGAGATTTAAACAGGATGAACTGAGAGGGTGAAGAGAAAGAGCTTCAGGATGAACACAACAGGGGAGTGTGGAGAGCTGGGCGTAAGGCGGGACCACCATCCTGACATCAGCCTAACTCCAAACGCACCCCCGCTGCTCCGAAGACAGACTCTGCTTTCCAGCCAGAGCCCTCTCCTTTGTGTCTCCCAGACATCGACGATTGTCCCCTCCCCCGAACCTCTGCTCAGGCTGCGTCTGTCTGGAACGCATTCTCCCACCACTTTCTAAATCCCGTCTACGCTTTACGGTAAGGCTGCCCCAGGCTCACGTGATTTCTGTCTCTTCCACATGCAGCACTGCCCATGCCCTCCCGCGGCACTGAGTCGTGTGTACTTCCTGATATGGTTCTACTTCCTCGAGTGTATACTTTCACTCTTAGTAATATCATAAAGACTGGAAGGGCAGAGAAGGTGAGTACACAGAATAATGGCCTCCAAAGATACCAGGTCCTAATGCCTGGAATTTATAAGTATCACTTTATATAAGGGAAAAGGGTCTTTGCAGATGTGACCAAGGTAAAATTTTGAGATGGAGCGATTATCTTAGATTATCCTGGGGTCTCTAAATGCCCTCACAAGTTTCCTTCATAAGACGAAGGCCGATGGGCTTCCCTGGTGGCGCAGTGGTTGAGAGTCCGCCTGCCAATGCAGGGAACACGGGTTCGTGCCCCGGTCTGGGAAGATCCCACATGCTGCGGAGCGGCTGGGCCTGTGAGCCATGGCCGCTGAGCCTGCGCATCCGGAGCCTGTGCTTCGCAACGGGAGAGGCCACAACAGTGAGAGGCCCGCGTACCGCAAAAAAAATAAATAAATAAATAAAGACGAAGGCCGAGGGAGATTTCATAAAAACAAGAGGAGGAAGCCTTGTGACCACAGATGCAGAGAGTGGAGTGACACCGTCCCAAGCCAAGGGATGCTGGTGGTCACCAGAAGGTGGCCAAGGAAGAAACAGCCCCTCCCCTACTGTCCTCAGAGAGCACAGCCCGTCCCACATGTAGATCTCAGCCCAGTACTACTGATCTTGGACTTCTCGCCTCTGGAATAGTAGGAGAATACATTTCCGATGTTTCAAGTCACCAGGTTTATGGTACTTTGTTAGAGCATCCATAAGAAACTAACACAAATGTATAGGGTAACCATACATCCAGAATTTCCCTGCAAGTCCCAGTCTATGCCTGTCATCCTGGCATAATTATAACAGCTCCCCTTTCACTCTCAAAACTTCTAACTTGGCCATAAGTTATGTAGTCACCCTTGACTGGATGGTATTTAATCTCTGTCCCTTCGTACTCAGTACAATTAACACAATGCCACGCCTACAGCAGGCAAGCAGTACAGAGTATTTGAAGTTGAGAAGAAAAATACTCTGTCATTTTAGAAATAATTTGCTCACAATCTTTTGTCCAAATTTGGAAAATAAGGAACTGCTTTGGTTGGCTGAAGCAGAGAACTTGTGCAGAGACATATGTTGTTTAAAAATGAGGTTTTCGATCTGGCCTCACCCACAAAATACTGATCTGGGGCTTGTCTTGAAATTAACAAAGATCTTAATTCCCAGCCCAGATTTCCAAAATTCGTTCACTGAGAATTTTTGGTAGGTATGAGCGGCATGTTCCATATGTTTAGGTTTCAAATGAGGTTTTATTTCAGAGGAAATATCTACATGAACTTATTTGATGAGATTGGAAGAGGGAAGCTGGAGGCCCATTTAAAACGATCTCTTGACACACAGCTTAGTGTCCATGGGTTCCTTTAGAGAAAATAACTGCTTGTTTGTGCACATTTATGTTGCTGGGGTGGGGGGTGGGTGGATAGGGAAACAATCGCTCAGGAAGCAATTCAATCTGGGTGCTGAGTATAAATGGAATAGCAGGAAGATGCGTTTTGATAAAAAAACAAGTTAATCATTCCAGCCAATAATATCCTTAGGATTCACAGCCGGCAGTTATATGAATCAAGTAGCAAATATGCTTGAGTATAAATCAGTACATACTACACACTGGAGAAAAGCAAGCAGTGGGAGATCTCTTCCACATGTGGAATTTCGTTGGGGACACAGAAGGTTTGGAAAGCTGTGGAAGACCTCAACCAATCAAAGGACAAACCAAGGCTTTTTTTGTGCTGAATTGTATGATACTGACTCTAAGTGCCAGAAACATTAAGAGAAGGGACAGTCCATTGTGAGCTGAGATCATTGTTAACAGCTTCATAAAGAGATGTGATTTGAGCTGGAGTTTGAACCTAGTGAAGTGTTCACACAGGTACCTTTTAGGGCAGGACGGGAGAATACACAGGGATCATCCAGGTGAACAGGACATGACGGGAACGTTCCCGTGTCAGGTGGAAGGACGATCTCATCTCACCTCTGTCTTACTCCGTGTTAACTGCTAAATTTGGTTTAAAATATGTGTTACAGTATTTCTGAAATCCCATGGAACTTAGAACTCTTGACTTTATTCCTTGGGCTAATAGAAAAATGTCCACCTATCCTCTGAATGTAAATTCTTGTGAGTTGAGCTGATCAGATGAGATTCTCACATGTTAAAGGGATCTGAGTTTACACAGTGGGATGGAGCAATGGAAATTCATTTAAATAAATTTAATTAGGAAAGATCACCCGAAGCCCTTCCCTTCTCTATTACTACTGAACTGTAAGCAGCTTAGGGACGATTAGACAATTTGCGAGCATATGAGAATTTCCAGCTCTCCAGCTGAGGAACACTACTCCTCACGAAAGGGGTGTGCTTACACACTGATTACTGTTCCAGAGACCTAAATACTGGATGACCTGGTCTGATCTTGGTTATGAAGAATTTGCAAATAAGTAAACAATTGGACATAAGCAAAAATAAAAAATAAAGAAAATGCAACTCAGAAGTCAATACACTGATGTCTGTTTTTGGATAATGAAGTTGGAGCAAAGAGGGGAATGGACGTGAAGCCCTTCGGTGCACAGGAAAGACAATGAAGAAACAGAAGTGGAAGCCGGCATAGGGGAAAGTGGCTCTTGGAACGTGTTTAAGCAAGTACAACTGACGTCCTTATCAGGAGACAATCACACATACGGCACGAGAAGACAAAACGAACAGAGATGTACCTGTGCTCACATGGTCTCCGCCTCCATGACCTACTGCATCCGGAGTGCAGAGGATGAGCTGGAGGGTTTCCTGACTGCCAGTCACCTGTGGCATTGCAGGTGGCCTGTTGGTTCTTCAGAGTTTCACTAAATAAAAGAACCAGACCATCTACCAAGAAAACAAAGAACACCTGGGTCCTATTAATAATTGCATCACTATCATATCAGTTTCTTAATAATTTCTCAATAATTATGATTTTTCCCTCACCAAGAACACTTTGACCCACATGCTATTAGTAAAGATTTTCAGTGTGGATGGAGGTGAGTGGCATTTTTCAATCTATACTGAACCCTTGAAAAACTATTAAGAAGAGTAAACAAAATAAAGCCCTTTCATTTTATGACAGAAGTTTTCCCAACAAAGAAAGAAAAAAAAAAAAATCACTGACAAGGAAGTTCAGTTTTCTTTAATCTTTGTGAATCAGTAAGATGAAAATGCCATCTGTACTAAATCCAAGGTACACGTTGTATTTCCCTGCAATTTCTTCTGTGGACTCTGTTTATATCTTTTGGCTCACATATATTAGTATTTGCTTTGTCTACAATGGCAAACATTAATTATTAGCAAATAAAGCATTTCTTATGTTAAAAAATAATTGCATCACAGTGGATGTGTGAATCCCGCAGGATGCTGAATGAGACTTTTAGAAAATATGCTACCATTTGTGTTCTGAGATTGACCCTGACCTGATATTGATGAGCTGGTATCAGTCCACAGTTTAGCATCAATTATTGGTCAGAGAGCAGCTTGGAATTTGGGGAAAAGGAGAACTCTAGAAGGTATGCATAAACAAAAACAGGAAGAGGGCACTGTTGAGTAAAAGGAAAGTTGCAGAACAGAGTCCCCAAAGAAAATAACGCTGTGGCAAGTTTCTCTGTGTTATCCCTGAAGTCAAAGTGAACAATGAGAGGGCTTCCCTGGTGGCGCAGTGGTTGAGAGTCTGCCTGCCGATGCAGGGGACACGGGTTCATGCCCCCGTCTGGGAGGATCCCACATGCCGCGGAGGGGCTGGGCCTGTGAGCCATGGCCGCTGAGCGTGCGCGTCCGGAGCCTGTGCTCCGCAATGGGAGAGGCCACAACAGTGAGAGGCCTGCGTACCGCAAAAAAAAAAAAAAAAAGTGAACAATGAGAGACTGAAAACATCATTGTTATCATCCTGAAAACTACGAGAACAGCGAGTGTGAGGATGAGTCTTTCTCAGTCAGGTTTAGGTGTAAAATTTTTAACTAATAGAGGTGATAGATTTGAGGACTGTCATTTCCAGTTTACAAAACTCTTTGAAAATTAGAGATGTTCACACAAAGAGGCACGGCGTGTGGCCAGCTGAGCCCACAAGTGAGGTATGACTCTGCAGCCCACCGGTATGACACATTTTACTCACAAATACAGCAGACGTCTGTTGGGAAATGAAGCTCACGTGCACTATAATCTAACCCCTTCATCGTTAAGATAAGAAGAGGGCAACAAACTACCTGAAAATGAACACGTTAGTATTTATGGAACTCAGTGTCCTGGCCCCTTTCCTTGAAGAACACCAAAGACCTGACGAGCCACAAAACTCACAGAATAAACTCAGCACACAGCCAGCACCACACAGAGCACTTCACAGCAGGCTGGGAACTGGCAACTGGTAGGATTTTCATGTTCCAGAAGCAGAAGCAGCACCCAGAGAGAGTGTGTAACTAACTCCACAACTTGCACTTGGATTCCAGAACCGTTCACTTAGCCGTTCAATGCCAGGCTTTCTGGAAAGAAAAGCAACCTGAAATCCCTGAACCCACTGCTATAGTGGAATCGATTAAGGGTGCAGACGTCGCCATGAGGGTGAACAACAAATTCCCTGAAGCACCTTCCTGAACCCTCACCCAACTTGGCCCTCATCCAAACACCTGTGAGAGGTCTTTCCTAATAAAAATGAATCTTAAATTACATGATGGGAACTGATAGAAAAATAGGATTCACTTCTCACAATTTGCTTTACAACCAAATTTCCTAAACTCTGTCTTATGTGGAAGGAGACCCCCTACACCGAGACCTGCGCTAGGAATTGCTAGCCAGCCTCAGCCTGGAGGCCTTGAAGCTCCAATGGGCTCACACCCCCCTCCAACTGGAGCTTTTCCTGCAGAGGGTAATAAGCAGAGTCTGAATCCTGACTCTGCTCTCCCTCCTCACAACCATTCCCTCTTTCTCCTGTTCCCATCCAGAAAGAAAAATCCTCCGTTTGAGAACTAAGTAAGAGACATGAAGCAAAATGCACAGTCACTGTCTTAGAGGGACTCAAGGAATACTTATTACCATATCGTTCTCCGGACCTGTGGGCTCCCGTCCCCTCACAGTGGACCACACAGCGCGGGGATGCTGACTGTGGGGACAATGACCAGCTCAGAAACAGTTTCTCTGCATGTGAAATGGGCAAAGCCCTCCAGGAGGTGAAGAGACTTCCCTTCCCTTCAGCTGAGAAAGCAGAGAACGCAAACAGAAGTGCCATGAGGTATGGAGGCTGAGTGTGAGAATCATTTAAGTGCCTTGCACATGGACACACAGTTACTTTTAATTAAATCAATCATTTAAGTCAGTGGTCCCCAACCGTTTTGGCACCAAGGGCTGGTTGGATGGAAGACAAATTTTCCACTGACAGGGGCGGGGGAGATTGTTCAGGTGGTAATATGAGCGGTGGGGAGTGGTGGGGAGCGGCTGTAAATACAGACGAAGCTTCGGTCCCTCGCCCACCGCTCACCTCCTGCTGTGCGGCCCCATTCCTAAGAGGCCACGGGCCGGTACCGGGGATTGGGGACCCTCGTTTAAGTGACTGTTACACCACGCTCATCATCTTCCCTCATCTCTCCTCTAAGGCCAAAGTTCACCACTCTCCACGCTTGGATTTCCTGCTGTGTAGACTGACCTCGTGCCTCCCCCAACGTGTGCACTGGTGTCTGCCTCTCCTATCCCCTGATAATTAATACCCCCACACTTCCAGGGCATCCTGGGGACTCCTACACGTGTGCTCTTTGGAGCTGCAGTCTTTTACTGTTGATCATCAACAGCTCCTCTTAGAATTACATGAGCAGGAGCCAAGATCAATGGCAACCTGATTTACAGCAGCTCCTACCAACAGCTGTGGAAACTAGAAATAAATATGGGGTCAAACAACTCACCAGTAATTCGACATTGGTAAATCTGGCTTGTTTAGAAGTCTTAACTAATAAGGACTTTCACATCTTCGTTTCAACTGCAAGAGCATCAGCGCATTGCCTGAAGAGCCTTTTAGAGCTGAAAAGGTGCTTTAAAGTTCATCACTGTTGGAGTATTTTTCTGCTCTCTCAAATATTGCAACATAACTGAATTGGCAGCACTGTAGTATAACACAGCCTTAACTGGCACAGGCACTGGAAAGAGCTGTAGGGGAACTGCCCTTGGTCTGGAAATCACATCTGCAGGTTGTATTACAAGTCAATAGAACAGTATCTGCATATCTGAGTGTACTAGGAAAGCTGTCAATGTTACCAGGAAATGATTCAGAAGTTTCCTGGACCTAAATAAAAAAGAAGCAACGCAAAAGATCAAAACAAGGACAATTCCTAAACACAACTATTTTAAGAAAATGACAATGGTGCCTAAGTTTAATGACGATTTGATTCAGCCAAAGCTGACCTTGACTTCAACTTATAATGAAAATTTTTTTGTCATGGAATTGCTATAAAATATAAGTTTTGAACATACAGAATGGGTTACAAGAGGCAGTAGTAAATACATGTAAGCTGTGGTCCCTGTTTCCCTGAGAGCTTAGGAGAGTTTTTTATGAACACGAAATGGCAAAATTGCGAATGTTATATAACTGTAGAAAAATCTGATCTAATAAAATGTGATAACAGGCCTTAAGGGAGTGATCTAGTCTATTTTGCCTCCTAGCAGTTCAGTTAAATGATGAAAGGGAAAAAGAAAAGGATATCCCACAATTTGATGCTGGTTCATGATTTGCCTGACATCAGAGTTTCTCCCCATGATTAGCAAAGATTTTTCCTGCCACAATTTCATTCTACTCCTTCTGGTTTTATCCTTAAGAGAGGTGGGGCTTCCCTGGTGGCGCAGTGGTTGAGAGTCCGCCTGCCAATGCAGGGGACGCAGGTTCGTGCCCCGGTCTGCAGGGATCCCACATGCTGCGGAGTGGCTGGGCCCGTGAGCCATGGCTGCTGAGCCTGCGCGTCCGGAGCTTGTGCTCTGCAGCGGGAGAGGCCACAAGAGTGAGAGGCCCAAGTACCACAAAAAAAAAAAAAAAAAATAGAGGCACATACAGGTGGCCACACAATAGGCAGTCCTATAATTGAAAGTTGTCTGGTCAACTTCAGGGCAGTATTTGTGTGGTCGGTGTAGAAGCTTCACTGCCACACCAAGGATCAGCTGGGATGCCTCTCAGAACACTCAGTGGCCTGGGAATGATACAGACTTGAAGCTGGGGTGGTTGGTCACCGTCGCCAAGTGGCCACAGCTGGGAATGCCTCTATCTCACTCTACCATCCTTCACCACCTCCATCTCTGAATTGGCACAGCATCTCACAGCATTTATAAGTCCAACTTGCAAGTAAAAATAAACAAATGTCAGAGGCAGCAAAGCAGGATGAGCAGTGGTAGGTGAGGCTGGAGAAAGTGCATAATGGTCCCCAAGCAAGGAGAAGGAAGTGGGGTGAGATCAGCAAATTCCGCTGCTAGGTTTTTGGGTAGGAAGAATCAGATTCAAGGCGATGAAACAGCATGACCAAGATTATACAGCTTGTCAGGGATACAGCTGAGACTAGAATGAAAATTCCAATTCTGATTTCTATTTCCTTTCCACTACATTATATTACAAAGTCACTTTCCACACGGCACACAGGTACATAGTAACTATGTACAAGAGTAGCCAGGGAAAAGACTGAAATACAGACTTTGTTTCATAGGAAATCCCCTTGCCCTTTCCTGAGCATTTCTTTCAGCTGCTCACGTGCCCACAGTGGAAACTTTGTTATCCTTCCTGACTCAGGTCAAATGTAACCTTCTCTGACCCTCCACCTTAACCCCCTCTGAGGGAAAGAGCATGGGGTAAGGGCAATAGCACCAACTTTGGTTTCAGAGGTAGTTAGCAAGTGGCCAACTGGGATTGAAGTCAGGTCTGTTTTGATTCCAATACCTGCACCATGAACTGTGCCACCTTCAGAGTGACCAGGAAGGCTGAAGGAGACAGCCTTCAGAAAGTGCTGGGACCACAGTAAACACTCAACCTCAACTCTCTTTTCTCTCTTTTCCAAGTTCCCTTTTCTGTTTTGTCTCCCAGGAAAACGATCATAGACTTATTGCTCTCAGAACATTTTTATTAATCAGAAGACTTTATCCTTTTCTCAATCAACAAACATGCACAGAATTTGGAGTCAGGTTCAAGGCAAGGAGCTAGAGAACTAATGACCAGATGACAAGATAAGAGCCGTACTGGGAAGGACTTACATGCAATACTAAAACCTTGAGCCTTATCTTATGAGCTAAAGGGACATACTGAAGAACTTTAAGCAGCAGAGAATTATAATCTGATTTTTATTTTAGGTGAATCAGTCTGACGGTCTTGTGAAGAATGGATCAGAGGTGGAAAAATAAAATCCAGGAATTCCAGTTTCAGTTGTCTAGCCACAGAGAAATGAGGAGTTTAAGCAGTAACCTATGGTAAGGATAAAAACAAAAGAACTCTACCTAAATATTATAGCCTAGTTGGTACTTGTTTTTCCTCATAGGGGAATGGATTATTTCAATTCTGAAATAATTTTATTTGCATAATAGGGTTAAATGAATAAGTAAACATATTGTAGGTCATGAGAGCCAGGTTTGTCACTGTTGGAAGAAGTTTCAAAGAAAAAAAGAGGGAGACTAGAATAAACCCTGTAGTATTGGTTAGAATCAGAGGTATCAATATGGACTTATGGGATCCTAAAACATATACACAGGTAGAGAGAGAGATGAGAGAGAGATAGCTGAGCCCATGCAGGAGTCAGTGCACACCTGTATTCCCCAGCCCCACCCACTGAGCAGGACCAGATGCCATCACCCCACAGCAGCAGTGAGCACACTCAAGCCCTGAGACTTGGTTTCTAAACACCATTCTCCAATGAGGATAATCTGGGCTCCCTAGAGAACAGCTAGGCTCCAGGGAAGAGAAAACATAAGACGAGTCTGCAGCATTTTCTGGCACCAGAAACTAATAAAGTGCTTACAAATAAAGAGAGAGGGGAATGTGTCCATATTAAAAAGTTAGAGGGGCCAACTTGACTCCTGTCAACAACCAATGACTAAAGTTGGAACAACCTGAGAATCAAAATAAATAACAAAGATTAAAATAAATAGCCATGAGTCCATATTGACATAAATAAATAACTGAACACATCCACAAATGGAGGAGGAGGAGAATTCCAATTAACAAAAGTAGGAACAAATGAAGGAAACAGAAAAATCACTGTTAGACACCTACAATAATAATTGCTTCCACAAGAACTGTCGATTGATGCTAAAATTAACGGGCAAAAGTTTAAGCAGAAACAGGGTATATCTCTCCCTCCAAATGCTTAGAGGGAAAAAAAGTAACCTTACAACAGGGACTGCCAGCAGATACTATGTTAACATTACACATCGATCACGTCATGGGTTACTGGCACATAGTGACAGCATGTACCTGCTAATATCATGAACTGTGAGCGGCACGTAACTTCTCTGGCATCTGCCGCAGTAATTCTCATACTAATCATGAGAAAACATCAGTAAAACCTAAACTGTGGGATATTTACAAAATAATGAACAGTGCTCTATCCAAGGGTCAAGGTTACAAAAGACAAGGAAAGACTGAGGAACTGTCAAGGACTGGAGGAGACTAAGAAGACACTAAAGACAACATAGGATCCTGGATTGGATCCTGGCGCAGAAATAAGGGGCTAGTGGAAAAATCAGTGAACTCTGTGTTCTGCACATTAGTTAGTAGAACTGTACCAAGGTTAATTTCTCAGTTTCGATAATTACCTAGTGATGATGCAGGATGCTGGTATGAGAGGAAACTGGGGCCCTCTGCACTTCTTTGGTAAACTTTCTGAAGTCTAAATTTATTTCTAAAAGAAAGGTTAAGCCAGATTGTAGGCAGTGGACTGGAGATGGTGGAAGAAGAGTAACAGAGTCTACAAGACCAGCATAAATGAGATGCAAAGCATCAAGGAGAGGCAGGAATTGGCTGAGCAGCATCCACCCACCAAACAGGGCAACGAGTTGGGTGCACAGGCTTGGAGGGCAATGAGGACTTCACCTCGTGAAATGCTGAGTGTGAGGTGCTTCCAGCACATCCAGATGGACACAAAACGTGGGCAGTTTGACGACCGTGTCTGGAGTCTAAGAGAGAGAGATGAATTGGACGTATAAACTGCGAAGCAGTCAGCGTCTAGAGGTCTGTTAGAGGCGTGAGGAGGACGGAGTCATAGAGAAAGAACACGGACGAAGAGAAAGGGGTTGCGAGGATGAAACCCATATTTAACTCTTGTTCACATTAGCCTTTTTTATTTTACACATTTTTGTGGATCGGGGATATGGCTTACTCACTTCCGTGTTCTCACCACTTAAGAGTCGTGCTGGGCAAATAATGTTCACATAAGTGGATGGAGGAGAAAGTGACTCCACCTCCTTGGACACCAGGAGTCCACAGGCGTTTATGTCTCTCATTAAGCATATTTCACTCACCATCCCTACATCTCAGGTTTTATTTGAAAGGTATTTCCCCTAGTTTAAAAATCTAGGGAACTGATAGAAGTGAGACCTCAAATATGGTATAACATCAGGTTATATCTGACCTATTTATTCCCCTCACCACTTCTAACAGAATAGTAAAACAAGCAACAAATAGTCTTGGGATTTTTTTATACATTTATTTATTTCATTTTTATTTATTTTTGGCTGTGTTGGGTCTTTGTTGCTGTGCTCAGGCCTTCTCTAGTTGCGGTGACTGGGGGCTACTCTTTGTTGCGATGTGCGGGCTTCTCAACACGGTGGCTTCTCTTGTTGCAGAGCATGGGCTCTAGGCACGCAGGCTTCAGTAGTTGTGGCGCATGGGCTTAGTTGCTCCAAGGCATGTGGGATCTTCCCGGACCAGGGTTCGAACCCGTGTCCCCTGCACTGGCAGGCAGATTCTTAACCACTGTGCCACCTGGGAAACCTCTAGAATTTTAAAAAATTAGGAGATGCATTGCTTGGGGCCCCATGCTCTGCAAGGGGACCTTGTCTAGAACAAAGAGGAGCTCGCTTCCTTCCTACTGTCCTTGCTGAATGTGCAAGGGTCGTTCTTCCCTGAGAGGACTGTTTCCAGCCAGGACCCAGGTGGAATGACTCAATTCAGGTTAAATGAGAATTCCCAGCCCAACCCCTAGACTCTAACAGGAAACAGACTCCCATCCGCAAGTCCTCTGTGTGCAGGGTCCCCAGTAAGTGCCGCGTAACTCCCTGCGTGCTAAGCAAATATCTGCTAACGCAGTTTGTTCTGGAAAACAGTAGAATATAATGATATTTAAAAAGACAAGTGGCTGCTGAAATCCCCATAACCTCGCACTATTTGGAAAAATAGAGTTTACCTGAATATTTGAGGCTTAAGAATTGCCGACCAGATGGCAGGCAGCAATATAAAAGGTATTACAGAGCTCCAACTCCTTCTGTGTGTCATTTAGTAGGATATTGTGCTCACAATCCTGTTCTGTCACTGTTGGGTTAGTTTCTCCTTCCCCGCTTTCAGTTTTATTTTCTCATGCTAACATTTCAAAGAAAAAAATCATTTTAAAGTATTACTGTGGATTATTGATTTATAATCTTTGCACTTACTGGCACTTTCCTTGAAGCTCTTCTAGGGGTGGACATAGGGAGGGAAGGGTGGTTAGCTGGGAGGGGGAAAGACACAAAACCAGAAGAAAGGATGCCAGGCAGAGTTTGATTCTTCTTGTTATATAATGTGCGGCCTTTCCTTCAGTTTGTTGGAAGTGTTGAGAATTTGGCCCAGACTTTCTAGAGGTTGTAAACAAGAACACCACATCATTAGTGGTGGAGTCAGTATTCTAAAAGCGAAGGGTCCAGCTGGTATTCAGCGGAAACTCAGGGACAGCAGGGCTGGGTGTTTGGGCCAAACTCAGCAGCAGGAGGTGAAATGTATTCTAAGGAGGAAGACAGGTCACAAAACCAAGTATGGTTCATAGGGCTCCAGAAAGAGCAATTTCACGGAGTTCAGGAGGCTAGGACAGGACTGCAATGTGGTCTGTCAGCAGATGCGAGGGTCCACACCACGGGAATGGAGTCCAGTGTCTGGGGGCAAGTCAGGGCCAAGGCCAAGCTTCGGAGCATTAAAGCAGAGACACCAGACAGGGCAGATGGGGGACAGTGTTACAGCTGGACACTGGCGACAAACATCACAGGGTTTCTCCTCCAAGGTCTGGGCAGAAAGTGGAGCAGGACTGGCACAGAAGTAGAATTGACGCTGACACACATTATTCACTGCAGCAGGTTCATTAACTGCCCGCCGCAGTCTGTCCCAGCGCTCAGGACCCAGCCTGGCAGAGTGACCTCCGAAATACAGAAACCAGATTACAGGAGGAGAGAACCCAGAGGAGGAGGCTGACTTGACACCCACCTGCTAGGTATCTTTACCTTTCCTCGTAGAGACTGAGAACACATTTATAACCAAGTTCTCTCCAAAATATGCTCTGGCAAGTGTGTTCAAGTAATCAATGTACATAGCTAATGAGGCACATCTAGTTAACCTAGAGAAGACACCCCCGCCCCCCAGCATACCCACCACCACCAAAGACATCAACAGCCACAAAACACCCCACGGAAAGACTCTTGTTTTGTGAGGATTCTCCAATCTTTCCTCTTGCTCATTTCACCCAATGTGTGTGTGCTCAGCAGCTGTATCTGAGCAGAGAGAATGAAATAATGCAGGATGAGCAGAGCCCTGAATAGACTGTTTAAATTAGTTCCAAGGCTTGGGTAATTGTCTAGATCTTCCCTTTGCTCGGCCTGTGTAAACACAGATTTAAGTGATTGATCAAAGATGGAATAGTCACATAATGATCTAAAGAAAACTAGGGGAAGCACAAAGAAATCATATTATCTCAGGTTTGGAGGAAAATAAAGTGTTTCAAACCCCAGCCCAGGCTTTCCTCTCCAGTCTACAACCTACAAGCAGGAGACACTACTTGCTTAGGGAGAAAATAAGGAGAATTCAACAAGCTTCAAGATTGATGACATCCTAGAACTCTTGAGTCCATTTTATTGCTCAGCCACATGATAACAAGTCATTTAGCTTCTTTGATTCTATATTTTCTCATCAACAAGTCAGGAAACACAACCTCTCAGGCTGATATGGATGATAAAAGGGTCAGATGTATATTCAAACCCTTTTTATAATGCTTTATACACAATAAAAGTGTTCCAATGACAAGTTTGATGTTGACATAAGTGAGTGAATGAATGAATGGCTGAACACATGGCTACGGTCACTGAGTAATTTCTATACATGGACAGCATAAGCGTTTAGGCTACCGTGTATCTTTATAGTGTTTGTCACTATCTGACATTACATATTTCTTTATTTACATACTACCTGCTTCCCCTACTAAAATATAAATGTCTCATGGGCAGCAGATTGGCCTTATTCACTGTTATTTCCCCAGTGACCAGAACAAAGCTTAGCATTTAGCAGACATTCAGTAAACAGGTGTTACCTGAATGAATGAATGAACGAGGCAGTCGGGTGTTGAACCCAGACCTGCCTGACTCCAAAGCCTGTGCCCTTAACCACAAAGCTAAACTAACTGCTCATCAATGAATCAACTCCAAAAATGAGGGAGGCAGATTTCACTCAACACCATGCCGGGGCTTTCTCACATAACTTTGGTAGGAAGAATAACGCCCCCAAACACATCCACATCCTCATACCCAGAACCTGTGAATACGTTTCCTTATATCGCAAGAAGGATATTGTAGATGTAATTAAGTTTAGAACAGAAATATGGGGAGGTTATGCTGGATTATGCAGTGGGCCCAATTCATTCTCATGGGTCCTTAAGAACAGAGAACTTTTTGAGGCCGTGGTCAGAAGAAGAGTTGTGAGAGTGAGGCAGGGTCAGAGATGCTGTGATGCTGACCCTGAAGATGGAGGAGGGGACCACGGACGAAGAAATGCAGGCACCTCTAGAAGATGGAAAAAGCATGGGAATGGGTTTTCTCCTAGAATTCCAGAAAGGAACACCCTGCCAACACCCTGATTTCTGCCAGAGAGTCAGACCAGACTTCTGACCTACAGAACCATAGGAGAGCAAATTTGTGTGGTTTTAAGCCAATAAGTTTGTGGTAAGTGTTCCAGCAGCGATAGAAAACAACTGCCAGCTTGAGGACGTCCATTGCTTGCTTGCTACCAGAATTGGATTTTAGACATCAAAAGAAACTTCCACTCAAATTAAGAAAAAAATTAATTGGATTCGATAAACTATCTTCTAAATATCCCCCTGACCTCAACTTAAGGCCAAGATTAGATTTAAAACTTGAGGCCAACTGTAAAAGTTTTTCTCTCGACATAAGGCTCATAAGAAAAACCTTGAAACCTCAATTTATTTTCTTTGTTCCAGAAATGTGGGCTGGCTTCCACATATTACTCATTATGCGGTGGGGAGCACTATTTTTCTGAGCTAAAACCTTCCTCTGCTGCTGCTTTCCATGCTGCCTTCCATTATAAGCAAAAAGAAAAAAATAAAAGTTCATGGTGCCACCATTCCATGTGATCCGCACCTCCCTGACACTTCAATTGTTAGAGCCTCCCTAGCCAAGGGCCCTGGAGGTGTGTGGTCCTTCCAGCAGCACCCTGGGTCTCCTGTCCCCACCGCGGAGCCATCTGCCTGGCGTCCTTGACGCCAGTGCCTGGGAGCCCTCAGCTCCGGAGTGATGAGCATCGCCGCAGAAAATCAACGTGTATCCATTCATCCCTGCAGACGGCAGAGCGGGCTGTAATTTTAGCTCCTATCCTTCGAATAAAATTTGTTGTCATACTGTAATCTTGGCAATCAGTGGAACAGATGAACATATCTGAAATATTTGTTAAACATGACAGGACCTTGAAAACCACACCTCAGCCTCTGTGTGTGTGTGTGTGTGTGTGAAGAGACACCATGTGTGCTGGGTAGTCTATAGAATTAAAAACGGAGTCAAGTAGAAACTAGCTGAATAAGGTAAAATGGGGAGGCTTGAAGGTTCATTAAAAATAAATTAGATGCCTGTCTCCTAAACCTTTTGCTAGCACTATTTCACTTAGTATTTATTTCACCTTAAAAAATGAAGGCTTCAAATGAGTCCAGAAAAGCCATGCATCTACCTTTCCTCTTTTAAAATATGAAACTTAATGCACGTGCAGTTTCTAAAGCAGAATCTAATGGCAATAAAAGTCAGTGGGCTCAGCCAGCACTGGACCTATTACTCTTGTGATATTATATTAACTCAAGTGCCGCTAAACCCATTTGCTTACACAATAGCCTCGACTACTGAAAAGGCTAAGAGTGGATACACTGGCATAGATGCTGGATTGACACTCGGGCAAAGCCCCACCAACATCGAGCCAGGAAACTCTTTCTTTCCAAAGTCACCCCAAGGTGAAACTCACATCTGAGGTCACTGCTAGAGCAGCGACTTCAAAACCACTTCATCTCTCTCCTCACCTTCCTCTGTAATATAAATAGCCACAGAACCCATCTCTAAAATCATCAATGAACTAATTCAACACATAGGTATTGAATTTATACTGTGGGGCAGTACTGTCTTCGGTTCGGGGGAAATAGTAAGAAGAAAATATTCAAAATTTCTTGCTTTCATCTGAGCCCTCATCTAATTTGGCGATACTAATGATGTTCCCGATAGCGATAAATGATAAATGGAGAAAATGAAGTGGAGAGTTGGGGTGTGGGTGGGGGTGATGGAAAAGGTAGGGAGAGTATGAAAACGTGACTGGGGAGAGCGTTCCAGGCAGAGGGAACAAGTACAAGGCTGGTGAGGACGAGGCCTGTTCCGTGGGCGGGGAAAGGAGAGAGGAGACCCAGGAGGCTGAGCAGAGAGAAGGGAGCGGGGAGAGGCACCGTCAGCCACAACAGCATCCTTACAGTGCAGAGTCAAGTGCTCACCGTGGACAACACACGTGTAGCTGAGAGAATACCTGCATCGGCCCTTTTTATTCTGATCAGAGGATAATAGAACAGGAATCAGCAACTGAGTTTTACGGTTTAACCATTGGTCCTAAACCCCTGGCTTTTCGTTTCTGTTTATATTAATACGTGTGGGTATATGATATGGTACAAGTGTATGTACGTACGGCACAGATACAAGGATTCAGTACTAGGAAAACAAGAGAAATGAGAGAAGTAAGGACTCATCACCAAGCCCCATGAGAATATGTTTTCAGTGTTCAATGACTATTTTTCCTAAACTCAGTTCAATTACTATATTTAATTGAATCAAAATGTCACTGTTTAGTAATATACCACAGTTTACAATCCTCTAAGAAATAATGAAAATTTCCAATTAACCTACAATATGCTATCAAGGACATATCACAATCTCAGAGATGCTTTTCAATTTGAAAACTTGTGTATTGTAGAATGAACAAGATATAGTACATTCACCCCTCTCCTGACCTACAACATGCATAAATTGTGGCTCACTTTGAGGTAATATTTTTACAAACCTTGTTCGTTAACCTCGACTCAAAGCAAGAAATTGCATTTGTATTTCCTTTTCTTTGGAACCTACCAGCTGAGAGACAAAAGGCTTTTAATCCCGAGCGCTGCTCAGCCTCAGATGTCTGTATTTTCATAAGCAGGAGTAGTAATTTAACTGTAGTAGTGGCGGTAGAGCTAGAAATGAGTAGCACGTCATAGTGATGGAATCTGTCACATATTGATGGAGTATTTATGTTTCTCTGTCTACTGCCTCTGCCTGACCACATTCCACGTGTACATTTAAAACTGGGTGAGCGAGGGTGGCAACAATCAGCATGGCAAGTGACTGTCCCTGCGATGTCTGCTTTATTTCATACCCACATTAGTAGTTTCAGCAGAATATCCAAATTCTGTGTCATTAGCTTCTCTTGCACGTGCGATGCATCAGTGTATCAATGCCAGTGTGTTCATCTAAAATTGTAAGTTCGTGGTGAGAACAGACAGTTTCATGTAACTTTTTCTTATAAAAATAACTGCTGATGTTATAGGCCTGTTTATAAGCACTTCGTGTGTATTTAAGCTTCAGGACTCACCTGTGAGTGAGATTCTATGATTATTATTCCCATTTACAGATGAGGAAACTGAAGCACAGACAGGTTGTGTTATTTGTCATTGGACCAAAAACCATGGCAAGAGGCTACCTGTCGTGGTGGTCCACAGTGCCACACTTTCTATCAGATGCTCCTTTCTAGCTGTTCTATGAGGGTCACATTGTGGCACCAGCACACACACCCCCTCTCTGCCGGGCCACCCTGCCTCACTGAGTGCACGCTTGTCCACCAGCCCCATCCCACGAGCCTGCAAGCTCACAGACTAGACAGCCGAGCTGACTCTGCTGCAGGTATGCAAACGTGCTATGTTCACTGCCTCAGTGACCCCCACTGGTCTAAGATGCTGAGACTCCTCTATTTCAAATCTGATCATTTTAACCTAGAAAAGTAATCAGAGTCTGTCCCTTGCAGAGCCTTCTCTTTAAAATTCACAGCACATCATGTTGACAAGTCAAGACATTCAGGCAGCCCGTCTGGTCGTGCGCCCAGGTGAGAGGCATGTGAATGGGAAATCTGGGCAGCCTTTCTCACCAGCCCCGCCTCACAACTGACCCACAGCCCCTTTCACGTGTGCCCGGCGGCTGCTTACCCGCCCTGACACCAGCAAGAGGCTTCTTTTGAGCTCCTGACAGGGTGAAAATTCTTTATTCAAAACCACTTGGAACTTGTTGCACTTGGTGGCAACCCCACTGTGATCTCCCAAAAGGGAAAGATCACCCATGAATTAAAGCAACCAACATCACTCCAACACTTATTTTTCTGGATTCGCTCTGGACTCATCTCTGCCACAGTTTCCATTACTGTAAGTCTGAGCCTGTCTGAACATTAAATGCCACCATCCAGGGAGTTTAAAATAAAGGTACACAGAAAGAAACGCAGACGCCAGTGTCACAAGGGTCCCTGACTGCAGAACTCAGCCCTAGAGGCAGGAACGGGACAAAATGACCCTGTGACCCCTCAGTGCTGACAAAAGTCTTCCGCCAGATGTATTTAATTGAGCAGTTCAGAGAAAACTGCGTCTTCTGAAATTCCCAAGGCATCTGCATTAGGTTGGTGGAACCACACTCTTTTACAGTCGGTCAAAGCTTTCCAGGAAATGTCTTGCAGAGATTGGTTTTGAACATTTACCTTGTCCTTGAACTGAATGAATGATGCTGGGGTTGGGGGGTGACACCCAGCACCCCGAACACGTGTGCTCCCCACTTCCTGTCTTCCCACTGCAGCTAGTTGGTCTAGATGTTTAACACTACTCAAATTGAACCCTCCCCTAACAGGTACAGAAACTCACTGAATGACACAATGTTTATAACTTGACCGAGCGTGTGGTTAATTTAATCAATAGAGACAAGCTACGTGAAAGAGATCTGAACTAGTTCCTTTATTCTCCTTCCCCTCTCCCATCTGTCCGCTCCCATCTCTTTAACAGCAGCTCTTTCTTTCTTGATCCCATGGACTTGAGGTCAACTTAATGGAACTGCATTATTTCTGGTTTTTCCACTCATTTGATCTGAGATTTGAGATGTTCACTAATTATCTATTTCTTGCACATAAAATGGGGATAACAACCCCAGCTAACTCAGAGATTCTTTCTGTGATTAAATAACACAATTTGCATGCAGCAAGTATCAGAGTGCTGAGTCCATAATAAATGTCTGTAAATGTTAGTTCTCATCCTCACCTTCCTCCTTCGTATAAGTTAAAAAATTCTGTATTTTCACCAATTCCAGAATGCTGGCATCTTATTGATATCTTTCTGTTTGTTTATGAAGTATTTATTTAATAGTTTAGAATAAAAATTCTTAAAACTTATGCTCTTCTCTGGAAAACAATCAACTAACTCTGCCAGTGGGTAAAGAAACGGCACTGGTCAGCCCACTATGTAGAATTGGAAGCTGTATCTGGCCCTGTGTCATCTCATCTTTCTCTCAGTGTTTCTGCTGGATATAAAGTCTGCAAAGGAAACTGTTCTAGGGGGCCCAGCAGCCTGTCCAGGTACACGGAGCACAGGGGCAGCCTCCTCGGGCTGGCTTGGGACTGGAGAGGAAGAAATACTGTGTAAAAGACAAAACGCACAATTTGTTCACTTTCTGCCCATCCCCTAACCCCTCTCCAGCTCCTGGAAAAAAGGTGCTGGGCTCCCAGGGACGTGGAAGTTTCCACAGCTCCCATGGCCATCAAAAGCTCAGTTAAGTGCTGCATTTACAGAGGGAAGGCAGCTTCAAAAGTTTCACTTCCACTTAGATTTTAAACAGCTCTACAAAAGAGCATCAATTTTGGTTAAATTGATTTTTTTCATAGTTGGTTTGGGTGGTGATTGTATCAGGCTGTCAGCACATAGAGGCTGGGAGAGCAGATCCGTGTGCATGTGTGTGTGCGCACGCGTGTGTGCACGTATGTGTGTGGTCCTAAACGTTTCCTCTATTTATAGTTTGGCAGGATTTGGCCTCTAAGGCGACTGAAAAGACATTTTCCCAGCATAGGCCACTCAGGATGGAAGTAGTATACTGCAATTTTGGTTACATCAAAAGCACAGAATCAGGCTTCTCAACACTGCTTCTGATTTCCTGTGCAGGAATACCTGTTTGTCTCATTATCTTATATTCATGCAGATTAGCTACTGACGCTAACTTAGCTGAAATATATAATAATAGATATATGCACCAAGTGCCCACTGCCTCTTAGGGACTCCAGTCTGATTCCATGGGTTCAGGGTGGCGTCGATTGTGGAACATACCTGTCTGCCTATTTCAAACATGCGAGTTGGTGTGTGTGTTCATGGTCGTGGCGTCTCAATGCAAAGTGAGTAGCACAGCATCTCAGAAACCACACAGTCTTAAAAAGAACTGTAGCACCAAACAGAAGGCTTCTGCTGAAAAATACTCAACATTCTAATATGATTTTATATTAACACATATCAACTTTCAGTTATTTATTTGAATGAAAGGTACTTGCTAATTTAAAAAATAAGAGAGAAAGAGAAAATACGTCCAAATTATTTCAAGACGGCTGATGGCTAGTGGGTGCGGCCTGCAGTCTCTCACTCAGCACATGGCTCACTTATTTATGTTCCAATATTGCTTTTCAATGTTTAAGACCAATATTGAAATCAACTTTCATTCTCTAAACAGTCACTGACGGATGGTAATTGGGCAGAGTTTAATTAAAGACAGGTATTTGGAGAACACATTTTGGGATTTAAAACATATCAGAGTTGAATTATATAGACACACATGCACGTCCCATACACAAACACATAATACCCACATCTGTTGATGGTGACGCTTTTCAGCAGTATTTTTTTTTTAACCAGGAATATGCAAAAAATCACCTAGGGGTCTTTTTCAAACACAGATGCTTAGGTCCCACTATCCAAATAATCTGATTCAGTAAGACTAGTATGGGTCCCATGCAATTGCATTAAAAAAAATTTGTTAACCTTATAAGTTAATTCTTATAGGCACTAGCAACTGCATTAAAGATCAGATGTTTGGGCTTCCCTGGTGGTGCAGAGGTTGAGAATCCGCCTGCCAGTGCAGGGGACACGGGTTCGTGCCCTGGTCCAGGAATATCCCAAATGCTGCAAAGCAGCTGGGCCCGTGAACCATGGCCGCTGAGCCTGCGTGTCCAGAGCCTGTGCTCCACAACGGGAGAGGCCGCAACACTGAGAGGCCGGCGTACCGCAAAAAAAAAAAAAAAAAATCAGATAGTTTTACAGTGTCAGTTGTGTTTAGGAACTTGAGAAGGGTCCTGTCTTTCCCAAGACCCACTGCGTCTGTCACTGGGTACCACTGCTGACCCAACTGCTAACCCCAACAAGACAGGAATAATCCTTGATTCCCCACTTTCCTCATCCAACTAGCACCCAGCGCCCCTGGTTCCATCTCCAAAACACTTCTCAGATATGTCCATGTTTTCTCTACTTCACCACCATCAACTTAGTCCAAGCTGTCACCCTCCTCACCCTCTGCTTTTATTTCTTGAGATCAGCACAGTGCCAGACACATAATGCCTGCTCTATAAAAATTTGTTGAAAGAATAAACAATTGAGCAATTATAAATGATATATTTTTCAACAACTACTTGCACAAGACCTGGTATATACCAAACTGAATTAATATTAATAGACATTGAACTAAAAAGAAGGCTGATGTACATGAAAAGATGCACATCATTGCTAATTATTAGAGAAATGCAAATCAAAACTGGTGTGTACCACCTCACACCACTCAGAATTGAAAAATCTACAAGTAATAAATGCTGCAGAGGGTGTGGAGAAAAGGGAACCCTCCTACACTGTTGGTGGGAATGTAAATTGGTGCAGCCTCTATAGAAAACACTATGGAGGTTCCTTAAGAAACTAAAAATGGAGTTACCACATGATCCCGCAACCCCACTCCTGGGCATACATCCTAAGAAAACTATAATTTGAAAAGATACATGCAACCCAGTGTTCACAGCAGCACTATTTACAATAGCCAAGACATGGAAGCAACCTAAATGTCCATTGAAAGAGGAATAGATAAAGAAGATGTGGCACATATATACAATGGAATATTACTCAGCCATAAAAAGAATGAAATAATGCCATTTGCAGCAACATGGATGGACCTAGAGATCATTATGCAAAGTGCAGCTAGTCAGAGAAAGACAAATATCATATGCTATCACTTACATGTGAAATCTAAAAATAATACAAATGAACTTATTTACAAAACAGAAATAGATTCACAGACATAGAAAACAAACTTACGGTCACCAAGGGGAAAAGGAGGGGAGGGTTAAATAAGGAGTTTGGGTTCAGCAGATACAAGCTATTATATATAAAACAGATAAACAACAAGGTCCTTCTGTATGGCACAGGGAACTATATTTGATATCTGGTAATAACCTATAATGAAAAGTAATATATATGTATGAAACTGAATCACTTTGTTGTACACTAGAAACTAACACAATATTGTAAATTAATTATACTTCAATTTTAAAAAGGCTGATGATATGTCTAACTATAAGGCACATGGCATGAGTTGGACTAGAAAGCAGGCAATAGACCTAGTCCATCGGCATGTCGGTCACCTGAGCACCCGGAGACGTGGCTACCGTGGTCCATGCCTGCAAGTCTCCTGTGCCTCTTACTCACAACAGACCAGCTGGGCAAATGCACGTGCAGAGCTATACAGCTTCCCCATTCACATAGGGGTATCTGGTGGCAAAACATCAATTATCGCCTCCTCATCTGAGAAGGAGAAAACTGGACTTCTGCAGGGTCTCCACGGCCCCCTTGTACTCCACTCAATTCGAATGCTTACACAAAACACCCTTGGTGGCTCGCAAAGGACAAAGGTGATGAAACCACTGCTTGAAGTGAAATAAATCTGAATGTAAATGGAAAGATAATATGGACTGAATTGAAAGGCAGACGCAGCATAAATAGGCTTCTCAAGTTCACAAGCACCCAAAAGGCACCCAAGAAGAGCAACCATTGTGACCACCAAGAGGAAAACGCTCTGGGGTTGAGGACATCCTTCTGGGTGATGCGACTTATGACCTTCAGGCAGCACCAGAGGTCAGGAGATGAGCTAACAGAATCAGCCTCCTCTCCAAATGGGCAGGGGCACCAACCAAGCTGCCAGGCACAGAAGTGGACGTTACATTCCAGACATGTGGTTTATTATGGATGGATACCTCCCCCCAACCCAACACCCAAACTTGTGGCGTTGAGACCTATGAAGAGAGAATAGGAGCAATTAAATGGGGAGACAGAGAAACAAGGATAGAGGGGCCACTGATGGGTGGTCCTGGGATGGTAGGCAGTGGTTCCACCTTTCCGCTTCCCCCAACTTGTCCCCCCCACCCCACCAGGGACATGTATTTGAAGCCAAACTGGCTTGGATCTCTCCAATTCAGTTAAAATGAGTATTGTTTGTTGTCCAGGATTCTAAATCCCTCAGAAGGGAGCCCCTGTGTTCTCTCAAGCTCTCCATCACGCCGTAGGGGATTGGGGAGGGGGTGCTTTGAACACAGAAGCAGCCCTGGCAGTAATTAAACACGAAAGGCCACCTAGCGCCTTCCTTGTGCTGGTGTCTGGCAGCCTGCTCTCGTGGAGCAGAAGGGGGAAGATTTGATTTTAATCACACAGATTTCATATTTTATTTTGCTCATTAAAATTCCTGATAAGGATTTACTTCAGCATTTTGTAGCTCTCCCTGAATATTTGAAGAGGGTCCTTTTTTTTGCCCTTTTTAAAATGCAAATGCTGTCTGACCCCCACCTGGTCCACAGTCTGAGGAGACTGCCTCTCCATCACTCACGTCCAAGGTGTGAGCCATTTCTAGGAGAATTAAAAAAAAAAAACAACAACAACAAGGGAATTTAGGGATGGCATGCCACCACTCTGTAATTACAGCCATACCGCCTCTGCTCAGCCAAAGTGAAAACATCAATTATCTAAGAAGTCACGGCTGGAATCAAGATGAAGAAAAACTTTGTTGTCTAAAGTTCTACAGAACTTCTAAGAAAATGAGGAAATTCTGGGTCTGCATGAAACACTACATGAAATGGAAGAGAAGGAAATGATTTCTAGAAGGAACTGCTCAGAAGCCCCACGGTCCGGCCACACCCCAGCCAGCCTGTTTCCGGGGCCGCCCCAGCTGCCCAGGCCCAGCTCCACCACCGCTGCCTCGCTCCTCTGCCTCTGCCGGCCAAATCCTCACCAACCAGCCCCAAAGCACCACGAAGTGGGCATTGCTTTACTCTGCAACAGGGCATCAAAGGCTAATCCTTTCTTGCTCACAAAATACCAAATTTTAGTTTAGAAATAAATTTTTATGTATTTTAAAATATACATTTATACATGTACATATGTTCTATATATATATAGAATTATATTGATTATATTATAGATAGATGTGGAATAGTATATAGTATTATAGATATAAATACATATGGATACATTCCACATATAGTATTACATATACTCCCCATCTATACCTCTACACACCTAGAATTTCTAGTATTAAAAGCACCAGAATTTTCCACTATGCACTGCTTCAGATGCTCTGTGTTCTGCTAGGAAATATTAGAAGTTCTGACCTGGCGTAAATACACACCAATGCATCCTTTTCTGCCCTCTATGTTCACCCATCCCACCCATATCAGATTGTTAGACTGTGTTATTTGGGGTCATTCTCAGCCCCACCTGCCTTTCAATAGACCAGTTCTGCTCAAACACCTACAAATGTAATTACAGTCATCCCTAGTATCCACAGAGGACTGCTTCCAGGACCCCACATGTATACCAAAATCCGCGGATGCTCAAGCCTCACAGTTGGCCCTCCATACTTCTGGATTCCAAACCCGTGGATTCAACCAACCACAGATCGTAAACACAACACAGATCCGCTATGGGTTGCATTCGCAGATGCGAAACCCGGGATATGGAACCTGTGGATACGGAGGACCAACTGTACTCTGCCCGTTAGCTTATTACCTTGAACTAGCAGGAGGAGACGAGTTAGCTTTGCCTTTTTACTCCAACCAAACTCCATTCCCACTTAAGTAATTTTAACACCTATCAAAATGCAGAAAGAACCAAAAATAGTGAGATTACATATATATATATTTATAGCTAGACATATATATTATATATATGCGTATATACATGTATATACTACTTTTAACACATTAGAATATATATGTATTTATATATAATTTTAAAAATTATATTAATAGGTAATAAATAGTAATGAAATTTTAAAGATGTCCCAGAAACCCGTGATTGGGAAGTCTATCAAGTTACTCTGGGGAAGAGAGATAGAAGATTCCTTGCCAAGATCCACAGCATCTTTCACGTGCTCACAGTGCTCATATGGAAGAAAAATAGGAATTACTGAGTGAGAAAGGCATGTCCTTAACCAACCTCCCCAGAGCTCGTCTGGGAAGAAAGCGGGTCCTTTCTCGCCTGCATTGCCGACTTCTGCTTTGTGCTCTGCATCCAGCATTTTCTGTCTTTCAGTCTTTTGTGTGCTGAGGCTGTTTCCTAAGGAATCAAGCCTTGGCCATCACAATACAACGCAAGGCCCTGCTCTCCTTGGAAGCCCTGCAACCCCACTTCCTGCGATCTCTCTACTCGGCAGCAAATTTCCCCTCATTAAAATTAAGCTTCATTTCTATCTCATCTTTTCCTGTTTTCCTCAGCAGAACTGAATGCAATCCTGAGCCTGTTTTTCTCACAGCTTTATTTTCTTGTCATTTCATAACTAAATCTTCTTTCCCTCAAAAAACAATTAAGATAGTTTATTGCATCGATTTTGTCCTTCCTTTCTGTGGGAAACAGAGGAAGAGAAGATTGTGTGTGTGTGTGTGTGTGTGTGTGTGTGTGTGTGTGTTGCCAGGAGGGAGAGCGATAGAGAGTGTCTTACTTTACTAAGTCCTAATACATACTAGAAGATCCGTTTGGTACACTTGGCATGAGGATTCTGCCTAGACTCTGAGATCTGTGCTTATGCTCCGATTTGAGCTAACTGTGGGGATAAAATGGCCTTATATTTCCATCTGGAGTGGTGGCAGCTCAAAGCAGCTCTCCAGGGCCAGACTCCTAGACAGGGAGGTCGGAAAGAAATACTGTGGAGTCAGCACAAGTGCCCGCTTACCCCATCTTCATTACATGCTACTGAAAACATGGACACTCATTAAGTTATCATTAAAAACTCAAAACTAGGTAGGTGGCCCTGAGCAAGTTACTTAACTTCTAAGTTCAAGGTACAGAATGGGATATTAATATTACAAATCTGTGTGTGTGTGTGTGTGTGTGTGTGTGTTATAAAGATTAATTGAGAGAATCAGAGTAAAATGCACAGCATAATTCCTGGCATAGAGTAATGCACTGCTAAAAAAAAAATCAGCTTTTATATTATCAGACAAGCATTGAACACTTCACATGTGCTTGGCAGTGTACCAAGTATTGAGGATACAAAGGCACTTCAGAAACGGATCACGGCCTTGACTAGCTCACAGTCTAGAAAATAATTCATTTGCGTAATTAAGAGAGAGAAACTTTCTTTCATCTCCCTCTTTTTTTCAAATGAGGCAACTGGAGTTCAAAGAAGTTGATACATTTGTTTAAAAGTTACACAGCTAGTAATGAACAAAGCTAGGAGTGAACCCAAGTCCAAGTTGTTACAGAGCATTTCCTCTATCTGCTGCCCATGACAATTCATGTTAGGTGAGGATTCAGGAGTGAAAACCAGAGAGAAAGGGGATCTGGTCACTCAGGATGCTTTCTGCTATCTTATTCTTGCAGAAGGTTATAGATAAGCAGAACCGGGTGGGTGGGATCAGAACTCCTGAAATCCCATGACCTCGTCGTCCCTTGGCAAGGTGGTACGTTCCATAGGACAGTTGGTTGCGGGGTCTGGCTTGACCCAGCTGCCCGGGTGACCCCACATCTCTGGCCCGCACCGGCAGGCCTGATAAGGATGACTGATGTGGAGCACGGCCTGCAGGTGTGCACACAAGAGACCAGGGCCCCGTACCACTCCCCTGCCGTCTCCCACCCAGGATGGATGCTGCCCTTTCTACGCTTCTCCAAGAGGGGGTCAGAACCTCCCAGGCCTTAGTCAGCCTTTGCCTCATGTCTACTTCTCAGTGGAGTGGCACGTTTTTCTCCTTCTCATTCTCTCTAATGTTCAAGTACTAGCCTATTTCCTTAAAAAAAAAAAAAAAAAAAAAGGAAACCAAACCAAAAAACTCCTCATTTAAAAAGGTACTACGATAGTTTCTAAATTTTTTAAATTTTGTTTTGTTCTTTAGTTGTTTCCTCTTCTTAATCCTATGTATTTCTCTGTTTTGGACTTTTTATGAGTTTAGCCTTTTGTCTTAATTTGTTACTCCTTTGCTGCATTGGCTTCCAAGGCGCTTATATCTTTAAATCTCATGTAGCATTGTATAACTCTTAACCTTCTATTTCTATTGTGACCAGAGCTCCGTTATTTTAAAATTCTACTTTATTTCTAGTTGCAGTTTTAGCAATTGTAAAGAATCCCCTCCTATCTTTCTACTTTTTTTTAATTTTTATTTTTGGCTGCGTTGGGTCTTAGTTGCTGCGCGCAGGCTTTGTCTAGTTGCAGCGAGTGGGGGTACTCTTCGCTGTGGTGTGCGGGCTTCTCACTGCGGTGGCTTCTCTTGCTGCGGAGCATGGGCTCTAGGCATGCGGGTTTCAGTAGTTGTGGCACGTGGGCTCAGTAGTTGTGGCTCACGGGCTCTAGAGCGCAGGTTCAGTAGTTGTGGCGCACAGGCTTAGTTGCTCTGCAGCATGTGGGATCTTCCCGGACCAGGGCTCGAACCCATGTCCCCTGCATTGGCAGGCGGATTCTCAACCACTGCACCACCAGAGAAGTCCTCCTTCTGCTTTTTATTATTATATGTTTTAAAAAATTATACATATATACACATATATTTACACACACACATATTATCTTCCCTTTGCTTGTTTACTGAATTTTTCCTATATTTGATTTGTATTTACAATAACAAAAAGAAGCATGATCATGGTGGTAATTTCATCAGTCTCCTTCCAGATGTCAGGGTCAGGAGTAAAGAGACGGAGCCCTGCTCTCATGGAGCTTAACCAAGAGGCAAGGGCAGAGAGTGACCTATGTGATCAGAACTCTTCTTACTGCTCTCGGGCTCCACCCTAAGGCCACCCAAACCAGAAAAGCAGCTTCCACAAACCCTCTGCCACAGAGACTGGGAGGCCTCAGCTTAATCCTTAGGAAAGCCCTAAGCCTCTGCAGACTGTACTTTTAATTTACTGAAACAAGTGACTTCAGACCACTCATTCATTAAATAAATTGGTTAGCATGAAGTGATGTAATCTATAAAGTATAATGGACACAGGAAGTTAAGTCACGGTAATCACCAACAACTAAGATGGACTCCAGCAGACAAATGACGGGGCCTCTTCTCCTGTTTCATCTGCTCTGACTTTCCTCTAATAACTGGGGGGCAAGCCGAGAGGTGCTGCACACCCAGGGGGTCTCCTCTGAGCCTGCTGAGGAAGGAGGCCAGACAATGGCATAGAAAGGCTCCAGGACTTGGAATAGACACCTACGCTGCCTCTCCCCTCATGTCTGTCGGAATATTCAATGCCCCCTGGGTCTTCGGGAAGCTTAGGCCAGGGGTACTGCATAAAACAATCCATTTGCAAACCTGGTTCCTTATTAGAATTACCTGGAGGGCTTTAGTGAAACAAAACCAAAAACAGCCTGTGCCTCGGCCGGGCCTCCAGGGAAGTCATTTGAATGGGCGTGGGCTGGGCATCTATATTTTAAAAAAGACTTTCAGAGGACTCTACTACATGTAAGGGTTGAGAATCACTGGAAGTAGGGTCTCTGTCTGAGCAGATAAAAAGATACCAGTCTGTAGCATGGTGATAAAAAATAACCATATTAGCATTACCGGTAATAATAATAATAATTAAACCAATTACTACATCAACAGCTACTACTATTACCATTCAGCCCTAACTTGTGTCAGGGACCCTGCTGAACGACTTATCTTCTGATTTACAGGTCAGGAATCTGAGGCTCGGCATCAGACAACTTGTCCATGTTCAGTCGGGTGGTAAGAGGCAGAGCCAGGGCTCAGGCTCAAGTCCATGGGCCTCGAAGTCTAACCCCCAACCTCCTGGCTAAAGCAGCTTCCCCCAGTCCAGTGGGCGTGGACGTCAGGGACCAGGGTAGGCCTGCAGCACACGTGCTGGTAAAAACCACGTACCCTCCCTTCAGAGACTTGGGGCTTCGGTCAAGGCTGCCCAGGCCTCCAAGCCTCTGAGGGAGAGGGTCTGTGACACTGCCCCTCCACTGTCTAGGGTGACCTTGGGGTGGAGGCCGTGTGGGAGTGGGGAGACAGGTCTGTGGATTCTGTGCCTCTGCGCCTACCTCCTGGGGGCCCCTTCTGAGCAGGGTGCAGCCTGCTTAGTGCTGGGCCCTAACATCTGGGACACATTAAATGAATTCACTTCTCAACATGAACTCCTGACATGTGGGGCTGGAAGGTTCTGCTGCGTTTGGTGGCAGCTTGACCTCTACCCTCCAGATGCCGGTAGCAACTCCGTGTCCGGCTGTGAAAAGCAAGCATGGCTCCAGACGCTGTGAAATGTCCCTGCAGCAAATCACCCCCGTTGAGAAGCAACAATATTTAATCCTTACAGCCATCTTTCCTGAAGGGCAAGATAGCCATTACCCTCTTCCTTTTACAAAAAAGGTAGCTCAGGCCAAGAGGCTGTGATCTGTGCAAAGTCACACTGACCGCAGAGTGGCCTAGGTACCCTGCTTTTCCGATTCCAGATCCATGCTCCTTTCAGTACGTTGTGCCTGCACTTCACACCTGACAAGTGGTCAGGACATGGCCCTCAGATAAAGAAAAGGGACTTTGGGCTTCCCTGGTGGCACAGTGGTTAAGAATCCACCTGCCAATGCAGGTGACACGGGTTCAAGCCCTGGTCCAGGAAAATCCCACATGTCGCAGAGCAACTAGGCCCATGCACCACAACTACTGAGTCTGCACTCTAGAGCCCATGAGCCACAGCTACGGAGCCCAGGCACCACAACTACTGAAGTCCACACGCCTAGAGCCCGTGCTCCACAACAAGAGAAGCCACCACAATGAGAAGCCCGCGCACCACAATGAAGAGTAGCCCCTGCTCACTGCAACTAGAGAAAGCCCACACACAGCAACGAAGACCCAACGCAGCCAAAAATAAAAATAAACTTCAAAATTAAAAAAATTTTTTAAAAAGGAACAGGGACTTTTCACTCTGTTGCCTTTTCAATGTGTTGATTGCTTTCTTTACTGTGCAAGACTGGTTTAGTTTGAAGTAGTCCCACTTGTCTTTTTTTGCTCTTGTCTGTGGCTTTGGTGTCGTATCTAGGAAATTATTGATAAGATTAATGTCATGAAGATTTTCCTCTATGTTTTCTTCTAGGCATCTTACAGTTTCAGGTTTTACATTTAAGGCTTTAATCTATTTGAGTTTCTTTTTGTGTGTAATGTAACACAGAGATTGAACTTTGTGTTTTGCAAGTAGTTATCCAATTTTCCAAACACCATTTTTTTTGAACAGGCTATTCTTTCCCCATTGTGTATTTATGGCAACATGTCAAAGATCAAGTGGCCATATATGCATGCTGCAAACCATTATCTGATAAGGGGTTAATATCCAAAATATATAAGGAACTCCTTCAAATCAATAGCAAAAAGAAAAAAAACAAGTAACTCAATTAAAAATGGGCAAAGTATTTGAATAGACGTTTCTTCAAAGAAGACATATAAATGGCCAACAGGTATATGAGAAGATGCTCAACATCACTTATTATTGGTGAAATGCAAGTCAAAACCACAACGAAACATCACCTCATATGTGTCAGAGTGGCCATTATAAAAAAAATAAATACAGAAAATAACAACTGTTAGTGAGGATGTGGAGAAATTGAAACCCTTGCGCACTGTTTGTGGGAATGTAAAATGATACAGCCGCTGTGGCTAACAGAATGGAGGTTCCTCAAAAAATTAAAAATAAAACTACCATCTGATCCAGGAAAAAAAAAAAGAACAGGACTTTTCTTTGCAACGTTCATCCCAGGCTCCTCACCTGCCGGATGCCCAGCGACATCCGAGCCTCTGCGGAAAGGCTGCGCTGGGGCTGACAGATGTGCGGGGCTGGGTGTGACGGGGAAGAGAGGAGGTCCAGGGTCTGCAGCCTCCGCAGCGTTGGCTCTCCAATGAGGGCCCCTGGACTAGAGGGCGGGCTGAGTTTTACTCAGAAAAGCAGTGAATTCAACCACTGAATAGCACCCTCCGAGTCTTCAACACTGTCCTCACTCTTGTTCTCAATCTCCTTTAAGAGGGAGCACCCTGGACCAGCACAGGAGCCAGGCCACAAACGCAGCCAGTGGTGTGGGCTAATGGTGGGTTCCCTGCCAAATGCAAGTGCAGCTCCCAGGAATCCATCTAATGATCTGCTGACGCCCGAGCAGGAAGCTGACAGCTGGCGTGGCCCAATGAAGGGGCAGGATGTGCCTGCTATCCAGTGAAGAGAACAATGATGGGGACCCCAAAAGAAAGGACCCTCCAGCCAGGGGCTGTGTATGAAAGTAGCAGGACCAGCCGGGGAGAGATGCTGGTCCTAAGGGGACCAGTAGGGATGCTGACCCCAGGATGAAACCAGCTCAGGGAACAGAATCAATACTGTTATGGAAACGGACGTTGGAACCGAGGGGAGCCCTGTTATCTGGACTGAGGTACACATCAAAGTGAGATAAAAACACGCTTGATGGAGTGCCCAGAGCGTAGCGCCTGCCTCAGAGCAGCGCTGACCGTAGGAGCAAAGGGAGAGAGCAGGGACCCCACCGGGTATGAGATGCAGACACCCAGAGCCAAGAGGACCTTCAGAAAGCACCTCAGCCTCACTAGGTCTCACGGAATTTGTAATTCTTCGTAATGGAATAAAGAAAGAAAGAAACTCACATAGGAGGAGCTAGTGGCTCGGAGCACAGGAGACGGGATCAGACAGATGCAGGTTCAAGTACTGAAGAGTTGTGTGGCCCTGGAGAGGTATTTAGTGTCGCTAAGACATGTTGTCATTGCATTTAAGATGGGAGTTGATACAGAATCTCTTCACAGGCTCGGGAAGTTTAAATGACATAGTAGAAATAGGAAAGCCCTGTTCCATGAAACAGTAAAAATTCAGTGAAGAGCCACTTAAAAGAGAACGGCTGGCTTCCCAGACCCACCTCAGCATCTAGCTGGCTCGGAGGGGAGGATGGCGCCTGCGGGGGTGTGTAGAGCTGCCCGCGCTGTCAGAGGTTCTAATTTTAGTGAACCTTCTTGCTGTTCGCTCCCCTCCTTCCTCACTTTCTCATACCTCCACATGCTAGGAAAAGACCTTTTCCCCCACCTTTTGGTGACATCCAAGGATTTCCTATACCCAGAGATATTTAACATTCTCCAGATGCTCAAGGCAGGGCTTCAAGTTAGCACAGCTTCACCTGGATTTGGATCTGGAGACAAATTGCTTCTTCATTATGGAACCAGTGAGAAGCAACCAATTTTTAAGGTTGTTAAACTTGCAAGGGCAACAGAGAACCAAATGAATGTATAATGAAGAATTATCTCACATGGGGCAAAGCATCCTAGAGGGGAAAAAAGAAAAACCGCCATATGTATACACAGCCCTTGTGCCCTGGAAAGATATTCTATGACAGTAGAAATTGCTGGAGTAAGACTACTCTTCTAAGATATGATGAATAAGACAGGATGTATCGGTAACCCCTTACTTTTCCTAAGGCAAGGGGTGCCTAGGGGTCAGGCACCATTTAGCGAGCTTTCCTGTCCCCCCATCACCAGCACAGGCCTCCCTGCAAGTCACAGAGGTGCAAAGACTCCCGTGGTCTCTGAATCCCCCTGCTGGCCTACTCCCCCACCATGCTGCTGCTGATAAACACCCTCAAAACAGGTCTGGTCTTACAAGGCACCAGAAACAATAGCCCAGTTGCCTGGGGAACCAGGGATCCATGCACAAGGCTGGCAGGTGCCTCCAGGGCCCAAGTGACAGGGGTGGAAAGGCCAGCTGCCCTAAGCTTGTGACACACGCTGTGGGTTCCTGGGCTACTGGGGAAATCCGTAGCACTCAGTGCCTTGATCTGCTGTGGGGAGAGGCCGTGGACATTCCACAGCCAGCTGACCTCTGAGTGAGGGCATCAGCTCCCATTCCTGCCACCTCTCACTCCTCAGCCTTTCCAGCCATTCTTCTTCAAAAATTCCATGTCAAAGTGGCCCCCAAATAGAACTCAAAGGAAGTCCACCCAGGCTAGGTTTCAACCCAGGGCAAAATCCGGTGCACAGAGATCCACGACATCACTTTAGAACCCTGCAAACACTGACCTTAAACACCAAGGGGGAATGTTAAATCGATATAAGATGATAAAAACAGCAAGGCTTCCTTCTGCAGTTGCAGAGTCCACAAACAAGTCCCCACCAGCCACTTGCAGACCCTCCAATGTCTGAGGCATTTTCTGTCTCCTACTTGCCAGAGTTTCCAGCTGCTCTGCTGGTCTCCTGTGCCTTTAATGCATACACAGCTGAGCCAATCCATACGCACCCCTCCTCCCTAGAATCTTTGGTCCTCTGCTTGCATCTAGAAAAAAATGGTTTTCTTTTCTAACTCTGCAGAAAACCCAGGTGTGCCAATCAACACTGCCTTTGTTTATGTGGCAGTGAGACCTCTGTGGTTTGCAACAGGACACCATCCCCCCTGATCTGCTGGCACTGATCTCCGGGTATATGAGAAACAGAAACTGGGAACCGACTTTCAGGCCCCAAAGAGCGTCATTTTACCCTTCAGATAATCCAGATGCACACAGTGGGATGCCGGCCAACTCCAGCTATTAGAAACCCATGTCTCAGCTCCCTGACCAGCCTCCCCACCCCGAGCGGACCAAGGATGGAGGGCTGAGTGACAGATGCTAGAATCAGCTCCACCTCCGGTCCACTGACGGTCTGCAAATCCTGTACGTTTCCACCCACCCCCAGTTTTTCATAGCTGATCCCTCTATAACCACTCTAGCCCACTAATTAAGAGTGTGTGTGTGTGTGTGTGTGTGTGTCTGTATGTGTGAGAGAGAAAGAAAGAGAGAGAGGCTTAAATACATGCATAAGAAAATATATAAATTCTAAAAACTTGTTTCTGTGATGAAGGGTAAAAAAATCATGAATTCAGGACCTTTGCAGCTGCAATCCCTCCGTCTCAGAGGCCCACACCGCTGCCCCTCGCCTCCCGCCTGGCCCTCTTCAGCACAGTCATTAGCTGCTTCCCCAGCACTTCCTGTGCTATAGCCCTCCCACCACTGTCTGTCCACCCCCATCTTCCTCACAGCACCAACACTGCTGACACTACGAAGGTATTTACGTCCTGATTTCCTGTCGGCAGACAGATCCCAGAGTGTAAGCTCCATGAGAGCAGAGATCCTGTCTATTCAATTCATGTCTGGATTCCCAGGGCCTAGAGCCCAGCCTGCCTAGCACATCGTGAATGCACAGCTGTTCATCATAAATTGTTAAATAAACACGAGTGAATTCTAACAAACAGAGGTCCTGAGTCTAACCCTAATTTAATACTAACAAAATCTGGGACCTCAGAAAATGACTTCGTCTCTATGGGTCTCACCCTTCTTGTCTGTAAAGCGGGATCCAGAGACAAGATAAGCAAAGTACCGCTGTCTGTTTCTAAGTCTACCTGAATCCCCTTGATGTCAACAGGTGATGCAGGGGGCCCACCCTCCCAGTGACTTTCAGGTGACCCTGGGTGGTGCTGTTTCCCGTGCCCAGGAATCAGGATGGAAACGCAACCTTCCGTGGAGTTTCCCACAGAAAGGCTTGCTTGAACGCCTGCTTGCAGACAATCCCAGATTGCGTCCTTTGGTTTTGCAGGAGGGAGGTGAATTGGCTTTCCTAATGAAACCAGCCACTAATACCGTCAAACTGAGAGTCAGGGCTCTCTCCTGGGTCCCACAGAGAAGAACTCATAAGGAGAGGGAGAGGCATTTCCAGGGAAGGCAAGAGGATGGCTTTGAGGCTCCTGTGATTTCTCCAGGGTGAGCAGTGCCTTCCTGAGGCACCAGAAACTAATCCCTTGGTCTGGCTGTTGTCCTTTCAACCGTCCCTCAAGGCCTCCGTATCTCAGAGACCCCGAGGGAAGAGAACAAGTGTGCTCACGAATAGCGGCACTTTGGCCATGAAGCACCCGGGAGGGAGGGCTGACAGCTCACCCCCTCCACGTGTGCCCCCCCTGAGCCACACCTGCTCCTGCAGCCCCCCGCTGACGGAGAGCGCTGCCTGGCCCTGGAAACTGAGGCGGCTACGGCTACCTGTGTCTGCGAAGGGAAAATCACTTTCGACTCCTGGAGAGGCTTCCACAGCAGAAAGATTGATCAAACCAATGAGAAGCAAATCTCCCCACCGCCTCTGGTGCCAGATGTGTAAAGCAGGGGGCTGCACCCCATTCCCCAGGAGCGGCTGGTGCTGAGGCTGGGGAAGGTGTGCGGGGCTTGGGGAGGGCCCAGGAGGGGCGGTCCAGGGCAGAGGACAGCTCAGCTACCTCTGTGTTCGTGAGGACAGAGGCCCCTCAGCTGCCCTGGCCTGGCTCAGGACGATGCTGGCTTGTGAGAAGGCAGATGGCGTTGTGAGAGGTGAGGACCCAGAGTTCAGGAGGCAGGTGGAGCCTGGAGGGGTGCTGGTGGCACCTTAGGCCTTCCTGAAACTTTTGCTGAGTCATTAGTTTGGGGGCCTCACGAGGAGAAAGGATGGATCTCTGAAATTCGGCACTACAAGGGATAATGAACCTCAAGCCCTCTCCAGGGAAGAGTGCCATGGTCACTGGTGTCCTCACCTGTCCCTGGGGACTGCAGCTTGCGGGTTCCCTGTGCTCACCCCCCAGCCCCTGCAGGGCCCGGGCCATCCTCGCTCCCCCAGACCCCATAACCACAGGGCCAGCACTTGCCATCTTGCCAGCTACCCGGGTCACACCCAAGTGTCCCTCACTAGATAAAAACTTAAATTTTGTTAATTAAAGTAATGGAAATCAAGTACCCTCATGGGGCCACAGGGACCATTGAGATGGGGCCAAGCCTTGTACTGCAGTTTCCTTCTGGGCCCACAGGGGTCTCATCTCCCCAGAGCTAGAGCAGGTTCTCAACTGTTGGCGACCAGGATATTTACTTCAAAAAGGGCTTCTCTGGTGGCACAGTGGTTGAGAGTCCACCTGCCGATGCAGGGGACACGGGTTCGTGCCCTGGTCCGGGAAGATCCCACATGCCACGGAGCAGCTGGGCCCGTGAGCCATGGCCGCTGAGCCTGTGCGTCCGGAGCCTGGGCTCCGCAACGGGAGAGGCCACAACGGTGAGAGGCCCGCGTACCGCAAAAAAAAAAAAAAAAAAAAAAAAAAAAGATGAGCAGTAGGATTACACTTCACTAACATTTAAAACTCAGTTAACTTATTTGCAGCTCTCTGCCTAGCACTGTAATGGATTTAGCAAAAATCACTCAGGTTTGAAATCAAACTCAGGGACTTCACAAGTGGACTAAAGACCAGCTACTGTTGGGTGGCTGGTGGGTTTGTTTCCAACTCTCCTCCTGGACCACATCTCCTCAGAACAGCTTGAAAATTCATCACTTTTATAAATATCGCTGTACAATTTAAACACAGCCATGATTTCACTTTTAAAAAAAAGTGCTGTAAACGCAGAGGCTAAAGTCTCCTTAGCAATGTCCCTGCAGCTTTCTCAGTTTATTCTGAACTAACTGTCCAAGCAGCATGTGATGAAATCCCTTATAGCCTGCACGGTGAAAGATTAAACCCCACAAGGAAACACTTCCTTAAATCCCACTTCCTTCTCTATCAATCGGGATCTGCAGAGGTCCGCGCAGTCATCAGCTCGTTCTACCCCAAACCCGGGGCGGGGGTCACGCTGACACGACGGCAGCCCAGGTGCAGGCCTGGGGCAAGGGACAGGATCTGCAGTCCCGGGGACACACCTCCTACTGAGTCACTGTTGGAAACATGAGTCCCCTGACCGGCCCCTGGAGCCCTCGAGCCACAGCTCGCCCCTTGGCCCCTGGAACAGGCGTCTCTGACTTGGAGGACGGCTGCGTTACCTGGTGGAACAGCCTGGGCTCTCTGCTGTCTGTTAGCCTCCTCCGCTTGTCCACCGGGCATCCGGAATCACCTTTATCCACCACACCCTATCCTCACCCAGTGGGACAAATCCCGGTCCGCGGGGAGAGTCAAGACCTTCCTTCCCTCCCACCTCTCAGGGTCACTGTGCACCTCACCCACTGGGCCGCTCGGACTGAGCAAAGCCACCCGTGGCACGCTGGCCATCACCTGAGACCCAAATGACTCAAGAATCCTGACCTTCTTTCTCTCTTTTTGCAAACCCTCTTCTACACTCTGCCTGTATCGAAAGGCTGAACTCTACACATCAGAATTCACTGTCAAATTGGGAGTTTTCCTGTCCTTTGCTTTAGGGAAAGTATGGAAGGTCCAGTGAAGAGAAAAACCACTAATGATGCTACCTCCGTTGACGAGAGTCTCATGAAAGTCTCAAGTTGCAACCTCAGCAATGGAGCCGTGGGTGGCACGCTTACTGAGGGCCGCCCTGAGAACCATGACCCTCTGGTCAGCTCTCAGAGATGCCTGGTGTGTCCCCAACAGACTTCCTCAGGCAGATCAGCTCTTCAAACCTGTGTTCCTCCTCGTCATCAGCATCTGTTCCACATGAATCTAGACAAGCACATGTATCTCAAGTAACATAAACCAGCCGACCCTGCACCCATCACAGAACCCTCGAATAACGGCACAACATCTAGAAGTGCTGTCATCACACCGAAGTCATGTCTGTTCTAAAGAACGTGGGATTTCTGGATACATCAAATCTCAGGGTAGGAAGACAACTTACAGGAAGGTACTCAAAGGACCCTTACAGTGTTCAAAGGATATAAATAGGAATTACTTTAAAAATAGGCAGTCACAATAACCAAAATACATTTGCGAGATTAAGCTAATTGAAACAAACTTCTTGACTGTTTTTACCCCAACATTAACAATGTACCTCCAGGAATAATTGCTGAGTGATTAGTCCCCAGACATATCTGTCTGACCAACCACTCCCTGGAGTAGTAATGCCCCATGAAGCATGCTCCTCTAGAATCACCCAGCCCCAGCCCTTCATTAAATGCTTTATTCTCGGCTGCAGCATCACTTCTGGAGTCATAACTGGTTTCCCTTTGCTCATCCCACCACTAGAGAATGTACTGCTGGTGTAATTTCCCCATGACTGTGTGCTTTGTGTCATGGAACCAAAACGTGCTTCTTTATAACTTCCTCCTTGTACTTTCAGATGTGTCATCTAGGGCCACCTGGAGCAAACCTAATCACTCTTCTAACACATGAAGAAAGTTCTCACTGTTCTGCTAATTACATCCCCCCAGGCTAAAATCCAGCCAGGCCTCCCATGATTACTCTGATGACATTCCACATTTAGTACCAGCCTGGTCCCTTCTGCTTAATTCTCTTCAATTACCAACATACCTCATAAAGCTCGGTGGCCACGTGAACACAGACACTCCACATCTGGTCAAACCAATATAAACGAAAGCAAGGTGGCTGTTTTCCTGGCTCTGGACACTGGTATACCAATAAGAAGCCAGGAGATTTTACTAGAATAAGCTGGAATTTTATCTATTTTAAAGTAGTCCTTGACCCAAAGTTGAGGTTATTTAGCTCATCCAGATAGATAAAATTTGGTTATTTACATGAGAATGATGACCTAAGTGTTGAAACCTTGGGTACTTTGGAACAGACCCAGAGAGAACTAGACTGTGACTTAGATTCCCCTGCTGTGATGGATTTTAGTTGCCAACATTACCACTTTGTGGGCAAGGAGGCAGGGTCCTAATGGGAGTTGACAGGCCTGGCACAGGTAGGTTCCTCCTCTACCCTCAGCAGGAACAGTGCCCCGAATGCCAAGCAGAACGCTCCACAGTTAGCCAAAGTCCGGCTGAAAAATAAGCCTCAGCATGTAAAAGGCAATACCCCTTACTCTGCTGGGTAATTCTTCCTTCCAAAAGCAGAAGAGAGAACAGAGGCCAATACTTAGAGATGCGAATAGTACTAGAGGAATACAGAAGAATGGAAATGCAAATGCCGTTTTTGAATGCACCCTACTAAACAACTCACTGAAAACACGAAGGCATAGAGGAGGAAATGCAGCCGCCGGGGTGTCTGGTCTCTGCGGGACCCCATCACCTTACAGAATGGCCACTGCAGATTAGATACGAACTTCACCACATCCATTTTCAAGTCGGCGTTAAAGAAGATTCAAAACAAAATGGTGGCAGTGGAAAGAACCTGAAAATGTACATCCAGAAACCTGACTTCAGGCTGCGCTTTGCCACTTGATAGCTTTGTGAGCTCTGATCATTCACTTCATCTCTCTAAAAGCTCATCTATAAAATCACAGTTTGAACCAGATGCTAGCTGTGGTCTTTTTGGTGCAGACGTTCTATAATTTATCATGATCCATCCTACAGAAGACCATCTTTCCTTACTTCTGGTAGCCCTGCAGAAGGAATGGCTTCTCATTGTTTTAAAAGGATACTGGAATTCATAATATTCAGGGGTGAGGGAGAGGATAAACTTAATTAAAAAGCTGTATTTTAGGCTGAACACAAAGTTGTGTTGTTGTTTATTTACTTTGGATGCTGCTGTTGCCAGAGAACTAATTGCTTGTGCCATTTTGTCTGTGTGTTCTTCAGGACTCAGTTGTTCATTGGTACCTTAGCTTCTGTTTTTAAGCCACTTGGGAAGCAACTGTGGCCAGAGAGAGGCAGGTGTTTGCTATCGCTCTCCATGGCTGGGCTCACTGTTTCCTCCCCCTCGAGGGCAGCCTTACACAACTGCAAAAGTTCTCCCAGAGCTGCACCTACTTTGCTTTGACACGCAAGAATTATAAAGATAGCTTTCTGGTGGCTACAAAACCGGGTGGCATTTCCTTGGACTTACCCTCTGAAGATCAGAGGGCCAACAGGACTCCAAATTCAGACTATGGCTATTGCAAACCAAATGTAGGCTTAAATTAAAAGCAGTGAAACAATAAGAAGACCTTCAAATGCTCTTATAAAAATTTTGTTCTACATCCAATACGTGACTCGCTCTACACTGAGGCTGACCTCTGAAACTAAGGCTAAAGATGGAAACCAGGGGCTTCTAGTAGAGGAAGACCCCATCTGCATTTGGACACAGCAACAAGCTATTAATTTCATTTCCAAATTGGCAGAGAGATTATCTTGACATGGAAAAGAAAGCTGCTGCTGACCAAATTTCTCTTCCCCTGATGGGGCTGGAAGTTGCATATCATTTATTTCAACATTAAATGTACTTGGGGGAGAAATCCAGAATCAGGCAAGAAAGAATGATCCTCGAAGCGCTTGAATTATTATAATCCCAGTATGTGTGGGTGTCCATAAAATACAATGATGAGCTGAGAGAAAAGGGAGCAAGAGGAGAATCCTAAAAAATATGGTGGAGGATGGGGCAACCTATATTAAAAGCCAAATACACAGAGCTTGATAAGACACAGAGCTTGATAATACATAGATAAATGTCATCCCTGTTGCATCTGACCCAATAGCCAGTTGTACGTGTGTTCTGTTGCTCAGCTGACAAAAGCTATTCCTTCTCCGGCAGGGAGAAAGGACTCGGGGCAAAGAATGTGTCTTCTTTGATTAGTCAGTTTGACTAAAGTCTCTGCTACTGAACTGTGTGTGCTCAATGACCATTCATGGAATGTTCCGTGATTGTGTAGAATAAGTTCTATTGCAAGTGAGAGCCACTGATTGCCCAGAGCCCAGATGCCCACGGAGTCTCCTCCAGCACATCTCAGCAGTGAGCTGCTTGCGGGCAGGGGCCATGCCTAATTCCAATCCCCCATGGCACCCAGCGGGATGCCTTGCTCAGAGCAGGTGCTGGGTAACTGTCTGATATGAGACACTTTCCTAACTGAAGGGAGGTGTTTGGCCACACAATCCATGAACTAACCACAGCGAAACATACAGAAGGTTTACTCAGGAGAGGCTCAACCCACTGGAGAGGCGTCAACTTCCCCCAGCCCCTCCATGCTGCCAAAAGAACCGTTTACAAACAGACAAGCACACCATTTCTGAGAGGCTGTAGAACTTCGTTACCAAGTTCTAAGGTTTCGTGGTTGATGCGGCCTTAATAGCGAAAACAACTGATGGCAAAATGCTATTTCCCTATCTGACCTGTGTGTGTTTCCTGATGAAGAAATCACAAACTCCTTTTTGTTAGTAGAACAGCCCTGATACAAGAGGAGAAGTCAAACCATGTCGAGGAGAAGCACACAATGTGGACAGATCCAATCCATGTTTAAACCGGAAGCAAGAAGGACCTACCACAAGCTGGATGCAAAGATGAAGACGACATGGCCTTGACCTTCAGAGAATTCTGTCTAGTGAGACAAAATCAGCACCAGGAGGAGACAAGGGGGCAGAAAAATCCAACTCATGCACCTTGAAGGCAAGGGGCTCACGTTCTGGTCCCTCGTGTGCACCTCCGTAACCCAGATACCTCGGCAAGTAGCCCGGCTTCTCCCAGCTCCACTTTCTAACACCCAAAACAGCATTCATTGTATCCACTTCATACTCACTGAATACTGAGCCTTTAGGCAGACCTTGTACATGGTAACCACTCAATAAATCTAAGCTCTTACTTTTATGAGAGGATAAGAAGGCGACAGAAGGGAAGGACAGAGTGCATTCCCTTCACTAAAACGGGCTGAATATTTGATGTTTCCTTCTTGAGTACGGACTGGAAATTAACACCAGTATGTCCATTAACTGTGCTGTCCATTTATGATAGTTAGCTGTTCACTTAGCTGTCTGCAGTTTTGAGGAAATCTTTAACTTTTTTCTTTAATTAATTTATTCATTTATTTTTGACTGCATTGGGTCTTCGTTGCTGCACGCGGGCTTTCTCTAGTTGCGACGAGTGGGGGCTATTCTTCATTGCAGTGCGCAGGCTTCTCATTGTGGTGGCTTCTCTTGTTGCAGAGCACAGGCTGCAGGAGCGCAGGCTTCAGTAGTTGTGGCACATGGGCTTAGTTGCTCCGCGGCATGTGGGATCTTCCTGGAGCAGGGCTCGAACCCGTGTCTCCTGCATTGGCAGGCACATTCTTAACCGCTGCACCACCAGGGAAGTCCCAAAATCTTTAACTTTTTAAGTGCTGGTTCCTTGTGTAGCAGTGTCTTCATCCTCAACTCTTATCTCAGTTCTAAGGAAAGAACTCCTTCAGGTATCACAGTGGAAGTACCCGAACCAGGGGGTTCCATTTCACAACCTGTAAGTGGCGTTCAGAGTGCAAGCAAACAGGACCCCTCACAGGATGGACTCTGAGCCTGGCTACCCTGTGTGAGAACACCCTGCTTGCAAGTGGAGAGTGATACCAGCCAGAGATGCACCAGTGTGGTCTCCTCCTATCCAGGGATAAGAAGACCCACACCTCCAGGATCTTTGTAGAATCTATTTAAGATGCCTGGGCCACTCCAAACATGGCACCTTCCTTCCCTACAGATTTTGTGCCATCTGTGGCCACATTCCCCTTGGAGTTTTCTTTTTGAAAGTGAGGAATGAGACAGGAAGAACACAGCTGTGCTTTCCAATCCCAAATGAAAATTATGGAAGATGCTAAGTAGTCAGAAAAAAATATTTTGACTTATGCACAGAGCACACATCTCTGGAAGCTAGCAGACAGAAAGAACAATTTTTCTGCAGGAAAATCCATGTCTTCCCTAGACACTGACCTTCTTGTAAGAACCAACCTTCTGTTGAAACACAGGTGGTGCCCAGATAGTGGGCTACATTACATGGGCCGCACTACGTGGGCCACCTGGTCTACTCAGCTCAGGCCCAGCAGTGAAGAAGTTAGCTCCACAGCAAGAGAGCAGTGGAGCCCACAGAACCTTCTTGTCCTTTTAATTCCATGAAGATCTGGGTAGAAGAGCCAATCCTGTTTTGATGGCTTAATTTCTTCTCCTCAGTCACTGCAGCAGTGCTGCTTCTAAAAGGGACAGCCCCCTCCTCTAGGGAACCAGTGGCCTTGGAATTCTACAAAATGGCACTAAATGTCTTCAAAATCAAAGGGAGAATGTAATTTAAGTGCCACCCGGATCTTCCCACAGCTTCTCTGTACCTACACGCTAGAACACTGACTGGTGACAGGTCTATAGTTTAGGGTAATACACAGTGGGGGAAAAAATGATGGTTTTTCAACCATGTATTTCAGGAAATGGACAATTTTAAGAGCACACTTCTAGTGGAGAATCATCCAGATCTCCTTCCCCCAACTCTTTTTAGGTTGAAAACATCAGTAGGATGTGAGCAAGCAAGGTATTTGTAAAGAAATTAGCATCTGTCTTCTTTCCAGAAATGGAGAGTCACGATGTGAAAGCAGAACAAAGGAGGGCACAGGAGCATCACCCTTATCAGCAGAATAAGGGCTGGGCTGAGAAATCTGGGATGGGAATGGACAGAACATCACACCCTCCTCCCCAAACTACTGTTTTTATGTGAAACATTGCAGACTCCATACCTAGAGGCCTAGACCATTATTCTAACCTAAGAACCAAGCCAATGAATGTAGATTAAAATTACCAAAAATCAGTTATTTAAAAAAATTCAGTATCTACCACGTACGAGGCACACCCACTTGACAGCAGGCACTTCTCTTCGGGAGGACACATGTGAGTGAGAGAGTCCAGCGTATGAGCAAGCACACACAGCACCATCTGGAAGCTGCACGGGAATCTTGTGGGCCTGTCGTCATGGAGAGTCGGGGGGTGGAGGGACCAGTGGAGAAAGGTAAGGGCTGTGGAAGCCTCGAGGGAGGAGTGGTGCATGAATGCCCTTAGGGTGTCTCTATCTCCATCCAATCAAAACGGATAAAAACCTCTCAGGTTCGATAGATGGATAATTTGCTGATAGTGAAAGTTGTTTAAAAACGGACTGAGTCACAAAGAGGGACCACAGAATTGGCTTTCCCCCACTCGCCACGGTTATTTTAGGAGCAGCAAATGGTCTTTCAAAGTCTTGTCAATATCTAGCTTTTGTGGTTCAGGGTTGTGTGTAATTAGGACTGGATTCAGGATGGTGTTGTCTGTATTCCCCATCTCCCCCCTTTCTCACCTCCCATCCCCTTCTCAGCCCACCACAATTGAGCTTTCAAATTCATCCATTCCAACAAAATGTCTTATCAAGGTCATCAACGACTCTATCTTACCAAAGTGCCAAGAGCCTTTCTCTCTTCCCACTGCTTCTCTCTCTTCCCCGCAGCACCGAAAAGAAATGCTCTCCTCTCCGCACCTCTGTGACACTGTACTCGCCTGTCCCTTTGTTGTTTACTTGTCATCTACTAGGTAGTTAGATCACCTACTAGGCAGATCCTTGTTATCTGCTGGACAGTTGATCCTTCTGGGTCACCTCCCTGACCTCTGAAAGGAGGATCCAGGCTCCGTCCTCAAGCCTCCACTCCCCCTTCCTCACACACTCTCCTGGGTTGACCTCATGAAATTGCATGGTTTCAAACACCATCCATATCCTTCTTACTCCCAAACCTACATCCTCAATCCAGCCCAAGTTCCAGAGCACAAAATTCGTACATCTAAGTGCCCACAGCAGGCTTCCCAGACTTCACACACACACACACACACACACACACACACACACACATAATTTCATGCCACACTACACCTGTCACACACACACTTCCTCCCTTGAGATGCTTCCATCTTAGCAATTGGTACCACCGCTTACCTATTTGTTGAACCTAAACCCAAGAGTCATCCTTAATTTCCCTTTCCCTCTTACGCTATATACAAACCATTGGTCAGTTTTCATTGTTCCACCGCCAACAAATATCTCAGCTCTTCAATTCCTTCCATTTCAGTGACTACCGCCCAAGTTTATGCAGCTGTCTCTCACCTGGATGACTAAATTCTAATCCCGTTCCCTCTTTCTCTCCTGAAACCCATTCTCCATCGATCAGTCAGGATCATTTTAACATTCCAATCAGATCACTGCATTCCAATTGTTAAAACCTTCAATACCTTCCCGTTGAATTTAGAATAAACTTCAAATTTCCTATGATGCCTATAATGACTTAGATGACCTGCTTCATGTCAATCTGGGGGCCCCATCTCCTGAAACTTTTCCACTGTCACCATGTTTCCACCTCACCGGCTCTCTTTCTGTTCCTCCAAATCAGGCAGTGCTCAGTGTTACCCTGCTGCTGTCCCTTGTCCCTTGTCTCTTGTCATCAAAGATGCTCTTCCCCAAGAGCACCAAGTACTTTTCTTCTCAGAGTAGCTTTCACTGAGCCTCCTCTGACTGCCTGAGCTGAAGTCCCTCAAACGCACCACCAATGACTTTTTCTACCACTGCCTTGTTCATAGAAGAAATCTATTCATGTGTTTTGCATGTTTATCTTTCACGTGAATAGAAACAGGGAATCTCTGAAGACAAGAACTTTGTCTTACTCACTGCTATGCCCTTGTACTTAATATACCCATAGACCAGTAGATGATCACAAGTTATTGAATGAATGAGTGAATGAGTGAATGAGGTTTCCCTGGACACAATAGCAGTGAGGATTGGAGGACTGGGAAAAGTCAGTTTCCATTTCTATCCCCCAAAATGAATATTTCCAATGGCCTGGATGGGGATCACTGTCAAGGTGGACTGGGAATCAGTAGGTCCAGGTTCATGTCAAATTGTTTGATGGTGGGAAAGAATGGGCTTCAGTTTCTTCACCTATTAAATGAGAAGAATAATCCCTACTGTTACCGTGAAGATTAATTAAGTAATCATTGCCACAGTCTCCAAGTTATAAGAGGTGCTAAAACACTTTTGTCTCATGTATGGACTGTATGTCTAAATATTTATTCCCATATTACAAACATTTCCAAACACGGAAGCTTCATCCCCTTCCCTAGAAGCTGCCTCAGAATCACATGTGTCCAAAAGTCTGCCTTTTTCCTGTGAGTCCCCCTTTTGGTCATTTCTCATTAGGGGTGGAAGGGAGCATCTGGCCTGATTGCATATTTTAAGTGCTTAGTCTCCATGTGGATGGGGGTGGTAAAAACAGATGATGGGGAAGGAATCAGTCTGTGCAAATCCTTTGGTCTCTTCTCTCCAATGAAATCAGTGAACTCACTGTCATCTGCTTTACCACAACCATCTAACTGGTAAGATCCTCACTTGGCAGGCAGGAGCCTGCTCTCTGCTTCCAGCTACTCTGCCACCAAGCCAGATTCTTTCCAGACTGACTTTATCCCAGGGCGTCCCAGGGGTGCAAACTTATGGATGATGTAGATAAAACAAAATTAGTGGCTTCCTGCCCGTTGTTTCCTCAACTTCCCAGGAAGGAGCCTAGGAAGGTCTCAAGCTGTAAGAATTTTACCCTTCCTGTGGGCATGGTGACTTAGATGACATCCTCCATCCACCTGCTCCCCACAAAGATTTAAAAAATTATACCTTGTATCACATTCCTGTCCGTTTACTATAGGCTATGGAAGCAGACTGTCTCCTTTTTTTTTTCCCATTGAGTGTAAGCAAAGTCTCTCTCTGCTGCAGCCCAAAAGCTGTTTTCAAAGTCTGTATCTGCCATGTCTATATAGTGTTCCAGATTTAGGTCTGTAGGACTTGTAGTCCAGGTTTTCAAAATTTAAGTAGCTACTTATGTCCTTTGTGTGCTGTTGCCATTCACTGACTGGATGATAACGGTGATGGTGGTAGTGGTGGTGGTGATGGTGATGATGGTGGAGATGATGATGATGGTGATGATGGTGATGATGGTGGTGATGATGGTGATGGAGATGATGATGATGATGATGGTGATGGAGATGATGATGATGGTGATGGTGATGGTGATGGTGGTGATGATGACGATGGTAATGATGGCGATGGTGATGATGGTGGTGACGATGGTGATGGTGATGGTGGTGATGATGATGTGGTGGTGGTGGTGGTGGATGCAGCAGTGACAATGACAAAAGGAAGAAAAAAAGAAGAACTAACACATCAGAATGCTTAGAATAAAACATAATTCTTACAACAACTCTATGAAGGAGGCATTACTATCCACACTTTACAGACACAGTAGAGATCAGCAGAGAGATAGTCTATGACTTGCTTGGCTGGTAAGCAGCAGGACCGGATTTTAGTCCCACTGGATTCAAATCCATGCAGTCGAACTCCAGGACACAAGCTCCTGACTAACAGACTATTTAAACTTTGGTCAAATTTTAAAAGTACCTCTAACTTGTCATTCGTTAACTGCAAGTAGTAATAATTGTCATCTCCTATCTGCTGTATCTTTCTGTGTCCTGGATATTTTGCGAGCTATGGAAGAAAGATGCAGAGTAAGTAGGGAAATATTATTAGAGTGCAAGTCTCTAAATCCAGGATCAGTGTTTGCAGAGTGAGGCAACATGCATATTTACAGAAGGAAAGGTTCTCTAAGAATTTGACTTTGCAAATGCCTTAGCAATAAAAATGAGATGACATGCACACAGAGTGTGGAGCTGTAGAAAGATAATGTCTCCTCAAATAAGTTGTTTAAAAAGTAGATAAACTTTTAGGCCTTCTTAAAGAGAACTGAAAACAATCCCAAGTGAGTTAGAGAAGGACCAGGGTATGGAGTGGAAAAGAGATGACTAGCTACAACACTGCACAAATATGTGACCAACCTCTTGGTTCCATTTACCTGTAAGAGAAAGGTCGTAAGGTTTACCCTGCCTGACAAAGGTAATAAATGCTGAACACGAGGTTAAGGACTTTGAGTTAACTGACAGAGCGGTTCTGCAAACTCAAAGTCAATGCCAGGGACTTTTCAAATTAGGCCTAATAGCAGCTGCCCACATGGAATAGATATGGAAGCCTCAGTCCATTTTCTAATTGACCGAACATAATGAGGTCTCTCTTGCAGCTCTTCCTTCCAGCACTTCCTGTTTTTCTGCCCCCAGGTGCTGTTAATGCAGTTCACCCATTTTAACCACAGACACTGAGCCATAATTCAAGGCTACCTGGCAGAACGCAAAGAGCACTGGATTAGGAGTTGGAAGTCCAGGATTCTATACTCAAGCCATCCATGAACTAAATTTGTGACCATGAACTAGAGTTAGAGAAACATAGAGTTGGAAAGAAACTGCTAGGCCATTCAGAGCAAAGCCAGCACTCAGATGAAGGGCTGACACTCCAGGAAGTGTTCAGCCTAAGGACGCATGGCTGGATAGGTGGCACAGCTGGGTCTGGAATGTCAGCCCTCCTGACCCCCAGCCCAGTGCTCTCCCTGCCTCACCGCACGCTTTTAATGGTTTCTCTTAGCTCAAGGAATCCAAGAAATACTTGAAGTGGTTCGATCTGCTGCCTCAAAACAAGATGGCAGCTGATAAAAGTGGTTAAGTGGCTAACTATTTTGTCATTTAAAATACTGTTCAGTCAAATTCGGTACAGGTCCCTAAAGGTTATAGGAACATGTAGCTGAAGTCAGTCTGCAATTCACAGAATCCCTTGTTGTGCAGATGGGAACCACGTTCCTAATGGCCATACAAATCAGCTTTCTTCTTCTCTGTGTTAGAAGAGGGACCAGGGGGATTTAAATGGAGTGTTTATTCCATCTAATGTGGTTGGTTTTGCCTGTAAGTAAAGAACATCTCCGCCAGCTTCTGAAAGCAGGTGGGGGTTGAGGGGGAGGTCCGTTTGTAGAACTAGGCAAAAAGCGAGCCATTAGTGATGACAGAAATGACTGGGATCACCAGTAACTTAAAACTATGTCATAGGGACTTCCCTGGTGGTCCAGTGGTTAAGAATCTGTCTTGCCATGCAGGGGACACCGGTTCGATTCTTGGTTGGGGAACTAAGATCCCACATGCCTCGGGGCAACTAAGCCCATGCACCACAACTACTGAGCCCGCTCGCCTGAAATACAGAGCCCATGCACTCTGGAGCCCAGGTGCCACAACTAGAGAGAAGCCTATGCACGCACTGCAACAAAGCAAAGAGCCCACGTGCTGCAACGAAAGATCCCACGTGCTGTAACTAAGACCCGATACAGCCAAAGAACAAATAAATAAATTTTTAGAAAACACAAAAAACTGTGTTATAAGTCTGACTTCACCACCATTAAGTTTCTTTTATTAAGAAATATAACTGGACACCTCTAAATGCTGGGGTTAGGACACAGAACTGACACCCCAGTACAGGAGGAAGGGTGTTTGTGTTTCCTGGTTACGCTCCACGGTTCGTGCTCTAAGCACTGAATTTCCAAATGTCAGCAACAAGTTGTGTTGCAGCAGCTTCCACAGCACATTTAAACGAGAGAGATGGACTGGAAGGACTCCACACTGTTGCTTGCCCACACCAGGGCTAGCTCACTCTCTCCTGCTCCGACCAGCTGAGGAGGGCCTTGGGGGGTTTTGAGGTGACCGTCCCCACGTGGACAGAGGGGACATCGGCTTACCTTCCCCTGCTATTTTAACTCAAGCCAATTAAGCCCTTCACTATCATTAAACTAGCACTTCTAGACTTGAGACACCCCTCTGGCAATCACCTTTAAATTAGCCATCAGTCCTCCAAATAGCTTTAATTAAAGTCACGGCTGGCATGGAACCCGTCCAGGTTTTGTCTGTGGTTACAACTTCACAGTGTCACAGGTGTGGCAGGAACAGGACACGTATTAATTCTGAAACCTCAAGGTCTCATTCAGGTCATGTTCAGATTTTTTTCTTTTTTAAGCAAATACCCGTGCAAACAGTGGATGGCCAGGCTTGGACAGTCAGTTCATCTTAAAGGGCCTTGTGTAGAAGGAGTCAACAAACTTCCTTGTCATCTTAGGAGCTGGTTCCATCAAAGCTAGACCAGGGGCCAATTCTACTCAAAACAAAGGACACGCTATGGCCATACAGAGATACGCTGAGAAATTCAGGTTATCTACTGGAATTGTCGCTCGACAGTTTGCCCTAAGAAATGGACATAAACTCATGGCCACTCCTTGCAGGGCTCCTGGAACCAGTGCAGACTTGGTGACTCTAAATAATCACTAAATTATAACAACCTACACACTCTTCTGGACAAGGTCGTGGCTAGGAGAACCACCTTCTCAGGTGGGTCCCTTAGGGGAGAGAGGAAGCTGATAAGTCAGAAACCTGACGTGAGCTCTGCACTGATTCTCCTTCTCAGTAGCCACCTAACTCTGCTCACGTTACTCTACGTCTCTAGGGCTTCTTCGTCCATCTGCAAGATGTAGGTCATGACCCTCATCTGCACAGGGTTGTGGGAGAATTCACAGAAATAACGTATGGACAGTCCATGGCAGACGCTGGGCTAGTAAGTGGATGATGAGCCTGAGCTCTTTTAAGAAGGGAGCGTGGCAGGTGGGGGACCCCTTCCTGCAATGCCGACTCATGGCAGATGCTCACCTCAAGGACACCACCCCTCAGACACCATCTCCCAATTTCTCTTCAAATCTAATCTTCTCAAATCCCATCTTCTGTTCTTTGACAAGAAGCAAACTGAGAAGATCTTACAAGGGCCCGGAGCTCTTCCTTAAATGAAGACATGTCCACCACTTAAATCATGTCCTGTGTTGAGTCTGAGAAGGAATGTTCCTCCTCCTTTTGGGGGAATAAACGTTCCTCCTTAAGAAACATTAACAAACATTAGCCCCACAATGCCCTGTCTCCTCCATGATCTTCCATCAAATCTAGTGACTCTTTGGAATCTTTTTTCCACCCCTTTCCTGCCAGATTACAAGTATGCCCAAATCCCCCCCCAAAAAAATAACCACCAACAGAAATCAGAACTTAACCACAACCTCCCCAGTAAGCAGCCCTGCACTCACTCTCCCTCGATTCCCTGCCAACCCTCGGGGAAAAAGCGCACCTGCCGCTACTTCTCCCCTACGCCCGGCCCACCACACACCCTGGACTCCTACACGAGGGCTCCCTCTTCCCTAGCCTGTCCTTGGATCACACTCATCTCACATAACAGCACCGCCACCTTCACAGGCGGCTCAGGTGGAAAGGGGTTTTCCTTTTCCTTCTCCTTCATTTCCCAACTGATGAACTGAATGATGAACGAATGGATGAAAATGCTTATCGGTTCATCTGTCCTCCACCGCACCCGGAATCCTGCAGACCTCTCACTGTTCTGTCTGGTGATCACGTGGTCTGTTGCCCATCTCCCCTCGGGAGTCAGGCAGGGACCCCGTTTGTCTTGTCTTCTCAGCACTCTCTGCGGGGCTTCGACGAGATACCCAAGAACAGAGTTTAATGTATGAGAAGCCAAAACGCTGACCCATCTTCACTCCCACAGCTGCCGTGTTAGGGCCTCTTCTTCTCTCCCCTGTGGTGCTGGAAGATCCTCATATTTATTCATCATGATCTAGATGATTCACTCATTCGAAAGGTATCTCTGGAGAACCTTTCTGTGCTGGGCCCTGATCTGGGTGCTGGGAAGAAACAAAGAGAGGCTTTCTGCTCCCATGTAGCTTATATTCCAGGTGAGGGAAGCAACAACCAGGTAAGACACAAGTGCATGTGAGCTGGTGACCAGGGCTCTTGAGGGGCCACGCTCTTCAGACAGGGGGTCGGGAAAGGTTTTTGTGCTTCACTGACCTCTGAGCAGAGACCTGGGTGGAAGGAAGAGAGTGCCATCCAGAAGCCTGATAGGAAATCAGCCCACATGGAGGGAACGGTGGGGCAAAGGCCCCAGTGCTTGACGGGCTCCTGAACAACATGGAGACCAGTGCTGGGGGGACCAGGGAGACAGGATGGGGGGTGGTGTGAGGAGTGGACTGGTGGGCCACAGCAAGAACAGTGGGGTTTATTCTGAATTGTAGGAGAAGCACCAGAGGAATTGGAAAAGGGACCTTGGTTTACTAAGGTCTGATCACATTTCTCCTGTATTAAAATTTTTATTTACTTGCTCTTTCCTCTAAGGTAAATAAGTAACTTCCAAATGCCTTTGCTTGACATTTAAATTCCTCTGTGATCCACACTTTCACACCCCCCCCCACCATCTCCTCACTTCCTTCTCAAGCCAAGCTCGGCGCCTGTGCCTGTGGACTCATGCCTGATCCTTCTGCCGTCGGGAAAGGCTTCCGTCCTCTTTCATAACTGTTCCCATCCATTAGGGCGCCACACGATGAGAACATCTTCTTGGAAGTCACATCCCCCCGACACAGTACTGATGACTGTATCTGGGACGTCAGCATATCAGCAACTGTTTATTTAGCATCTGCTATGGGTCAGGCTCTCTGCTGGGCACGTCTCACTTAATTCTTGCAAAGATCGCATGAAGTAGAGTAATTAACGTCCCACGTCCATCTTGCAGAGGCGAATACAAAGGCTCACGTATGTTAAGTAAGTTCCCAAGACTGCATCCCAAGCATCTCAAGCAGCCAGGGTCAGGCCCAGGTGGCTCAGGTGCTCGAGCCCATTCGTGCATTTGCACCATCGATGGTGGCTCCTGAGTAACGTCTCCTCCACTGTAGCCCCTTCATTGCACGGACTGTATTTCACTCATCTTTTTATCCTCAGTCTTTGAGTAGTTGCTTAATAATTACCTGCCAATAAATGAAACTTTGAAAATGATAACCAGGGGGATATCTCAGAGGCTTCTTCCTTGAAAAATCTTTCATTTGCTCACTTTTTATTTATTTTCTCATTTCTGTATCTATTTGGCCCACAACTCTATGTGACCCCGACATGTAAAATTGTGTGCTTGAACTATAAGCAATGAACCCAAGGAGCTTAGAATCCAATTACAGTAAATGAAAGATGGGAATTAACATTTATTCACACCCATAATGTACCAGGGACTCTGCCAGAAACTTAACATCTATTTTCTTATTTAATTACGCATCACGATGGATTATAAATACCAGGAAACTGAATCTCAAAGAAGGTAAACAGAGTTCTTGAAAGCACATGGTAAGGAAGCAGCAGAGCTGAGATTTGAGTGTATGTCTGACCAACTCCGTAACCTCTTCTCTTTCCGTGACAGCAACCTGGGGCCAGATAGTATCATTCTACCCACACCATTATAGCATATGAGGAGGTGCTTGCACAACCAGACTTCACTGCAAGGCACAGAAGGCTTTCCAGAAGGCCCACAGAGCAAGGGCTCGGGAACGAGGATAAATGCAGAGAGAGGCCCAGGCAGCCTTGATGCTGTGAGCACAAGAAAAGGGCCTCGGCACCTGGGAGCACATGACTTTGACAGTCATTGTGGAAAGCACACAAACAGGAGGCTTTGAATACGTGTTGGTGGGGGGGGAGGGAGGGAGGGAGGGAGGGAGGAAGGAAGGAAGGAAGGAAGGAAGGAAGGAAGGAACGCAACCTGTGATGCTGAATTCTGATCAACAACGTCAGTCTAGCCAATGCCTTTTCATTCCTATTAGTTGTTATGTCTGTCCTACCCACATGCTGCACTAGGGGAATGTTTAGTGCCCTGAACACTACACTCAGGCTCTCCTGGGTTCAAGTATCAGCTACAGCTCTTATCTAGCTTGGCCAGAACTGAACACCTCTGCACTCCCATTCCTTCTCGGCAGAATGGGGGTCATAGCAGCCCTGCTCTAAGGGCTATTGTGCAGGTCCAGCGATTTGCTCCTGTGACACAGGAAGTGCTCAAACAACAGTGGCCTTAAAACCTTACACGTCCAGCTGCAGACTGCTACCCCCTCACTCTCCTTTTCTGCCCTGGTTGGTTGAGTTCCATTCACACTGCTGCCCGGGTCCCCGGCTTCGGAGGATGCTTCCGTGGCCTCCGCTTATCATAGGGGCTGGAGCCTGCAGCCCACAACCATTTGGGCCACCAGGCTGTCAGCACCCAGCATCTGCCCCAGACAGACAGCCTATGTCAGCCTGAAACGCTGGGAGTTTCCTGAGCCAGACAGGGCAGGATGCCTGGGTGATGGTGACTCAGAGGAACGGGCCTTCTGGGGTGACACCCACCGGCGGAGATGTCTGGCCCACCGGCAACAAGGATCACGTGTCCCAACTCCTGCACAGGCAGGCAGACAAGATCCCGGAGGGCACCGCGAGGCTGCGATCACCATGCTGGGCCCTCAGGCAGGACCCCTGCCAAATGAGGCGCCGATGACTTGGGGACAGGGTGGGGCGGGGGAAGGGGCCCAGAGCCAGTCCCCTGCCCCGGACTGGTTGTGACCAGAGAAGAGTGGACACACACTTCAGGAGTCAGTCTACATGTGAGTGTGATCTACAGAAAACCGCACACACGCTGTGCACGCGAGGGTGTCAGACTGGGATCCACCAGGCACCTGGTGCCCTGCACCCATGGATTGAAGTGCGCAGTCCACCCTGCGGGGGGACATCGCTCCCGGTCACCCAGCCAGACGCCTGGAGAGCCGTCCCCTCGTCCGCTCACCTTGCAGCCCGCACCTGGCGTGGGGCTCTGACGGCACCGCTGCTGGTAGAAGGCTGACAGGCACACTGTATTCCTCCTACAAACCTCTCACCGCTGCTGACAGGAATCCAACACAAGAACAGCGTGTTCAACACGGGAGATGGCAAAGCAGGAAGAGGCTGGGCCCTGGCTCTCGAGGGAAACACGTGGCTCCTACAATAACCCAAAGATGCTCTCAGGGCAGGGAAGCCCCTGGGGGGTGGGGCACTGTCTGCACAAGGCCCCTCTGGACAGGTCAACGGCGTGTTCACACGCATCCTAAACAGGCGGGGTCATGGGAGGGGCTCCAGGGAACGGAGCCTTGAACTTAGATCACCTACTCCCTCCCAAGTGCACCTTCCTCCCACTGTCCACAATTATCCCCCGTAGGGATAGAGCCCATCTAACAGGCTTTCTGGAAAAAGGCACAGTTAGTTACTTGGGATTCTGAAAACAGGCACTGACGGTAGTGAGAAAGGCCCTGTGGTGTGCGTGCTGGGCTCAGCGAGTGGAGCAGCTGCTTTGTGATGCGGCTGTGCTGCCCACAGCCGTGCCCCCACGGCTGGGAGAAACGGCCTGTCCCCCATTGGGAATGCTCGGTGCTCCCATCTCCCCGCGGAGCCTGCCTGCCATCAGATAGGACTGGAGCCTGCACTATCACGCCAAGGGAGGCTCACACTCTGGGGGTGCGAACCATTCCCTAGATGCCCCCCAGACAGGATTCTTCCCTCAGAAAAGCAGAAGCTTCTCTAGCGGCCACAGTCGCAGGGGAAGACCCCACCTCTCCCTGATGGGGACAAACGTAACAGCAGTCATGGGGTTGAAGAGCAGGTGCTGGCTGCAGGGACCGGGATTAGAGACGTCTTGGGCGGATATGAGATTAGCCGCATGTGTCAACCCTGCCTTAGGCGAGGAAGCCAGAGCTGAGAAGTAAAGCAGGCCAAGATGACAGGATTCCAAGAGCACGTTTCCAGACTCCCGCAGGGCCTGACAGCATGAAGACTGAGGACCTGAGGCTTCGTCCCCCCTCCCCAAGGCCTCCCCTTACTCCCCTCCCCAGCCCCCAAGCCAGGCTGCACACAACAAAGCCATTTCCTATCAGGGAGACGGTGACAGTGCCTGCGGTCCCAGCACAGCACCCGAGCTCTGAGGATGCTCAGGAGAGGATGGCAAGAAAGCAGCTTGCCCTCTGTCTTTACATGGCGCTGAGCTGTCACGTGGCAGCTTAATTCCTCAGGGAAGAGCCTGAGGACACCACACTAAGCCAGCTGGGCATCCCAAGAGCGGGCAAACTCTGCCCCGGTAAGGACCGCTCGGGGAGAGATGAGGCTGGTCAAGTGGCCCGTGGGGAAAGTGGCAAGTCATGCATCTCTCGTGGCTAAACGAGGACTGAAGGGGACCCGAGAGACACTGGGCTCCCTGCCGTGCCCGCGAGCAGGGCTCCACTCGGCTCCTACCAGACAGGGCGAGAGAGCTCTCCTCACACCTGTTTCAGGAGGCTTCCTGGGCTGAACAAAATAGGATCATGGAAAAGAGACACCCCAGACCAGCAGGAAGGGCTGAGGGTCGGGCGGGATTATGGCATTCTGGGGGGTCCTCTCAGTAAAGACGCCGATGTGCCCGGGCTCACCTGGTTTAGGGTAAATTCTCCTTCTAGGAGAAGGTTTGTTGTCCTCCCCACCTCCACACATGGATTTTTGGCTCATCTTCTCTCTGCTTGTCTAATACCTCTTGAAAGCAATGCCTTTGGCTACCACTGTAACAGAGGAGCCCATCAGAGCTATTTCCTCCCTAAAAGATGCCACTGTGACGGGGAGAAGCAGAGGCTCACGCTTGCTACCCAGGTGTGTTCTCACACTTGCTTAGAAAAGCTGCACCTCAAGCAGCTGAGCTACAGAGGGAGGTGTGGCAGGTGGCAGAGGAGGAGGGAACAGAATCGCCCTTGCCATGCGGACTCACAATGCTGTGGCTGCTGGCCGCCCCCCACCCCCACCCCCCAAGCCCACTGGCTCCTGGAAGCTGTGTTCTGGGGCAAACAGAAGGCTCTCCACTTCCCCTGAGGAAGAGCTGACAGCAGCCTCACTGACTCTGTTGCTTTAATACAAACCCAAGAACCTTCATAAGCCGACCCCAAGCACACTTTCCCATCTCACCACCCCCTCCACATTCCTCGGGCCATACCCAGGTCTCCTGGTGCCCGAGGCTCTAACACCTGTGCTGCATCCCATCTCCAGGTACACAAACGCCTGCCCAGAGGGTCTGCTGTCCTGCTTCTCTGGATTCTGACTAGTGAGGGCCGGTTGTCCCAGCTCACGTGGCCACTCTTCCATCATGTTATTGATTTCCCTCAGTTATTCAGTGCCCACTTCTATGTGTAAATAGCAGTGCTTTATAAATGCCAATAATATGGCTATCACATTTCATTTCAGTCATTTAAAGGTCTGTTTCACATGCACACACACACACCCTGTACCACCAGCTATCAGTGGAGCCTCTGCTAAATTCCAGCCAGTGAAGTAGATGTTTATATACCCGCTTCCCAGAAAAGCAGCGCAGGCCAAGCTGTGCTCATGCACACAGCCAACCAGTGGTGGAGCTGGGCATCCAGCCCTGGTCCCTGTGACTCCAAAGCCGTGCTCTTCTTGAATACGCTTCCTACCCCTCCCCCCACCCAGTAGACTGGGGACACCTAGAAAGCAGACATTAACAGCTCACTTAGCGGAAAGCAAGCAACTCCGGACTTAGATGTGGTTGCCAACACCAGCTCCAACAGTGATTAGTCGTGTGCTCTTAGGGAAGTTACTTAACCTCAAACTAAGCCTCAGTTTTTCCATCTGTAAACTGTTGTTTAAAGAACAACTTATTTCATAATATTATTTTAAGCATAAATGGAATATAGTCAACAATAGTTAAATACTGCAAAATACATGGGCACCCATACGATGTGAGCTGTCGTCCTCCTTTTTACCTCTGCTCCCCCAATCCTTAGAATAACACGGGGTGGTGAGTGATGGCTCTGAATTTTGTGGAATGAATACAATTTGTTAAAGTGGATGAGGCCTCCTGAAAGGAGAAAATGGCTGGTAGGGGAGCCTTGTGAGCCTTAAATGCAGCCAATAGAATTGAGACTAAGTTACTCTGACTCCTACTCTTAAGCTACATCTTTTCCAAATATGTGGCTTGGGTAGATATTCCCAGGATTCGAATCTTTCTTCTTCTTCATGGGCATGCTTCTTCCCCCACCCATCTGTTCCTCTCTCTCTCCTCCCCCACGCCTCTCTCACTCACGCGCATACACACGCATGCACACACAGACACACACAGGCACACAGGCACACTCAGCCCGTGGAAACCACTTCTGTGCATTGGCTGCATGTGTCTGGATGCAGAGCCTGCAGGACCCGCCTGGGCTGCACAGCCTCTCAGACTCGGTTGCACCCACGCTCCCAAGAGCGCATGTGACCAGAAGGAACACCCTCGGGTACAGTGGGTTGAACGAGCAGAGATTTCTTCTCACAGAGCGGGCCCCTGGAAGAGGAGGGGTCACCACTGTTGTGATGCTCACAGAGGGCCCCTGGGGTCTGAGCCCGGCTCCCTGCCCACAGCGTGTGTGTGCTCGGCACATGGCTGCTGACATTCAAGGCAAAAAGAAGGGAAAGGGTGATGCCAGAGATAACTGAGCGCTCATGGGGCTGGAAAAGCCTTCTTGGAAACCAACGTCCACTGACATCCCATCGCCCAGCACTGGGTCACGTGGCCAAGAACAGCTGCGGAGGCATGCTGGGCAATCAGGGAAGTGGCCAATCCCGGACGGGCCCCGGCCGCCCCAGACGAGGGGTTCTATTAGCAAGGCAGGGTGGCAAGCATCCCAGGCCGCCAGCAGTGCCCTGCACACACCATGGTTCCTCTTCATTTCAGCTCTAACGTGGAGTGGGCCGACCTCTGATGCGGGGTGCGTTACCTTACCCCTCCCCCTTCACTGTCAACACGTGCTTCACAAATTATTGGCAGGGAGAAAAATGTGTCCATCAGGCCACAAACACCAACCCTACCGGGAGAGTCTGGAGGGCAGGGAGGCCAGGCCGCCCTGTCCGCTGAGGACAAAGGGGGCTGACCAAGCGCCATCAGCAGCAGAGACTTGAGAAGGGCAGCGTGACCCGAGCCGAGGCTGAACCTTTCACCCCTTCCCTGTGGGGAAGGACAGAGCTTAGCGTGTCTGAAGAACAGGATAGAAAGTGTCAGGACCAAGGCCGAGGTCATCCTGAGCCCGGGGCTGGAGTCCAGGAGGCAAACATACATCTCCACAACCACACCTGCCTAATAGCGACGAGGATCCAGGGAACCCGCATTTCCAACGACGCAGAAACGTCTCTAGTGCAAGCGTCACTTGCCCCGGCTCATGTGGAACAAACCTACCGACCCCCGAGGAAGACCCGACCCGACTCCTTGGCATCGGCGACAACCAAGTCTGCTCTCCTGTTTGCAATGTTTAGTTTCTGGAGCAATTGGGCATCCACTGAGATGGCTTGGGCCTCCCACCACCCACACGTAGGAGCGGCCCACGCCAGAGATGAGCGTAACGCCACGACCCACTCAAAGGTCCACCCTCCACACCTCCCACCCCGCACACAGCGAGCAGTGCCAGACCTCCAGGGGGACACGCTGAGTCTGCATCACCCACCTCACCTGTCACAAAACGCACTTTCTGATTCAGGAGACATGTTCTCCAGGTATCCAAAGACATGGTGTGGGTGTTACTCTTTCCCGCAACTCCACTCCCCCTACACACACACACACACAAACACACACTCCACCATCAGCTCATCGGGGGAGGCTCAGGGTGGAGATGACTCTTCCAGGCCCAGAATCTCACGGACGCCACTCTGTAAACAGAAAGGAAAAACAACCTCCGCCATCCGCGTCTGCTGCTGCCTCTTTGAGAAGGTGGCTCCTCTTTCAGCAGCTGACATTAAAAGACAGTTAAAATCAGACATCTTGGCTCATTCAATTTACCTCTGCCAAAAGCCACAGAAACACAGTCAGGGCTTTTTGAGTAAAGTGCTGCTTTTGAGGGAAGGTAGCAGAGTTAACAGTGGTTCAAATTTAGCATCTAATAAGGGTTCAATTAAGGCATGGATCCCATCTGTTTCTGTGCAAAGAGCTTTGCAGAACCCGAAGACTAGTTATTTTCTGTTCCTTTAACTTGTGTGCAGGGCCCTTCCTCCACCACGTCACAAACACCCACAGAGAACTTGCCGGTCCCCTTCGGGGCTGACCTCTGCTTCCTGACTCAGCACCCATCAGCCACTTCTCCAGCAGAGAGCAGCCCAGCCTCTGAGCACGAGAGAGTGGGGATGTTTGGGTGTGAAAATGGGCCTGTTCCCTGACTCAGCGTGTGTCTTGGCAGCACCGCAGCCTGCCTCTCTGTCGAGCTACAAAGAGGGGAAGATGCAGTCTCTGCAGCCCCCGCCCTTCCCAGTCCAGGCGAGAATTAGTGCAAAGCCCCTGGGCAGTCCTGGCGGAAGGTATCGCTCCTCAGGACTCTCCTCACTGATTTCTGTGATGCTACTGTAAGTGGGGAATTGACGTTCAACATCCTCACACTACAGTCACTTGGTTCTTACTAGTCCACTTATTAGTGAGAGCAGGGGAGGGGCTGGGGGAGGGGGGAAAATGAATTTGGGTATTTGGGGGATGGCAGCAAGGGGATGGGATCAACCATTAAGGTCGCAGGGAACCTGGCGCCACGGTGTAGAAGGACCTGCAGCCCAGCCACTTTGGTCTCCCCAAGCCAGTGACAGAAGAGAACTGAAAAGGCCCCTGGACCTTCCTGACCAGCTCTAACACTCTGAAGCAGGCCATGAAGGGCAAGACATGCAGTCTCCGTAGGACAGCGCCACCCAGCTCCTTGCTGGACTTTTTCTCTTCTTTACCCACTCGTTCCAATAACGATCCCATTTCTATCAAAACAAACGATCTTCCTGTGACCTTTCCTATGGCCCTGCATCCAGATGATAGGTCTGTGCCCTGGCAGTTGTGCCCGTGTGGAGCCCCGGGGTCCTGGGATCAGGAGAGGCTCTACAAACAGATTTTATCTTCTGGGCTCCAAGGTGTGACTCTCCGGCTCCAAAGGTGAAAAGTGAGTGGTTTCAGGGAATTGGGCCCATTCACTGTCTGTTACTCTACACCAACTGCTTCTGGTTATTTACTGCCATCTCTTTTTAGTGTTGGTTTTAAGGCCATATTCAGGCTGCTGACAACCTGTGATTTATAAAGAATGAGCACAAATAAAACTGGGCATTAATTTTAAAAAAAAAGCCAAGCAAAACAATGGGAAAACTGAGACCACCCAATCAACCACCAGTCCCCTGGTAATCTCCAAAGGGTCCTTACATAATCACAAGAAAGAAGACTCAGATATTGTCTATAATCTTCAGAAATCCAGAACTCGTGATATTCATTAGGAGAACTCAACATGCAGATACAGATACAGTAATGGGGTGCCCAGTTTGGATATGACACAAGGTTTTAGGATAATGCTGTAACCATCCAGCATGCTATCAGCTTGGCAGAGCAAAGAACCGAATTCAGAGACTCAAGACTTTGTCCTAGATATCTGATTCCTCACTTGACTTCTCTCCATCAGATAAACATAGCTATACAATTAAATGAATTTAGAACTTCTGGAAGAATCCCTTTTAGATTTTTGAAAGGAGGGTGATGCTAAAAATCAAAGGCATTCTTAATCATGGGCAGAAGGCCAGGAAATCCCATCTAGGAGCATTCAGTCCAATCAGATCTGGTGCAACCAAGTCTCAAGTGATTGAAAAGACAAAACCAACTCCAGGGGCACTCATCTGCCCTCTTGTTTACAAGAAAAGGGGAACATATGGGTCCTGGCTTAGCTTGTAACAAAAGTAATAGTTTGTTGTCCAATAATTTAAATGGATTATCACGTTAGCATAGAAATGTCTTATCCTTATAGAAAAAGAATACTTAGGAGTAAATGCAAATGAGAAATTTTTACTAAACACTTAATGTTAAGCCAGTAATTTTACTCTTAGCAGGTAATATGGCAATGAACATCGGGCTCAAACGTGTCAATGTGGAGAAGCTCCCCCAAAGGAGGAAGAGGCAAGTCGTTAGCATTATTGAGACATGCCATAGAAGAGGAAGATTTTCAGCAGGATAAGAGAGGTAGAAGTTAACAATTGAATCAAAGCACAGGGCCAGCTGGCATATCTACACTTTTCTAAACACACACACCATATTTCATCATGACATAAGATAGTCACAAAGTATAGGGAGTCATGAGCTGTAATGGAGCAATACATCATCTCACAACCCCATGCCGTGCACTCCAAACTCCACGGGTTTGGAAAGAATCCCCAGTTCTACACCATTCAAAACACACACACACACACACACACACCTATCGACTTCTTCAACTTTCTGCCACAGTAAATAGAATAAAGATAAGTAAGGAAGACACGCACTAACAGTCACCTGACCATGTGGTGTTGGGTAAGGAGCACTCAATTTAGTCAGAAGTTAAGCACTGGCTCCTTGTTCACTAGCATGTGATTTTACACAGCTCAAGGTTGCAGAGTAAACTAAAGAATGGTGGCTGTAGGACTTAAGTCTAGAGTTTAAATCTGCTATCAACCTGTTCCCCATCTGTGTCTTTGTTCACGTGATTCTGTCTAATATAGCTCAATTTCTCCATCTGGAAAATGGGTGAGGAGGAGGAAAACTGTCCCTTGACCTCTTTCCTCCTGAGACTGTTTTGAGGATTAAATGAGCAGATGCACATGCAAGCTCTAGAAGCATCTTTAAGGAGCAATCCTAGTATTTATTGTTAATTTATTTGACTTCTATGGACCTGACCCTCCTCCTTTATGAAATAGGGATTAAATTAAAATTCCTCTCCGGCCTGCTGACAGGGCTTCACAGGACTAACTAAGCAAGAGGACGTACATCATGTGTTTGGGAAACAACGAAGCACCTCATGAATGTCTCTCACACTATGTTTGGTTAACCTGGAAATCCCCAGGATCACCTACCACAATGAGCTGGGTCTTCTCAAAGTGAAATGCCCTTCATCCCTCATTTCGGTGGCCTTGTACCAAGGAGCCTGCCTGACACATCAGCAATCCCGCAAACATCGCCATTATCAGTATACCATCCTTCCTCTTCCAATTTAAATAATTGTTTGCATAGATCTGCATAAGTTATACATCAATTGTTGCTTTACTTAGGCATTTGGGTTGAAAATAATCAAGCTATTATTAACACCCATTCCTTTTTTTTCTTCTTCTATACCAAAAAATAAAATGTTCTTCTCTTTCAGGGAAAAGTACATAGTTCACAAGAAAAAGTAAAAACAAAAACAATATAATGTGGTTATGGTTCATTTTCCATTCCACAAACTCCCACACTCCAAAAACTGTCTCTACTTCCTATGACAATTTGATTGCTTGAACCAGTGTAACTTTCCTTTCCAATTTCCAATATTAGAAGAGCCTTATTAGTTTGGGGGGAAGGTTGTAAAAATGTTTTTGCTTAAAATGAAAACAAATTAAATAGTATCTGACACTACCAAATGTAAAATGGCCAGCTAGTGGGAAGCAGCCGCATAGCACAGGGAGATCAGCTCCGTGCTTTGTGACCACCTAGAGGGGTGGGATAGGGAGGGTGGGAGGGAGACGCAAGAGGGAGGAGATATGGGGATATATGTATATGTATAGTTGATTCACTTTGTTATAAAGCAGAAGCTAATACACCATTGTATAGCAATTATACTCCAATAAAGATGTTTAAAAAAGGGAGGGATATGGGGATATATGTATACGTATAGCTGATTCACTTTGTTATACAGCAGCAACTAACACAACAATGTAAAGCAATTATACTCCAATAAAGATGTTAAATAAATAAATAGTATCTGAAAGTACACACAAACATCTTATCAAAATTAAGTAAAATAAAACAAATGCTATTGATATTTTGGTAAATATGTATATGAAAGTCGATAGCCTGTCTTTTTTATGCTGTGGTCATATTTTTGTTAAATACAAATCCATAATCATTTTTAAAAGTGTTCTATCAAATGCATGTATCAGAATACATTTAACCATTTAATGTAAATTACTTCTGATTTTTCAGAAGTAATTTTTTTATTTTTTTCAATAAAAAATGTGCTGTGCAGGTTATTTAAAAATTTAAACATATGCCTACTATATGATGCAGCCGTTCTACTCCTAGGTGTTTATCCAAGAGAAATAAAAGCATATTCTATAAAAAGACTTGTACACAGATGTTCACAGCATCTTTAGTTGTAAAATCCAAAACTGTAAGCAACCCAAAGTCCATCAATAGGTGGATGGATAGATGAACAGTGGTACATCCATACAATGGAATTCAAAGGAATGGAGACAATAACATGAATGAATCTCAGAATAATTATTATCAATAACAACAAAAAAGCTAAACAAAGAGGAGTACGTACTTCATGATTCCTTTTACACAAAACTAGAAAATGCAACCTAATCTAACAGAAAGTAGATGGAATGGTGGTTTCCTGAGGGGGGGAGGGGGAGTGGGGAGGGATCGCCAAGGGGCAGGAGGAAACATTTGTGGGGTGCAGTTATGTTCATACATTGATTGTGGTGATCTTGTACATACCTCAAAAGTTACCAATTTGTTCAGTTTGAATACGCATCGTTTACTGTGTGTCAACTGTATCTCAATAACACTGTTTAAAAATGGGGAAAAAATGCCGTGTGGAACATTCTGTTCATGCATCTCTGTAAAATGGTGGAATTCCCTCCTTAGAATCTTTTTGCCTTGGGCACTAACTGTTAAAGTAACTTCTTAACAGATCCCCCTGCTACCAGTCTGACCTTCCTACGGACTGTTGCTTTTGCTGGACTAGTCCTCCTAAAGCACAGTTCTGATCAAACTTTTCCTTTGGCCATCATTTCCTTATGCATTTTTATTTCATCAGCTCTCCACATAAACTTCTCATCTTGGCATCCAGGTGCCACCTCTCTGGCCCAACCCCCCTTTCTAAGCTCTTTATCTCCTGGAGCTCGTGTGTCACGTGCAAGCTGGGAATGGCCCTGAAGCACATCACTTCAAGTGCAAGACTCAATTTCCTCATCTGTAAAATGGGACAATAATTATAATCTACCTAGAAAGCTGTTACAAAAATCAAATGTTTCCAGAGAAGAATGTAAACTGTCAGTTCACACCGCATCACTCTCTCCAGGCACCAATGCTCTCTCATCCCTGACCTCCGTCCAGGCTGGTCCCTGCCCTTTCTTTATACCCCAACTTTGCCCACCCTTCATGACCAACTCCTGCACAGAGCCTGCCTCTGAATTCTTGCAGCCTCAGGTGAACAGACACTTAACCATTAGCTTGTCAGGTACCAAGCTGTCTGCTCACCCCATAAGCACGCACTTTGCTCTCCTTACACCAGTCAGTGAGCTGCACAACAGCAGGGCCGCGGTTCGTCCACACCTTCTCCATCCTGCCCTGCAGACAATGGGCCACAAGTTCTTGTTCAGGGTGGAGGGAAAAAGAACCCCGGAAGTCCTGCCCTTGGGCAGGAGTCATCATGACTTAGGCTTCATTTCTCAGCTTCCAAGGAGAAAATAACTCAGGAGCCATTTTTAGGGATGACCTGAGAACTGAACTTGCAAACCTGACATGCACAGGGGGTGGCCTGCCGCTGGGACCATGCCCCCATGTGACCACCTGTGTGGCCTGGCTAACAGGACAGGACCCGGGGTCTCCCAAACGTCCCTGTAGGCGCCGCCTCATCCTCTGAGCTGCTGCTGCAGCTTGACCTCTATTACATTCGGGTCACGTCTTGAGAGTCTCCTGCCTGTTTTCTGCGTACGGAGCTGTCAGTTCTGAGGACAGACACCGCATCTCTCTCTCCCCTAGCTGGGGAAGGGCATGGCAGCGGGCCCTAGACGAAGCCTCGGGAACCTTGAGACCAAAGTCTTGGCTTCTTGTTGCTCATTTCCAGGCCCTTCCACAATTTTAAAAAGGATATTTTGATTCAAGAGTTGGTGCTGGGGAGGGGAAACTATATTCCCAGGGACGTCTGCTAAGACTTTGCCAAGCAGAGAGAGTGTGTGAAGGAGGCAAGAAGGGACAAGGGAACAGGCTGGACTGACTTCCTATCCCTCAAGAGCAGAGGGCAGGCATTGGGTCGGGATGCGGGCAGAGGGTCAGATTCGGCAGAAGATCGGGTTTACATAAGAACTAAAAATCGCAAGAGTTGTCTGAGGGTTTCTTCTGCAATAAGCAGATACGTAAATATTTTTGGCAATTAAAAAGTTATAAATGAATTAACTAGAAAGAATTTATTCTATGATGATAATTGAAAATATGCACAAATACTTAAGATTGCAACCATCCTAAGCAACCCACGCCCGGTGATGGAGGATTGGTTAAATAAAATAGGATACAGCCACATGCTGCAGTCCTGGACAGACAGTAAAAATGGTACATGGATGATCTGTGGAAGGAAGGATGCCCAAATACATTAAAAACTGCCCCCAAATTACCAAGAAGATTATAAAACTATTTGTAGTTAACAATACAAATACCTCTATATATAATTGACGAGTATAGAAAAATGCCTAGAAGGATATTTACCAACATTTGATCAGTGACAACTGCTCGGAGTTATGAGCTTTGTAGTCTTTGTTTACCTGCACTTTCTAAATCTTCTCCAGTAGATATGAACTGAGATAAAGACAGTAATTGAGAAGAGATATACATGGAAATCAGTCCAGATATAAGGTATCCAGTGGCACAAAAGACATAATGCAACACAACTAACTAATGCAAAATAAAGCAATCTGCTTATATTTAACACTTTGAACATTTTGCCTTGAAGGAGCATGAAAAATAGTTTGGTCTAACCTCTCACCCACTACAGGAACCCCCCTACAACATCCATCTGGGTATTTTGCAGGGAAATAGGAGAAAGGAGGGAGAAAAAGATAAGAAAAATGGTGTCAGGGTTCAGGGGGAGCTGCCACAGTGTTTCCACGTCCACTAGTTCACGTCAGTGAGAAACTGAAGCACCGGCCAAAGCAGGACACACCGTTGAGGAGTGAAGATGTGAGTCATCCCAGCAGGTAGGAAACTGACCAGGCCCAGGTGCTGTCTGAGGGCAAAGGGTGTGTGATGTGGGCAGTGAATGCAGGAGTGGAGGCTGGGGTGAAGCAGGGGTCTGTCCTTGCTTCTGGGGTCCCCATGCAGGCAGAAGGGTGTGTGCAGGTTCCCGGGAGCCAGAGAGTTCGGCTGTGGTGGACTCCAAGTTCATCGACCACATGCTGCCCTGCAGCTCTGAGGCCGCGATGCTGAGAACCCCGTTTCCAGATGTCCTGTCACTCAAAGAGCCCAGAGTAAAAGTGAAGGTGGTGTGGGGAGGACACACCCCTCTGTTCTCCCGCTTCTGCCTGGGGAACCCAGAGGTGGCTCCCACCTCTACCTTCTGTCTGGAAATCCCAGAGCTGGTCCTGCCAGGCTCTCAGAGGTGTCCCCTTTTCAGAAATCTGAGCACTGACTCCCCAGATCTCTGCCCAAGCTCCTCCGCCCTGAGGGTCTCCTGGTCCCCTTTCATCCCCCATCTCCACGGGTGGTGGCACCCTGGACAGTTACCTCTGGGCACTCAGTGATTCTCCCAGTTCATTTAGTCCCCAGACACTATTCCCTGTTTGAAACACCTAGTATGGTTCCTGTTTCCCGAGTGGACCCGGATTAGTGGGGAGGGAGAGAGAGAAGTGATGGGAACCTTGCTGCCCTGGGTCTTTGCTGAGAGCCAAGAGCACATCACTTCACTGAGAGAACAGGCCACTCAGCCAGGCCTTCAGGGTGAACCAGCTCCCTGCTGAGCAGCACTGGTTGTTAAAAAGTTTAACGTACCACGTGGAGCTGAAATCTGCCTCCCTGCAATCCTAGACATTACTCTCCACTCTGACACCAGAAGCCATCCAGTTTACCCAATTTTTCTTATGTTTCAGATGTTTGGAAGAAGCTATGTCTCCCCAAAGTCTTTTCTTTTCCAAATTAAATATTGCCAGTACTCCCAACCATTTTTCTTCAGATGAGATTTTTATCTTTCCCTTCACTTTCCTAAGCCACCTCCTTTGAATCAAAGTCTTGTGTCTCCAATCATGCCCAAAACAGAACAAAATACTCCATAATTTGTATGGCCTTTAAGGAGGACAGTTAAATAACAACCTCCTTTACCCGAATATTACACTGGTATTAAATTTAATATTTTTACTTATATATTGGCAGTAGGCAGGGCAATTTCTACTTTTTTGGCATACTGTGCTGCCAATACGCTTGTAATTTTCTCCTCTCCAAAGGCAATGAAATCAGACCCCACAACCCTGCAAATTTTAGATTAATTTTAAATATCCAATTTTAAATTGGATGAAGGTAGTCAAAAGTACAAACTTCCAGGAAGATGAAGTAATTTTAACTATTCCTCTTTACTTCCACTTACTTTCATTTTGCAATTGTTTTGATCAGTGATTCTCAGCAGTTGCCATCTTTCTAATCCTGACTTCCTTGTCTCATGTGTTGACTATCCAGATTTTTGCTTTATGAAAAATGCAAATTTGATAATCATGGCTTTTAGCCATTTAAGTCTTTGAAAAAGGCAGAACCAAAAACAGAGGCTATATTCCAACTCTGGATGATGCATTTCCACACCAGTCATCCAAAACAGGTTGTTCATGGGCTCATAAGGGTCCCCTGTGCCTTCTAATTAGTTCGCACACTAATGATTTGTTCCAACCACCCCCCTTCACCCCCGGCTATCACTGCCTTGCGTGCCAAGGTGCTACCCTCTGACATTCCTCTATCACCCAACAGATTTCCATCTCTATTTCATCCTCTGAGCCAAGCTCCTCAGAGAGCTCCCTCTGTGGTCAGAAGAAACTGTGGTTTCTTCAGCAGCTTCACTTACTTTTCTCCTTCTCAGGAAATTTTGTGATCTATACTGTGTCCCAGTGTTTTCTAGCTATCATCATGGCGAACTTTCCTCTCAACTTTTCGATATATATTTTCTTCAAGTCTAGAGCATGTGTCTGTCTAGCATCTCCTTCTTTTGCCTTATAAGGTGTTTCCGGTTCTTACACTTTTACTTTAATTTCTGGCACTTCTTGGACAGGTTATGTGCCATTTCTCTAAAAAAAAGACTTAGCATTTCTCAAATTATGCTCCATGAAACATTAAATGATGATGCATAAAAGCTGTGTTCTATAGTCAGATGATTTTGGTATATCTTATACATAACAGCCAACTTTTGGTGATTCACAGGGTACATAATGTATCAAAGGTTCCAAAATGTCCTATAGCAAAGAAGCCAGCTCCACTGTATTGAACCCCAAATCTCCCCAACTTAATTAGCCATAGAACTCTTCCTGGAATATGTATTAATAGTTTTGAAACCAGGCTTCTCTGAGAACTTTCAGAAACAGCTAGAACACAGCTCACAGCTTGAGTAATCCTGGTTTAAAGGACAGTTTTGTCTCTGTATCTGAATTTGTTCAACATTTACTGATTCTGTGCTAATGTCTGAAATACAAAGATGAGTACAACAGAGTCCTTGCCCTGATGTTGCTTAAAATCTGGTGGCAAAAGACAGAAATGTAAACAACTGGCCAGAATGTAAGTAGAAAATCAAGTGAAATTCAATGGGATAATCCAAGAGGATACAGTGAATTCACATGACATGCATTAGGAAGGGTTTAAAGAGGTGACATTTCATTTAGATCAAAAATAAATAAATAAATAAATAAAACTTCAAAGGGCCTCAGTGTGGGGTTAGAAAGGTCATTTACACAACTTCAGTCTTGGAAGAGATACTGAGACAAATAATTCACATATATTATGGGTTTAAACTTTTCCTAATTAACATTCATTAAGCATGCCTTTTGTCTAATTTCTTCATGAAGCATGTTATTCTGACTGCAATATCATATTCCAGTTGTAAAATGCCTAAAATTGAAAAATGAAGACTCTCACCATCCTTCTGGTAGATTATTTCACTATTGCCTGAGATTCTGTTATCTTTTTTTTTTTTTTTTTGCGGTACACGGGCCTCTCACTGTTGTGGCCTCTCCCATTGCGGAGCACAGGCTCTGGACGCGCAGGCTCAGTGGCCATGGCTCATGGGCCCAGCCGCTCTGTGGCATGTGGGATCTTCCAGGACCGGGGCATGAACCCATGTCGCCTGCATTGACAGGTGGACTCTCAACCACTGCGCCACCAGGGAAGCCCTCTGTTATCTTTTTTGATAACTATATTCTGTGTTGTCTTAAGTTATACTTACTACGAGTAGAATTTTTTTAGTTGGTACTTTAGCTAAACCATACCTTTCCTACTCAGTAGCTTTTAGATACTTTTCTTGAACCTCAAAATGTGACTTGGCATGTATCCTTATTAAATTCAATATTGAGGCCTTCCTTTGTGATTCTGGTTTTGACATCCAACACACTCGTCTCCCTGCAGATTCCTGCCCTTCCTGATCTTGTAGGCTTACTTTCTCTGTCACTACGTACATCCTCACATGAGTCAGCCATGAAATCAGTTTCCAGGATGAGGCTGAGGATGGAAACCTGAGCCCTGCAGACTCACAGCAAGACCACGGCATGACCAGGACATGAAGGAGGATGGGAGTGGCCTGTCAGCCAGTGCAGGGCGGGAGGAGGAAAGGGGGGCGGGGCAGAGCAGGACATGGGGTGAAATATCAGCAAACCCCATCTGGGGAGTCGTGGGTGCCGTCTGGGAGCCTACGGTGGGGCGTACGCCGGAAGCTCGAAGGGAGAGCAGTCGGGGCTGGGTCGGGGAGGCTCCTCGGGGAAGGAGGGGTGCTGGAGGAAAGACTGCGCAACAGCCTGGAGGGGAGGGTGGGAGCGGCAGAGACGCGGAGAAACACGCGGCGGGAGAAGCTAAGGGCAAACTCAAAAAGAAGCCTGTGTCTCTGCATCATCGGGGAGCAGCTGAGCGTGTGCTGTGACCCACACAAAACAGGGGACAGGGAGGAACATTCCGCTTGGCATGGGGAAGGAGGGACGCTCTGGAATCTACAGGAGGAGGTGCTGCTGGGCGGCACGCCCCGGGGCAGGTGGGAGCTCAGGGGACAACAGTACCTGGACACATACCTCGGGAAGGTGGCTCTGGTAGCTGACGCCATGCAGAGGGACCTTGCACCTGGAGAAGGCGCCGCGCGGAAGGCGGAACGCAGGGAATTTCTGAATCTAAGGGGGGAAGACGGAGGAGGGACCAGCGGAGGAGAGGCCACAGGAGATGTGGGCAAGCCCGGGGCAGGGCGAGCGGTAACCCACCTGCTGAATGAGCTGAGCTTCCCAAGGAGGGGCTGATTCTGGATCTGTGTGTCCAAGCTCCTTTCGGCGTTTGGACACAAGGCTTTATGTGGACGTGCTCACCGTGAGTCTGAGCACACCCCAGAGTGGCCCGCCCGCCCGAAGCAAGCTTGGGCCCGGAGCCCCTCGGACAGTCCCCGTGGACGCCATGAGCTGGGGTGAGCGCCAAGCTGATGCGCCACCACACGGAGATGCCTTTCCTCAGGTGCCTGCAGCCGCCAGCTGCTTCTGGGAGGCCGGGGAGGCAGGGAGGTGGTATTATTGCTTTTGACTCAGCTCACTGTTTTGACCCTTTACACAGAGCTGCCACCCCCCAGCCCCGACCCGACATTAGCACAGGGCTCATTCATCAAGCGCTGGCTGCCAATTAACGGCCAGCTGTGTGGCTGCCACTCGTTGAACAGCTTCTGCATCATTTGGGCAAAAGTTTGGGCAAATGAACTTGGCAGGAGGGGCGGAGAGCATCCTAGTCCTGAGAGCGCCTGGGAGCGGCCACCCCTGCAGTGAGCATGTGTCATCTCACCTGTGAGTGATGGAGGAGGGGAAGCAGGCCTGAGTGGCCCCAGCGACGCCCTCCCGGCGCACCCCGCCTCCACCCCAGAGGGACTGCAGCCAAGGTTCTCTTCCATCCTTCTGTCCTGGGGCTGGGCACCCCTACATCACTGCCCAGGCAGCCGGCCAAGGAAGAAAGCCCTGATTCATTGCTCCTGGCCGTGTCTAGGCTGGGCATTTCTATCAACCCAGGACCGTGGCTCACTAATAAAACACACACTCAGATTCACCCTCAATAAATGTCTTTCAACCATTAATCCCATTTGTTGCAGTCTTTAAGGGAACATTGATTCAGTGGGGGCTTCACCTCCCATCTATCTCGACCCGATCAATGTCCTGTCCCCCCTCTCCATCCAGCCCGGCACAGGAGGGGCCCCTGAGGGGACAGGACAGCATCTCTCCACGTTTATTTCACTGCACCTGAAAGGAGTTTTTAAAACCACCATGGGACACCCGCTCCTAGGCAGTTTATCTATCTGATCCTCAGCTGCTCAGGTGACCTTGAACTTGGGGCAAGGAAGCCAGGTCACAGAGCAAAACCACAGACACTTGGGAGCCCTGAGCACAACGCAGCCAGAATGCGAGTTCTAAATCTCTTCTCTTTGCCGTCTTGCGCTCTTTCTCCCACCTTCTCCCCAATAGTTAGTAAGGCCAGCGTCCAGTCGCCCAAGAGCTGGCCCTGAGCTACCTCCCTCCCGCCCCTTCCCCCCCCCCAAACCTTCTCTCACTGCCGCTCCGTGAATCCTGCCCCATCATCTCGGCCCAGACTCTGGACGCCTCCCATCCAGACCCGGGCAAGAGCTCAACCATGACCCCGCCACTCGAGTTCCCCCTCAACAGCCGCCTGAATCCCTAAGATGACGCACCTGCTAAACCACGAATCCCATCTAAACGCTATTCCCTGACCCTCCAGGGGGCGTGACGTGCTGCAAGTCACACAGCTGGCAGGTGTCTGAGGGGGGATGTGAGTGCAGCCCAGCCACCTGTAACCAGCTGCCCACCCACCTGAGACACCGCACCCCGTCCCACCCCCCAGCATGGATGGACTGAAGGCAGCGACCCAGTCTTGAGTTGTTATCACCACTGTCTCCAGAATAACCCAGAGGTGGGTGTGACAGCTGACGTCCAGTAAACGTTTGCTCACGGAAGGTACCACAAGCTCCCTCCTGAGAGCACGTCAGGTGTGAGCGAGTCCATCTTCACGGGTGCTTCTGGGGCATTTCTTTGGGATCCAGCATACAAGAAACTATAGTGACTGAGGCTCTTAGAGAGCGATCTGTAAACTTCAATGGGGTTGGAATCAGTTATTCATCCCTGAGCCATAAAAGCTCACGGGATCCATCTGTCACCTGAGACTCCACTGTGTCCTGACCTCTACACTGTGTGGGACCGTGGGCGAGCCAGGTCTGCACCCCATGAGCAGAGGGGGCACATGCGGGCCACGGACTAAGCCTGTGGGTGGCCAGTGTAAGAGCCCCTCTTCCCAGCCACGTGACAATTCACACCGCATCCAATTTCTGTGGAGACTTTGGATGGAATTTTTCCCACGGCCCCGAAGAGTAACGCACCTGCCAAAGGCAATTCTGCTGAGGAAGCGAAGGACCCAACTTGACCTCCCCGCTTCCCGCCCTCGGCTCCCCGGCCACCCTCTTCTTCCCCTCCCTCCCGAGCCTCAGGCCAGAGAGCAGGAATTGTCAAGAGTTAGCTGAGACTTCAGCCCTGTGTTTATAGTGTTAACCTCTCTGTCAACAGTTGGCAAGAAAGATGCCAGTAAAGGGAAGGGGCCACCCAGGCGGATGAGAAATGAAAGGCTATTCACTCCATGGTGCATGCGCTTTGCGTTGCCTTCCTGGCACTGAGAATCCAACAGGGATGCAAGTGCATTTGTTCTCATCCGCCCCTTTCTATCAATCCCAGCTCTGGAGGCTTAACCCCAAAGGAAGCCCTATGCTCCTGTGAACTGCCCAGGCCGCGAGTATCCTCAGAGCCTCGGCCTGGAGCAGACGGGGTCTTCAGGAGACGACGCCTCTCTCCACCCACTTTTGCCAGCCCTCTTCCAAGTCCTTCTGTCATGGAAACAGGTGGGGCCTCTCCCAGGACAGCGGGGTCCAAGCACATCCCCGGCAGCCCTGGCAGAACAGCAGGTCAAGGGCGGGACTGAAGGGCCTGAAGACCCAGGCTCTGAGGAGGGGAGGGTGAGACAGCCAAGCACTGTCAGACCGGGAAGTGAACCCAAAAGGCAGGCAGGCCTCCGAGAGGGTCCTGTGGTCGGCCTCCTCTGTTTCCCTCCCTGCTGTGTCACCCCCTCTTGTGCTGGCCAGAGGACTTGGGGCCTGGCAGTGGGTAGAGGAGGGGGACGAGGGTGTGGAGCGGAGACGGGGGTGAGAGGCAACGTGCTGCCCCCTCTTTGTTGGACCACTTGCTCGGGAAGCCAGTGCCTGTGCAGACACCCCGTGATGAGGAGCTAAGCTTCCCACCAGTAGCCCATGAGCGAGTGTGGTCCTGGGTCCTCACGCCTGATGTGGCTGCAGCCATGGCTGGCGTGTTAATGGTCAGGTCCCTCGAGGGCCTCTGAGCCAGAAACGCCCGGAGAAGCCTCTCAGACTCCTGACCCACAGAACCTGTGAGATCCTAAGTGTTTGCTGCTTTAATCTACTAAGTTTGGGGGTAACAAGTTAAGCAGCAATGAATAACCGACGCGTGCAGCTCCACGTGGTTTGCCTTAACGGGAGGCAGAAGCTAACTCTTCTCTCCTTTGATCACCCGGAAGCCTAGAGTCCAAGCTGAGAAGGAAACTCCAGGCCTATTTTCCAGTCGGGCTGCAGCCTCAGAATTAGGACACGGGGAGAAAGGGGCCACCTAGGCAGCCTGCTATGCTCCAGCCACACGCTGGGAGCTTTCATAAGCTTGAGTGCCTTTCATCTTCCCAACAACCTCCACGTGAATGACGAGGAGCCTGAGGTTTGGGAGGTGACTGGTTTAGCCCACGTCACGGAAGTGCACAGAGGTCCCCAGAGTCCCATCCCCGAGCTCAGACCAGAAGCATTAGGCACAAATGTGGCCAAGAAAAATCATCCTCTTTCTTGTAAAATATCATAATCTCTGTCTTCTATAAAATACCCAGGCTTCTGGAGAGGATGGAGAAAAAGCTGGAGTAGCAGCAACTGGGCTCCAGAAATTGGTTACGAAGCAGAAATCCAGATGTTTTCTTTTCTTTTTCTCTCTAAGCATCAAATCAAGCAGCAGCTTGCAGCACTCTGTGTGACCCAGCTGAAGAAACTCTAAACATTGCTTCAAGGACCTAACTCACAACTCATCTTAAACCATCACAAGAAAACTCCCATGGGGGAGAGGGGAGGTGTGGGTTAAGGAGCTGAAGTGTGAGGACGGCTATGAATAAGCAGAAGCATGAACGCAGCAAATGAAATAATTACCCAGCTTACCGTTATTACAATGCAATAAATTCCATGCGGCTCCTAAAAGGCCAACCCAGTTTTTTCTTCCTTTTTTTTCTAACCTCTTTTTACATTTTCAGAATTATACTTTAATTAGCACAACATTTAAATTAGCAAATGGAATCTTAATTAGAGGAAGAAATAGACTTTTGTTGCAGTGGTAACTAAAACAAATAAATCCACTTCCTCTTTCAAGAGCAGCCTGCTTATGGCACATTTAATAGCTTAGCGTACCATAAACAATTTGAGGGAAAGATAAGTAATTAAATTAGAAGACACACCGGCCAGCTTCCAGCTCCGAGGAAGTATTTTTCCTCTTTCTCTCTCAAAAAGGCCCCCTCCCCTGTCTCTCCCCTCACCCTGGTGGGTCTCCGCACTCCTGGAACAAACAGGAGTCTCTCCAGACTTCACTGGGTGTTTCCCACAATTACAATTTCCTGATAACCAGCAGGATAGAAACATTGCTTCCAGTCCCCCTGCTCCCTTTTCCCTCTGAGATGTCCCCTTTTAATTAACTGGAACAAGGAAGGAACCCAGAGACCAGACTGAAACAGTGGCTGGTAGACAGGCACCAACCCCTCCGCACCATGGCCAGGGCCCTTTGAAGAATGACTGGGCTCCACCCCACACTGGGCCAGCACCGGCCCACAGCATCAGCAGGACCAAGGGCAGAACCAGGTGGACACCCGAGGGTCCCTCAGAGCTGCCGGCATTCTTGCAGACCACAGACGTCCAGCCCTGCCTGCCCAGCACGTCTCAGCTGAGGAAGCTAAGGTCAGGAAGGTGAAGGACTTCTCGTAGTTTGGCCAGGGAGGCGGCTCCCCTCAGTTCAGACATTCTGGCCTCAGTCTGTGCTCTTGGCATGGCCTTCTATCAGATGCTGGTCAAGCACGTGGCGAGGATTTCTGGTCCCCCCCGAACCCTGCACTCACCCTCCATCCAGAACCAGCCCAGCCCCACAAAGAGGCAAGACACGCCCCCGAGCCTGTCTGCTGGCATCCGCATCCGGTCCCTTCATGAAAAGACCCGAAGGAAAGGGGAACCACCCCAGGCTGGGCGTCAGGACACCTGTACCCTCCACCTCTCCAAGAGGACCGGACGAAACAGCCTCTTGGTGCATCAGCTGGCTTCTCCCAGGAGAAGTTACCCAACCAACACCAGAAGTGTGAACTTAGGAAGTTAATCAATCCCTCTAAGCCATCCACTTAGTTGATTCATTCCTTCATTCAGGGTTTGTGTTTATTCAGTAAATATTTATCCAGTGCTTGCTCTATTGCAAGCATTTCCCTAGAGAGAAACGCAGGGTGAACAAGACACACAAAACCCCTGTCTGCATGAGCTTGCGATCCTAACAAAGAAGTTAGATTATGAGACAAACACATGAAAAAGTGAAAAGTGCTGTGAATAAGATGAAAGGGTTCATTCACAAAGTCTAGTCAGGGCAGACCTGCCCCAGGACCCAACTCTCAAAAGAAAGTAAGACATTTGATGGGCAGGGAGAACCCTTTCCAATGAGAGGGATTCCCATGGCAGAGCTCCTGAGGCTGGAACAGCTCTGTATGTTTGAGGAGGGCAAGAAGGTGGCAGTCAGAGCGGGTGCAGGAGGCCAGCAAGGGACGGATACACAGGGGCCGTGGCCTCTGTCCATGGTCCTGACTCTGAGTCTTGAGGAAACACTGCCACAGATGTCCTTGCCTCATAAGACGGTTGGGAAGCTTCCTACCCTGGATCAACCCACCGCACACTATGACTGGCACGTAGCAAATTCCAGTAAATTATTATAACTACAAGAATTACATTTATAATTAAGACCATTATGTTGTGACAACGGCTAGAAAGAGATGCGTTTGCTCAGCGCACGGAGGCACAACAGAGGTAAGTCCTACCTAGTTTGAATTCCCTCCACTTGTTTCATTTTGCCAGTTTAACCCTCGTCAATAAGCCTAGAAAGTATAGAAGTTTGAGAGCTATTAGGAAAGTGGGCCAACCTCTCCTGCTCTTGGCCTGTGGGAAGTGTGAGGGGAGAAGAGGAGGGGTACTCATGGCTCTGGGCCCACAGGTGTTCTGGATGGTTAGCCTTGTCCCAACAACTCTGGGGGTGATTAGGTGATGCAGGAAAGTGTCTCTGCCACAACACGACCAAACTCTGTGCTTCAACTTAGCTCCAAAATCAGAAGGGCTACTCAACCAGGGCTGGTGACCATCTGACATCTGTAGTAATAAGAAGATGGGTTTCTTCTAGAGAGATCTATATCGAGGAATTTGAACCTTCTGCTTTGCCTTGGGTTCCTTTCACTGAATTCCAGTACCTGTCATGTGTCTTTCTTACTAAGAGCACCTCCTTAATTGATTTTATAATGATAGCTTTTACCCTAGATTATGAGGCTAAATGGGACAATAAGTGTGAATGGCTTTAGATGCTTGAAAAGAGAGATATCAAAAATTAAAATTTATTGAGACTTTATTATGTGCCAGGCATCATCCTAAGTGCTTTAGACGTATTGGCTTTCATTCCGCCTCCTAGAAAGCATGTGTGGTAGCGTGTTTTTTTGTTGTTGTTGTTGTTTTCCATTCCTATGACACAGATGAGGAAGCTGAGGCCCACAGAAGGTGAAGATCACTTAGCACGTAACAAGATGCAGGGCAAGAAGGGAACCCTGAACTCTGACCCCAGCGCATGGCTCTCAACCACTTTGCTACATTGCTGACAACCCCCAGTAAAAGCGGAGGGTCCTTGGTGCCATAAGCATTGGGATGACACAGCTGGTAGAGCAGGCCTCTGAGGGGGTGACCTCGTACAAGGCACTCACATCAAAATTCCTACCCTTGAGGGTAAAGCCATCTAAAACGGTTATTCTTGAGATGCAGATACATAAGGAAGAGGGAAGAAGCTTGACATGAGTACAATGACTACGAACCCTTCCCAGAGCTGACGGGTGTGAGTGAGATGGGAGACAGAGTGCAGGGATGGTGCGGGTCCCCTGTCCGGCTGCCAGGCCCAGCTCTACCCACTGCGGGCTGTGCCACCTTGGGTCCATCAACGAACCCTGTTTCAATGCTGGTTTTCTTATAGAGAGCACACAACTGAAACCCATCTTGGAAGGGTTTTTATCAGAATCAAAATGAAATGATGCGTGTATTTAATGTAGTACCTGAATAAAACAGATGCTCAAAAATGGCCACTGTTGTCATCCTTCTATGTTGTATCGTACTACACTAAAGATCGATTTTGCTTGTGGCTTGGCCTCATGGCTCAATAAGTGACCACAAGACACAGGCCACCCTCTCATTTCCAGCTGCTGTTCAGGGGACAGTATTTAAGATGTCTTTGATGCATGGCCTGTGTGTCTGTTGTCCAGGACCTTCCAGGGTGCCTGGCACATGATAAACATGCAATATGTGTTACTGATGGACAGTGAATGAGGATGTCTCCCTCCTGTAGAAACCAAGCCATGTGTAAGCGTTTCATCCAATGGCCCAACGAGAGAGCGGAAGCCAGGTGAAGTCATCGCTGGAATACTTTTCCTTTTTTCAAACTTGCCCTAAGAAGATACCTCGCCAACACACTCTCTTGAGGACAGGCATAAAAAGACCTCAGTCACTGCGTGAACCTGAGTAACTTAATGTACGGCTTCAGGTGAACTGAAGAATTTCTAATACTTCTTCCAGATTTAGGATTCTACAACGTTAAGATTCATGAGCAGAGCACCTGTACATTGACCAATAATACGAGGCAGCCACAAGTCTGGAGGAAGATGGATCTCAACCTCTGGGACCAAGACCATGGCAATGAAAAAGAGACTGGGGTCCCGCCAAGAGAGAGGGCAGAGGAGCATCAGGGGAACTCTTGGCCTTCACTGGATCACTACAAGGCTTACTGGAAGAGGTGGGACCTTGGGCAGGTCGTGATCGAGGGGGAAGGCTTAGCATGCAGTGCAAATTATACGGGGAGTCATCCCGAAAGTTCAGTGCGGTTTGGAAAAGGATTGGGACCAAAATGAGGGTTCTGAACAAAATAAGCATTCCTTTTATTCCCTCCCCCGCCCCGATATTCCCTGTGAACAAGCCAACAGAAGAAAAAGCTTTTCCAACTGCAGGCCCCCTCAGTTCCACTCTGGCCAGGCAACTGCAGAGAGCAATAAAACTTTAATGGCTCCCAGTGGGTCGATTCGGCAAGAAGGAAAGTGCTATAAATCTCACCCGATGCTTATGTGCAGCTTAAAAACAAACGGCTCCGATCACACTTAGCAGAGCCAGCTGATTTCCCAAGCATGGGGATGTAACAAAGGCAGATTTACCCACCTACAGGACCCATGGAAGGAGAGGTTTGGGGAAGAGAGGTGGGGAAAGAAAGGTCAGCTGTGGAATGATGTCAATGACTGTGCAATGGACGGTTTAACGCAAAGACACGGCGTGAGCAAGGCTGTCCTGTCAAGCAGCCGTGGACGAGGCAGCCTGGTCGAAGCATCCCACAGTGGGGTGTACTCACAGAGACACAGGACGACGGGCCACAAAGAGACCTACTGACTCTCTCCAAGCCCACAGGAGACCCGCCTGCTTCCAGAGACTCCTGTGATCACGGCTGGCACCTTGCTACCCAGTGACAGACACGTGATGTAAAAACACGGCTCCTCCACAGTGGCTGTCCTCCTCCACAAGCCCCAGACACAGGAGAGTTGGAATTTTAAGGTGCAAAATGCCTTCTCCAAGCAGAACTCCTGCTGTCTCACCAGAACCCTCACTTGCAGCTGCAGCCATCCTCTACCCGTTGAACCCTCAGCCCTCGCCCATCCAGAGCCTCTGCAGGAGCACACAGCAACCCCCACATCAAACAGTAGGTGCGTTCCAGTGATGCACCTGGTTGGAAGAAAGTCTGTTAACAAAGATAAGAGATGAGCCCCAAATCTACAGAACGAATGTCAATGCACTCTCAGAAATGCAGTTACCATATTATTGTTAATAATCATAATCTCCACGACAGCAAGGATCTATCAAGGCTCACTGTGTGTCAGACCCAGAGCTAGAGTTCTCCTGAATACAGTGTATTATTTAACACTCTGAATAACCCGAGACTGAAACAGACTCCTAGACACAGAGAACAAATGGATGGTTGCCAGAGGGGAGCCAGGTGGGGTGGGGGGATGAGCGAAATAGGTAAAGGGGATTGAGAGGAAAGAACGCCCAGTTATGAAATGACTACGTCTTGGGGACGTCATGTACAGCATGGGGAACACAGCCAACAATAGAGTGATATCTTTGTATGGTGAGAGATGTACAGAAATAGCGAATCACCATTTGGTACACCTGAAATTAATATAATATTATAAGTCAATTATACTTTAATTAAAAAAAATCTGAGACCTAGACTTTTTCCCCTCTTTTACAAATTATGAAGCTGAGATGCAAAGAATCAGTAATTTGCCCCAAGTTATTCAGACAAAAGAAAGGAGAAGACAGGAGTAGAATTGAGGTAATCTTGACTCCAAAGCCCATCCTTCATCCTGAGATGGTATACAGAAAAATATCAGAGACTAATTTTTTTTAATTACATAAAAAAGTCTAAAAGCAAATGCTTACTGAGTATTTATCATACTGCAGACACCATGCTAAGCACTTTACATGAGTGAATGCATTTAATCTTCACAAAAAATCTAAGTAGATATAGTTATAGCCCTCATTTCACAGATGAAGAAACTGAAAGTTGAATAGACTAAGTTACATAAGATCACACGGTGAGTTAAGGACCAGAACCTGGAGAGAACTTCTCTCTCTGTGGATCTAGGAACTTGAACTTAAACCTGCCATGTTCTGCAAAAGACCAGGAGGCACGAGTAGCCACATGAACACAAATGTGAGCTGAGAATAGCTGTCCTGACTCGCACTACTGTCAAGCCCCAACAAGAGATCAGAACAGGTAAATAAGGGCCCAGAAACTGCAGGAGAGGGCCAGAGGCTGCTGGGTGCCCCCATCCTTCACACGGCTGGCTTCAGGAGGTCCTGGGTCCCAGCCTGACCCTCTGCCCAGGGCCACCCCCTCTCATTTAGGGCTGCCGACGTCCTCCAAGGAGGTGGCTCTTTGAACAGGGGTGGCAGGGAAACGCCGACCCCAAGCTTGAAGGAAAAAAACACAAGAGCAAGCGAGATGTATCCCAGTCCCTCCTCCCCAGATTCTCCCAGAAATGCATGAATTGTGAGAAACGTGCCTTTGGCCTGAGATACACGTGATCCTCGATATTCAGAGTCGACATCTACGCATTTGCCTACTCACCAAAACTCACTCGTGACCCCAACATCAATATGTGTGGTGCTCTCAGAACCAGCCGCAGACACGAGCAGAGCAGCAAACACTGAGTCACCCACACGTGGCCCCAGCTGAGGGGGACAAGGGGACCCTGAACAAGCGTCCCTCTCGAGGTCTACTCGGTGCCATGGATTTTGCATTTTTTGGTTTTTGTTGGTGGTTTCACTGCATAAAATGTCCCCCAAGAGCAGTGCTGAAGGGCCGTCTGGTGTCCTAAGTGCAGGACAGCTGTGACATGCCCTTATGGAGGAAGTGCGTGTGTTAGATGAACTTCTTTCAGGCGTGAGTTACAGGGCTGTCAGCCGTGAGTTCAGGGCTAATGAGTGCACAGTACAGATTAAATAAGATGTCTTTAAACAGAAATACATGGAAAACAAGGTTACATATTGATCAGTTGACAGAGACGGGACCAGGGGCTCCCAGGAACCTAACTCCTCATTTCCCTTAGGAGCGATGCTTGGGGATCCCACAACTCAGGCATCGAGATGCCTTTGCAGGCCAGAACTGCCACAAATAATGAGAATCAGCTGTAATTTGGCCTCCAACACAGAGAATGCCTGTCTACTGCTTCCTGGCTTTGGAAGCTACATGCCATTGAGAAATCCACTTAAGCCTCATTTTTGCTCTTTAGAGAATGAGGGTCACCACGGCCTCTGCCTCACGTGACAATCCGGTGAGGCCAAGTGTGTAGCACGACGCTTGGCACACAGTACGTAAGGTCAAGGGACGGTAGCTGCTGCCACTGTGCTCATCACCAGCACCAGCACCCCTCGCTGGGTGGGGGGCGTCTCACGAAGCCCGTCAGGACCCCCTCCACCCTCTCAGGCTAATTCCAGGAAACACCCAAGCTCTGGAGGACTGTGTCCTGTGGTTAACACAGGAGATGCTGTGGCTACAGCTCTGTCAGGCTCCCCCCAGCCCACATCAGGCTCGGGAGCCCCGAAGAGCCTGGAATCACCTCCAGGAGAAGGCCCTCTGCCTCCCCACTTCACCCTTGCTGGGGTGGCCCGTGCTGAGAACTACAAGGTCCCTGATCCGCCCTCCTGTCTCCCGCCCCTACCCACACAGCTCAGCTCACCTCCCCACGCTTCGGCCTTGCCACAACCCCGCCAGCCCCGCCCCTGCAGCCCGGGCAGTCCCCCCTCTCCAAGCCCCTCCATCCACTTCCGCCCAGCCCCTCACCCCTCCTGGATGGCATGACACCCAGCTCACACGGCGGGCATGTTCCTCCACACGTCACCCGTCGCCAAATTATGTTGTCGACACGCTCTTCTCCATCCACCTCCTTCATTCTTATCCCTTCTCATTGCCCTGAACAAACCCTGAGCAAGGGGTACAGTTTACGCTCTATGTCACTGGAATAAACTTTCACGCAGGCTCCCAATCGCTGGCATTTCTCTACCCCGAGGCTCAGTTCAATTCTTCCGAAGCACAAGCCTAGTGACACCACTCCTGCCCCAAACCCTCACTCGTTGCCCTTTGATCACAACATCAAGTACACCTGTGTCAGGGGATGCGGCCATATCCCCCTCGCCTTTCACGGCTCCTCCCTTGCTCCCTGCAGACAGTGACTAGACCAATGGCCTTGCCTCCGTCCCCGAGCACACTCAGCACCCGCCTGACATCTCTGCTGGCTCAACCTGTCACCTCCTTCTCTGAAGCCTTTCCTGACCCCCCAGTGACAACAACAGAAAAGGATGCCTTGCTCTCCTGGGTCACCACTGAACTCTGTTCCTACTTCTGCTGAGGAATCTACATTCTGCCCTAATGGAGAAATGTACGACATTGTTTTAACACCTATTTGGACCATCAGACCTTGAGGATGAGAACTGAGTGTGACTTGTCTTCACTCCTCGATAGTGAGCACGTAGTAGGGCCACATGTCCATGTGTTTAAAGAAGTGGTTCTGGAGGGTTTTTTGGTCACTGAAGAGTGACTGTAATGAATGCTTATTTTAAGGTCAGTGGTGAATGTTGGGAGGTCATTTCTAAGCGACTGTGAATGGAGAGGGGATGGAGTGTATGCGGTCCCCCACCCAGTCGGGGACCTTCCAAGCACAAGGTCCCCACCTCTTCCCTCCTCTAGGCTCCTCTTCAGTACCTGGACTGGAGATGCAGAGTCTCCAATATCCAAAAATATTTCATTTACTATAATTTTTATCGTCAAGGATCTGAAAGATATCACCCTATCGCCCAATCACTCAAGAAAGACTGATCTTCCTTTGTTATTTGCTGCCCTTCAGATAGGGAGATGAAGAGAAAAATAGGTCAAGTACCCAAAAATCATCACCACTGTTAGATCTGTGAGTGGACCTCAGGTGCCCAGCTGGGTAAAGCAAGGCTTTTGGGGCGGGAGGTCGAAGCAGAGGTCATCTGGAGGCAGGAGAAGGAAGGGCGCCCAAGTACCTGAGCCGAGCAGGTCACACTTGGGTAATGCACTTGGCTCCAAGCTGGGGCCAGCTGCGGTGAATGGAAAGGACACTGGCTCATGCCGTTTGCTCTCTAAAAACAGAAAGCATACAGATTCGTCCGTCAAGACAGCATTTTCCTTGGAACCAAACTTAAGCAGAAATTTACTGTGAGAGATAGTGTGGAGTTGCAATTTACAGGATTTACAAAAAGACTTTGAGTGGTACCACTGTTGAAGGAAAAATGCCTTCGACCCCATTTTTATAAGCGGTCGAAAAATGCTGTTCAATTGCCGGGTCTCGTATTGACCCTACATAAAGGCAGAGGACATCACATTCATTTCTGGTGAGCGGAAGGCATTTCTTCATGGAAGATGATGCCATTTACCTGTCATTAGTATGGCATGTGCTCTGAAATGTTTCTCCATTGGTCACGATGGATTTGAACCCAGCCAGCCCCATACTCTTAACTAATCCCCTTGTTGCCAAGGGCAAGCTTCTGCAGAAGCCTGTGTGTGACGAGAGACCCCACCTCCTGCCACTGAAACAAAGGGAGCCCGGCCTGCCGACCTGGGGGTCCCAGGCTGAGAAACACAGACCCCTAAAAAACTACATTGGTCAGCACAAAACTCAGACCTCCCTCATGACAGGCAGGATTTATTTGACCAAAATTTCCCAGTTTTGTGTCTGAACTTTACCTTTGAAGGAGTCTCCTGGATGTCCCAGTGCAGTTCAGTGTGGCCGTTTCTGAAAGGAGCTCCTTCGTCAGTTCCGTGTTAACCATTTCCTGCCTGGCTTAACACAGGACAAGCTCAAAGAATCGCTTAACTGCACACTCCTCACAGGCAGTGAGGATATCTGTCTTCCTGACACCCTAGCCCATAGGAAGGACGTACTTAATATTAGTTCAATTAATAAGATGCTTCTTCTCTCTTCCTCCAGGAAGAAATTTAAGAACAATTTACTAATGTGGGACCTCAAGACACATATTCCTTCTTTCTGTCTAACGGGAAGGACAAGACTATAAACATCTTCAAAATAAAACAATCTAAAGAGATGCAAACAGAAAAGATGCATGTTCAAAACTAAGTTTTAAACAACTACAACATCTCTGCCATCACGTCCTAAGACATACATACTGGCACCCTCAAGGGGACGACCCTTTCTTCAGACCCTCACCTGATTATTTCTCAATCCAGGTCCTCGCCACCCGCTTTCAACTACATGAAAAGCAAGCACTAACCAATTCCTTCTCAGCTCCCTCCTGTGACCCCACCCTCATCAAACACAAGTTGCTATTAGCCCTACTTTCCCCTGTGAGTTGGGAATCACTGTTCTGAAACTTCTCAAAGAATACAGAGCTTAAGTCCATCCTGCAAAGGACTTACTGCTTCTAAAGAACAGCCTCCTCAAGAGAAGAAATGCCACGTTCATCATGTGGGTCACGCTGGGGACAGGGTGCCGCTGGGAACTGCCACTGCGTTTGTATTCTCATTCCTAAACTGGGAATCTTGGTACCTACCATGTAATTCTTTGCTTCTTTTTGATATCTGAAATAATTTCAGATTCATTTTTTTTTTTTTTTTTTTTCGGTACGCGGGCCTCTCACCGCTATGGCCTCTCCTGCTGTGGAGCACAGGCTCCGGACGCGCAGGCTCAGCGGCCATGGCTCACGGGCCCAGCCGCTCCGCGGCATGTGGGATCTTCCTTGACCGGGGCACGAATCCACATCCCCTGCATCGGCAGGTGGACTCTCAACCACTGCACCACCAGGGAAGCCCAGATTCACTTTTTTATCCCTCTTCGTGGTAGGAAGAGGCTTAGGAAAGGGACTATAATATAAAGGAGAAAAGGACAGAAGGGCAGTTGCCCTATTCTTTAAACTTGTGGAATTTCTCAGTTGTCATCTCCAATGGTGGCACGTGGTGGCATTGGGTCTTAGGAGTAAGACGGGTCTGGGTTTGAGTCCCCTCTTTCCCTCATCAGTTCTGTGACCTTGGGCATTTTACTTAACTTGCTTAAGCTTCAGTTAACTCAATAATTAAGTGGTAAAACAGTTAACACGATTAGCAGAGTGGTGGGTACTACCAAGCTCTTAATAACCCCAGTTGTCATCTTCATAATCCTCATCACCAGCACCTCCTCTCGTTCCTCGCATCATGCATCTGCAAACCAGCACCACTGGTATTAACCCAACCATGCGGTGAACCCTCAGGACAACAGGAGTCCAGCGATCAACACAGATGCACCCAGCCACCCTCCACTCCCCTTGTGTGCATGAGTAAAGGACATGGCAGCTGGATGCAAACGGCCATGAGCCTTGTTCTCTCTACAAATTCAATTTCCACAAGAGAACAGCACTTCCCAAAATAACCCAAGCAGACAGAGACCCATGCCTCTGGATTTTGACTCCCTTAAGCGGCATGTAATTTCTAGATTTGTCTTCTCTTTAATCTAATTTCCTAAAGCTAAACAGATTAGGAAAGCATCTCTATTGTTGAATGAATAAATGCTTTTCTGCATCTATCTACTCATGAATGCACAGGTCTCCCCCCACACTACATTTGACAAGCTAGAAAAACCTTTCTGTGAATTTAGGGCAAAAGACCTGGTTTGGATAAAGTTAGAAGGCTGTCTACCATCTACAAGACCACAGAAACTCTGCACTTTATAGAGTTCTTCCCCCAAATATTTCTAGACCTATGCACTGGGCACCACGGGCCCCTTATCTGACCCACAAGGGGAAATGATTACATTTCATCTGGACTCGAGTGAAGAAGCGATTGCTGCGAACCTGTAGAAAGCCCAAGCTGGACATGAACTATGTGTACAGGTGGTCCCAGCTTCCCCTTAGCAGTAAACTGTGTCCACACGACCCTGACCACGGGGCATCTCCACTCACCTGAATCCTCCAGGGAGATGGGGGCACAGCCTCCTTGAACCAGTTATAAGTTAAGCAACCCTTTTAAGCTCACTTTGTCCCTCCTGCTAAACTACTGGGCAAAAGGAGTCATAACAGTTTTTTGCATTTCTATGGTGTGTTGTGCTCTAAGGGCTTTTACAGAAATGATTTTATTTTACTCTAAAAACAGCCCTTTGAAGTACTGGAGATGGCTGGTGGCAACGGCTGCACAATATGAATGTACTTAATGCCACCAAAATGTACTAAAAATGGCTAAAATGGTAAATTTTATGTTATGGATATTTTACCACAATAAAAAAATATTAATTAAAAATAAAACGGCCCTTTGAGGTAGCTGGAAAATATTGGAAAAGGAAGCGACATGCTAATGGCAGTGGGCCCACGGGGGCGGCCTCTGACCCTCAGTACAACACTCTTCCCTTGAGCATCGTGGCCTCAGACCCTGACATGGCCCCGCTGGTGAAGCCTGGTCTCACCAGAACTCAGGTTGGGCCCCAAAGGGAGTGAGTTCCTAACAAGGCTGCCTGATAAGTATGCTAGTCGGATGGCCTGGAAAAGCCACAAGTTCAGAGAAAAAAACAGCTGTGGCCACGTAGGACAATGTGGCACTTTTCTATCCAGCACCCACCTGCTTGCCTACTTACAAATATTCAGAATCTGGAGAAAAGGTTATTCCATAAGTCAATTCACTCTAATAAGCAACAATCCAACTATCCACCCTATAATTTTTCCCAAGTTCATATCAGAAAGTTAACTAAAAACTAAATACCAAGGGGCCTAGAAGTCAGAGCCCAGCTTATTTTAAATGTTAGACAACTCAATCACACTCTGCATTTTGTAGGGAAGAGAGACATAGTATGGGAGTGAAATGAAATAATTGATGTGAAAGTATATAGTTCCAAGGAAGTAAGATAAAAATCAAACACCCCACTGCTCAGACCACTAGAAAGAGACAGAAAATGAATAATCCAAAAGGGCAGAAAATCCATATGTATTTTCTGTAAAAAGAGCTGAGCTTTGTACAATATTTTACAATTTGCAAAACACTCTCACACACATTATCTCATTTGACTTTTCCAAACACCCTGTGAAATAAACTATTATTAATGTTATTATTCTCATTTTATAATGGGGGGAACAGAAGCGCAGAGAGTGTGCATTTTGGCCCCCGGTCACCGAATCCCTAAGTGGCAGAGCTGTGTCCTGCACCAGGCTTTCTGTTGTGAAAAGCTGGGTTGGTGCTGCTGTAAGCAACAATAACCCTCTTCATTCAAGTTGAGTTTTGATGGGATTGGTCTTAATGTGACTGAGGTTTGGAGGATTCACTCCAAACAACAGATTAACAACAACAAGAAGAAAAAGCTCAAGGGAAGATGCAAGTTTCTCTCAGGCTGACTCTCCCACTCAAGGAATCTCCTTACAAAAATAGCCCTTCTCTTGCAGATGGGTCCTCTTTCAAGCCTTCAATGAGTGGGAAACCGGTGAGCATGAGGTTTTCAAAGGCAACCTCTGGGAAGTGCACCGAGGCTGCACACAATCTCACGGCAGCGAGTTCTCTGTGCAGCGGCCAAGCAAATTTTGTGCTGGAGTCGGTGCTGAATCTCAGCCTCTAAGTCAGTAGGGCCACAGGAAAGCCAAAGGCACAGACTCCATGAAGGTGGGAAAAGATCCCAGAAACAGTGCATCACAAGGGTTTTTAGCATCCTGAGAGCTACAGCCAGAGCAGGCAGGCAGCTGCACCGGGTGGATGGTCGGTCTCTCCAATAGCACACACCGCATCTCATCTTGGATCCCCATCTCCTTGCGGAGACAAGAGATATTTTCCCATTTACCACTACTTGCCCAGAGTTATGTCAGCACCAGATCTCCTGGGTCTGACAAGGCAGCATGAGCCAGAGAGAGTAGCCAGACCTGGGATGCGCAGGGGAGGCCGACCCAGCAGCTCGGGCCCCTGCCCCACCATTGGCTCATAAATGGAAAACTGCTGAGATGCCCGGCCCCGTGGCTCCTGCCCAGCAGGCGTCCACAGAAACCCTGAACCACAGAGCCTCTCGCCGGCTGGACATCTGAGGCCAAAGCAGGGTGGCATCTGTAAGGATCAACCAGCCTCTCCCCTCTCTACCCAAGCTGGCGTGTGGCTCGACTCCGGGAAAATCCTGAGTTAGGGTCTCCACCCCAAGTGTTCTCATCCACGCTCTTTCCCACAACTCTGGCAATTCTTTGCTTGCTGTCTTTGCTGCTATACTCGAAGCTCTGTGGGGATGAAAGGTGCTTAATTTTGGTGTGGTGATTGGCGAGCTCAAGTGCCAGACCGCCAAGGCACAAAGCTGGGTCTCTACCATTTACTGTGACCTTGGGCCATGGTCTGAATCTCACTAAGCATTTTTTATCATCTGTGAAATGGACTTACCTAACTCAGTTATAAGAAGGATCAAACCAGATAGTGCCCTTAGTATGCTGCCTGGCCCAAAATAATGACTTCAAAAAATGTTCATCAGTGCTGCTCTCAGTCTGTCTCATTCTCCATTATATTGTTTCTAGCACAGGGCCAGACACAGAATTAGCCATCTGAAAAAAGCTTACGAGTGAAATTCTGTTCAAGACCAACAGAATCCTATACATACAAATTACCTTGATTGGTTTGTTTTAAATGTTTCTACTTGGAGTTGTCAGTTATCTTTTAAGGGGCCCATAAGATCACAGGAAGAAACCAGAATCTGCAGTAGGCAGAACTGGATGGAATAAACTAAGGACAGGTCCCCATAGGAGATCAACCTCTTATGGTAGCCCCCTTTCCTTTACTATATTTTTAAAGGTAATTTTATATGTAATATCATCACACCAATAACAAGTGGAATTGGACAAATATGCACCCTGTATTTAATTTCACATAGGTGATACTTAGAATGAGCTGGTAAACGTTACATCCACTAAAACTACTCTATAATTCTAGACTCACATTAACGATATCCCATGGCTGATTCTGTCCACTTCGACAAATATTTATTGGCCAAAATCTTCTGCTTTCCAAGCATTCTACTAGGTGCTGTGTTGGATGCATACACAGAAGATAAAGTGCAGCCATCCTGTAAATGACAGACTGGGTGTCTTACAGCAACAGACATTTCTTCTCTCCCCATTCTGAAGGCTCAACTCTGAATCTGGTTTCTGGCAGGGCTGGTTCCTGGTGGAGGCTCTGAGGGAGGGTCTGTTCCCTGCTCTCGAGCTGCCAAGGGTGGCTGGCAGTCCCTGGTGGTCCCTGGCTTATAGATACATCCCTCCAATCTCTGCCTCCGTCATCTTCGTTCTTCCTGGGTGTCTGTTTGCGTCTTTACATCTCCCCTCTCTGTGTGCCCCTGAGTCCAAATTTCCCTCTTCTTCTAAAGACACCAGTCACTGATCAGGGCCCATCGTAACCCAGCACGGCCCCATCGTAACCTGATTACTCCGCCAAGACCCTACTTCCACATAAGGTCACATTCTCGCATACTGTAAGTCAGGACAGGACATGGGCGCGTGTTTTCAGAGGACACAGTTCAACCCATGATAAAGACCCTTCAGGACTGTAATAAGAACAAGAAAAGCCAGGACTTATGTAACACTCTCCATGTTCCAGGCACTGCTCCAGCTCGTGGGTTACTCATGTCATCCTCGTTAGGATTCTGGGAAGTAAATATGACTGTCATCCTCCACACTTTACAGGCAGGAAAGACGAGAGAGGAAGTAACTCAGTCAAGGCCGTACAACCTAGTTTTGAAGTCTGGCCTCAGCCACTCCCTCCTCTGCCCCATCTCCCGCAGCGGGGAGCGGCGCAGGCCCGCAGGCCCGTACTGCTCTGGTCGGTGCACTGGGATTAGGCTTTTACTATATTCAATTCAAAGGTAAACAAATACTGTGAAATGCCAGAGGCAGTACTAATCTTTGGAGATATAAAATTAAAAACAAAACAAAACAAAGGCACAGGCCCTGCTCTGATAAAGCCTAGTCTAGAGCAGAATAATAAGATATAAACACACAGTAGCAATACAACGTGTTAAGATGAATTGTAAACATATGCAGAAATTATGGAAATCACCGTGGGAAAATGGAATCTGCCATTTTAGAGTTTCTTTATGCATGTGTATTTTCCACCCCCCAATCGGATTACAAACGCCTTGAGATGATCTTCCATTTCCTTGCATTCATCCTAAAAGGCTTTTACAGTGCTTGCTACACACAGGACACTCAGGAAAGGTGCTTATCAGGGCTGCCTGCTCAACCAAGGGTGTAAAAAAGATGACAGAGCCTCAACTGTGTTGTCCCCCAAAGACTCTGCTCCCCAAGCTGTAGACACCCCTGAGAGAGACGGGTGGTGCCTGTGGGTGTGAAGCACAGGGACACAGTTTGTCCTGGAGTCTCAGATACTCGGCAGAGCTCTCAGGCAAACCTGTCTGGTCTGAGGAGTGTGGGCTATGCTTCGGGGCCCGGGAGATGCCAGGCAGATGGTCCAGAAGCCTCAGCCTGGGGACGGCAGTGCCCCTGCTCCCTTCTCCTACTTTGCTTTTCCCTGGCTGACTGGGTAAGCAGATTGGGCAGTTTTTACGACCTGCATGTTTCCTTTCAGTTTCCACCATCAGCATTTGGAGCTTCCTATTCAGCAACATGGGGTATGAGACAAATCCAGTCAACATGACAAAAAAGACACCCCTAGCTACAAGGTCGGGGGATTCCTCGTGTCCAGGCAACTCCCCCCACCCCCCGCCCCGAACTCTGCGTCCAGTCTCTCTCCTCATCTGTGTCCACTCCACGTGGTCCGGCCCTCAGGCTGGTGGCGTCAGAAGAGCGAGGGTGCTGCTGGGAGCTGCCTTGGGCCACGGGCAGGGACCACAGCATCTGTTTTGTACCGACATCCCCCAAATTCCAGAGCCTTTCCTAGACCAGACTGTGTCCGTCCCCACAGAGGTGTGAAGATCCAGTTTCCTGCCTCTTCATCTAATGCTCTTCTTCTTATGAACCCTCTAACCCCAGGCCTAACCTGCCACCAGCTAAAGGGCTTCACATGGAAAAGAAGGGCTTGTCAAAGCACAACCCAAACAATGCAGCCCCGTCAAGGTAGAGACCTGACCTCCACCATCAGGAGAAACCACGTTTCCTCCTTTCAGGGCAGCTCTGTTGTTCCCTTCGTTTGGGTCTGGTCTTGCTTCCTATCTGTGTAACAGGTCCCCTGGGCAGGGCCTCTGTTTGATTGTGTGCTGTCTGCACTGCCCGGCACATACAGTCCGCGATAAACATATTGTTATGATAGATCATGACAGTAATCACAATTCAGCACACATTCCTCTGAAGTCTGGCAGCCTGGAGCACCAGGCACACACACACCGTCCCCTGGACCTCCCTAAGAGCTTAGGATAAGGATCTACATTTAACGGGTGCATATCTGAGCTGCACCTCCAAACCTGCAGAGATTGGAGGGTAATTATCTTCCATCCTCACAGGGAGCAGGACGTGAGACCATGCTCTCTCCCTGCAGAAAGAGTGAATAAGAGCTGGGTAGAGATTAAAAAGATGGAGGAAAGAGAAACAGTATTAAGACCATAGTTTGTTCAGAGACGGCGAAGACCACATCAAGGGCTGACCCAATGGCAGAAAACCTGTTCAAGCAAAGATAAGAAAAATCACTTACTGGGCACATTAATTTAGGCTGTGGGAGGTGAGCTCTCCCTGGGTTGTCCACTGGATAAATGCTGTCAGAATATGCTGTGAGCTGTGCCAGTGAGATGTAATAATTGAATTTGTTTTCATTTAATTTGGAGGGCCTTTAATTAAAAGCCAGGCTTGTGTGTGCAGAGAGATAAAGCCGGGCCCATGGACACTGGGGGTGACTGGGGTGCTGAATGCAATAATTAATCGTGAATTCAGAGGTCAGGAGACAGTCACTATCTTTGTGAAATCAGCACAGTGAGCTGGCCATCCAGCTGGAAAAGACACAGAAGTGGCAGAAACGTAACGCTGAAGTGATTTTTCGAAACCTTCATCACAATTACAGAGTAGCGCAGAGGTTAATTTGCAAAGTTCATTAATCAGAGAAATAAATACATCAGTGATCACCTGGTGGAGGACAACCTGGAGAAGTCTGGTTTTCCAGCCACAATTCCCCAAAACCTTCACTCAATTTCAAAACAGAGTGGAGTCCAAACTGAGGTTGGTCCTGCCTACCTTCACTCAGCTTCAGACAACTGAGCCATCTATTTCTCCCCATCAGGTCTGAGGTTCGACCCATCCACCTGTGACTGCTTCAAGATAATGCAAACTATCTTAGAAGGATGGATCTAAAATCGAGAATAAGCCACAAGATAAATTCTAGGACTTACGGTTTCTATTAGCATTCAAGAAATCAACATCTAGAATTAGTATCAAAAGACAGTTTCAGTTAATGCCCAATATGCATCCAAGGAATTAGGATAAGAGGGTTAGCGAGAGTCACCAATCTTCAGATACAGTTGTATTTCATGGTAGAAGGCAATAAAGTAAGGATTTTATGCTTACGTGTGAATTTGCTGCCCTGGAAGATGACATTCCATTAGAGGCACATTTTGTGCTCGAGAGAGCTTTGTATGGGGACGTATCCCAGCCTGTAATGTGGGGATAGAAGGAAGCTCCCTTCCCGTCCTCAGTGCAGGGGGCTGTGGCTGGGTCTACATCCCTGTGTAGAACTGCCATCATGCCCAAGAATCTGCAGGTGTGAGCTCCCCACTGCAAAAGATGGGCTGCCCTCTAACACACATGCAGACAGGCCCATGCTCAGACCTATTCTGGAAGGTTGCTGCTTTCAGCTCCTTTCTCTCTCAGTTATAAATGCTCCCTAGAGTAAGGAAGTTTTACAGGTTGGAGGATTTCCTCAGACAGGGAAAAGAGAACTAGATCACAGGGTGTCCAACAGAATTACCTGGGGCACTTTTTAAAATCCGTGAGCTAATATTCTCCTCAGACCTCCTGAACCAGGATCTCAAGGGCCTGAGGCTCCTGGTAATTCTCAATCATCCTCAGGGAGGAACCACTGGACAGGATAAAGCCCAGGGTCCCTTTCACGTATAAAGCTGTGTTATTCTGGGCCTGTTTCTAGAGGCCGTGCACTCACTGTGTGCTTAGCAATCTGCTGTCCTAGAAAATAATGAGAGTCAGAGGATTGGAAACTTTAGTTCAATCATCTCTCTGGTGACTGAACACCCTCTAGCACATCTCTGCCAACCATCATCCATCCTCTGTTGATGTCTTGGTGTTTGACCAGACTTGGCTACCAGGCCCCTTGCATGTCCCTGGCACTCCTGGAAGACAGAAGCAGCCACTTGTATGTTCCTGAGCAAAGAACAGGCAGTTCTGAAGACAAATCTGGGTTGCAGAAAAAGGAAGTGGTAACAGGTTAGAACACGGGTCTCTTCCCAGAAGAACCAATCAATACGTCATGATCGCTGCTTCACTGATGAGGAAACCAAGGCAGAGAAATATGACTGCTCACAGATCTAGGAGCTGTGATTCCAGACCTGAGTGCTAACCCGCGTCACAGAGGATCCGCCCCTAGCTCTCACCCCAGTGCTGTTTACTGGCTAAGCAGGAAGTTTATAAAACCTGATCGAGAAACTAATGATATGATTAGAGGAAAACTTTTAAAATCTTTGGGGTAAGGTGATAGGAGGTTAGAACTGTCTGTGAAAATATTTACTCCATAAATAGGAACTAAAAGCACCTAGTTTGCCAGTAGGAATAAAGAATTCAACATCAACATTTTCTTTAACATTAGCTCTAAGCATCATAATAATTACTACCATTGAGCTCCTATCATGTGACAGATACTTGGTGCCTTATGTATATTTCACCCTTCGATTTTTCTGCCAATCATAAAAGATATTCTCATCCCTGATTTACAGCTGATAAAACTGAGAGTTGGACAGTTGTCCAAGGCCCCGGAGATAGTCGTAGGTCTGAGTGTCTCCTCAGCCTGTTCAGAACAAGGAATCTTGTTTCCGGAGTTAACTTCTTAACCAAGAAATTGCCGAGTGCCTACTAGGCACTGCAGACACAGATGAAAAAACTAGAATAGCTCTGCCCTTGTGGGTCCTACAGTCCAGGAGGGTGGGGAGAGAAAAAGAGAAAACTCAGTAACATCTGATTTCATCCCAGAAAAAATACTGTATGCTACGGGAACATACAAGGACAGATGTCCACCTGCAGACCTGGCCCAGGTAACGGGCAAAGAAAAGATGCCCTGGACAGTGAAGGAGGAGAGGAGAATGCATGACGTCGAGGGGACAGCACCTGTGACCCCTCAGGACAAAGCAGAGTGCAGAACCTGAAATAGTCTGGGTGACAGGGACACCCCCTACGACACACAGGAAAGTGACGGGAGGTGAGACAGCAGCGGTCAGTACACAGCTGACAGTATTTCTGGTGACATCAGGAGCACCCAGCACAGGGCCTGCAGAGCCACTCCCAGCCCTGTGGGGTGGGCGGACACTGGGCCACATCTGGACTCGAGTCCTACACCCAGGCTGGCCTGGCCTCGTGAGTGTCCAGAATTCTCCTATGGGTCTAAGACTCCCATCTCCTTAGGGTCCTGAGAAGCATGTTTTGCGGGCAAGAAAGCCTGTGTCTCCAGGAGCCCTGCAGTCCTGTGTCTTTCTCTCTAGGTTATAATTGTTCCCTCGAGGAGGGTTGTGGAGTATGCTTTGGTTTCTCTTTCTCCCTGGGTCTGTTTTGGAAACTGGTTTAGAAGTTGCAGGGTTTTTGTTGCCTTTTTTTTTTTTTCCTTGAGTGAAAGCACACGTTAAGGAAAAATATGCCATTCTCATCAGCTCTTTTGATGTTGCCAGGAGACAAAGCAAGTAATAGCAAGTCTCCAAATGGGCTTTATGGAAGAAACATATTTTAAATAAACCCTTCAAGCAGAAAGCATCAGTTGGAGATGGGTTGTACATTCTCAACCTCCTTCTCCTGCATGAGAAGGACTCTCTTGGGCCAGTAAGCAAGCAATGTAGGAGTCGCGCTTAACTCTTAGAAATGGCAGCACCGCCCATCCCAGTGACCCAGACTCAGAGGCACCCAGATCAGGCACGGTCCCCCAAAGTTATCCCAACACTTTCTATTCCTTACCCAAGCATCCTTGCATTTTGACCTTCCTTGGTTCAAGACAAGCAGCATCTAGAAAATAATTGTTTTGCAAACTATTTAGGATTTATTCTCCCTGTATTTTTTCTTACCTGTATTCCAGGAAGGCCACCAAGCTTTTGCATCCTTGCCTGAGGGGGAGGTTTGTGATTTGGGCCCAATGATTCAAGGACAAACTCTTGCCCTTCCTTTTCGGAGGCCTAAGCTCACGAGGCATCAAGGAGCGGGGAGGGGTTGCCTGGGAAAAAGAGAGGAGTGGGAGCAGCAAAGTGGGTGGAAGATCGCCCCAAGCTAACAAGAGGACGGATGGCTTCGAATTCCCCATGTAGTTAGACCCACGGCCAGGAGGAGCCCCCTCGCAGGGCCCCGTGGACTTGGGTAGGTATCAGAGTGGCCATGGAGGGAGGCCAGGCAGACTTCAGTTGCCCGAGCTCAGCCTGGAAGCTGCAGAGCTGGTCGACTTCAAAGGACATAGAGGACATGGGTGACGGGGCCTCAGTGATACCAATGTGGAATACACACTACGGCCCTGTGGCTCTGCCTGAGACTCCAGAGGCCTTGGGACCCTGGGGACTGGAGGTGGAGGGTGGAGGATGGGTTGAGAAAGACTGTGATTGAATTTCCCGTCACCTTGGGAAGACACAGCCTCGAACTTGGATGTAGTGTGACTGAATTTTTTAAAGCATAGGCCATACTTGTTTCATATCTGAGTTTTTGGAGCAAGAGTCATACCAACTCCTTAGCCCTGACCACTTTTTTTAAGGAATCATTGAAAAGGGGTTTGATGAAAGAACCACAATAATTCTGAGATTTCCCTTGAAAGCATCCTCGGGCATGTCAGCACAGTCCCATAGTGCATTCCACAGACAATGGGTCCAGGACGAGAGAGGAAGAGGAAGGTCATGGCCCAGACACAATGCAGCTCACCAGGCCCAGAATGCTGGCTCCCACTTTAGGGGAGATGCTCCCTGACTTCAGTCTAACACTGCTCCTTCACTCCAGGCCTGTCACCCCTCAGTCTCAGGAGCACCCCCAATGGCTTTCTCAACAACTTAGACATTATTCATGTGATTCTCACAACAAACCTGAGAGGAAGGGCAGACAAGTATCATCATCTCAGCTTATCGACGAGAAAACACTGGGCTCAGCCAGTGGAGCCCAAGATACAGCTCAACCTCTCCCACACACGTCTATGCTTCTATGTGGCTTGAAGTGGAAATAAATGAAGGGCCCACGTCCACCTTTACTGAAACCTTCTCACATCACCTCTAAGTGGAGTCATCACACCCATTGCCTGGAACTTCATCTAAGCAGCTACCCAGTGACCAACCCCTCCGGCTCTATCCTTTTACCACTGACTCATTCAGGGCCCCGAGAGGAAACACGTGGCACATTCAAATGGGTTAATTTGAGGTGAATGTAATGGAGGAACGGTCTGCAAAAGTGAGGGCTGCTTGTAAGGAAACCCTAGTGTGTCATGCATGCAGCTCCCTTGAACGCATCACTCCAAACACCGTCACTACCCCTAGCCCTGAAGCCGGGAAAATTACTGGAAAGTGACCTAGGAAAAAGGAATGATTGGAAAGGCCCATCAAAGGGCAGCTGTGATCCCACCGCTGGGCCAGAAGAAGGAACCAGAAGAATCAATACCCAGACCTGACTCTCACCCTCCTACCTCCTGCCCCTCATTGGCCAAACCAGCTGCAGACCAGAGGGTCAGGGAGTGGCAAGACACGGGTCCTGCAGGCCAGCACTCGGGCCACTGGTACCTGGCAACACCTGACCTCCATCTTCAATACCGTGATGTCGGTTCATTATATCGAGGGACCCTACTGTTTTTGAGGTTTTATATTTGAGAACTATTTCCTAAAAATAAGAAATTGTCTCATTACCAGCAGCCCAGCTTATAAGACAAGGAAAGAAAACAGTCTGGTTTTCTCCATCTGTCCCCTATAACCCAACAACATTTCCCCGTGTAGTTTGCTGTTGTATCTCATGGTTGCTTTGGCCTTGATCTTGGGAAGGAAAGGAGGTAAATGAGATTGGGGTCAAGTAGCCTGGAAGGGGGATGGAGAGTCTGAGCAGCTTTTAATTGAGTGACTGCTGTATACAAGACACAACATTCTAAAACTAGTAAATGTGCCTTGATTTGAGGAGTGCCAGAAGGCTGTTTTCAATCAAAACTCTCTCCCCTTAAGGCTAAAATCCTTTCCTTTATCCTGGAGAACCTGCAAGAGTTCTTTCAGAAGACGTGCTATTCACTAAGATCGGGGTATGACTTAGGAGGACCACCACTCAGGCCATGGACAGAGGCAGGGACAGTGACCTTCATCAGAGGCAGGGACCGGGGAGAAAAGGACAAGGATGGCACGTTTTGAGGACAGTGGCCCTGGGGAGGGCAGCGATTTCTGGGGAAATTAGAGAACGTGGAATGGTGTGTAGAGTTGGGACAATGTTGGCAGGGGAGTGCTGAGGCTCTGGAGACCATGGGAAGACAGGAGGCCATTCCATAGGGACAGGGGGTGAGGGGTTAAAGCAGGGACAGAGGACTATGGAAGCCACAGTTCACTCTGAGGCTGACCTGAAGCCAGGCTCAAGGGAAGAGCAAACTAACCATCTCTCCTCACCGGACCACATAACGTCCCGTGGCTGCAGGAAACTGGAGGTCCCTCCTGGGCCCCTACCAGGACCTCCACCTTCTTTCACTTGCACCTGGGGACGTGGCCAGGATGAGAGCTGACTTCCTCTGCTAGGACTCTGCTTAATTAAACATTTTAATTAAAACCTACAAGAGTGATGGCGCCTGTCAGGGCGTGAAAGAAAAGCTAATACAGGTCCTTTCATCCGGCCCCAGGGAGGCCCAAGGACTTGCTGCTGAGGGAAACGGGTCTCGGGAAGAGGGGCTTCAGCCACGCTGCCTCTAAGCTGAAGACGAATGGACAGGGAAGGGCCCCCCTCCTTCTCCTTCTGCCCGGAGCCACTTCAACGTGTGTCTGCTTAGAAGCATGGTGGCTGCAAGATGGAAGAAACACAACAGTTCGCAGCTATTCTCGTCTGTGTGTCTTTCTTGCGGCACTTCCTCACCTGGAGCCGACTCTGTAGCAAATGGTGACACAGGCACTGGGCTGAGCATCTGAACCATCGGGACAAGGGACCCAGGCCTACAAAAGCCTCTGTCATTTACAATGGGACCTCTCACCCTAAGACCTGGATCTAAAAATATCCTTGGCAAGCATGACCTTCCTAGGGATTTATCAAAATCACGTTGATGACTCTTTGGAATTAAGCCCCAGCTTCTCAGAAATGTTGCTACACCATCCTGTGGTTTGCAGGAGGAGGGCGTGGGGGATAGGCGGCAGGACGCACAGAGGAAAATCTCAAGGTCGCTACATCATGTTCAGCCGTTCTGCCATCTACACACCAAGCTGAGACCCTGTGGGCTGCTGTTGGTTATAGACACGTGTCTGGGTCCTCAAGTTTGGTAATGACAGAAACAAACCAAAGATCACTGCCCTAAAATAAAGCCTGCTTTACACAAAGCCTCCTGCAAGTCAATCTGGCCCGTGAATTTAGGGACGCATCTAACCCCATAGACTTTCAGATGAAGCCAATTCTCCAGGCTTTGAGAACCCCCCCCATTAAACCCAGTTAACAGCCTGGATTCACCAAACACTAGTTTCCTGCTCTTTGCTGCCTCATCAGCATGGTGATTTGAACAGACTGTGTCATTTAAAAGCACTTCCTTTACCCCCACAAGATTCTCTGTGCCTTCTACCCCTCGGTGGCAGTGACATCCTGACCTTGGAGATGTTGTGATTCTAGAGATGCAGACATAGATACGGGACCAGAGAGTGACATCAGTTGCTGGTGGGGATCGTTGGCAAAAGGACACCTTGGTGCTCAACACAGGGGGATCAGCCCAAGCAAAGCCCTCAACAACTCAGTGCACCAGGACAACAAGAATTCAAACCTTCTCAGGAAAGAGATGAGAACGTGAGTTACTTACAGCAGTCCTTCTCAAACTTTAACATCCGTATGAATAACCTGGACGTGCAGCTCAAATGCCCATCTTCATTCTCTAGATTTAGGGTGGTGTCCAAAGGTTCCATGTTTCTGATCACCCTTTGAGGGGCAGGAATTTAGAGATCTATCAAGATGCAGGTACCAGGAGCCACAACAGCACTGCAGGGAATGAAGGTCAACCGGGGGAAGAGACAGGAGGCCACTGGCTGCAGCAGGCGAAGGCCGAGGAGACAGACAGACCCACAGACTAGAGCTGTGGGGAAGTCGACACCAGGCGGGGCAGACAGGGGCCCCAGGAAGAGCTTAGCCGACACTGTAAGAGGCTGAAGCAAGGGGGCGGGGGGGCGAGGAGCAGAATGCCGGAGGGTGTCAGGAAGCGACCCCAACCTACTGCAAGGGACAAAGGCCTGTCTGTGAGGGCCTCAGCCTCCCACTGGGTCTGCTTCGGCCTAAGCCCTAAACCCTGCCCCTGAATCCCAGGGTCTCACAGTTCCTCTGCAGGGAAACTCAGATGCACGTCTCCCGTCCCCCTCCTATTGCTGTCAACCTTGCATAGTGTGTCAGCTCAGGCTGCCACATCAAATGTCACAGACACAGTGGCTCAAGCAACAGAAATGTGTTTCTCACAGTCTGGAGGCTGGAAGTCCAAGATCAAGGTGTCAGCAGGGCTGTGACCTTCTCTCAGTGTCCTCACACAGTCTTCCCTCAGTCTGTGTGTGTCTGTGTCCCAATCTCTTCTTCTTATGAGGGCACCAGTCGTATGTGATCAGGGCCGACCCCATATGACCTCAGTTTACCTTAATCACCTCTTTAAAGGCCTGTCTCTAAATAGAATCACATTCTGAGGTCCTGGGGGTTAGGACTTCAACATATGAATTCTGGAGGCACACAATTCAGTTCATAACATTCAAGCTTGTTTGTTTGTTTGTTTAATAAAAACTACCTCCCGAATAGCTAATTCCTTCAGACTCCTGTGCAAAACTTGGACATGTTCATTTGTTCAAAGGGTTTTTATTATGCCATGTTGCTATTTAAGAACCATCAATAGCTGTTTGTGATCCATTCACTTTCCTAATCTAGCACTTAGGGCCCCTAAGATCCCACCTCCTCCACTAATGCCTGGATATTCTTGCCCAGCATGGAAATATCTCATATTCCACTGGACCTCTGTTCACAGTGAAGAATTTTGCACATGGAGGACCTTATCAAGTATTTTCATCATATTTTCTAAATTTTCATATAGAGTTCACTTATAGGGTTGGCCAAAAAGTTCGTTCAGTTTTAAGTAAAAATAAAAGACATTTTTCATTTTCACAAAGAACTTTATTCACTAACTGAATGAACTTTTTGGCCAACACAGTAGAACAATGACTATATCTTAGGTTTCTTTTATATTCTACCTGTAATAGAAGCCCACTTATTACCAGGTGATCAGTTCATTTCATGGGCTCACCTTGCTCTCAGATTTCTGGATTGTCCATACTACACCCAGACACCACAGGGAAATCTAAGACATGGCCCCTCTATTTGTCCCACAAACAGCCATGGAGCATCCACCAAGGATGACACTAGGTCTGCAAGAAGCATAGAAAATAAGGATGTTCTGAGCCTCCAAGAAACTCACAATGTTATAGGAAAGATAAGAACAAATACACACATAGCTGGAGACATGGACCTAGAGGGGTGAGATCTGAATGTATTGGGTACTCAAAATGGGCCCGGTGCTTTGCCAGCAATATCTGATTTTGTCTCCCCTGCAGCTCAAAAGGCAGCATTGCTATTTCCATTTTACAGATGAAGAAACTGAAACGTAAAGAGGTTATATAATTTGCCCAAGATCACAGAGCTAGCAAATCCCCGGGACCTGGACTCTAAAATTCACGCTCTTGCCAACAGTAAATAGGGAGAGACCACCTATTGAATATTCATTCCATGCTGTGCCTTGTGTAAGGTATGTTCTATACGTTTTTTTCAGAAAAAATGTAAACAAATGGTAATGGGGGTCCAGAGGGGGGAATATGCAATTCTTCAGAAAGTCTGGCAAAGTTTTACATTTGATTTGCTCCTTGAGAAACAAATACATTTGCTCTGATGGAAGAGGGAAGAACACATGAGGCAGAGACCTTCTTGGACGAGGAGCCAGCCTGTGAAATTTACCATCAGGGCCACGAGTAAGTCACCGGACATGGAGTGGGAAATGTCAGCACTTGGGAGGGAAGACCAGGAAATCAGCCTCAGTGGCCCACCACAGCAGAGTGAGAGGGTTTCCACCCAGTAATACAGAGACCTGTACCCAGCTTCTAAGCAGGCCAAGGGCAAGGCCCACACGGCTCTAGAGTGACAGGGGGGATGAGGGAAGAGGGGCTGGTCTCCTAATCAGGAGGAGATGCGGTTCTGAACTCAACAGGAAGGACAAACCCTCAAGAGCTATCTCAGAAACAACATGCAAACGTACTGGTGATTGACTGGGGGTTTTCAGAGCTGAGGGAGATGGCGTCTTAAAGGCCTTCCATGTTTCTTGCTTGTGCTATGGCGTGGATGAGGGGAAACAGTCATCCCTGGTGGAAGGGAGCTGAGTTTGGTTCTGAGCGTGTTGAGTCTGTGACTCCTACAATGACCAGCATCAACTGGAAATTAGGCCTGAGTCTCAGGAGTAAAGTCACTGAGAGTGTGTGCTGAAGCCGTTGGTACCTACTCGTGACGGCCAGTTGTCAAATTTTCAGAAATGTTACGAGCCAGCTAGTAAAGACCACCATTATTAAAAATTAAATTATAGGGACTTCCCTGGCAGTCCAGTAGTTAAGACTCCACGCTTCCACTGCAGGGAGCACGGGTTCGATCCCTAGTTGGGGAACTAAGATCCCACATGTTGTGCAGTATGGCCAAAAAATTTAAAAAAAAATTTTTTTAATTAAATTATATAAACTTTCAACTAAATAATGTTTCAGAAGGCAAAGAATGCTCAAAAGCCATCACTTCCTAATTATTTGACTACATTTTTCTATCTATTATCTATAGTCATAAAGTTTCTTATGTCTATTGTCTCCATATGGTGAAAACACTACACAAGCGTAGACTATTGTGCATCCCCCTTCCCAGTCTGTGTTCAGTGACATCAAGTTGGTAGCTTGAAACCGTCAAGGGGAGAGTATTCACACCATGAAAATCAGCAAACGCAACGAAACAAGCTTGATTTTGATTAAATGCTTTCTTGATTGTCTAGACTTAAGAAAATGATGGAGAAAAAGTTTATAATAAAGATTAAAGTCTATCAAGTCTATAGCCATTACACTGTGAATAGCACAAGTAATTGAGGAAATATTCTTTGAGTATTCAAAGACTATTATCTGATTCAGCAAAGATGTTGTTTAAGTCATCGGCAAACAAAAGAAGTTCTGACATGCATCTTTGCTGTTTTACTTTCACTGTATCCAATGCAAATGAAAATATCAAGCAACATCCATGTTAGAATCATCCTTGTTCATCATAGATGGGCTATGGATATAGGAGTTTGGTGAAAATCAAGAAAAGTATTCCATGAGAATCATCTGTCTACACTGAATTTACAATAAAGAGTATTATATACTCATAATTTGTAAATAGTGTGAGACACAACATTTATGTTATAATTTTACAATAATCATGTGTGTGCACACCCTTTCTGGGGGGGGTGGGCAGGAGGTGGGTAGTCAGAGGTCCATTTGTTAAACATTTACCAGCCCATCGCTGGTCACAGATCTAAGGATACATTTGGAAGTAGTTGGTATAATGTCCTCAGAATTAATTCAAGCCATGGATAAGGTCCCCTTTGGATAGACTTTGCTGTTCCCTTCTGTCTTTAGGTGTCCAGGACAGTATGTAGTTGGTTCTTTTAAACTGAGCTCTCTGTTCCTTACAATAATGTGTATTTTATCAGTTGAATCTCAGTTTGTTTTCATTTTTGGTTTTTCCTTTTGTATATTTCTTCTTCTTTAGGACGTTTAGTGTTTTCTTTCTGGCCTCACTGGTGTTAACAGCTCCTCCTGATGTAGATGCATCTGCAAACGTGATTAACACACTATTCACTCCTTCAGTAGTACTGAAACATGGTCATTTATCATCATCTTCGGTAATGACCATGGGGTTAAGGGTGTGGAAGCCTTGGAAAGTTTGGGTTCTAATCAGCGAGTTGAAAAAAGGAGGAATCTGAGCAGACCATGAATTGTCAGGGGCAGGCCAAGGGCTTGGCAATTCAGTTTATAAAGTAACTGAACTCAGGATTCAAGGTGAAATTCAACATCCCCCCCATACGGCGTTACTTGATACCAGAAGGAACACAGGGAGATTTCACACCAAAATAATAGTGGTATGTCCTGGTAGCCACAGTAAGTTCTATTTATGTGAGTGTCACCTGAGCCTTCAAGCAAACCAGTAAAAAAGGATCACAATGGCGGATAATTAGTCTTGGAAATGAGACCTTTGAACTAGGAGGGTGCATTGTTGGAAAAGAGCTACATAAGCCTAGAATCCAGCTAAACTAGGAGAGAATCACAGTGCCCAGATTTTGTCTTGAGATCTTGCCTGATTATCTGAGAGTAAGCAAACACTTAGGTCAATATAGATAGCAGTGTTACACAAATGTTTTCCAAACCAACTCTATTAGTTTTCTCTAGACTCTGATAAAGGATGAACTGTTGAGAAAACATATAACGATAGCCATTAGTTACACAGGAAAGAACAAGGTGCACCAGGAAGCAAGGGCCATGTCCTGCTGCACAAGGACAGCCCATGCTGCTGAGCTAATGTGGAGAAACATTGGTTGCAGAGTGCGACCAGCCTAAGGGAGTGCATTTAAAGACATACAGGAAAAGATCACAGACACACAGGAAGGCATCAAGGTCCACCCAGGGACCAAAAGGAAAAGCAGAGACTTGATCGTGTCCATTCACTACCAGTTGTCCTTGTTGGGGCTCAGAGGTAAAACTGAAGTTACCATTTTCTGGCTTTCTACACCCTTTGTTTTTTTTGCCTCAGCCTCTGCACAAACTATTGCAGACTACAGAGTTGGAATTGTTGGTTCAGCTACTTTATGTGGACAGAAAGACAATTTGAGAACTGGGAGTTTTAACCTCAGCAACCACTGAAAGTAAGGGCCCAGTTATTCACTCTTATTTTGTTTCTCTCAGATGTAAATGAACCCTTTTTTTATTGAAACCTGCCTGCCTTCTTGTGGAGTAAGGAGTAACCCAGATAAACATCCTGGCAAACAGAACACAGCAATAACAACGGTCCTTAATGTTCCAGGTATCAATCGATTTGGGGTCTTCCAGCTGAAACCCCAGGCACCATGGAGCAGACACAAGTGTTCTCACCATAACCTGTCTGCATTCCTGACCCACAGAAACTGTGAGGAACCATAATTATTACTGGGGTTTTTTTTGGGGTGGTGGCTGTGTAGTTTTTTATGCAACAAAGGATAACAAATACAGGTCTTGCTAACCCAAAATATGCTATGTCTGCAGCAGTGTTGACTGTGGTAGAACTAGGCAGAAGGACTAAATTGCCATGATTGACTAAGCACATAAGATATTAATTTTTAATAATATAGTAAATACACATGAACCCAGAACCTAAACAAGTTAGGACCTTTATAATAATCCATCCATAACCACGCAGCAGCCCATCCCCTTCTCTCTTATTATCCAAGGAAACAACAACATGAATTCCAAATCAATCATTTCATTGCTTTCCTTTTTGTACATGATTATAGGACATATCATGCTATATGTTACAATTGGGAATTTACGTTTTTCAGTTGACGTTATGTTGCTAAAATTCATCCATGTGCTCCACCACATTGTTTGACTGCTGTACACGACCCCACTGGGTGAATAAACCATAGTGTAGCCCTTTCCCTGAAAATGGGCGCTTGTTTCCAGGCGCTGCCATCGTGAACAGTGCTGTCTAAACACTTGGACCATTCCCGCTATTGTGCACATGCGTGAGTTTCCTTGGGTATAGACCTGGGGGTAGAATCACCCTGTAAACTTAACAGCGTCTCCATAAAAATGTTTTCTATGTCTTAAAAAAATACCCCATTGTCCAAAACATATTCAACCATATTTTCTACAGTTTCAAAGTTTTATCTTTTTATATCCAGATGCTTAATCATTCTGAGGTTGATTTCTGTTTACCATGTGAGGTAGGGATTTAATTTTTACATTTTGTTCTTATCAAGTATTTTAATTTAAAATTTTTGAACTGATTTGACATGATACCTGTCGTACATCAAATTTCCACACATCTGTGAGTCTGTTCCTGGACGTTCCCTTCAATTCCACAGCTCAGTCTATCAGTATGCCAATACTATACTGTTTTAATTTTTACACCTTTCTAATAAATGCTGATATTATGTAGGGTAAGTTTCTCATTAAAGCTAATCTCTTTCAGTTACGTTCTTTATTCAAACATACAGATTTTTAGAAAAATCTTATCAAGATCCATTAAATACCCTGCTGACATTTTAATTTAATTGTGGTGAATCTCTAGGTGAGTTTGTGGAGAACTGACATTTATGTAATATTGCCTTTTTATCCTTGGACATGGTGTACTTTCCCAATTATTTAAGTCTTCTTTAATATTTCTAAATAAAGCTTACAGCTTTATTTTCTTAGAGATCTTGCGTACCTTTTGATATATTTATTTGTAGGTATTTGGTATTCTGTGATACTATTGTAAATGGAATCTTTTAAATTATGTTTTCTACACTTTAGCCACTGATGTACAAAAAGACAACTGGCTTTTTGTATTTTATTTTTATATCCAGCTACTTTTCTAATCCCTGCCCCGACATTTATAATAATTGCCCTGATTACTTGGTTTTCCATGTGACTGATTATATTATATGAAAGTACTGACACTATTTCCTCAATTCAAATTAGAATGCCACTAATTTATTTATCCTTGTTTCACTGTACTGGCAAGCACTGTCAACTTTGAATATATGTGTTAAAAGCTTCTGCATCTCAAGTGAATTTTTAACCAAACACTTCTAACATTTTCCATTTGCTATGATGTTTGTTGTATTTTTTGTTGCTCCATTTATTTGTTTTACATTTTAGATATATTTGTGATGGTTAGTTCTATGTGTGAGCATGGCTGGGATAAAGTGTGCCCTATATTTGGTCAAACATTATTCTGGATGTGACTTTGTGAGGGTGTTTTAGATGAGATTAAAATGTAAATCAGAGGAGGATCTTCAAGATGGCAGAGGAGTAAGAAGTGGAGATCACCTTCCACCCCACAAATACATCAAAGATACATCTACATGTTGAACAACTCCTACAAAACTTCTACCTACTGAATGCTGGCAGAAGATGTCACACTTCCCAAAAGGCAAGAAACTCCCCACATACCTGGCCATGTGGCTGACAGGGCCTTCGTGCTCCGGCCGGGTGTCAGGCCTGAGCCTCTGAGGTGGGAGAACCGAGTTCAAGACATTGGACCACCAGAGACCTCCTGGCCCCACGTAATATCAATCAGTGAGAGCTCCCCCAGAGATCTCCACCTCAATGCTAAGACCCAACTCCACTCAACGACCAGCAAGCTACAGTGCTGGACACCCCATGCCAAACAACTAGCAAGACAGGAACACAACCCCACCCATTAGCAGACAGGCAGCCTAAATTCATAATAAGTTCATATACACCCCAAATCACACCACCAATGCAGTTCTGCATATCAGAAAGACAAGATCCAGCATCATCCACCAGAACACAGGCACTAGTCTCCTCCACCAGGAAGCCTACACAACCCACTGCACCAACCTTACCCACTAGGGGCAGACACCAAAAACAATGGGAACTACGAACCTGCAGCCTGTGAAAAGGAGACCCCAAACACAGTAAATTAAGCAAAATGAGAAGATGGAAAAATAATGCAGCAGATGAAGCAGCAAGGTAAAAACCCACCAGACCAAACAAATGAAGAAGAAATAGGCAGTCTATCTGAAAAAGAACTCAGAGCAATGATAGTAAAGATGATCCAAAATCTTGGAAATAGAATGGAGAAAATAAAAGAAACATTTAACAAGGACCTAGAAGAACTAAATAATAAAACAATAATGGACAACACAATAAATGAAATTAAAAATTCTCTAGAAGGAATCAATAGCAGAATAACCGAGGCAGAAGAACAGATAAGTGAGCTGGAATATAAAATAGTGGAAATAACTACCACAGAGTAGAATAAAGAAAAAAGAATGAAAAGAATTGAGGACAGTCTCAGAGACCTCTGGGACAACATTAAATGCACCAATATTTGAATTATAGGGGTCCCAGAAGAGGAAGAGAAAAAGAGAGGGACAAAGAAAATATTAGAAGAGATTATAGTTAAAAACTTCCCTATTTTGGGAAAGGAAATCGTCAATCAAGTCTAAGAAGTGAAGAGAGTCCCATACAGGATAACTCCAAGGAGAAACATGCACAGACACATATTAATCAAACTATCACAAATTAAATACAAAGAAAAAATATTAAAAGCACCAAGGGAAAAGCAACAAATAACATACAAGGGATTCCTCATAATGTTAACAGCTAATCCTTCAGCAGAGACACTACAAGCCAGAAGGGAGTGGCAGGACATATTTAAAGTGATGAAAGGGAAAAACCTACAACCAAGATTACTCTACCCGGTAAGGATCTCATTCAGATTCAACGGAGAAATTAAAATCTTTACAAACAAGCAAAAGCTAAGAGAATTCAGCACCACCAAACCAGCTTTACAACAAATGCTAAAGGAACTTCTCTAGGCAGGAAACACAAGAGAAGGAAAAGGCCTGCAATAACAAATGCAAAACAATTAAGAAAATGGTAATAGGAACATACATATCAATAATTACCTTAAATATAAATGGATTAAAGGCTCCAACCAAAAGACATAGACTGGCTGAATGGATAAAAATACAAGACCCGTCTATATCCCGTCTACAATAGACCCACTTCAGACCTAGGGACACATACAGACTGAAAGTGAGGGGATGGATAAAGATATTCCACACAAATGGAAATCAAAAGAAAACTGGAGTAACAATTCTCATATCAGACAAAATAGACTTTAAAATTAAGACTATTACAAGAGGCAAAGAAGGACATGACATAGTGATCAAGGGATCAATCCAAGAAGAGGATATAACAATTGTAAATATTTATGCACCCAACATAGGAGCACCTCAATACTTAAGGCAAATGCTAACAGCCATAAAAGGGGAAAATGACAGTAACACAATAACATTAGGGGACTTTAACACCCAGACTTTCAACAATGGACAGATCAACTAAAATGAAAATAAATAAGGAAACACAAGCTTTAAATGATACATTAAACGAGATGGATTTAATTGATATTTATAGGACATCCCATCCAAAAACAACAGAATACACTTTCTTCTCAAGTGCACATGGAGCATCCTCCAGGATAGATCATATCTTGGGTCACAAATCAAGCCTTGGGAAATTTAAGAAAATTGAAATCATATCAAATATCTTTTCCGACCACAGCGCTATGAGACTTGATATCAATCACAGGAAAAAATCTGTAAAAAATACAAACACATGGAAGCTCAGCAATACACTACTAAATAACCAAGAGATCACTGAAGAAATCAAAGAGGAAATCAAAAAATACCTACAAAGAAATGACCATGAAAACATGACAGCCCAAAACCTAACAGATGCAGCAAAAGCAGGTCTAAGAAGGAAGTTTATAGCAATACAATCCTACCTCAAGAAACAAGAAACATCTCAAATAAACAGCCTATACTTACAACTAAAGAAATTAGAGAAAGAACAAAAAAACCCCCCAAAGTTAGCAGAAGGAAAGGAATCATAAAGATCAGATCAGAAATAAATGAAAAAGAAATGAAGGAAACAATAGCAAAGATCAATAGAACTAAAAGCTGGTTCTTTGAGAAGATAAGCAAAATTGATAAACCATTAGCAGACTCATCAAGAAAAAAAAGGGAGAAGATTCAAATCAACAGAATTAGAAATGAAAAAGGAGAAATAACAATGGACAGTGCAGAAATACTAAGGATCATGAGGGATTACTACAAGCAACTATATGCCAAAAAAAAAAAAAAAGGAAAACCTGGAAGAAATGGACAGATTCTGAGAAAAACACAACCTTCTGAGACTGAACCAGGAAGAAATAGAAAATATAAACAGACCAATCACAAGCACTGAAATTGAAACTGTGAGTAAAAATCTTCAAACAAACAAAAGCCCAGAACCAGATGGCTTCACAGGGGAATTCTATCAAACATTTAGAGAAGAGCTAACACCTATCCTTCTCAAACTCTTCCAAAATATAGCAGAGGGAGGAACACTCTCAAACTCATTCTATGAAGCCACCATCACCCTGATGCCAAAACCAGACAAAGATGTCACAAAAAAAGAAAACAACAGGCCCATATCACTGATGGACATAAATGCAAAAATCCTCAACAAAATACTAGCAAACAGTATCCAGCAGCACATTAAAAGGATCATACACCATGCTTAAGTGGGTTTATCCCAGGAATGCAAGGATTCTTCAATATATGAAAATCAGTCAATGTGATACACCATATTAACAAACTGAAGGAGAAAAACCATATGATCATCTCAATAGATGCAGAAAAAGCTTTTGACACAATGCAACACCAATTTATGATAAAAACTCTCCAGAAAGTAGGCACAGAGGGAACTAACCTCAACATATTAAAGGCCATATATGACAAACCCACAGCCAACATCATTCTCATTGGTGAAAACCTGAAACCATTTCCACTAAGATCAGGAACAAGACAAGGTTGCCCACTCTCACCACTATTATTCAACATAGTTTTGGAAGTTTTAGCCACAGCAATCAGAGAATAAAAAGAAATAAAAGGAATCCAAATTGGAAAAGAAGAAGTAAAACCGTCACTGTTTGCAGATGACATGATACTATACATAGAGAATCCTAAAGATGCTACCAGAAAACACTAGAGCTAATCAAAGAATTTGGTAAAGTAGCAGGATACAAAATTAATGCACAGAAATCTCTTGCATTCCTATACAATAATGATGAACAATCTGAAAGAGAAATTAAGGAAACCCTCCCATTTACCATTGCAACAAAAAGAAAAAAATACCTAGGAATAAACCTACCTAAGGAGACAAAAGACCTGTATGCAGAAAACTAGAAGACACTGATGAAAGAAATTAAAGATGATACAAACAGATGGAGAGATATACCATGTTCTTGGATTGCAAGAATCTACCTAGTGAAAATGACTATTCTACCCAAGGCAATCTACAGATTTAATGCTAGTTCTATCAAATTACCAATGGCATTTTCTACAGAACTAGAACAAAAAATTTCACAATTTGTATGGAAACACAAAAGACCCCAAATCGCCAACGCAAACTTGAGGAAAAAAATGGAGCTGGAGGAATCAGGCTCCAGACTTCAGACTATACTACAAAGTTACAGTAATCAAGACAGTATGGTACTGGCACAAAACAGAAGTATAGATCAATGGAACAGGATAGAAAGCCCAGAGATAAACCCATGCACAATGGTCATCTTATCTTTAATAAAGGAGGCAAGAATATACAGTGGAGAAAAGACAGACTCTTCAATAACTGGTGCTGGGAAAACTGGACAGCCACATGTAAAAGAATGAAATTAGAACACTCCCTAAGACCATACACAAAAATAAACTCAAAATGGATTAAAGACCTATATATAAGGTCAGACACTATAAAACTCTTAGAGGAAAACATAGGCAGAACACTCCATGACATCAATCACAGTAAGATCCTCTTTGACCCACCTCCTAGAGAAATGGAAATAAAAAGAAAACCAAGCAAATGGGACCTAATGAAACAAAAGCTTTTGCACAGCAAAGGAAGCCATAAACAAGACGAAAAGACAGCTCTCAGAATGGGAGAAAATATTTGCAAATGAAGCAACTGACAAAGGATTAATCTCCAAAATATACAAGCAGCTCATGCAGCTCAATGTCAAAAAAAAAGGAACAACCCAATCCAAAAATGGGCAGAAGATCTAAGTAGACATTTCTCCAAAGAAGATATATAGATCACCAACAAACACATGAAAGGATGCTCAACATCACTAATCATTAGAGAAATACAAATCAAAACTACAATGTGGCATCACCTCACACCAGTCAGAATGGCCATCATCAAAAAATCTACAAACAATAGATGCTGGAGAGCGTGTGGAGAAAAGGGAACCCTCTTGCACTGTTGGTGGGAATGTAAGTTGATACAGCCACTATGGAGGACAGTATGGAGGTTCCTTAAAAAACTAAAAATAGAACTACCATACAACCTAGCAATCCCACTACTGGGCATATGCCCTGAGAAAACCATAATTCAAAAAGAGTCATGTACCACAATGTTCATTGCAGCTCTATTTACAATAGCCAGGACACAAAAGCAACCTAAGTGTCCACCAAGAGATGAATGGATAAAGAAGATGTGGCACATATATACAATGGAATATTACTCAGCCATAAAAAGAAATGAAACTGAGTTATTTGTAGTGAGGTGGATGGACCTAGAGTCTGTCATACGGAGTGAAGTAAGTCAGAAAGAGAAAAACAAATATCGTATGCTAACACATATATATGGAATCTAAAAAAAAAAAAAATGTTTATGAAGAACCTAGGGGCAGGACAGGATTAAAGACGCAGATGTAGAGAATGAACTTGAGGACATGGGGAGGGGGAACGGTAAGCTGGGACGAACTGAGAGAGTGGCATGGACATATATACACTACGAAATGCAAAATAGATAGCTAATGGAAGCAGCCACATAGCACAGGGAGATCAGCTCAGTGCTTTGTGACCACCTAGAGGGGTAGGAGAGGAAGGGTGGGAGGGAGATGCAAGAGGGAGGGGATTTGGGGATATATGTATACGTATAGCTGATTCACTTTGTGATACAGCAGCAACTAACACAACCATGTAAAGCAATTATACTCCAATAAAAATGTTAAAGAAAAAAATGTAAATCAGTGGGCTCTACGTAAAGCAGATTGCCCTGCATATGTGAGTGGGCCTCATCCAATCAGCTGAAGGCCTGAAAAGACACGACAACCAGCATCCCCTGAGCAAGAGGGAATTCTCCAGCAGACTGACTTCAGATTCCTCTCACATCAGGTCTTTCTGGCTCTGCAGCCTGCCAGGCCACCCTGCAGATTTTGGACTTGCCACCTTCTGTAGTCCCATTACCCAATTATTTGTAATAAATATTTTTCTATATGTACGCATTTTATTATATGGTTTCTCTGGAGAACTCTTACTAATACACTCTTTATCAGGTTTTGGAAGTTCTCAAATACTCCTGATTTCCTAATATAGTATGTTTTTCTCAATTAACAATAAGTATTGAATTCTATTAAATACTTTTTAATGTATCTACTGAGATGTTCATACAGCTTTTTGCCTTTTCATCTATTAATGTAAATTACATTATGGATTTTCTAATAAATAATTCTTAAGTACCTAGTATAAACCCAATTTGATCATGGTATAGTATGATTCTTTTTAAGTACACTGTAGAACTTAATTTGCTAATATATTGTTTAGGAATTTTGTTTCTATCTTAAACTGTAAAATGAATCTATAGTTTTCCTTTCTTTTCTAGTTTTAGTAACAGAATAATGCTATATTTGTAAACTAAGTCGGTGTTCCATTTATTTTGTATTTCTGGAAAAGCTTATGTAAAATTGGGATGATTTCTCCTATCAGTTCCTGGAAGAATTTGTCTACAAAATCATATAGGCATACTATTTTCTTTCTAGAAAGATTCTTAGCCCCTCAATATCTTTACTAGTTACAAGCCTATTAATTAATCACTTTAGATTAATTTTAGTATGGTATTGTCCATGTTGTCTAAATTTTTAAAAAGTCCAGCATAGTATTAAGATTCTCTCAACTTTTAAATCTCCATTTTATGTATAGTTATGTCCTCCTTATCCCTGGTAGTATGTATGTGTGTCTTTATCTCTTGATTAGGTCTTTCTCAAAAGTTTATCTATTCCAACAGTATTTTTATTCCAAAGAATAACTTTTGACTCTGTTGATCTCAAGTGTAACCTATTTTTCTAGTCCATTATTTCTACCTTTATATTTATCATCTCTTTTTCTTTAGGTTTATTCTATAACGTTTTCTAATTTCTAAGCTGGAGAATCTGCTCCTTATTTAAGGATTTACTCCTTTCTATTACAAATATTTAAGACTATAAAATTTTTGAAACACCACTTTTGCAAATCCTACACGTTTTGATATGGAGCATTTTTATTACCAGCTCTATGTATTATTTTAATTTTTTTATGATAATTTCTTTCATAATCCATGATGTATTTATCAGTATGTTTTTAATTTTTACATTTATCTTTTTGTTATTAACTTCTAAATTACTGGTGTTGTAGTGAACGATCGTGGTGTGTATGATAACTGCCACTGAGATTTATTGAAATTTTGTTATGGTGAAATATACATGATTTTTTTTTATTTCATGTTGCTGGAGAAACATTTTTCTTCTCAATTATTGAAGTGTGGAACTCTGAGACCACTAAATCAGGCTTCCTAGCTGTATTGCTTTATTTTCTTTAACTTAGGTGCTTGTTCTTCTGTCAATTATCAAGACATGTATTGATATCTCCCACTATGATGGTGGATTTTCCTTACAGTTTTATCAGTTTTTCTTCATTATTTTTGAAACTATTCTATTAGACTTATACATGCCTAAAACTGCTATATTGTCTAAGTAAAATGAATCATATTTCATTATATCATGTCCCATTCCATCTCTACTACTGTATTTTTCATCTTAAATACAATTGCATCCAATGTTAATATAGGCATACAAGCTTAATTTGCTTAATATTCTTATGTCTGTTTTCCATCTTTTCACTTTTAACTTTGCCATGTCTTTATGTTTTAAGTGTATCTCTTGTAAAGAGTCTATATCTGTATATTTTTAATCCAATTAGTCAAAGTTTATCTTCAAATATGAAATTAATTCATTTATATTTATATTCTTGATTTTGTTTCTATCATAATCATTTTTTAAACTTTTGCATATTTCTTTTATCCTTACTTCTTCTTATTTTGAGACCTGTAAAACTAGACCTGCTAAGTCTAGAACTTCAGTTTCCTTTTTCTCCAGCTCCCATCATGATAATCTATATCAGTGCCCTCCAATTAAAATATAATTTAAAGCACATGTGAAATTTTATATTTGTAGCAGACACATAAAAGTAAAAAGAAATAGATGAATTAATTTTATGCTTCTATTTAGCCCAATATATTCAAAATATTTAAATTGTAAGTAATATAAAATATTAATGTGATATTTTACATTATTTAATAATAAGTTTTTGAAATCTTGTGTGTACTTTATACTGAGGGCAATTTTAATTCAAAATGGTCACATTTCAAAGAGCTGGTGGCTCTCGTATCAGTACAGATCTAGACTTATAATTTCTTTTCTATTGTATCTTTGCTATTTTAGGTTACAGTAAAACCTTAACAAGATATTTAATAACCTTCATTTCATATAGCTTTTGTGACGACTCCTAGATTTTTCTTGCCTTTTATTTGAGTAGTTTATAAAATCTACTTTAATCCAATTGATTGTGAGTTCTGATAAACTTTCTGAGATTTTATAATTGGAAGAATATTTTTATCATGCCATACATATCATATTTGAGTGAAACTTTGTATATAAGCTTCTAGGTTTTAAATGCTTATCTTCTTGCATCAAGTGTTGTTGCTGAAGAATCTGTTGTTAATTTGATTCTTATTCTATTTTATCTGTCAACTTTTGGAATTTTCTTTGACTTTAATGTCTTTAAATTTTATTATATTTCCAAGAGTGGACCTTTCCTGCTCTTCCCTTTGACATTCCTTAAACCCTGGCCATCTAGAATTTTTTTTAATTTAAAAAAATTTTTTATTTCAAACAATTTCTCATCTCCATTAAAAAGATTCTCTTTTTGAGATCTATTTTTCAGATATTACTATGGCTCTCTCTATCCTTCTTCATATTTCTTAGCCATGTATATTCCATTAGCTGCCTTTCCTTTTTCTGCACTGAAAATTTGCTAAACATGGTCTTCCAAAGACTTAATTGGTTCTTCAGTATTCATTCTGCTGTTTATCCATCTACTGTTTCTTTAAAATTTGACTATTTTTTATATTTAATATTCTTGTTCTTGATTCAAACTGCTAATCTGTCTTTTTTGTTTATCAAATTAATTTTAATTTTTTTTAGTTCAGCCATTCTACTATTTATGCCTCTGATGAAATTTATAATCTGGTATTTTATATTTCATTTGAGATAGTAATACTTCTTAAATACCTTTTAAGCTCATTTCCCTCTAGGGGTGACCACATTGCCAGGCAAATCTCACTAGAGACGGTCATACTCTAGCCTTCAGTCTCGATGGCTCTGGGGGCAAGAGGAGGTGAAGACTAGGAACCAGGAAACAGTCCATGACTCAGAACAGCGTAGGTCAACTCTTGAGTCAGGACCTCACCTTCTGGCCCCAGGAAGCAGCAGTATTTGAGGGAGACACTCCTTATACTGTGGAGTATCATGGCCGTAGGCATGGGGGTGGGGGTTACTGTAGCTTCCTACAAGTCAAAGGCTTTGGTTCCTCATGGATTTTACACCTGAGGACCCTGGGCCAGGGCTCTCACTTGCTGCAAGTGTGTTGTGGAAATCACTGTCAGGCACAGAGATACGGAGTAGGAGGAGTACGAGCAGAATTTCAAATTACTTTCCCATGTCATCCCTCCAAAACCATACTGGGTGACATTTTCTCTCAGACCAAAGCCAGTATGCACATAGACAGCAGTTCAACCTGTGCTCCAGGTGTCTGTCACTGCTTAGGGACCAACGTGGGAGAGGAAGATTCAGCCATGTTATTTCATGTATTGTTAGGAATCACTAACTTCCTTTCAATTATGTCACAGGTGGCCTCAAGTATTTATAAACACTTCCCCAAACTTCTTACACTTAGAGTCTCTATAATATTTTGAGGCATTATTATTTATTATTATTAATAATGGAATGTTTACATTCTTATTACGAAATAAAACTCTTTTTGAATCAGAAAGTACTCTCAAGCCCAACTAATTCTATTCACGATTCTACACACACCCCAGTGTTCACAGCAGCATTAGTTACAATTGCCAAGACATGGAAGCAGCCTAAATGTCCATCAACAGAGGAATGGATAAACATGATGTGATACACAAACACACTCACACTCTCAAACACACACACACACACACACACACACACACACAATGGAATACTACTCAGCCATAAAAAAGAACAAAATTTTGCCATCTGCAGCAGCATGGATGGACTTGGAAGGTATTATGCTAAGTGAAATAAGTCAGACAGAGAAAGACAAATACTGTATGATATCTCTTATATATAGAATCTTAAAAATACAACAAATAAGTGCATATAACAAAAAGGAAGCAGACTTAGAGATATAGAGAACAAACTAGTGGTTACCAGTGGGAAGAGGGAAGGGGGAGGGGCAGGATAGGGGAAGGGGGAGTAAGAGGTACACTTATGAATAAAATAAACTACAAGGATATATTACATAACACAGGGAATATAGCCTTTTCCTTTTTCTTTGTCACATGCATGGCATGTGGAACTTCCCCAACCAGAGATCGAACCCACGTCCCCTGCATTGGAAGCATGGAGTCTTAACCAGTGGACCACCAGGGGTGTCCTAGCCAATGTTGTATAATTATAAATGGAGTATAACCATTAAAAACTGTGAATCACTGCATTGTACCCCTGTAACATATAATATTGCACAGCAACTATACTTCAATAAAATAAAAGAATTCTGAGTCCTACGAAGTGAAGGTCATGTGAATAGCTGGTGGCAGAGCGAGGACTAGGACAAAGTGCTTGGCCCACTTGCTATCTGAGACAACAGGCATAAAACGCCTTCCTTTTTACTTCCTTCTCCATCACTCGAGCCAAACCTACTCTACTCTTCCTCTTACCTCCTTCAGATTTCAAGTAATACCCTCCAGTGCCTACCCAGAATCAAACTGTGGGCTTATATTTGCCTTTCATAATGTTAGAAACATTAATCTTCTCTCAGCATTAGTCTTTGCCTTCTGAAAAATTTTTATCTTTTGCTCAGTACCCAATCATCCCCCTGATCGTTAATTTCCTCTTTTTGGAGTTTCTCTACCTACTTTTTTCTCTCCTTCATTTCAGCAATTAGAATTTTAGATAAGAAAATGCAGCTTGGATGGACTTCCAGCATCTGGTGGCCATTTGGGCTGCAGCTGCATAGAAATGATAGTGGAGAATAACTCTTCCGCTGTGGCAGCTGACCCAGAGAATTCAACCCACAACACATCTGTAGGCAGATCATGTAAATTCTGTGCACCCTAGTTAAATGAGGGTCCTGACATCAAGGAGTCATAGAAGTTTCCAATGAGGAGAAAAGAGTTACTAATGAGAAGTCCTCAAGGAGTTTCAAACCAGACCTGATAAGGATGATCAAGGATGATGAACCAATGAGGGACAGGCACATCTGCTGAGCAGGTGGCAGGATTTTCAATGTTATCTGGGGCTGAAAGGCACCAAGGGATATTCAGTGTATCTGAAGGCAACAGTCATTTCCTATATCACAGGATGCCAATCCTTATGAACACAGGTTACAGCCCATGTTCAGAAGCAGGATGAACACCCAACCAACTCTCCCTGTCTAGACGTTCCTCACTTCGACTTTACTGCCTCTGTTACATCATTAGTGACACTGCAGCAAAGACAGACAGATCCTTTCCTCTTTGGAAGGCATGTGGGCCACCCTTCCATAATGTCATCATCATCATCATTAGTATTTAGTGTTTTCAGATAAGAAAAATGTTTAAATATTTGTAGAAAATAAAAGAATAGGAAAATGAAATTAATCTGTCATCTCACAACTGTGAGATAACCACTTGTGAAATGCTGCTGTATTTCCATTCAGTCATATATGTTATAATTTCATATGCTTTTATATCCTGGTTTAATTTACTTTGGAGAGAATCTTCCCACATTATTAAATACTACTGAAAAGCATGATTTGTTCTAGTTATATACAGTGTCCCTCTGGCTAGATCATAATTTGTACTCTGTTTGCCCTATTTAAGATCACTTTGTTTGCTTTATTGTTTCTATTCTAAAAGTGCTGGGGCTTCCCTGGTGGCACAGTGGTTGAGAGTCCGCCTGCCGATGCAGGGGACACGGGTTTGTGCCCCGGTCTGGGAAGATCCCACATGCCGCGGAGCGGCTGGGCCCGTGAGCCATGGCCGCTGGGCCTGTGCGTCCGGAGCCTGTGCTCCGCAACGGGAGAGGCCACAACAGTGAAAGGCCCACATACTGCAAAAATAATAATAATAATAATAATAATAATAATAATAATAATAAAAGTGCTATGATAACCATCTTTGCTCACATCTTCATCCATGTCTTTGCTGATTTTGAACGACTGCTTCCTAGGAGTTAAACTACTAGCTCAAAGATTATTTTAAGGCCTTTGATAGATATTGTCGAATGGATAAGTCTCATTAAAATTTCCAAACAATGCATGCATCTGCTGTGAGTGTCGCAATATACCACAAACACCAAAATCGAACAGAAAGAATCCACACCATAATAGCCCCTGTGAACCGGGGCTGTCTGTAGCCACACAGCTTAGAGCTGACAAAATGTTACTATACCGTTTGATGCTCTACATTATCCTAACTTTACTATTCCGGAAAATTCTTGACCCAGAAAATTAAGCTGCAAATAACTTTGTTTTAGGAACATTTTGAAAATTCATTGATGTCAATAATAGACCACTCTACCTGCCTATACTAGGGTAAACCACCGCTTTTTAGAAAAATAGATTGTTCGGCTATGACAAATTGTTTACTCTTTGAGGCTTGCTTCAGAATCCTCATCTCTGAGTCCACCAACCCTATCATAATACATCCTAATATAAACTGTATCACAACCTTGGCTCAGTCCCAGTGGGAGCCCCTCATAGAAGCACCTGCCTTAAACCAGACACGCCTCCCACAGCTCACATGAGTGTGCCCCCCTTTTCCTTCCTTCTTAGAAACACTACTGAAAAGGTAGCCGTCTTTCGTACTTCGGTAAGCAATACAGTCAGCTCTGCTGGGCCCGCAAGTCACTGTGGAGGTCTCGGTAGGAAGAGAAGGCAGCGCCTGCTGAGCCCCTGGGGTGCAGGCAGGTGTACAGGACCTTTGTCTGCATTGTCTCATGTCATCCTCCCAACACCCAGGTGGGCCAAGCACCAAATACTACATATTGAGAAAGCGGCCTAATGAATTCTACCGCAGCGTCTAGCAGCTTCAGCCACAACTTCTGTCCTGACAGCCCATCCCTACTTGATCTCCGGACATCGTGTTCCTCCATCCCCAGCGCCCTCCCCCCGCTGTATGTTATCACCTGGAGGGGGCTTGGCTAGTGTGTCAAGACAGTATGTCCCACACTGAGTCATCTTTTTCCTTTTTCGTTATGCTTTTTGTTATGAAAACGTTCTCTACATACATAGAAGTAAAGTTAACATTAATATACCCATCTTCTTGACTTAACCATTTCAAACATATTTTCTTCCTTAATTCATCTGTTTTTCATAGCGTTTCATCTTGTTTCCTCCCTATGCGTTTCTTTACAAAATAAAATAACCATAATTATTTCCTCTCAAAGCTGTTCTTCCCCCAGCAACCAGCCGAATATTCTCACTAATTGTGTGTGTGTGTGCGCGCGCATGCGCACGCAGGGTCAGCACTGATTTGACCCTCCTGCACCCCTCCTCCTCCCACCTGGTTCACAGTCTTACACATACATACAAAGTTATTTATTTTCCATATTACAGATATGGTGCTGACTGGAGAGACCACAGGTCTGTAGAACATTCCAGGAGCAGGTTTTTGTTCTCTGTTGTTTTACTGGACTAGCACCTCTTGATGTGGTCTCTATCAACTGTCCACCAAAATGCCTATTAAGATGCTGGTGGGAAAAGGATGAAAAAGAAAACATAAAAAATCCCTAAAAGCAGACAGACAGGAATTACTTTAAATTCCACTTACTGCTGGAATCTGGAAGCCAACTTCCGCACAGGGTAAGGCTGAAGAAGCACATGTGATAAAACAGTCGGGGTGTGACCTGACGGACGAAGCGGAAATGGGAAGCTCACACGACCTGAGAACCACATGAGGCAGCCAGGGTGTCCCCGCCACAAATGTGCTCAGAAAGCACTGTTATCAGGAAAGAAGCAACAGCGAGAGGAGCAGGAGGCCAAGGTGACCTTCCCATAGACTCGGATGCCCCCTGGCCTATCACTTCATACACCATGGAAAGGAAATGGGCCCCAGAGTCAGTAAATGCTGGAGCCTAATTTTCACATTTCCAAAAATATATTAATATATGCAGAAAGCAGGGTTAGAAATATCAGTGTCACTCAAAGGAGAATTCAACTTCATATAAGCCAAGTGGTAAAGTGAAAATAAGTACACTTCTAAATAAACAGGTATTTGTAATGAATGTTTATGCAAAAAAATAATGTTTTAAAAAAGAATATATAAAGTGAAAGAGATAAATTGTCAGCAGTATGAAGGAAAATTAGCAGACGTACTACTGCAGGAGACTGTAACACCTTAAGACATAAAATAGACCCCCAAAATAAAAAGATATAGAGAATATGATCATATAATTTGAAAGACTGAATTAATAACATTTTCTTCACTACAACTAGGGAAGCACCTTATTTTCAGGTGACCATGGACCATTATGAAACATCATCTACTGGATCACAAAAAAAGTACCAATAAACAGAAATTACACGGGTCATATTCTCTGAGCACGCTCCAGTAAGAGAAACTAACAAAAATTTAAACAAATGAAAATGTAACCAGTGGGAAATTAAAAATTACTCTTAAATGAATATGGAATCAAAGACAAACTAAAACAGAAGCCAGTTTTGGGGGCAACAAAAAAACTGAATTCAAAATTTAGCAAAATGGTGGGGTACATATCTTAAATGCTTTACTATTAGAAAGAAAAATTTAACATAGATGAGCCTCTGGAAAAACTAAGAAAAATGGAGAAAATAAAAATAAGCAGAAATAGAAATGAGAATGAGCCACAACAACAGATTTAGAACATATTTTTTTAAGTATAGGGAAAATGCTATGTACAATTCCAAAGTTATAATTTGAAAATTCAGTTGAAATAAGCTATTTGCTAGAAGAGCAAAAAGCTATCAAGATCCACTTTAAAAGTAGTAGAACACTGGAATACGCCAAAAAACGTGGGAAAAATTCAATAAGTTATCAAAAGGATTTAGTCTCTGAGACCAAGTAGTTTTTAAGAATAAATTCTGTGAAATTTCTTAGAAGGAGATACTCACCACAAAAATACCTATGTACATACACACACACACACTGCTGTCTATCCTAAGTGTGGAACAAGATAAATTGCTTCCCAAGTTATTTCATAAAAATACCATAATATAGAATCCAACAAATGACAGAAGACAGCACTAAAATGAAAACTACAGACTAGAGACACTTACGAATATAGATGCAAAATCCTCTTTAAATAACAATAAATTAAATTCAATAGTGTGTTTTTAAAATCACTTGGGACAACCATCTCTGTGGTTTAATATTGAGAAATCTGTTAATCAAATCAACAGGTAATATTAACTCAATTGATGCAAACCGAAAGCACAAGACAAACTTCCAATTCTTCCTTTTTTTCCAAAAGAGCTTTAAGCAAACCGGGTAAAGATACTTCCTTAGCATGATAAAAGAGATCCATCCTGACCCGACAGCCTCCATAGGCTTAGGAGTAAATAGGGTGAAAAGAGTCCAGTTATTACCGTCATTCTTCAACACCCCTGTGAAGCCTAGCCAAGGCATTACAGCATGAGATAAAATAGGAGGAAGAGAGGTGACAGGATTATCATCACATCTACTTAGAAAACCCAAGAGAACAAAACAAAAATCTACTGCAACTAATGAGACAGCTGAACAATGATGGTGGGTACAAATTTTTTGAAAACCTGAAACTAATCTTTTGAAAATATATAATGGAAACAATTTCAACAACAGAAACACAGTGGAGGAAAAACAAACAGACTAAAACATATAGGAATAACTTAAATATGAAAGATATGAGAACTATAAAATATATAGAATTACAAAACTTGAATAACAGAAAGAAAACAGGCCTGGATAAATGGAAAACCATACCACATTCCTGGAAAGGAAGAGTGAATAATGTAAAGATATTAATTCTTTCCAAATGGATGTCCATATATTATGAAATCCCAATAAAAAACTCAATTTGAATTTTTTTCCTTTTAGAACATGACAAAGTACTTTTAAAGTTAATCTGGAATAAAAGCTAAGAAAAACTAAGAGAATTTTGTGAAAGGATAATAATAAAGAAGACTTTCCTCACCAGACATGAACCATGTTTGACAAAATCGTAATGATTAAATCGGATTCTACTCGTTCAATAATTGACAGAAAGATCAGTGAAAGCGATGAATTTGCTTAGAATTAGACTCTAATATAAGTAACAATGTATCAGATGACAAGGATGACATGATGGATGTGGAAGGGGGACAGCGGTGTGGGGGAAGATTGGAATTTCCAACAGGATGGAGAGAAAGGTCACGGGGGAGGTAAACTGAGCAAAGATTTGAAGGTGATGGAGTGAGGGCTAACCCACCTGTGTATCTCAGAGGAGAGCCTTCCGGAGGGAACAGCAACTGCAAAGCAAGGCAGAGAAGCAGCAGAAATGGGACCTGAGAGGTACTGGGGACCATGCAGGTCTTTTAGGCCATTATTTTAGTTTTTACTCCAAGTCAGACGTCCGGAGCCTGTGCTCCACAACGGGAGAGGCCACAACAGTGAGAGGCCCGTGTATCACAAAAAAAAAAAAAAAAACCAAAAAATATTAAAGCATTTATAAGACAATACAGGTGAATATCTAACATTAGTTTGACGACTGATAATGTAAGCACAACAAAAAAGAAGATACACACAATTTTTTGATTGCAAAAATGTCAGAGAACCACAAAATAAGTAAGTCAAATTCTTGAGGAATACATGATGCAATTACAGCTTACAAAATTACCGCTCATGCTATGTATCAGGGAGACACGTAGACCAATAACTTCAGAGAAAAAACATGAAAACACCAAGGGAAGACTCAGCAAAGATCAAACAAGAATACAACTGAGTGGCATGGACATATATATACTACCAAATGTAAAATAGATAGCTAGTGGGAAGCAGCCACATAGCACAGGGAGATTAGCTCGGTGCTTCGTGACCACTTAGAGGAGTGGGATAGGGAGGGTGGGAGGGAGACGCAAGAGGGAGGGGATGTGGCGATATATGTATACGTATAGCTGATTCACTTTGCTATATAGCAGAAACTAACGCACCATTGTAAAGCAATTATACTCCAATAAAGATGTTTAAAAAAAAAAAGAAAGAATACAACTGACTTATAGTACATGTGAAAAGCATTCAAAGTCAGAAGTCTGACTTGGAGTAAAAACTACTCCAAGTCAGAAAAGCATTCAAAATCATTTGTAAATCAAGAAACTACAATCATACTAAAATGAGATAAATTTTTAACATTCACAAATTATAATCAAAATCATTAAACTTTAAGTTCTTATATTCACTGTTGGTAAGGTTCTACTGAGGGCATAGTCTCAAGGTTAAAGATAAAATCTTACCAGAAAGTAAACTGGCTCTATCAGTGCCTTTAGGTTGCTCATGAGTTTTAAACATTAAACATTTTTAAACTTCTAAAAATGTATCTTAGCAAATCACTTAGACAAATATGTGGACAAAAGGATATTTATTAAGTATTATTTATAATGTTTGAAATTTAAAAACTGTCTGTATTGAAAGAACTTTAATTATCGTACATGCAAATGATGATATTATATATATATTAAAACTTGCATTTCCTTGAATTGTTTAAGATGGTAGTCAAAATTTTTAATGTAACATGCTGTAAGGGTTAAGAACACAGAATCTGAGCCACATTGCCTAGTTTCAAATCCTGACTCTGCTTACTGACTGAGGGCCCTCGAGGAAATTATTTTGGGAAAATGCACAATGGGAAAGATAACTATCTCATGGAATTGGTATGAACATTAACTGATATTCATAAAGTGCTTACAACAGTGCCTAGCAAATGTTAATCACTTATTTTAAAACCAAACTTTGTCAAATAGTGAATAAAATATTCTTGTTGTAGTAACTGAAAAAAGTAGGATGCAAAACTATGCATTATGTGAAGTTTCATTTAAAAATAATATATACACAGACAAAACTGAAAGAAAATATTTTAAAATATTTGTGGTTCAATCTGAGCAAGAGTATTCATTTCTTCTCTTGATAAGCCAGCTGTCAGTGTTACTTCTGTCTTTGGTGTTCTGCAGTTGGGTACAACGTGTCTAGATATGTGTTGTATTTATCTTGCTTTCAATCTGCTGTGCTTCCTGAATCTAAGGGTTTTGTTTTAATTCTGGAAAAGCCACTTGCAATGTCTTTTTCCTTTCCTTCTTCTGGACTCTAATTAGACACGTGTTAAACCAGTCCTTCAAGTCTCTTAAGTCCAGTACTGGTTTCTTCATTTTACATCCACAGGTCCCAAATTGTTGGTCACAGAGTACTGGAGAACCAGAGTGACCTCACAGGACACTGTGGAATTTTAAATTTTTGAGGGAAACAGCAATGTCTGTGGGATACCATGCAAAATATTACTAGTAAGTTGTTTGGGCCTAACTACTGAGAAAAAAAAAAAAAGTTAGGTAGTTCTATTGATCTAGGGGTGCTATGTAAAAAAAAGTATTGAGATACTAAAAAGTATTGATAAAATAAGGTAGGTTGGGAAACTATTCTACTTTCTCGGCATTTTCTTATGATGTATCATCCAGGTCACTAATTCTTTCTATAGCTGAAACTAATATACTTTTCATCCATTTATTGAAATTTTACTTCCCATTATTATGTTTTTCATTTTTAGAAATTCTATTTGGTTATTTGAAAAATACAACTGGTAAATTTTTATGCTCTTTTGTTCCTTAATTACATTCTGACAGTCACTTTTATTTCTTTTAGCATAATTATATGTACATATTTTATATTCCAAATGTGAAAAAGTTGTACCATCTGCAGTTTCTGTCCTACACTATATTACGTGTGCTGACTTGTTCATAGGATGTGTTTCCTTGGGTGTATTGTGAACTACACTTCTTAAAGATTTGTGGAAATGCTAGTGATGACTGGACCTAAAGTACATTCCTTCACTGCAGACTGCATTTGCTTATTTGGAGTCTTACCAACCTAGGCTCAATTTAAAATTTTATCTTGCAAGTTATGAGAGCCACACAGAAATTGTGAATTACACTCAAACTCCCGTGAAGGCAGTTTTGTGGTTAAGGATAGTCAGAGAAGCCTCTCTTTCCCTTCCCATCCAAGGGGGTCTTCAACTAGGCAAGTATCTCCACCCTCTCCATCTGCAAGGCAGACTTTGTCGCATTTTCTCCTTTGGGGGTCTTGCCTATGGAGTCCGTGGCCCCAGGACAGAATCTATGATCCCTGCACCCACACTGTGTCCAGGTCCCAGGCTTTCTCCACTATCTACACACAGTCTTGCAAATTCAAGCTCTGGGCAACAAGCAATAGGAAAATATCCTAGAGCAAAACTGGCTTCAGTGCAGCCTTTTTTTTTTTTTTTAATTTATTTTTTATCTATTTATTTTTGGCTGTGTTGGGTCTTCGTTGCTGCATGCGGGCTTTCTATGGTTGCGGCGAGTGGGGGCTACTCTCCGTGGCGGTGCGTGGGCTTCTCATTGCAGTGGCTTCTCTCGTTGCAGAGCATGGGCTCTAGGCATGCGGGCCTCAGTAGTTGTGGCTCACAGGCTCTAGAGCACAGGCTCAGTAGTTGTGGTGCACGGGCTTAGTTGCTCCATGGCATGTGGGATCTTGCCAGACCAGGGCTCAAACCTGTGTTACCTGCACTGGCAGGCGGGTTCTTAACCACTGTGCCACCAGTGAAGTCCCCAGCCTATCTTTTTGAAGTAATATGTTTTCACTGCTTTGTGCTCCTTGAACTTTCCTTGCTTTCTTGCCAAGTCACCATGCATTTTTAAATATTTATTTAAATATATTTTCCCAGTGTTTTAAAATATTCTATACTGGAAATGTTTCTGTGTTTGCCAAGTCTGCCATATCACTAAAAAAAAGGAGGGGAGAAAGCATCTCCTGTATTTTCTATAATGTGGACAGAGTACCTTCGTAATTAGGTGGAAATGTACTCATTTTTCCCACAAGAGCTCCCTAGATCCTCAACTATGTGGTCCCTCACTCTGATCCCTCTACTGAAAGATCTTTGTCTTTGACACATTCCTGTTTCACACGATGTCCGGGAAAATCCTGCTTCCTCCACGAAGCCTTCCAGAGTTTTATCTGTACCTTTCTTTGAGGATTTATTCTGTTCTAGTATCGGACCATCCAAATATAGCAGACATTGCTCATTTGTGATTATCGAAGATAAAGCTTTGACCATGTGCAAAGTTTTCAAAGTTTCATCGTTGATATTATACTTCAATTTTGTTGAGGCCAAAATTTGGATCCAGTATTCAAGGAATACATTGTTCATTTCTTAAAATTAAAAAAAAAAAAAGCTAACATACCTCTTGCAACAAGAACAACAGTGAAACAGTCCATTTCTTATATATTGGCTCTTTCAAAAGAAAAGATTCAGTAAAGAAATAAGGAAAACCTGCAAGCCGGCAGTGTTAGAAGTGACTCGAGGGGCTCCTGGAAACAACTGGGGAGCCCTGGGCACCCATTCCAAGTTCACCCATGTTTATCTCCATATACACGCTAAAAAGCTGGTAAAACTTCGGTTCTGTCAAGGGGGGAAAGAGTTTCCTAAGAGGAAAACTGGTGTCTACTGTTGGCAGTGAACACAATGAGAAAATGAAGAGATCCAATCAAGTTATGGCTATGGTCAGGAAATAGACTTTTAAAAATAAATTTAAGAGCAAAGATTCAGATTCCACTGTTGCTGAGACATGAACGATTCTACCCCATGTTCTGTATGGAAACTGGGTAAAGCAATTCATGAAACTATTTCAGCAAGTGCTCTGGATAGCATAAAATTTGCCCAAGTGAGAACAAGCATGGTGGATAGTTTATGTTAAAGGTAAAATTTATTTTAATGGCTTTATAAATTACTTGAGTCCTGTATTTATAGAATCATTGAGTCCAAAGGGGTCACTTAAATTTTTCAGTTATATTTTATTGAATTTTATGCAGGAAGTTATATGCTATAGTAAGATTTATGAATATGGGGATTCTTGAAGGTCTCAGGGTGTATCCCTTGCAAATGTCAAGGATTTTATGAATGTTTATTATGTCCGAGAAGGCATTTAACTCCTCTTCCTCACTTCACCTAATAGAGCTTTTCCCAAAGTAACCACACATCAGTATTTGCTGAAAGAAGGAAAGAAGGGAAAAAAGGAAGAAAATAAGGAAGTTGTTCTGATCTTTATGTTGCTTTTCCACATCTTCGCATTTCTCCTGGGGTGATCGTATTTAAGTAATGTCAGAGGGATTAAGCGAGGAATATAAAGTCCTTTTCTGTTTCCATTTGTGGAATTACAACAAATAAATAACATCCTCATTCATTATTAATAAGCTTTCTAGAGATCAAAAAAGTGGATTCCAATTTCCAATGAATAAGTCTACTGGCAATTATTTGCAGTTTAAATAAAAGAAAAGGCATTTCATGTGGATGATACAAACAAGTGGATAATTAAAGTACAGTAACTGATTTCCATAAGTAATGAAGATGGGAAATTATCTCTGACTTTGCTTGCAAAGCTCAATTTCAACTCCATCCCCCATGAAGAGGATTAACCACTTTCCACTCTACCCTCCTCTCCCAGTGGGCGGAGGAGGGAGTGATGCACATGGCAGCTTTGTTCAGACAAGGTTTAAGAGGGAGCTAATTTCAGCTACTCAGATTTGAAAACAAAGTAGTGAGCCTGTGCAGCTCTTCTTAAAAATTCTAATTAAGAGCTATAAATAACATTTTCCAAAATGCACAAGCACACTCTCACCACACACTCACTGTGCAGCCACATACAAACATACACGAAGAGCAGCCACAGTTGAGTGGTAATGACTTTTAGAACAAGGAATATATTGTTCATTTCTTAAAATTAAAAAAAAAAAGCTAGCATACCTACTGCAACAAGAACAACAGTGAAATAGTCCATTTCTTATATTGTCACTTTCAAAAGAAAAGATTCAGTAAAGAAATCAGGAAAACCCGTGAGCAGGTAGTGACTGTAGATGAATGGCAAAGGATGATGCGTTTTGGAGTCTCCATTGAGTTTATTTCTGACTCACCCCAAAGGAAGGCAGAATATAGGGAGGGTAAGCAGGGAATTGTGTGGCCATCTTCTGTCTTTTGTCCCCCTATCTCCCAGGCTTCTGATAAACTCCCCTACCCTGAAAGAAGGCTGAACATGCAGTGCAGTTAAAGTCAAAATTCCCATATTGAGGGCTTCCCTGGTGGCTCAGTGGTTGAGAGTCTGCCTGCCAATGCAGGGGACACAGGTTCGTGCCCCGGTCCAGGAAGATCCCACATGCCGCGGAGCGGCTGGGCCCGTGAGCCATGGCCGCTGGGCCTGCGCGCCCGGAGCCTGTGCTCCGCAACGGGAGAGGCCACAACAGTGAGAGGCCCGCGTACCGCAAAAAAAAAAAAAAAAAAAAAAAAAAAAAAATTCCCATATTGAGTGAATTAACAGTTTCATCCCATTCACTTTTCTCCTGCAGGTTAGTTCTCTCAGGATCTGAGGGTTTTGATCTATGAAGCTCAGAAATGTCAACTCAAAGTCCATCATCCCATAGTAAAAGTTCCCACACTCGTGTGTGAGTGCCAGGCCATGGTAATGTCCAGTAACAAGGAATAGCTGTGAAAATGAAAGAGCGTAAAATTAGAGAAACATGGGCTTTGGCATTTACTGGCTGTGTGACCTTGAACAGGTTAATAAAATCATCAGGGTTTCTTCATGTGTAAAGTGAGGATAATTGTAGCACCTCATTCATACACTTCTTCTGAGAAGCAAGTGTAATACTTTATGCAAAAACCCTTACATGACTACATAGCCCTAAACCCTGTCCCCTGGTGTCACACAGCAGTGTGCTGGAAGGCTCTTCTAATTTGGTTCATTATTTACACATACTCTTGGCTTTGTTTCTTTTTATCTAAGTCTAATGACTGTGCAAGCTTTTAGCACACCTGTCTAATTTATATGATGTTATATTTCTCTGACAGTAAAACAACGTTTATTTACTGTTAGATGATAACATTGCTCAATGACCAGGGCCCAGATCCTACTATGTTAGGCATCAGCCCAGCCCAGCATGTCATTAGGCAGAGTTACAAAAGGATGGACTTCATACCATCTGCCACAGACAGAAGCCATCACCAATTATGTCCATAGAGTCTGTAATGAGATGAAGAGCAGAAGCGCCTTCCTCCACCCACTCTCTGGACACCCCTTTTAGGTACTTCCAGGGGAATCAAGAGGGATTGGGGTTCACAGTCATGTGCACCTGGGAAGTTGTGGGTTGGTCCATAGAGGTCTCCCATGGGGGACAATTAGTGCCTGGTATACATTTCCTTCAGAGACCTGTCACACCTCTGCAGGTGGCTTCTCCCTCATCCTTTTTCCAAACACCCGAGATGACCAGAGCAGATCATCTAACATTTGTTAAGTACGCCATGCACTGCAGTCCCTCTGCTATTCACTCTTGCCTGGAATGCCTTCACATTCCCACTTCTGACACCCACCCACCTTCTCTGACTGCCAAGTTCTACTTATCTTAAAGGAACAACTCAAATATCATCTTATCTATAAAGCAGTTCCCCCTACACCTTCCCTAATGGAACATGTAGTCACTCCATCATCTTTTCACCCGTGACTCTTCACATTATGAAGCACTTTTCAAAGTGTACACGGGGTGGGCCTAACAAGAAAGGAAAATGTTCTGAATCTTACACATTCTTGTGTCCCCATACTCCTAACCCAGGGAGGTGTCAGTCACATAATAGGTACAACAGTAAATGTCAATGCATGGAAAAAGTGGACGACCCTCTACCTTGAAAGCCTTAGAAAACCTAAACCCCTGTTCCTCAAACAGATGACACTGAGGTTTAATTAGGAAGATAAGTCTGAGCCACGTGGGTCCCTTTACCCATCCCAAATCCTACAAAGTGACAAGTAAGACATGTAGGGCAAAAAAAAGAGGATGCTCGTAAGAGCACTGAAAACAAGAGCTGTACCAGTGAACAAGAAATGTTGATGATCCTCTAAACAATAGAAAGAATATAGGATCAGAGTTATGGAAAAAGTGAAACCAGCTAAACCAAGAATCCAAAATACATTACTCTTCAAGAGAAGACTTGTGGACGGAGAAATCCAAGGAGTTCCGAGTGCACAGTTTATAGAAAAAGTGTGCAGAGGGTGACCCGAGCTTGTGCTTAGGTCTCTAGGGCTGTTGGCCCTGATCCTCCACTTGACCAGTCAGCAGGGGTCCCTGGTATTTGTCCCACTTATAAAGCCATTTGTGTGGGCACTGAGCCAAAGAGACACCAAGAAATTAAGACCTAGCGGATGGTTTCTCCCAGGATAGGAGATACTTATACGCAAAGGCAAACCCCACCTGGCACATCGCACCCAGCGGCACGCCAGGAGCCTCTTTCCATAGCCACAGGGAGCAGAGCACAGGCAGCAATCACAGCACCAGCCCAAGAGGAGAAGAAACCTCCAATGAAAAGGGAAACACACAAATCAGGACCCACACACCATTTGAAGGGAGCTAACACACATTCTTTTTAAAAAAATAAGTACTTAATAGAACAATGATAAAGATTGTAAATCATGTTAATATCCTTAGAGTTCTTTATATAACACTGAATCTTAAAACAGAAACAACTAGATCTTGAGACAAAACATCTGATCTTCAAAGTAAAATAAATGCTAAAACAATACCATAACAGATACAGCTGAATTACTTGGTAAGCTGGAAAATGCAGCAAATGGTTTCTCCTAGAAAAATCTTAAGAAATGGAAAGCATAAGAGAAAACTTAAGAGACATGGAGAAGAATTCTGGAAAAGAGGAATGAACAGAAAAATCAAAATAATTGAAGAAGTTTACTTAAAGCTGAAGAAATACATAGTTCATCAGATTAAAAGGACCTACTCTGTGCCAAAGAACAATTTTTAAAAGGCCCAAAACTTTAATCATCATTGTGGAATATCAGATCATCAGAGAGAAAAATCCTAAGGCATTCCAAAGGCAAAATGATGGATTACTCACAAAGATGTGGGGATTACATTTACCATTCATTTCTCAACAGCAAGACTGGATGCTAGAAAAATCCAGGCTCAATGCTATTTTGAACCCAGATTCCATATCTGTCAAACTTGCCTTCAAGTTTGGGGACAAAATAAAGGCTTTGGACGTGAAAAGAATTGGGAATTTTGCCACCCACAAATACTTTTGAAAAAACTTATGAAAGGATAATCCAATAAAATAAATAACAAAACCAAGAAAAAGGATACAAGAAAGAATAGTGATCAGAGAAAACATGGATAGTTAAGTTTAAATAACTGTCGATGCATGATATTTTAAAAATGCACAAAATAACCATCTTGAACTAAAATCCCAGATGTTCTCAGCAGTGGAATCTGCCAGAGAGGGTATAGGAAGTGTAAGACTACTACATTTTTTTTTCCTATATAAGAGTAAGATATAGATACTATAGCTGTTGACAAAATTGTTAAAATTGTTAAAAAATATAAGTATAATAACTGGTAGAATAGAAATAGATATATAAGTTCCAAATGACTAGGGAGGAAATTTAATGGAACTATATATATATATAGTTATATATATAGTTATATATATAATCAGTTCAAAGGGCAAGATAGAAAGAATAGCAAAATCAAAGTATAACACAATCACCAAAAAAAGTCCATTTTAAACTCAAAAAAAATCAGCTATATGTAGACTATAAGAGAGGCCCACTGAAATTAAGACAAAATGGATTTTTTAAAAGATGTAAAAATATATACTAGGCAAATGGTAATAATAAAAATGATTATAAAATGGTATAGCATAGCAAAATTAACATCAGGAAAGAGAATAAAGTATTGATACAAAGCATTAAATAGGATAAAGTGGATATCTATGATTACTGAAACATGCAATCCAGTAAGATGCAATAGTCAAACTTGTCTGCATCTAAATATAAAGCTCCGTGTACATGAATATGTGTATACGTGTGTGTGTGCAGCAAAATCTGATGAAAACACAAGGAGAAACTGAAAAATCCACAGAGAGGAGCTTTATCCATAGCCTCCTTTCAACAGCTGACAGATCAGGTAGAGAGACAGAAACAGAGGGAGGGGAGGAGAGTGACTGAGGGAGAGAGAAGATGTTCTAAAAGTGACTCGAGAAGAACTCGAAAAACCGAGTAAAAAAAATAAATAGAAATTTGTTCATGACTTTCTCAAAAGTTTTCAAATTTTTTCTAAAATAGAGCTACCCTTAACAAAAATAAAACAAAACAGAAAACCACAACATCATACACCCAGATGAGTTTATAAGAAAAATTCCAACCGTTTCAGAGAATGGAAAATTATGACACCAGCCTAACGCTGATACCAAAACCAAGCAAAAGCCACAAAGAAGAAATCAAAGGAGCAATTTCATTTTTGTAATTAAATAAAATATTTAAATAAAATATGAACAAATCAAGTCCAGCTGTGAATTAATAGAATACTATATCATGGCAAACCAAGTTAACTCAGGAATACCAAAATGGTGTAACATCAGGAAGGTATTAATGCAACTGGGTATGGTAACAGGTTAAAACAGAAACCCAATATAATCTTCTTAATAAAGGCTGAAAAGTATTTTGATAAAATCTGACAGACATGTCGGAGTAAACAAACTTTTTGGCCAGCTGGAAAGAGATAGAAATGTCTTCAGTGCTATTAAGGCCTTTTGAAGAAGTCTACAGCAACTATACATAAGATGACTCACTGATAGCACTCCTATTAGAGTTAGTAAGAAGAAAAAAAGGAACAGTCCTTTTCAGCATTACACTGCAGGTCTAGCCAATAAAAATGTCGAAGTAAATACATAAGCAGTATAAAGAAGTAAAGGCATCTACAGAACTGTCATAATTTTCTACAGTACGATCTCCCTTCTTTAGAAGAATCAGACTCTATAGATAAACTATTAAAATAAGACAAACTGTTAGAATAAGAGAGTTCCATAAGGTGAGAGACACCATCACATACAAAAATCAATAACTGTCTCATATGTTAGCATATAGTATAAACTAGAAAACATAATGAAAAAATAAATCCTGATCATACACGCATACCCACACCCATATACTATAAAAAGCAGTTGGAAAAAAATACCCAAGAATAGCATTAAAATTTGGGGGGAGAAAAAATACTAGAAGTCAGTTGCTCTGTCAGTTTACTATTTACCATATTAAAAAGAAAAAGAACTTGTAAAAACAATTGGATTATTGATATTAAAAAGTAACAATTTGAGAATTGAGAAACAGATCCATGAATATATAGGCATTCACTTTATGATAAGGTATGAAAGTGTCATTTCAAGTAAGTACAGAAAAGATGGACTATTCATGTAAATGTTTCTAAAAAGAGAAAGTTAGATATCTCACACTAAATGCAAACAATAAGTTTCAGAATTTCAAAAGGATTAAAGAGATAAATTGTCAATCAAACAATAAGGCTTTATGATTTTTCCCCCAAATCTTGGTTAATAAAGTCATTAACAGCACATATCACAGTAGAAAAGGCAGACAAATTTGATGAAAGAAAAATTTTAAATTTCCGTAGCATTATAAAACAGTATATGCAACATTACAGGACATATGAATATCTCTGAAAAATATTTAACATATAATCAGACAGAAGCTTAATATTTAGTATCATGCATATATCTATGTGTGGGTATATACAGTATTCCAAATTTAAGAAAGAGTTAGAGCCTACCAGAACACAAATTATATTAAAAAGTGTCTCTAATAAGATTTTCAAGTGGCCAATAAATATATAAATATGTTTAAAGCCCTACCAAAATCTATAAAATGCTAATAATAATAATAAATATACCTAATATTTGTTAAGTGCTTGCTTTTGGCCAGCAACTCTTAGGGTTTGACATGTGCAAATTATCAAAGGCTTACACCAGGCTTTGTGGTGGGTATTTTCCCCACTGCAGAGAAAGGAAGGGGGAGCAAGGAGAACCGAAGGAACTTGCCAACAGCACACAATTAGTGGTGGGGCAATTTGAATTTAAACCATGTCAGTCTGGCTCCCAAACCAGTTCATCTCTCTGCCATGATTTCTTTTCACTGATGAGTAAATATGATGAATTGGTGTAATTCTTTTAAAAGGTTAATATTCAGTGTTGGTAAGAATGAGGGAAAACCTTTATTCTCAAACATTCTTGGTGGACGTGTAAATTGATAAAGTCTTTTTGAAGGGCAATATGGCAGACTTTTTCAAAGCATTTTATTTTATTTTATTTTTTTGCGGTATGCGGGACTCTCACTGTTGGGGCCTCTCCCGTTGCGGAGCACAGGCTCCGGACGCGCACGCTCAGCGGCCATGACTCACGGGCCCAGCCGCTCCGCGGCATGTGGGATCTTCCCGGACCAGGGCACGAACCCGTGTCCCCTGCATCGGCAGGCGGACGTTCAACCACTGCGCCATCAGGCAAGCCCTTTCAAAGCATTTTAAAGCAGACCCAAGAATTCTACCTCCAGGAAGCTATCATTAAGAAACAGTTGACATATGCAAAAGATGTTTGAAAAAGAATGTCGTGGCAGCATTATTTGTAAGAGTGGAAACTCAGAATCAACATATATGTCAGTAAATCGGCTTCTGGTGAAACAATTTGGGGAATATCTCTACACAATAAAATAGCATTCAGCCTCTGATAAGAATGAAGTAGGTTTATATGAACTGATATGGAATGACTGTGAATCTGACTATTCCTTGAAAAAAAGCAAGTTGCAAAAACAAATCCTTTTATATTTTTTTAGAAAGGAAGGAAGGGAGGGAGGCAGAGAGGGAGGGAGAGAGGGAGGGAGGGAGGGAGGAAGGAAGGAAGGAGGGGGGAGGGAGGGAGGAAGATTTGCATGTATGAGTATAATTGTTTGGAAAAAGAACTATAAAGATGCACACCCAGCTGTTTTCACCATCACCCATGGTTCCTGCAGGAAAGAGGAACAAATGTGTTGGGTTGAAAGGCAGGGAGAGGAAAAAGATAAACTTTAACATTACACTTAATAATAATGGCTATTCCTTGAATCTTTTACAATGATAAGGTGCTCAGGTAATGAAAACAATAATACAAAGAAAATTAAATAAGAAAGTGATGAAATTGAAACTCAATCCACAGAAAACCCAGACAATAAGAGGAAAACTTTGGGCACCATATTATTTGCCATAGTTGCATGTGTCATGACCAATTCAGGGTCATGGCAGGGAAATAAAACATCTAGAATATAAATGTGACAAATCACTCTAGAGGTCCAGGGTTAGTTAACTTTCTTTTTTAAAAAACCCAGATCAATCTTTTATACAACTTCACAACATCTTCCTATTTTAGGAGAGACTTGGGCTCCACCCAGGGTGGTTTTTTTTTTTTTTTTTTTTTTTACATCATGTCAAATTGTTTGCTAAGATCTGTTGGCAATTCAGCCTGGAGTTTTCAGATTCCCTCTCATTTTACCAACGTGAAGCTGCATCCTTAACCCGAGGTTGATCCTGCATTAATTCACAGACAGATGCAGAGTTAGCTGGGGCAGAAATCACTTTTGGTTCCTGTTCTCTTTTCCTTGTTAAAACATGCACAGCATCCCTCACTCCAGTTAATCAGACTCAACACTCCTTCCTGGGTGAAAATAACGGGCTCCCTTGTACTGCCCTTTCATTGCCGCATCTGACACCTATTATTCCCTCGAGGCACCAATCTTCCCAGTCAGGATCACTCAGCTCTGAAGTGTGTTACAAAGTGTGCATGCCACTCTTCTTTTGTCAGAAGCGGGAATTCAAGGCCGCTGAGCCTCCATCCCGGTCGGGGAGCTGCATGTGTGGATCACCCACAGCGGGCAACCTGCACTGAGAAAGGGAGCCTCGGGGGTCCTGTTAACATGTTTCCGTGTAGCACGCCTGAGACCCAGAAGAACAGAAGGATTGCAGCACGCAGGTGCCAGCTTTCCTCTGTCCGCAATGGGGACCCTCTGAGAACAGCCAGACACTGAGCTTCTTCTAGATGCTTCCACACCCTACAAGTAGCGGCAGAGAGGAGTAGGACACACAGGCTGCAGCCTCCCTCCTGCCTTCTCCAAGCCGTACAAGCAAGAGAAGCAGGGAATAAAGAGGGCGGCACTTGATAAGTTTTGAGACAGAAAGCAATGCACTAGTCACTTGGTGACGTCGGAAAAAAAATCAGTTTTCCTGCTCTCAAGTTTAAAGCTCTCACAGAATAATATTCAAAGTGTTAAACATGCCTTTACACAAATATTAAGTGAGACCATGTAAAGACTTATTTAACTCATTAATGAGAGGGCCAAAACAATGGTAAAGCTAGCTCAAAGAAGATTTGGGAGACTGAGTTAGAACAGTTATAACAGACTGAACAAATGCTAGAATAGAATTGCTCAACTAGATACAAAACTGGTTAAGGTCCTACAGAGCAATAAAACTGTAACCTCTAGGGTCATCTCTTCCTGCTTTGGACAAGAGTAATTTTCACTGATATCAGTTTTATAAAAGTTAATATTAACCCTTACACAGTGATAAAGTAGCTTAATCAATAAGAAGTAGTGAGTCAAACAAAGAATCATGCCCCTTGAGAACTAGGTAAATTTAAATCTTGGGTAGCCTAATATCCAATGTTCAATCATTACACTGAAAAAACATGCAGTTTTGGTGTGTTGTGTTTTCATTTTTATTTGTCTCTAAGTGTTCTGCAGTTTCCCTTGTGATTTCTTCATTGATCCATTGGTTGCTTAAGATTGTATTGTTTAATTTCCACAAATTAGTGAATTAAAGTTTTACTTCTGTTATTGATTTCTAGCTTCATTCTGTCAGAGCAGGTACTCTGTATCATAGCTACCTTTTAAAATCTTTTGAGACTTAATTTGTGGCCTATTATATGACCTATTTCTAACTTCACAATTTTTTTTTCTTACACAGCTATGTGCATGGTAGTCTTTGGCTGGTGGACAGAAATGACCACACCCATCTATAGAATTACAAAGTGCTATGGCCTAAATGTTTGTATTCTCCCCAAATTCATATGTTGAAGCCTTAATTCACAATGTGATGGTATTTGGGAGTGGGGCCTTAGGTTGAGATGAGGTTGTGAGGGTAGAGGTGCCATGATGGGAACAGGGATATTCTATCTAAGAAGAGACAGAGAAAGATTTCTACCCCTCCCCGGGCCACGTGAGGACAAATGATGGGGGCCACCTGCAAACCAGGAAGAGGGCTCGTCAGACACTGAATCTGCCAGCACCCTGACTTGCCTTCCCGGCCTCCAGACTGTGAGAAATCAATGTCTGTTGTTTAACCACCCCCACCCCCACCCATCTATGACATTTGTTGTGGCAGATGAGCTGACAGACAGAGTGAGAAGGGGCTCCAAGAGATGATGATGATCAATTCCCTCTCTCGACACCTGTGTAGGTCAAATGACAAGTCAGGATCGTGTACGGGTCAAGGGCATGAACTCAGAACTCAACAGACTGGGCCACCTTTGATTAAATATAATCTAAGACCCAATTTTCTCATCTGTAAGGGGAAATAATAAAAGCACCTTCCTCAGAGAACTGGAGTGAGGAGTAAAAGAGATAAATTAGTAAGTTTACTAGACTTACTAATTAGCATTTACTAAATAGGTAAAAATTGCCATGGGTGGTTATACCTGGTGACGGAGCTCTATCATCATTCACACCCTGGAGAATGTAGTCAAATTCAATTTAAGTTAGATTCAACTTGGGAAAAAGAGGGAAACTCTCAAAATAATAATTTTCTGAAGCGTAATTTCCCTCCTGGCTAAAAAGGTTGTCCTAAAGCTGGCTTTCTGTGCATCCAGAGCAGACTTTAAACAGAGATTCGCTCCAGGATGACAGCCTTGCTTTGTGTCTCTGAGGAGAGAAGGAGAAGTGGAGGAGGAGTTACCTGTGATGTTGGTGCCATGAAGCTGCTTAGAGGGACGTAAAGATGGGGTTGAGCGAGCAAAGGAAGATGGGCCTCAAAAGGCTGCTTAAAAAGTCAGACAGGACTTCATCTTAGTAATAGGTCTGCGATTTTATGACCTAAAAGGGGTCCAAAATATCTATTCAACCTACCTCACAGGATGGTATAAAGATAAAAGAAATAAAGAGAAAAGCTATAAAAGTATGTTCTGCTCATTCAGCTAATAGGATTCTCACCTTTTTACTCTGCTTTCTGGGTCAGTGGGAGGCCAGGAAACTCAGGCATCAGCTCCGAGCTACACAGTGGTGATGGGATTTAAACAGCTCTTTAACAAGAACAAGAATTCCCAACCTCCTTTTAGCCTTTTTAAAAATCAGTTTTCTAGTTGAGATAGCAATTGATAAACTTTACACACTTTTTAGTCTGCATCCATGTTGTCTGTTGGATATTTGCAGATTTATTTTTTAATTCCCTTGCTATATATTCTTAGACCATTTTATTGAGGTATAACTTACATACCATATATAGAGTTGTGTAGTGATCACCACCATCCAGTTTTAGAACCTTCCCGACACCCTAAAAGACCTCACGTTCCCAGTTGCTTCTTCTCTCCATTTCCACCCCAGCCGCAAGCAACCATAATCTACTTTTTCTCTATAGATCTACCTTTTCTGGACATTTTGTAAAAATTGAATCATACAACATTTTGTCATTTGTGGCTGCTGTCTTTTATAGCATAATTTTTTCAAATGGATGGACTACCATTTTCTTTGTCCAGTCACCCAGTGATGGACATTTGCATTGTTTCTGGGGGTTTTTCTAGTATGAATAGCACTGCTATAAACTTTTGTGTACAAGTCTTTTTATGGGCATATATTTTCATTTCTTTGGGGTAGATACCTATGAGAAGAATTACTGGGTCATAATAAGTTAATGTTGAAGTTTCTATTAAACTGCCAAACTCTTTTCAAAGTAGCCATACTGTTTCTATTCACACCAGCAATGTATGGGCATCCCAGGCTCTCCACGTCTTTGCCAACTTTTGTTATTGTCTTTTTCGACTGAAATGATATTTCATTGTAGTTTTACTTTGCATTTTTCCAATGAGAAATAATGTTAGTCATCTTTTCATGTGTTTCCTGTCATTCAGATATTTTCTCTGGGGATTTTTAAACCAGATTTTTAAATTTCTCTGCCTATTTTTAAACCAGTTGCTCATCTTACTGAGTTATAAGTATTCTTTATATACTCTGTATACACGTCTGGATATGTGATTTGTAACTACCGTCTCCCAAACTGTGGCTTGTCTTTACATTTTCTTAATGGTACGTGTAGCAGCTTAAAAGCTTTAAATTTTGAAAAAGTCCAAATTATTTTTGTCTCTTATGAATCATGGTTTTGGTACATATCTAAGAACTCTTTGCCCAACTCAAGATCAAAGATTTTCTTCCACATTTTATTCATTTTTATAGTTTTCACTATTATCACTAGGTCTATAATTCATTTTTAACTAATCTTTGTGTAGAGTGTGAGGCAAAGGTCATACACACAAAAATTAATCCTTTTGCCTGTGGATCTCCAATGGTCCCAACACCATTTGTTGAAAAGTTTATCCTTTACCCATTAAATTACCTTGGCACCTTTACCAAAAATCTACAGACCGTCTACTACAAGGATGTTTTCCTGGACTCTATTCTAGTCCGTGAGCTGTATGACTATGGTTGCACACCTTTCTTGATTATTTTAGACATCTTCAGTGCTTTTAACTCCACATCTTGGATGTCATCCTCGAGAGACCCAGAGATATAAAAGAAACATTTGTAGTCTGTACTTTGTATGCACAAGTTACAAAATCAAGATGATCACTGTAAATATTATGGTTCATTTATACTGCCAAATTTGAAACCTATTAGCACATAAAATATAGTACTACTGACAATTGTATTAATAACAAAAACTACATGGGAACCTATGAATTTGTTGAATGTACTAGATTAAAACTACAAGTGTGGATAATTAATGAGTATTAGGTTATTATCGTGTATAACCCAGATTTCGTGGTCACATGCCCATGAACTAACTAATCAAGGTATGAGACATTTGGTAGTCTATCCGTAAATCATTCTCCTTCTTTTCTAACAAAACATCATTTTGTTCAGGTGTTAAGAAGCAGTGTTCTCACGAAGATGAGCCTCTCTGTAGCCCTAGGAGATGAACCACAAATGGTCTAGTCCAAAGGCCAGCAAACTTTTTCTGCATAAGGCCAGAGTAAATATTTTAGGCTTTGCTGGCCACAAGGTCTCTGTAACAACTATTCAACTCTCTCACTGCAGCAGAATAGCATCCATAGGCAATATATAAATGAATGGGTGAGGCCATGTTTTAATAAAATTTAATTTGTATCAATACATAATAGGCAGGATTTGCTCTATGGCCTTAGTTTGCCAACCTCTGGTATCTTAGTTTCCTAGGGCTGTCCTGACAAAGTACCATGAACTGGATGGCTTAAAACAGAAAATTTATCCTCTCACAGCTCTGGAAGCCAGAAGTCTGAAATCGAGGTATTGACAGGGCCATTTTCTCACAAAGGTTCTAGAGAAGAATTGTTTCTTGCCTCAGCCAGGTTCTGGTCCCCTGGTGTTCCTGGCTTGTGGCTGCATCCCCTGGTGTCCCTGGCTTGTGGCTGCATCCATCCAATCTCTACCTCCATCTTCACCTGCCCTTCCTCTCTATGTCCCTGTGTACTCTCCCATTCCTGCTATAAGGACACTTATCATTGGATGTAAGATTCTCCCTAAGTCCAGGATAATTTCCTATCAATATTCTTCACTAAGTACATCTGCAAAGACCTTTCTTCTAAATAAGATAACATTCTGAGTTTCCAGGTGGACATAAATTCGGGGTAGGGAGCTATTCAACCTGCTCTACCTAGTCTAGGCAGTGATAACAATTCCATTCTCCTTTCCCATTAACTGTCTACAGAGAGCAAATGACTCACTTCTGGCCAATGAACCTGAAAAAGCTTATTGGGTGAGCTTTTTGGGTGATCTGGGGAAAATGTGTTCCTATTTGATTTTTTTTTAAGTACAGGGACAACTTTTATATGCTCCTGTCTCTGGATGTTGTCACATGAAGTGATGCTAAGAGTTGAAGCAATCCTCTGTGACCATAAAGGGAAAGCCAGGAGAAGGGAAGGGAATGCCTGCATATCATGGAGATGCTGAATTGGCTATTTCCTAACTCTGGGTTCCTTGTTATAAGAGATAATCGAACTCTTATTGATTAAGCCATTAATTTAAGATTTACTATTACTTGAAGTCAAATCATCCTAACTATTTCATAAGGTATCCTCAGAAGGTAACAACTAGAAACTGTAGTGACCCAGGAATTGTTGACCTGCCCTCCGACAATAGAAGACACACCAGTACAAATCCATTTTCTTTCAAATTTTCTTGCTTTGACACTGACTCAACTCAGCAAAAAGGCTATCACCAACCTTTCAAATTTAATTCAGAGATATAAAATGCAGACAGGCCAGAAAGAGCCGTGGAACACCCTGTGGGAATGGCAACAATTCTCAGAGAAAAATGGGACTTGTCCAGAAAGAAAAGAAAGAGAGGAAAATGGAAATTATAATAAAAGAGATTGATTCCTTCTCTGCTAACTTTGAAGATTAGGCTGGATAGGCAGCAATTCCTGTCTGTGCTGTAGCTTCATGGTAAACATAAAAAGATCACAGCTATAAGCAGAGATGGAGACAGTACAGAAGAGAAGAGAGACGGTGGTTAGACTGAAGTTAGAATAGTTGCCCCAATCACTCAGGGTGATCCAGTGAGGTTCCAGTGATGCTGACAAAGACATATGCAAGTCAAAGGTCTGGTGTACCAGCCCAAGTAACAAAAGAAAACATTGGATATATAGTGTATATTCTTAAAAGTATGATATATATGTGTTCTCTATACTTAATGTATACATACAGCATAAACATTAAATATACCATATATATGGATATTCAAGCTATACAATAAGAATGTATGCTACACAAGATTTTCTACCATATTTATACTAGGAGTGTTTATCTTGTATGTAAAGGGGGAAGGAAGACTATAGAACTTGAAAATAATTCATAAAATTTACTCCTGAAAGAAATTCATTTAAAAAAATCTACTCTTTTTGGTAATGGAGGAATAGCTTCTAATGGATTAACCTTTACACAGATAATAGCTATCAAATCTCACACACACACACGCACACACACACACACACACAATTAAATTAAGGGGGAAAATAAAACCCAACAAACTACCAGAAGGCAATGGCAAGCAAATGAAATTAGGAAAAAGTTGAAGGGAATTCACTTAAAAGAAGGGGATGGAATAGCACGGGGTAAATTTCCAATATGTTACAAACTTTTGCCTGAAGGCAGTTCTGGTCAGCACCAAATGGAGTTACTAAAACTGAAAGAATATCTATGACCTTACTGTCTTGCAGAACCAGAAGAGTGTGAAGTGACCACCACAGCTACAAATTGAGGGGATAAATCCCATGCAAGAGATATCCACAGAAGCAAAGTCCTAAATTCTGCATTAAACAAAAAAAATCTGTTTAAATCTCTAGCCAATACCTGAACTCATGTGCAGAGAAGAATATAAGCCACCCAGCTCAGGCTAAAAGGACTGAACAATAATTTTTATTGCCGCCCAACACAGAGGAGACAGTTTGGAATTTAAATCTTGTCAAGTTGACTACCTACTAAAACAAAAAAATCAATACATTCAGAGAGCAAAACAGAATCTAGAGTTTTGTAATGGTCACAATGTACAGAATATGATAAGAATTTCAAGACTAAAATAAAAAGAAAAATGTGACCCATAATCCAGAGAAAAGGTAATCAGTGAAAACCAAATCTATGACAACCCAGAAGATAGAACTGGGGGACAAGAATTTGGAAAGCAGTTATTATAACTATGCTCAAGAATAGAAAGGAGAACATATCAACAAAGAGGAAACTCAGCAGAGAAATAACACACTATAAAATGCACAAATAATTGTCTTATTTTAATAATCTACTTTATATCTTTGAAAATAATTTCACTTCTATTGTCTTCTTAATAAAAAAAAAAATATGTAAAGCTGGTCACCATGTCTTACCCTGGAGCTTAACCAGCTTAAATAGTGTGGTAGTAGATAGTCTGATAAGAGTATTGCACACCGGGTCAAGAAAACCAAATCTTAAGTACAAAAATCTCTCTATGACATTAAATGAGATGCTGAATCTCAGTGGACAGTGTCATGTTCCCCTATCACATGTGAGGTTGGTCCTAAATCATCTCCAAGCCTTTTGTGAAAGATCTAGGTGTGATTTGCCAACCATCTCAAAACTAGTTAGTGTAAAAGTGAAGATCAACATACAGGCCTTCCACTTACCACCAACACCTGAACTAAACAAAACCAGGAAATCTTAACCAAGCACTTATTACCTTCAGTAATTTCTTTAAGGATAAACGCAGTACAGGGCCAACCCCAGATCCCAGTTCACTCCACGAAGACATGTTGTGTGCTTTGTAAGGGCTGAGAGGAGCCTTGAATGGGATGTTTCAACTGAGAGGAAGCCTAGGTATTACTTCTCTCCCAATCTAGATGGAGTAGAATCGAATTTGGAAACCAAAACCATTCACAGTACACCAAGTTCCAGCAATGTCTGGAGCACTGAATGATGCTTTTAAAGTTTCTCCTATGAAGCCAATAAAAAATAACGTGGGTAGTGACTGAACTGAAAATTTAATCCCAATGAGGTTCTGTTCTAAGTGCATTTAAAAAACCCATCTATCTAATGGACTGTAAGCCTTAAAAAGGGGGTTTAAAACTTGTGATCAGATATTGAAATGTTAAACTCTGACACGGGAAAAAAAGTATATATAATTTATTACTTTGCTTTTCCCTTTTACAGAGATGATTTACTGAATTTCCCTACAAGCTTGTTTTTTCTCCTGTAATAAACAAGTGCAAAAAACGAAGACAAGCCAAATGTATAGATTGCTTAAAAATGGACGTGTAGGGCTTCCCTGGTGGCGCAGTGGTTGAACGTCCGCCTGCCGATGCAGGGGACACGGGTTCGTGCCCCGGTCCTGGAAGATCCCACATGCCGCGGAGCAGCTAGGCTCGTGAGCCATGGCTGTTGAGCCTGCGCGTCCGGAGCCTGTGCTCCGCAACGGGAGAGGCCACAACAGTGAGAGGCCCGCGTACCGCAAAAAAAAAAAAAAAAAAAAAAGCATATGTATTTTGAAACGGCACTGTTTTTAACTGCACTGGGCTGAGCTGACAGCCCACTATCCTGCGGGCATCTGTGGGTTGGTGTGGGTGCCCCAGCTCCACACACCACTCAGCCCTAACTTCTCACTTCCATCCAGGGCACCGCTCACCAGCCCTGAATTCTCAAGATGGTCTTTGGATGACTGTATCCTTACATAGCATACGCTGTGCCACGGATAAGAGACCTATATGTCCACAAGTAACACAGAAATAGATCGTATTTCTCCACAGATGGAGATAAAAGAAAGCCAAAATACACAAGAATGTTTGGGGACAGAGCTTGCATGTGAATTTAAACACATGGTTGTCTAAAGTGACGGTATTAGATATTTGGGTGTAGATGAAAGGAAATCCATTCACACAGGAATCTGGTGGGAGAAAAACAGAATTTATATCCACTGGGGTCTCACAGAATCACATCATCTGAGGCTTGGAAGGGACTTCAGAGGCCATCGAATCCAGCTATGTTCCCCAAGCAGGAGGCCTGAGGGTTGGCAGTTCTCCTTAGGATTTTATGAGTCCATACCAGAAGAGCCAGATTAAGGCTCTTTGATCTGATTACCAGGGTAATCAAAGTTGCAGAACTTTGGAGATCAAGTTTCATTTTGTTTTTATCTTAACTGCCTCAGGGTTTTGAATTCTGGGCTCTAAAAATTCATCTTTAACATATTCATTGATGCCATGTCACCCATATGGGATATTAAAAATGTTGTGTTCATCAGTTAGGCCCATCAGTGGCAAGATTATCACAGGCCAGTGTGTTCCTATCCCTACACTGTTGTTTGTGAAAGAGTTTAAAAGGCATGCATGGTTTCTGCCCTAAAGGGGTTCATAATCTTAGGTTAGCAACAAAACAAATACAGCCAAACCCAGGTATGCTGATAAAATGTCCTCCAGTCCCAAGTGCTTAGAATACTGAAAAATGGGGTCAATATTTATTGAGCACTGACTGTGCTGGGAAAGGTTGAAGAGCTTTGGAACTATTTAGCTGGGTGAAGAGAAGCCTGGGGTAGAATTCAAGTATTTTCTAATATATTATAATTGTCTTAAGTAAGATGCTAATCAATTATTATTAATTTAATTCCAGAGGACAAAAGAAAAAAATGTAAAGGGAAAGAAAGCAAAATGTTATATCCTGACTGTGAATGTGATGGGAGAGATTACTTATTGGAGGGAAGTGATATTACGACCTCTTTGAAGAAGTTTAAGAATAAGTCAAACACTCATCTATCTTGACTGGACTGAGAAAAACACATCTTGATGGCAGAGATGTCACCTGTCACTCACCAATATCTCCTCCTTTGATGTTACAAAAAGAGACAGCATGGTCCAGACTTGGATAAAAGGAATGAATTGTCCTTGAGGTTTCAATTTTTTCTATCACTTACAGAGAGAGAAAACAAATATGAGATCTACCTTTTTTCCCCCAAAAGGATTATTTATTTTTTCCCTTGGAAGTTTACATTACTAACAGGATGTTCCCCTTTAACTTAACATACACAGCCCTAAAGCCAAAGCTCATTAATCAAAACCCAGGGCTGTTTTGCCCTCTTCACTAAGCTGAAAAGCACTCTTTTCTTACAAACATATTTTAAAAGTTAACTACTGAATTTTGAAAGTTTGCAATAAAACATTCTTGTCAATGCAGATTTTAAAATGCAGTGTCTCACATATTACTACCAGACCATCCTGAATATGGGGTCAATCTTCTTAGAACAGGAAGAAACAGAAGAGGGTAGCATGGTTTCTTTTATTCTTTATTTAAACCCATTTTTCTTTTGAGAGGCTATCTGGTTCCTAGCCCCAACCTTAGTCTTGTGATTCCTACGTAGTCCACATCCGGGTTATATACCAGATGCAATGTGAGGGTTTCCTTCACACCAAGTGAATGTTCTCAGTATCCAAATACATGTTGTCTGAAACAGAGTTACTTAAAATGTAAGAACACAGACTTCCCTGGTGGTCCAGTGGATAAGACTCCATGTTCCTAATGCAAGGGGCCAGGTTCAATCCCTGGTTGCGGAACTAGATCTCACATGCATGCTGCAACTAAGAAGTCCGCATGCTGCAACTAAGTCCCAGTGCAGCCTAAATAAATAAATAAATATTTTTTAAAATAAATATTTTTAAAAATAAAACTAAAATGTAAGAACATGCATAGGTTGAAAGTGAAAGGATGGAAAAAGATATTCCATGCAAATTGTAACCAAAAGAGAGTAGGGGCAGCTATACTAAAATTAGGCAAATTAGACTTTAAGGCAAAAATTATTACAAGAGACAAGTAAGGATGTTATATAATAATAAAAGGTTCAATTCATCAGGAAGATAAAACTAATATATTGTTAAGAGGGTAGATCTCGTGTGTTCTTACCACCATAAAATAATAAATAAAATAAAATATAACAATTATAAACACATATGAATGAGACATCAGAGCTCCAAAACATGTGAAGCAACCATTGACAGAATTGAAGGGATAAATAGCTCTACAATAATAGGAGGATATTTCAATATCCTACTTTAAATAATACATAGAAAAACCAGACAGAAGATTAATAAGAGAGGACTTGAACAACACAATAGAGTAATTGGACCTAACACATACATACAGAACTCTTCACCCAGCAATAACAGAAAACAAACTTTTCTCAAGTACACGAGGAACATTCTCCACAATAAACCATGTTATTAAACTATATGTTATACCACAAAATAAGTTGTAATTTTTAAAAGATTGAAACAATGCAAAGTATCTTTTTCAATCAAAATGTAATAAAACTAGAAATCAACAGAAGGAAAACTAGAAAATTCACAAATATGTGGAAGTTAAACAATATACTCTTAAACAACCAAAAGAGACATTACAAGGAAATTTATAAAATATCTTGAGACAAATTAAATTGAATCCACAACATACAAAACTTATGGGATGTAGCGAAAGTGATGTTAGGAGGGAAATTTGTAGCTGTAAAATCTAACATTAAAAAAAAGGTCTCGACGCAGACATGGAGAATGGACTTGAAGACACGGGGAGGGGTAAGGGTAAGCTGGTGTGAAGTGAGAGAGTGGCATGGACATATATACACTACCAAATGTAAAACAGATAGCTAGTGGGAAGCAGCCACATAGCACAGGGAGATCAGCTCTGTGCTTTGTGACCACCTAGAGGACTGGGATAGGGAGGGTGGGAGGGAGATGCAAGAGGGAAGAGATATGGGGATATATGTATATGTATAGCTGATTCACTTTGTTATAAAGCAGAAACTAACACACCACTGTAAAGCAATTATACTCCAATAAAGATGTTAAAAAAAAAAAAAGCTTCCCACTCGTAATTGTGACTCCAACTATGGTGACAGTAGACACAAATGTCATTATTTCTAATCTTTAGTTGTGTTCTCTAAGAAATAAAATATAAACCTCCTTTTAAAAAACAAACAAAACAAAGAAAGTCTCAAATCAACAACCTAACTTTAGGGCTTAAGAAAGTGGAAAGAGAACAAACTAATCCCATAACTAGCAGAAGAAAGGAAATAATAAAAATTAAAGAGAAATAAAATTAAAAAACAGTAACAAATATTAGTGAAATCAAGAGTTGGTTCTTCTTTAAAAAAAGGGGACAAATCTTTAGCTAGACTGACTAATAGAAAAAGAAGACTCAAATAACTAAAATCAAAAATGAAAGGGGAAATTATTACCAATTTTACAATTATTTCTGCAAAATTAGTAACCAAGATATAATAAAGTATAATAAAGAAATAGAGAACTTATAAAAGAGGATTATAAGAGAGTACTATGAACAATTATATGCCAACATATTGGATAACCTAGATGCAATGGACAAATTCCTAGAAATATACAACCTATCAAGACTGAATTATGAAGAAATAGAAAATCCAAAACCTATGGCTAGTAAGGAGATTAAATCAGTAATCAAAACTCCCAGCAAAGAAAATCCCAGAACCAGATGGCTTCATTGGTAATTTTCACAAACATTAAAAAAGACTTAATACCAATCCTCCTCAAATTCTTCCCCAAAATTGAAGAGGGAATGCTTCCTAACTTAGTCTATGAGATCCATGTTACCCTGGTAACAAAGTCAGATAAAGACACCACAAGAAAACTACAAAGCAATATCCCTTATTAATACTTATGTAAAAAGCATCAACAAAATACCAGCACACAGAATTCAATAGCATATTAACCATCCTGCTATACCACGACATAGCAGGATTTATTCCTGGAATACAAGAATGGATCAATATATTTTTTAAAAAATTAGTGTAATACCCAGCAATTAATAGAATGAAGTGGAAAAAATACATTTTAATTAGTATATAAAAAGCATTTGACAAAATTTAACACCTTTTCATGATAAAAATACTCAACAAACTAGAAGGAAACTACCTCAACATAAGAAAGGCCATTTCTGAGAAACCTAGAGCAAAAGTCACCCTCCATCATGAAAGACTAAACTTTTCATCCAAGATCAAGACAAGGACACCACTTTCACCACTTCTATCCAGCATAGTACTGAACGTAGTAGTCAGAGCAAATTAGGAAAGAAATAGAAAGCGTTCAAATTAAAAAAGAAGTAACATTAGCTCTGTTCATAAATGACATGATCTTTTATGTAGAAAACCATAAACATTCTAAACACACACACACAAACACTATTAGAATAAATAAATTCAGTAAAGTTACAGAACATAAAATCGCATGCAAAAATCAACTGCATTTTTATACATTAACAATGAATAATTTGAAGAGGAAATTAAGAAACCAATTAGATTTATAATAGTATAAAAAAGAATAAAATACTTAGGAAAAACTGAACCAAGGAGGTAAAATACTTGTACACTGGAAACGACAAAATGTTGCTGAAAGAAATTTAAATAATTGTAAGGATAACTCATGTTCATGGATTAGAAGATTTAATACTGTTAAGATGTCAATATAACCCAGAGCAATCTACAGATTCAATACAATCCCTATCAAAATCTCAATGATTTTGTTTATAGAAATAGACAAGTACATCCTAAAATTCATGGAAACTTAAGGGACCCTGAATAACCAAAACAATCTTAAAAAAAGAACAAAGGTGGAGATCTCACACTTCTAGATATCTTACCACAAAGCTACAGGAATCAAAACAGTGTGGTTCTGACATAAGGACATACTGACCAATGAAATACCATAGAGAGTCCAGATATACTCTTACATTTATTGTCAAATAATTTTTGATAGCAGTACCAAGACCATTCAATGGATTAAGGATTGTCATTTCAATAAATCGTTGGAGTAAACCAGATATCCACATATTTTAAAAAATGAAACTGAATCTTTACCCTACATCATATATGAAAATTAACTGAAAATAGATCAAAGAGCTAAATGCAAGAGCTAGAACTATAAAACTCTTGGATAAAAACAGAAAAATCTTCATGATAACGTATTTGGCCATGTTTCTAGGCTATGAAAAAATAGATAAATTGGACTTCATCAAAATTTAAAACTTCTATGCATAAGTTTTTATCAACAATGAAAATGTCATCTACAGAATATGAAAAAATATTTCAAGTCACAAATCTGATAATGGACTAATATCCAGAATATATAAAGAATCCCTACAAGTCAACAACCCAAAGAACAGACAACCCAATTTTTTAAAAAATGGGCAACTAACCTCATAGACATTTCTTCACAGAAGATGTGCAAATGATGGCCCATACTAGAAACCTTGGGTATTGCTGGTTGGAATGTAAAATGGTGCAGCTACTACAGAAAAAAGTTTGGTGATTCCTCGAACAATTAAACATAGAATTACCACATGATCTAACAATACTACTCCTGGGTATACACCCCAAAGAAATGATAGCAGAGACAGGAACAGATACCTACACACCTATGTTCATAGCAGCATTATTCACAACAGCCAAAATGTGGAAACAATCCAATTGTCCATTGATGGATGAATGGATTAACAAAATGTGGTCTATTCACACAATGAAATATTATCCATCTTTAAAAAGGAAGGAAATTCTATCACACGCTACAACGTGGATGAACCCTGAAGACATTATGCTCAATGAAATAAGCCAGTCACAAAAGGACAAATGCTGTATAATATCATTTAGATGAGGTACTAAAAATAGCCAAATTCATAGAAACGAACACTAAACTGATGATTGCCAGGGATGAGGGCTAGGGAAAATGGGGAATGACTGTTTCATGAGTGCAGAGTTTCAGTTTGGGAGGACAGATAATAAAAGGTTTGGAGGTGGATAGTGATGATGGTCACACAAGAGTGAAAATACTGCATGCCACTGAAGTACACACTCAAAAATGATGCAAGTGATCAACTGTATGTTTTACCACAACAAAAATGATTGAAAAGTTTTAAAGCATTATTTTAAAGCTTTCTGATGCATGTTACACTTCCAAAAGGATTTGTCGTTTATACTCCTAGCAACAGGGTAAGAACTCCACCTGACAACAACAGTGTTATTTAAAATGTAATTTAACTAAATAAATTTTAAAGTAAAACCTTACAGATGTTATCTCTGAAGAGGACACAAGTTCCTATACTGAACTCTAGCTCTCAAACGTGTTAAACCAGGAAAGATCAGGGTGGCCGGTATGACACAAGCAGAAAACAGATTTTATCAGGAAGACTGGGGACAGGAGATGTTAGGATGCTTCCAGAAATCTAAGGGGATGATAAAAATAGCATCAACTAAGGTTAGGGTTAGGGTACAGGAGTGGAGATCAGTGAATCTGAGGGACGTTCAGGAGGACCTGACTTTGGGTCGAGTGAGAGGATGGGGTGAGGATAAACGAAGCCTTGACCTCAGGCTCGTGGACTCAGCCCTTCTTGCTCTCTAAAGGCTGCTGCTTTTTTTTTTTTTAACTTATTTATTTTTGGCTGTGTCGGGTCTTCACTGCTGTGCATGGGCTTTCTCTAGTTGCAGTGAGCGGGGGCTACTCTTCGTTGTGGTGCGCGGGCTTCTCATTGCGGTGGCTTCTCTTGTTGCAGAGCACAGGCTCTAGGCACGTGGGCTTCAGTAGCTGTGGCATGTGGCCTTCAGTAGTTGTGGCTCGCAGGCTCTAGAGCACAGGCTCAGCAGTTGTGGCTCACGGGCTTAGTTGCTCTGCCGCATGTGGGATCTTCCTGGACCAGGGATCGAACCCATGTCCCCTGTATTGTCAGGCAGATTCTTAACCACTGAGCCACCAGGGAAGTCCCAAGGCTGCTACTTTGACAGTGGATGAGGGCAGGCAGAGTGAAGACCAGAGTGAATGAGAATCCCTATTGCTGCGGTAACAGTTTACCACAAAGCTGGCGACTTAAACAGCACAAACCTATTCTTTCATGGTTCAGGAGGACAGACATCTAAAACCAAGGTGCTGGCAGAACTAATTCCTTCTGGAGGCTACAGGAGAGAGTGTTTCCTTGCCTTTCCAGAGTCTAGAGGCAGCCCAAACTCACAGCCCCTTCCTCAGATCGCACCAACCTCTTGCTTCTGTCCTGGTATCTCCTGCTACTGATTTTAGCCCCCTGCCTCCCTCTCATAAGGATGCTTATAGTTACATTGTACCCACCCAAGAAATCCAGGACAACCCCCCATCCCGTGATTCTTGACTTAATCACATCTGTAAAGTCCCTTTTGCCATGGAAGGTAACTTATTCATGGGTTCTGGGGATTTGGATTTGGGCATCATCGGGGCACCATATTCAGTCCACCACTATCTGTATACAGATTTTTAGTTCATTTGTCCAACAAACACTTTTCTGAGCATCAACTCTATGTCGGGTGGTGATGTGGGGTTATAACAGTAAGCTTCCTCCCTTTGTGGACCTCACATGCCTTAAGTCAATAAGCATATATATATTTTGTAATATCATTCGTTTCATGATGGAATTCTGAGAAAATGTAAAGTTGGTGATTTAGATTCTGGGCTCCAGGGTCAGATGAAAGCTCAAATCCCACCTCCTCCACTAATTGTTCAACCTTGAGTGGATTACGTAGCCTCTCAAAAGTTCAGTTTCCTACACTATAAAATGGAGATAATAATATCATCGACTTCATAGGGATACTGGAGGATTAAGGAGATAACCTACGAGAAACAGGCCACTGAACCCAGCACACAGAAGTTAGCACATTGTCATATTCACTTTTTTGTCTGTTTTTAGTTATAAATGTGCTTGTTTATTTCCTGAGTTCAAGCTTAAATGTTTCCAGAGGTTAAAAATGTCTTAGTCTATTGTTTATCTGCAGTGTCTTGCAAAATAAAATGTTTGCTGAAATTAATCTGATCAGTAGACTTGACTTCAAACATGGGGGTATCTGAATCACAACTCTGCATATTATTTCGTTCAACCAGTCACTACATCTCAGAGGAAAAGGTCAGACAACCCTGCCCCTCCCTCTTCACCCGTCAACAATGGCACCACTGTTGCAAAAAGTATACAACAAACTCCTCAACAGGTAAAGTATTCTGCTTTGTGTGCTGGACAGAAAGGGCAGGGGACAGAGTTCTAAGAGAGAAATCTGCTAGAAGACAAGACAGATGCTTAACAAGCTTAACAATGTAAATTGAGACTGAAATAAAAGAGAAGTCACAAGACCACCCAGGACAAGTGACTGGCACAGAAATTGGAACAAAGGCTAAATCTGCATTCAAGGAAGGCCAGGTCATTATGGTTATTGACTGATTGACCATTGATCTTCCAGAAAAAGCAGAACCTGAACAAGGACCTTCCCAGATGGACAGGATTCGTAAGCAGGAGGCCAGTGGAAGCACAAGGTAAGGAAATAAGGAAACCAGTTCTACTGAAGCAAAAGGCTATTCTAGGGAAGCGTGAGAAATGGGGCCAACAAGATAGTCTGGGACTGAACTATGAGAATATCCAATCTCCGGCCAAGGAATTGTAACTCATATTTATAGTACAAATACTAGCTACATCTGTTTTCACTTCAGAAAATATACAGAAACATTTTTTAGATGTAATAGTAAACTTAGATGAATTTCAACTGTAATGCACTAATACTTCAGATTCACTAATTAGGGGACAAGAAGGTGGGGACAGGAGGAAGGGAGAGGAAGATGGGGTATCCTAGCTGATATCTAACAGATAAGACAGATGGCATCGAGACTCCCAAAGAAGCATTTCATCCTTAGAGCCCATGGAAGAACATGGAAACCCACTGCTTCAGATGCTTCTGGCATATTCTCTTCAAGAGTTCTTGTTTTGTTAAAACAGGTATTTATATTTAGTTTAATGCTCCAAAAAAAAAAAAATATGTCAACTACTGCTATTTTCTCCTTCCCAAAAAAATTCATTTGAGGAAGTCGTTGCTTTTTTGCACGTTACGCAGTGAAACATCTGTGAACCATGAATTAACCCCCTGCTACTCCATGAGGTTTGGGAGCTCTGGGAATAGGAAAAGGCTGCTCCCAGGGCACCCCTAAGACGTGGTTTCCTGCCATCACATCACCAGGCCCACCGCAGGCAAAATGCACACAGGATCCCTGCCCTCCCTCCCAGAGCTTGGAGAAGGCACACATGCCCTTCCTTTTCAAGTGCAAAATGTGACACAATTTGTGATATGGACGGAAGTTATCATCGTGATCTGCTGGACACCTTCAGGATCTTCACACCTGGTTTTACAAATCACTCCCCGACCCCGTCTGCATCCCCAGATCTGAGTAGTCACAGGAGCCTCAAGAAAGTTCTCTAGCAAGTTGAGTAAAATAACATATTCGTATACTTCTACATATTGATTGTTTTGAAGTTATATACTGAATGCCTATAATGGCCCAAGCACTGGATTAATAGTACTTTAAGAGGGGGAGAAAATCCTAGAAAAAAAAAACAAACAAAAAACAAAAAACCAAAAAGCCAAGAAAAAGACAAGAGAGGGAACTAAGAATTATTGAGTACCTCCCCTCCCCCATGGCAGGTAATCCAGGCAGCTTATCTGATCAGTATTTTCACACACCTGTGGGTCAGGTGGTCATTCTCATCTCACCAACTGAGAAAAAGGGAAGAACTGCGTCTAGGGCCCTGTGTCCACGCCTCTGCCTCCCCAGCCCTTTTTGCTGCACCCCCAATCCACAGCGTCCCACACCATCTGCACCCCCAATCCACGATGCCCCAGTCCACTGGCCAGTTGTCCAGTGCTTGCCACCCTCTAAGCTGAAAACAGACAATGGCCACTGCGATGGAACCAGTTAATCTGGTGTCTGAACCTTGGGAAGCAGCGTGGAGGAGGCGAAACAGTGGAGGCTTGTTTACATAATAGGTTATTTGTATAGTATAATAATAGACATCCAGTCTCCTGCCCCTCAGCCACCTACTCCCTCTGCCACTTGGCTGTGACCTGCCAGCCCTTCAGCGGGGATGGCAGAAAACCTCTCACGTAGGATGCCTGGTACCTGGCACGCAGTAAATGCCCTCAATAAATGACATATTAGGTAATAAGGGCTAGCTGCACATTTTGGTGTTGTAGTTTCAAAAGATGTAAAAATTTTAAAACAAATGACAAAACTCAAGGCTTTTTCCCCTCACTCGTCACTGATGGCAGGGGTCAAGACTGCACGTGACCCTTGCTGCCACCTCCCCGCTGTCCCTCAGAGCCCAGTCCCGTCACAGCACTCTGCTGTTCAGCATCTCCCATTGGCTAAACGTGCGTGGTCCCCAGACCTCTGCCCCCACCATTCCTTCCCCACAGGAGGTAGAAGGATGCTGCTTGTAGGCTGCTCTCCCATGTTCCCAGCACACCCAGGCCTCCCCGGGCACCTGCGAGTGCAGTTCTGCAGCCCTGGAGCAGGAGCCACAGGCAGAGCCTCCCAAGCCCTGGAGGATTCAGCCCGTGGCAGTCTGGCTGCAGGGCCCCAGGTCCGCTCAGAGCTGGACAACCACCTCTCATGGGCTTCCAGCACCAGATTTAAAGTGACAGCGGAGCCCTGGAGAAAATGTTCAAAGAGCAAACAGGAGACATGGAAGCAACCTGAGTGTCCATTGACAGATAAATGGATAAAGAAGATATGGTATGTGTGTATGTGTGTGTATATATATATACACACACATATATATAATGGACTATTACTCAGCCATAAAAAAGAATGAAATAATGCCATCTGCAGCAACATGGATGTAGAGATCATACTAAGTGAAGTAAGCCAGACAAAGACAAATATCATGATATCACTTATAGTGGAATCTAAAAAAATGATACAAATGAACTTATTTACAAAACAGAAATAGACTCACAGACATAGAAAACAGATTTGTAATTACCAAAGGGAAGGAGGGGGATAAATTAGGAGTTTGGGATTAGCAGATATGCACCACTATATACAAAATAAACAACAAGGTCCTACTGTATAGCACATGAAACTATATTCAATGTCTTATAATAACCTGTAATGGTAAAGAATCTGAAAAAGAATATATGTATAACTGAATCACTTCACTGTACACCTGAAACTAACACAGCACTGTAAATCAACTATACTTCAAGTTAAAAAAAAAAAAAAAGCAAACAGGATTAGGACAAAATCATGTTTGGCCGAGAGCCCTTCCAGGTACCACGGGTTCCACTGAGACACCAGGAGGAAAAGCTTCTGACCAGCAGTCAGGAGAATTCTCCACAACAGCTCTGCTCATCCTTCCCCAGCCCCTTCCCCTGCATTTTGAAATCAGCTGCAGCCTCTCCTTCTGGGTGGAGGTAATCAGTATAATGTGTTCACAACGCTCTTCAGGTGAGAGCAGAGGATGCTGTAGAAAAACAATCATCACTGATAACTAGGAACGTGCATCCTGGGCCCCCCGGTGGGACCACAGCAGAAAGCCCATCTGGCCCAGACCCCAGGTGCCAACCCACCCTGACCTGGCACAGAAGTACTGATGTACTTCCTCCCCTGTAAATAAAGACTGGTCAGCTCATTCCCACGACAGTATGAATGACTAAATAAGAGCTATTTCTCTCCTAAATGTTGGTACCTTAATACCTCCCTTGGGTTGTAGACAAATCACCTGAAGTAACCAATGTAAGTGACCCTGAACTCTTCTCTCCAGCCTCAGCCCACTTCAATCCATTCCACAACGGTCTCTCTGCTTTTCCTTAACAATCGCTTCCCTCCAGAACCAACCCATCAGGAGTTCTTCATGGCTTTCGGGAAGAACCCACAATTCTAAGTTCACTCCCCTTCACTCTCCTAGGTCTGAACCCAACGGCCTTTTGAAGCTTGTCTCTGTCCTAATGTGCACAAAGGCCCCCCTGCAGCTACACCGCCCTCCTGGCAGTTGGAGGATAAGAACTCAGGCTCTGGAATCTCGCCTCTCACATCTGTTCCTTCTCTCCTCCTGCCTTTCTTCTTTCAATAATCTGGCTCCTTCTAAGGGGTCTTTTTTTTTTTTAACTTATTGAAATATAGTTGCTTTACAATGTTGTGTTAATTTCTGCTGTACAGCAAAGTGGCTCAGTTATACATATACATATCTAAGGGGTCTTTCAAGTCCAATACGTCAGTGAAACTTTCCCTGAGCCATCTCAGTCCATTATAATCTCTCCTGCCCCTAAACAATTAAAAACGTTTACTGTCTGGGACACCTGGACCGTACGACTCTGTGTGTGTCATCTTTCTGATTGCTTGCTTGCCATCTTCCTAGATGAGATGACAATAAGCCACGCTGAGCATCCATGCATCCATGCATGCATCCATCCATCCATCCATGCATGCATGCATCCATCCATCCATCCTGCGATCCTGGAGCCACCACGGGCAGCCTTCCCAGAGCTGCTGACTCTGCACCCGGGCTCAGATTCGTAAAACTCCCAGAAACTGGAGATTTGTTCTTAAGTCCCAGAAGCCAAGTGCAGATTCCCAACTTGAAAAAAACAACATGATCGTCTCACAAAAAAACATTCTGCACAGCTTTTGACCATGGCTCCTTTGGGAATGCATCCTAAGTCTGAATTAATCAGTCTATTAGCAGTAACTAGACGGGCGTGAAGTGATGATGTAGCAATACTTCACCCTAGGATGGTCTCTCAGAGGAGCAACTCCCGCCGGAGCCCCAGAGCCTCCCCACCCCGTGGTCCACGCAGGCATCACCTGGATGAGGGCAGTGAGGACGCTGGCAGAAAGCGGTCTCCCTGCTTCGCCTCGTCCTTAGCCCTGACCGCAGCAGAACTGCTGGGGACACAACAGCCCCGCGTGGACAAGGGCCTGACCCCAAGCACGTCTGACCCAGAGCAGATCTTTCCGTTCTGCACGTGGAGCTTTAGCAGACCCTACTCACTGTCTGACTTCTGGAGGAGAAATGAAAAGAGCAACTGGCCGTGGAAGGAAAACGAGCACGGGAAGGCTGCCCTGTACGCCCTACGCAGCATGAGTGCACATTTCATTCCCAGAGATGCCCAAGAAGGCTTTGTTGGCTGGAGAACTCATTCGGGGTCAGTGCAAACAAACCTGGTCCCGACACAGACTCTCTGTCAAGGCAGAACTGACCAATTCTGTCCCCTGAGCTGTCCATCAAATCAAACTAACTGCACCTCTGTGGTGGACAAGGCCCCCTGTTAGATGCCGGAGTATTGTAGGAGATATGAAGTAGGGGAAGACATGGCCCCTGCCCTGAAGGACATCACCCACCGTCTCTCTGGGAAACTAGGACCCAAACACATTAAAGACAGGCAGCAATATGGAAAATGAGTAATTCAGAAAACAAACCATCTAGAGCTCAGCCTTGGAAGAACTCACTGGAGGCTGGATTGACAGGGGAAGACTTCTCATAGGAAGCAGCGTTGAAGTCAGAATCTGAAAGAAAGATTTCAGAGAAATGGAAAAACGGACAGGAGAAGCAACCAAAGGGAGACGTAAGAAGGGTAAAGAAGCTCTCTGTTCACTGATCTGAAATGACCTCCAAGAAATATTGTTAAGTAAAAGGCCAAGATACAGAATATGGTATATTATATGCCGTGGTGTGTGTGTGTGTGTGTGTGTGAGAGAGAGAGAGAGTGAGAGTGAGAATGAGAGTGAGAGAGAGAGAGAGAGATGGGAACAGAGATAGAGAATATTTGATTGCGCACAGAAGAGTTTGGGAAGGACACTAAAGAACTATTTAGGACAGAGGAACTGTTGTCTGTGGCATGCGAATGGAAGGCCACTTCTGAGATGTCATAGCCCTCCTCTGCCATTTAAATTTTGGCATGTGTGATTTAAAAAAGAGGGAAATATGGAATGAGATGAGCAAAAGAACAGTCACAGTGTATTTCATGTGCTACTCGAGCTGAAACAAAGTTTCTGCCAGAAACACCTGGGAAAGAGAGTAGCAAACAGAAAGAGGTCACAGGTGCCCTGGCAGGGGGGCTAAGATCAGACAGGTTATGTCAGGGATCTGGATGCAGACATGGAAGACCGGCTGCCACTGGGCGATGCCGAGGGCAGGAGGCTCTGGGTCTGGATTGGGGTCGGGGGCGGCAGGGAGTGAGAATGGAAAGTTGGTGGATATTTTTGTTTCTTGGCCTCCGGCAAGAAGACAAGCGAACACTTTTAGCACTTGCTTTCAGAGATGAGGGTCTTAAGTTTCTCTTCTTTTCTGCACACGACTCTTAGCACCAATCCTCAAATCCTCTGCAAATGCCAGAAGCCAGGCCCAGCCTTTGCCTGGTGGCACTCTGAATGGCACAATGTGGTCTCTTCAATAGAGACACACTTCTCGCCATTATCTACTGACGATTACAGAGAAATAGGAGGCGATGGGCCATGCTTGTTGTAGGAAGCAACACGACTTGCACATCCCCATTTGGGCACAAGACAGTATTTAGGCGACAATGACTTTAAAGCATAATGGCCCCCTGGGCAGAGGTGGAGAGCAGGCTCTCCCTGCAGTAATGATGAGTCCCAGGTCGGCCAAGCCCCAGTCTTAGGTCAGGAGCCTGCCACACCGCACCACCCCGCTTAGTTTTTGGAGGGCGAGGAGCACGGCTGGGGCTACATCACCATGGCTCCTCAGGGCATCTGCCTGAGCACCAACACTGAGACAGCCGGCAGAGTCCCCACAGTCCTGATGTCCATCCAGAAGTAGCCCGTGGAAATTATACTTTGCCTTCCCACTGCAGGGAATCCTTTTATTTTTCTCACCTGTGGGGACTAATCCTCCAGTGTTTCTGCAAATCAAAGTCCAAGATTGGCCAAAGATACCTGTGAGCAGTCCCTGAGGACTGGCAGTGTCCTCTCCGGGTGTGTAGACATTAGCCTGATCCTACCAACAGGGCCAGGAGCGTGGCCCTCACCCTTCCTGCCCATCCTTAGCCCACCTGCCTCCCCAGCGGTGTGCAAAGGGCCACCGCTGACCAAGGGCCGAAGAACCAGGAAGGTAGTGCTTTCTCTGTGCCCGAGACTGTCTCTCCCTCTGGTCTATCCTGGGAGCTCAGAGGGGATGGGCTGTCCTCAGGGAACATGAGTCTTACCTGGACCACCTCTAGGTCTTGACTACGGCCTTCTTTGAATAGCTAACCTCTCACTGCAGGCAGGAGAAGGGTCCAGGAGGGTTGAGAGCAGCACAGAGACCTGGCCCAGACTCCAGGGTTAAATAAAGCCAGGGCCAGGGGCTGCACGGACAACAGAGCTCACTGAGTCTTTCTCATGAAAAGAGGCCAGCCTCCTCCAGAAGCAGAAAAGTCTCTGAGAAAATGTTCTTTCTAATTTTAAAATTGGGATGCTGACTAGTCTGGCTGACTTGGAGTTATCTGTGGTTTCAAATAATCTGAACCCCTTTAAAGGCTGGATGGCTGAGTCATGCACTTAAGTGGAAGTCAAGGAAATGGAGCTGGTTAGTGAACAAGGTGACTTTGTGTTTTGTCCCTGCAAAAAAAATACAGAGGACAAAGGCCCGTGAAACCAGAGGAGAGTCAAAGGGCCAAGGGAGTCCCGTGAGGTACGTGCCCTGCATCTCCAAGTGCTCTGCTCAAGCTTCAGAACTCAGCTCATGGGACTGGTGGGGGGCCCGCGCTGTTTCTTTTCTTTTTTTTTTATTTTTTTCCCTTAACTTTTTATTTTGAAAAATTCCAAACCCACAAAATAATTGAAAAAAATGTTACCATGAAGATTCATTTATGTTTCACGCAGATTCACCCAGTGTTAACATTTTGCCTCGTGTGCTTGCTTTCTCCATGTCCGCATCGGCCCTCTGTCCCCCAGCAAACCAGCTCAAAGTACACTGCAGACACGGTGATAAAAACTGATCCCCACACACTGCAGCGTCTCCTGAGAACACCACAACGATTCAAGAAAGTTGACATCCATACAAGAAGAGCTTCTCATCTATGGCTCATATTCAATGTTTCAGTTCTCCCAGTGTCTCACATAGTTTCCTTTATTTGATCCAGAATCTAATCAGATGGTGCATCGTATGTAGCTGATATGTCTCTATGACCTCTATTAATCAAGAACAGTCTTCTCTGCCTTTTGTTGTTCTTTAATCTTTCATGACATTGGCATTTCAAAGAGTTCAGGCTTGTTATTCTGTAGATTGTCCCACCATTTAGGTTTATGTGACTGTTTCATGACTAGGTTCAGGTTACACATCTTTGACCAAGAATACCACGTGGGTGATGTGGTGAACTCCTGGTACACTGGATCAGGAGACTCGGAGTATAGTTTGCCTCATTAATGGGGATGCTAATATGTTTGGTTGGTGAAGAAGTGCCTTCAGCTTTCTCCAAAATGTCACATGTTTTCATTTGTAATCAATATACAATCTGTGGGTGATACTTTGAGACTATGTGAATATCCTATTCCAATAACTTTCAGCCAATAGTTTTATACCCATTGATGATACCTGCCTAAATTATTTTGGTGATTATGAAATAGTTACTTCATAATTCTAGCTCTCCTTCTATATCTATTGGCTGGTATTCTTCTATAAGAAGAGCCTATCTCTATTTTTTGTAGTAATATTATGAACTCTGTTTTATTAGACATATTATAACCCACCACTATTATTATTATTATTATTATTTTTTTTTTTTTTGGTGCTCAAATTTTACCAAATTTAGGCCATTCTTACCCTCTTCAAGTTGCCACCTCTGTAGTTTTCACACATTCTCATCAGTTTCTGAACACTTGCTTTCTGGTATAAGATATTCAAGGATCAGCTTGGACTTCCAAGGCCCCATTTCTGGAATCCGCCAACCATCACTCCACAGTACGCTGGCTCCTTTTAGGGGAGAGTGTTTCGTCTTACAAGTACTCAAAACAAATGAATAGGGACTTCCCCGGTGGTCCAGTGGTAAAGAATAATCCGCCTTACAATGAAGGGGACGCAGGTTCAATCCCTGGTCAGGGAACTAAGATCCCACATGGCGCGGCCCAGCTAAGACCACGCGCCACAACTACTGAGCTTGCACGCCTCAACTAGAGAGCCCACGTGCCACAAACTATAGAGCCCACGCACTCTGGAACGCCACAACTAGAGAGAGAAAACCTGCATGCTGCAACTAGAGAGAAGCCCGCACACTATATCGTAAGATCCCGCCTGCCTCGATGAAGATCCCGCGTGCCGCAACTAAGACCCTATGCAGCCAAAAATAAATAAAATAAATAATAAATAAATCTTAAAAAAAGACAAATGAATAAAAATGTATACATATATATGCCACTAGTTAATCTAACGCCACCTTTCATCTAATGGAAAGAAGGTATTTTTGAGGTTATCACATTTTGGGGAGCTGGATCTCACACTGGGTGCCCTTCCCGTGCTTGCTTGTGAGGCATTTTTGCTTAGTGGAGCGTAGCTGAGGGTATGTAGAACATGGGGCACAGGCTGATTTCTGAGTTGGTCATGGCAGAGCAGGGTCAATGCTTTCAGCTGCGCAGGGTCACTGGCCCATCTCTGGAGCCAGGTCCATAGCCAGGGTTTCAAGTCACCCAGGCTGAGCTGGTGTGAGGACAAGCTGCCCAAGCCCTACGTGTACACTGGTGACTGGCAGAAGAGGAAAGAGATGCTGTGAGAATTTACAAATGCCTACTGTCCTCAGCACAATGTGTTAGAAAGCAATACTTTAATAATATGATCTTTGTAATTGGAATGGATTCAAATCATTGAAAATGGGCTGAGCTAGAAATGGTTAAGTCAACACCATTATTGACTAGTTAAGAAAAGAAAGAGGGTTCCTCTTTGGTCCACAGAAGTCTCCCCCTTTCTTACATTGTTTTCCTTGTTCTACTTGCTCTTATTTATTTTATCTATTTTTGTTTGATAAGTTAATCAGTTTCTCTTGTCATTATAAATAAACTGCTACATTATCTATGTAAACATTAATTAAATATTCCTCAGGAGCTCTTAGTTTGCCAGTCCCGGACTGTACTAGGGTATACAGATGTGGTTCAAGCCAAGGGTATCACAGTCTCCTAGAGAACAGCAGCATCCGGATAAGAAAACACGGACAGCACAGACTGGAAATCGCAGGCTGTCATTCATTTCTCTAATTTTATCAGATTGCCACCTACTTCTAAAGTGAGCAACTCAAGATGCCATTCAGATGAATTCAGCAACAAGCTTTTATTAATCAGCAACTGTTCTAGGTAAACGCGGCTATCCTCATAGAGATCACAGTCTAATACAAGATAAGAAATAAGAAAGACAAGTAAGCTGCACTGTGCTTAAGTCTAAGGACAGGTAACATCAAAAGGTGCCACAGAAGCACAGGACGGGTATCTCAAGGCCCGGCTGGGGTCGGGGCAAGGCAGTCATTACGCCTGGAGAGTCAGAGTCCTGGGGGCGGGCGGTGGGGAAGGACCAGTGATACATGAGGATGTGAAGGTGCAGGGGGAGGTGGGGTGCAGCTAGCCAATGCCAAGCTCTGGAGCTGATTTTTCCCCAAAGGCAGCCAGGGGTCCTTGAAGAAGGACAGCAGGCAACTGTCGGCTTTGTATCACAGGCAAGTCACTCCCAAGTGGTGATGGGCCCAGGGGTTAGGACCACGCTGACCTGGACCAGGCAAGGATGATGGGGAGTGAACCAGGATACGGGCAGTGGGTAAGGAGGGAAGCGGAGAGGCTCCAGAAACTCGAGAGATCCAATTAATGGTATTTGATGAAAGGAGAAGCGTGGGTGGGAGTGAGGAGAAATGATCTTTATGTTGCATTTGCACCTTCATTTCACATCACCACTCTTGAGAACTCCAGACTGAAAGGTTTTTCTATCTGTGCAACCTAACTGCTCCTCGAGCGGTCACAGGTCCACACGACCACGGATTCCCTTCAGGATATTCAAGGCAAAACGCCAATAGGCTGTAAACACCCGGGACTCAGAGGACTGGCTGCCCTCTGAGACTCGGCCTGAACGTACGTATTTCAGACTCATTCTGCGCACGAGAGGACAGACGGCAGTCGTGGTGAGAGAATGCGAGAGAGGAAGGTGGGGGACCTCAGGCGTGCTGGGACTCTGGCCTTTGAGTGTGCACAGCAAGCACCTACTTCCTTCAGGGACGATGTGGAAGAGAAAGGATGCTGAGGAACTGTGGGAGGACCTGCAGGCCCAGGGGAGGGCATGCTCCTGTGTGCCCAGGAGCCAGAGCCTGTGACACGCATGGGTATCCACTGAGGCTGCTGAAGTTTCTGATGATGCTTGCAACACTCCGCCTTCACTCCCAGGCCCTGAAACAAGTCCTGCTCTCGCCGCCTTTCTCTACAGCAGTGTGTTCACAGACACTGTAGCTACTTAATATCATTGCTACACAACTGGGCATTTCAGGAATGTTTTCTTTTTTTTGGTGTGTGGGCTTTTGCTTTTTGCCACTTAATACCACGTCCCAAAGAAGGCAAGTATGTGAAGCCAGATAAGATGCAAATGCAGCGGGTACCTGCTCCATGGACGCTGCAGACCAGGGGAGAACTGATCACCTGTTTCTCGTCCTCTTTTTTACACCCTCCTTTACCATTCCCCTATTTCTTTTTCCACCCATTTCCTCCCTCTGGCATTAGATGGTACAGGCAGAGAGACAAAGCCCCAGCTGCCAGCCCGTGCTCACGGGCTTTCAGAACAAGCAGCACTGGCAGAAATTGCCCCCTCTGTCCTGCTGCAGTAGCCCAGAGAAGACAGCATTTGAGATTTTGCAAAATAACTAATGGCCCCATCCTGTGACAGCACTGCAGAAGACAGCTCTTCCCTTCATAAACCCACCAGCTCTCCCTCTTTTTCTTACATTCAGAAAATAACCAAGACATCAGCGGGAGAGTCGACTGCTGAAATCCAGTCTTAACCTTTGAAAATATAATTTATTCAAGCCCAGGGTATCACAGAAAGCCCAGCATGGATGGGGGATTAGGTGGCCAAGGCAGCTTCAGTCAAAGGAACAGGATAAACAGAGTGTCTCCCCTGAGATCCTTCCTACTGGAGGAAAATGCATTCAGCCAAGACACTGAAGTTTTAAAAAAGCCCTTGCCGGGTGAGGGGCAGGATGACAGAGGCAAGATGGCAGCAGAGCCCCCCGCCGGCCAATGGGTGGCGGGTGGCAAGCTGTGCTCATTTGGAGGCTCCCTGGGAGTGGAGAGAGGATGAAAGATGAGAAGCTTCAAAGACTTCTCAGGGCCACCAGCAAAACGATGGCCCAGACAGAGGTCTCCCCGTATCCACGCAGCTGTCACCAGCCAACCGACCTGGCAATGTCAACAGGAACCCATGATACAAGGAGACAGTGGCATTTGGGCCAAAAACCTATTAAGGTAATTTTGAACACACAGGATCATGCTCCAAGGCATTTATAGGTGCTCCCTGGCGGGCCATGAATAAATGGACAGCTCAACATAGAATTCCTTGCCCAAAGCCAGTTTAAATTGCTAAAGATGGACCTGCTGGCCAAATATTTTGATTGGGTACAGAGAAAGAAGCACGTAGAGGAATACCAAGACACATCACAGGTAGATCTTCCCTCCCGCTTGGTGGGTGATGAGTTTTTCCTGATCCGGATGGACGGCATGGGAGAAATTTAGCAGCAATGAAAATGAGAGCAACCTCACAGTTCAGGATTAAATATTTAATAACTGGTAGTGGATTTGCCTTTTTTTTTTTTCCAGTAGGAAAGAAGTCACAGGACATTCATCCATCTAGCCATTAACAGGAATATAATGAACATTCATCACCTGCTGGATTCTGTGGAGGTGGTGGAGAAGCCAGCAGTGAGTAAACTGACCCCAGGTCTCACTCTCAAGAAGCGTAACCTCGTGGGGAGGGCAGATGTGCACGGCATGATTCACAGCAGCATCAGTGTCCTGGAGAAGAGGCAGCGGTGACAACCTCCTACACCTCCGCTGCCTCTCCTAGGCCTTGTCTGAGATTCTGAAACGTGAGTATTAAACCACCTGCACCTAGGTGTCAACACAGAAACCATCTATCCATTTCCTTCCATTTCCTGGCACCAGACGAGGCCCTAAGGACAGTGAGACGAACAGGATATGGCGGACAGAAAGCTCGGAACCGTACAGAGCAGCCCCTCGGGAAACACACAGCGTCAGCAGCTTCAGCCTCCCTCTGCTTGGCCAAGGAACAGTCGGTCCTGAGCGCAGCCTCGCCTCTGACCCAGGTCCTCCCTCCCTCCCTCCCTCCCGTGTGGCCGAGCTCCGCCCCTTCTGTTTCAGGCGCCCTCCCCACCCTCCTGTCCCTGCTCCAGCGCACGGGAAGGGTGGCTGGGACTCTCTGCCAGCGGGTCAGTTTAGCTCGAGCTCGGAAAGGAGAGGAAACAGCCGCCGTGCGCTCCTCCTTCACCTGCTCTCTGAGCTATCTAAGGGATGGGCAGCCAGCAACCTCACCAAGAATAGTCTCTTCACTGTCAAGATGCTGATGGCTCTGCTTCTCATCCCAGCCGGCGCCCGAGGGATCAGACACCAGACACCTGTGATCTCAGCCCACCCAGAGACCGCGGTGGCTGAAAAACACACATCACAGCCACTCCGAACTTCAAAATGGCTTTGAATCCCATTCATTTCCAAAAATTTCACTAGGAAGTTTGATAGGATTTTTTTTTTTTCCAGTTTAGAGGTGGACAGAAACTTCTGACACTGTCTGCAGCAGGACGAAGGTAAAGAAAGCCAAGTTGGAAGCTGAGATTTCCCTGGTGTGAGGCATGCATCAGCCAAGTGGCCACCGCGCCCAGCGGTCTGTTCGTTTGGTGAGATGCCTCCCGAGAGAGGAGAGACCCGCAACTCTCCCCAGTCCCCCAGGGAGAAAATGTAGAACTTGCTGAAAGAATAAATCAGCAACAGTATCTGTAACTCCCTCTCAGCGCTCTCAGGGGACTGAAAATAAAGAAAGTAGATATTTGAAGTCCTTACTGAGGGGCAACCAAAGAAGAGTTTTTCTCTGCTGCTGTTATGAACCCAACCAATTAGATGTATTTTGAGGAAAGGGTGTATGAATATTAGATTTTAATTAAGTAGTGTTAATTATAATCTATGAGATGTGCTTACTGCTTATCAGATAATTATGAGAAAGCCAATTTGGCGGCTGGCTTGTGACTAATTAAGTGGAATTAGTAGTGATAATTATAGATTTAGTTTTGGTTTGCCTTTATTGAAAAAGGGGCGAATCTGCTCAGGATAGGGTGGATCAGGGTAAAAGGGCAGAATCCACAATCCACCCAGAGAGCATCCAGGGCTTTGAGAAAGAGCGTGGCCTTTCTGATGCGGCCTCCTCCCCGAATTCACCATCAGGTTTCACTCTGCTTCTCCTCAGCTTTTCCCCCCAGAGTCCCATCCCTCCTTCCTTCACACAGAACTTGGAGTTTGTGTTGGTGAGGAAGAAGTTGACCGACTGAGAGACCACGGCAATCTGGTCAAGGGCCTTCCAGGCTGAATGTGGGAGAATAGAGTGTGTCTGTGTCCTCAGGGAGCGGACCCTGCCATGGGTCCGTGATGTCACGTGGGGAAGAAGCAGCCCACAGCTGCCCCTACATCCCAGCCCCGGGGCATGGTTTGCAATGTTTAAGGGGATCATTGCAGATGACCGATTTCCTTCGAGCACCTTTCTTCCAGAAGTGATAGAAGACAAATGACAGACCTATAATTAGGTACAGGTTCAACCACCTTCAAAGGCCATGGAGACTAACCTAAGCTACAGACAACTAAGAAAAAAATAATTTCTGCCCACTGTTTCCATCTGATACACTATTTTGACATTTCAATTACATGTTTCCTCATTTAACATTTGCTTCTGCCTGGTCTCCAATATTAGGCTTTGAATTCCTAGAGAGCAGAAGCTGTATCCATTTTTCATTTTGTTACTCTGTTCCCTGCTATCTAATAAACTCCCCAGGGGCTGGAGCAACTGAGGGGTAGAGTTAAGTGAAAAAAGTCCCACCCACCAACCTGATCCCATGCAGTCACTTTGTGCCACTGTTATCTTGGGCAAATCATTTAATCTACCTAAGCCTCAGGGCTATAGTGTTGCTTCTTTTTTTTTTTTTTTTTTTGATCTGTAAAATAAAGATAATAACAGTGCTCAATTTAAAGGATGCATAAGGATTAAATACAATAACTTGTCTAGAGTTTAGGGCAGTGCTTGGCCCGCAGCAAGACTCAGCCAATCAGTCTTCCTCCACGTGGGGGAGGCCAGGACTACCTGCATCTGAACCATGCAGGGGTGGATGTAACAGGTACCCGTGCCTGCCCCCCACCCCAGACCCACTGGGTCAGAAACTGGGACCACGGCCAGGTGTCCCACTGTCCACGAGCACAGCCTGGGTGATTCCCGAGTGCAGTGACCCTTCAGGGCCACCGCAGCAAATGCAGTTCTCTTTGGGCACCAGTACTGGGCACCGGTGCTGGTGTCCCAAATACAAAGAACGTTCTTGGGTAGGCTTCCCCTACATCAGCCCAAGTCATGACGGGAGCAGGTTAAAGGACGTAAGCCTGGTGAGTTAAGAACCTGGAAATGCCCACTGTCTCGCGTTACCATCATTAGCAGAATCGCAGGCCCAGCCTTGAACCCCTGTGGTACACACGTGGTGTGTGGGGAAGTGTACCTGCACGACAGCCCTGAGGGAGTTCAGAGGTTGGGAAGCAGTGCTCTAGACATGCCCTATGTTGACTCAGCTGAAGCGTAGCAGGGTTGGCCCTGCCCCGGCCTGAGCTGCTGAGCGTGCTACTTGCCCATTTGGACCCCAACCAATTCACACATCCCAGTGAGACGTGCTGGGAACCAGCCTCGCACACAGCAGTCCCCATGTGGCCATCAGTGAACGTCACCACACGTGTGACCCGTATTCTTTACACGTCACAATCAGGCCACATCCCAGCTCAGAACCAGCCCCAGCCCTCTCATCCACAGTGCTGTGGCCTGGCCTGGCCTTGGAAAAACCTTGAACTCTGAGCTCCCCTTCCAGGCACCACCCAAGGAGCCAGCCCAGGACACCTCTCACTTCATCATCAGGAAAAGGAAGAAAGCTCCAAAAGGGGGCTCTTCCTGACCTAAGTGATTTCTGTGTACTTGCTGTGTGCCCTGACCCAAGACACAGGGCTCCAGGCGCCCCACTCAACCCATCTAGAATCCTCACCTGGAACGACTGCCTTCTGCCCGTCCTGAATTCCAGGCCACCACGCACGGGCACCATCCTTATCCCACTGGTGTTGTAGCCCAGATGGCTCGGGTGACCCACTGCCTCCTGACTGGTTGGTCCCACGGTCCTCGGTGTGTCCCAGGTTGTGCACTGCTCCGTCCCCCATAAAGACGCCCTCAGGTGGCATCTCTCACTCTTTTTCTGAGGATAAAATCCTAAGCATCCTCCTCAAGCCTAGGTTAAACCCCGCATCACCCATGAAGCTCTTGCCGACCATATTTCCTCAATACACCGTCTCCTTCCCCTGAAATCATTCCTGTACTAATTCCCCACACTGTTATTATGCACCTGCGCCAGTGTCATCCGTACCTGACTTTGCCAAGTTGACTTCAAACTACTTACAGAGGATCATGTATGTCTTTTTTAAGCTTGGAGGCATCTACTGTAGGGCTGTACTGAAAGCTGGTACAATATGAATGAGATGATTGAATAACTTTTATCTAAATGAACTACATAGTCTCAGGGCATGAACAAGAAGTCTTACTACCTTGTCTTATTGGGATTATCACGAATGCAAGGGCCTCGAAATAATGTGATTTGCAGCAACATGGATGGACCTAGAGACTGTCATACAGAGTGAAGTAAGTCAGAAAGAGAAAGACAAATATAATATAATATCACTTGTATGTGGAATCTAGATAAATGGTACAGATGAACTTATTTGCAAAGCAGAAATGGGGTCACAGATGTAGAGAACAAACTTATGGACACCAAGAGGGGAAGGAGGGGTGGGATGAACTGGGAGATTGGGACTGACATATATACACTACTATGTATAAAACAGATAACTAATGAGAACCTACTGTATAGCACAGGGAACTCTATTCAATGCTCTGTGGTGACCGTGGTGACTAAATGGGGAGGAAATCCAAAAAACAGGGGATATGTGTATATGTATAGCTGATTCATTTTGCTGTATAGTAGAAACTAACACAACATTGTAAAGCAACCATACTCCAATAAAAAAATTTTTTTAATTAACATATTAAAAAAAGAATGCAAGGACTTGTGCTCACGCTGGGGGCAGGGCGGGGGGACAAGCACACATGGGGCTCTACGCCTGTGCATACACAGGTGACAAGAAGGACTAAGGTTATTACTAAGCTAACACAGCCCACTGACACTAAATGACTTCATAGAGGTTAAGTGTGTGTGGATGTAAAAGTATAATGCAAATTTCGGGCCAGGATTTCATCATGAGGCTAACTTAAGAGACATTCACTGGACACCTTCTATATGCAGAAACAGGCTGTCCCCAGTGGGCTTACACTAATCAAATATAACATTAGGGCTTAACAAGTCCTTAGAGGAGAGGAATCTAATCAGTTCGTTTTCTGAGAACAGCAAAGCCCAGAGAGGGGAAGTTACCAGCCGATGGCCACACAGCTCTCCAGGCAAATCCAGCACGAGGGCCCCAGGCTGTTCTACCTAACCACAACCAGCCTCCCAGATTTACAGAAACCAGTGGGGCAGGGGGCAAGGGGCAGGGGACAGGTATTTGGGTTGATGACAATGCCAGCACTGGTGTCAGGAGAGGGAATGTCACTTTGAATACAGCTGTCCCAGGTCTGAGGTGGCCAATGGCATCCAGCAAGGTGTTCCTCATCAAGGTACCCAGCTCGCTTGGGTTCTGACTCCCTCTCCTAAAATCAACCACGGAGAAACTAGAACACAGAGGACAGCATGGGATTTACCAAGTTACACAACAAAAATATCAACAACGTCCACAGGAAACCCCTAGAGTGTCCAGGCTCTGCCTTGATGTTGAGTGGCTCAGTCTTGGGGGTGGGGGTGGGGGGCAGGGAGGGAGTATCCCCCGGGATTGAGGACAGTGGGGAGACGGGGTGAGAGGTTATGTGGATGAAGGTGTACATGGTCTCCTGTGACCTGCAGGCAAAATTTGTCGGGCTTGTTACCACTGAAAAGAGCTTCTAGAGCTTTAAGATACAATAAAGATGGCAACATAAATAATTGGGGAAAAGAAAAATGATGTTATGAAAATCAGATTATATGGAAAAAAATAAAACTGTTATCTATTTAACTCTACATTCAAAGATAGATGCAAGATAGTTTAAGAAAAAATGAGAAGGTAAAACTAAAAATGTAATAGAAGAAAATATGGAAGAATACCTTTGTGACCTAGAGGTGGAGAACAACTGCTTAAACAAAAGCCTAGAACGGTCCACAAAAGTTTATGAATTTAATCACACCAAGATTAGGAATTTACTTCTGAGTACGTGATGGATAGAATTAACAGGCAACAATAGAGTAGGAAAAAAATATTTGAAGTGCCTGAAACTGACAAAAGACTAGTATTTAGACTATAAAAGGAATGCATATGAGGAAACAATTACCCTAACAAAAATGTGGGCAAAGAATTTAAATGAGGAATTCAAAGGAGAAACACAAAGAGTTTACAAGTATATGAAGAAATACTTAAATTGGCAATCAGAAAATTTTCAAAGTAAAACAAAAATGATACATTTATGCCTGTCCTGCTGCCCAAATTTAGAAAGTTTGATAAGCCAAATACTGAAGGCAGTGGTGAGAAGGACACCCCATGCCCTGCAGGGGGAGAGGTGGATACCGCAGCTGCCATCGTGGAGGGCAGATTAAGTGATGTACACCCTGCAACCATGCATTCTACTCCTGAAAATACAAACCCAAAGAATTCTCACATGGGTCTCTAAGAGAGACCCTGTAAAGATACTCATCTCAGCACTTATACTGGAAGTAGTCTAATGTCCACACTGGAGTAGTAGACACGTGTAATTTGATAGATGTGCCCCACTGAGAGTTAGGAGTAGTTAGAAGTTAGATCATCACACAGAAATATTGAGTTTTAAGACAGTGAAGAAAAAAAGAAACAGTATAGAATATGCAACACAATAACATTTATGTTAAGTAAACTATATATACATAAGAGTCTAAAAGGATACACATTAAATCCACTTAAATGGTTCTTTATGAGGGGAATGGCATTTAGAAAATGGAGATAACAGGAAATAATTACATAAATAAAACAAGAAAGGGGACTTAATACATGGTCCAATGATGGTAATGTCCCATGAATGAAAGACCAAATCTCCACCTAAGATTTTAAATTAAAAAAAAAAAAGAGAGAGAGAGAGAAAGAGAAACCAACCAGCAGTTGAAAATTGAGTTGACAACTCAGAGAATCAAAATGAAGAGGAAGATTGGCAAATGCACACCTAGAAGTGATGCCCAAATCCATGTTCAAGCAGTGGATATGTTGTCAAGGAATGAACCCAAGAAAAGAAAGCAAGAGGGGATGACGACACAGAAGAGGTGGTGAAAACCACAGGAAAAGACGATTGGGAACTTTCTCAACCCATTTAAGAAGGCTACAACCTTCATACTAAAACCAGCTACAGAAAATAATAATTTTAGATGAATTTTACTAGATAATGTGATGTAAAACAATAATAAAATAAAATCCAGCAGCATATTTGAAATTGCACCGAAACCAAGTAGGGTTTGTGCCAGGCACACCAGATTTCAACTACAGAATATCTATCAACAATAAGTCATTACATTAAAATATAGAGGGAAAAATCATGTAATAATATTATTAGATGCCAAATGAGCTTTTGTTAAAATTAACAATCATTCATAATGGAAAAAAAAAGAATGTTTTAGACAAAATACAAAAAAAGGAAACATTTTAAAGCTCACAAAGTTTCATAGCAAAACTAGTAGCAAGGTTCATATTAAATTTTGAAACACAGAAGGCAATTCTATAAAATTATGAACAAGAAAAGAGTATCCATCTAGAGATTTTAAATAAACACTGGGGGGAGATATGTTATCTAAAAACAATATAATTGTTTTCCTAGAAATGCAAACAACTTTTTAAAAAATTATCAAAGCTAAGAGTTTGAAGTGACTAGATATGAGAAACATACAAAAATCAATAGCTTTCCTTTATACCAGCAATAAGTGATTATAAAGTACAATTATAAGGAAAATCCATTCAAAACACCAAAAATTATAGCATGCCTAGGAATTAATAATAAATACACATGAACCATGTGAATAAGACTATAAAAAATTATAAAAGGACATAAAAACAGCCCTGACAGGGAATTCGCCAGGTTACTGCTCTGATCAAAGCCTCCTCCTACACTGATGACCTGGATTCCCCCCTTCCCGTTCTTGAAGACTTTGCTGGTCAGCGGTCATTGTCAAATTTCTCTCTGTACTGGGTCAGTCCTCCCACCCTAAAAACATACTCTAGGATCACCCATGTTTTTAAAAGCAAACACAGAGTTAGAAAACCACCTTATGGTAACCAGAGGGGAAAGGTTGCGGGGGGAGGGATAAATTGGGAGTTTGGGATTGACATATACACACCATATAAAACAGATAATCAGCAAGGACCTACTGTACAGCACAGGGAACTCTGCTCAATATTCTGTAATAACCTAAATAGGAAAAGAATTTGAAAAAGAATAGATACACGTACATGTATAACTGAATCGCTTTGTTGTACACCTGAAACACAACGTTGTAAATCAACTATAATCCAATATAAAATAAGAAAAAAAGTTTAATAGTAAAAGCAAAATAAGACCTCCATTACCATACCAAACCTTGCAGAGAAACATCTCCAAAGAGTTACCTATAGTTAGTTAATACAGTCAGCCCTCATTACTCACGGATTCCATGGAGGCAAATCCGCCTATTTGCTAAATCTTATCTGTAACCCCAAAACCAATACTCACGGCATGTTTGCCGTAATTCTTGGATGTGAGCCAAGCAGCACAAAATGTGATTCGCCCTGACACATGTGCCCTCGTTTCAGCAAGTCACACTCTAAACAATTGTCCTTTTCTTAGTCTATTCAGTGCCACAGTTTCTCCATTTTTGTGCTTTTTGTTGGTGATTTCACTGTTTAAAACAGCCCCCAAGGGTAGTACTGAAGTGTCTTGCAGTGACCCTAACAGCAAGAAAGCTGAGATGTGCCTTATGGAGGAAATGTGTGTAGATAAGCTCTGTCCAGGTATAAATTACAGTGCTTTGGGCCACAAGCTCAACGGTAATGAAGCAACAGTATATATTAAACAAGGTGTCTTTAAACAGAAATGCACATAAGTTTGTGTATCGATCAGCTGATGAAAGCCTGTACCCAGAGGCTCACAGGAATGTAACCCTTCTTCCCATGGGAGCAGTGGTTCCACAATCACTAATACAGTGTTTGAAGTGATCCTGCAGAATGAAACCAATGCAATAACGAACACTGACTGTATTTCAATTTCTCCAAGACCCATTCTTTCAATGACAGTCAAGCTTCCGAAATTACCATTCCATTTTAATTACTCTGGTTAAGGTTATCAATTGCCAATTCCTGAGGTCTGAAGCACCTGTTCTCTGCCCTCCAAACTTGACCATCAACAGCATTCCGTACAATAACCACCTCTTCTTAAAACACTTCTTTACCTTGCTCAGAAATTCACCATCGGGTTTGTCTTCCTATCTCAACCCGTGCTGCTTCACACTGATGGTTCTCACGTAACTATTGCTGGCAGAACTCTCCGAGAACTCAGGATTCACAACCCCAACCTCCTTCCTGACCTCTCCACTGGGATGATATTTTAGAGTAAAAACAGAGTCCACAAGGACTCGGGAGGGACCCACGTGCTCTGCCCTCTGTAACCTTCCCATTCAATTAGTTTCTCAAGCCGGAGCTCTTTGCGGCCACTCCATTCTTGGTTCTCCCTCCACACAACCAGTGCATCGGAAAGCCCTCCAGCGCTACTTCCAAAACATATGCAAAACCCACGAGCATCCCTCAGCTCCACTGTTACCGCCGTGATCCAGGGCCCCGTCATCTTTCATCCTGATTACAGCAACAATTTTCTAAATAGTCTCCTTTCTTTCCTCTCCCAGCACACACACAATCTATGCCTGTCACAGAAATGAGAATGGGCTGCTAACTTGTGAATCAAATAATTCCCCTTTACACAAATCCCTTCAAAGTCTTTCTATTGTGTTTAGAATAATATCCAAACCTTTCACCGCAGCCTGGAAGACCCTACCCGAGAGGATCTTTGTCTCCATCTCTGATCGCTGGGAAAACACCTCACACTGCACCATGTTCCCCACTGGCCTCTTTTAATCTCTCAAAGCTGACAAGGTGGTTTCCACCTTAGGGTCTTTGGCTCTCCTGTCTGGAACGCTCTTCTCAGACTTTTCCTCCGTTGTCTCCCTGTGATCAGGCCTCAGCTAAAATGTCATTCCTCAGAGATGATGCCCTGAGTAAACAATCCAAAGGAGACCCCCCTTAGCTGTGTCCCATTTTATAAACCTTCCTAGTATTTACGTCATTTGAAATGGGCTTTACATTTTCCTTTTGTTCACCTGCTCATTACCAATCTTCCCAACCTCATCCTCCAGAATATATGTTTTTGTAAGAGCAGGAACTGTGGCAATCTTGTCTATCACAGAGACAACGATGGTCTCTGGCACATAACAGACTCTACTTATTGAATGGATGTGTGGTCTTATTGGGAAGTCTCAATATTGTAGAGATGCTAAATGTGTGTGTGTATACATTTAAAGTAATCACAATCAAAGTCCCAGTGAGGCTGGTGCTTGACTAATCAATAAGACATTATTTTAAAGGAACATTTATTAAACTAACCAAGCCATGGTAATTATAAGTAGTATGGTTCAGTCACAGGGATAGACAAATAGATCAATGGTGTCAAAGTGACAGTCTAGAAAGAAACTCATGTACGTGGGAACCTAGCAGACAGCAAAGTGGTACGTCACTTTCGTGGGGGTTTAGGTACCTCACATTGTGCATACTGGTAGCTGAAAATCAGCCATGGATGAAGTTTTTATACCCTGGAATTAGCAAATGCTATAAAGCAGGGATTATTTTCAGGGCATTTTTTAGACCAGTTTTACATTTATGGCAAAATTGAAAGGATACAGAGATTTCCCCAGAACCCCTGCCCCACACATGCAGAGCCTTCCCCAATATCAACATCCCTCACTCCCAGAGTGGGACATTTGTCACAACTGAAGCCACATGGACTTATCATAATCACCCCAAGTCCACAGTTTACATTAGGGTTCACCCGTTTGTTATAGACTGTGTGGGTCTGGACAAACGTGTAATGACACGAATCCATCATCACGTCATACAGAGTATCTTCACTGCCCGAAAAACCCTCCATGCTCACTCTGTTCATCCCTCACCCACCCGCTGATCCTTTCATTGTCTCCACAATTTTGCCTATTCCAGAATGTCACTGACTTGGCATCCATCATACAGTATTTGGCCTTTTCAGATTGGCTTCTTTCACTCAGTGATATGCATTCATGTTTTCTCCATGTCTTTTCATGGCTCAATAGCTCATTTCTTTTTAGTGCTGAATGACAGTCCATTGTCTGGATAGACCAGTTTGTTTATTCATTCACGTACTGAGGGATATCTCGGTTGCCTCCAAGTTCTGGAGTTTTTAAATAAGGGTTTGTTTTTTCCTCCTTCAGAAAGCTGGTTGTTACAGCACACCCCCGCGCCAGGAACCCATACAAGCCAAAGTTCCGAGTGGAACTAAATAAAATAAAAATAAAATGGTATGACGTTGCGACTCCCAGCAGGCACCCACCACTCTGATTTCCAGCCAGGCCCACAGGCAAATGACGAGAAAACTCCAAAAGGACCTGCTTTTTTATAGGTCAGTATTTTACTCATGTTGTGAGTCTGTTTATATCCCAATAAACTTGAATATTTTATATTCCTACAATTTCATCTCTGCATCTCACATTCTCTAAAGATTTAGAAAGCAATTGGGGAAATAAGATGGGGGATAGGATGGCGGATCAGTGAAGTAAAATGAGGCTCCAGAGGCACTGCAGATGCCAATAGGAGGGGAAATCCCCGGAAAGGACTGAGGTGCTGTCCCCACCTCAAAGCCAGGTTAGCCCACGTCACTTCCCTGCCGAAGAGGTCCCAGTAACCTCCCATCTAATTGTTTCCCATCTCAATCAGAATAAAACCCAGCATCTGTGCAGTCCTGCTTCTTTCTGGTCACGGAGGCCACCCTGCTATATTCCAGACAGGTGCCCACATGCAGCAGACAGGCTGCCTCCCAGAGATATTTATGGCTTCTTGCCTGCTCCCCTTTAGATCTTTGTTAAGATACGGGGTGGAGAAGGAAGGGAGCAGCGAAGGCACAGAAGGCAGCCTGGATGCTAGGCTGGCCCATGGGCAGCTGGCCACCTGTGTGGAGCCGCTGGTGTTGGCCTGTCCTGGTCCCGTGGCCACCTAGCCCTCAGCATCACTCAGCCTTAAGAAGTGCCTCCTTCACTCATTTCTGGAAGGCATCACTACACACGAGGTGAGGAGAGAAAAACACCTCATCTGATTGAAATCACTGTCACGGGCTGGGAAAATATCTACTACCTGGTTACAGCTTAGTTCCTGATCATAAACAAGATTCCACTATCATGTGTATAAATCCCTGCCCAGGAATCCCTACTTTCTATTTCCTTAAGGACATGAAGGAAGACTGGGAGAGACAGAACACAGACAAGTGCCCATAAGGCAGGCGCAGAACCCAGAAGACCACCCAGAGACAGAAGGCGACCCAGCACTGCGTGCTTTGAAATATTCCTTTTAGAGATAGAACCTCTGTCTGGCTACAAACGGATGATATAGCTTAAAAAGGGGGAAACATTGAGGGTCTGCAATTTGATTAGCAGAACAGATATGCCAAAAAGAAAATGGGGCCAGAGGAGTAAAAGGATCAGGAAAACACAGAAGTAGCAGAATGACTGTGCTTCTCTCGCTCACACCTTCCATCCCGAGATCCCACGGGGAGTTTTACAGGTTGATTAAAACTCGTAACAGCCTGGGAGCAGGACAGGAGCTCAGGTAACTACAGCAGAAACAATGCACTAGGATCACACAGGATGTCATCATATATTTAATTCGGATACTCGGGAAACCATGTCATTCCTGGATACCCTGGTTTTTACATCAGGTAGGTCTCATGAGGCCTGTCCTGCTCTAAGGGGAAACCCAGCCAGGCCAGTCAGTGGGTACAAGGGAGGAGGTGGGGACCTCACAGCAGCTGCAGGGCTGGATTCAGCCTGGGCTCCAGCCGGAGCGCCGCCGCCAGTGGACTCCTCCCCCCAGGGCCGGCTGCAACCCTCCTGAAGTGGGAGGCTCCGTTTCACAGACATGTCCAGTGCAGAAGGCCTGCTTTTTTTTTTTTTTTTTAACATCTTTATTGGAGTATAATTGCTTTACAATGGTGTGTTAGTTGCTGCTTTATAACAAAGTGAATCAGTTATACATATACATATATCCCCATATCTCCTCCCTCTTGCGTCTCCCTCCCATCGTCCCTATCCCACCCCTCTAGGTGGTCACAAAGCACAGAGCTGATCTCCCTGTGCCATGTGGCTGCTTCCCACTAGCTATCTATTTTACGTTTGGTAGTGTATATATGTCCATGCCACTCTCTCACTTTGTCACAGCTTACCCTTCCCCCTCCCTGTGTCCTCAAATCCATTCTCTAGTAGGTCTGCATCTGTATTCCTGTCCTGCCCCTAGGTTCTTCAGAACCATTTTTTTTTTTTTTTAGATTCCATATATATGTGTTAGCATACGGTATTTGTCTTTCTCTTTCTTACTTCACTCTGTATGACAGACTCTAGGTCCATCCACCTCACTACAAATAACTCAATTTCGTTTCTTTTTATGGCTGAGTAATATTCCATTGTATATATGTGCCACATCTTCTTTATCCATTCATCCGATGATGGACAGCTTTGCATAGTGCTTTCTGCCTTTTTTCTTCCTTCCTTTTAGAACTTGGTCCCTGAGGAGACAAACTCTTTTCACTCTAGCTTTTTGCCCTTTCTCTACTCCGGATAACAGCTAGCATATAAAAGCAAGGAGGAACAACCAGAACATCATGAAGATCTGAGGCTAAAATCATTGGTAAAATGAGCTGCTCAGAACACTCTTTTAATAGCAAACTAAGACATGGCCATAGATAAACACACACCCCAGGGTTGCACAAGAATTAAGTTGGAGACAATGATGCCAAACGTCAAAAGGGAAAATAAAAAGTAGTCCTGATGTGAATACCAGAGACAGATAAGACATAAGCAGGCAATTAATGTCAGAAAAGTCGAAATTCAGTGCCCACTAAAAAGTTTAAATAAATATTAAGGGGAAATGAGTAAGTGCCTCGTGGCTGATGGAGGCTTGAGGGGACATGTCCTAAGGGTGAGGCCCCGGGACGCAGGATCTCCTCTTGGACACAGGACAGACTCCTGGGGGGCATGGCGGCATCAGCCACACGAGGGGTGGGGCAGGGGAACCAGGAGAGGAAAGTGCACTTGAGATGCACCCTAGGAAGCGACCCGGCTCGTCCTGGGGCAGGCAGAGGGCTCGATTAAGACCTGCTCCCTTGGGAAGGGCCACCCTGTCCCCAGGGGCCCAGGTGGGGTGTCCCGGGCAGAGGGCCCCACTCTCCTAGGACACTCGGAAGCACCACCTGGGACCAGTCATCCCAAGTGTGACCCTGAGCAGCTCGTGGCTTTGTCACCCAGAGGCCCGCCTCCCACCTCTCGGGAGCTGCACCCGTATTTCCTGGGGAAGAGGCTGGGCCCGGGTGGACGCATCCAGAGGAGCTGCGGGGCCCCCGACAGATCCCACTGTGCTCTGCTACCATTACAAGTGACACACAGTTACGGAAATAATTAGAAAGTGAGGGTAAGTCAGTCAAACACTACAACAAAACCGCTGAGTTTCGCCATCCGGTCATGCAGGCGCACATCCTTCACCTGTACACACACGTGGCAGACGTTTCTACAAAAATGAGTTTAACTACCCATGGTGTTTTAGAACTTCTGAACATATTTCAAAAAACGCTTCTATAGCATCTTTTCTTAATGTCCATGATTCCAATGCACAAATGCAGTGTCATACATTTAACTCAGTCCCCACTGCTACACACCTCTGTCCCCATCGTCTTTGGTGGACACATCTTTGCAGGCATCCTTAATTATCCTGCAAGAAAATCATCACTGTCGACTTGCCATGGGAAAGGGTAGACACAATATTTTTAAAGGTTTCAATTCTTGTGGCCAAAATGCTTTTCAGAAAGGTGGTTATCTGCCACCAGCAAAATTAAAGTGTCCTTTTTGTTGCTATTCTTGTCACCAGGAGCCCCTTGGTTGTGTGGGGGCTGCAGGGCACACTGCCACCTCAGGCGGGTTAGCAGGAAGGGAAGGAAAGGAGGCCCCTTTAAGGCGGCATGTGAGCCATTTCCCCAAAGAGGAGGCACAGACCGAGAGCCTGTTGCTGTCTCAGAAGGAAGAGGCTCTCTGCCTGGAACAGCCAGGACCTTTAGCTCAAATCCATTAATCCTCTTTATTAAACCTGGGTCACCTCCGAGTCCTGAGAAACTAACCAGCACCTCCCCACCGCAAGTGCATCCAGGGACGCGCTGCACGCGGTCTGTCATCTCCAGGGACCAGGGCACAAGGTCAGAAGGTCTCTCAGGCTCTGGCCTCTGCCTCTGGCAATGTGAGAGAGAACACCAGCTGCACCTGTATAAATTTCAGGCCATGGCCAGGGTTGCGCCTCTGCACGTGGGTTGGGGAGAATGCAGGGCAGGCGGGCCAGCGCCCCCCCCTCCTTCCAAACACCTGAGCAGGTCCAGGAGCTCGGGAGGCTCCGGTCCAGAGTCGGGGGGGACTTGGGGCTCCTCAGAGCAACCCGCCCGACTCCCCTGCAGGGAAGAGCTGAAGCCCTCCCTGCTCCGCATCAGTACGTGGAGCAGATGCCATGCCCGAGCCAAATGCGGAAGGGCCAGCAACAGAAAGACAGGAAAGGAGACAGACAGGGCAGGGAAACGCACACAGACCAAAGAATCAGAGAGAGAATCGGGACCGGAGCAACGCTAAGAACACACACAGCAACACGAAGGCCCCTTCCCAGGAGCCTGCCCTGCTGATCCGGACCCGAGACCTGAGACAACCTCCCTCAGTCCTCCGCCCACCCACGTACACACCTGATGAAGCTTAACAGTCACCCCAGGACCAGGTGCGGCGGATCTCAGATGCTAGGCAGAGCACACGGACTCGAGCTTGATATGAAGGATCAGAAAAGCAACTAGCTCGGGTCCCAAGGAGAAACACGGGGGGAGGGGGGAAGGTTAGAAATTAAAGTTCTAGGAGAAAGGCAGGATGGGGCCTGGCCTGCGGCAGCTCTACACATAAGGAGCTGACATCACTGTGGAGGGCTCTGGAGCCTGAAGGACTCCGGGGTGGGCGGTGTGGCCAGGTTCGCAAGAGCCCCACGTGGTGAGGGGCAGCGTCCCTGCCAGTTCACAGGTGAGGAAACCGGCTCCGGGCAGCTCTGCTCACCCGTCACTGAAGAAGAGCAGCCCAGCTCCCTCCGGACACCTCCTGAACCTTTTCACCCAAATGGAACCATAGCAGCCTTTGTGGAAAGTGGGGAGGGAGGAGAAGCTTCTGGAACCACAAGGAGGGTCAGGGAGTTTCCATCTGTGAAACCTCCATCGGCATCCCAAACAGTAGAGAAGCATAACTTCTATTTTCTTCATACTTTCCGTTATCCAAATACTCTACCATCAACAGGTGATACAGTCCTAAGGAGAACATACAAATGGGTGTGTGCATTCCTCCAAGTGCGGGGGAGGGAACAGTAGCCCTTTGGCCACAGAGGAAGTTCACTGTTTTGACCTTTCCTGGGCCCCAAGGGGAAGTGCATTCTTTGAGATCCTGAGATTTTTTGAGAATCACACCCAAAGTTCATCCCTGTCCTGGAGGCAGACCCACCGACAACTGGCTGGGGTGAGAACAGAACCTCACAGCCGTGAGCAGGGGCCGTTCATCTGCTGCCTGTTGTAGAAGAGATACTTCCAATAACTGAAAAACCTTCCAGGAGATCAGAAACAGATGATCAACACCACCAGCAGAAAACAATTGTTTTAAAATCTAAGGATCAACTCGATTTCTAACATCAAAGGAGAAAAAGCAGAAACCACTGCTCCCTCTCAGGTGGGCAGAGACAGCCTCTGTGAGCACCAACCTGGGGCCACACCTGCCTCGCCACCAAGACCCGGCCAGCGGGACCGTGGCGGCCACTCCGGCGTGATTTGTATGGATTAGCCGCTGTCACCAAGAGACCCCTGGCTCCTGTGAGCTTCTCTCCCAGCCGTTGCACTACTAGAACAGGGGGTGTTTTTGCGTATTTAATTGATCCAATGTCCTTTCACTGACATGATGCTCTTTCTGGGCCAGTATTGTCTGGGTCCTCGGTGACACTCCCTGGGCGGGGGAGGGCCAGGAGGGGAGCCTCCCTCACCCCACCACCTCCCCACCCCCCGGGGGCTCCCATCAAGGGAGGGAACAAAGCCGGGAGCCCGAGCGCCAGGGGGCTCCGAAGGCTCAGAGGCTGCCTGCCACCTGGAGGAGAGAAATCACGCCGCTCAAGTCTTCCTCCTGCTTCCAGCCAATTTCTACTCCCTTTAATTCAATTCCACTCCTCCTGACCCCAGCAGGCTGGAGTTCCAGAGTTACTTTCAACAGATAGCACCAATTACCGAGGTGTGAAAATAGAAAGCTTCGCATTTGGAGAACAAACCCAGAGACAGGACTGAACTGAACTGAGCAGGAAGGTGGAGAGAAGAGAGGAGTCCGGGGGTGGTGGGGGGGAGGGGAGGCGACTGGCAGGCAAAGAGGAGGCTGCACACAGGGACCACCCAGAGGGGCCCCCGGAACCGCAACAGGCCAGGGAAGCATACGGGCGGGGGCCCCTGGAGCTGGGATGGTCCTCGTGTGCCTGTGCGAGCGCCAGCCCAACCCCACTGGACGCTGCCCTGGACAGACAGCCCTGAGCCCCAGTGCCCCCGACGGGCCGTACACCCTGAGGGGAGACCCTCGCCCGCAGTGGGGGAGCAGGACAAAGGGCAGAAGCAGAGCCCAGATGTCCCGCCTGGCTCCCACGGGCAGCCCGTGATCATGGCAACCGTGCACACCTGGCGGGGCCTTCACCCTCCGCAGGTTTCCTAGGAGCCCCCCACCCTGTGCCACTCGGCCTGGGGTGTCCAAACACACGGCGGGTCCTAGTAACGCTGATCAAAATTAAGTCTCGGGCTGGTCTGTGCTTCTGTGGTCGAAATTAATTGGTTCCATGACCTTTTTATATCGGCATCCTGTCCCCTATAAAACGTAAACGGAGTAGGTACCCAGCAAATACTTGAACTAATGTTTTAAATAAGGCGTTCTGCCCTCCATAAAGCCTGTCTTGTTATTTAAGGAAAGACGACATTCCCATGGGATGATCTTGGAACAGTAATCCAACGAGACTATCTTTCCCCCATCCACCCCCCAGACCAGGGACGACGGGGGGAGAGTTACTCTCCGTTACACACCCAGCCCCTCCCCAGGAACTGAAGGGGGTGCTTACTTCACCGCGAGCAGGAGCAGAGCCTCAGACCTCCTGCCAGGTCCACACTGAGATGGGTCGGAGCCTAAGAACATGGCCCAGGGTCACTTGAACCCCTCGGCCGGGCACCAGGACCTCCGAGAAGCTGAGGCCCTTCCTCGCTGGTCCAGGGTCTTCATCTCCACCCACCGCCCGCCCTGGGTGGGCTGGGCTGAGGGTCACGTGCACGATTCAGGGAAGTGGATCCACAGGTGTGTGTGAGTCCGCGGACACACCCTCAACACACAGAAGCACAGGGAAAAAAAACACAGACGCCTCCTCTCCCTCCCAAGGAGCAATGATAGCATCATCTTGAGGGAAGAAATTAATCTAAGAACCTTTAGCCAGATCCTCTGACTTTCTGTCCAGATCCTGCAGCACTTCACTGCAAGACAAGTTTCCCTCAGCCATTCTCCTTCAGGGGCGTTTGCTCCTGTGTTTGGTGTGCAGTGAAACGTGCGGCCAGGATTGCTGATTCAAAGGCTGTAGCAACACTTGGGCCCATCCCCTGTGAGAGGAGAAATACTTCTTGAGTAGACTTAGGGTGACTGGCCATCCTGGGGTGCCTAGGACGGACAGTCCCCAGGGTGCAGGGCTCCCAGTTCTGAAAACAGGACAGTTCTGAGCAAACTGGGCCAAGTTGAATAATCTAGCTTAGATATGGTTTTTGAAAATGCCCCCGTCCTTAGCAGCAAGGATGGGGCAGGAATGACACAGAGTAAAAGGAAACAGCTGGTCTGAAGGCGGAACTGCAAAGAGGCTCCATGTTCTAAACTCCATAATTTCTTCATCTCATTTCTAAAGGCATAGAAAATGAGCTTCATAGAAATATGTTTGCCTAGGAGTCAACCTTACATGGCAGAGTTGACTTCGAAAGTCAGATCTGTGGGAGCCCTAAACCCATGTTCTTTACTGGGCCAGGAGCCTGTGAGGACCAGCACGGCCTCCCAGCCCCAGGAAGGAACCTTGGGCACCATCAAGGGCCTGCCTTCAGGGAGTTTCAGATACACTGGGCAGGACAGGCAGTGGATTTAACTAACCTCAGCTGGTCAGCATCTCCTCCCCCGCCCTTCGCGCCTCCAAACGCAGCTGTAAATCCTTCCCATCTGTAAACACGAATGCGGTTCTCACCATTGCTTAGCGCTTCTGACACTAATTGCTCTACAGAGTCTGTGCAACTGGCAACACCTTATTAAAAGTGAAATATATTATACTGTCCACTTATTGCTGCTTTATAGAGATAAAGTATCTTTACTGCATGGGAAAGCTGGCAAAGAATGTGACACAGTGGCTTCTAAATAGCCGCCTCCTAGGACACAGCCTGGGTCTGGGTTAGGCCGGAGTTGCCCTGCCCTGCCCTGCCCTGCCCTGCCCTGCCCTGCCCTGAAGGTTTCACCACAGACTCTCCCCTGCACTGTTCTGCTTCCATCTCAAAGATCAGAGTCCACGGAGCAAGCCTTGGTGCTCTCAGCCGAGACAGCGGCACCGGCCCGTCTGCAGAAACAACGTCTCCTTCCCGCCAAGGGCAGAGCAGGCTGCAGAGGAGGCTGGCTAGAGAAGAGCTGGGCCACAAGGATGCAAGAGCAGGATGGGCAGGTCTAGGGCGAGAGCTCCAAGTTCAGACAAACTTGGGACAAGGCAGGCCTCCTGACGGACACCCACCAAGCCGGGATCGCACAGTCGAAGCAAAGCCACAGTCAGCAACCTCTGCAGGCCCTTGCCGACACTTAACCATCAGAGGGTCCACCCACTCCAACCTCAGCCCAGCTGGCCGCTCGGGGCCCTGTTACACGGGACAGAGACTCCAATGACCTCCTCGCTGAAAGCAACGGGACTCAACTCACCAAATACCCCTAAACGCTTCCCTAAACACCCTCCAATTCAAGATTGCCTGACCATCCATATGGGTTGCAAGCTAAGAATGTTTCTTACATTTTTAAAAGGTTGTGAAAAGAGGAAGAGGAATATGAGGTAGAAACCTCTGGGGTGCAAAGCCTAGAATATTTACTTCACCAGAAACAGCCGGCACTGTCTTAAAGAAGAACGGGAAAGCGCAGAGAAAGGTGACTGCAGGCAGCTCAGAGGAGAACTGCGGGATGGAGGGAAGGACACGTGTCGACACAGAAATGCCACCGGGAAAATAACGCCCACTTCCAAAGTGGCAAATTTTGCTGGGTGCTGAGATCTGATTAATTGTGTTCACTGTGCTTTCTGGAAAGGGCCCGTCTGCGGGAGCCTCGCCTTTTGTCTTGGCGATGTTTTACCGCTGTCCCCGTCCACGGTAGTGCTGCGACGTGGCCCAGTGGGACAGGGCGGCCCCGGGAGCTTGCAGATAACAAGGAGATGCAATGATGGAAGGGCCTATTGTCACCGCCACGTTTTGTGTTTCCGAGATACCAAATTGCCTGATCGCTTTGACATTTCCGAGACCAAATTAAAATGCACCACCATGGAGACAAAATGTCATTAGCCTCATTATAAGTGATTGTGTTCAAATAAATACAAAAATAAAGTGGAAATTAGTCCAAACCATTAAAATACAGAAGCGAAAATGGCCAACAGGGACCTTACATGAGACAGACTAAGAAAGGTTGAGACGCCCCCAAGGAGGCAGGAGAGATGGATGGAGCTGGCGTGGTGGGCAGGCAGCGGGCAGTGGGACGGCACTGCTTGGGTGCCAAAGCTGCTGCGCTCGGCCACCGCCCGTGTCGAGGGGCCTTAGAAAGGGTGCATGGCCTCACTGACCCCCAAATTCCTTCTCTGGGAAGATAAGAAATTGACCTCACCTTTCACACGTGTCTGTGAAGAGCTTCACGTCTAAGTAAAAGGAATAAAGGAATGGTCTTTTGAGTTGGAGACGGTCTGAAAGATGGTCCCCTGAAAGAAGGGGGCAGGTAGCCCCGTCGGGCAGAGAGATAACTGACCTGACCAGGGACGGGGGTGTCCTCACAGGACAGCCCCGGCTTTTCTGAAGAAGGGTGGCCACAGGAAGAGAACCAAACTTGGGTCCACTGGCCCGAGTGCAGTAAAGCCAGTCTACCGACATGGAGTCGTGGTGAAGGAACTGTAGCATTTACTGCAGGACCAAGCAAGGAGTCCAGAGCAGCTAGTGCTCAAAAGACCCGAGCTCCCCGATGGGTTTCAGGAAAGCATTTTTAGAGGCCAGGTGAGGGGAGCAGGTGGCAGGGCATGCGAGCAGCTCGTGCACCGTTCTCTGGCTGGTTGATGGTGAGGTCACAGGGTCAACGTTACCAATCCTGGGGCTCCAGGAGGCCTGGGTCATCAGGTCGTTAACATCTTCCACTTGGTGGTGGTTTTAACATCTGTAAAGCAACTCAGGAAGTGTGCATCAGGTACTCTGATCTGGCTTCTTCAGAGGGGAGCCCAGCGGAGGATACGGGCGAGGGGTCTGTCCCAGGAAGGCCCATACGGTCCTGCTCGGTTACACCAGGAGGCCCCGTGTGGGGTACCGAGACTGGTTCTGACTGCGGCTCTGTCTGATGTCAGCTCAGCCCTTTGACCTCCTACCATCTGTGGGGCTCACCCTCCCTGCCTCCCAGACCCTTTACTCTCTGCTGCTTCACCCAACCTGCCCTTTAACCCCTCCCTCTTTCCTGTCTCTTTCACCTACACCCACTTCCTTTGGCCCCTCAGACTTGACCCCAGAAATCTGGCCCCAGGCACATAATATCCGTCTCCTGCATTTCTCATTCCCACCACTGGACATTTGCCCTTAATGCCTAGTCTATGGACACTGACCAGAGCAAGCAATGGTGTGAGCCGTGCCCCCAAAAGGAAGAGAACAAATCCTTCCCTCGGCTCCTTCAAGGAAGGACATTAATTCTAACTTCCGCCATGCCTGCCCACCCCACCCATGAGGGCCACACGAAGCCCCTCCCTGCAGGAACCATGCCTGAGTAGGCTGAATTCCTGCCTCAGCCTGCTTCTCCACAAAGACATCCAGAACCAGTCCTGGCCTCTTCCCTGCTGAGCCCAAACCGGCTGGGGGACCACTTCCTATTGATCGGAAGTTGGCACCAATTTCTCCCCCTTGAGATCAAGGGCTGTTGTTTTCACCAAACACAGTAAGCCTCTAACAAGTATGAACCAACCCACCTGGAAGCACCATGATAGAGTAACAGTACCTTCTGCTAGCATGACAGTCCTTCCTGTTTTCTAAATTATCTCTACCAACAGCACCCCGGACCACACAAAAGTCCTGTGTTGTGACTAAGGCAGATATTATAGTTCCTTCCTCATATCTGAAAGAAACTGAGGCTCCAGCACAGAAAATGTCTCGTCCCATTTCCCACAGTCCAGAGCAAAGAGACTAAAAGCCACACGTCTGAACCCTCGGTTCAGTCCAAATTATTGAATTACTTTGCCTAAGTCTTAAGGAGCAGAACAAAGGATCCCAGGGGAGCTGTGAGAGGGTTAATTCCCAAAGGCCTGCAAATAGCTTGACCCCTAAGAAGAGCCCCCAGGGGCTCAGCGGTGATGAGCAAGGGCCTCAGGGGGCTTCGCTGCAGGAGCCCACAGACCCCAAGCTGCGAGCTCCTGCACCTGCTCTTGTCATCGTGATCCCTCGGGAGATGCGTGGGTGGGTTTGGTTTGTTTTGTCCCAGGTGAATTTCTGGGGAGACAGAAGATGCCAGGAGGTGGGGCGAGCCGTCCCTGGTCAAGTCGGAGACAGCACTGCTGCGAGAGACAAGTAAGGGCGCTGCCTGAAGGACAACAGCAGGAAAGCTTTACCCTGGAACCCCGAGCAGGAGAGCTGCTGTTCAATCAGCGTGTGTGAGTGCCCTGTGCTGGGACGGCCGGAGGCCCTTTTCTGTGCGTGTCTCCACTGCGGCCTCTGTGCAGGGCTGGGGAGGCCGCCGTCCTTGGGGCCGTCACGTTCTCCACTTGAGTCTGCGGTTCCCAGCGTGCGTGCTCGCCCACTCTCTTCCTTCCAAACCCAGCAGGCATCTGACTTCTCTGATTTATGTTTTCTCTTTAGTTCCTGCACTCTGATCTTTCTCCCACATCCCTTTTCTAACCTGTGAGTGTCGGTTTAAAAAGTGCGCCCGCTTTCCCCGTTGCTCCACGGGGTGGGAATCAGGACAGAGAAGACCTTTTTCTAGGGCCAAGCCAGCCCGTTCCGAGGGCCTGATGGATTCCCTGCTGTAACTCAGACTGAGCAGCACCGTGGCCTAGGAGAAGGCTTGGTGAAAATGACCTCACGAAAGGCCTAACATCCAGCTGAGAAGACACATCTTCAGAGGTGAGAAACACAAGCATCTTACTCCCGTGAAGCAGGAGGATGACAAAAACACGCTAAAATGGGTCAAACACCAGGCTTCAAGGAGGTGGGCTGGCTGCAATCAATCGTTTTCTGAGTGCTCATTAGAATCACAAAACATCAGAGCTGGCAGGCACCTTAAGGGATGCTTCAGTGCAACCTCCTTTTGTAGAGAAGAAATCTGAGGCTGAGAAAAGTCCAGTGACCCACGCAAGGTCACGCAGCCAGGCACGGCCATGAAAGACCAGCGTTCAGGGGTCCTGACTCCCACCATCCCTTCCGACACCACGTGTGCTCACTCGGGGAGTGGGAGGAGAGTTCCTGTGCCCAAGTGGTTCAGTCTCTGATTAGAGGCACAAGGTAAAGAGGTTTTTTGAAGTGATTGTCCTGAGGGTAAATCATGAAAATCCCAAATGAGCCAGGGACAATATTAAGATCACCAGGGGAGATTTTAAAAAATCCTGATGTTGTACCCTGACCAATTCCATCAGAATCTCAGGGAGTAGGACCCGGGCACGCGTCTGGGTGTTTTGAGCTCCCCGCTCCCCAGTGGTCTCAATGTGCCGACAAGGTTGAGAACCATCCCTCTGGAAGTTCAGAGGGAGAGGGGTGCTTATTGGGTGAAGTTGCCAAAAAAGGCTGCTTGGAAGAAACTGTTTCTGGGCTGAGATCAGAGCAGTGGGCTAGACCTGGGGGCTCCAAGAGTCTTCATTTCCACGCTGCTAGCCCAGGAAGCACACTGCGAGTAGCAAAGACCCCAAGAGCTGTTAAACACTGGTACCTTCTTTCCCTGAGACTTTGGTCCACTCAGCATAGCGATCCAGGGTGATTGCCCCAGTTTCCCACGCGGAGGGGGTGAGACCAGCTTAGAAAGGGCCCCACGTCTGGGAGTGGAACTGCAGGTCCACAGCCCTGATCCTGACCCACTCCACCTGCAAGTTCAACCTACAGCCATCAGCCGGGGGTCAGGAGCTGCTCTAAGTGCCGCGCTCTCTGGCCCAGCGAGGAATCAGCCCCAGCCCCTGGTCACACAGAGGAGGGGGAGAAAGGGAGGCGACGGAGAGCTCTGTCAAGTTCACCTCCCCCAGGCGGTCTCCGCACCCCAGATCTCATCTGCCTGTGTCAGCAGCCATATGCCAATGGGCGCACATCTGACAGCCAGGAAAGAGCCCAGGGCCACCAACATGGGGCGGAGGCTGGCTGGGCGCCCCTCATGCTTGGCATCAGCAACCCCCGTCAGGAGGACGGGACAGACAGAAGGGGCTGTGCTTCCTGGTACCCTCTCCTGACTCCCCCGTGGCTCCTCTCTGCAGCAGGGTGGCCATGCCGCTCAGCGTTTACCCTGAGGCTGCCTTGAAGTCCTCTAATGCTCTGTCGGACTGCGCATTAGCCTTCTCCCACTGATCTACACCAGCGGCTCCAATCCAAGTCCCAGAGAGGTTTAGACAGTGCCCGAGGGTGTGTGGGTACTTAACAACTCAGGGGCTCCCTCCTCTGAAGCTCACCTGCTTGCAGGGGATGTTTCCACTTGGTGGAGGCACTCACTGGATATTTATTCAAGAAGTAGCTACTGATCGCCTTTTCTGTGTGAGATACCACTGCCTCTTGGGCTCCTCCTCTTGAAGGCGGCTAGGATCCATCTCACGCCCACACTTCCCCCTTAAATCAGACACAGGAGCCAAACCTCTGACGTCAGGAGAAGCACTGAGGCCACAGGGAGAAGTTATTCTGCTGAAGGTTTGCTTGTAGCTCTGCGCCTCTAGAAATGCAGACAGGCCTCTGTGCAGCCGTCGGATGCTCCTGGCTGGTCATGGCGCAGGTCGTGCACAGCCCGAGATGCAGGTCTGAGTAGCCTAGGACCAACACCTGGATGACCCTTTCCAAGTCTTGCCATTCCAGGCTGAGCAGAAAGGCCTTCAGATCTACACAGTATTATTTCTTTTGTATGATCCACAGTAAACTCTCACCAAGAGAGAAGAGCGTGAAAAGCACCCTGAACTAGGACAAATCAGACCTCGTTTCTGTGCCTGATCGTCGCACACGATGCTGTGTGAACCCACACGAGTCTCCCCACTGGCCTCCAGTGACTTTAAGGTCCCTTATGACGCTGACCATTTGTGGGCACAGACGTGGCCTCCCCAGCCTTCGGCTTCTCCTCTCACCCTATCATTAAACACTTAAGAAAACATTACAAAGAGGGCCTGTACTTTCCTAATAATAACACCATCCGTGGTCCTTGAGTCAAATCCTGCAGTGACGGGTGACATGTGGCCAAGAGCTCTGTGCCTAACAGGACTGCGGGTCACCCACCTGTTGGCTGCTGCCTCGGCCCTTTACCAGCCTACCGACATGTTACCACGGATGCTCATCCACGTAATCATCTCCTCCACCTCTTTCAAAGTTCAAGCTCCCGGAGCTCAGGGTCTGGACCCCTTCCCGTCTCCTTCTGTGTTCCCTCCCCTTGTAACCTCAGTCAGCACTGAGGCTCGAGATGTTACCTGTGCGCCAACAAATCCAGGCGAGGATGCCTGGAGGCACACACGCACACACACGCACGTGCACATACACAAACATACACACATGCACAAGCACACACACACACTCCCAATTCTTTACATCCAACTGCCTGACCTACGTGCCCAGTAGATGCACCAAGTTCAATGTGTGCAAAGTAAACTCCTGATTCTCCCCCAAACCCACAGATCCCCCTGCAGTTGACGTCAACTCCATCCTTCCAGTTGCTCCAGTCACAGAATCCGGAGGACTCCGTGAATCTGTTCTCTTCTCACATCCCATCGGCCAGTAGCTCGGCCTTCACTGGATGCCTGTCAGCTACTTCCATCACCTCCTTTGCTGTCACCCTAGTCCACCCCCTGCCATCTTTTGCTTGGACCACGGCAGTAGTCCCCCAACTAGTCTCCCTGCTTCCACCTCAGCAGTGAGATCATGGCACTCCTCTGCTCAAATCTCTAAAGCAGCCCCATATCCAGCTCAGAGTAAAGCCAGCCTCCTGAGAGAGGACAACAAGGCTCACTGAATGGGGACCCCACCTCTCTGGCCGTTTCTCCTACCCCTTCCCCTGTATTTACTCTGCCTCAGGCTGTTGGGCTACAGAGCCCGGCATCTTCTCTGTGCTGCAGACTGGAGGACCCCTTAGACTACCCTCCACCTCTCTCACTGCCTCCCCGGCCTGTGACCTTCCTGCCAAGCCCCGGGCACCCTGCACGTGCCTCATGCAGGTCTTGGCTGGCTTCTCCTCGAGGGGACCTTCCAGCCCTTTACAAACTCGGCTCCAATGCCCACCCCCCCTGCCCAGGAACCTCCCTGGTGAAGCATCAAGAGCATGTTCATCCCTCTATGTGCTTCCAGGAGGCAGTTTATGCAAACGGTTGCCAGGAGAGCACACTGCAACATGCCTGTAGGCTTTCCGGGCTGCCCCTTCCCAAGCGACCCCGTATCCCGAGCCTCCAGTGCCCGGTAGAGGCTGAGTGCTCACCAGTCGCCCACTGCCCGTGGAACTTTGTCGAATTAATCGTCCGATGTGGAGTTTCACCATGAAGCAGCTTTCACCTAAACCAAATTTGGCATATATAATGGGGTTCATGAAAAGATCCTAATCAGTGAGCTAGATCGCAGAAATTAACAGTGTAGCTTCTAAAATTAGTGTTGTCAACAACCCAGCAGCAGAGAAATCAGGCCACAGGACCAGCTGAGTACAGAAAAGAAATATGATTCAGAACCTCAAAGGGTCAGCCCTTACACACCAAAGGCCCTCCAGGGCTACAAAGGATTCTGCAATGGCCCAGGAGCCCGGGAACACTTCTGCGAGGTGCAGAGGAGCCTCAGGACTGGTCAAGGCCACGAGAAAGGCATCCCGGACCATGGGAACGGATCAAATCCCCGGGCATCCGTGCGGACTCAGAGCTCCAGTACTGCCGGTGTCTATAGGATGTCAAAGAGGCTCACGTGGAAACAAGCAGTCAGTGCGGGGAGGAGGCTGGACAAAGTCTGGTCTGCTTCTGCCGTAGTGATTTACAAAGCGGCATCTGACTGCTCCTTAGGTTTGGAGCCCTGACACACTGACCTCTCTAATACGGGGCTGGTGCTTTGGCCTGCAGGTCACTTCCAAACAGACTGAAGAGGAAGGAATTCCTGCAACACTCCTGCGTGGTTTCCGCCTCCTCCGTTCCAGCTCACCTGTGTCTGCTCCTGCCCTCCGCACCTGGAGCTCCGGGCGGTCCCTGTCACCAAGTGACTGAGGGTAGGCCCAGGACACTCTGAGTATCTGGCCAGAGAGCCCCCTTTTCATCAAGCAGCAGCCCAAACACCTTAGTCAAGAGTCCTTTTTAATATTTAGCACCATTCTCACTTCTTGATTGTAGGAAATTCATTTCAAGCTGACTGAGTATTGTTAACTGATCTCAAAACTACTGCCATCACCGTGAGCAGGTCTACGCTACTATTTACCATCCACTAACTTAGATATTGCATTTTAGATTAGGTTTACATGTTTGTATATAGGAATCTTATCTGGGCTTCACACACACTCCTGACTACCTGCAAGCTAATAGAGTAAAATCTAAGTCTGCCCTAAAGAAAAGGTGCTGGAATAGTTTGGCTAATAAAGATAGCATGCTCATTGAGAGAGTCACTCCAGCAAAACTAATAATGCGGTTGTGCCTTAAGACTCTCCACATCTGTTTTATTCCAGATGTAGCCTTCCAGAGAACAGCCCCACCATCACGCCTAATGGCATTCTTATCAAATGTGTTCCTCTTGTTAGACATTCCTACAAAGCATTCATCAGAGAGCACCCGGCCCAGATGAGGAAGTTGATGACCTGATTTACAGGCTTGGGATAAATCGGATTTTCAGTGGGACAAATAAACTGAGAACTAGAAGCTTCTCACAGGCTTAAAACCAGAACCAATCAGAGGTGCAGGCGTATGGGATAAAAAGAGATGGCTGTCCTTCATTAGCTGTGAGAAAGACAACTGACATAAGTTAGGGGGTTGCTAGGATACTGTACTGACCACTTACAACCAAAGAACAGTGATTCTCAACCAGGAGCAGTTTTCTGCCCCACGGGACATCAGTCTATGCCTGGAGAAAATTTTGGTTCTCGCAACCGGCGAGGTGCTGCTGGCACCTGATGCACAGAGGCCAGGGATGCTGCTAAACATCCTGTAATGCACCAGGCAGACCCCTCAACCAAGAGGTGTCCTGCCAAGTGTCAAGAGTGCCGGTGCCATAGGGACATTAGGGAAATCACGTTCCAGAAGCTAACGGGTGACCATAACCATTAACAATGGAAGCATCACTGTAGGGTAGAACCTGCTTTATGAGCTACACAGTGAATGTGCTCCAGATAACAAACCAGGAAGACAAGAAAGAACGCAAGGTGTGTGTTGCATCTCCAAATGGACTCAGGTCCTGCCGAGGGAGAAAGGAAGCACCTTTATCATCGGTCCAGAGAAGCCAGAAACCCAGGCAAGAATCTGGGGGACTTGTTATAAAAATGTCTCATTTACTCAGGGTCAGAGGAGGGTTTCCAAGGGCCAGGGCTAGGAGAGTCCAAAAAAGCAAGCTCTTCCTGGAACTGACAATTGCGCAGCTCTCCCAGGCCTGCCCGTGAGTCCTGGCTCAGCTTTGCAGAGCGGGTTGGGTTGTGTGACATCGAACTGGGAAGGGCTGGACTGGGGAGCAAAGCCTCGGCTTGCAGGCCTGCTCTGGGCCCAGCACGATGTCAGCCTGGATCCCCCAGAACCAGATGTCAGGTAGGATGAAGTGTCAAGACATGGGCCAGGGGAGCACCTGGGAGAAAAGATGGGGACAGAGCTGGAGACCCGGGCCCTCTGACCCGGGGAGTGTGAGAGCGAGGCTGCAGGAAGGCTGAGTGGATGTGGGGACGCAGCGTCCTCCTAAGGAGAGTGTGGCCAGGCCCCTAGGGAGCCTCAGGCCAAAGTCGACCATCAAGGAAGCCATGTCTCCCAAGAACGGCCATGACCCAGCACCTCTGCTTGGCTTGGTCGTTGGCCAAGAGCAGCCGTGAGAAGCGTGGCTGCAAAGCCAACACACCTGTGGGCTTCAGCGAGCAGAGGCAGGGGCTGAAGACCTGAGAGCCCCATCCTGGGGGCTGCCACCAATGCTGGGACAACGCACAGGAAAATGCATCCATTGCCGCCAAGTTTCCTACTTTCCTCCTTCCTGTGCATCTCCCTTACTGTGGTCTCCTAATACCTATGCGAAAAGTTCCAACCCTCCCTTGGCTGGACTTACCCCCAGGGGGATGTCTCTGCAGCAGGTGGTCCATGGGGAAGAGCTGGGACAGAATGAGAAGAGGGCAAGAACTCGGATGAGGAACCACGTGCAGTTGGAACGGAAGGTCCCCCTGTTTAGCTTTTTCTCTCCCAAAGACTGTTTTGCATTTACTTCCCTTCAATGGTCTTTTTTGATCAACAAGAGAACATCTGTAATACTGGTCTGTATCCACTGACATGTTACTCATTTTTACCACAAAGACAGAATTGTTGAAGGACATGACAGCTGCTCCAAGGTGGGGTCTGCCATAGCAACTGTGTTGTACCAGCACCCAGAGTGATTTGTGGCCAAGGACACATCCCATGCTAAGTCTCAGAGAGAAGCAGCCAGAGCAGAGCCATTAGAAGAAGACTTTTGCCAACAATGATGTGACATTTCTGTCTTGACTCCAGTCCCATGAGCCAGTGCCCTGGTCCCTGAGTGGTGCTGGTCCCCAGGGATGCTTTGAGTGTTACACTGAATGAAGGGAAGGAATATCAGCATTCCTATTTTTATTTATTTATTTTTATCTTAGCCTTTTGGTCATCACATATGTGTAGCAACATAGATTATTTCTGCTTAAAAAATACATTGTGTGTATAGGCTCTAAAACAAAGAAGTTTGGAGATCACTGGTCATAGAGTAGGTCTTAATTTTTTTAAATAGTAGAAAGTGATGATGGAACGACTCTGCTTGATCAGAGACAGCTGGGGTCTGGAGTGGGGCACAGACTGCACCCACTCAGCTGCAGCCAAGCCTGTGGGGCTCTGGGCTAAAGGCCCCCAGGGGGAGGGGCAGGAGCAGGGACAGGCAGTCGCTGTACCTACCAGGACGCCCTGTGCTCACGCCTGGGGCCCCTGGTGTTTCTCGGTTGCTTGGCTCGCCCTCTTGGGCCTTGGGCAGGGCTCTGCCCACAGAGGATTCTGCCCCAGAGGGTGACAGGCACAGAGAGCGTCTGCACACCACCTCAGCACTGGGCAGGGGCTCTGCTCTGAGGAGGGGGCGTCCCCGGGGCTGAGACCCCGGCTCCCCTGCCCACGTGCTGGGTGGCGGCCCATCCTCTGCCCAGTCTCCTCCCTACGCCCCCGTCGCCCGGTGGCCTGGTGCTTGGCCTTCACCCTTCCCTGTCTTTGGCCTCCAGCCAAGCCCAGCTCTGCTCTGTCCCTGACTTTCCCTCCAGCCCTAACCTCTGCTTTCTCGGCCTTCACGCTGACCCTGTCTCCTCCACCACGTTCAGCGCGACGCAGAAGAGGGGCCTTCGGAAATCTCGAGAGAATATGAAGATATTTCTTATGTACCCAGTTCCTGGGGCAAGGTCACGTCCAAACACAAGAGAGAGAGATCTGCTGATGGTAACCAGGCCCTTAGCCGACACCTAGGAACCCTAACAGAAGACCAGTCAAACTAACGGAAGAACTTTCTCTTTACTGAAAACCTACCACAGTCACTGCCTTCTCAGATGTCACATCACAAAGCAGCGGAACAAAAAAACTGTCATGAAGAATTGAAAATAAAGACGGATGGAGAATATAGGATGTTTTTACGGGGGAAAAATAATCTACAGTGTACGGTGATTCCCCCCAACCACCATCCTTCTGAATGCTCTTCCACCACTTCCGCTCTTCAACTGCAGCATAAAATCTGATTTTGGAAACTAAAATCTGATGAAAAAACCAGTGTTCTAGTTCCAAGCTAGAGCACCCCTCCCCCGCCCTGATCCCAGACTAGAGGGAGACTCAGGACGTGGTGAAGGTACAAGCAGGCTCCACTCCCCTGCAGGGACCCCGCCTCCAGGCGGGCCCACAGGCTGAGCTACTCAGAAGGCAGCCGGTGACAGGGACAGAAAGACTCTCACCTCTCACTGTGGGCGGTGTGCTTGGTCTCTGGGGCCCTTCTTGGATCCCTGGGCCCGCTCAGCATCTCCACTCAGGCTGGGTCTTTCTGAGGCGGCTGTGAAGCTGAGCAGGTGGGGTTAGGGAGGACACGAGACAGGACTGTGACCTTGGACCTCACCTCCTTTCACCAGCCAAGCACACAGCTGCGTCCCTAGCTCTCATGCTGGACTCGGCCCGGTACAGGCGCAGGGTCTGTGGTCCCCTGGGCCTGAACAGAGGGACTTGGGTCACTAGGGCCTCGCAGCTGAGCCTGCGGCGGGAGGAACTGGTCGGTCCCCTGCAGCATGTGTCAGGGGAGCAAGCAGGCCCCCGCCCACTAAGGTGCTTCCCAGCCCCACACTGCTCCCTGAAAGTCTACTTTCAGGGGTGGCAGCGAGCTCAGCAAACAGGCACATGGGGCGGGCCGGTTCTCAGAGCTGCGGAGCACTTTCCACCCGAACTTCACTCTTCTCAGCCCCATCTGGGTTTCTCTCATCTCAACCCAAGAAACAGAGACCCGGCGGGGCCAGAGCAGCTCAGCTGGGGAAACACAAACCACTTCCAGTACTTTCCACAGAAAAAGGAGAAGCAGCAAAGCAAACAGGGCTCCAAGCCTAGGGGCGTGAACACAGGAGTGGCCTGAAAGGGGTCTCCTCCTCCTGAACCACCGTCACGGGCACTCGGGCATGTGCTCCACAGCCTGTGGCAGCCAGAGCAGGACAGGGTCAGCAGTGAGGGGGATGACACAGGAGGAGAAGCGGGAAAGGCCCCCACACACGCCAACCCAAGGGACACGCTGAGACCCAGACCTGCCGCCTGGAGCCGCCGAGCCCCACACGCCTGCCTGCATCCCTTACGACGTTCCCAGCCGCCCTAGGAAGTAGGTAAACGAGTTATTTCCTCCTATTTGGTAGAGAGGATTCAGAGCCTCGGAGAGGTCCGACCGTTTGCCCAAGGCCACCCAGTTCACAAGTGCAGAGGCAAAGCCAGAGGCCGGGTCCTGCTTTCACAATCTCCCACAGGGGATGGCAGAAGGGCTCAGCATCCACCATAAAAATAAATAATATTTAAGTATAGTTGATGTATAATATTATACAATTACAGGTGTACTATATACTGATTCACAATTTGTAAAGGTTATGCTCCATTTATAGTTATTATAAAATATTGGCTGTATTCCCCGTGTTGTACAGTATATCCTTGTACCTCATTTTATACCTAACAGTAAAAATAAATAAATGAAAGAAGAAAGAAAACAGCTGTCCGGGTCATAATAAAGAAGTGGTCCAATCTTCATGGACACTGTTGGGGGCAGTTGTAAGGCAGTGCCCCTTTACTCCCAAAAATCTCACCCTAAACAAAAGTAGGGGAGGGCCCATCAGGAAAAGATGCAGAATCCTCAGAGTGGTTTTCCCCATCCCTTCCCATCTGGGCTTCACCCAAAGAGGCATCCACCCCGGTGCCAAGTAAGACTGGGCACTGTTGTCTCCGTGGGATGAAGCCAGGGGACTCCCAAGGCAACTCCAGCTTCCCTTGGAGGCTGACGGGCTATTTCCATCTCCACACTCTCTCTTCCAGCATTCTCCTCCCTTCAAGGAGCTGGGGCTCCCTTGGCACCGGGCTCTTTGGAAGAAACAGGTTGGCTCATTCAGAGAAGCAAAGGCTTCCTCAGGCCTGTCTTCCTAGAAGGGAAATGCCCGTAGGAGCCTGGCCCAAGCACGGTCACCAGTGCATTCCTGTCTGCTCTGAATCTGAAGCCCCGCTTCCTGTTCGGCACTGTGCACAGCTCTTATGAGCGGATCTCTTGATCGTGCCCAGGACCGCATGGTCCACCGTGAGGGCAGAGCAGGGAGCAGGGAAGGGGGAGGATGGGCGTTCACCCACTAGCACACGGAGCAGCGACGATGTACGGGGAGGTGCTGTGCACACCGTCAGTTACCGTTTCACCATGAACTGTTAATGTAACATTTATGGCATTTTCAGTGTGTATTTTCTCTTGGGTTTGATGGTCTGGTGATGATAAAAAGCAGGTGCCTTTTGCAGTGTGTAGACCAAACAGGACAGGTTGACACATACCTGGAATTTGATATTGTACCACCCTGAGCATCTCCTTCTGCATATCAAGGATCAATTGATTTCTAGAAGTCTCCCAGTTCATTTACAAAGCTCATTCAAAATATGAGGATGCCTCTGAGGAGGACAGGCTTCTCTCTCGTTTCTGACCTGTCACCTTAATCCTTGGGTACCAGATACCAGGGAGTCACCCTGTTCCACACGCTCCTCGTGCACCAAGATGAGAGAGCTTTGGGGAAACAGAGCAGCCGAGGTTACAAGTCTATTTTCCAACAGGGGATCCGACAGGGAGGCGAAGCTCAGCTCAGCCCCTCGTGTGCTGAAATGACACCAGCTGGGCTATGAACGCAGGTTATTGAAGCTCCGTGTAGACATGCTGGTCGGGTCCCTGATGACTATGTGACATTAGCTAAGATGCTGGACTCCCTATGCCTCAGTCTTCTCATCTGTAGAATGAAAGGAAGGGATGGATGATCTCCGGCATCCCTTTCAGTCCCGAGGGCTCTGCTTTTCTACATAAATGAATATGACTCACCCAGGTGGAGGTGGTTACAGGGAGGTCATGCATGCTCTTGGGACATCACAATAATATTTGTGAAAACGTTGCATCTCGGTGCCCTTAAATCAATCTAGAGTCCAATCAAAGCTTCTCTGAAATGCCAGGTTTCTTTTAGGAGCAAATAACCCTGGGCAAGATCCAGCAGGTAACACAGCTAGAGCTCTCTGCAATCTCTTTGACAGATTGGGAAATGAGTGATGCAATTTTAAGCTCCTACATTAGACCCCGAGAGGACACCAGTGGAGGGACTGAGGTTATGAGACTTCAAGGAATGATGGAATTTCCAAAACAACCTATTTCTGGTTCTGGGCAAAATGACAGCTGAGCTGAACGGATGGTTTGTAAGCAGGACATGGAGGACAGATCCTCTTCTCTGTGCTCCCAAGGGCACTGCCGGTGCTCACAGTGGGCTTCCTTTAGATTCGGATTCTTCAGACACATCTGGGGCACCTCTGACTTTCTAGCAGCGGCTCTGCATCACCTGTGTCTCTCCAATCCAACAGCACCAGCAGTTTCCCACCTGAGCTACTCTGGGGGCCTCACCCCTTCTGAGTTTGCTCACCTCTAATTCATTCTTCAAAATGCACAAGAACAAGATTCAATTATGTAAGGCGAGATCCTCATCCCCACTTAGGTGCATCGCATCAGTGGGCTTCCGTCACTTCTAGAATAGAGACCAGAATGACGAACGTGAGCGTCCAGGGCTGCTGGCCTCATCGTGTAGCACACGCCTTTCCTCTGTGCTCCAGCCAAGCAGGAGAACCTCCCCTGGTCCTTTCTGCTCCGGGGCCTCTGCACATCCTCTTCACTCGGCCTCTTCCCTGGGTTTGGATAAATTCTGCTCTTCATCCTTCAGATCTCAGCTCAACAGTCACTTTCTCGTGCAAGTGATCTTACCTCCCAGGCAAGTCAAGCCCTTCCTATGGGCAGCACAGACCTCTCTTTCCATAGATTTGTATCAGCTCTGACTTCCCTCCACAGGGACACATATTCGAGGCACTCAGTCTCTCCCGCGAGGTTGTGAACCTCTTTTTTTTTTTTTTAGAGTGATTCTCTTTATTTTTTTTAAGATTTTTTTTTTGATGTGGACCATTTTTTAAGTCTTTATTGAATTTGTTACAATATTGCTTCTGTTTTATGTTTTGGGTTTTTTTGGCCACGAGGTATGCGGGATCTTAGCTCCCCGACCAGGGGTCAAACCCGCACCCCCTGCATTGGAAGGTGAAGTCTTCACCACTGGACCACCAGGGAAGTCCCGAGGCTATGAACCTCCTGCCAGCAGGGACCAGAAGACTTTTGTTCAGGCACTGCATTCCCAGTGCCCAGAACAGTGCCTGTCACATAGTAACCACTCAATAAACAACATGTCAGACAAGTGAACCTGCCTGGTACTTGTGACATCATCGTCAGAGAGGAAGGAGCAAGGCAAGACCCCTGCTGTTCAGAAGCCCACAGCCATGAACCAGCAAGTCTGAAATCGGCTCAGCTAGAAGAAGTGACTCGGTATAAGACACGAGAAGCCCTGTTTCCATTTCCTCGGATTTACTGAGCCCTTCTGACCTCGTCCGTATGAACATGAACCCGTTTAAGTGTCACTTGCTCAAGCATGCCTCACCCTACACTATCAGTGTCCTCCTGTCCCTAACCCAACATCCTACCTCTTGTGGTCACAATTCCTCCTCGTGTTGCTACAGCATGTACTTGTTGGCATGGCAGGCGTGACGCTCAATTTCTAATAACCGGGCCACTTCATCAGTACCCGGAGTTGCTTAAACCTGTGAGTGATTTTGTTTCTTACGCAGCCGCTGGCCCACATCAGGGCCCATGTCTGTGTTTACGGAAAGTCTCTCACTCTCAGGCGTGTCTGTGGCGACACGAGACAGGAAATCCAAAAGCACCATCTCCAGCTCTGAGCCGCCGCGTGCATGTCTGGTTGGAAGCTCGGGGCTGGTGTTTATTGACAGGCATGAGCACTGGAAGGAGTAATCTCTACGGCATCCTTCATACATTTCCACCTGCCGTTAGCAAAGCCTGTATGCCCTCACTCTGCAGATGGGGGAGCTGCTGGGCAGGCCCAGGGGCCCAGATGCCTGAGGACTCAATGCATGGAACAGAACGACAGAACAGAGAAGCTGACCCTTAGTACTCGTGTGAGCTTGGCCGGTCACCCGTGCACGTGTCCATCCATTCATCCGCTCACTCGTTCACTCCACAAGTGCTCTGTGAGCACGTGTTCCATGTCCGTCACTGTGCTGGGCACAGAGGCCATGTGGGAGGACAAAACGGATGCGTTCCCTACCTTGAGGGACTGCAGTCCAGGGGGGAAAGTGAGGCGTAACACAGAGAATCACTGTAAACTATATGGGCCCACAGCGTTTGGGGGGAGGAACCTGGCCTCCTGGACTTGGCGGTAACGACGGAAACGAGCATCGAGAATGCTCTCCTGGGAAAGAGGAACGTAAGCTGAGCCCTGAAGGATGGAAAGGATATTTATCCAGAAACATCATGAGGGGAGGAGCAGAGTTTTCCAAGCTCAGGTGGCCTCACAGGGGAAGCCCCTGAGGAAGGAGAGAGCACGGCATGTCTGAGGGACTGACTCCCGAGCGACATGGAGCACAGATGGGCCAGGCTGTGGCCTGGGGACCGGGTTGAGAGCTCTGGACTCTATTCCAGAGGCAACCTGAAGTCTGCATAGGGTTTTAAGCAAAGGAAAGACAAGCTCAGCTCTGCCTAGCTCATGAACTCTTTGAGAAGCAAGTGAGACCAGAGATAAATCTCCCAGGTAGACCACAAAGCATGATACTGTCATGATGCTTGGTATAACCACTAAGCAAACTCCCAAGAGTGGTGAAACAGCGTTTGTAAATTCCCCATGAATAAATGTTCAAGAATGACCACTCAGGCTGTTTCAGAGAGTCTGGACCTTGAGATATGGAATATGCTGGTTCTGTGGAGTTGGGTGTCAGCATGCCATCCTCCTGTCACTTACCATTTCCCGGGAACATGCGAGCAGCCACTCCAATCAGTGGCCTGTGTCCCAGTGCATTGATCCACCTGGGCCTTTCGGGGGTGTCTCTGCACAGCATCTCTGCTCATTAAAGGAAAGTGCCTGCATCATAATGATAATGCCTTGCACTCACCCAGCACATTGCCCAGGGGTGTCTCAAAGCCTTTGGCAAACATTTAATTTAGTTAGTCTAGTGACTGCAGGGGAGTCCCCAGCCTCTCAGCACCATGGGGTCTAGGCAGACAGACAGAGGTGCTGAGAAAGGAGTGCAAGGCCAGCCTCGCCCAGGCTCCGGGGCCCAAAGGTGGCAGGAGGATGAACGGGGTCCCTACAGCGCTGGCTCCACGCGCACGGCCATGGCTGACTGCGGTACAGGCAGCATGTAGGCCTGCTGCCACAGCGCCCACAGGGAGAGCACCCAGGCTTGTGGCTACAGCAGGGAGCCCTGCAAAGGCAGAGACGCAAGTCCAGAGGAAGAGGCTACTTTCCTGAAGGGGCTGTGGATGTGACTGTGAGGGCAGCTAAGCTCTGACTTGGAGGCATCCGTGTCTGTGTGTGTGTGTGTGTGTGTGTGTGTGTGGACATGACTGGAGGACAGTGAGGGGGAGATGTGTATTCTCACACCTACAGGAAGGGAATAGCAAGCACATTTGTCTTCAAGTTCATCTCTGGTTACAGGGTTTATTCCTGCCCATTCTCAGAATTACCTTCAGTCCCACCCCGGGCCCTACAAGCACCTCCATCTCAGGGTGTAGACTTGAGTGGTGTAGAAATCTAGCAAATGGAACCATGTCCTTGCCCCCGTGTTAGTGCCTCCCCACCTAAGGGAAAGACAGAGGCAGCCAAGGCCTCCTGGGTTGAGAAGCAAAGTCTTAGTTTTCCATCAACAGCATGAAACGGCTCAAGGGGCAGATGTCGCAGGGCCCGGAGCTTGGCACCTTTAGCGGGGTCAGAAGGATTGGCAGAGGAGAGAGGTACCGTCCCAAGGTGATGCCAGCCTGTCTCCTTCCTCCGAGCGCCCGCCCGGCCCCCGTGTCTGGAAGGTGCCACCACCCAGCATCTGGAGGTGCGAACACCCACCCCTGCAGACAGCTGGGCTTGTTGGCAGCGACTGGCCATCTGTGGGCTGATGTTTGAGATCACCAACAGGAACAGCCAGGCTGGGCCATCCGTGTCTCCTCTCTCCCAGCCTAGGCAGCAGCCTAGGGGCCCTCCCAGGCCCTGCCAGCCTGGGACAGGACAGCCACAGCCCAGAGGCCGCAGGTGACAGCGCCCCTGGAGCACCGACTGTCCGAAGGTGATGCACAAGCCCATGTGCAGATCACCCGAAAATACTGCAGAGCAACATCGGGACCAAAGGGGCCGCGTGCGTCTGCTGCCCTAGTTTTCCACGCAGAGAAGCCAAGGCCCAGGAAGCTCAAAGTCCATGGGCCTGTGGCGTCAGGATCCAAGGGCAGGAACACCCTGAATAATTCCCTGTTTTATGGACCTCTGTTCTTGAGGCAGGAGAGTACTTACTCACTGTACTATGTCTAATCAGAACCTGTATAAAGTCTTGTTGGATAAATGAAGGGGGAGATTGGACCGTTAGTTCCCAGCACCGTGACAAGGACACATATAAGTGGGTATGGTCAGCCTTGCCTTCAGCCTGCTCCACCAGAAGGAATGCCAGCTCCCATCCTGTGCAACACCCCCCTGTTTCTGCCCTATGACTAGGAGACCAGGTTGGGTTTTTTACATTCACCTTGTTGTCATCTAACCTATGCTTTTGGCTACTCCACGCAGGTGGAGATAAGCAGCGTATGCTGCTGGAATCCATTCTACAGATTGGTAGACTGAGGCCCAGAGGACACTCTGAGCTGACCAAACCAACCTGAGGAGAAGGGGACAAACAGGAGGTGATGACTGCAACGTGGGAACATAAGCCCTCCAGATCAGAGAGCCAATCCTCCCATCAGCGAGCTGGGCCCCCAGCTGGTGTGACTCTACGCTCTGCTTCAGAAACTGAGCCTTGGCCATAAAGACAGCAGCCCCCGTGCCCACCTCCATGCTGCCCTGCCATGTCTCAGGCTAGAGGGGAAAAGGCAGGCACAGATGGGTTTGGACTCGAATGCTGCAGGCCATGGACAGGTTCTCAAGTACACACGAAGTGGGCCAAGAGGGACCGGGGGTGTTCATTAGCAACACATGTCAGAGGTGGGGTGGGGGTTCTGCATCTTAATCTGCACCCCCAGCACTCTTCACCTCCTGCTTCTGCAGGCTTGCTTCCCATCCTACTCCTCCCTCACAAAGTCCCCAGACCCACGGACAGAAAGGCTCCCTGCACAGGCCCATCTCTCCTGCCCGGGACCACAAAAGCACCCCCACTCTCGGCGCTCAGGGTCTCAGGAACATCTCAAGCCTGGAGTGACAATTAAATTGTCAACAGAGACGTCTCCCCATCTCGGGTGTGGGCTCATTATGGTTTCCACTTGTTACTGTCTTTGCTGTCCCAGAGATTCTGCCTAGAAGAGCAATTTATGGCCATCGGTCTCCCCCTGGAAGGCACCAGGCGACAACAACATTAGCCTTAAAATTATTCTGGGATGGAAACGTGTTTCACTGAGAAATAGGCTGCAGAGTGAAATGGCATGGAGGCCCAACCAGATCAAGGTTACGTTATTGCACTAGCCTCTGTCTTTAGAAGCAGGAAAAGTAAATGGCTAACGAGCTGGTATTAACCCTGAAGGGAGGAAAATCATCATTAGAAACAAAGGGGAAAAGTCTATAAAAACATAATAAAGGAAGTAAAAGAGGGGAGGAAGGAGTCACAAGTAAGCCATTCGCTTGTCAGAACTTTAGGACACAGCCTGGTCCCGTTTCCCCACAAGGACCCTCCCGAGGTGATGCTTTCCTTTCCTCCGGGTACCTCCAAAGCCAACTTTCCTCCTCCGGCTGAGATGCTCGGGCCAGCTTCCAGCACAATTAGCAGGAAAGAGCAGCCAGCCCTCCAGCAGAAATGCCTTCCCTTCTGCTGAGCTCATCCTGGTGAGGCCAAGGGGCTAGGGGCTGGGGGCTGGGGGAGGCCAAGTCCTGGAGCAGAGCCCGCTTCAGGTGTGGGTGCTTCCCCACCAGGGGAGAGGAGGCTGGGAGCTCTACAGGGAAGCGTCACCGGGCTCCAGCTCTCTTCAGGGTGCACCGCAATGCAGCTCCAGCTCCTGGGGCTCGCTCCCTCCCGCCTTTGGAAGTGCAATGTTCTGATTCCACGACAGGAGCCCAAACCCACCACAAGCATCCCTAGGGGTCGAGCGCTGCTGTTCTGCCAGCTGTGCCTCAGCTCAGCGGGAGGACGGGGTCTGGGGGCCCAGAGCTGTCACCCAGGCCAGGGCTCACACCCATGGGAAAGTTTGGACCCTCACTCAGACCCAGAGCGCCCACCTGGCTCCCTCTACCAGGCTGGAGCAGGTACTGAGTGCCCTGCAGGCCTTCCCCTCTGAGCTGGTCCTGCTGAAACCCCCTCCCAGGCTTGAATATGGAAGAAGAGCAGCACTCCCCCACCCACTCTAACTTCTCAGCCTACAACAGACAGCCTGGAACGTGGTTATGCAGCGCCCATCTCTGCTAGAAAAAGTGCAATTTTAAAACAGCATTACAAAACGTTAAACGATGGATTTACTCCTTTTTTTTTTTTTTAGTCCATTCTCTTCTTCCTTCTTCCCAATAAACTTTTCATTTTTATGATTTCACTTTGGTAGCTTAGAAATACTTTGGGCTTTATGTTCTTAAAAACAAAACCCAAGTAATTCTGAATAAAAAAATGTAAAATTGTGTGTTTTACCCATACAGGATATGTAAGGCTTAAAAATCTTATTATTTATGTCTGTGTATACATGCACAGGGTTTTAGGTTTAAGCTCATGTTTAACAAAATGCATGTGTCTCAATTTGGGAAAAAAAAGGAAAATTCTCGCTGGCCTGGGGTTTAAGGTAGAAACCCCACAGACCCCTGGACGCTGCCTAAACCCTTGGAAGCGTAACCCCGTCCCTTCAGCATTGTTTGAAGGATGCCTGCAGGCATTCAGCTGTCTGCTTGCGAACGACACACATGCAATTATCAAATCTATTACAACGTGTTGGGTTTTGCAACACTTCCACTAAGCCTATTCTGGCAGGATTGCAGCATCTTACCTGTGTCACTGCAAACAAGTAACTGCTGCGATAGGTGGACCACGTTTAAATGGCTCAGTAGGGTAGGGAAGGTGCTGAGGAGGACCAGGTAAACCCAGATTCCCACCCTTCCCCCGACATGAACGTTCCAAATTCTGTTGGGGACATTCACGTTTCAGATGCGGGGAGAAGGAAGGGGAAACGGGATTCTGAATTTCAAAGGCACAATCTGCCCATTTGGTGGAAGGATAAAGAAAGGATGGAGGCGGCAGGACTGTGTTAAGATGACAAATGCAGGAGCAAAGGAGGAGGAAGGGGAGAGGAAGGGGCTGGAGAGAGAGTGAGGAGAGAGGGTGGTGTGGTGGGGGGGGAGGAGGGAGGAGGGAGAGAGAGAAAGGAGGAGAGACAGAAAAACAGAGATGCCGGCAGATGCAGAGAGGAATCAGGATGTCCCCTCTACCCTGCCGGTCCCAACAGAAGCGGCGAGAAGGATTTATCCCTGGGAGTTGAAGCCCCTCTTCTCCTACCCCTGGGACCACAACTGGTTAAAGCCAGCCGGCACCTTGCACAGCAACTGCAGTGCCTCACAGCAGGTGCACATCTCGAACCCAGCTCACCAGACCCACTGCCTGGAAGGAGAGCGAACCCCCAAACCCAAGCTGCAAGCACCCGAGTGTGCAGGAGCTACGAGCTAAGCAGTGTGTGCACGGCGAGCCCACCTCTCCCCACACACGCAGCTCACACTCCCTCTTCCTCCCAGGCTCCCCTTCCCCTTCCCCTGCTGCTCGGAACCGCCCGGGGGGAGCCGAGAGCCCCCGTCGGGTACCTGGGATGAAGAGCAGGGCGGTCGTCACGGAGAAGACAATCCAGCAGGCGGGGTGGTGCATCTTGAGGCTGCGGTGTCCCCGCGGCTGGGCCGGCTGCCGCTGCTGCCGCTGCCGCCTTCCTCTGTGCTGAATTCTGAGCAGGTTTAAATCCAATGTTTGCAAAGGGAGGGAGAGAGCAGGAGAGAGAGGGAGCAGGCAGGCAGCGTCTCGGGTTTTTCCTTGCACAGACACACAACTGGTGAGCACCATCAGCGCCAATCTGCGCGGGGCGCGGAGCAGACCTCCTCCGAGGCTCGCATTGGTTCCACTCTCCTGAGCGACACGCGGGCACTTTCCAGCTGGGAGGCTGGGCTCTGGGGGGCTTCGGTCTGCCCCATGCTCGCCCTCGCCCGGAGCACGCGTGTGCACCGCTCTCCGGGGGCGATGCCGGCGCACAGGGCTTCCTTCCGTGGGCACCGGAGCGCCTTCGTGGGCAGTGGGAGGAGCTGGGACTGGCAGTGGGGACCTCACAGAGCAGGGCTCAGGGCAGGACAAGAAAGGCAGTGTGACCAAACCTTGTGCCAATGTCTCACCATCTTTCCTCCTCCTGGTCTCCAGGCTGGGAGGGCAGGAGCCGTGGCCCATGGGGGGGTCACTCGGACGTTTAAATCGGACGCAATTCAGTTTGCCCAGCAGGAAGATGGGTGCGTTAGGGTTTTTTCCACCAAGGATGCAAAGAGAATTGGCCGGGTTCCCCACAATTCGAGCATTCTCAAGCTCTCCGTAGACTAGATGCCCTAGACGCCGGAACAACTGCTGTGACTGCAGCACAGGCGGGGTGCGTTCAGACTAGACGGCAAGGAGGCAGGAACCAGCTGAAGTCATGCGACATCTCCAAGGTGACAATGTCACGGAAGGAACCTGTGGCTTTCTGTCTTCCGTCCTGGCTTCTCCTGTTCACAGCCCAGTCGGCCCTTCCCCTGGAAGAGCAGCTCCCATGGATGGTGTTCTGGGTGTGCCGTGCGGCAGATTTCCTCCAGCTCCACACCTGCTCTAAGGGAGGCCTGCAGCACCCACCCCCAGGCCCCCTGGCCCGCCATGGGCTGCACCCTCTGCTTGCTGAGGAGGTGCCCCTCTGATGGATCCGCTCGGTGTTGAGGATCTGTGAAAAGAACAGCAGGGGGGATTATAGAAGGGGCTGGGCACACAGGGCGCAACTATTTCTGTCCCAGGGTGTCCTCCCAAGACCCCACGGTGGCTCGGACTGCCCCCCAGCTCAGTGTGTGCAAGGCTTACCGCAGGGGCAGGTGAGTGACTGACCCTATGGGAGACAGTATTCCCTCCCCTTCCCCAAGATCGCTAATGTTTTCCCAAGTGCCTGCGTGGGCACGTATTCACAGTTACCATCTTAGCTCATCCTCACAGTAGCCCCACCACGTAGCAACACTACTGCTGGACTTTAGTAGGCTGAAACTCAAGTTCAGAGAGGTTCAGCAACTGGCTAAAAGCCACACAGCTAAGAGGGGCAGCATTCAAACCCAGAGCAGTCCTAAACCCAAAACCTCACAGTTGCCATTAAGCAGCTATGCCTACCACCAATTGCCAGTGAGTTATTTTGGTCTGAGTGCCTCCATTTCTACAATATTAAGACTATTTCCTTTTAAAGAAGTAAAACAATCAATTACTTCCCTCCTTATTAACAAGTCTGAAAGGTTTTCTATACTATGGTGATAGTATCATCACCTGGCACTTACAAAGTACTTAACGTCCTTTTTTAAAGGCTGGGAATATAAAGAACGTCCTTTGCTCTTGTCTGAAAAGGATATACAAGATATTTGCAGAGACCATTGAAAAATTAACATATTTTTGACTCTACATAAAAGATACTAGGACATGTACATACTAAGTATTAAAGTCAGATTCTACAAAGCCAGTAGTTGCAAACATGTCATTCACAAGCAAATTCACGTGTGAATTCTTGAACAAAGCCAGAATCCTATTCATCAGAATTGTCACTGGTGGCTAAATCTGCAGGACAGAACTAGCTTGAGGTGGGTGCAGGATCAGGTGGGCCACTGAAATGAGATGGATGCCCCGGGGAGGGGAAACAGAACAGACAGGCCAAAACCCTTTGGGGAAAAATGGGGAGAGGACTTGGGGGAGTAGGTGGAAGGCAGAGTGAAAAAGGCCTTGAATTCTAAACCAACAATATTTAGAAATTCCCTATTGCTGCTGGAAAAAAATAATTTCATTTTAAGCAGGGAGGGCTACAAACAAACGGGAAATAATTTATTGATTTTAATCTGTGTAGAGTGCACAGCATAGGTTGAGGCAGGAGTACTTGTTGGTGGGTCATCCCAGATTTGATGGACCTGGGACAAGGTCGTAGCAGTGGAAGAGGAAAAGCAGGGGCCGGGGGAAAAGGGCAGAATTAGTAGGGCTTGGTGACTGATAGCTTCATACAAATAACAGACATCATTTCTGCACCCTCTGGGGACCACAGTTTTCTCAAATATCATCATATTTTATCCCTAGCCTTGTCTCCCAAGAAGGTATAATTACACCATTTTTGTGAGACAAGGAAACTGAGATTCAGAGCAGTTAGGTGATTTATCCAAGGTCACAGAGCTAGTTAGTAACACAGCCAAAATTCAAACCCAGGTTTTTCTATTTTTCAAAGTGAACGCCTCCCTAAAAAGAAATGATTAATGTCAAGCACTGTCACTTTTATCCACAAGCCAGTTCCTCTGTCTTTGGCCTACAGATCCCGTATTTATCTTCTCAACCAGCCAGTGTAGTAGGTACTACTAGCCACGTGGTACTCAAAGACTTTAGATGACTCCCCGGTGCTGCAGAGGGTTGCATGCACGGAGACCCGGTTTGAGCCCAGGCCTGCCGTCCCCACCAGGGCTGTACCTCAGTGGAAGCATCCATGGCTTCTGCACCCAAGCATGCACTCAACACACTTCCCTGAGCCCCAAGGGTGTGCTGTGTCCCGATAGGCTCCGAGGGCACAGCCTCTGGCCCTTCTCGGGAAGGACACACACGCAACCCCTCGGTGAGCTGATGGGGGACGGGAATCAAGCTTTTTCAGCCTCTTGGACCCAACACAATGCTGGGCGCTCCGTGTGTATTTTCTCTGATTCCCACCCATCCTTCACTGCTCTCCTCCCTCCACAGGTGCAGACACATACCAGGGCAGAAAAAACCAAGTGCCTTCTCCAAGGCTACGAAGTGGCAGAGAATCCAGGTCTTTCTTACTCCAAAGTTTATGTTCTTTCTCTATTTCCCATCAGTTATATTTGTGTTTTAAAAACATCCCATTTTGGGACTTCCCTGGTGGTTGGGAATCCACCTGACAATGCAGGGGACACGGGTTCAAGCCCTGGTCCGGGAAGATCCCACGTGCTGTGGAGCAACTAAGCCCATGCGCCACAACTGCTGAGCCTGCATGCCACAACTACTGAAGCCTGTGCACCTAGAGCCCGTGCTCCACAACAGAAGCCACCACGAGAAACCCACACACCGCGATGAATAGTAGCCCCCACTCAACGCAGCTAAAGCCCGCAGGCAGCAATGAGTAGCCAATGCAGCCAAAAATAAATATGTAAGTAAAACTATTCCCTAACACACACACACACGCACACCCTGCACTTTTAATTAAATTCACATTTAACAAACATCAACGAATAACAAGAAATATTTTAGTTTTTTAAATTTGTATGCCTAATAAAATCTTTCTTAAGGAAAACATAAATATGTATTTTTTTACTGATCAATTCTTCTGGGTCTATTAAATGATTAAAATACATGTCTCTTACTTAAAGAAAAAGTAGAAGAAGAAATGTATAAATACATATTTAATCAATAGATGGCACCAACTCTGAAAAGAGATATTATGGTCTACTAGGTCTGTTTAAACACCTTAAAAAATACAAATATAAATAAAAATGCTTCAATGCATATTTACTAGGGGGACTGTTCTCTTCTCTGAGGTAAATAATATGCAATTTTATACCTTCTATGAATCTTTTTTTTCCTCCCTCTAAAGCAAACAAAATCATCAAAACTGTATTTAAATAGCAATAAGGTAGGGGAACAACCCAACCGAAACCAGGCAATTGTGTGGCAAGGCTGGCTGTCACACTTTCATTCCTGCATACCTACGTGTCTTTTCCTCTGGACCAGGGAGAGTTGCCAGGCCACCCTCTTCAGACAGAGTGACAGCTTCTTAGAGCTGGATGGGCAACAGGGAAAGCTGGGTCAGGGTCGTCCTCTCCCCAGAGATAGTCCTGGGTCCCCAGCCTGCCTCTTTCCCTGCTGGCATTATGACCTTGGGTAAGGAATTCAAGGACTCCCTCTGATCTACATTTTAAAAATATTTATACAAAAGACCACATGGATGAAGAGACTGCCTTTTGGTACTTCAAATATTCATTAACTGATCCGTAGAATAAGCATTCATCGTGTACCTACTATGAGCCAGGTAAATACCTACTGTGTGTGACGTACAGGAGAAGTAATATAGAGCAAGCTAGAAGCCTGAAACTCACCCACCCACCCTGAAATTCACCCACCTGAAACTCATCATGTCACTGATTACATTTGTGATAAGTGATGTAGAAAAAATATAGGTCGATAGGAAAGCACAAAACAAAGACAGTAGCACGCCTGAAGGAGGGCAGGTGGAGGTGGTAGGGAGACTGCCTGAGAGGTGATCTCTAGGCTGGTCTGGGGTGGGACTGGCCAGGAGCAGGGACCCCAGACTGCTCTGGACAGAAAGCACGGCCTAAGCGGAAGCCCTGGGGCAGGGAAGCGACCTGCGGGACACAGAAGGCTCTTCAAGCGATTTCCATTTACCAACTTTACGCTGAAATCAGTGGGTAAACAGCCTGAAGATGACAGATCAGTGCACTTGGAGCCCAATGAGGGGACAGGAAGGATGGAGTTTTAGATATTGTAACACTGGGTTTTCTTCCCGTAAAAAAATTAAAAAGGATGGAAGATAAAATACTACAGATTAAAATCTGACTCTGCCATGTTAGCTCTAAATATTCCAGATTGAACTGGAGCCTCCTGGGCTCTGATCCCTGAGAGCAATTTGAAGCCTCTGGAAGGCATGTGAACTCCTTCAAACCACAAGGTGCCATTTAGCTCAAAGGAGCAAGAATTTATGAAGTGACAGGTTCATGGCCAGAAGAGTAACCCTGCTTCTGAGGCCCAGGGACCCACTCACAGTGGGGGTCTCACCTCTGGTCTCAGGTCTTTATCTACTCCTGTGCGTCCCCAAACTTCTAATATGTCCACAGAATAGCTCGGTCATGCCCATGAGAGTTTTAACAATAAATACCGCTTTTGAAACACCCATGATGTGTCAGTTCCCTGCTTGGTGGCTGATAGGTATGAATGGCTCCCACGAATAAAGCTCCTCACGGGTCTCAGACACCTCAGCAAGGACGTCCCTGGGCCCCAGGGAATTGGCAGAAGTGAGACTCGCACCCAGAGCTGACCCCAAAGCCTGAAGCCCTTCTGTCCTCTGATGTACTCACATGAAGCCTTTATAAAGAGTTACGGGCTTCCCTGGTGGTGCAGTGGTTAATAATCCGCCTGCCAATGCAGGGGACATGGGCTCGAGCCCTGGTCCAGGAAGATCCCACATGCCGTGGAGCAACTAAGCCCATGCGCCACAACTACTGAGCCTGCTCTCTAGAGCTCGCGAGCCACAACTACTGCAACCCGCGTGCCACAACAACTGAAGCCTGCGTGCCTAGAGACCATGCTCCGCGACAAAAGAAGCCACCACAATGAGAAGCCCGTGCACCGCAACAAAGAGCAGCCATAGCTCGCTGCAACTAGAGAAAGCCCGTGTGCAGCAACAAAGACCCAACACAGCCAAAAATAAAATTAATTAATTAATTAATTTTTTAAAAAATCCTATGCTTAAAAAAAAAAAGAGTTACTACACAGCTGCCAGCATTGCACATTATTTTTTTCATTTAAAAACTTTAATCAAAATAATACATGACAATAAACAAGGATTTACTGTATAGCATAGGGAACTATATTCAATATCTTGTGATAAATTATAATGGAAAAGAAGTTTTAAAAGAATATATATACATATATATACGTATGTATAACCAAAGCACTGTGCTATATACACTTGAAACTAACACAACATTGTAAATCAACTGCACTTCAATACAAAAAATAATAATAATAATAATACATGACATACGTGTTTTTTCAAGTTACTAGGACTAAAAGCTCATGATTGAAAACTGCATTCCAAATGCCATTCCTCAGAAACAAACACTTTCATCTCTTTTAGCTGTTTTGTCTGGTATTTGCTTCCTTATTTCTTTTTAAAGATGTGCTTATTCTGATATTTCTTGATTTAACAATTTTAACAGTTATCCAGCGACTTCCTACTACAGAAGGTGAAGATTCAGCCCTGATCACCACCCCCACCCTGCTCCTCCCTCTGCCAACCCAGTATAAATGTCATGATTTTCAACTATATCAGTTTTTAGCATTGGTATTGTTATGATTATTTGTCTTTCTAGTACAACTTTTTGCTTTCCCCAGAAATATTTGCCTTTTTGTTTCATTTGTTTAGTTTTCTATGGACCTATTGTTAAATCCCCCCAAACTGCCTGTAGAATTCTAAAATTTGTCTAGTAATTTAGAGGCACCACGTTTTAAAGGCATTCCTTCTGGACCTTCTGTTCCCTGGTCCTCTGCTGTCATCTGGGACTTCCCTTTCCTAAGAGCTTACAGAACCCCGTGTCTCTCTCCTGTTGTCTGGATCTAGGTTTTCTTCTGCTTGGTGTTCCTCCTTGTTTTAATATAACAAATCTCTTAACAGTCTGCTGGGAAAGCATACATAGGTGGTCATTCGGGCAGGGATCTTGTTTATTTGAAAATGGCTTTATTCTAATCTCACTCAACTTATATATAGTTAATTCAGCTGCAAATAGAATTCTAGGTTTAAAATCAATATCGTCTCCAAATGCTGAAAAGCCATTTCTCTGTTTTCTTCTAAGCTTAAGCATAATTGCTGAAAAGTCTGATGAATGTCAATTTGTATTTTTTTGTATGTGAAATGGCTCTATTTTCTCTCAGTAAACACTGAGGGTGTTCTCTTTACCCATGGCTGCCCAAAATTTCACAAAGATGTTTCCTAATGTGGGTCTCTTTTCTTTCATTGTTTCAGGCACTCAATATACTCTTTCAATGTAGAAAAGTCATGTTCTCCAATTCTGGGGTTTTTTAAATTTTTTTGTATTGTGTCTTTGAAATTTTTCTCTCCTCTATATTATTCATTCTTTGTGGAATTCTTATTAAATGGATGTTAATCTTCTGGATTAGTTCCCTAATTTTCTTATATTTTCTCTTTTCATTTATCAAGATGTCCTTGGTTTTAACTTCCAGTTCTCCTACTGCTTTTTTAAAAAATTCTATTACAAATTATTAGTTTCCCTCTGTCTTCTTGTGGTCTGATTTTTTATAGCACCTGATCTTGTTCCCTGGGTACCGTATCTTCTCGCATCTCTCTGAGAATGTCAATCATATCTTCCGAAGTCCCCTGTGTGGCAGCTCAGGCTTCATTTCCTCAGAGTCCTTTTATTCTGCTCATTTGTTTTCATCTTTGTCTTTCCTGCAGGAAAGCCTCCTCAACTGTCTGGTGATCTTTGGCCTTCCTTTCATATTTAAGAGCAAAACAATAAAAGCCTGACTGGAATCTCTGTGTTTATCAATGGAGTTTATCTACCTGTGGACCCTTTAAAGGTGATGAGGCCGGGAACTGGCCTTGGGACCATTTCCCCAAGTGTTAGTCATGTGGCTCTTTTTGTCTCGAGCTGGAGGCGTTCCCCATTCTCCTGCCAGGGGGTAAAGTTCTGGCTTCCCGCATTGCGTCCTGAGGAAGGCCGGGGGGATTTTCCACTCAGGGTGGGGACCCTCCACCTCTCTGCTTGCAGTGGGACCCTCAGCTCTCTTCTGGGGCTGAGCCCGGAGCTTTCTTCTTCAGTTCCTTCACAAAATAGACTTCCCACTCATGCAGAAGTGGGGAAGCAGAGAATTCTGGAGTGGGAGCATCTAACACAGACTTTGACCCACCTTTGTCTTTGGCGCCTCCTCATTTCTGCCGCCCACGGAAACCACGGCTGTCCTTCCTGGGCCTCCTGGTTCAGTGGCACAGCGCCTGGTTCTAGCTACCGCTTCCCTCCGCAGATGCTCACACCTCAGCCTTCTTTACTCCACTCAATCACCTGCCACTCGTTTTATTCTTTTTCCAAGAAAAGTTCACACCCACTTTTATTTCCTTTTCCAATTTTTTTTTTTTTTTTTTTTTTTTTTTTTGTATTTGGGGTTTATACCTTGTTTACGCTTGGCTACCATCTCTGTGGGATTTGGAAGACACCGGAGGCCAAGAGGGAGGCTGGCCCTCTGTGATGGACCGCGCTTAGTGCCTGGATTCAGGGAAGGTCACACACAACTCTCCAACACCTGGCGTATCGGGCTATTTACAGCGCCAGTGTGTCCCAAGAGACCGAAAGTCAAGGGAGACACCAGGACTAGAAGGCACATCTCCTAACAGGCAGCCGCTCCCGTCAGCCAATCCAACAACGAACGTCTGGTGCAACGGTTACTCCTGTTCTTGTTGCTGTTTCCAATCAGATAAGCATCACCCTAGTTCATATACAGCCCAGAAACCGGCTAGATTTGCTCAATACCATATCTTACCCAATCTCACATCATCATAAAGCCTTCTACTTAGATATGACTGATCAAATGTTAGCTAATTAGTAAAGAAAATGGCATCCGATTTTCACCTAAGTAGCAATTTTTTTTTTTTTTTTCCCAGAACAGATTTTGAGCAAGAGTGGAAATATTCTAGCCAGTAAGGGAGAAAAGTTATCACCCCTTTCGGAAGTGGAGTACAGGAAGGTGTGAGGACGCCCACGGCCAAATGTCCATCGTCTTCTCGCCAGATATGCCCCCCCTTCCTCCCCGCCCCCTTTCTCTCCCCCTCCCATTTCCTGTCCTCCTTCCCTCCCTGTGTGGAGGGGCTGCTGCCTGTGCTCCTCTCTGGATAAAAAGCCTACTCTTCTCTCCTTGACATCGTTTTGGGCTGTGAATACTCGTCTATTGATTTGCATTTGGAGGAAGAAAAAGAGAAGCGGGGGGGAAGCAAAGAGAAACACAGAGTCACACACTGCCTGACTTCATGGCTACCAGGGGGCCATGTTCAGGCGACGGCGGAGAATTCTAACTGTGCCTCTTTCCACCCCCCAGCTCCACCCGCCTCTGCATCACACCAGCTGCTGCTCTGGCCCCGCCCAGCCCGGAGCCCACGTGCTGGTGCTGGAGGGTCCGGCACAGAGACTGCATCTCAGTCATCACCCCTCCTCCACTGATGGGCTCAGGCGGGGCTGACACTGACCCTTTGTGTGAGGCTCAAGGCCCAAGGAACTGTTCCTGCAGGACAGGGGCTCAGAAGAGGCCGGAGGCCTGGTTAGCAAAGGCTGGCCCAGAGACCACGTGACAACGCTTCTGCTCTTAACCACTTTAAAATAAAGCCCAAGTAATGAAAGAGCACACAACTAGGAACCACACGCCTAGGTGACATGCTAGGTTCTGACATTTCTGGCCATGAGACACTTAATCCCACGTTCATCTCTTCTGGGAGACAACAGGCAGGCACAGGGAAGGCCTGTTCTCTAAGGGACCACACCCAGCACCCGGCACCCGTCCAGGGCTGCACAGAGACATGGGCTGGCTCTGCTAGGGGCTGGGAGCTCGTCCTCTGTGGAGCATTATTTCAACTCAAAATGTGTCTTTCGACGTGGAAAATTAAGTCGGCGTCTCACTGTGGGCCATGTTAGCTTATTTTCAAGTGACGTTTGTTGAGCATTTAATTGGCACTGTTGCACACAACAGGAAGCTGGGTCCAAACAGAAGACTGAGTCCCTGCGGAAGGGGCCGTGGCACCACCATCCTGCTCTGCATTCCCAGGGAAGGGAGAGAGCAGATGAGAAACATGTGGGAAAACCATCAGAAAACGATAACCAGTCGTACAAATGCCCGGGGCTATTGTTGCTGCAGCTGATATAAAATTCTCTAGGCCCAGCCAAATCTGTGTGCTTTACTAAGAATGCACTTACTATTAGCCAGAGATGTTGGGGCCATTTAAATGAATCAGCAGGCACAGTGTTTTAAATAATCCCGGCTTTGGTTCAGTCCACACGCACGCCTTTTAAAATGGAAACACCGGACCGAGCAGTAATGACAGGGAAAAACAAACTCAAGCTCTGTCTGTTTGGCCTGGAAATTGTGGATCGCCTGAGACTGAAATGAATCTGATTTCCCTCCTCAGCAGAAGTTTGACTCACTTTGCAGCAGAACTGCAGCACTTAGGAGATGTCCTCCTGCAAAATTAGATTCTTCAAGCTTCGCTAGGTACCTGTGTTTGACACACTGGATTCTGCTTTCAGCGTTTCCTTAAAGGATGTAAGAGCCCCTGAGGCCCTGGAAGTTCCGTTGAACCAAGGCCTCACACATTAGGATGCTCACCTGTAGATGCCCCTGCTCAGAGGGCCGTGCTGTGTCCCCACGAGGGCAGATCATGAACTAAGCGTTCTTGCTTTCTTTCTGCTGAGGGACATGCCGAGTATTCCCCGGAATGAACGATTCTCCCCCAAATCTTTGCCGTGCCTGGGACGTGGAGCTGCTAAGTGAGAGGCCAGGGCCGAGGAGAAGGCTGCGTGGACTTTGTTGGGGCACCTGGCGCAGCATCTCCCTGGCTAGCGCCTCCTTCGTCATCTTCCACGTAAACTAGGCGGGCACCTCTGCACTTCTACCGACAAAGGTTTTGAATTCGCCAGTGAAATCAGGCCCGTGGCCTCGGCAACCCTGGAGCACAGAGAATGATTAAGCCCACAGATTTCAGCGACCTCCTTCCAGGATGTGTCTCTCATTGCCTGACATTAATATATCCGGAGCCTCCTTAAATGCACGTGTTCTCATCTGAAATGTGTGGCTGGAGAAAATCACTTCATTAATATGTGGGAAAACACCAAATCAGGGGTCAGGGAATCTGCTGTTGCTGCTAAATGCACAAAGTGGCCTCTGCACAGTGTTCCCAAGTCCCCCAGCAGCTACGCGGGACTCCCCAGGGCCACCAGACGCTCACTCACAGACTGCTCCCTCGTGTCCCTTTAGGAACCACCCGCTGTCACAGCTCCACCCTAGACGGTCCCAAGGTCCTCGAAAGGCTGCTTTCCACCCCCGCATGTCAGTGTTTTCAGGTAGAACTCAGCTAGTGCAGCCTTTGCCGGGAACCGCCAGCTCCAGGGTCCTCGCTAAGGGGCACAGAGTGGGACACGATGGGCAGCATGGGGTCCAGACATGCGGGAGGGCCCGTTGGCCCTGGTCTCCTGGCCGTGACTCCCTGGCCACGATCTCAGGGCGTCAGGGGCTCGTGATGCTGGCGCTCTGGCTCCAACAGCAAAGTGAGCGGCTCCGGTCGGCGTTTATGGACAAACTCCCTCATACTGCACCCAATACTGGGCACGTGACACACAAAGGAAAGCAGAACCTCGGGCCTCCTGAGTCTAAAATCTGGAGGCAGACAAAGACTTCTGTCAAATGATCACAGCCAGAGATGTTGGTTATTAATAGTGCCGGTTGTCTTGAATGAGGAGTACTGTATTGAGAGGACGGATGGGAGTGTGACGGGCTCAACAGCTCGGGGAGGGCTTCCCTGGGGAGCAGACGTGTCATCTGGGCCCTGAAGGATGAGAAGGCCGTCAAGTTAGGGCAGGGGGTCCCAGGGAGAGGAAACAGCAGCTGTGGGAAATGACCACACATACTTAATGAACTGGAAGACAGCCCAGGTGGCCAGAGCATAGAGTGAGTGGACCTGTGGAACAGAGGAGCTGGGGGATGAGAGGGGCCAGATCAGGTGGAGACCTCGAGCCTCTGCAGAGCAGCCCTGTCTTCATCCCCAGAGTGGTGGGGGCCACGGGAGATTTCTAGATTGGGGTAGGGGACATGCAGGACCACTCTGCACGCGGCACTCAGAGTGGGTTGGAAGACACCCATCATGGGCGTGGCCAGTTAGAAGTAGGGGCTCAGGGACTTCCCTGGTGGTCCAGTGGTAAAGAGTCCATCCTGCACTGCAGGGGATGTGGGTTCTATCCCTGGTCGGGGAACTAGGATCCCGCATGTCGCAGGGCAACTAAGCCCGTGCGCCACAACTAGAGACCCTGCGTGTCTCAACTAGAGAGCCCATGTGCCGCAAACTACAGCGCCCACACGCCCTGGAGCTGGCACATCACAAATAGACAAAGAAAACGTGGATGCCACCACTGGAGAGAAGCCCATGCGCCACAACAGAAGATCCCGCGTGCCACAACTAAGACCTGATGCAGCCCAAAATAAATTAAATAAATAATAAGCAATTCTTTAAAAAAGAGAAGAAAGGAGAGGGGGTCCAGGCGGGCATGAGAGGAGCTTTATCTACAGCCCAAGACGATGGTGATGGATGTGGACGCCCCCAGCCAGACAGTGGAGGTTTTTAGGAGATGTGATCCATGGGACTCGGTGGAGACGGGGACAAGCCAAGGGGAGTTTTCAAGACGGATGCCTTTGTTCCCAGCTGTGTTTCCTGATGGACATTATGGCAATGGCTGAGGCAGGATTCACTGGAGTCAGACCCGGTGTAGGGGAGCAGCGTGGATTAAGAGAGCACATATGAGTTCAGCTGAGAAAGCGGAATAATGGCCCAGAGGGTAGTTCTAGAGCCAGACAAGCTGGGTTCTAATCCCACATCCACTGCTCACGGGCAGTGTGATCAGAATTCTCTGCTCAATTGCCTGAAGCAGCCCTACCCACCTCATACAGTGGACCTGAAGCTCAAATGAGAAAATCTACATAAAGCTGTTAGCACAGGGCCCGGCACCTGTAAGAGCTCAATACTTGGTCACTAGGGTGATTATTTGGGGCAAGCTGTGTTGCAGTTACATGTGAGACGTCCAAGAGGGGACATCACTTCAGAAATTAAATATACAAACCTGAAGCTCAGAGCAGAGCTTTTGACTAAGGATGTCCCAGTGCAGGTGGTGATCCATGGTATCTGTTTCTTCAGGCTCATGGAATGGAAACTTCTGCCTCCCCAGGAAAAGTATTGGAGAAGAAGCTGCCATCTTTGCTTCACTTCTCACTGTTCGTTTTTCACCCATATAGGGATACGATTGACCTATCTGGGGACTTCCCTGGTGGTCCAATGGTAAAGAATCCACCTTCCAATGCAGGGGGACGCGGGTTAGATCCCTGGTCGGGGAACTAGGATCCCACATGCTGCAGGGCACCCGAGCTCACGTGCCACAACTACTGAGCTCGTGCACCTCAACTAGAGCCCATGTGCCGCAAACTACAGAGCCCATGCACTCTGGAACCCATGCGCCACAACTAGAGAGAAGCCCGCGCACCACAATGAAGATCCCACATGCCTCAACAAAGATCCTGCGTGCCACAACTAAGACCCGACACTGCCAAAAATAAATTAAATAAATAAAAAATAAATCTTTCAAAAAAACAAATCTGATTAGGGAGAAGACAAAGGTGTGGCACGTCTGTGTCCTTGTTTCTTTACTGGGCAGGGTTAATGTATTTCTGGCCTGTGCTTATATGCATTCGTTTTTCCTCCCTCTCTCCATTTCTCTCTTTCCCTTTTTCGCCTTAAAAGGACTACTTGTGGTTTGTGTGTGTTTTCCTTTCTGTTCCTTCCACCTCTACATGCCAAGCCCCCTGGCAGGTCCTGTCTCTGCAAGGGGAGGCCTACAGCTCCAGTTGACAAATTATTCTGCCTGTGGCTGAGTGAATAAAACCGACTGGGAGAAAGACGGGTATAAAGTGAGGAGCTCATTTTGAGCTTGACTCAAGACTGCAGTCTGCAACTCAGCTTCACCCACAATAAAATGGAGAGTTTGATGCCTGCTTGACTTTGTATTTCTCAGTTGGTTCAGGCCTTGGTGGAAGAGAGAAATGATCAACTGTACCTTTTAATCCCAACAGGAATTGAAGCGATTGCTGATGTCTATGAGATAATCTCAGGAAAACAGACAGAGATAAGAAGAGCTAAAACTGAGTCTGAAAAACGCTTTTTAACATCCTGGCTGAAGAAGGACTAGCTGAGGACAAGGGGAGGCGGATGAAGATAGAAACAGGTTATCAATCCAAGAGGTGAAAGACTCTGCAGAAGGCACGATCAGCAATGCGGAAAGGTACCAGGAAACGCAGCACATGGTTGTCAACATTTTTCTATTAGATTGTTTTCAGGACGGTCGTTAATTGCCTTGGTGAAAATTCTTTTGTAAAACAAAGGGATAGAAGCCAGACTACTGTGGGTCAGGGTGTGCGTGAGTGGAAGGTGCAGAAAAAGAGAAAGCATATAAAGACAACTTTTCAAGAAATGTAGCTCTGAAAAGGCAGAGCAAGATACAGTGGAAATGGATCTCCCATCTAGGTCTCTGTCCCAGGATCTGCACTTCACAGCTGGTTTGGAGGAGCTTGGCTCTGTGTATGTAATTCCCCCCACCCCACGCTCTCTGTTTAATCATTGCTTCACAGGAACAATGCTCACAGGAATTTTTTTTTTCTTTCAAGACCGGGTTGAAACATATCACTTATAAAAACGAACATCCCAATTCAATGGATTCATTTGACCGTGAGGTCCATCCCCCAAAATACAAATTGGGCCATTGTCTTTTCCTGGCAAGGATCAAGAGTCATCCCTCTGCCAGGGATGTTAGAGCACCTGGTGTATTTCCTGTTTTGGCACGTATCACAAGGTACAGTCATGATTTCTTTACCTATCTGTACGTAACCACCCCCAGCTGGTAAACTTCTCTAGGGCAGGGATTCAATCATTTTCACTTGTCTCGCGTGGTAGGAACTCAATAAGTGACTGTAAAGTAATCGAGAAGTGGCAGCATCCCGCTCCACGCCTGTGGTGATATTTGTTGACAAAATTGGATTTCTGTGTTGGACACGAACCAAAAGAGACTAAAGAGGCATGATGACTAAATGCAATATGGTGTCCTGGATGGGATCCTGGAACAAAAGAAGGAAATTAGTGGTAAAACTGGTAAATGCCCTCCGGGCACCTAGCCTGAGGCACTGGACCCTAATTACTTGTACCCAGGGCTCTCCATTTCTTAGACAGAGCTGAGAGGTATAATTCTCTGCTTTGAAGCAGTTGAGCACAAGGGTATGGAAAGGTCAAATGATATTAGACACTCATGCCTACTTGCGAAACAAGTTAGCCTTCCTCACAAAAAGATCTCTTTTTAAGGGAAAGGTGTCAACCTCCTTTCCAGGACCCCACCCAGTTCCTTCACACAGGATTGTTTAAAGGTGCAGGAAACTGGGTCATAACTTATTCCACTTGGTTCCATCTTTAGCAGTTTGTTCTCATGCCCGAAGATTTCCTGGAGAGCCTATTTAACAACCATATGACAATGAATACCAAATGCAATACCTCCAGCCCTGCCCTTTTCTCATCAGGGAATGCGGGTCTTCCATAGCCTTATGCAAATGGAGGTTGTCCAAGAAACTGTGTGCACTTACAAAAGAATGATGACATCTGTAGCCAGGCGCACACAGGCCCGTCAGTGGAAATGGCAGATTCGGAAATCTTAAGCGGTACTAAGAAATAATATGGCTTGTGACATTCTGAGGCTACTAAGTGTATGAGTATATTCAAATGTAAGTTTGTATGGCTTGGGAAACATGCCATCGAAAACAATTCCAGTGACCAGAGCATTTAGTATTCACTCACCACTTACTCTGTGCTGAGCATCCTGCAAAGCGCAGGTGTTATACCATTTCATCCTCACAAAAATGCTCTGGGTTGGTCCTACTCTTTTCCTTATTTTACAGATTTAGACACAGAGGATTAAAGAGGTTGAGTAACTTACCCAAGGCTATTACTCAACTAATAAGCTACATAGCCAGGACTTGAACACAGATATTCTGGCTCCAGAGCCCATGATCTGAGCTACTTCATTACATCACACTTAAACTTGCAAGCGTTGGCACGTAATCCAAGTTCTAGAGCCCATGGGAGGAAGGCAAGAGGCAGGGATGCCCTGGGATGCTTTCTCCATGTGGATCACTGAGCTTCCAATGTGTGTGCTTCTCTTGGGTACCACCCACGCTTGTCCACATCTCCTGGGACTCATTATCCTCAGGAATTCCACTGGGAAGAATCCTTCCAAACAGCAGACACGATTTATTCCCCCAGAGTCTGAGCTATTCCCTTTCAATGAGGATTTATCAGTCCAGGTAATGCCACCCCAAAACCTTTTTTTTTTTTTTTTTTTGGAAAGAGCTGTCATAGAAAATAAATTACAGATTAATATTTGTCAGGAAACATGCTAAGTGGTAGGGATACAAAGATGATAAGCCCTGCTCTCTGACAGTAAATGGGTGCACTAATTAACATTAATAGCTTAACTGGCAATAATGGCTTAAAGCATCACCCCATCTCGTTAAGACATTATCGTTTTCATGGGGTCCTTCAATGTTCGGCCTGAAAGGAATAACTTGTGTGCATCTCAGCACACATGGCAGGTCAGGGTGGCGTGGAGGGCAGGAGAAGAGGAAGAAAGGCTCTAACGCCACTGTTTTAGAAACGCTTCTGAGTGAAGGCGTCTTTGGGAGTCTCTCCAGATCCTCCTGACACATCGTCTCTCTGGTCGAGTGGGTGCTGAGTGTGAAGCAAGTCTACGTTCGTGGTAAACACGTGCATCTCGCCTAGCTCACTTAGAAGCAGATCCGAACTTGAGAAGGAATCCATACAACGGTGCTTCTCACACTCTGCTGCACATACAAATTACTGGGGGAAATCTTGCCGAGATGCTAATTCTGAGTCGCAGGTCTTAGGTGGGGCCCAGAAATCCGCGTTTTTAACAAGCTTCCAGGTGGCACGGATGCTTCTGGTTCTGGGACCACAGTTTGAGAAACAAGGCTCTAAGTTCCTTCTACCACATCAAAACCCAGGGGCCACCTGGACTTACCTTGGGTTCCTCCATGGATGGGGAGCTCACTACTCCTAAGGTAGTTTCTTCAGTCTTGGACCCCTTGATTATCAGAATGTACTTCCTTCTGTTGAGCTGAGATCTGTCACCTCACCCATTAAATGTGTTCTACCCAGTAGGGCCATAGGAAGACATTGAGGTCTTCTCTCAGGTAACACCTGTGACCACACTAGGTCCAAGGTCAACTTCCTGACCTACGGATTCCCAAGGATCTGTGATGCATAGGAACTGTAGGAAATAATTCCCTTCAGAAGGGTAAATGCAGGATTCTGAAGCATACCTGCTGATTGTTTTTATGTTGTGGTCCCTTGGTGGTTCCCCAGATAAATACAGACACATCATAAAGTACACCCACAGCCCCACAGCTCTTTTCACAGGGAAGTCAGCCCCTCCTTCCACAGCCCGTGCCCAGCCCTGGCCTTTCCCCCAACTCCACCACGGAGGAAACATCCCAGCACACACATGGATCGAGAGGTTTCTGTGTTCTCTGCATGTTAGCACAGCACAACAGAATAGACACATGTTTCCAGCCTAGACGGCCCATTAGGGAAGAAAACTCAAGAACAGACCTACATGTCCCAGTGTACGGAGAAGACGGTTCCAAGTTAACCCGGACCTCATCTGTGAGTTTGTTCTCTGAAGACAGAGAGGGAAAACGAAACGCCTTTACCTTTCGACTCTCCTCCTGCTGTTAACGGGAAGGCGGCATAATAAGTTCTTCTAACTTCTTCAGAAGGTTTTGGAAGCTCATCCTGAGTAAAGACCGGAACAGGGAAAGAATGATCGGATGCCCGGAGCAAAGTCTCAGTCACTGCGGGAGCCCAGGTGTGGCTTATCCAGCCGCCCTTTGATTCCCTAAAGGCTGAGACACGAGACTTCATGTACAGGTCAGGAGGGTCGGCCACAGACATCCATGGCTCCTTGGCCTCTTTTTTTCATGAATTTGGGAGTCGGAAACCTTATTGCTAAATTTTATGGTTTCTTCAGGGAGATGGGAAGAGCAGTTGAGATGGAAAAAAAAAGAAAATGCAGCAGCTAAATGCTACCACTTGGAGAACGTGGATTGTACACAAACGCTTATAGGAATCCTGATCTGAGTCATGCGGAGATTTGAGTGAGGGTGTCTGGCAACCCAGCCTTCCTTCTAGACAAGCCTGTGCCCTTGAGAGCGAACCAACTTTCCTACTCTTACCCCAGTGCCCCACAGGCCTGTGGAGGGTCAGGGAGATCTCGGATCGTGTCCACTTCGGGGGAAGGTGGGAATAAGCAATGGACTCGAAACAAAGCAGGTCCACCTGCTCCTCCTCCGAGGTGCACAGCCCAGCACAGGAAGATCCAGTGCAGTCGCAGCCGAGGGTGCAAGACACGTGTCTGAAGGTTTTAAACTTCAGCAACAGCTTCTTGGTAGTTAGATAAGAATGGACGGCTGTGAGGGGTCCAGAACAGCCATGACACCTGGGTGCCCTGTCTGGTGGGCTGTCAGGTATCCAAGCTCAAGATCAGACATCATGCTTTCTATTCTTCGGTGCAAGGAAACCCAGGCAGCATAAAATTGGTAGATCGACAAGACCAAACTTGAGATTCCTAGGAATGTGTATCTTTGTAACTCCACTTTCCCTGGAAAGGAAAGCATGGAGGGGACAGGGGAGGGGACCAGGCCACCCCCACCTCCCAGCACACACTATCATCACTGCCCTGCACCAACTGGGAAGGTTTTCAGGCTCGAGTTAGGATTTAAATGAAGCGCACCGCACCAATATTGTGTGGTGCCATCTGTTATTTTATATTTCACGAAATTTGGCCAGTTTTGAAATATTATAATTATATCTGCTCCATTACGTATGCAACGCAGACATTTTCTGAAACATAAATACAGTATGTGGGAAATGTGACTGTATTTATAGCCATTGGCTGGTGGAAAGTGAAAGGGCAGCCGGCACTGTCGACAGCATGGGGAACGCAGCCGGCCGAGGAGCAGGACCCGGGTCAGGAGCGGCCTGCCCAGCACACCCCAACCCCGATAAGCCCCCGCTGCTCCCAGCGCTCACGGCCTACTCATCCTCCAAGAAAAGTCACACCAGTTTTATGTCAAATCGTCCAGCATCAAGCATGTCTCCCCGCCTTAGGCTGTAGCTGCCAGACAGACATGCAGTGATGCCCAGGGTCATGGACTGGGCCCAGAAGGGGCACAGTTCTGAAGGCCACCCCCGACCCCAGGGGCTCCTTCCAGCATCCACGGAGGAGAGACAGTGGGGTAGGAGGAAGGCAGGGGTCCTCGGAGCCCAAGGACCAGGGGGTTGGATGGACCTGCTGTGAGAAGGAACCCCCTCTCCCGGGACAGCCAGCTCCCTAAGCCTCGGCCTTCTGCTCGCTTCTGCAAAGAGCCTGGAGCTGGGTGGCTCATTTGGTTTGGTTGCAGGGGGACCAGGAAAACGGTCAGCCTCCGTCAAAGCCTCCACTGGGTGTGTTCTGGATTTGTTTCATCTTCAGAGAAAAAAATAGCGTTGTTTAGTTGAGCTGTTCTTCTTCAAATACTGCAAAGTGCTTTGCAATGACAAAGAGAAGAAAGCAAATGACAAGCATTTGAGTTTCCCTTTCTGTCTCTCCAAAACAAAGGCATTATCTGTGATGAGAGCTATTTGATAACTCCAGGCATTTCTGCCCTGGTTGTCACATCCCATCCGTAGGAGATGAGGCAAACCTTCTTCTACGACACTAAGTGCTATCACTCTGGACAATCCAGCCCAAGAAGAATGGCATTGGCATTGCATTATTTTTTTTTTAATTTGAGTTCATTACTAACATTTAAAAATCAGGGATTTCACATAAAACCCAGCTTCTCTTGAAAAATTATAAGAGTTGGCATCACTGGAAGTGTATTCCTGCCTGGCGACAATCTGCCTGCTCTGAGGAGCAGCTGCCCGCGTTGGAAGAGACTCAGTCCTCAGTTTGCCCTGGTCCCTCCCCCGGCACCCCCAGGCCCTGCACTCATTCACATCCCTGCCTGGCCCTGGAAGACACTTGTGTCTGTGACTCCTGAACTAGGCAATTGACTCTTACGGAGAAATGCAGACGAGAAGATTGAGGTGACATTTTTTTCTTGATGTAGTGTTGGTGAAGCATTAAAATATATCTGTAAACACTCCAACAGGAAATTAAAGTGAAATTTATAAGGCTCTCTCATATTTTTTTCTTAAAAAAACCTCCTAAAAGTGAAAAGATAAATCTCTACCAGAGCTCTTATTTTTCTATATTTTAGTCATCTGTTTATTTATCATTCTTTACCAACAGACTGAGCAATTTCAGGGCAGAAGCCAAGTTAATTTTCCTTTGCACACCGGAGTCTATAACAAGGGCATGTCGTGGACCATGATCTATGCAGAGAAGGGAAGAAGGAAAGAGTTACCAAAGCTGGAAGCTTTATGTTAGGTGGAGTCTGAAAGAGTTTTCGTTCTCGGGAGAAGACCCCAGTCTGAGTCTCCTGAGGCTGTAAGGTCCCAAATACAATGCAGTACATTCCCTGCCCAGCCCAGAAAGGAGACAAGACCTCGTCCCCCAGTGTGCTTGGATGTCCCTAATGGGAACTGGGGAAGGGGGTAGGATGCCCACCTACAGCACCAGCCGTCTTGGGTGACGGGTATCGTGCAGCTCAGCGGCAACTACTTTTCCAGCAGGGCCGGACCATCCAACACCAGCAAACCACTGCCCTCGGGCTCCCACTGTGGCTTCATGAGAGGAAACAGTTTTACATGAAATAGCTCTGACACCAAGAGGACAGAACACTGTGGAGTGACTGGGTGGGATGCTGGATGCTACTACCTCAGGGGCGAAGGAACCTCAGAGAAGTAACAATAAAAAGGAAGGTATTCACGAAGACTCTGCCCTCCCACGGAACTCCTGTAAGAATCCAACAAGCAACAGGAGAGCAAACTGAGAAGCAGAAATCCTTTTTGGAGGTTGGGAGTAGACCCACCTCGGACACAGTCATGGCGAAAAACTTGCAAAATTAAAAACTTAAATCTATTTAAAACAACTGTTACTGAGTATACTGGTATATTTTAGGGCTTCACAAAGTCTATAAAAGAAAAAAAGTAGACTGGCTTCTCCCAGGAGTTTTCAATAAATGGTATAGATTTGGTGGCACTGCTGGCCTTTCTCTCTGCACCCAGGGCCACGCCTGGCATGACCACCAGGGAGAAGACCGCGCCACACCCTCTCCTCCGGCCCCACCACCTGTCACCTGGAGTCTGCAGGACCGTGCTGACCAGTATTCCCAACTCCAAGCTTGCCCTCACCTCTGACAGTGTCTCCATCCTGCCACCAGATTAAACCTTTTTACGGCACAAATCTGACCCCATCTCCACCCTTCCACTCAAGATACCCGGTGTTTCCCAGGGCCTGACGTGTGTATTTATGATCCAATCAGTGTGCGTGCCCAGCACGTGGCAGGCATCAAGGGTCAAGGGTGAGCCCAAGGCCTCCATCGTCTGGCCTCTGCCTCCCTCCCTCTCATTCTCACCTGCCTGCTTCCTACACACTGGACCACATGGACACTCTGTGCAGTAACTCACATGTAAGTGGCCAGATATCATTTGCAGAGAAAGCCTCCCCTCTTGGAGAAGCCGTCAATCTGACCCAGTCAGAGGAACAGCCCCGTGTGTCCCTCCCTCCAGGGCACCAAACTCTGGCCTCCCTCCCTCCACTGAGATGTAAGAAAGATTTCTTGTGCTCGGCTTAAGGACACTGACCACGTATGGGTCCCCTGACCCCTGTGTCTAAAGCAGCAGGCACCCACCATGTTCATTTCTGGCCTTCACCCTGCTTCAGTACCCAGGACCCGACACGGGACTATATACTTGTCTATTGCATGCCTTTCCTGCCAGGATAAAGGCAGACTCTGTCTTATGCACTGGGCAACATCAGTGCCTGGAACTGGCCTTGGCATAGCAGATGCCCAATGAACACATGAACGAATGAAAGGATGAAGGCACGTCCAGGTGAGGCGCTGACAGGTGAGGAAGCCTCTGTGATCAGGAACCCATCTCCGCTGTCATGTACGGTGTTCTTGCTATAATAAGAATCCTTTCCGTGAAGAGTAATAAGTACAATAGGAGGGTTATTTATGCTTTCAGCAAATGCCTAACAGGAAGGAGGAATCCGTGCAACGTACAGGAGAGAGTCCATCGGAAGCTAACCCCTGGACCTTAGTGAGTCTGCACACTGGTCCGTGTGTCCTTCAGGAAGTCCCCCCTGATGCCCCGGGGCCTGGGCTGTGGACCCCTCCCCGACGTGCCACAGTCCCTGGAGGGCCCTCCACATGACATGCCACATTTTCAGGTGCCTTTCCTTCCCCATCTCCTCCACTGGCCTGAACTTGAGGCACAGTGTGGCCTTTTTCTCCCTCTCGCCAACAGGTTCCACAGCTGCCCAAGGCCTAGTCAGTGACCAGAGTGGATGAGACAGGCTTGAGCTCAAGCCACGAGACAGAAGGAGCCCTAGACGTGGACCCAGAAGACCTGCGCTCACATCTCCTGTGCCATTTGGCAACCAAGCGCCTGAACCTCCCCTGCTCTGGGGAGGCCAGGATAGGCCCTCCCACCCCTTGGAAGGTAAGTTGGAGCGGTGTTCCCCCTCTCTGACCCTCGGCCGTGCAGGGGAGCCGTGTGACAAGCTCAGCAAATTGGATGTGTGGGCTTAGAACTTCGACACAAAAAAGTGTTAACAAAGTACAGGGACAGTCAGAGATCCATCATAAGGGCAGGAGTCTTTAGGACCCTCGGGTCCTGACCCCAAGCACCCAGGGTTGGCAGGGCCTGCAGTGGTGTCTCCAGGGCCATGGGGGTGGGGTGCCGGTGGTCCAGTCTGCTGTGCTCTCGACTTCCACACCCCCGCCTTGGCCCCTGCCTTGTGCTTCTCGGGGCTGTCAGGTGTCCTTCTAAACCCTTGGTGGCTACAAGTCAGAGTGGGTATCTACTGCCTGGAAGCAAGACCCCTGCCCGGTGCTCTCAACCTTTCTGGAGCTCAATTCCTCACATGAAATACTGGGACGATCCTCACTTCCTGAGCTGACATGAGAGGTAAGTGACACGCGGGGTTCACAGGATGTCCTCCAGAATCCGGAAGTGCCTAGTGGACATTCCAGTAAGGATGCTTCCCTTCCTACATCCTTCAGTATGCTCTAGAGCCAGCCAGCAGGAGACACTGGGGCAGGAATCCCGAGTGGCTTTCCTGGAATGTTTATCTGAGAAGCAAAACAGTGTTTACCCATCTGCCAGCAGCACAGGCTTAATTAGTGTTTGCAAACCGCCTGACGTCCTTGAAATAAAGGTGCCACCCGAGCCCGGCCATTATCGTGATCAATTGGAAGCCACAGGTGCCCGGGAAGAGGAAGCAGGAGGCCCACATGGCACCAACGCCCAGGTTAAAAGCATCTTTTCTGGTATGTAGTTCGCTTACCACACAACACACTCATTCAAAGGGTACAAATGAACTCATTTACAAAACAGGAGTCACAGGTGTAGAAAATAAACTGATGGTTACCAGGGGGAAAGGGGACTTGGGATAAACTGGGAGGTTGGGATGGACATATACACACGACTATATATAAAATAGTTAGCTAACAAGGACCTACCATACAGCCCAGGGAACTCTACTCAATACTCTGTAATGACCTATACGGGAAAAGAATCTAAAAAAAGAGTGGATATATGTATATGTATAACTGATACACTTTGCTGTACACCTGAAACTGACACAACATTGTAAATCAACTACGTACCATTAAAAAATTTTTTAATAAATTAATTAAAAAAAAATCCCCATTGGGATGTAGTTTGCTTCCCACACAACACACTCATTCAAAGTGCACAACTGAATGGTTTCTAGTGTATCCACAGTCCGTGCCAGCACTCTTCTCATCACGACAAAGGGAAGCCCCGCAGCCTCTAGCCGCCCCTCCCATTCCACCTCCCCAGCCCTGGGAGACCACTAACCTGCCTTCCGTCCCTATAGTCCTGCCTTTTCTGGACAGTGCACAGGAATGGAGTCGTATAATGTGTAGTCTCTTGTGACTGGCTTCTTTCACTCAAGGAAACGTCTTCACGTTTTCTCCTTGTTGTAGCAGGTGCCAGCCCAGCGCTCCACACCTTCCAGTGGCCACATAACTTTCCGTCCCTAACATCCCTTGTATGCAAACATCGCATTCTGTTTATTCATTCTTCTGTGGATGGACATTTGGGTTGAGTCCACCTTTCTGCTACTGTGAATAGAGCTGCTGTGAATATTCAAGTACAAGTTTGTATCTGAACAGCTGTTTTCTTCATTCCTTGGGGTGTATGCTTGAGAGCAGAACTGCTGGGTCTTACACAGTGACTGCATGATTTTACTTTCCCACCAGACTAATGTCTTTTGGATTTCATAAAGATGTAAGCATCTTTTTACATTTATAAGTATTTATGTTAGAATCCTTTACAACCCTTTTTTTCATTATTCAGAATATTATACATGTTTGTTCTCCTTTTTACACGTGGCCTAGTGTGGCCTTAGCTGCCCAAGCTTATCCAGCTTCTACCCTGTCAGACCTGCACTCAAGGCTGTCTCCTAGCCCACCACCATCTGGACCCCATCCGTTCTGAGCCTTGGCACAAACTTCATGAGTAACTGGCTGTGTAGTCTGGCACAAAGTGGCTCATCTCTAAGTTAGCCCAGCACTGCATGGTGACTTACAGCGCTTTCCTAAGATATCTAGTTTCATTGCTCTGGGCCTAAATTTTTAAAAAGTCTTCTCTGATTTGGTCCCAACTAGTTCATGCTTGGACAAGGCTGTGGTCTTGTTAACATATTCGATGGGGGAAAAAAACACTACATGTGATAATTCTGCACATTTGAAAAGCTAGGGTACTGAATAGTAAACTGAACTCTTTTCTTCAACCACACAGTGTCTGTACAAGCATCGGTTCTGCCGTCTTTGGCAGGGCAGGTCGCTGGAGTCCCCCAAGCCCTGCAGCTTCTCATGATCATTCACCTGGCCCTTTTCACACATTTATAGTTCCTGTCGAGACACCATGGGCTTTGAATTTTCAATTCCCTGTGTTAGGGATCACTGGGAAAATGTTTTGCTTCCTATGGGAGCATAATATATCCAAGTCTCACCAGGCTCTTTAGAAGCATTAGTATAGGCTCATCTTCTACGTTCATTGCAAATTCTTCTTTACGGACCTGCTCGCGGAATAGGCAAGGCCACACTGTGTACCGTCAGATGTGCATTTGCATCCTGGCCCCCAGACCCACCAGCTGTGTGATCTCAGAAAGTCTCTTGATGTCTTTGAGCATCCGTTCCTTCATCTGTAATATTGGGATGATAATAGCTACCTCACTGTGTTCTAATGATGCTGAACAGAAATAGAGGTCATAAAAATTATCATTATTTTAAGCACCTTTCCCCCTCTAAGGATCCCTATGAGCTGAGTCATAGGTGTATACATTTGAAAGCAATGTCCTTTAGTTGGGGATCAATGCGAGGAACGAGTACTGATTCCTTGCTCAGCAACAAACTCCCTCTCCTGCCCTGTCCTGATACTCCCCCCTCTACATCTCTGTTTTCCTTCCACTGCAATACCTAACGTGTCCACATGACACAGGATATCAGCTGCAGGGTAGCTGGAGTTGAGGTGTGGACGGCACCACTGGGACACTGGATGTGGCTCAGTGTCAGCCGTGCCCTGGAATGGACCCTGGCTCTTCCGGCCAATGGTATCGGTTGACATAACATCGGTTATTTGGGTGGCCTTGTATCAACACTTCTCTGAAAATAAGAGCAGGGCTGGTACTCTGCACCAGCAGGTAGCACCCTTGACAAGGACTGCTTGAATTGGCTTTTTCCTGTTAATGGCATTTCTTTTTTCAAAATATATTTTAGAGTTCAGATGTTCCATTAATTCATACTGGTGTTTATCACCACTGGTAGATGTTTACAGAGTTTTATTATTTATTTAGATGTACTTGGAAAATAAAAAATATCATAGAACTGAAATGTAATTTTCTCACTAGTAGTAACAGGAATAAAATGATGATAACATGTTTCTTTTGCATAAAATCTGTAACAAGCTTGTGATGGGACAACTCATATTGCTTATCTTGAATAATGAAATTGGGATCCTGCAACCTCCCGTGCAAAGGTATTTCACAAAGGGGTCCATCTCCCAGTGAGTAGCGGGAGACTGGTAAGGCGACAGGGCTTAATGGATTAAAGATGTAATTTCCTGCTACAGAAAATGCCAACCTTCCATTTTCTGAGATAAATGTCGATGTAAGTGTCAAAATTAGTTTTTGACAGATATATGGTGGACCCTGAGACTTGCACACTGAGGACATAGCCAGTGGACTCTAGTTTGCTTCATAAAAGAGAAAGAAAGAGTTACAAAAACTTGGCTCAAAAAAATGGTTCCGCCTTCTCTGTGAAGCATCCAGAATGTAATAAGCTTTCATGAAAGAGTAAATAAAATCAAACCAGAGGAGTATCATGTGAGCCCCCTCCTTTGGTTCTTCTCCTTCCAACATCTTTCTTTGTAGCAGTTTTCCATCCACATTAAATCTCCTAAAAGTTTATTTACATCAACCTACTTCTTTGCTGAGAAAGCTTCGGTGGTGCTCCGTTCAATCTGAAGTCTTACTTCAAAGGCTCTCAGAACAGAACCGCAACCGACACCCCCAACCCGTTTCCATCGTGCTCCTCTGGGAGCACCCCGACACCCGGCAGGCCCATCATTCCAACCGCGTCATGATGCTGGGGCCTGGGTGCACCCCCCGTTTCCTGCCACCCTGAGCTCTAGCCCCTTCTTCTCTGTGTTATCTTCTCTGAGTGTCAAGTCACCTGCCTTTAGCGTCTTCCAGCTGCTCCGAAAACGTTCTCTGTGCTCATCGTTTGCTACCTCATGGATGCCATGGTTTTTCAAGGAGACCACAAGAATCTTAAGGGCGAGGTCTATTTAATAGCTGCTATTTTTATTCCTCACAACTAGTATGGTTCCTTGTCCCTGGGAAAGATGCCAGACATGTTTGTTGAGAATAATATCAGCAGAACAAAACTGTCTTACTGAGGCTCTATAGAGTCTTGTTCTTGTAGAGACCAGATAATTCCCTGCCTTTTTAATGTCTCTTCTCAGCTACTTTGGCCAGGAAGCTTCTGGCCTTCTCTAGCTCCCCCAGAGAAAGGATGCGGGCTGGAGATGGATTTGAACAAAGGAATCAGTAGCTCTCATGTCTTCGATGCTCCCAGGAGATGGGACAGTTCCAAATCCAGCTCTCCCTTTCAATGCGCTTGGCTGGAGCCACATACCTAGTGGTGGAGGCCCATCCGAGGAGCAACCAATTCAAGCAAAGGTCCAACTTTCTGAGAGGGGGGCTTGGCAAAGCTGAGTTGCCACAGTAACCAGGCTCCCAGCTTCAACATTTCCTACTTATGTTTTGTAGTTTGGGGTTTATGTTTTGGATGGTTTTTTTCTCCCTTTCCTTTTAACCTCCAAATGTGTGAAAAAAAAATGTATGTCAGGGGAATTAAGAGAACACACTGCAAACAAGCAACAGGGAACCATGAGGATTTAAAGGTCTCTGAGACTGAAGAACATAACACACAGGACTCAGACTCTAAGCAACGAGCTATTAGACCGTGGATTCGAGCTGGCCATGCAGGCCTCCTGTGTAGCCTCCCTCTTTATCCAACCAATTTTTCATATGCTGTAACTACCACATTCCACTTTTTTAAAGTATCAAGAATCTTACATTGGGTCTGGTAGTATTTTTTAGAGAAAGAGAGCTTACAACATGTTCAGAAGGGCCATTTGCCATGTAGATAGTTCTCAATTCATCCAGCTGGTATTCACGCCAGCCTGGAAGCATCATCAACCAATCACTCAATACATCAACTGGACAAAGCCATGGGTATAATTCCTGGAGACAGGAAAAAAGATGGTGCTAACAGAGACCTGGGGACCGAGGGGCATTTGTAGGAAGGTTGAAAGCTTGTTCCAACCCTGTGGTTTTCCAGGTATTCACTCCAACTCTGAAAGTCTGGTGTAGGTTCTCCCCAAAAAAGAAGAGCAACAAAGCTAGTGGTTTGGATAAAAGCATCCCTGGTGGTGTTCTGTTCTGAGTTTCTGTGCCAGCAGGGTGGTTTGGGCAGATTTAAAGTCGTAATGAAAATGGAGACCTCAGTTTCCATTTACAGAAAGAAATGTTCCTTATCTCTCCTGTTAGCTGCTAAGTCGCCTTAAGGGTTTAGATTAGAAGACACAGGCAGAAGGAGAGAAGAGTTATTAAATTTTGAACCTGACACAGAGAAAAATTAGAGATAAACAGATGAGAAATAGAACATCTTAGATCTCAGATAAGAGATCAAGTTGATGAGATCATCACGAACCTTGAGCTACATTAAAAAAGCAAACTCTAATGCACACACACATATGTATTACACATAACATATACTACATATTATACATACATGGCTTTATATACATAGTCTTACTCAGCACACAGTCATTCATTCAAGTGGTCTTTGGAATGAAACATGCAATTGCCTAGGCAATTTAACTAGGCAGATAAAGTCTTCAAAAACTGTTTCCTTCTGGCACACAGCTGCACATGTGTGGCATGCATCATTTCCAGAGGACATGATAATAATCTATCAGCTCTAGGAGCTATGCTGAGCCCATAGAGATAATTAGCTCAGACGTGCAATGATAAACATGTCAAGATAGGAGAAGCATTTCTTTCCTTAAACAAGAAATGACGACATGGTAAAAATGGGGTTCCGTGAAAGGTGAACAATATGCCTGTAATCAATCTTACATAGTAAACTGTCATAATTTGAGCTAACGTGTGTGGGTCAGGAGATGCCTAGTGATGGGGTAATTAACATCAGGACTTTGGGAATGGAATTCTGGAGTTCAAAAGTAAGTCCCTCAGGGGTCTTCGGATCAATTTCCTTATTCCCGGCTAAGACTCCTCTACACTCACCATCTTCCATCATCACCGTCTTCATCAACACATGTCGTCCTTTATGTAAAGAAATGTACGTTATTTTCAGACTTTTATATGCAGATGCATTTCAACCTAGAGCCACGTTGAAGTCAGGATATTTTTCCTTAAACTCACTGATATCTAAAAAAATCAATTTCCGGGCTTCCCTGGTGGTGCAGTGGTTGAGAGTCCGCCTGCTGATGCAGGGGACACAGGTTTGTGCCCTGGTCCGGGAAGATCCCACATGCCGCGGAGCGGCTAGGCCCGTGAGCCATGGCCGCTGAGCCTGTGCGTCCGGAGCCTGTGCTCCGCAACAGGAGAGGCCACGACAGTGAGAGGCCCGCGTACCACAAAAGAAAAAAAAAAAAATCAATTTCCTATTGTTTTATCTTCTGTGAAGAAAAGAGGCAATTTTTACTGATGCTATATGGAAAAGTATTTGAAAGTATTTGGAAATTTGGGGCCAAACGAAATAGCAACTGAGAAGAGTATAATTTACTAGATGCCTACAAATATCTTTTCTTGATTATAAATTCCATTGGTTTTAAGACAAACCATCAGTTTTATTTTAGCTTTTTGTGATGGCAAAAAAAAATTTAACTTCTGTTGTAAGATACATCAACATTTCAGAGCTGTTAAAATGAGAGCTAAGGGCTTCCCTGGTGGCGCAGTGGTTGAGAGTCCACCTGCCGATGCAGGGGACACAGGTTTGCGTCCCGGTCCGGGAAGATCCCACATGCTGCGGAGCAGCTGGGCCCATGAGCCATGGCCACTGAGCCTGTGTGTCCGGAGCCTGTGCTCCTCAACGGGAGAGGCCACAACAGTGAGAGGCCCGCGTACTGAAAAAAAAAAAAAAGAGAGAGAGCTAATGTGCACCTTAGAACCCAGGGAATATGACCATAGTTTTGTATGTTTTTGTTTACTTCATTGTTTGTCATCCTAATATTCTCATGAAACTGTGCAGTAACCATATGGAACATGAAAACCGAGTTTTATTTCCTAGGTCCACTCAACACTGGGATGAATTTCACATAGATTCATAACTTTCACACACAAAAAAGATGCTCTTAGAAAAACTCAGACTGGGGCTTCCCTGGTGGCGCAGTGGTTGAGAGTCCGCCTGCCGATGCAGGGGACATGTGTTCGTGCCCCGGTCTGGGAAGATCCCACATGCCGCCGAGCGGCTAGGCCCGTGAGCCATGGCCGCTGAGCCTGCGCGTCCAGAGCCTGTGCTCCGCAACGGGAGAGGCCACAACAGTGAGAGGCCCACATACCGCAAAAAAAAAAAAGAAAAACTCAGACTGACTATAAAATTAATGACCAGGTATCAGGAGCTGTCACATAGATGACGTTCCAGGGACCACAATTATGCCAACTTAGTGATCATCTCCCATGCACTTTGATCAATTCAAAATGGTATGTGAGGTCACAACTCTGAACAAGACATATTCATTGGTAATGGACTATCCTGACCACCTTAAATAACCATACAAGTTGAATGAAATTTATTAGGCAATTGTTTTCAGGCACTGGACAACAGGCAGTCCCAGACCCCAATCTTTGAGAGAAGAAAAACTCACAAGGGAGCCTCATGAGTACTTTAGACCTGCCTGTGGATAATTTCCTGACATTAGCAACACAAGTTGGAGTCCAACACAGTAGCCCTACTGGGTTAGAGATGCAGAGTTCAGACTTTGAGGTAGTTGAAGAGGCTGGGATTCTTAAGGCAAAGAACCAGAGAGGAGGAAGTAGCACATCTGTGGGGGGATAATTGCCAGGACTGTATGCAGTGGGTCCCCAAAAATCCATACCCAAAGTCTGGGTTGCATGTGCCCAGGGTGAGACTACACAGGGCTTACCAGAGAGCGGATCCTCCAGGATGAGGACAGAAGAGAGATGTTAAGTTAAAGCAGTTCTGGGGAGTATAGGAAATATTGCCCCACTCGAGTGGAGAGACCTCATTCACATCTTGTTAATCTTCCAAGAATCCAGCTGAGACACGAGGGAGGCCATGCCTTAGGATCAAGGACCAAGCCCTAGAATAAGGCATCCTGACCCACCCTAACAGGGTCTACACACGAGCACTGACAAAGTCCTCAGGCGAGAGAATCTGGAGGTTGAGCATTGTCAGGCTGGGGGATTTTGGAACCACCTTGGGCTTTCTTCAGATCATCCAATAAAGCACAAACTGAACTCTGTGTAAATGCAAGTCCATCAGTCAGTAACTGAACTACCTTCTAAAATAAAAATGATCACTTTTCAGAGAAAAATTACAGAAGCCGATTACTATAATATACCATCAACAATGTCCACTAAACTATAAAAAATCTTAGATATACTCAGAAATGGGAAAATATGACCCACAGTAAAGGAAAAGAAAAGTAGTTAATAGAAACATGCTCAAATGATCCAGATGTTGGATTTAGCAAAGATTTAAAGCAACTTCTATAAATATGTTCAAAGAACTTTAAAAATTCAAGGAAAGGATGGTCTAATGAGAAAACAGAAGGAGATTCTCAGCAGAGAAATGAAAATTATAAATAATAACCAAATAAAAAGAACCAAATTCTATAAGGAAAAAGGGCAAGAGCTAGAATTTTAAAAATTACTGGAGGGTCTTAACAGCAGGTTGGAGGTAACAGCAGAGTCAGTAAACTTGAAAATATATGAATGAAAGTATCCAATATTAAGAAGAAAGAGAGCAAAAATGATTAGAGAAAAATGAGCAGAGCCTCAGGGATCCAAGGGACAAATGCAGACAGTCTCGCACACACATAATAGAGGTAGAGAGGAGAAGACAGTGAGAATGAAGCAGAAAATATATTTTAAAAAAAATAGCTGAATATGACCAGATTTGATGAAAAATATCAACTTTCAAATCCAATAAGTTCAACTAACCCAAGCTAGCTAAATACAAGGAAAATCATAGCTAGGCACAACATAGGAAAACTGCTAAAAGAAAAACAAAGAAAAGGGAAAATCTTGAAACAGCTATTGTGGGGCTGGGAGTGAAAATTACATATAGGTAAACAGCCATGTGGATTACCGGATTTATTTCCAACTTAGAACCAACTGAAGCCAGAAGACAATGGAACATCTTTAGAGTGCTGAAAGAACATCATCCTTCCACCTAGAACCCTGTACCCAGTGAAAATACCCCTCAGAAATCAGGGTGAAATGCAGACGTATTTAAATAAACTAAAGCTGAAAGAACTTTTCACCTGTAGATTCAAGGAGCGCTAAAGAACAATGCCAGACGGATGCTCATGGTCAATAAGGAAATATAAAACACTGGGCTTTTTCCTTTTCATTATTTCCTAAAAAACACCTGACTACAGGTAGCCCTTTCTTTTCACGGTGCTAGACAGATGATCATAAAAATTAGCACACTGAAGCTGTGCAAAATTCATAATCAATGGGAAATAATTAAGATAGTTCCATGACAGGAATAAAGACGCAGACGTAGAGAATGGACGTGAGGACACGGGGAAGGGGAAGGGTAAGCTGGGACGAAGTGAGAGAGTGGCATTGACATATATACACTACCAAACGTAAAAGAGATAGCTAATGAAAGCAGCCGCATAGCACAGGGAGATCAGCTCCGTGCTTTGTGACCACCTAGAGGGGTGGGATAGGGAGGGTGGGATAGGGAGGGTGGGAGGGAGACGCAAGAGGGAGGGGATATGGGGATATAGGTATACATATAGCTGATTCACTTTGTTATACAGCAAAAACTAACACACCATTGTAAAGCAATTATACTCCAATAAAGATGTTAAAAAAAAAAGACAGTTCCATGACATTTAAAATTATTTGTCTAAATACTAACTCTCCTACTGTTGATTACAGAAATGTACAGGAAAGTTAAAAAATAGTAAAATTAATACCTATTTAGTACACTGTAGTTTAAAACATGAGAAACATTGAGAACTGAAGTATTTTCTCTTTGTTAAAAAATACAAATTACCAAGATTAGTTTGAGGAGTGCTTTCCTTTTTCTCTTCACGTAACTTATGATACAGAGTAGGCATCTTTTCTATGCCTTGGAAAAAATCTAATCTCTTTTTAAAGTTTGCATTAGTTTCTAACTGATTAAGTCTTTGTGCTTTCAGTGTCATGAAGTATCTCCAAGGTTTTTTAATGCGATTTTCTTAGGTAGCATTACTTCTTCTAAGACACTCTTACCCCTCTGCATCACAACAGCTTTCCTCATTTACGGTGGTGATTTTGTCTTCACTAAGTTCTTTGGCTGGATATCCAGAGTCTCTAGTGGTGGCAGGGCCAACATTCCCATGGTCAGCTAATTCTTCATTTTCATTTCTTTCTTGCTCCTTTTTCTTTGTTGGACAACTTCCTCATTTGATTATCCATTTTTGTACAATGTTGTGTGGGTTTGTCACTGGGAGACAAAGAGGTGACACCCCTACCTGCTTTGCTATCTGTGTATAAACTATGTAACAGATGCACGGTGCCATAATCAGGGACAGACTTTGCAAGAAGTGACATGTTTGGGGATCTAACCCGAGGTACATCTGTTATTTATGTTGTGATTTATGAATGGGAAAGCTAGAAGTAAAGTTTGCATTTTATAAAGTTATTCACAGTTAATACACTGGAAACTGATATATAAATTTTGTTGTTGGAAGACTAGTATTAATTAAGTAAATGTGACAATGGAAATCTGTGTATATCAAAACTATGCAGGGGTTCCCTGGTGGGGCAGTGGTTGAGAGTCCGCCTGCTGATGCAGGGGACACGGGTTCATGCCCCGATCCGGGAGGATCCCACATGCCACGGAGCGCCTGGGCCCGTGAGCCATGGCCTCTGAGACTGCGCATCTGGAGCCTGTGCTCCGCAACGGGAGAGGCCACAGCAGTGAGAGGCCTGTGTACTGCAAAAAAAAAAAAAAAAAAAAAAAAAAAAAAACTATGCAAAGTGAGAGTTACCTGTGTTGAAAGCAGACACTATATTGCGGGGCAAGATTTATATGGAGGCAGAAGTGAAAGGTATTAAATAACAGCACCAAGTTAGTGCTGGGTAAAATGGAGATGCACTGTTTCATAATCACTACGGTTTGGAAATGATGTAACAAGTGTGGGAAGTGTTATGTGGTACAATACTAACTCAAAAATCGGACTTAATTGAAATTTTAATTGAAATAATTGTGGATTTGCATGCAGTTGTAAGAAATAATACAGAGATACCTGTACTATTTACCCATTTCCTCCGAGAGTAACAACTTACAAAACTACAGTACACACGAGGATCTTGACTTTGCTAAAATCCACCAACATTACTCAGATTTCCCTCATCTTACTTGTTCTCATTTCTATGTGTATTTAGTTCTATCCAGCTTTATTGCATGTGTAGGTTTGTTTATCCACCCTTAACATTCAAGGTAAAGAACATTTCCATCACTACCCCGCCTTGTCCTTTTATAAGCACAGCCAGCTCCCTCCCCTCATTTTCTAATCTCTAGCAGCCACTAATCTACCCTCCATTTCTAAAACGTCAGCATTAAAAAATGTTATATACATGTAATTGTACATATGTACCCTTTTGAGATTGGCATTTTCCATTCATTCTCTGGAAACACCCACACACATAGTGGGATGTATCGATGTGCCTTTCTTGCTACATTAGGATGTGTGCCATCCCAGGATTAACATATGAGATTTGTAAGTGATGCATACCCCAGAGGGCACCACTTACACAAAGGGAGGGAGTTTGCTCATGAATCATCACCATTTTATATTCCAGAATTGCCTGGTAATTACGTAGGTGACGCAAACATTCTCCCATAGAGTCCAGGTTTGTTTACCATGAACAATCACAGAGAAACCAGGCTTTCCTCTTAAAAGCATTCCATAGATGGGAGCTCACACATTAGTGATAACCAACAGGAGGTCCAGTCACCCTGTTTACACAGAGATTCAAACCGATACTTTCTTTCTCGTCCAGGCATCCTCAGTTGAATCAAACCACATGTTTCAAAGACTCCTTTCCCCATCAAAAGACCACGTGGATGTGGATCTATTTTTGGACTCACCATTCTTTTACTTGATCTCTAAGCTGCATGGCCACTTATAGTCACTTTACCTTTCTGAGCCTCAGAGCCCTAACACATAAAATGGCAATAATAATATATAATTCATTAAATTGTTGCGGCAGTTAAATGTGAAGAGCCTGGCACGTAAAAGATATTCAACACGTGATAGTTACTACAGTGCACGTGTTATCTGAACTCAAATTGGGCCATGTCAGCTGACAAGGGATTGTATTTTTTTCCCTATTTGAAATGGTCAATGTGGGAGATCATAGAAAAGCATAACAAAATCACTTTTAACCATTTAATAAATCATTTTGTAAGAATATAATTTCTAAAAAATGAGATAACCCACAAAAATCCTGAACACACTGCTGTAAGTGTGCAGCATATTAGTATGTATATATGTACATGTTAATGTATATATGTACACAACTTAGTATACACACTAAATATCATGTCTTTGCTGAAGCTAGGCCATGTGCCTAAAAGCTGCATGACAGGGCTTCCCTGGTGGTGCAGTGGTTAAGAACTTGCCTGCCAGTGCAGGGCACACGGGTTCGAACCCTGGTCTGGGAAGATCCCACATGCCGCGGAGCAACTAAGCCCATGCACCACAACTACTGAGCCTGTGCTCTAGAGCCCGCGAGCCGCAACTACTGAAGCCTGTGCACCTAGAGCCCTGAGCACCGCAATGAAGAGTGGCCCCCACTAGCTGCAACTAAAGAAAGCCCATGCACAGCAACAAAGACCCAACGTGGCCAAAAATAAATAAATGAATAAATTCATAAAAATAAAATAAAAGCTGCATGACACCTCCTCCACCCAACCAACCACCAACCTTTGGCAAATTCCTACTCATCCCACAAAACTCACATGTCACCTCTTCCAGAAAGCCTTCCCCATCTCTCCTCCCAGTAGACCCGGCTCACGTCTCTATTGCTAAATTGACATTTTTACAAGCACCTATGTGCTGTTCTTCCACATTAGACACTGAGGTCCTCAGTGGACAGAGAGAGTGCTTTGGTCTTTTTACCCCCTGCAGTACCCTCTCCAGTCACATGTTATTCCCTGCCTTGCACACAGTAGGTACTTAATGTAGGTGCTTAATCGCTTAAGCTCCCTGTCCCTGTGCCTCGGCTTGTGTACAGACAGGCCTGTAAGAGACACGTGTTCCAGCTACGCCATCCACGTGTAAATATTCCAATCCCATCCGGACATCAGAATGCAGCTGGCTCCTCGGACCGGGTTCCTCCTGGGGACTAAGACTTTGGAACAGTGAAGCACATGCTATTAATGAGGGAAGGAGGAGGCGCCCGGAACCCATTAGCAATGGATAAGCTGTCGCTGCCATCACCTATCGGAGACTCGCATCCTGCACAATTCAGAAGAGATCAAACCTTGGAAGTGGTGGATGGAACACAAGGAGTCCTGCTGCTGTCATGCTTTACTGTCTGCCATCTCTCCAGCCAACGTTAAGTTGTTTTGCATCGTTGCTCAGGGAACCAACACAAATCCAGGTTTCACCAGGGAAGGAGAACTGACCTCTCCAGGTTAATCAGTGTGGCTGGCCTCATCTGAGTCAAGATCGGGCCCAAGAGTCAGGAGCACCAAAATCAACTCAACTGAACTACGGATCTGTGTCAGGTTACTAGGATAGGACTGAAAACAACAGGGATTGAGATGAGAAGTGGGAGAAGTAATTGAGGGTTCTGAAGCCAGCTTTCAAGCCACAGTCAGAAATGCGAGATATTCAAGTCCAAATCAGGTCAGCAAACTCAGAATCAGTTGAGAGCTCTGTGGGAATAAGGCCCTGTCTCTCTCATCCTCTATACCCCTTCCCCTACTCTTAGCACTTTCCGCAGACAGTAACAGACCAATCTTTAAAAGGCTCTTCCTCAAGTGGCTAGTCAGCGACCTAAGGTCTTACTAGCCTGTGGCCCTCCATTTCCCAGTTCAGGAGCCCTGAAGGCCACCACGCTCATCCACGTCGACCCAGATGAGGAAGAAACACGGAGTACAGAGTGTGAAATCCTTTCTCTGTTTAAAATGGAGTTGGACTGAATGTGGCATAAATTTCTTCCATTCGTTTCCTATTGGCCATATTCTATTCTCAGGTACCTGATGGCCCCAGCTGCAAAGAAGGCCAGAAAACAGTCTTGCCCAGGAAGAGATCACAGGCCTGCCCACCAGCTGGCAGACACTGTCCGGATCTCCTTTTGTGTTCCTTTTTCTCGGAGAGATAAGGCCAGAGGAAGAAAACTTCCAACATGAGATTCTTAAATCAGAATTTAATTCACCACTTCCAGCTTATTCTTCCTCTAAAGGTGGAACAGTCCTTGGAAGACACCTCTGGGGACTTGACAGTTACCCACCTGAGCAAGCTAGGTAGCCAGAATTAGGAGGCCCCCTTGATCTGTGTCTAATACGCAAGCAACAAACGTTCCCTGTGTTTCTATTTATTTGTTCATTTATTAAACATGAAATATTTATTCAGCATCTACTTTATGAGAGCACCGTGCCGGCTAGACAGCTCCAGTTCCAGGAAGGAGAGGGTATGTATCGGGTGGACTGGGTTTTATTCAAGGTCTATAACCTACGCACAGCAGCCAAGCCTGGTCTTGGCTCCCCCGAGATTCGGGGTTAGATGCTGATGGGGAGAATGGCTCCCCTGAGCACTGGCACCGAGTGTGTGAATCTCCCACTTCTCCCCTCTGGATCCCTACTATTCTACTGGCTCTGGTCCCCACACCCCCCTCGGTCAGGATGTGCCTTTCTGCTTATCTGCATCTTGATTATTTGATTATACTGTTTCTACATGTCACGTATAGGAATAAAGTTACCATTTCTCAGGATGCTGAAATGCGTCTCTGTGTCAAAACATCCACAAAAAGAACCTGAGAAAGGGTTTTTTGTCTGTTTTTTTTTTTTTTTTTTGACTATTAAAGATGCTGATAGCAGTTTCTCCTATAAGAAAGGACAGTGGAAGCAGGGCAGAGGGCAGTGAGGAGGATGCTCTGTAGCTCAGGCAAAGGGGGTCAGGCTTACAGACCTGCATCTCCTGCAGAAGTCTCCAAGATCAATGGCTTCTCCACGAGATGCAGCCCTCATGTCGCTGGACTCTCCTCCCCACCCCTCCTGAAATGCTCAGCTGCTGAGGGCGTCTCCAGGCTCAAAAGGGCTGGATGTCCATTTATATGAAAGGTGAGACTAAAGGAAACAGGCCTGAGAAGGAACCAAACCCATGCCCTTGTCGTGTCTGGTCCCAGGGTTCACAGGAGGGTGACCAGGTGGGCGGGTTCTGCAGGACAGCAAAGGACAGAAAGAGGCCGGGACCGCTTCCTTCTGCACCTGCTTTGTTGTTTGGGGACCTAGTCATCCCCGTGTCTAGGTTTGAAGGGGTCCACATGCATGAACGTGTTTCAGGGGAAAAGGCAAAAGTTCACGGCCCTCTCGGTGTGAACTCACAGCCTGGACAGTGAGGTCTGGATGCTCCCCAGGGCTGGCCCGTGAGCAAGTCGCCGAACGCAGGCCTGAATGTATTCGAAAGAGACACCAAGGTATGCCTGTGTCCAAGCATGGATGCTGGGCAGACAGAAAGAATCCAAGAATGAAGTGGAGAGACAGAGGCTGAGATGCCAGGGTGGGGTGTGCAGCCAGTGTGCAGAGGTGAGGAAGGAAGCTTCCACCCCTCCTGCGGACAGGGTGCAGCCGGGGCTCGGCAGACCACCTGGGCTCCGTGTAGACAGGTGGCAGGTGGCCCAGGCCCAGGCTGGCTCAGAAACCTTCCTCCCTGGGAACCATCTATGAGGCCTACTTTCAGAGTCAGGAAAGAGGCAGAGATTATAATCTCCTTTTTTTCATTATCGACCCAGAGAAACTGGGATCAAGTAACTTGTGTCTCCTGCTAAGACCCTCACTCATTCAGCAAGTACTAAGGGGCTACCAGCACTGCTTCCTTCACCGTGTAAACAGGCGCTCATGCTCCTTTATGGTTACAGGCTAGAAAGCGGCCTCTCCACTGCCAAGTCCGCCTCGCAGGAGGGACCCGGTGTCTGGTGAAGGGAAGCAGCAGTGAGAGGCACAGTGCATACGGCAGAGGCAACAGAAGAGAAGAGCCTTCTGTTCTCAGCGCCTGGTCGCACAAAGACACAATGATAAATCTTATACTCTTAGAAGGAGCACCGAGATGTGTCCACCCACCCATGACCGTGGGAACCCTGTGTCCTTACTAAGTTAGGGAGTGGAGGGTAGAGAATGAATTTGTTTGCCAGGAGATGTACCAATATCTTTGTGAGGAAAACCTTCCCGAGCCCTGGCCATGTCACACACACACGCAAGCCCTTATGTGTGCATCACACTGAGCTGGGTGCTCTGATGGCACAAGGGAAACTTAAGACCTTAGGAACTTAAGCCCCTTCCCTGCGGGATCCAACAGTACAGCTTAAAGACGCCACCAAATAACAATTCAAGGGACCATGTGACTAAGCACTACAGGCATAGTCCAAAGGATGTGAGGGTGGTGGAGAAAATGAGCAGGGCTGGAGCATGGAGGCCTCAGCGGGGAGGTGGATGGACAGCTGGGCAAGGAGGGACAGCAGCGCTCAGGCGCAGAGGACGGGGGGCTTCCAGGCGGAGGAGGCAGCTGAGCTGAGCCCTAGAACAAGGAGGAGCAGGTTCCCGCATCAGGGAGGGACCGCTTTCCTGTACTGGAACAGAGGTGTTTTCTGGAAAAGCAGTAAGAGGCAAGTTAGTGATGGAGCCAGGTCATGGTGGAGCTAAAGAGAAAGTACCAGGAGAAAATGGGGAATCGCTGAAGGCTTTTGATGTTTTACGCAGGCAATTTGCAACCTGCTACGTGGTGCAGGGCTGAGGGATCCAGGAGCCAGGTGGGACACTGGCCGTGGGAGCAGCAACTGTGTGTTGAAGGACCTTGTGTAGTTTGTTTCCTGATTCAACATAGGAAACAGAGGAGAGGAGGATGCAAAAATGATCCAGAATTACAGCCTATGTGATTTTAAGGAGGAGCGCTGTCTATGAGACTGGAGAAGATGGACGGGAGAGAAAACTCGAGGAGATGGGGTCACGCAGGCGTCTGGAGTGAGGGGAACAGGGGGACGAGTGGAGACGCCTTGGAAGCAACTGCTGAACCAGCTCTCAATGTGACGTCAGCATCGGCTGGGGAACGTCACCAGCACACCAACGCAGTGGAAACGGGGCAGACCTGGGTCAAGAAGGAAAAAATTAGAGTTCTGGCAAAAACAAAAACACAGGCAGAAGACCATAAATGAGGTTAACAGACAAGTGCCATCCTGGACAATGTTACTGCGGCAGCCTATACAACAGGCAAAGGGTGGATGTCCAAGCTATAGAAAAAATTTCTCACCAAAGAAAAGGAAAAAGAAAAAAAAAAAAACACTAATTACCTAATCAACCTGATAGAAGAGAAAATACAAATAGCCCATCAGCGTACGTGGGAGAACTGGGCCTCGCCAGAACTGGGGACCCCGGGGGCCGAGCCAGTGGCATGTGTAGGCGAGTCTGGATGTGACCCTGCTCCTTCCTAGCTGGGAAAGCCCGGGCCAGGCCTTAACCCTCGCTTTATTATCTGCAGAAGGAGAATGAGAACAAGAGACACGATCTGAAAGGTCTGTGGTAAGGGTTAAAAAAGTTAATGTACGTAAACCGCTCCAAACAGTGTCTGGCCCAGAGTAAGTGCCATGCAATTGTTAGCTGTTATTAATAATAGAAAAATACAAATTAAAATAACAATGAGATATAATTTTCCACCCACAGGTTGTCAAAAATTTTAAAGGATGACAATATCAAGTGTTGACAAGGATTTGGGTGAAATGATACTCCTAAACTCTGAGTGGGAATATAAATTGGTACATCTACTTTGGAGGGAGAAAAATGGCATATTTTACAAAATGGAAAATATGCCTACTTTAGAACCCAGCAATTCCACCCCCCCCCCCGAATACATGCCTTAGAGAAACTCCTGCGAATGTGCACAAGAAAACACATGCCAGGATATTGACTGTAGCATGTTTTTTGTTGTTATTAGCAAAACATTGGAAAGAATGTAAATTTCTATAAATAGGAGAAGGTATCAGAAAAATAATTCAGTCTATGTCACGCTAGAATACCATCTAGCAACTGAAAGGCATAAATACAGATCTCTCTAAATAACCAAGCGGCTGGTGACAAACGCTAGCTGCAATTTGAGTCGCTCACGGATGCCATGAACACAACGTGCAGTGTCACCTCGGAACCACTGGAGACCACGGGAACGGGGGTGTCGGCTGAGGGGAACTTTAACTTTACTCTTTCTGTAATGTTTTATTTCTTCAAGAAGAAGAAAGAGCATTAGATGCAAAGGAGACAAATGCTAAGCTGTTGGTTTGGGGTGGGGAGGATATTCATGTGAGTTATATTATTCTTTGTGCCTTTCTGTATTTTTAAATTTTGAAAAAAAATTTTTAAATGCTCTTGGAACACATGTTCTGAGTGTCACCTAAATTACTTCATGAAAAAAAAAAAGAAGAAAAGCAGTAAAAGGAGGGCAGAGAAGTGGGCCTTAGAAATAACACATTCGGAGGGAGAGGTCGGTGGAGAGGGACCTAGCCAAGACCCAGGAAATTCACAGGCAGAGGGACGGGCCCTTGGAGGCCACGTGACCCACGGAAGGGGTAAGTGCCAGGGAGAGGTCTCTGTAGCCTTACAAATGCCATGAGGGTCCTTCTGGATGGGGGGTGCAGGAAAAGGATAGGCCAAGGAACAGACCGCCAGCTTATGAGGCAGGGTCCGCATACTCTGCCAGAGGGCAGCCCCATCAAAGGAGCCCAGGTGGACTAACTCCTGGGGTGGGAGAGAGCGTGGGCGAGGGAAGTGATCTGGGAAGTAGGGACCCCACGGGGGGGGGGCGGCTACAGGAGGAGGGAGCCTAGGTGGGGGTGAACATTGGTTCAAGACCCCGAGCCCCTGCTGTCGGCAGAACAAAGGGAAGGAGACTGGCTGTGGGAGCAGCTTTTATGATGCTGGAGGCTGAGAAGAGGGGAGTAAAGTGTCCCCAGAGCCAGGCGGGGCTGGCACCCGGCCCCAGCCCCCGAGGGCAGTTCCGGCCCCAAGACACCGGCTGGGCAGGGGCAGCCCTCCTGCAGAATCACTCCCGGTGCCTGGGGCACGCACAGAGCCTGGAGAACCCACGTGTGTCCAGGCAGCCGTCCTACCACACCCCCCCGAGGCGAGGCGAGAAGAGCTGGCAGCACTCCCTGGGGTGGGGCTGCCCAGCAGATGCACACTCGCTCATTAAGTGACTTGCATATGGAGTGGAGACACCTCTCCCCCCCACCCTCCCCGGCTCCCACTCGTCACGTGGCCCGGGAGCTGCCAGCCCCCCCCCACCCCCAGTTCCCCGGGAGTACAGCTCACAGCCAGGCACTCACAGCCACAGCTGCGACCATGGCTGTGGCTCAGTGCAGGGGCGGAGCAGGGGGAGGCCTGGGCGCTCAGCTGTCATCCCTCCTCTGGGAACGGCAGGGTCTCTCTCAGAAGTGACGGAGACAGTCATGGCCCAGGGCCCGCACTGTTTCCCTGTCACTGCCCAGTGGTCTCTGCACCCACCTGGAATCCTCCCGGGAGCGGCCCCCAGCCAGCCAGAGAGAAGGGAAGCACGTCACCCTCCCCCGGGGTGAGGCATCTCCCCACCATGGGCTCAGTGGTCCATCAAGAGGCCTCTGTCTCCTGGAAACCGCAGAACCCCTCCTTCACGGCAGGCAGGGCTGGGGGTCGCTGGGCCCTCAGGAGACTGGCGTGACCCCTGAGCACACAACTGGCGTAAAGCCCATCACAAATAGAACACTAAACATAAAAGAAAAATTGAGTGTGTATTAAAGTTAAAAGAGCTTTCTTCCAGATCTTATAAGTTGCACAATCTTGGAGAAGGTTACCGAAGAAGGATTTTTCTCATCGTTGGTGCCCCCGCCCTGCACGCAGCCTGCACGCGTTCTGGGTGTGCATGTGGGTCATCCTGACACAGATGTGTGTGCATGCTCATGCACACACAGTTCTCAGGTGCATACAGGAAACACACAAACACACACACACGGAGACATAAAACCTGCTTTCTCCTGTGTCTGATTGTTGTTTCTTCTTCCCTGTCTATTAAGATAAAACTCTGCTTCCCCCAATTATCTTCCTACTGTCTGTCCTCAGGAGCCCTTCTCTGACAAATCCCACTACAGCAAAAACTGCCCGATTTGATGTCAAGGACTGAATTCTGATTTCCACCTCCCGCGCGTATGACTCCGGGTACCTCTCTGGATGTCTCTTTGCGGCCCCCTCCTTTTGATGACAGGACTAAAAATAGCTCCCTCCAGAACATTACTGAGCAAATTCAGTGGGTAACGTATGTCTTAGTCCTGTTTGGTCTGGGCCTTACCCAAAAGACAGATGCCAAGACAGCATTAGATGCTAGAGAGATTTGTTAGGGGAAACACCCATGAGGAAAATGAGGAGCAGTGGGGAGCTGTCAGACCCTAACTCAGGCCTGGGCCCGTGAGGGAGCGAGGGAAGGAATGCAGAAAGGCCGCTGACCACAACAATGCACAAGGAGCTTCAGCAAAGCCAGGAGGGAGCCTTCGGGGCAGGCACCCAACGAAGAGGCTCATGTGTAAGACAGAGAAGAAAGGCTTCATTGGCTTGGGGCACTTTCTCAGGACGTGGGACCTAAAAGCCTGGCAAGGACCCAGGGATGGGCTAACTCACTGCTTGGGGGGTTCTTAGAAGTCTGGAAAAGGGGTGCCTGGCCCCAGTGAATGGAAATGCTGGAGTTATCCTGGCAGACGCTGGAAGAAGGAACAAAGAAGGAGGGAGTGAGCTTGCTGGAACATGTGAGGTTTACGATCCACGAGAGGCCCTGGGGACAACCATCCACGGAGGAATGCCCTGGTAAGGGGCCACTCAGCCTCACCAAGATGCTGACCTCTGCAGGTCAAGGTCAACGGTAGGAGAGATGCTCACAGACCCAGGCTGGTTAGTTTCCATGAGGATGACGGGGCCCAGAGTATGGAGGCCAGAAAGCCAGGAGCCAGGATTCCTATACACCTGGAAAGGAGGGAGCACCAGCCGAGGGGGCCTGACCCATGGGGAGCCGCGGAGATGGTTAATAGATTACAGCATGCACCAAGCAAAACAGATGGCAGCCAATGTTAAGAACAGCAAGGACAGAAAGGTCAAGACGGGGGAGCAGCCCCACATCAATGCCCTGCTCAGTCCTCACACAGAATTCACTACCAGAGCCAGGGCCCCAGTGAGTGGAGAGCTGGCTGGTTCGCTAGCAGCGGGGACCCAGCAAAGCTATGGCAGGTACACAGGGATGGCCCCCAGTTCTCTACCATTTACTCCGGTGACTACACTCCGGGGAAAGAGAAATGTCCAGACATATCGAGGACCAGTGGACATTGATATGCAGAGACACAGTGTGTCCTCCTGCCTGTTAGAGTGGGAATTTATGCGTGCCCACTCTAGAGCTCATGGGGACCAGGTAGTAATGGGAGTGTGGCTAAAGTCCAGGTTACAGTGGGCCCACAGGGGCCACTGAGCCAGCCAATGGCCATTTCCCCAGTCCCTGAACATATAATCAGAAGTTTTGGTATACTTGGCAGTTGGTATCACTTATGTCAATTTGGGTTCCCCAAGAACCCACATTGCTGGGATGAGACGTACAAAATATTGCCTGGGAAATGGCTGTGAAGGACAGTGGGGAAGGGGATGAAACAGCCTGGGAGACTCCTCCAACCTCAGTGCGGGTTCCACGTGAGGGAGAAGGGGGGAAACGAAGGAAAGAAGGAAGGTCCCGGCTGGCAATGTAGGTCAAGTGAGATCTGACAAGGCAGATGGGGGCGTCCTTGAGCCAAAGTCACACATGGAAGGAGTCTTGCCTCTTCCCTCGGGCAGGCCTCCTGGGTTCCCCTGCCTGCTCACCTGTGGCTGGAGCGGCTGGGGGCACACGGCCTGGGCACAGAGGGGGCTTCAGGGCCCAGCAGCCGGGACACGGGTAACTCTCCCTCTCCAAGTAGGAAGCCCGAGGGGGTGCCCATGCCCACCCCGGGCTGGGGGGACGGGGGGCACAACAGCGCAGGACCCTTTGCTTCCTTCTCCCCTGGACTCTCCACAGCCCCATTTGCATTTGGCTAGTTTAGGCTGATTTTCGCATCCCTTGGCACACATTTGGAATCAGTAATTCTGCCAACGTTTGTTGAGCACTTACTAAGTGCCAAGGGTGTGCTAAACACTAAAAGTGAAAAGAGAGACAGTTAGAGGCTGTCTCTGATTAAACAGTTTTCGATCTGGCAGACGAAGCAAATACGTGAACAAATAGGGGCAAGGAGCTATTAGATATCCGTGACACAGTCTTAGTAGCCTAGCGTGGACTTGACGGGAGAGGCATCTGTCACATGGTCGGTGGGGTGCACTGAGGAAGAGCTTCATCGGCGACATTTCAGGGCTGAAGTGGAGTCTGAAAGGTGAGGGTTTCCACAGGCAGACAGGTCAGTGGAGGCTGGGGGACTAGAGATCAGGGCACAGCATCCGAGGCGTGAACAACATGGGGTACTTTGAAACTGCAAATAATTGAATATGTCTGGAGTTCAGGATGCCAGGAGGGGAGCAGCAAGAGGCAAGACTGACCTCGAGGTCCAATCACAGAGGCAAATTATATGGGCCTCACGAAGAGACAGGCTGTGAGGCACTGCTGACACTTTACGGGCAGCACCAAGACCAGATTCACATTCTTAAGATGAAACACCCTGATGTGTTGGCAGACGGTGGACGACCAGGAAGAAGTCAGGTTCAGAGAGGCCCTCCTGATAACTCTGGGGAGAAAGAATGAAGGTCCGCCATAGCACGTGGCGGCAGAGATGGAGATGCAAAGGTGGATGCAAGAGATGCTCCGAGGATAGAACCTACTGGATGTGGGTTGGACCTGAATGTGTTTTCGCTGCTACCTGGGTACACGGTCATGCACAGCGGGGAGTGGACAAAGTGTCAAGATCAGTGTGGAACACACTGGGTTTGAAAGGCCTTTGGTTAATCAGCTTGGAGACATCCAGCCGATAGCCAGTTGGCCAAGAGAGTATGAAAAATAAGAACATGTTCCGGCCTGGGTATGAAAACGAGGATGCTTTTCAATCACTTAAATATTTGAGTGTTTTCTATGTGCGCTAAAAAGAGAGGGGCTGGACAGGACCGTCTAGCAGGGACCCTGAAAAGAAGTGAGACGAAGAGGAAGTCAGCTAATGCCGCCAATTGCACACACAGATAACGCCGCACGCTGGGGCAGTTCCTATTCTGAACGGAGACGTCGGATGTTGGCAGCCAACAATTTTGGAGAAACTCCACTGCTCGCCTTGTTTCTCGTTACCCCTGCAAAGACAATTCCAAACACTCCAGTGGGACAGAAAGTGCCACGGCTACTTTCCAGCGGCAGGAAAAGCATGGCTCAGGAAGGTGCCCATTTACCTGCTCCAGCAGGGTGCTCTGAGGGGACAGACGATGCAGGTGAGACTCCTTTCCCTGGCCCCTTGTGTCACCCCCTCTGCCGCCGCCAACCCCTCCTAGTCTTCTGAAGACAGGATGTTAGTGATGACAGCCATCAGGGTGACATGACAGGTGAGATTTATCAGCACTTCATCAGACACTAATTAGGCACCTAACTCTGCATCATTTGGGGGGGATGCTCCATCCTCCAAAACGCCTGGTTGAAGGGGTGCCATTAAAATCTCCATTTAGAAGTGGGAAGAAATCAAGGCTCAGCAAGACAAGTAATACACCCAAGACCATGTGAGTAAGTGGTGGAGTCTGGGTTACAACATTCTGGTCTTTCTGGCTCCACGCTCGAGCTCTTCACCATCATGGGGGCTGCCTCTGGGGGATCCTAGCCTCCTGGGCCCCCTGCCCACTTGCTCAGGCCCTGGAGCCCCGGCCTCCATCACTGTGTCACTTTGGTGGCAGGTTCCAAGGTCCCGGAGCTACTGGAGAAGAAGAGACAGGGAAGCAAAGTCCTCCTCTCCTCCAACCCCGCTGTCAGGCGAGGGAGCAACCCTGAAACCTGAAACTGCTGGCCGCCGGGAGGCTGACAGCCTATCCACACTAGGGCACAATTGTTCTGACAGATTTCCTGGCAGCCGGGCACCTGCAGTCATATGTACAACATGAGCTTTTGTTTCTAGAAGAAAAGCTGTCAGATACCTTATCAGAAAGGCTTGGAGCAGGGCTTCCTGGGAGGAGGCCCCACTCAGGATATTTCCTGTTTTCTCCCCAAGCCCCTGGTCTCCATCTTCCCAAACACTCTTTGGAGACCGCCTTTTCCCAGGCTGCGGGACAGCCTGAGTGGTAAACCTCCCTTTACAGGGGCTCAGCCCTGGAGGCCGTGACATCCCGCATCTGGTGCACGAGATGCAGAACCCGTGTCCCGTCCCCGAGGCTCCGCTCCCTGCCCTGACAGCAGGGCCGAGGAGCACACAGAGTGGAGTCTGAGCTCCATCTAGGGGGCTGCTCCAGTGCGGGGCAGAGCAAGCTACTCCCCAGACCAAACATGCAACCACAGAGGATCAGACCCAAGAAAGGGCACAGAGGCTAAGGCAGCCCCAAACTTGTCGCTTAAGGTGATTATGAAATGACTTGCCCAAGATCACATCCATATTAAGCTTTACTAAAGCAACACTCTCTCTGCCCACCTGACCCACTCCTGTCTATCCCTTGGACTGAGTTCGAGGACTGCCTCCTCTGGTTCCCAGACAGCTCCTGCCTCTGGCTAAGGTGGGGTCCCCCTTCTCCACCCTGTCACACCTTACCCGTCTCCCCCATGAACCCCACCTCTCTCTGGACGGGAACCAGGTATTACTTCTCTATGTTTTCTTTGCCTCTTGCAAAGAACCTGACGCCAGGTCAAAGTATGATAAAAATGGCATCGTTAAAGTTTTCACACCCGGTCTCCCCAACGTACTAAACAAGTGCCCTGTCCACCCGCTGAAATGGAAATTCCACTTCGCGAGAAGTTAAAGACAGGCCAGGGGTGCTGTGGATCATCACTCACACTGAGCAAAAGGCTGGCGTGAGGGCAGTGGACACACCCACTTCTAGTTCTTCAGTTAAAACGTGATGGACATAGACTTCTCGCCGGCACCTTCACGCGCATCATCTGGCACCTGGCATCACCTGGGGAAGAGAGGCTGCCCCTCTGATGCGGCCGGGAGGATGGAGGGTCTGCTCCCATCCCAGTCCCACACCCTGCTGTGCAGAGCAGAGCGAGGGCGGCTTTCTGACGCAGCAAAGGAAGATGGGGACCTCATGCTGGCTGAGCAGGAAAAGGACAGAAAGAGGGGAGGAAAACGATACCTATTTGGGACCTACCATGTGCCAGCTCCCAGCCCAGCGTTTTCAAAGCCATCTGATCAAATATCGATGGTTTATGAGGGCGGATATTATAATCTCCATTATGTGGAGAAGGAGACTACGGTGAGCAGCGCGCCTGCAGACACACCGCTAACGTACAGCTGTGCGGCGGTTAGAACTCAGGCCAATCTGCTCCCACTGCCCCTGCTTCTCCCCAGGTGCTAGGCTGCCTCTCCAGGAGCTGAAGGCCCACTGTCCGTGCTTCTCCTGGCCTGATATTCCCACACCATCCCCAAGGCCACCTCTGCCCCACCAGCTTCACTCCTGGTCTCCTCACTACCTCGAATGAGCCTGGAAAGTCACACACTTGGCTATTTTGCACCTTTATTAGGAACAGTGGAAACAACTATGTCAACTGAACATTCCAAAAAGAAGGTTTTACCTGATGAGCACGTGCAGAGGGGGAAGGTGCGTGCATAGCCCCAAGCCACCAAAACCCAATGACCTTCCATTCACTGCCCTCATTCCATTGGTTTTCCACAAAAACAACACAGGGCCCTGGCAATGTTCAGGGTAAAAACATCAAATTGCTTCTTAGGGAAAAACATACTGTGTTGTTTTTCCTCCAGACCCTCTCCTGCTGCCAAGTACGCGCCCTTGCGCAACTCTGCCATTCCACAGCCTCAGCTGTGGGCACTGATTTTGTAAGTGGTGTCCACTGAGTACACACAGCAATGTGACACAGTGGGAAGGAACCCTCACACCTAAGAGCAGGAAGTAAAAGGTGGCATCACCAATAGTCCCAGTAATCAGGTGTCACACGTGGCAACTTTTAAATAAGATTTGTAAGACGTGTTCATACCCCCCCACCAGGTGGAGAGTGTGGCCAGGACGGTGAGAAGGCTATCAAAGGCTATCGAAGGCTACGCTATCGCGTGGGGAGCTGCTGGGAGAAGTCAGGCCTGCGTCCCTTCATTGGCTGTCCTGTCACCCTCCCTGTTTCCGTAAAAAGCAATGACTTTCACTTCTCTACAGTCATCTGTGACGTGAAACTTGAGGATCTCCCAAACTCACCCTCAACGGCCAGCACAACCTCAGAACAATGAGGGCAGGAGGCCAAAAGGCATCATGGGAAGCAGTCCAGGTAAGCTGCACGCTCAGAGCAGTAAGATGGATCTTACCCAGTGAGACCCATCACAGCATCGTTAGCAAGAAAATAGAATTCCAGATATGACTACTTATATTAATTTCACTAGTAAACCTGCCTTCCGAAATGAAAAACCCCACCATGGATCATTTTAAAGGTGCTACTTGGCCAGAGTTTGCTGCTTTCGTGACTGAAGTATCTTGAACGGCCTCCAGCCCTATACGTCCTCTCCTCAGCCACACCCACTGCTTTTCCAACATGAATTTATTGTCCTCCAGAGACCTAGAGCTTCCTTTGAATTTACAGCCATTGTTTTTATAATTTCTTAAATACACAGGTGTGTTTTAAATTTTGACTTTGAAATAATTTCACTGAGGAAGTAGATTTTGCTAAAGGGATATGGCTTCCACATTTTTAAGAAAATCATCTTAGGTTATAGCTTCAAAGAAGACAAATGATCTTTTGGATTCAACGCTCAGGCAGGAGAACCTCCATCAGATTGTACAGACACAAATGTCAGAGTCCCTGACAACCACTGTGCTTAAGTTGCTCACAATCTAGTGGCAGAGACAGACAGCACCTTAGGAATTCCAGGCTGATACAGCAGGTGCTAAAGCAGATGTCTGAGGTCCGAGAGAACACATTCTGCCTTAGGGGGGCCTGGGGGCGGCCAGGGGAGTGTCCTCAAAGACGGGACATTAGAACTAAGTTTTCCTTTTTTCTTTTACTGCTTTTTTTTTAACTTATAAACAATTTTAATAGCTTTGTTGAGATATATTTGACACAAAACAAAATAAACAGAACATACTTAAAGTGTACAGTTTTATGCATTTTGTCACACGTGTAGTAGACCCACAGAACCATCCCCATGGTCAAAATAATGACCATTTCACTAACCTGAAGTATCCCCGTACCCCTGTGTGATCCCTCTCTGCCCCTCGCACCCCTCCCCAGGAAAACCATGATGTGCTTTCTGTCACCATACAGCACTTGGCACTTCCTAGAATTCTATATGCATGGAATCATATGGTACGTATTCTTTTTGTCTGCCTTTGTCCATCAGCACACTTATTTTGAGATTCCCATGCTGTCGTGTGTACAAACAGTTCATCCCTGCTTATCAGGAGCAGCATTCCATTGTCTGACTCTATTCAGAGTCTATTTATCCATTCACCTGAAGAGGGACATTTGACATTGCTTTCAGTTTTCAGCTACTACAAACAAAGCTGCGTGAACATTCATGCAAGTCTTTGTATGAATATATGCTCTCACTTCTCTGGAGCAAATGCCTAGCAGTGGATTGGCTGGATCACAGAAACTGCCAGGCTATTTTTCAAAGTGGTTGTAGCATTTTATACTCCCAGGAGTCATGCAGGAGCATTCCAGTGGCTCCACATCCTTGTCAACACTTGCTGTGGTCGGGTTTGTTTACCGGTCGAGCTGTTTTAACAGATGTGTGGAGGGGTCTTACTGTGGTTTACTTTGCATACCCTGCTAACAAATGACATTGAACATCTTTTCATGTGTTGTTTGCCATCTGCATATCTTCTTTGATGAACTGTCCATTCAAATTTTGTGTCTGTTTTCTATTGTTTATCTTCTTATTTTCGAATTCTGTCCCATATTTAATCTGGATACAAGTCCTTTATCAGATATACAAATTGCAAGTATTTTCTCCCAATTTAAGGCTTATTTTTTCACTTAGAGATAAATTTGGAAAGATAAGTGGAAGTAAATTAAGTTGTGGAATTATGTTAAAAGTCACTCCAAGAGGAAATAACACAGAGGAAAGGGATGGAGGTGAGAAATACCCTGGTGAGTCCTAAAAGCTGGAACAGTTTTGGGTGGCTTGTGGGTGAGTCCTTGGGAGGCTGTGGTACGTATAACATGACTACTATGCTTCTGGCTCTGTTCTAGGCCTCTGTATACGTTGATTTTGCTTAATCCTCTCAACAACCCAGAGAACAAAGGGTTGGTGGTTGGAGGTTGATTTTATAAATGAGGCAAGTGGGATTTGGGGAAATCAAGGGGTTTGCCCAAGGTTTCAGCTCTAGTGAGCAGCAAAACTAAGAGTCCTTATCCAAGTTCAGGTGGGTGTATGGCCCTCTTCCACATTTGCCAGAAACCAGATGGAGCAGGTAAAGCAACCTGAGGCTTAAGGGAAAGGCCAACTGGTCGACATGGTGACAAAGTCTGAGTCTTTGACCTCCTGAACACCTGTCCCCAAAGGCACTGTCAGGAGATGATGGCCATCTGTTCCCCACACTCACCTGAAGGACTGCAGGAGAAAACTGGCACAAAGCAGAGCTGAGAGACTATCAGGTCATAAGTTACTAATAAAACAGGCCTTTGCATGAAGGGTAATGAGGCACTAGGACAAATTTCTAATAAAATATCTAATATTTATTGAATTTTCTTCCAAGCACTAAGGGCTTTGCATGGAACATTTCATTGTATTCTTCTGATAGTGGGTAGGTACTATAATTGTGACCAATTTGCAAATGAGGCTCCTGAGGCCTGGCAGTTTCTAAGTGCCAGGGTCACAGCGTGAGCGGCAGGGCTGGAACTGAAGTGAATCTGTGTCTGACTTCAGCCACTAACAACGGCTGCCTCTTGGGCAGACCCCAGGTTTCTACTGTGAAGCATGCATCAGGGCAGGGCAAGTACATTCCCACAGGGGCTAGAGGCAGGGCAGCCTAGAAAGGGACCCCACTTGGAGGGAAAGGCCTGACTCTGCTGCCATGGTAGGTGGCCATAAAATAGACCTGTGATCCCAAGCATGCCAGCCACCCTCACCAGTGACGGCCCCGGAGCAGACATCTGCAGGACGACAGATGGTCTCCTTCCTCGCAAGAGAACAGCCGCACATCGCGCTCCTCCTGGAGGCCAGAATGACCTCCTCCCATCTCGTTAGATTCAAAGGATGTCTTACCAGGGACAGGGCCATCTGAGCCCCCGTCCCACTCCCCTGCCTGCCACCCTCGGGGCCCCCTTTCCACACACCTGGGCGCTGCCAGAACACCCTGGACATGCGAGAAGCCTCGGTGAGTCCTGCCCCGCCTGCCCCACCGCCCAGCACCTCGACTCACGCCAGCTCTCGGGCTCCACTCTGGCCCCTCTCGCTCCCCGTGGTCAGGCACTGGCTCAGCAAGCCTCAGTGACCAAGTGGCCTCGTGCGTGAGGGGCTGCCCCTCTGACTCAGCTTCCTGCCAGCTTTCCCATTCGTCCTCCCTCTCTTCCTCCCGATTGCTGTTTTGCCTCCGTTTTCTGACAGTGATGGAGTTTAAACTGTTGGTCCAGACGTGGTCAGGCACAGAGGATAACCTGACACATTCCTCTCCTCTAGAAGTGTGCAGTGTAGTTATGGAGACAGACACCACACAGAGAATTCTAGGAACAATCCACTCTCACGGCAATGAGGGCTCCAAAGCAAGACAGGGATGCACTGGCAGGGGGACACATTATGACACTGGGAGGGAAGAGCTGGGGCTCTGCTGAGAAGGCTACACTCAACTGAAGCTTGAGGGACAAGGAGAGATTCATTCGGAGATGGAGAGGCTGGGGGAGGGGTGGGACAGCAGGAACGGCTGGAAGGAGCTCTGTGGGTTGGTTCAAGCATCAGGGGATGAGTGAGCTACAAAGGTAGGCGGATCTTCTAGACCATGAGGAGGCTCTGGACTTTATCCAGAAGAATTTGGAAGGGATACGTTTTGGAAAGAATTTCAAGGTCAGTTTTGCATAGATAAACGTTCTCTTTGATCACAGTCTGAAATATAGATTTGGAGGAGGTGGCAGGTGAGATCGGGCGTGAAGCTGGCTGTGATACAAGAGGACCAGTTCAGAAGGTTGTTATGGTAACTCAGGGAAAAAGTGATGATGAGGATGTTCCTGATGAAGGAGGAGGAGGATGGCGGCTTAGATTCGAGTGGCCCCAGGGGAGGTGAAGAGAAGTACACATTCAGGTGGCAGCTCCCAGAACTTGGCGATTGGTTACACCCCCAGGGCAAGTGTGGTGGGGTGTGAGAGACGATCCCCAGGTTTCTGGCAAGAGCACCTCCTCCTCCCCCACATCTCCCCAATACGCGTCTCCATCTCCCCTCCCAGCTCATCAAAGAAATAGAGTGCAGGCAACCCAGCGGACAGACTATCGCAGCATTAATGCTATTTTTGTTCAGTAAAACCTGGAGATAAAAATCTCTCAACTTGTTATATAAGAAGTGACAAATGTCAGGAGACAGATTTGCTCCAGCGTCAGGGCTTCACATTTGATTCTGGTTACGCTTGTCCTCGTGCTTTGCTCTAAAGGGACACCAGGGATGGAGACCCTCCCTTTGACCACCTTTCTGGACTGGGTGCCCCCTGGAGAGACAAGAAGCCTTGTGTGGGTGCTTCAGGGAGAACAAACCAGCAGAATTCATCTTGGATTTTAGGCAGAAAATGTTTGTGCTGACTCCTGTTTGAATATTTCTCTTTTTTGTATAACTGAAATATAATTTATGTACCATACAATTCACCCATTAAAAGTACACACTAGCTTTTGTGTGTTCACAGAATGGGGCAACCATCAGTACAATCAGTGGGAAGGTATGCAGCTATAAGCATCCACAGATTTCCAGATTCTGGAGAGTTCATATAAATGGAATCATACTTTATATGGTCTTTTGTGTCTGGCTTCTTTCACTCAGTATAAGGTTTTTGACGCTCATCTACCTTACAGAATATATTGGTACTTTACTCATTTTTATGACCAAATAATATTCCATTGAATAGAGGTACTGCATTTTATTTATCCATTCATCAGTTATGGACATTTGGACTGTTTCCACTTTTTGGTTATAATGAATAATGCTTCCATGAACATTCCTGTACAATTTTTTGAGGGGGTATATGTTTTTATTTCTCTTGAGAGTATACCTAGAAATCTAGAAGTGGAAATTATTTCTGGGTCGTTAAATGTTTCTTTCTTTTTTCTTTTTTTTTGAATGTTTCTTAAAGGCAAAGATAATACCTGCTTTTAATATATGTGCTTTGAGTAAATTTTGCTAGACATATCTTCAGTAAGAAGATAAAAAAGTATTGCTAGAGAGTCTGCAATTGAGTTTTAAAACCTGAAAGAATGTACTTATAAATATGCTTGTGTGCCTATGTGCCTGTGTGTGTGTGTGTGTGTTAGAGCGTTACAGCCACAGTGCTGAAGGGATGCTTAAGGAAGCAAAATGTAAATAAATGCCCATTAGTAGAGTAGAAACTAAGAACCTACATGTAAAGATAGAAGGTTATTATGGAGGTCCTGGGACTCCAATAAATCTGGGCCCTGGAGGTCCCAGTAAGCTCAGGTCTGTCATTTCTGACTCCATGCCCTCAAAGTTAATGCGACATCAGCCACCCTGGCTCCCGCAGGTCTCAGTGGGGTTTGGGAAAGTAACCCAGATGTCCAGATGCCGTGTAGCTCCTAAGGTGCCAGGTCCACCTACCTCCCACCCACAACTGCTGGCCGATGATGGATCAATAGGCAAACAGTGACTCTATGTGTGCCGAGGACACTGCAAAAAGGCCGCCTGAGCCCACTGGGAAGGAAGGGTGGGAGGGGACAGCAGAGAGCAAGGCTAGAGCCAGAAACCTCTGCATGAACAGAAGAGGTGGGGCTGGAGCTTGAGAAGAGACACGGGCAGCCTCCTGGACCCTTCAGGGGAGGGAGAAGACCACCCGCAGAGAGGCCACTAAACGACTGCCCTCTTGCATGAGCACCCAGGGCAGGAAGGCGAGAACCCTCAGTACAAGGGTGCTCGGCTGCGGTCCCTGAGGGCCCTCAAGAGTGGAGATGTGTCCATGACGTGCTGACCAGGAGAAGCCCAGCATGCAGCACCTGACGGGGGTGGTGAGGACCAGGGCTCTGCAGTCTGCAGCTCCTGCTTCGAGTTCACAGTGGGCACTTCTGGCCTAGAGATCCAAACTTGGAAGGCTTCAGGGGAGGACACACCAAGTTCCACAGGTTTACATTAATCCTCTTATCCAAACATGGCCATTTTTCTTTACCATCCAGAGAAAGATCCAGGGCGAGTTTGGGGGATCTTCCTAGGTTTCTGCTGTTCTCTTGTTTTTGCTGCCTATTTGATGGGCCCAGTTAAAACTAAAATGAGACAGTGGGTTCAGAACTGAAGGCTCTTAAGCTCCCCTCGACATGACTGTACTTGGAGACCCTGACACATGCAGGTCAGGAAGAGTGGACGGTGAAATTCTTCAACTCTCAGGACAGGGGCTGGAATGCAGACACCAGGCACCATCAAAAGCACCAGTGTTCAGGTAGGATCCAAGAAAACGGCCTGGAGTCAGTTACTACTTAGTATTCAGGCTTCTGATCTCCTCAAGCAAACATGGGCCAGCTGGTTGCCTCATTTCAGGATGGGCTGACGTTGCTGGATCAGGCCTCCTGGCTTGTCAGGGAACCAAGAGGAGGCTTAGCACCAGGAACAAAAAGAACAAACGTGCTTTCAGCTTCCCAGACCCCACCTGATCACACCCTTGGCTCCTGGAGTTTCAGTGCATTTCACAGGAGGTCATGGGGCACCTCTGGATCTCCAGTCCCCAGAGTGGGCACCACAGGCCACACAAGGGCGCCTAAAGAGAGTCCCAGCAGACTTGCTGGGCTTTGAGCCCACCCAGGACGGGCAGCAGCATCCCAGGCTGGCAAGCAGATGCTGACCTGTCAGAGCCTCAAGTGCTGGAGGAATGGGAGGGGGGAGTTCTCTGACGCCCCCTGGGGGCTGCTTCACCCTTCGGCCACCACGCCGTCCGCCCCTACCGCTGAAGTACTGTCTCTCGGTAAAGCCAGTAGCTTCTTTCTCAAGTTTGAATCACCGTAGGTTGTTTGGCAGCAAGCGGATGGAGGGAGGAGGAAAAACTCTGCTTCCAGCTCAAGTACACGTCGCTCTGTTAACCAGCATTTTGAAAAATTATCTTTTCCCTTCCACAGTGCGGCTGGCAGGGGCTCTCAGCTGTTTTGAGAGAACGTAAGCAGCAGACCATCTGGGGCTGACATTTCCAGCATGGCAGTCAGGGGCGTGCATCGCAGGAGCTCCATGGATGATCAGGAGCCCGTCGCCTCTGCAGGAGCCCCAGGCAGAGGGAAGGGGGGCTTACAGAGGTGGCTTCTCTACAGGCGAGCTGGGAACGGAGCCCCCTGCCCGCCAGCCTTCCTCAGGTTCCCCCTCCCAGAGATGCGTGCTCTCGGAGATCTTGTAATATCAGTGATGGATGTTGACTCTAAGCATATCAAAATGCCCTCCACGTTTGTAGATCCGCTTTTGTTAAATAGAACTTGGGACCACGAGAGAATAAGATGAAAGACATACATGCAGATGTATGTCTGCATGAGAAGCAAGAGTGATTTTCTGGCTAACAAGCCTGGGGAGTTAGGAGTTCTTAATAACGAGGTCAGCGAGGGCAGTTAAGGGAATTACACGGCTTAGACCCCCTGGCGCATCCCTCCAGGCCTTCTGCTCGCTCTCAGAGCCCAAGTCCACCTAAGAGTTATCCCTGCTGCTGACGTGGAGGTCCCGGGGCTGTAGGCCTCGACCTCGTTAACCACAAAGCAGCCTCACAGATGCCAGCCAGCCCACACTGAGACAGATGACTGACCACCTAATCACCTCTCAGGCAAACCTCTGCACCCTTAGCCGCTCTGGTTCATACCACATGCTCCATGCAGGTTGAGCATTCTTTTTTTATTATTGATTGATTGATTGGCTGCATTGGGTCTTCGTTGCTGCGTGCAGTCTTCCACTAGTTGTGGTGACTGGGGGCTCCTCTTCGTTGCAGTGAGTGGACTTCTCATTGTGGTGGCTTCTCTTGTTGTGGAGCATGGGCTCTAGGTGCGTGGGCTCAGTAGTTGCGGCACGTGGGCTCAGTAGTTGTGGCGCACGGGCTTAGTTGCTCCACAGCACATGGGATCTTCCCGGACCAGGGCTTGAACCCATGTCCCCTGCATTGGCAGGCCGATTCTTAACCATTGTGCCACCAGGGAAGTCCCAAGGTCGAGCATTCTTTAACAGGCATATTTTCCAAAAAGCAAGGAATCTTTGTCACTAGCATTCGTCTTTCCCACCTGAGATTAACACACATGGGACCAGAACTTGATAGTCCCAGGGAAGCCCCTGTACGTGATCTCATACCCCCACCTGCTCTCACTCTCCCCCTCGGCCCTTGGTCATAAGTCACTGGTCACAAGGATATGAGAAAAGACCATAGTGGATCCAAATAAATTAGAACAGATGCATCACGTATACGTGTTTCCATGCTGAGATGTAAGAGGCTTAACTCTAAGACAATAATTGCAGTTTACAATTAGAAAGCAATTCTGCTTGAAACATATTTATTGTGTGTCCTGCTTGTCCCCAGGACTGTGTCAGGAGTCAGGGGTACGGAGACACAGTCCCTGGCTTCAGGAATTCAGCGTCTAGGAAGGCAGACTCCTGACCGTGTGAAGTGTGAAAGAAGCAGCTGCAGCAGGACCAGATGCCTTCCTGGAGGAAGAAGCACTCCAGTGGACTTTCGACAGAAGAGTAGGAGCCGCTTAGACTGAGAAATAGAGGACGACGGGTCCTAACAAAGGGAGGGCACCATGGGGTCTCAGTAGTGCTGAAGCGCATAAGCTTCAAGGATTTCTGAACAGCTAAAGAGCCTATGAGGAGGATGAATGGGAGAGGAAGACAGGGGGCCAGCAGGGCAAGTCTGGGAGGGGCCTTGTGCCCTAAAAGCTCAGGCACCGAATAGCACCCACTGAGGTATTAGAATATTGAAAACAACAGTGAGCCTTTGAGAGACTTCACCACTGGAGTCCTCGCTTGGATGTGAGTTTCCCAAGGTCCCGCCAGCAGCCAGGAGGAAGTGAGACTCCAGATGGGCAGGGAGCAAAAACTGACAGGTCAGTGGTGAGGCTGCAGGGGGTTAACACAACAACCTGGCAGACCTGGTGCATCCTCCACCCACTTTCTAACCAATCCCTCACCCCACCCCGGGCATCATGTATCTGTTCTCTGTCCCTATAGCTTTGCCTTTCCCAGAAAGTCATGTGGATGGCATGGCAGAGTCAGGGGATGTTTGCACTGGCTTCTTTTGCTCAGCACAATGCACCTGAGATGCGTCCATGCTGTTGCCTGTAGCAATAGTTCCTTCCTTTTCACTGCTGAGTAGTACTCTGTGGCGTGGATATAACACCGTTTATTTATTCATCCCCCAGCTGAAGGACATTTTTTGGAGACTATAAGTAGAGCGACTATAAATATTCACATACAGGTTTTATGTGAACATATCTTGGGCAAATACCTAGGAGTAGGATTGTCAGGATGCATTGTAAATTCCTGTTTAATTTTATAAAAAAATAAATTCCAAGCTCTTTTCTAAAGTAACTGTGCTATTTTACATTTCTGCCAAAAATGTGTGACAGTTCCAGTAGCTCTGCAACCTCGCCAGCACTTGGAATTGTCAGTTCATTTTTGTTTTTAGGCAAAATAATAAGGATGTAGCTGTGTCTCACTGTGGCTTTAATTTGCATTTTCCTGATGATAGATGATCTTGGGTACAGAGAACGTTTTGACAGAAAATGGGTTTGGCACGTAAATGAGGCTTGGTCAAAATCCACTGCGGGAACAAATCAATGTCACCATCACCATACTCTTCAACACCCTCACTTCTGCAAAAAGAGATGAGAGCTTGAACAAAAGTGGCGACAGTTGTGTAGAAGAAATATCAATATGAAGGAGAAAGAGGTCACAGGCCTGCGTGACTGAGCATGGGGAGACTGAGATTGGGTCTCACGTGTCTGACTCGGGCGCTTGGCCAACATGGTACCCATCTCTGAGGCATGGACCCGGGGAGAGGAGTGGGGCGAGGAGAAAGACACTAGCTCCAGCCGTGGATGTGGGGAGACTCAAGGCTGTGGGGCCCGTCAGCGGGCGTGTTCTGGAGGCCAGCAGAGTGGCTTCATCTGGTTCGTGTCTGGGCTCCCAGGGCCTCACCGGAGCCCCACGTGGATATGGGTGTAGACAGGGGTTCAGAGCGTGTCCTGTGGGGTAGACGTCTTATTTCACTTCTCACAGCATTCCCAAAACACAAGCCACAGACAGGGCTGTGCCGATCAGAACACTGACTTTCCCAAGTTCGAGGTGTTAACTGCTCATTTGCTGGGACTTGAACCCATACTTACTAAGGGCCAGTTTTAGCATTTCTGCAAATTAGGAAAAAATGCCAATTGGAAACAGGTGACCCTTCTAGACAGACACCACTTCCTCTGGCTGGTGGGCCCAGAGCCAGCTCCCGTGGTTTGCCAAGTGGAGGACAGTCTGGACTTCAGCCCCTCCTCACCCCCCAGGGCCCCCGAGCAGGGCACGAGCACACCTGAGACCTCGCCTCTTCAACTACAGCCTAAAGTTTCTGACCTCGCTGGTCAGCAAAAGTGAGCCTGCTGAGTAGAGCCAAGCCTCGCTCACATATGAATACAGTCACTAACTTACACAGAAGGAAGCTTCTTTCAGCTTACAAACTTCCCCTGGTATAAATATATCAACTCTACGGTTGCCTCACTTTTGAGTGTTTTGTGATCATTATCGGTTTCATAGTGCCTTTCCAGTGCAAAAATAACCAGCAGGTTGAAGATGGTGCTGCAAAGGGGCAAGTGGGCACAATGAAATGAAATGTAGATTTACACTGATGGGTGGGCATTCCTTGCTTATAAATATCCCATTGGATTTGCATACTAAAGCATCCATAAACTGCGGAAGCGGCTTTTGCACATGCCTATAAAAACCAGTATGATTAGAGCACCTCTCTAACACATCTGCATATAAACTTAAACTTTATCAAAGGGCAGAGGACCTGGTCAGACGTTCATTTCCCTTCTTGCTCCCCCTTGTCGAGGACAAGGCAGGTAACAGAAGCTGGGGCGACGTGGGTGTGGAGGTGGCTGGGGAGGAGATTAAACACAGATATGCCCCAGTCAGAAGGCTCTCAGCTCCCCACACCAGGGAACCCTGACCCAAGGGAGAACGGGTCAAAAGCACAAACTCTCAAGTGCTGGGAATTCAGCAGAGAATGTGTCCTGGGTTTGAGATGCCAACAGTTCCTGTTTTAAAGCCCATGTGTGTGCAGCAAAGGAAGAGGAAATGATAAAGTAATAAGAGCTAATTTAACCCCATTTCACAGATGAGGAAACTGAGGCACAAAGCTGGTTAGTGGAGGAACCCATATTCAAACCAGGCAGGTGCGCCAGTGTCCACATGATACCCACAGCACCACCTGCCCCTCGACAAGAGGCATCCGTGTCCACATGCGAACACCTGCTCACATATACCTCAGTGGGCTTGTGTAAAATCACACACCTGAGGAAGCTGGAAATGTCTGTGAAGACCAAATCCTGCCCCCTCGTTGTGTACTGAAGAAAGGAGAAAAGTCTCCATTTCATCTGCTGCATGGAAGACACCTGTGATGCTGGACATCAAAGATGGCCCTTCTGCCAAGAAGAGCAGTCAGGGAATAAAACCAGGGCCAGCCCCCGTCAGACGGAGCAGACACAAGTGCAAATTCCAACAGCCTCCGTGACAAAGGGAAACTAGCCCCCCACGGCTGGCCTCCTGCTCTCCAACCAGGGCTGTGGTGGTGTGAGGGGAAGGCACAGAGCGTGGCTGGGGTCCACACTGGCCCTTCCCGTGGCCCCGCTGCCCCCTCTCCATCAGGGTTCCTTGACTGTCCCAACCTCCGTGATACAAGAAGGGACGTGCCAGGCTTTTTAAATACAGAATCTCAGTGCTGTACACCTGCAACCAATACAATAGTCTAAGTCAGCTCTACCTCCCTAAAACAATAAGAGTAAATCAACAAACGAATAAATACAACACAGCAGGTGGACCTCATTCCTGAATACAGAAAAATAAAGTTTCATCAGCAAGAGGCCTTTTTTGGCAAACACAGAGCCTGTAGATGGCCTGGCGTGATCCAGCAGCCTGGGCTTCAGCGCTTTGTGCTGCTCTGATGGTCAGGCCTCCTGGCTGCCCTCCCTACACCTCCTTGTCGGATGTTCCTCAGCAGAGACGACCTTTCCCTCGGGAGCTTGACACGCCAGCAGAAGCTCCACGCACCTCATGTTAAAGGCTTCAAGCTCTTCCAGGGTCCAGACACAGCTGATCACGCTGACATGAGGGCGAGGGGTCCAAGCCTCCACAATGGCCCTCCATCTCACCCTCACGCACAACCATTGGGCCCAGGTGAGGTGCCCAGGTGGGGCCTGTGGACGGGAACTCCTCCCCCAACCCGCTCCCTCCCGGGTCACTATGCAGCCAGCAGTGCTGGGCTGTGTCAAGAAGCATCTCAGCAGGAAGAGCTATACGTTCTGAAGGCTGGGGGCCCGGGACTATGGGCGTGTCTGGCGAGAGCTCCCTTCTGGTCGGTGTGCATCATTAGAAATTAACCTTATCCCCAAGGGCCCTTCCCATCCAACTTCCTGCACCCAATCAGAATGCGAGCAAAGCCAGCCTGCTGTTAGGACACACTCAAATCTCCACAGCCCTCGAGTGGCAAAGGGTATAATTCCCACTTCTGTCAAAATGCCAAACGAGTGGGGCAGGGAGGTCACCACCCTGGTACTAACCAAATTGACCAATCTGGTCTTCGGCCCCCAGACAGAATCCTCCATCACAAGAGTTACAAAACATCTGAGGGACCTGCATGATTCGTAGCAATCTCCAGGAATGGAGAGCCCTTGGTAGCCCATGTCCATAGTTTCTCAAAGGGCGTCCTGACACCCATTCCCTTTGAGTAGGAGCTGTAGCCACCCAGATGGTCTGCTTTCTAACATTTACAGACCCACTCAACCCCGGGTACAGAGTGAATGAGAAGCAGCCTGACTTTCGTCGCAGAGGGTTGGCGATTTAGGAACGCGACAGCTGGCTTGTGTTCAGGATAGGCTTTCTTTACCTCTCAGCAGCTCCCCACCCCTAAGCCAACATGTGGGACAGTTTATGGCATGTCAACTCATTTAATACTGCCATAAAGAAACCCATGAAATGCTGATGCTCCAATAAAGCCCTGACAACTCATATCTAAAGCTCCTTTATTTCTTCCAGATGCCACATCAAACGTGAAGTCAACCAACCTCTCAGAAGGCCAAGCCCTGCACTGCCTTTCTCCAGGAAAAGTTCATGTACCACTCAACAATGGATGTGCGGAGAGATGAAGGATGAAGGATGTCAAGAAACCCAAACAAACTGACCAGAAATAATTTTCCATGTGTGACTCTGTAGGTATGTGTGTATTTGTTCAATCAGGATTGGCAGGGGGTGGGGTGGGTATAGGTAGAAGAAGCGGCAAGGTTGAAGAGATAGTTCCCGGGCACAGAGCCATGCTTCCTGGGATTCTGGGTCCCAGTGACCTTCCAAAAATGTATCTCACCCGCTCCTTTCCCCCCCTTTCTGTAAAATGGATAGAAAGCTTGATAGGATGCAAGTCAGAGTCCTGCCAATCACAAATCTACATTCTCAACTCAGCACTAAAAATTTAGGAGTTTGTATTACCCGCCTGCTGCTTGAATTTCTTCCTGTCTAAGCTCTGTCTCCTCATGGAAAAGGAAGTCTAAAGTTCACCCTTCCTTCATGTCACCCAGCTTTGACTCCAATCAGATGAAGAGGTGTCTCTGCACCCAGTTTCCCACCAAGTGTCTTAAACAGCCCATGACTCAGTGCCAGCATCCTTTGGTCCCTGTCTCTCAAGATGCTTTATGGGGATAAATAACCCTGTTAACAGAGACAAATAACAACAGAGGAAAAGATAAATGAAGAAGTATGAGGCTCAGACATGAAAGGAGATGGAAGCCAATGAGGTATAAACACACAATAAGGTGATCGCAGGCAGCAAAAATGACCAAGAAGGCTATGATCCCAACATGGAATCACAGAATTCCAGCCCCTGCGATTAAGCTCAGAGGGGAAAGGGCACCAAAGGTTAGGACACTAGAACTTCCCTCAGTCCCGGAACAAAGATGGTAACATGATGGAGTGGAGTGAACAAGGGCTCTGGGGTCAGACAAGCCCAAGGCTGCACACAAGTCCTACCCCTGCCGGCGGAATATCTAAACCCCTTCGCCGCGCCAAGCTTCTAGAACCCTCGTGATGATGTCAGGACGCTGGGGAGAGAACTGATTCTGTGCAAGTGAGCCCAGTTCCCAGATGTACGTGAGTCACGAGAATCAGAGACTTCATGAAATAGTCATGCTGGAAGACAGAAGATACAGGGAAAGTCGCCAATCCGCCCACTTCACCAACCCTCTCGATGCCACTCCGACGGCTGACTTCTTCCCCGTGAGGTGACTCTCACTCTGATTTCACGACCTCACGATGGAACCGCATCTCCTGCCTCTCTTGCTCACCTCCTCACCATCTTCCTCTTCCCTTACTTTGTACACTCCATGCTTCTGTGGTGGCCCGCCTCCAGAGTGAGCCCAGCCCTAGTATTCACATCCTCATGTGCTCCTCTCCCCTCCTGAGGGAACGGGGCTGGCCTGTGTAAACCAGGAGGGTCTGGCAGCCATGTCAGGGGGGACGTCTGCTTTGCTCTCTCAGATCACTCGTTCTGGGGGAATCCAGCTGCTGTGCTGTGAGGACACTCGTGAAGCAACAGTAAGGAGAGGGGGGTCCATAAGGCAAGGAACGGAGGCCTCCTATGAACAGAGGATGGGAATAAGCCATCTTGGAAATAGATCTCTAGCCCCGATCAAGCCTTCAGATGACGACAGCCTGACTGCCATGTCCTGGAGAGACTCCAGCCGCAGCCACCGGCTAAGCCACTCCAGGACTCCCGACTTGCAAAAACAGTGTGACATAATAAATGTATACTGTTTTGAACCATTCAATTTTGGGGTAATTTGTCAAACAGAAATAAAAAACAAATACAATCTCCCATTGTATGTTTCGGCCTCTGACCACCATTCCCTGGCCATATGACACTAGGATCCCCAAGTTTGTACATTTATCTCCAGGACAGATTTTTCAGGACTTGGACCATGGCTTCCATTGACTGGACACTTCTGTCCCACTCAACTTGATCATTCCATCAAGACCAAATTTTTTCCTACAAACAGACTCACTCCAGAAGCCCTTACATTTGATTAATGCTATGCTGTATAGTTTTTTTTTGGTGGGGGGGGAGATTTTCAAAACAGTATCTACTTCAACTTTTTATCATAAGTTTGTAAGGTAGGAAAGGAAAAATGTTAGTCCCATTTTACAGATGAGGAAATTGAGGCCCAATGCATTTAAATACTGACCTGCACAAAGATACAGCTACTTTGGTAGAACTAGGATTGGAAACCAGGTCTTCTTCTACTGCCTCTTCGAGAAAGACAAATCAAATATCCAGTGATCCAACCTTTAGGACTAGGCATCTAAGTAATTCAATGTGGCCTCAACTGCCACACAGTTTTGTAAAGGCAGAGACCTCACAGACATGCCAGTAAGAAAAATGAGATGCTACCAATCACACCAGATATCTGCTGCTCTGTAGGAAAGCATCACAAAGTTTAGCACCTTCACACAACAAGGCGTTATCATCTCTCTTGCCTCTGGGGTTTGACAGGCTCAGCTTGGAAGTTCTTGCCTGAGGTCCATCAGACTGTTGGTTGAGGCTGCAGTCATGTGAGACCTTGTCTGCTGCCTGGTGGGGATGCTTGAACAGCTGGAACTGATTGAGAACCTCTCTCTCTGTGTAGCCTCTCCATGTGGGGCTTTTTCTTCTTTACAGCCTGGCCATCTTAGGGGAATCAAACCTGTCATGTCGGGCCTGAATTCTTCCATGTATTCCAAGAGCAAGTCTTCTAAGAGGCTCGAGCAGACGCTGAAAGTCTTCTCCTGGTGTGACCTCAGGAGTCCCAGGATGTCACTTTGAGCACATCCTATCAGTTAAGCAAGTCACTAAGGCCAGTACAAGCTCAAGGGAGTATGGAAGCAGACTCCGCCTCAAGGCCGGCCTAAAAGCAGGCACACAGGAAAGGAAGGCGGTGACGAGGCGCTAACAATCACAGTCCAGCCTCGGGCCCCTATATTTCGGCCCTCCTTCATGAAAAATACACTCACCCCCTCCCAAGGCCAATAAACTTTTATCCCACTATAGAAACAGCTCAAAACCCAGGATCTTAACATCTGAGTTAGGTTCAGGTACAAAGGAGCCTCCTTTGGAACAGCTCCTTGAGCGAATTTTCTTTTGATCTGACTCCTATGAAATAAATAGTGTTCTGCCCACCAACCCACCCAGCCCTGACATGTACCCGTGAGAAAGGCATGGGATAACTGCAACATACCCTACTGCTTCGATGGAAGAGAAGAAAGTGGTACATAGCAGTCACTGTTTCACAGCAATTCTGAAATGCTGTTGGGCACATGTTGCTAGTTCCTTGGTTAGGGCCCAGCCCTGTTCCCACAAAATGATTCTCATTCTTTCCTCAGGGCTTTTGGTTCATACATTGAATTTTCTTTTCTTTCCATAAGAAATCGTCCTAGTTTTAAACTGAAGCCTCTTCATTTTCCTCCTGCTCATAGAAGAATGACAGTCTAAAGACCTTTTCTATACTGTCTCTGTTCCTGTTAGTCCCAGCTGACATACTTCCTTTAAAAAATCTGTAGTCTTCCTGTATATCAAATTATAAGCCATTCACTGATGCAAAAGCCATAGCCACGTTTTCTTTCTGAGATGGTCCCTTTTCTCTTTCATCCATTGGCCTCAGAGCCCAGATACTGTGGAATGGCTCTTAAGGTCCTCAGATGCCTTTTGTCTGGTTTAAAGGGTCTACAAGGTAGTCCCTTCAGATTTTTTTCTGGCAAATCTACTCTAAGAGACACAGATTTAATATTCTTAGAAGCCTTACTAGTATGCATGCCCTTAACTCTTCATGAAGTCTCAACAAAAGGTCTTATAGCTTTGAGACTCTTACTCTGAAACCATAATTTATTCATAATGCCCTAGATTTTAATCTCTTCCCTGAGGGCACTTCTAGTTTGAGAAGCTTTTGCTGGGAGAGACTGAGGATGAGAAATAATTGTATTTTTGAACCTAGTAAGCCAGGGTTCATTTCCATTTCTTAGAAATTCTGCTTGAAACTACATGGTTCCTTCTTCAGCTCCTCTCCACTCATACTTTATAACAGGCAGCTAGAAGCAGCCAGTTGGCCCCTTTTACATTCTGCCTGCAAATCTCTCTGGCCAGATCCATGAGTTCACTGGGTACTCTTTCTCTCTTCCACATTATCACAGCTGATGGTGCCATCAAAATTTCTACCATATATGTAATACATATATAAAACAAGTGCTCCTTTTGCTCTAACCTCCAGCAACATTTTCTTCTCTGTCTTTCAAGCCCTCACCAGTGGTCTTGTTGAAGTCTTTCCAGATTTTGCTAACAGAATTTTTGTGGCTATTCCAACTTCCACCTCAATCACTTGTCCAAAAGCAAATGCCACATTCTTTCAGCTTATGTTAGAGCAGCACCTCACTTCTAGGTACCAAATTCTGTTCCAGTTATCAACTTCTGCTTTATAAACTACCTGACTTCAAGACTTACCATACAGCTACAGTCATTAGGGCAATGTGGTAAAAACTAGAAAACTCCTAGAACATAACATAGGAGAAAACCTAGATGACTTTGGGTATGGTGATGACTTTTTAGAAACAACACCGAAGTCACGATTCGTGAAAGAAATAATTGATAAGCTGGACTTCCCTAAAATTAAACACCCTTGCTCTGCAAAGGACACGGTCAAGAGAAGACAAACCACAGACAGGAGAAAATATTTCCAAAAGACACCTCTGATGTCAGAAATATACAAAGAACTCTTAAAACCCAACAATAAAATAGCAAACAACCAGATTTTAAAATGAGCCAAAGACCTTAACAGACACCTCACTGAATAAGATGTACAGATAACAAATAAGCATATAAAAAGATGCTCCATGTGGTATGACATCAGAGAAATACAAATTCTAAAAGCTATGAGATACTACTACACACTTATTAGAATGGCCAAAATCCAGAAAACTGACAACACCAAATGCTGACGAGGATGTGAAGCAACAGAAACTCTCATTTATTGCTGGTGGGAATGCAAAGTGGTATGAACACTTTGGAAGACAGTTTGCAGGTTGCTTACGAAACCAAACATACTCATACCATATGATCCAGCAGTCACGCTCCTCAGTATTTACCCACAGGATTTGAAAATTATAGCCACACAAAAACTTGCAATGGATATTTATAGCAGCTTTATTCAAAACTGCCAAAACTAAGAAGCAACCAAGATGCCCTTCAGTGGGTGAATGAAGAAATAAACTATGGTACATCCAGACAATGGACTGTCATTCAGCACTAAAGAGAAATGAGCTATAAAGCCATGAAAAGACAGGGAAGAACCTTAAATGCATATTGCTAAGTGGAAGAGGTCAGTCTGAAAAGTCTACATACTGTGTGATTCCAACTATATGGCATTCTAGAAAAGGCAAAACTAAGGAAACAATAAGTAGATTAGTGATTGCCAGGAGTTTGGGGAGGGAAAGGGATGAATAGGTGGAGCACAGAGGATTTTCAGGGCTGTGAAAATAATACCATGAAGAAGAATGATACCATAGTGATCCATGTTATTACACAGTTATCCAAACATTTATCCAGTATATGTTTGTCCAAACATATAGAATATACAACACTGAGACATAACTATACAGACATACAGTGACTATGATGCGCCAGTGTCTGCTCATCAGTGTGACAAATACTCCACCTGGTGGGGACGCTGACAACGGGGGAGGCTGTGCATGTGTGGGGCAGGGCGTGTATGGGAATCCCTGCACCTTCCCCTCAAAAGTAAAGTTTATAAACAATTATCCCACAGCTCAGTGACTTAATATACTCTTCTCTCTCACAGTCTGAGAGTGTGTGTGGATTCACCTGCGTAGCTGTCGTGGGTGAACCTCTCACGTGGCCGCAGTCAGAGGGCGACGGAACCATGTCAGCCTCTCCTCACTCTGTCCTTAGCACAGAGGACCGGAATCCCTAAGGTTCACTGGGCATCGTTCTCCCTCTGCGCAGCTTCTCCACACGGCTCTATGGGGCTTCCTCAGACCATGGTGGTCTCGGGGTAACCGGGCCTTACCTGACAGGTGGCTGCTTCCCGCAGAGGGAGCACAGATCCAGACGAACCACCACACCGCAGTCCACACTCTCAGTCCACGTCACCCTTAGTGTCACGGTGTCTTTTTCACAATGTCCCATGCCAACACCAACAATATAAAACAAAGGGGAAACCCCATGGTTCATTTACTAACTAGTTACCAGCAGACAAATGGATAAGTTATTTCCTAATAACTTAGCTGTTTAAAAAAAACTTAAACTGAAAGACAATATACTTTTATTTCATTCTTACTAATGGCACACACACACCCCTGGGGCACCACACAACTTCTCAAACCTTGAACCAGATCAGAATCAGATTGGATGCAACCACATGCATTACCACGTGCATTCATGCCACAATGATTTGGATACAATACTTGTGGGTTTTTAGTCATGTAAACACCAAAAACCAAGGCTTGCAAAGATACGAAATCACCAAAATGAATGTAACATGCTATTGAAACTGTGAACTATCTTGAACCAGGAATTTTTACAGCATCTGATAGATGTCCAAGTATTTTCCTCCGAAATTTCAAATAAACTGCAGTGTCCCCAGCTGCAGCACCCCAGGGTGCCTCGGCTCAGAGTTTGGGAACCACTGTGACACACCAATCAAATCCTGAAACTAGATGGGGAATTTGAGGAAAGAGTTTTCACTGAATGCCATCTTTAACTTCACCTCCGTATCTACCTGATAGATGGCCAGGCAAACAGGGACTCTAGATTTGGCTCTGCTTAGGCCAGCATAAGTAAGACACGCAAGCAGAATCGGGGTAAAGTGTGGGTCCATAGGAGTAATTCTAAAACACGCTAAAGAAGTCACTATTTATTTGCAGGTCATTTAGTGTAAGTGCTTGCATCTTTGAATTTCTATACCCATAATTTGTAACACTTTGCTTAGAAATCTCCTCAGTGAAACACCTAAGTTCATCAATTACAATATCTACTTCCTACAAAAACACCAGAAAACAATTTGGCCCAAGGTCTTTGACACTTTATAATATGGATCGCCCTCCCTCCAATTCCCAGTGCCAAGTTCCTCATTTCCTTCTGAGACATCACCAGAATCACCTTTCAGGTCCCACATCCCTCTGATAACCTCTTCAAGGCAATCTTGGCTTTCTCTAAGTTTGTACCTCAAAACTTGCCCAGCCTCTACCCATCACCCAGTCCCAAGGCCACTTCCTCACTTTCAGGTGTTCCTTGCAGCAGCACCCCATTTGTAGGGACCAAAATCTGTCTTAGTTTCCTAGTGCTACTGTAACAAATACCACAGACCAGGCGCCTTCAACAACAGAAGTTTATTTCCCCACGGTTCTGGAGGCTGGAAGTCCAAGATCAAGGTGCTGGCGGGTTGTGTTTCTCCTGAGGTCTCTCAATGTGGCTCACAGGTGGCCACCTTTCCTCTGTGCCTACACCCTTCTGGGGTCTCGTCCTCTTCTTATAGGGACACCAGCCCTGTGGGAATTGGGTCCCCCCTTGTGACATCATTTAACCTAATTAACCCTGTAAAGGCAGTATCTCCAAATGCAGTCACTTAGAGGTTTGAGGCTTCAACATATGGAATTCAGGGAGAAGCAATTCAGTCCATAATAGAAATATATTGGGGTGGGGATGCCCTGTGTCATTTCCTTAAGAGATTTTTCTTTTGAAGCACAGGCTCTTAAATTTTCATATATTGCCTTCTGAGGGTCCTTGAACTCCAGAAATTGCATGCAAAAATATCATGTGTATGAAACTTTTCCAGAGAGGGGGTCTATATTCACTGTTCTAAATGCAGTATGCACCATGGAAAGACTTTTAAAAGATGCCAAGTCCCCTACACAGAGGCTCTAATTTAATCCCTGCTGGGTGAGTGTCAGGAATGGATATTTTGTAACATTCTCCATTTGATTCTATTGTGCAGTCAGGACTAGGAATCACTGGTCTGATTGACTGACTGATCGATTGGAATGATAAATGATCTTAGTTTATGCACAGTACTTTCACTTTTCTCAAACTTTACACAATAATCATGTTGTTTTATAATCAGAAAAAAATTTTTAAGGAAGAAAAAATTTATTGTCTTTAATCCTTAAAAAAAGACAAAAGTCCTGAAACAGCCTGGCCGAAAGGTTACACCATCATGTCTTACTTTCCTCCCTTCTCTTAGACTTCCTACTTAAATTGTGGTCTGAAGACCAGCACCATCTGCATTACCTGGAAACTTATCAGAACTGGGGAATCTCAACTCACACACGCAGACCTGCAGAATCTACAGAACCTGCAGTTAGGAAGGTCCACAGGTGATTTGCATGGTATGCCAATTAAAGTTTGAGAAGCACCTGTTTATAGTCTTCCCACGTCATGAAAGAGGATGGGAACCACAAAAATTTCAAAACCACTGAGGACATTTTGTTCAGTATGTGATGATATTAGGAGAGCTTATACAGCAGTCCTTGCACCTTTGTTTGGTGTGGGCTCTGCACTATTTTAGAGACAAAGTCATGTCAGGACCAATTGCAAACAGTTAATCCGTAAAGTAACAGCACAAGGAATTACACCCTGGCACAACCCACAGATGACCTATTATTCATTACTGCAACCATTATAGATAATGGCTCAATGATCAGCTGCAGTTGGTCTACATAGCATTCACCTTAAAACATCCCAACAGCCCTTAGTAAAGAAGACAGTACCTGGGTTGTGTAAATATTGAAAAAAGGAAAGGAGACAATGGTCTGGAGAGAAGGAGGGTGGGAGAAGGTGGGAGAAATGGGAGGGGAAGAGAACCATGGTATTTCACTTTCCTGAACATGAGAATCTCAATCCTAATCCCCCAGACTTTCGGGTCCTAAACCTTGACGTCCACCAAAAATCTCCCGTTACCCCAATGGTTATTCTGAATAAATAAGGATGTGACTAGATCGGGAATGAAGAGCAGGAACAAGAAGAAACTCCTGTGAAGGACAAACTACCTGATAAATGTTCTGGGTAAGTTACTAGATGAATTTCACTGGATAAATTACTCTGTAATGATAATAATATTCATACAATTTTCTGCCTTTTAAAAAATTAATTTTTAAACTTAGTTCATCCACTAAGTCACCAAACTTGGATGTGTATTTTTAACTACTATGAAATGTTTGTATGGAAGTAAAGGTAGAGTGGTTTTAGTTGAGTTTTATATATTTGCAAAAGTCAAGAAACATTTACCCATCCTGGCTGTCTTCTGCACCCAGTCACTCCTTCAGAGGTATCTCGTTCATTCTTTCTCTCTATTTATCTACCATGCTCATCACCACCCATGGACATGGGTCCTAGACTAGCAATCGAGGGCTCTTGGAAGTTATCTGAACCTACCCTTGCCTTTCAGAGCTTGTAATCAAGCAGAAATGCCAGATGGACCAGAAACGATACAAAATAAATAAACGAATAGCTTTAACAGCTGAATATGTAGACGATACAGTCCTATGAATATCAAAAAAGATTTTCTTTCATCATGAACTTTACAAAATATCACCATTAAGATTCTCATCTTAGGGGTGTTCCTCTCTGACCACCAATACACTCACTAAACACGAATTTTGAAATCAAACATGCCTTTTCATAAAGCCATAGAAAACATTTGGGGTTATCCACTACCATCAGTATTTGAACAAGAATAACATGTGTCTATCCAACAACTATCTATTGAGTATATAATATGAGCCAATAAGTATATTAATCTTTGTGTGTTTCACCTTTTTACATTCTTTTATTTTCCAACTTTCTGTGATCTTACATTTGAGGCACTTCTCTTACAGTAGCATATATCCCATCTGGCAATTTTAGTATTTCACTTGCAATATTTAGTCCATTGACATTGAATGTAATTACTGAAAGATGTAAATTACTATCTATTAGATTTATTTCTCTTTTTCAGTGAAGTATAGTTGATTTACTATATTGTGCTAGTTCCAGTTCAGCAAAATAATTCAGTTATATCCTTTTCAGATTATATTCATTGTAAGTTATTACAGGTTACTGAATATAGTTCCCTGTGCTATGCAGCAAATCCTTGTAGATTACTATTTATTTCTATTTGACAGAACCCTTTATGTTCTTTTCTCCCCTTTCTTGCCTTTTTCAATTAATATTTGATTATTTGGTTAATTTTCTTTTTATTATTTTGCCTTTCCCCTCTATTAGCTTATTAGTTACCCTTCTTTTGGAAGTTATCCTAGAGATTACAACATACATCTTTAACTACATTCCAATGGAAATTATTGGCACTAGCACTTTTCTTCAATGCTAGAACCCTAGAATGTCTTAAATCTATTATCTCCCCTCCCAAATTTTGTGTTTTAATTGATATGTATTTTAGTTCTACATTTATTTTAAACCCCACAAGACAAAACATTATTACTATTGTCTTGTATGGTAATATTTATTTATATTTATCCACACATTAATGCTTTATATTATCATTCTTTATTTATTCTTGTATTTGCTCTCTTATTTCTGGGGTTATTTGTCATCTGTGTGAAGAAATCCTTTTAGTAATTTTTTTAGTGAACCTTTGCTGGTTACAAATTCTCTCAGATTTTGTTTGTTAATGTTTTTTGGTTTTGTTTTTTTTTACATTTGGTAGTGTATATATGGAACTTTATTTTTATTTATTTATCCACTTTTGGCTGCGTTGGGTCTTTGCTGCTGCGTGGGCTTTCTTTAGTTGCAGCAAGAGGGAGCTACTCTTCGTTGTGGTGCGCAGGCTTCTCTTTGTGGTGGCTTCTCTTGTTGTGGAGCACAGGCTCTAGGCATGCGGGCTTCAGTAGTTGTGGCACGCGGGCTCAGCAGCTGCGGCTCGCGGGCTCTAGAACACAGGCTCAGCGGTTGTGGCACACGGGCTTAGGTGCTCTGCGGCATCTGGGATCTTCCCGGACCACGGCTCGAACCTGTGCTCCCTGAATTGGCAGGCAGATTCGTAACCACTGTGCCACCAGGGAAGCCCTGTTTGTTAATGTTTTTATTTAATTTTTGAGCAATAATTTTGCTAGATACATCATTCTAGGTTGACAGGGTTATTTGGGAGTTTGTTTGTTATTTTGGAATATTAACGATGTTTTATTGTTTTCTGTCTCCCCTTGTTTCTGTTGAAAAAGTCAGATGTTTGTCTTCTTGTTGCTCCTTTAAAGGTGATGTGTATTTTTCCTTTGCTCTTAAGATTTTCATTTTGTCTTTAATTTTCTATAGATTTACTGTGTTGAGCCTAGGTTTCTTTATATTTATCCTGTTCATAGATTCTTGAATTTGTGATTTGCTGCCTTTCATCAGTTTGGAAAAATCATCAAATATTCAAATAATTTTCTAACCCATCCTAGTTCTCTTCTACTTCTGGAATTACAACTACATTATTTTAGATTCACTGTGTCTGATTCGTACCTTAACCTCTTTTCTGTATTTTCATATTTTTCCCCCTCTGTGCTTTAGTCTGGATGTTTTCTATTGACCTGTATTCTTTTCTTCTGCTTAAATCTAATGTTAAACCTACCTACTGAATTCTTAATTTCAGCAATTGTACTTTTCACTTCTAGAATTCACATTTTTTTAGCTATTCTATATTATAGATTCTAATTTTAAAATAGTATGAAATTCACAAGAAGTTGCAAGAATTATACAGAGTTCCCATACACCTGATAATAGTGTCTTACATTACCAAATACATTATCAAAACCAGACAATGACACTGTTTAAAATTAAATTCCAAGTTCTCTATTGAAATTTTACTTTTGTTCCTCTTTTCTTCTATTTTCCTGAATATTTTAATCATAATTATTGTAAAGTTCTTGTCTGATAAAGACCTAGAGGTGACTTCAATATTGGAATTTCCTATTATCTGTTGGTTTTTTTCCTCTTGGCTTTCAGCCCTGTTTCTTGGCATGCCTGACAATACTTTACTGACTGTATGACACCAAAAATAATAAGTTGTAGCAGCTCTAAATGATGTCATACTCTTCCTGAAAGGGCTTACCCTTTCCTCTGCTCAGGCAGAGTGTGGATCTGGACCCTAACACATCCCTTTAAGGAGGGGTTACAGTTTGGGTCAGGCTCTATCCACCTCTGGTTGTTCTTTGGAGGCTCCAGTTGAGAGCCTGGGATTTTCACCAGGTACTAGTAACACTGCTACACCTTCGACTCTAATTCTGGTCTCCTTTATATTATAAGATTATCAAAGGTTGTGTTCTGTTTTTCAAAGGCTTTATGCTAAGGTTTCATGGTCTCCTGAAATCTGAGACTTTGGCACATGTCTTGAGCAAAAACTGGCAAAGTTTTAGGCTCAATTCTCCAGATTTCCTTTCTGATCCAGGCCCTTCAAATGTCTAATTTTTGTCTCTCCAGCCCCAGAAGACTTGCCAAAACCTCTGCTTGTTTCTGTGCATCTCAGCAGTGGTCCTCTGCCTGAGACCTGCATCTGAATCCTCAGTCCCTTGTTTTAAGCCCAGAATCAGCAAATACCCCAAGGGAAAAAGAGCTGCTGAATGCACCCCTGAGGTTTCCCGTTTGAGGTATTTAGGCCCTCCAGTCCTTGATGCCTTGGTACATTTCTGATGTGTTCAAATAGATGTTTTTCACCTGACATTTTTACTTGTTCTCAGAAAGAGCAGGGGTCTACTACAGCATAACATATTAATCCAGAGGATCTGGAAATCCAGAATTGCCTGCCTCTAGATGTTACATTTTGATGGGTGTTGGGAAGAGCAAGGCAGACAATAAGCAACAAACAAAAATTAAAGAAGATAATTTCAGAGGACGATAAAGGCTCTGATAGAAATAAACAAGATGGAGTGAACATTACATCTGATAGGAGTACATCCTACAAGGTGCCCTGACGTGTTGTTATGGGCTGAATGTTTGTGTCTCCCCAAAATTCAAACCTAATTCTTAATGTCATGGTGTTTGGAGGCGGGGCCTTTGGGGGGGGTGATTAGGGCATGAGTGGGATTAGTGCTCTCATGAGAGACACCAGAGAGCTCCCACACCCCTTCCTCCATGTGAGGACACAGGAGGAAGACGGCTATGACCCAGGAAGCAGGTCCTCACCAGACACTGAATCTGCCGGACCTTGATCTTGGACTTCCAGCCTCCAAAACTATGAGAAATAAATTTGTGTTGTTTATAAGCCAGGCAGTCTATGGTATTGTGTTACAGGAGCCCAAATTTACTAAGACACTGACTAAAACTCACAAAGAAAAGTTCTTCTTACCCCCATTGTGTGGATGAGAACATGGTAATCTTTGGGGCACAGGTGTTCTTCACACTCCAGCAGTCAGACCAGGCTGGGGAAACCTCGGGTAACAAGGCAGCAGGGAAACAGCACTAAATCTGGCCCACAGCCATTAGAGGTTACACGTCTCAGCACAAAGGCCCCTCACTAACCCAAATAAGAAAAGACAGAAGGTCTTCTGAGACGTCCCCATTACGTGCACTTAGAGCCTGCTAGGCAAGAGGCCGCAGGAGGGCGCTTCCCAGATCTGCCTTGAGCAGTCAAGGGAGCCATCTGTTCCGAAGGCCACTGGGCTGCCATAACTCATGGGCCCCCTGATTCAGATGAGCTGGGGATGCCGGGCCCTGGAAATGAGCTTTCCCCGCCACCGCACTGCACTCGGCTCTCAGCCTTCCATCATTTCCAGAGCATTAAGCAGTCTGCGGCTCGAGAATCCTGCATCTGGGTGACATCTTAACATCCGACATCATTTAGAAGATGGGGCAAGGGTAAAAAGAGCACTTTTTTGATCAGGGATATAAACAATGCTGAAGAAGAAATTAAGTTAAAAGGCTTTTCTTTTTCTAAATGGATTTGCAGGATGTGGCTTCCCAGCTGGGCTGTTGTGAGGAGATCGAGTTCAGGGAGCTGTGGAGGTAACTCTGAGCGGGTGACACTTAGGCGTGAGGTGCTGTGCAGAGTGAGGGACCCAGGAGACCCCCGCCGTCAGGATGCACTGCTCACCTCAAGAGCGGGGGAGACACGGGGCGCAGCTTCACTGTGCTCCCGGGGGCTCTGGGTGTCACAACAAACTGAAGGGGACAGATGCTGGGTGTCCGTCCAGGAGGGAAAGCCCCTCACCTCCAGAGATCTTCACCTGGATCTCGCAAAGCTGCAGAGGCCCTTCTCCTGCCAAGAGCCTCCCAGACGTCCCTCTCCATACTATGTCCGCCTGGCGGGATTCAGGAAGACTGTGCTCAGTGCTTTGTCTTCCCAGCTCAGCCTCCACACGAGGAAAAGCAAAAGGAATCAAGAGCCTCAGCTTCTTTCCAAAACTTACAGAACCTGCTACGAGCCCTTTGGCAAGACCAAAAGGTCCCATGCCTTCTTGCCTCGGGCTCTTTGCACAGAGTGGCGCCGAGGGCAGGCACTACATGGAAACCTTCCAAGGATTTCCAGGTCTACCATAGAGGTGCTGGGATTCGGGCCTTGTAAGAGGGACTGCTTATGAGCATCAGGACCCAACCTCCAACCCACCCAGCCCCCAAACCAGCCTCAGCTGTGTGAATGGAGAGGCTCAACCCAGAGGAGGCACTGGGAAAGAACAAGACGTTGAAACATTTGAGTCCATGGTCATCTCAGCATGAGCAGATGCACACTAGGCTGACAGTTAGAATTCTAGGATACTGGTCCTCACAGGGGACTTAAACTTTCAGGGTCAACTAGGGATGATTCCTTTTATAGATGAGGATGCTATTTCCTCAGACTGCACACAACTGTGCCCTGATGCAAGGACATGAACTCTGTAAGGACTGAGAGCACACGGGTTTGATCATCGCGGTACCTCCAGTGTCTAGCAAGAACCGGCACACAGTAGGTGCCTACTGTGTGCAGAAACTGTATCAAGTCCCGTGCGGTACAGAGAGATGGACAGAATACAGACCCAGCCAATGTGGAACATACCACCTAGCGGGGGGGCGGGGGGGTGCAGGCACATGACAGGAAACTACAAAGCCCTGCTATCTGTGCTTTCAGAAATCTACAGGTGATGTGCCCGGCAGAGAATCCAGGGGAAATGACACATAGTGCTGCCAGTGGCCTTCCAATAACCTAGCACCTAATACACCAGCGTTGGCCTGGAGAATACAGTGACAGTGAATGAGATGCAGGCCCTGCCCTAAAAGAGCTTCCTATCCAGTGCAAAGACCATCTGCAAAGTGGTAATTCCAACACACTGCAGTAAATGATGCCGTGAGTACATACAGGCACATGGGAGCACATGGGAACACATGGGAAGGGCATGACCCTGACTACAAGGAGCAGGAAAGGTTTCCAGCGGACATGACATAGAGGTTGAAATAAATGGTGAGTACAGTTTAGCCCAGTGAAGGAGGGATGTGGGTGGGAAAAGACATCCTGGGAAGGAGGCAGAGCAGAGCTAGAGCCTGATGTGTTTACTTTCAGGAGAAGGACAGCAAGATACTTTCAAGGGGAGGGGGCCTCTGACTATAAGTCAAACTTTGTCCATAAGATGTTAAGTCGTTTGTCCAGTCTTCTTTTTTTTTTAAGATAATAATTTCTTTTATTTATTTATTTATTTATTGGCTGTGTTGGGTCTTAGTTGCGGCATGTGGGCTCTTCGATGTGGCGCACGGGCTTCTCTCTAGTTATGGCATGCAGGTTTTCTCTCCCTAGTTGTGGCATGTGGGCTCCAGAGCACGTGGGATCTGTAGCTTGCAGCACACGGGCTCTCTAGTTGAGGCGTGTGAGCTTAGTAGTTGTGGCGCACGTGCTTAGCTGCCCCGTGGCACGTGGATCTTAGTTCCCCGACCAGGGATCAAACCCAAATCCCCTGCATTGGAAGGCGGATTCTTTCCCACTGGACCCACCAGGGAAGTCCCTCTCCAGGCTTGAGAACAGTCAGAACCTACTGGAAATTTTTAAACAATGGAATAAAACAATCAGGCTTTTGTTTAGATCCTCCAAACATGGATGAAGGGAGTGAAATAGGGCCCAATTGCCAAGTGTGGCTTCCCGTTTGGGGGTTGCTGGAATAATAGAGATGGAAAATAATAATGCATATGAATTCCATAGCAACCATGTGATTTTTTTTTTTTTTGGTTTCTAATTCTACAATTAAAAATTTGACCAAAAATGACAATGGTCTGAGATAACATAGGAGTAGCAATGAAAAAATAATAAGGGGTGTTAAGTGGATGCAGTTGGCAGAAACTGCTAATTGATTACGTGGAGGGGACGGAGAATAGGAAAGAGTAAAGTGGACTTGGGTTTCCGCCTTGAGCGGATGAACTGTGCCTTTTCTGCTGGAGCAGAAAAGAAGAACCAAGCTGGAGGGTGAGATGTTGCAGGCAGGCAGCTCTGGGTCTAGAGGTCAAAGCAAGGTTTCTCCGGAAGAGGAGGAAACAAGAAAACAGCTGGAAAACTGTGTTTCCTATGGATCTCGTATGACACAGTGGCTAAAATCTCTTCTTCTCCTTTGCCACACACGTGAAGGAAGATAAAGACGAGGGAGAAACTGATGGAGCTCGCTGCTCAAGAAGAGAGCGTCCTGGGAATGTCTGCACACCGTCTTCACAATGCCTGAGTCCCCTGTTCCACTGCAGATGTGATGGATGAAGGCAGAGGGCGGGCCGGGTGGACAAGAAGCACTAGAAAAGGCTTGCACACACAGAGGACATTCCCGCTGCCAGGACTGTCCTGGGAGGATTCCCCTGCAGACCCATCCCCAGCTGCCTTCAATGCAAAGACAGAAAGAAAAGGAGCACAGGCGAGTCTGGCAGATCCGATAAAGATGGATGGAAGGAAGCAAGACAAAGGCACCTGCCGGCACCGTGTCAGCTCCAACCACCAGCACAAAAACAAACTCATTAATTATCCACCAGCTCCGGCTGAAATGCCCCAGTGCAAACACTCCCCACCCAGCTCCGAGCGAGACACAGAGCCCCGAGGTGCACATGCCACGGCTCCTGCTGCTGACGGAGAGCCCAGAACCATCTTCCCCAGAGGACACAGTAGGCCCTTAATAAATATGTACTGAGTCCATGACTGAGCAAGGAGTGGTAATTGAGAAGAGACCCGGTTGAGCTTACTTGGTTACAAGCAAGGGAACCCACATCGAGCTGACTCCAGCAAAGGGGAATTCTGGGATAGGATACTGGGTCCTCAGGTTGGAAATATGCAAAAACCTTCAGAGGCAGCTTTAGATGTCTAAGAGGCAAGAAAGTAGGAGTGGTCCTGTGATAGAAACAGGCTGGTCTAATGCAAGTGTGTTTAAGCTCTTTTATACTCAGCTCAAGACTCAAATTCAAGGGCTTCCCTGGTGGTGCAGTGGTTGAGAGTCCGCCTGCCGACGCAGGGGACATGGGTTCGTGCCCTGGTCCGGGAAGATCCCACATGCTGCGGAGTGGCTGGGCCCATGAGCCATGGCCGCTGAGCCTGCACATCCAGAGCCTGTGCTCCGCAATGGGAGAGGCCACAACAGTGAGAGGCCCGCATACCGCAAAAATAAAATAAAATAAAAAATAAGATTCAAATTCAAGAGAAGTTAGAGGATGAAGAGCCCTTGCTTAACAGCTCTAATGCGCTGTTGTCCATGGGAAAGAAGGACAGGGCAGGGCTGCAAGGAAGGAGGCCGAAGCTAAGACGCCCATGACTCTTACGAATAATGTTTTAGAGACACAATTAGGCTTCCTCGATGTAGGGTTGAAGGTGTGTGTAGGAGGGAGACAAGGCCAGGACAACACCAGGGTTGGTCTAGATGAACGGTTGACTCATTTCTCCCCTGGGCACATGCTGAGTCTCTGTACAAAGGTCACGTGGACTTTACATCGTATAAGGAATATCAGTAGGAATGCAGACACACAGAAAACAATAGCAATTGAAAAGCCACTGAAAGACGGATCAGACGATGATTCTTTAACCATCAAAAAGGTCTTGAGAGTGACTTAGTAACTGTCTTTATTAAAGATTAAGATTTTACAAAGAATTTTTTCTGTTCCTCTTTCCTAGGACTTAAAGAAAATCATCAGGTTTAAATAAAATGTGAAGAATTTAGAATCCATCGTGGTATGTGAGCATTTACAACAGGTCCTGTGTCTTATTCTTTTAAACATATCCTGTGTCTTGCGCTGTACTCCATGGAGAGGAGCCACCAGAAGCACGCAATTCCGACTCAGAGAAGCCAGGACTTCCTCACTTGCTGCCCATGTGACCCTGAATAAGTCATTTCCCTGAGCCTGAGTTTCCTGCCCGTGTATTGAGTCTAGCAACTTCAGACAATGGTTGCTTGGTTTTAAGAGGCTCCTGTATATAAAGCACTGAAAACAATTCTGGGCGTATGATGACTCAATAAATGACAACTGAGACTCAGTAAATATTTGTTAATTTTGATAATGATTTTCTTAAGGCAAAAGTTACTAGGTAATAAAATCTTTTTTCAAAACATATCACAGAAACTGGTCTTTTTCTGGCATTTGAATATAGAAAAGAACTCAGACCTTCCTGGTGTGATTTAATTGAAGTCCCACCTGAAGGCAAGGACATGACGTAAACAGCGTCTTCTGCTCCCCTCTCTCCTTGGATGCACCCACCCGGCCCAGGGAAACCAGCCTCCTGCCCCCTGCCTAGAGCATCTCATAGCCTTTTCAGAAGGGAAATGAGACGGCTGGGGCTGGGTCACATTCCGTAGCTGCTCCCTGAGTGGAGGATCTGCCAGAGTCCCCCACCTCCTTCTGTCTGACCTCCTGTGGTCCCCAAATACAGGCTGCCTGTCCAGGGTCTCATAGATGCATGGCGACAGGGGGAGGCGGGTAAAATGAAACATATATGATCTGGGAAAGTGGAAGGAAACTGAAACTATAAGTAAAGCAAGGAGGCAAAGAACAGACATCAAAATTCTTGAGATGCCCCGCACTGTCTGGCAGAATCCATCATCTGCTGACTTGGCAGGAGATTCATCCAACGTTGTAAGCCCTGATTTTCCTGAAAATTCAAGAGCTTCCAGATAAGATAAGCTCTGCTTGCACACCTGCCATTCAGCATCCTGCAAGGGCACCCCACCAGTCAAGCGTTCCTCAAGTCTTGACCTTCGGCAGCACCATCATCATTATCATCATCACCACCCTGTACCTCAACACACTCAGTCGACTCCTATCGGGTTCTCACCTTCAGCAGCCCCCCTTCATCTTCTTCAGACAGGGGCACCCTTGAAAGAAGTTAACCACTCCACTTTCTGAGGAAACAATGTCAGCGTCGTGATGACCTGGCTGTTCTTGCAGAGCCAGAAGAGGATGAAGGGGACTAACAAAGACAGACACTGTCCACAGCAGTCAAATATGATACATGGAAGGTTCTGGAAACAGCAACTGAACAAGACCATGAGGAAGATCCTTGATGGCCAGCGAGGAGCCGAAGAGGGAACAGAAAGGCCGGAGATGAACCAACCACAGATCACTCAGTGAGGAGACGCCACTGTCACCCAGGGATGAGCGACTGTGCTACTTGGAGAAATAGGTATTTCCCCACAAATGCCATGTGAAATTGAAAACAAAGGGATCAGACAGGCCTTTTAAGGAATATTAGGTTTGAGTTTTTAAAATTATTTGCTAAACCCCATGATAAGCTGTAATTAATCATGTTTTTTAAATACTAATATTGCTGTATAACAAGCTGCTTTATCCTCCGCTTTTGGTAACCTATCACCGGGAACCAGGAACCAGGAACCAGGTTCAATTTCCACTTCCCTCTGAAGCCGCCCAAGGAGTTCTGAAGACACCTGTCAATCTCCCAGCTTTGTAATTTCTTGTTTACACCTCTTTATTCCTGTCCCTTCCACTTCACAAGGCTCCCCACGCCCATCACACCTCCACTGAACCGTGATTTCCTGGAAAATAGACGTGGGTCTTAGTCATGGTCATATTCCTCTCACACATGATAAAGTCTGCCTCAAGAAATGTTTATCCAATGGAAGAATAAACAGATTGACAGGATACATTCAAATAGCGCAGAACCAAAGGTATTTGAGCTGTCTGTGTGGAAAAGGCTAGAAGGAGTGTGCTCCCTTCACTGCTTCAGAGCCAGTGGACCCCAAGCCATCTGTCAACTGAAAAAAAATGCACAACTTAAAGTTGAGAGCTATGCTTTATTTGGTGGACAAAACTGAGGGCTGAAGCCCAGTACAGAGCATCTCAGATAACTGAGAAACTGCTCCAAAGAGGCAAGGTGGGTGTCGGGATAAGTAGGAGTTTTTGCAATAAAGACCAGGTAGTTGGAACATCAAAAGATTACTGTTAATTAAAGAAAACCAGACATCTCGGGTTAAGGAATTTAGTGCTTTTCTATGTATGGGAAGATGCAAGAGTCTGGGCTCACTGAAATCATTCCTTTGATATGTACCTCAGCCATCTGGGGCCAGTGTCCTGTGTCTTCTCATCCTCAATCTCCTCAGGTGCACCATGGTGGGGTGTGTATGTGTGTGTGTGTGGCTGCAGTGGCTGAGAGCTTGATGGGGGCATCATGTTCTATCCTGAGTTCCCTGAGGGCTCACCTGGGGAGGCTGTAATGTGATGGCTTCATGGCTGCAACATCCTTTGTTTACTGATACAGCAGCAATAGTTTTCATCCACACCTGCAAACAGAAGCCACTCTCCTCTGTGGGAGCCCTTTCCTGGGGCAGCTACTTTCCATGTTGAAAAAGAAAAGTAGGAAATTTAAACTGCGGAGTCAGTTCAAATACAATGGCCACTGGGACTGGAGAAGCAGGAACAGCACCAACGCTGTGGTTTGATATCCTTTCCTTCAAATGAAAACATCTTCACTCCACACTGCAATCTTCCTGCCTAAACTCCCCAGAAAACCAACTTTCAAGGGAAGGTCTACCAGCAACGACCCAAGGGAGATGTTTGTGAAAACACCACTGTTCCCAGCCCAGACCTAAGGAAAGGGAGGCCAGGATGCTCCTTCTCAAGATGCTCCTTCTCAAGATGTTCCTCAAGAGGCTCTGATGAATACTAAATTTGAGGATCACTGCCCTAAGGATACGTGACCAAGAAACAAAGAAGGAGTAAAGGAAGAGAAGGAGGAGAGGAGGAGGAGGAAGAGGAAGAGATGGAGGAGGAGATGGAGAAGGAGGAGGAGGAGATGGAGGAGGAGATGGAGGAGGAGATGGAGGAGGAGTAGATGTAGGAGGAACAGGAGGAAATGGGGGACGAAAAGATGGAGGAGGAGGAGGAGATGGAGGAGGAGATGGAGGAGGAGGAGGAGATGGAGGAGGAGATGGAGGAGGAGGAGATGGAGGAGGAGGAATAGATGGAGGAGGAGTTGGAGGAAGAGGAGTTGGAGGAGGAGGAGGAGATGGGGGAAGAGATGGAGGAGGAGGAGATGGAGGAGGAGATGGAAGAGGAGATGGAGGAGGAGATGGAGGAGGAGGAGGAGCAGATGGAGGAGGAGGAACTCCTGGAAAGGTCTTGCCCTTTTCCAGTGCAATCTCCATGATTTTTCTAAAATGTAAGTGTGAAAAAAATTACCAAAATATTGACTGGCTAAATACTAACAATAATAACATCTGGTAGTTATAATAATATAAAAATAGACTTGATGACAAAGAACATCAAGAGTGTGAACTTCTTAAGTATAGGAATTGCTGAATCTCACGAAAAGATGCTGTAGGGAAATAGAAAGAATAGAGGCAGGGCGATGGTTAAACCCGGATTAAATCAAATGGAAGGTCTGGCCTCAAGGTCTGCCCTCTTTCAACCACTAAACTAAAAGTCCTCTTTAAGTCTGATGTTCTGTGATCATCAGCATCAGGGGAAACACTGAGCATGAAGTCAGTGACCCAGGGTAAGTGATGGCTCTGCCCACCAGCTGTGTGTCCTTAGACAAGTCACGTGAATCCCTGGGTCCCAGTTTCCCTGAGTTTGTTTGAACTGGGAAGGAACTGTGCAGATGCAATACACCCTAGTTTCACAATTAGTTCCCTTTCTGTGTTCCACAATGTGAATAAATGTGTGCAGAAGCTTTAAACATTACATGTGATCAAAAGCATGATATGGATGCAAAATATTGTAAGGATAATGTAGCTAACATTTACTGAATGATAGTTGTGTGTCAGAAACTGTGCAAAGTGTTTTAAATGTGTGGACTTGTCGCTGTTTTAGCAATCCTATGAGGAAGATTCTATCACGATCTTTATTTTACAAGCAAAAAATCTGAAGTACAGAAAGGCTAAGGAACTCTCCCTAGCTCACACAGCTAGTAAGTGACAGAACTGGAATCTGAACCAAGGCAACTGGATTTCAGAGTCCAGAGCCTGCTCTCCTAATCACAGCATCATAAGAAGCAGGTTTCACAATCAGCTCTTCCTCATGTATGAATCAGGAAACCATGTTCAAAGACTAGCTCCGACTCTGGTATTTTCTCTTCATCTTCCTGGCGTAGCTTCCTTCTCAAGCCAGTCATCCTACTGCTTGACCAGTTCATGACACACGGTTTTTTTTGTTTTGTTTTGTTTTGTTTTATTTTTGCGGTATGCGGGCCTCTCACCGCCGCGGCCCCTCCCATCGCGGAGCACAAGCTCTGGACGTGCAGGCCCAGTGGCCATGGCCCACGGGCCCAGCCACTCCACAGCACGCGGGATCCTCCCGGACCGGGGCACGAACCCACGCCCCCTGCATCGGCAGGTGGACCCCCAACCACTGCGCCACCAGGGAAGCCCATAACACACGGTTTTTACTAGCATCCCCTTACCCAAGAAGACTTGATGGCACCAATGCCAAATCCACCCCGTGTGCTGGGGCGGGCGTCAGTCCCCCCAGCCTCACACACCCTTCCAGCTGCTGCCTCGTTTCTGCTCTTGGCTTCACAGCCTTGCTTCCTGAAAGCATCTTCTCTGTATTAGCACCTCTGAAAGGTTACCTGTGGGCTCCACGGTTTTTAAATTTAATGGAGATTTTTCAACTGTGTGGTGCAGCATTTGACACTATTGGCAACTCCACCTTCAAAATTCTGTCCTCCCGGACTTGTGTGACCTCGACCCCCTTGGTTCTCTGGGTTCTAGGGATCAGCGTGTCTCCTTCACGCCCATCTCCTAAATGCCCACGTTCCCCAGGGTCTCCCCACTCACGTGCTCTCTGCTCTCCTGGAACATCTCGCCTGCTCTTATACTTTCAACCACTCATATTTTCCAAGTCTAACTCTCTAGAGCATCTCTCTTCTGAGCATCAGACCAACGTGAACAACTATTTCCTGGACATCTCCACTGGCATGACGCCCGGGCCCCTCAGATTCCAGAGCTCCTAGAAACAGCCATGCTCTCCCTTCTCCAGACTCTTATCCTCCCGAGTCCACCATGCCAGCGACCTGGGGATCACTCCTCCCTCCCCCTTATGCTCTCCTACACACAACCTGCCTTCCTGTCTCATCAACTCTGCTTTCTTAATACGTTGGGAATTGGCCGCCTCTTCCCTACCTGCTCAGTCACTGTCCATCGAACACAAAACAGTCTTGCCCTTTTCCAGTGCAATCTCCATGATTTTTCTAAAGTGTAAACACATTAAGGTCGACTGCTTAAAGCCTTTCCATGGCACACCACTGCTTTTGGATAATTTTAACCTCCTCCCTGGGTGGGCATTCTTAGCGAGGAAGTTCATAATTTGGTCCCTGCCTTTCTCTCTCCAATGGAACCTCTCAGCACTCCACTCTGCCGCATGGACCCCAAAGAATCAAATAGAACTACTTGCAAGGCACCATTCTCTTTCACGAATATTTAAAACATGCTCTCGCAAATTGAGACCACCCTCACTTTTCCATTTTGCTAATTCCTGCTCTTTAAGTCTTAACCCAAACTCTACCACTTCCAGGAAGCTTCCTGGAACTCCTTTCTTCTCCTCCAGAGGAGGTCAGAAGTCCCATCTCTTTACTTCATTTGATACGATTTCTTCTCTGCATTATAATCTGTATCATGGCCTTTGTCCCTCACTAGACCATGAGGTCCTTCAGAGATCAGTTTAGAAATTCTTTTTCCTCTATATTCCCCGCAAGTACCATGTCACCTGCACATAGAAGACATTCAATATGCATTGGCTGAATGAATGAATGAAGAAATGACATAACAAAGAGGAGTATTTGGGCTTCCCTGATGGTGCAGTGGTTGAGAGGGGACACGGGTTCGGGCCCCGGTCCGGGAAGATCCCACATGCCGTGGAGCGGCTGGGCCTGTGAGCCATGGCTGCTGAGCCTGTGCGTCCGGAGCGTGTGCTCCGCAACGGGAGAGGCCACAACAGTGAGAGGACCACGTACTGCAAAAAAAACAAAAAAAACAAAAAACAGAAGCATTTGGGCGCAGCTCCCAAAGCAGGAGATACTGTGCCCGGCACCCAGGTTTCTCCACCATATACAGTTGCTCGTACAGCACAATGCGGAGCTATTTACTTTTCCCTAAAAATATAAACCCTCTCCAAAGCTGTGTTTGTGGAAAGTCTGCAATGAAAGAAGCACTTGTTTAAATAGAAAGGTCTCAGGCAATTAGCAAACACGGGACAAATCCAAGACCCACTCGCTTTCCCAGGGCTTTGTGTTTGCAGTTAGATGTATGGAAAAGCTGGTGCAGAATGAGATTCCTTCTTCACAGAAAAGAAAACATGTTATTTAAATAGCAATGCCTCTCACCACCAAGGCTGCAGTATAGAAAATGAGAGTCTGGATTTACTGCAAAAAAATAACCCTCGGGGGCTGGGTCAAGAATGGGGGCAGGGATCCCCTGGATTTCCATTCACTCCTCAAGAAAGCCCTTTTCCCAGATAGAACAGAAGACAAAGATCCAGGTTTGCAGGCGAGTGTTGCAGGCCCTAATACAGCTCTGATGGACAGGACAGAGGGGAGACGAGTGGGTGACAGAAACGGTACAGGGTGCCCATGTCCACGTGTGAAGCTGCATGTGTGAAATGCCTGCACCTCAACCTTCTCCCCCTCATGTCCTTCCCAGTGAAAGCGAGTGGGCCTCGGGGGGCGACTGACCTCCTGACACCCCCTCCCTCACTGACACACAGGAGCCCTGAGTCAGCAGCTCAATTAGGTGACGTGCCAGTTCCCAGGCTCTGTGATCCTTCTGCAATGCGGTTACTTGAATAGTTCACCTTCATGCTAAACATAGAAGTTTAGGGAGAAACATAGGCCCATCACTGACGTAAAAATAACATCCATCTCTACAATGAGAGGACTTGGATTCGAATCCCATCTTCACCATCTACTTGCTGAGTGACCTTTGGAGAACTGCTTTACTTCCCTGAGTCCCCAGCCCTAAAGTAAGATTAAACTTGCCCACTTCAAAGGGTTTCTTGTGAAGATCAAGTTGTCTCTCAAAAGGCCTGTCTTATTCACTCTGTATCTATACTGCCGGAGTGGCTGAAGGCATGAATGAAAAGAGGCCTTATAATTAAACACACCTTTATGTCGGCAGAGATAAGTAAGAGAAATGTGCCTACGTGGCATCCACACATCCTTGAGTGCTGCCCGGAAATCACTCCCATTTCAGACCAGCCTCTGCAGAGTGAATGTCAAGAGATACCACCTGTGCAACTTTACATCACTTTACATCTGGGGCGGTCGGCAGGCCTCTCCTTCGGAGGCCAGCCCCCTGGGCCGACACGCGGACCTGCAGGACTTTGGGCAGTAGGGGGTCAGCGAGGGGACACTGTCAGAGACAGGAAACACCTGGAAGAGGCCACATGTGGTGCAGGACAGGGAGGTGGCATCCATCACCTCAGCCGAGCAGAGCCCCTGGTCTGTTCTCTGCTGCCCGCCCAGAGCCAGCAATCTGTCAGGCACCAGTTTCATTCGCAGACCAGGGTCACTAATTTGAATTAATAGCACTGCACTGCTCGGGGCTTTGTTTTGCTTTGCCCCCCTCCTGTGGATGCTGAAGACCTCTTTGTTGCCTGGTTCTGTGAGTGGGGCGACAGCGTGAACAAATGTCCAATTAGCCAGGGAAACAAAATCTGCCAGGATCCCTGCTCTGGCCAGAAGGCATCTTCCTCTAAAGCCCAGCAACCACACACCACACAACTGGCTGTTCCTGTTCAGTTCACCCCTCAGGGGCTCACTTGCTACCCCCTGACCTCTGAACCTCACAGCGATCATCCCTACCCCTGGGGATATCATTATCCCACACGCCCCACCCCATCTACCTCCCTCCCTGCTCAAGCTACTACAGAAATAATACCCACTGCATAGGGATACCGTGAAGATCAAAGATGATTCATGCAAAGGATCTGGCTTAGTGTCCGATCCACATGGACATCTGATAAATGTGATCGGTTCCTCAGGAAGGGGCACAGCTCATGCTCCTTGATCTGTGGAACTATGCATAGGTTTGGGGGCAGGAAGACCATCGAGAAGACGCAGCGTCTCCAGATTCTCAGCAAGCGTGGCCCCTCTGCTGTCCTGCAGAGCTGGGCACAGACCTTGAGGGCCGAGCAAGTGTCTGAGCTTGGCCAGCAGAACCTCCAAGCGTGCATGGTCCCTCTGCCCACCCCGACACCCCTCTCCCTCCAGGGGTGGCCATGGCACCTGCACCTGCTTTTCCCACCTGATGTTTATGAGCAAAGCATCCCTTTCACAAGCTGGTAAAGACAGAAAGGCTGAGACAGGGTCCCCAGGAAGCTGCTCCCAGGCACCGCGGCTCCTGCAAGAGAACCCTCCCACTGCTAAGCATGACTGTGTTCAAATGCGGGGCCATCGTGGGGACACATGGGCTTTCAGACACCACAGGGCTTGTGCGAGATTATACTGTCACCATCAATAACAAATAGAGTATATGTATAGCTGATTCACTGTGTTATAAAGCAGAAACTAACACACCATTGTAAAGCAATTATATTCCAATAAAGATGTTAAAAAAGAAAAAAAACTGGGGCTTCCCCGGTGGCGCAGTGGTTGAGAGTCCACCTGCCGATGCAGGGGACATGGGTTCGTGCCCCGGTCCGGGAAGATCCCACACGCCATGGAGCAGCTAGGCCCATGAGCCATGGCCACCGAGCCTGAGAGTCCGGGGCCTGTTCCTCAACGGGAGAGGCCACAACAGTGAGAGGCCCGCGTACTGCAAAAAAAAAAAAAAAAAAAAAAAAAGAAAGAAACAAAAGAAAAAAAACTAATAAAGACAGTTCTAGACAACGCATCTCAATCTTTCTGCTCCAGAGAAAGACAGCCTGCCTGGCTTGCCGGGGGTGAACTTCATGAAGACCCAGAGGTTGCTGCCGTCCAGGTTCTGAGAATGAATCAATGGGTTGAGGGGCCGTCTACCAGGGAAACAGGTACAGGAAGTCTGGGCCGCTGGAGGGTCCCTTACCAGGACTCCAGGCTCCAAGGAACTTCAGCTTTTGAAACTGCGAAGCACTTTCTGCCGCCCTGATGAAGCACAGAAAGATCTCAGGCACCTGCAGCAGGAGAAGGCCCCCACAGGACTCCTGGAACTTCAGTAATTCAGCTGTGTGTCTGCACAACCATCTCTCAATGCCAGCGCCTCTGCCGCGCCGTGTGAAAAGGGTTGCCAGCTGGTGAAAGCCGTTGTGATTTACTGACACCTCTGAGCACCAGCACCGCCAGATTCCCTCCTCATCGGCCATCTCCCCACCCCACAAACTGCAAAAAGACCAAGAATGGCGGCTCTAGAGCCAACTGGAAGGAAGTCGCCTGTAGCAGGTGGCACCACCTGTCCTCATCTGGTTCCAGCCAAAACAACCCCCTCTCCATCACTCCACACCGCGGAGAATGTTTTACCAGTTTGGCACGAGCTCAGCCTCAGCCAGGCCAGTGGAGGGAAGAGGCAAGGCTCTGGTTCCTTCATGAGCCAGTGGGGGGAGGACAGCAGTCAGCAGCGTGGTGAACCCACTTTTTGCCCCCTTTTGCCCTGGGATCTAGTGGTGGGTGATCCTCCTAGCAACTTCCTTAGTCTCCAAATACCAGCTGAATGCCCACGTGCCGGCACTGCCCCCGGCCCGGTGTCTGGCTGTAAGATCTAGGCCTGTAGAGCTGCCTCTCATGGCAAAGCCTGGGTGAGAGGCTCATCTGAAATACACACTGCTCTGCCGGACTGCACACTCTACTCTCCTCCTCAAACCATCACGTTCTGTCTCCATGACGATGTCCCTAAACTTCTAACACTGGTAAAAACTTCTGAAGTAAGATCTTCGACCCTTCTCACTCCCAAATTAATTTCCTGTTCTACATTTGTTCCAGGCTCACTGAATCTCAGTACTTTGTAATGACCTTCTACTATTTCAAGACTTTCCAGGACACCAATCAGACCACGTATCAGAATGAATTTGCCTCCTTCTCCAGATTCCATACCTCACTAGTCCCTATGGAACCCTCTGCATTTAAACTAAGAAAGTTAAATGCTTTCTGTAGAAAAAGAAAACGTGTAGTCATGCAAGCTAAATAACTAGACTCACTGCAACTGTATTAAGATGACCCCCAAATGGCTGAGGCCTAAATGGTAAAAGAATCAGCTCTTAAAAAAAAAAAAAAAAAAAAAAAAAAAAAAAAAAAAAAAAAAACCTCTAAGTTCAACCACCATGCTTTTCTTCCAAATCCCACGTGTGTGCTGGCCTCCCCGGATCCACACATAGACGCATCGGGCTGCATCCTCTAGAAATTCTGGGCACACCTCCTCATTCTCCAGAGGCGATCAATAACAGCATTAAGTTCCTGCCATAAGTGCATGCCGATCACATCCCTGAAGTTTGATCTTGGGGTCTGCAGGGTAGGCGTGTGCCTTCTAAATCTGTTAAGCTACTGAGAAGTCTTAATGGTGTTGTCTGTCACTCAAGTGACAAGAAAGAGTGTCATGAGCTATATTTGGCGTCGACTTGGCCCTTATTAGAGTGTCACGCTCCGTTTGGGAATTCTAACTTTCCGAAAGGTACAGAGAAATTGGAGAGGATCCAAGACAGAGCAGTGAAAATGATTAAAGGGGTGGAGAGTGGAAACTAAGGAAAAAGGTTAAATGAATGTGATGATTTATCAAAGGAAAAGAAAAATTAGGGTAGACCAAGTATCTCAATGTAAAGGAGATATTATTTTAAGAAAGCCAGAGGCTGTTGCTCCCTGATATAAGCATACATAAAAAAAAAAAGATGGTCTAAGATAACATTTGAATATTAGGCATATTGGTCTCTTTATGATGTTTGTTAACTTTTGAAATCATGAGGACCAGATAATGAGATTATCAAAATAATGTTTCTTGTAAGCTCAAGAAAAAATTATATCTATCTATATCAATGTATTTAATTCTCACAATAATTCCAAGATAAAGGAACTGAGGTCCTCAGAAGCCAACTGTCCAAAATCACTTAGCTATTAACTCGGATCCTGGCACACCTTGGGGTCTTCAGCCCGATCCCCTTCTCCCAAATGCTTAGATTGTTTTTTTCTGGAAGAAGAGCACTAGACCATGACCTGGGGGTAGGGTGATTATAACTCTTTTATTTAGGCAACTGTGAAAAATCAGTAGAATTTCTCCCTAAACCATGAATCACAATTGCCTCCAGATGATTATTTTTCCTTAGACCCCAGAAAAACAATAGGCCCAAGTTTGTGAACTCTTAAGATTTTTATTTGGATGACCAGGTAAATGGTGAGGCCATGAAATGAGCCAGAGAATATCTCTATAGAGGAGATGGTTTATGGACAATGGAGATGAGAGAACTTTGAATCTGTTGAGTCTGAGGGGCCCCTGGGGCGTCTAGGTGGAGCAGCCCATCAGAAAGCTGGCTGTAGTCATTAGAACCTTGGATAAATGTCTGCACTTGGGATTAAATCTGAATATCACTGCATGCCATGTGGACACCTAAGAACAGAGATGGTTTCTCGGGACATACAGGTAACATGGGAAAGCAAGGGGTGAGAGAAGGACCTTGTGGAACATCTCTTGAAGGAGGCAGAAGAGGAAACGTCAGAGTGGAGGAGGAAGACTTACAACAGGGATGGTTTACAGAAAGAAAAGATACAATCCCCCGAGGAGATGTAACAGTAATGTACACTCATGCACCAACTATCAGAGCACTGAACCATGTGCAGAAAGAATAGTTGAAGTAAATGGAGTAGGAGACTTTAATGAAACTCTCATAAATGGACAAATCAAAGAAACAAAAATAAGCAATGATAGAAACTATTTGAAAAGTATGATTAACAATAATCTGCATATATATCTGATTTACTATAATCTGCATCTATGTATACATAAAGAAGAGAATTTTTTTTTCAAATGCCCATCAAACACTGAAAAAAAATGATCAAGTTTTGACTACAAAGAAAGTCTCAATATATTCCAAAATATACCGACTATTTTCTGACCTTAACGTAATAAAACTAGGTATCAACAACAAAAAGGGCAGAAAGATAAGTAAACAAATACCTATTCTTTTGAAATTGAAAATACTTTCCTAGAGAATTTTTGGATATAAAATGAAATGGAAAATAATGTTACAGACTACTTATAAAGAGCAATACCAAAAACACTACACTCAAAGCAATTTTTAAAGAATCAGAAAAATTTGGTGTCATGGAAGCCAGGAGAATAGAGGATTTCAAAAAAGGACTGAGTAATAGCACGAATAACTATAAAGAAGTCCACTACTAGGGAAGGACTGAAAAATGTCCATTGGACTTCACAATAAGAAGGCCACTGGTGACCGCTGGAATAATTCCAATAGACCAGAATACCTTTAATATTTCAATAGAATAATTAAGATGCTGTTGGTAGATAAATGACTAAAGGGTGAGGTAGTAGAGATATAAAGTTTAGAACATGAGTAGATGAGAATGAGAGTGAAAATATAAAAGAAAGAGTAAGATTCAGGATCAAGAGACATGCTTGATACACTAACTGTGTTTGAATTGGAGAGACTTAGATATAAAGAGAGTAAGGACCTAGGACCACTAGAAAGAAAAAAAAAGAACCTGAAGAGAGAGAATAGTAAGTGGGAATGTAGGATGTGAAGCCAGACCCAGAAAAACATGGAAGGGAACAGGATGAGGGTCACAGGCAGAGAGGCTGAGCTTGAATAACAGAAGATACACTTCCTCCTAGCAGACTGAAAAAACCCATGAGGATGGATGTGGGTGTATGTAACTTAGGGTGATGGGCAGGACATTCCTTTATCAGTGAAGGAAGACACAAGCTCATCTTCTAAAACTAAATGGGGTTGAGGTTGACCAGGCAACAAGAGCTAATCCCATAATAATAACTGCTAAAATTATTAAAATTAACTGATTTAACTCTGTGAAGAATTTTAAGAGGAAGGAATAGTACTTATTCTCTTTATTGCCATTTTTAAAAGTGACGCACCTCAGGTACAAAGAAGTTAAGTAAATCACCCGGGTCAGACAGCCAGTGACTTAGGGCAGCAGCCGTGTCTGGGACCCATGCCCTTGAGCACATACACATACGCTACATACAGATGTTAAATTAAGTCCAGACTTTTTTTTTGGATGGAGGCTTTAAGTTTGGGCACAGAATATACGGGTTTATAAAAGCAAGCACAGCTGATGGAATAAAGTCAGAGTGCATGGCCAACCATCTCATTGGAGTTGTGCTGTTTCTGTTCGCCTCGGTCTATTGATCTCGGCTGGAGAAGTCGCTGAAACCCGGCCGCCACCACCATGCCTCCATCGGGGTAATTTATAAGCCTGGTGTGCGAGGCTGTGAGACTGATGAACCCCACCAGCTGGCGGAGCAGGTCCTGTGATTGATTCACTCGCAGCTCTCCCACTCGGCCATTTCACCCTGATCAGCCTGCACCGCCGCGTCCGCCATGCTCATCCATCACACGGTAAACATCGTCAATACTGTACACCACAGGCACTGTCCTTTGTACTCTGTTTTCTTTTACCTAGGATCCTCAAAGCTCGCTGTGGCTTATCTCCACTCCCTCCTGCAGTGCCAACTTACCAGACATACCTGTGAGAGACCAGTTGTCTAGAGACACAGGTGCAACCAGGAATCTACTGTGAAGGACAGCAAGGATTCAGAATCCACTCTCAGATGAACCTTTCTAACTAGGACACAGATGGCAAAGGGGTCACGCATCTGTGAGCTCAGACAAACAAGCATTTTTAAACTTCTTCCTCTGGAGTAGCCCTTTAGAAAATGCGCCATGAATGCCCAAAAATACAGTGGCATATCTTTTTGTTTTCCCTGGAACAGGCTTTATATGTCTCTTATAAACAGCTACAAAATATGCTGTCAAGAAGCCAGCAGAGGCTTTGTGGGGAGAGAACCATGCATATTGTCACATAATTGTACAGAAAACTTGTAAAAAGAGTGAAAAGGGAGAGTGTAAAAAAAGAACCATGATGTTTCATCCATAAATAATAGTCATATTGGTGTTGCAGTGTTCCAACTCAAAGCCAGAAGTTAATCTTATCTCATGAGATACTTCACAAACAAAATGATATCTGGACCAGAAGGAAATTGGATGGAAGTCCTACCCATCCATCTTCCTGTGCACAGACCGGATCCTTCACCCCACCTCCACTGAGACAGAAAGTTTCCCTCTGAGTCCCCCAGCCAAGGAATTTCCCCCAGCCCAAGGGAGCTGCCTTGCTGAGGACTGATGTGGCAGTGCAAGGGCCTGGCCCCTTTGCTTCAATCAGGGCCACCCTGAAGAGTCATCCCAGCTTCTAGAACATGCCGTGGGATCGACTGAGGCCGTTGTTGTGACTATAGAGCCATCTCCCATCACCCAGCCCTGCTTCCCTTGCTCCCGTACAGGTACTGTACCCAGAGTGCTCCCTGACAAACCACCTGCTCTCAAAGCCCCGCCTCCCCGGGAACCCGACTCCCAACACTTAGGAGGTGAAATCTACAGAGTCGAAAGTTCACTCCAATAGTAAATGCATCAGGGCTAGTTACAGTAATAGAAATAATTGGTTGGGAGACTTCCCTGGTGGTGCAGTGGTTAAGAATCTGCCTGCCAATGCAGGGGACACGGGTTCGAGCCCTGGTCCAGGAAGATCCCACATGCCACGGAGCAACTAAGCCCGTGAACCACAACTACTGAGCCTGCACTCTACAGCCTGGGAGTCACAACTACTGAACCTCTGCGCCACAACTACAGAAGCCCACACGCCTAGAGTCTGCATTTCACAACAAGAAGCCCGCGCACCACAACAAAGAGTAGCCCCCGCTCACCGCAACTAGAGAAAGCCCACTCGCAGCAACAAAGACACACACAGCCAAATAAATAAATAAATAAATAAATTTAAAAAGAAATAATTGGTTGTTTTCTAAATCCAACAGAAAAAAGAGAACTGTTTAACGTAAAACAAAAATGGTTTAGAGAACGATGACTTCCCAAATACGATTACGAACCATTGCAAGCAGTGACTGGCAGAGAGTAAGATCAAATCCCTTAGGACTTGCCATCTGAGACAGTCTCAAAAGAAGACCTCTGGCCCTCCTTCTCTTTATTTGTAACGGATTCTGCAAATGAGTCTGGTAGCTACCTATGTCTAAACATGCCTGTAGGAACAAACATAGAAAAGGAAGAAAAGAGAGGAAGGAGAGGCAATTTCAGGGAGGAGAACAGAAGAAAAGAGGGATAGGTGGGTGACAGGAGATGAAGTTTGTTGAGGAGAAAGGATAAAAGGCTTCCGTATTTCCTTTTGCCCTTCCCAGGTATGTGGGGAGTTTCTTGCCTTTTGGGAGGTCTGAGGTCTTCTGCCAGCGTTCAGTAGGTGTTCTGTAGGAGTTATTCCACATGTAGATGTATTTCTGATGTATTTGTGGGGAGGAGGGTGATCTCCACATCTTACTCTTCTGCCATCTTGAAGGTCTCCCCGTCCATTTAAGCTTAAAGCTATTTGACCTTTACCACTGGGGTTCTTAACAACCTTGGCTGGGACAAGTAAAGATCTTTTTTTTAATCCTTTGTTCTTAGTCAAGTTTCACTTGCTCCCAAGGTGTCACGTGCAGAGGCCTCGCACCTGGCTCTTCTGACTGGAGTTTCTAGTGCGGAATCAAAAGGCTTCCATCTGATGTGAGAGTCACCAAAAAACACTGCCACCCATCCCATCCTGGACAGGAAGCCAGATCACACCTGCAACTTGGAGGTGCATTTGCTTTAGAAGCTCACAACCACCAAGAATCACAACTGAGCCCCCTTGGAACAGCTTATGTCTGAGCGTTTGGGAGCCATTTAGTTTTGCCCATGAATGCACTGTAACAAGTAATCCAAACTGGAGGGCATGATACTTGGTCCCAGTAAGAGCTACTTAGCCCTCCTCAGCGGCTACTCTCCCACACATGGGTGTGCAACGCCTGCCTCCTTGGAGCTTTGAATTTGACCCGCCTCTCTGGCTGACCACTGACGGCTCTTTCTAGCAGATGCCATATTGATTCTGTCTCTTTCAAGCAGATGCCATGTTGATTCAATTCTTCTGATCAGCTCAAGGTACAAGAAATAGAAGAAAGTGCTAGAAAGCACGTTTAACACAGAAATTTTCTCCAGGGAGGGTGGTGATAACAGCCAAAGGGGTAAGAACAGAGGGGGAAGGATAAATCAGTTCACACTCTAAAAAGAATATAAGGAAGCACGTGGAGGGGGGATAAATCAGGAGTTTGGGATTAACATACACACATGCACTACTGTATATAAGATATATGACCGACAAGGACCTACTGTATAGCTCAGGGAACTCTACTCAATATTCTGTGATAACCTATATGAGAAAAGAATCTGAAAAAGAATGAATATATGTATACATATACCTGAATCACTTTGCTGTACACCTGAAACTAACACAATATTGTAAATCAACTATACTCCAATGAAATCAAAATTTTAAAAAAGAAAACAAGGAAGCAGAAGCAGTTGGAGATGGCCCAAATCACCAGGATACTGGTTAGCATGTGTGAATTTAAGAGCAAAGAAATAATTTCTGTATCTCCTTAGAAAATCTCAGTGGCCAAGTGTTTGCTCTTCCCAAGCAGGTGTGACCTGCAGAAATCATTTCTCCCTTCCTACTTTCTGTGTCCAGACTTCTCAGGAGCCAGTGCTGTTTGGACAAACAGAAAACTAGCTGTCCCTATTCAGTCCTCAATACAGGATTCCCAATCCCTCGGTGTCTTCCCTCCCAGCCAGGTCCTTCATTGTACATGAACCAGAGTAGGGTCCTGGAGGCAGGACTTGGGCTAAGAAATCCTTTTCCCTTGGTTTTACATGGAATCAGACTGCTTATGTTACAGTCTCGCTGGCTAAAACCCTGTCTTCTCTACTGCCAATCTTCCCTATCTATAGACGTGCAGACAGGCTATTCTCCAGCATCAAAAATCTAAGCTTAATGTGTCATTTACAAATGAATTCTGTTCTGTTTCTCAAATGCACTCTCCTTCTCAATTTAATTCCAAAAACACACCCGGTAGTCTGTGGATGGTGAAGGAAGTGGGATCTAAGATAAGAACAATGAAAATCATGGAATTCTGCCACCACCCCTCCTCAACCTCTCAAGCTTAGGTCCTCCCCATCCTGTCAAAAAGTGCACAGCACAGCAATGAGGTCAAACTGTTCGCCAACATCAGAGATAAAAACACAGGAGGAGACCTTCGAGATGGCGGAGGAGTGAGACGTGGAGATCGCATTCCTCCCCACAAATACATCAGAAATACATCTACATGTGGAACAACTCCTACAGAACACCTACTGAACGCTGGCAGAAGACCTCAGACTTCCCAAAAGGCAAGAAACTCCCCAAGTACCTGGGTAGGACAAAAGGAAAAAGAAAAAAGAGAGACAAAAGAATAGGGACGGGACCTGCACCTCTGGAAGGGAGCTGTGAAGGAGGAAAAGTTTCCACACACTAGGAAGCCCCTTCACTGGTGGAGACAGGGGGTGGTGGAGTGGAAACTTCAGAGCCATGGAGGCGAGCGCAGCAACAGGGGTGCAGAGGGCAAAGCAGAGAGATACCCACATGGAGGATCGGTGCCAACCAGCACTCACCAGCATGAGATGCTTCTCTGCTCACCTGCTGGGGCGGGCGGGGGCTGGGAGCCGAGGCTCGGGCTTTGGAGGTCAGACCCCAAGGAGAGGACTGGGGTTGGCTGCGTGAACACAGCCTGAAGGGGGCTAGTGCCCACAGCTAGCTGGGAGGGAGTCTGGGAAAAAGTCTAGAACTGCCTAAGAGGCAAGAGACCCTGTTTCTGGGTACGCGAGGAGAGGGGATTCAGAGCACCGCCTAAACGAGCTCCAGAGACGGGCACGAGCCACGGCTATCAGCCCAGACCCCAGAGATGGGCATGAGATGCTAAGGCTGCTGCAGCCAACAAAAAGCCTGTGTGCAAGCACAGGTCACGGTCCACATCTCCCCTCCCAGGAGCCTGTGCAGCCTGCCACTGCCAGGGTCCCGTGATCCAGGGACAACGTCCTCGGGAGAACACACGGTGCACCTCAGGCTGGTGCAAGGTCACACCAGCCTCTGCCGCCACAGGCTCGGCCCGCTTCCGTACCCCTGCCTCCCCCCGGCCGGAGTGAGCCAGAGCCCCTGAATCACCTCCTTTAACCCCCTCCTATCTGAGAGGGAACAGACACCCTCAGGCGACCTACACACAGAGGCGGGACCAGATCCAAAGCTGAACCCTGGGAGCTGTGCGAACAAAGAAGAGAAAGTGGAATCTCTCCCAGCAGCCTCAGGAGCAGCGGATTAAATCTCCACAATCGACTTGATGTACCCTGCATCTCTGGAATACCTAAATAGACAACAAATCATCCCAAAATTGAGGCGGTGGGCTTTGGGAGAATGATATATATATATTTTTTAACTTTTTCTCTTTTTGTGAGAATGTATGTGTATGCTTCTTTCTGTGATTTTGTCTGTATAGCTTTGCTTTTACCATTTGTCCTAGGGTTCTGTCTAACCATCTTGTTTTGTGTTTATTAGTATAGTTTTTAGTGCTTCTTATCATTGGTAGATTTGTTTCTTGGTTTGGTTACTCTCTCTTCTCTCTTTCTTTTTTATTTTTTTCAATTTTTTAATTACTTTTTAAGTTTTTTAATTTAATTTTATTTATTTATTTTTATTTATTTATTTATTTTTGCGGTACGCATGCCTCTCAGTGTTGTGGCCTCTCCCATTGCGGAGCACAGGCTCCAGTCACGCAGGCTTAGCGGCCATGGCTCTCGGGCCCAGCCACTCCGTGGCATGTGGGATCTTCCCAGACCAGGGCACAAACCCACGTCCCCTGCATCAGCAGGCGGACACTCAACCACTGTGCCACAAGGGAAGCCCTAATTTTTTTATTTTTAATAATTATTTTTTTATTTTAATAACTTATTTTATTTCCTTTTATTTTCTTCTTTCTTTCTTTCTTTCTTTCTTTCTTTCTTTCTTTCTTTCTTTCTTTCTTTCTTTTTTTCTCCTTTTACTTCTGACCTGTGTGGCTGACAGGGTCTTAGTGCTCCAGCCGGGTATCAGGCCTGTGCCTCTAAGGTGGGAGTGCCAAGTTCAAGACATTGGTCGACCAGAGACCTCCCAGCTCCACGTAATATCAAATGGCGAAAGCTCTCCCAGAGATCTCCACCTCAACGCTAAGACCCAGCTCCACTCAATGACCAGCAAGCTACAGTGCTAGACACCCTAGGCCAAACAACTAGCAAGACAGAAACACAGCCCCACCCACTAGGAGAGACGCTGCCTAAAATCATAATAAGGCCACAGACATCCCAAAACACACCACCGGATGTTCTCCTGTCCACCAGAAAGACAAGATCCAGCCTCATCCACCAGAACACAGGCACCAGTCCCCTCCACCAGGAAGCCTACACAGCCCACTGAACCAACCTAAGTCACTGGGGGCAGACAGCAAAAACAACGGGAACTACAAACCTGAAGCCTGCAAAAAGGAGACCCCAAACACAGTAAGTTAAGCAAAATGAGAAGACAGAGAAACACAGAGCAGATGAAGGAGCAAGGTAAAACCCCACCAGACCAAAGAAATGAAGAGGAAATAGGCAGTCTACCTGAAAAAGAACTCAGAGTAATGACAGTAAAGATGATCCAAAATCTTGGAAATAGAATGGAGAAAATACAAGAAACATTTAACAAAGACCTACAAGAACTGAAGAGTAAACAATGATGAACAACACAATAAATGAAATTACAATTTCTCTAGAAGGAATCAATAGCAGAATGACTGAGGCAGAAGAATGGATAAGTGAGCTGGAAGATAAAATAGTGGAAATAACTACTGCAGAGCAGAATAAAGAAAAAAGAATGAAAAGAATTGAGGACAGTCTCAGAGACCTCTGGGACAATATTAAACATACCAACATTAGAATTATAGGGGTCCCAGAAGAAGAAGAAGAGAAAAAGAAAGGGACTGAGAATATTTTTGAAGAGATTATAGTTGAAAATTCCCTAATATGGGAAAGGAAATAGTTAATCAAGCCCAGGAAGCGCAGAGAGTCCCATATGGGATAAATCCAAGGAGAAACATGCCAAGACACATATTAATCAAACTATCCAAAATTAAATATAAAGAAAGAATATTAAAAGCAGCAAGGGAAACACATCAAATAACACACAAGGGAATCCCCATAAGGTTAATAGCTGATCTTTCAGCAGAAACTCTGCAAGCCAGAAGGGAGTGGCAGGACATATTTAAAGTGATGAAAGGGAAAAACCTACAACCAAGATTACTCTACCTGGCAAGGATCTCATTCAGATTTGGCAGAGAAATTAAAATCTTTACAGACAAGCAAAAACTAAGAGAAGTCAGGACCACCAAACCAGCCTTACAGCAAATGCTAAAGGAACTTCTCTAGGCAAGAAACACAAGAGGAGGAAAAGACCTAGAGTAACAAACCCAAAACAATAAAGAAAACGTTCATAGGAACATACATATCGATAATTACCTTAAACATGAATGGATTAAATGCTCCAAGCAAAAGACACAGACTGGCTGAATGGATAGAAAAACAAGACACGTATATAGGCTGTCTATAAAAGACCCACTTCAGACCTAGGGACACATACAGACTGAAAGTGAGGGGATGGAAAAAGATATTCCACACAAATGGAAATCAAAAGAAAGATGGAGTAGCAATATTCATATCAGATAAAATACTTTAAAATAAAGAATGTTACAAGATACAAGGAAGGACACTACATAATGATCAAGGGATCAATCCAAGAAGAAGATATAACAATAATAAATATTTATGCAGCCAACATAGGAGCACCTCAATACATAAGGCAAATACTAACAGCCATCAAAGGGGAAATTGACAGTAACACAATCATAGTAGGGGACTTTAACACCCCACTTTCACCACTGGACAGATCATCCAAAATGAAAATAAATAAGGAAACAAAACTTTAAATGACACATTAAACAAGATGGACTTAATTGATATGTATAGGACATTCTATCCAAAAACAACAGGATACACTTTCTTCTCAAGTACTCATGGAACATTCTCCAGGATAGATCATACCTTGGGTCACAAATCAAGCCTCGGTAAATGTAAGAAAACTGAAGTCATATCAAGTATCTTTTCTGACCACAACACTGTGAGACTAGATATCAACTACAGAAAAAATCTGTAAAAAATACAAACACTTGGAGGCTAAACAATACACTACTAAATAACCAAGAGATCACTGAAGAAATCAAAGAGGAAATCAAAAAATACCTAGAAACAAAGGACAATGAAAACACAATGACCCAAAACCTATGGGATGCAGCAAAAGCAATTCTCACAGGGAATCTTATAGCAATACATTCCTACCTCAAGAAACAAGAAATATCTCAAATAAACAACCTAACCTTACACCTAAAGCAATTAGAGAAAAAAGAACAAAAAAAACCCCAAAGTTAGCAGAAGGAAAGAAATCATAAAGATCAGATCAGAAATAAATGAAAAACAAATGAAGGAAACAATAGCAAAGATCAATAAAACTAAAAGCTCGTTCTTTGAGAAGATAAACAAAATTGATAAACCATTACCCAGACTCATCAAGAAAAAAAGGGAGAAGTATCAAATCAACAGAATTAGAAATAAAAAAGGAGAAATAACAACTGACAGACACTGCAGAAATACAAAGGATCATGAGAGATTACTACTAGCAACTATATGCCAATAAAATGGACAACCTGGAAGAAATGGACAATTTCTTAGAAAAGCACAACCTTCTGAGACTGAACCAGGAAGAAATAGAATATATAAACAGACAAATAACAAGCACTGAAATTGAAACTGTGATTAAAAATCTTCCAACAAACAAAAGCCCACGACCAGACAGCTTCACAGGCAAATTCTATCAAACATTTAGAGAAGAGCTAACACCTATCCTTCTCAAACGCTTCCAAAATATAGCAGAGGGAGGAACACTCCCAAACTCATTCTATGAGGCCACCATCACCCTGATACCAAAACCAGACAAAGATGTCACCAAGAAAGAAAACTACAGGCCAATATCACTGATGAACATAGATGCAAAAATCCTCAACAAAATACTAGCAAACAGAATCCAACAGCACATTAAAAGGATCATACACCATGATCAAGTGGGGTTTATCCCAGGAATGCAAGGATTCTTCAGGATATGCAAATCAATCAATGTGATACACCATATTAACAAACTGAAGGATAAAACCCATATGATCATCTCAATAGATGCAGAAAAGGCTTTCAACAAAATTCAACACTGATTTATGATAAAAACTCTATAGAAAGTAGGCATAGAGAGAACTTACCTCAACATAATAAAGGCCATATATGTCAAACTCACAGCCAACATCATTCTCAATTGTGAAAAACTGAAACCATTTCCACTAAGATCAGGAACAAGACAAGGTTGCCCACTATTAACATCGTTTTGGAAGTTTTAGCCACAGCAATCAGAGAAGAAAAAGAAATACAAGGAATCCAAATCAGAAAAGAAGTAAAGCTGTCACTGTTTGCAAATGACATGATAGTGTACATAGAGAGTCCTAAAGACGCTACCAGACAACTACTAGAACTAATCAATGAATTTGGTAAAGTAGCAGGATACAAAATTAATGCACAGAAATCTCTTGCATTCCTATACACTAATGATGAAAAATCTGAAAGAGAAATTAAGGAAACCCTGCCATTTACCATTGCAACAAAAAGAATAAAATACCTAGGAATAAACCCAGCTAAGGAGACAGAAGACCTGTATGCAGAAAACTATAAGACACTGATGAAAGAAATTAAAGATGATACAAACAGATGGAGAGATACCATGTTCTTGGATTGGAAGAATCAACATTGTGAAAATGACTATACTACCCAAAGCAATCTACAGATTCAATGCAATCCCTATCAAACTACCACTGGCATTTTTCACAGAACTAGAACAAAAAATTTCACAATTTATATGAAAACACAAAAGACCCCAAATAGCCAAAGCAATCTTGAGAAAGAGAAATGGAGCTGTAGGAATCAGGCTCCCTGACTTCAGACTATACTACAAACCTACAATAATCAAGACAGTATGGTACTGGCACAAAAACAGAAATATAGTTCAATGGAGCAGGATAGAAAGCCCAGAGATAAATCCATGGACATATGGTCACCTCATCTTTGATAAAGGATTCAAGAATATACAATGGAGAAAAGACAGCCTCCTCAATAAGTGGTGCTGGGAAAACTGGACAGCTATATGTAAAAGAATGAAATTAGAACACTTCCTAACATAATAAACTCAAAGTGGATTAAAGACCTAAATATAAGACCAGACACTACAAAACTCTTCGAGGAAAACATAGGCAGAACACTCTATGACATAAATCACAGCAAGATCCATTTTGACCCACCTACTAGAGAAAGGGAAATAAAAACAAAAATAAACAAATGGGACCTAATGAAACTTAAAACCTTTTGCACAGCAAAGGAAACCATAAACAAGATGAAAAGACAACCCTCAGAATGGGAGGAAATATTTGCAAATGAAGCAACTGACAAAGGATTAATCTCCAAAATATACCAGTAGCTCATGCAGCTCAATATTAAAAAAACAAACAACGCAATCCAAAAATGTGCAGAAGACCTAAATAGACATTTCTCCAAAGAAGATATGCAGATTGCCAACAAACACATGAAAGAATGCTCAACATCACTAATCATTAGAGAAATGCAAATCAAAAGTACAATGAGGTATTACCTCACACCAGTCAGAATGGCCATCATCAAAAAATCTACAAACAATAAATGCTGCAGAGGGTGTGGAGAAAAGGGAACTCTCTTGCACTACTGGTGGGAATGTAAATTGATACAACCACTATGGAGAACAGTATGGAAGTTCCTCAAAAAACTAAAAATAGAACTACCATACAACCCAGCAATCCTATTACTGGGCATATACCCTGAGAAAACCATAATTTAAAAAGAGTCATGTACCACAATGTTCATTGCAGCTCTATTTACAATAGCCAGGACATGGAAGCAACCTAAATGTCCATTGACAGAGGAAGGGATAAAGAAGATGTGGCACATATATACAATGGAATATTACTGAGCCAAAAAAAGAAGTGAAATTGATTTATTTGTAGTGAGGTGGATGGACCTAGAGTCTGTCATACAGAGTGAAGTAAGTCAGAAAGAGAAAAACAAATACCGTATGCTAACACGTATATATGGAATCTAAAAAAAAAAAATGGTTCTGAAGAACCTACAGGCAGGACAGGAATAAAGACGCAAATGTAGGGAATGGACTTGAGGACATGGGGAGGAGGAAGGGTAAGCTGGGACGAAGTGAGAGAGTGGTATCGACTTATATATACTGCCAAATGCAAAATAGATAGGGGGAAGCAGCCGCACAGAACAGGGAGATCAGCTCTGTGCTTTGTGACCACCTAGAGGGGTGGGATAGGGAGGGTGGGAGGGAGACCAAGAGAGAGGGGATATGGTGATATATGTATACGTATAGCTGATTCACTGTGTTATACAGCAGCAACTAACAACAATGCATAGCAATTATACTCCAATAAAGATGTTTAAAATAATAATAATTAAAAAATAAAGTTTTTTTCCTCAAAAAAAACCCCACAGAATTCGCCAAGCCAGCAGCTCTCTCGACTTGGATACACAGTGCTGCTTCAGTCACACACTTCGTAGGGGCCTCAGTTTCTCCAAATGTCAAATGGAGGTAATATGAGAAGCAGGTCAGTTAAACTGTATGCAAATAGTCTCTAAACTCTTAGGAGAAAATGTGCTATTGTTAAAAATTGCAAAGTATTGGTGACATAATTATTTCTGAGATTAATATATTCTTTAATATATGACATTAAATAATACCGCGTGACCCACCTTAACCTTTTCTTCAGATTTCTTAAAACTTTCGTTTTTACGTAAACATCGCAACTGCCTTCTCTAGGGGAGAAGGGGGTGTGTCCCTGAAGGAGGGAAGAGCCAACCTCATTGGGAGGGTGCAGCCCGGCCAAGATGATTCAGCATGGGAGGAGAGAGGGTCCGAGAGCAAGATGGGGTAGGTGCACAGGACTCGGGTCTCCCGGGAACAACAGAGTAACCCGAACCAGCTGTGAACAGAGGGGACAGGCGGGGGCGGGGGCCTGCACGCACCCAGGGCAGGGAGAAGGGAGAGAAGTGACAGCAGATCCTGGCTTCTGCACATGGGACCTGCCGGCTGGCACGCAGTGTGGCCCCTCGTGGCCAGGAGGCCTGAACCCCTCTCCTACTGGGGAGTACTCGCAGGTCAGAGGCCACAAGCAAGAATCACTCACTGCCAAAATCACCTTGTCTGGGCAGCATGGCCCTCGGAAACCCTTCCGGACGTGGGGCTTCCTTGAGACCAGCAGCGGCCCTACCCGCGGATCACGGCGGTGTTTCCTCGGCTGGTCCCTGATCTCCGTGTCCAGTTCGATTGTGTCACGAGTCACACTCTTGATTACCCTCTTCCATGCCTGGTCCTGCCGATGCGTCTGCTAAATGGACCAGCTGATTCAATAAACCCCACTTCATTATCGATATTCTTTTCTCCAATCCTTATGTTGTCCGGGACATCTCTCTCTTGCTCTGGCTGAGTTCCTTTTGTCACTGGGACCCCTGCTCCCAGTGCTGGTCACAGGACCTAGGAAGCTCTGTCTCCTGGCAGAAAGCATCAGTTACCAATTGGCTCACTCTGCTCCTGGGTGTCTAAACACCAAATCCTAGCAGGAAACCATTAAAAGAGCAGAGAAAGGTTATTGCATTTTTCATCACCCTTTGGACTGACTTTGTCAGGAAACAGCATTTGCTGAGGAGCCCTGGTTACAGAGAAGCATGACCAGCATGGAGTATATTGGGGGCTTTCTCTGGAGAACCCCCTGCATCTCCAGACAAGGAAGCCAGGCTGCTCAGCGCTTGAGGGGCTGGTGACATGGAGTCCTCCAAAGCCAAGCTGCCCACAGGTGTCGTGAAATGAAGAGGAAAGAACAAAAAGGTATATAGATTTAAGCCTTTCACAAAACACCAGACTTGACTAAGTCTCCAGGGCTCTGCAAGCATTTTAGGGTGAAAAGAATTCTTGTACCACAGGAGCTTTGAGAAGGATGATGGGCATCTTCCAGCCCAAACACTTGAGCCGACGTAACTTTCAGAAAGTTCGAGTGTGATGCTCAAGTCCGGAGCCACTGGAATGGAGGGGGTGAGGAGGGTGGGGGCCAGGGGGCCAGGGTGGGGCAGTAGAAACTCTCTTTTGCAGGAAAGCCTGAGTGTGGCTGGCGGCCCCGCTGTAGGAAGCCCAGGGCAGCCTAACTGCCGCTCGGATGACTCCTGTCGCTGGCAGCCCTCATTCTGCGGGAAGTTGTCACTCATCCCTTCCACAGGGGATAAGTTTGATAGGTCTGCTCTCAGCACGCGGTTTACAGCCCCTGGGCCATGCATTAATTAAAAAGGCTTTGTGAGAGCCTTCCTCATTAGCCACTGCTTCTTTAATCACTGTCTCTTCAGCCACCAGGACAATCTATAAATCTCCTCAAATATGAAATAATGAAGTGGAATGGTTCAATGTATTACAACATAATAAGTCAGGATAACATGCGGGTGGACCAGGTGGCACTGGCACGCGTCCCCTGCCCTGAGCCGCCCCTCCTCATTACCAGAGGCCTGGGGACAGGCCGCATGGGGTGGGGCTGACTTGGCCACCATGTCACCTGGGCCCCTGTGCCCTTTGCATTTCTCACCCAGACAGGGCCAGGCCAGGGGGAGAGGACGGCTGGAGAGGTCAGACTCCCCAGAGGTGGAAAGAGCCTCACGTCCACTGTCTCACCCTGCCCACAGGGACAGATCAGGACAAAGCCCTCACATCCCCTGAGAGCCCACAGTTCAGCACCCACCCCAGGGCACACAGTGAGCTCTTCACATGGGAGCCGCACCCCTACTTGCCTGTGACCATCACCTGCGGAGCTTGGAACACCAGCCGCTTTCCCTCCGCTGCACCCGATGAATTTCAGCAGGTTCTCTGGGGTGAGGCCTGCACACTGGCAATTAATCTAAAAGCTCTTAGGTTGGTTCTAACGTGCAGCCCTGTTGAGATCTACGTGCTCCATCCTAACCCCTTGGACAGAACTGCAAGACAAAGACAGAGCTCCCTCTTAAATATAACACCTGACACCATAAAACTCCTAGAAGAGAACACAGGCAAAACGTTCTCTGACATAAAGCATACCAATGTTTTCTTAGGTCAGTCTCCCAAAGCAATAGAAATAAAAGGGAAAATAAACAAGTGGGGCCTAATCAAACTTACAAGCTTTTGCACAGCAAAGGATACCATTAAAACAAAACAAAACAAAAAGACAACCTATGGAATGCAAGAAAGAATATTTGCAAATGACATGACCAACAAGAGCTTAATTTCCAAAATATATAAGCAGCTCATACAACTCAATAACAAAAGAGCAAACAACCCAATCGAAAAATGGGCAGCACTAAATAGACATTTCTCTAAAAAAGACATACAGATGGCCAATAGGCACATGAAAAGATGCTCATTATCACTAATTATTAGAGAAATGCAAAGCAAAACTACAATGAGATATCACCTCACATCAGTTAGAATGGCCATCATCAAAAAGTCTACAAAGAATAAATGCTGGAGAGGGTGTGGAGAAAAAGGAACCCTCCTACGCTGTTGGTAGGAACGTAAATTGGTGCAGCCACTAAGGAAAACAGTATGGAGGTTCCTGAAAAAACTAAAAATAGAGCTACCATATGATCCAGCAATCCCACTCCTGGGCATATATCCAGACAAAACAGTAATTCGAAAAGATACAAGCACTTCTATGTTCATAGAAGCGCTATTCACAATAAGCAAGACATGGAAACAACCTAAATCATCACTGACCAATGAACTGATAAAGAAGATGTGGTATACACACACACACAGACACACACACAGGAATATTACTCAGCCATAAAAAAGAATGAAATAATGCCATTTGAAGCAACATGAATGGATCTAGAGATGATCATACTAAGCAAAGTAAGCCAGAAAGAGAAAGACAAATACCATATGATATCACTTTTATGTGGAATCTAAAATATGACACAAATGAACGTACCTATGAAACAAAAACAGACTCAGAGACATAGAGAACAGACCTGTGGTTGCCAAGGGGGAAGTGGGTGGAGGAGGGATGGATTGGGAGTTTGGGATTAGCAGATGCAAACTAGTACATAGGGAATGGATAAGCAACAAGGTCCTGCTGTACAGCACAGGGAACTATATTCAATATCCTGTGATAAACCAGAATGAAAAAGAATATGAAAAAGAATGATGTCCAAGAACGAGGCCCTGTTTTTACAGTTCCATCCAGAGATAGCTCAAAGCCAGACACAGAGGGATGGTCAGCATGATTTGGGGAGAAAACGGCTGAATCGCTGCAGTTTTCCAGGTGCAGCCCTTTGCTGTCCGGGCTGCTGAGACGGTCCAACAGTGATGGACGGCATGAACTCTCCCTGGCTTCCCCGACATACTCTGCAGGGAAGAGGCAGCGCTGCATCTCCATGGCCAAGGGTGGTCGGCCTGGCCTTTCCAACCCGCGCTCAGCCCATCCCCCGAGGACAGGAAAAGGGTCCTGGCAGGTAGCACAGCCCCTCCACGGCGTGGGGAGTGGCTGGGGCAGCACGGGCCGCGGCAAAACTTTCCTCGATGGGGTCTTCCTGCCCGGAGGCACATCACAGGGCTGGCGAGTGGCTCCAACCTTTTGGGATCCAAACGCCATCCCAGCCAGGAAGACGCCAGGACCTCGCTCCATAGCAACCCGCACTGCTGCCTGCACACAAGGGCTGTTGGTGAGCTCCCTACACGCGCTCTGCCTTTCCTTTCTCCCCCTTCTGACTCTACAGGACTTATCACCTGGAACCTACTATCACATACATGTCTTTACTGGGCTTATTTTTCATTATCCATCTCTTCCTGCCAGCTGGTAAGTTCCACAGGGGCAGGGATCCTTGTTTTACTCACATACCCCGATCATTTCCAACAGTGCCTGCACATAGTAGGCCCTTGGTAAGTATTTGGTGGGTGATGGCACACACAGGAGAGCCTGTGATTCACCCACCCCCATCTTCCCTGCTGAAGGGAGACACTGCCTGCCCTGGGGATGCAGAGGGCTTTGGACTGTCTCCACAATCCGCGAACAAACTAAGGCATCACACAGTCGCCTTCCAGCTGACCCCCAGGCTGGCGTCCGCCTTGTCCCCGCAGAAGAGATTCTGTCACTTCCAACCCACGCTGGCTCGGATTGTCGAGCAATCAGATCCCCCAATGAGATATTGGTTGTTCTCGCTTAACCAGGTGACATATAACATGCTTAATAAACTACAAATGATAAAATATTGCAGAAAACCCCAATATCAATTTTAATACTTTAAAATGATTTATTAATCTCCTTTCACACTGCTTGCAGTGTCTGTTATTTCTCACGTTCCCATGACACACTGTGAATGAGGAGGGAGAAACTGACCAGGTGAGTAAAGGAAGGAAGGAGGCTGGCTTGAGGGATGTGATGAGTGGGCTCAGAATAAGCTGAATACAAGAAGAGACACCACCGCTCCGAGTCACAGACATGGCTCCAGAAATTTTCTAAACATTTGTGAGCCTCTAGTGCCAGCTCCCCTTTCTAGAAGATGCCAAGAGATCACATATTCTATGAAGGCATTTCTAACCCCCGTCCTTCTAAGAAAACCACTGATTCTATTGATCACCACTGCATCAAGTGCCCCCTCTAACACAGGCATGGAGTACTCAGCTCATGTTGTTGGATGGAGGGATGGAGGGACAGAGGGATAGAGGGAGAGACAGAGGGATGGAGGGAGGGAGAGATGGATGGAGGGATGGAGGGAGGAATGGAGGGATGGGTAGTTAGATGGATGGATGGAGGAAGGGAGACATGGAGGGATGGATGATGGGAGGGATGGAGGGAGGGATGGAGAAATAGAGGGATGGGTAATTGGATGGAGGGATGGATGATTAAATGAATGGATGGGTGGATGGATAGATGGGTGGATGGATGGAGGGAGAAAGGGAGGGATGGAGGGAGGGATGGGGGTGGGTAGTTGGATGGAGGGATGGCTGGATGGATTCATTTGCTGGTTTTCAGGGCTCTTTTCCTGGCTCAGCCACTCTATTCACCTGTGAATGCCAGCTCTCCAGCACAGGGACCAGGGCCATTCTCAGAAGGGCACAAGGTTCAGGACAACCCATCCTGGAGAGTGTGGGGTTTGGGCAAAATAACTGCACTTAAAAGGACACCTCACTCTTGGCAGCTTTCATTTAAAGGTAATAATTTTAAAATCAAATTTTGAAGACAGGTAGAAAAGGGGAGTGAGTGGCCCCCTTGTACCCCCCCACCACTCACCCAACCCAACGTGGCGTTTCTAGTTGTTTCTCTGCCCAGAGATGAAGGTGACAGAGACTGAGATCTTGTAGGTGCTTAAGTATGTGTCTGTTGAGTGGATTCAGAGGCTGCAGGTATCTCTCCAGAACTTAGGAAACGTGGAGGCACAGGCCCCGGGAGCAGACGGCCTGGGTTCACAGTCCCAGCACCTCCGCTCCCTGATGGGCTGCGTGGCTTAGACAAGGTACAGGACTCCTTGTGCCTCTGTTTCCTGGGCTGTGAAATGGAAAATAATGCTGTGCCTCCCTCACAGGGCAGCTGGAAGTTAGATGATTTTTTTTGTTTTTGGGGGGTTTTTTTGGCCACGCCACACGGCTTGTGGGATCTTAGTTCCCTGACCAGGGATTGAACCTGTGCCCTCGGCAGTGAAACCATGGAGTCCTAACCACTGCAAGGCCAGGGAATTCCCAAATTTGGATCATTTAACAGGTGAGGGTGCCTGGCACACAGCCAGTGTCCTCTACTGTCTGCAGCCAGCAGGCTGACAAGCATCTTCTTTGGCGTCAGAGGGAGCCGTTCGAATCCTGCTCAGCCACTGAACAGCTCTGCCTGGAGGCCTGAGTGAGGAAGTCACTCAGGTTCCCGTCTGTGGAGCAGGAATGACCGTATCCACACCCAAGAGCAGGTGAGAGCACCATATGATGAGATGCACAAAAATTCAGGCCACAGGTTGTTGGAGCTCAGAAACAGTACTAATACTAATTATTGCACCTATGAATCATTGTAACTATTTGTCGTTAACACTTGGGGTTCAAAGAGCTGATCGTTTCTTCCTATTTGACCCCAGCGGCCTGCACCTCACAGGCGTTTGTGTGTTTTGTGGGCCGGGTCACGGCCCAGAACAGAATGTACAACGGAAGACCTGTTTCCTCGGGGCAGCAGCGGTTCTGGCGGCCTGGGCCTACATTTCTCTTAATTAATAGTTATAGAGTCCAAACCGTCTAGGGCTCCTTCATTTCCTCCAAAACACCACAAACTAGAAGCAAAATTTGGGTAGAACTGCTTTGGGGAAAGAGGCAGACAAATTAAACACATGGAAAAATAAGGGAAAGAAGCAGAGACAGCGACAGAGGTGTGACAGGGACCAGGCTGAGGGCATGACCTGCAGCTCCACCGTGCAGAAGCGCGGTTGCACTTTGCTGGCAGGCCTGCGAACTCAAGGGGCTGCTTCTTGAATTCAGGTGTGAATGCTGTCACCGTGAGCACAAAGCAGGCTGCCTGCTCAGAAACCTATTAGCTCGTAAACAGCAATGTTCTGTAATTCCAGCTATTAAAAACAGCTTAAAGAGAAATCAAATCTCATTTAGTGGGGATTGCAGGGGTCTTCTTGGACTATTTCAATGTTTTATATTTATCCAAGGAAACAGGCTCAAATTCTCCAGTGTTGCCTTGCTCGGAGGCAATGCCATTTCCAAGCTTACTAAACACCCATGTAAGGCACAGGGAGAACAGCTCGGTGCATTGAGACCACCTAGAGGGGTGGGATAGGGAGGGTGGGAGGGAGACGCAAGATGGAGGAGATATGGGGATATATGTATACGTATAGCTGATTCACTTTGTTATACAGCAGCAACAAACACACCATTGTAAAGCAATTATACTCCAATAAAGATGTTAAAAATAAATAAATAAATAAATAAATAAATAAATAAATAAATAAATAAAGGGACAAGGAAGGCTCGAGAACTTCCCCGCCAGACAGCCAGCGGCAAAACTGCCAATGATTTCCTAAGTCCTGGGAAACCACAGGGACAGGTGGAACTTTGCCTGTGATCTGCATATGAAACAAGGCTGCCTCTGCTTTGCTCCCAGAGAAAAGCAAGTGATCCTAATTAGAGGGAGGGTCTGTGCAGAACCTCAGTTCTGAGGTCGGGTTCATACAGAAGAAAAGTAAGAGGTCTCGCAATCAGTAGAGCATTTAAGGCAGTTTTCTGCACGCCAACCGCCCCCAGCCATGTAGCAATTGTTCAGACTGTGGTCACAAGCCCACAGACTCTCAGAGGCTTCCTTTGTGGAAACGTCAGATCGCCAGCCTGAGGGTAGGAAAGCTGAGGTTTTCATAAGCTGTCAATCATATTTACGTGCTAATTTTTAAGCATCAACATTTCAAAAAGTCAAATAACATTTGCTTACTTGATTATCAGTATATGTCTGTTCAGCAGCTAAGACCCATAAACAGCTAACAGAAAGGTGACATTGCAAGTCAACCAGCTGCCAGGTGAGGACAGAATCGGGCCTCCACCCTTCAGGTCTGAGGGTCCCACAACCACAAACCACCTGTCTTCCTTCCCTTGGAAGTGAAATTCTTCATCTCAAAATCCTCTCGGGGGCTTCCCTGGTGGCGCAGTGGTTGAGAGTCCGCCTGCCGATGCAGGGGACACGAGTTCGTGTCCCAGTCCTGGAAGATCACACATGCCGCGGAGCGGCTGGGCTTGTGAGCCATGGCCGCTGAGCCTGTGCTCCGCAATGGGAGAGGCCACAGCAGTGAGAGGCCCGCGTACCGCAAAAAAAAAAAAAAAAAAAAATCAATCCTCTTAGTCTCGGGTTTCTCAGAAGTCCCCCACGCGGGTAGGCAGGCTTTACCGAAATATCCTCCGCAGCCACTGGGTTGCAGGACCGTGTTTCTGTCCTGTATTTTTCTGGATTGGAAACCAAGCTTGTGTTGTTAGATCCTTTCAAGAATGTCGCCATTTGAATCCTTCCAAAATTACGAGTATATGTGTCCACATGCTCAAGCTACAGAAGAGCTGCAGTGTTAATGGGACTTGGAAAGGGCAGTGGGTCCTTCTATGGGCCTGTGAGACTGAAGACACCCAGCAAGAAAGCCCCCTAAACCCCTGAATCACCATCCACTTCCTGTGCACCTCCTTTTTAGTCACTGCCGATTACAGGTAGATCTGTGTCTGAGTAATATCATTCCACTTTATAATCACACGACTACCACCTACTCTGATAACCTGTGCCACTCTAAGTGTGATTTCGCCTGCAGAACACTCAGTCTGCGCGAGGTCTCTTCGGGCGGACGGGCAAATTCCCATCCACTTCGAGACAGAAACCGGCCTAGAGCCACATATGAAGGTGTGGACTGCTCCAGCAGGTACCACCCTCCCGCCCAAGGTGAGACTCCCTGCTCAACACCCCCAGCCCCACAGATGCCCTGGAGGAGAACGCCGCATTCAGCGACCTCAAACCCCCAAGCTTCCCACCAGGTCTTCTATAAAAAGCCCACCTACACTAAGGGGTCCATTTTCAGAGCAGGAATTATTCTTTCTTAACTTTATAATCTCCATTGTCTTCTGTGATTGAAAAGTTCCCCCTCCTACAGAGCCACATCTAAATGGATTCATATAGAAGCTTTGGAAGGGAAGAATACTAGCATCTTCATCTACAGGTGGGGAGAGAGACCAGAAGACCCACGCCGGTCACATGGGGGAAGCCAGCACTGTGGCTGTGAACTTGACGCCGGTACCAAGTGTGGGGTCAGAGTGAAGAGACAGCACGGGGTTTGGCAAGCAGGGCTCACAGGACTCAGAGACTCGGGTTCTAGCCCTGACTCCAGCACCTGGAATCCCCACGAATGTGCAATCAAAGTTCCCAGGCCAGGGCAGTGTTCTCAACTTGACTACAATTTGGAGTTACAGGGAAAGCTTCGGAAAAACTGATGCCTGGGCCCACCCCCAGCGTTCTGATGAAACTGGTCTGAGTAGCGGGAGGCTTTAATGGGCTCCCAAGTGATATTTATTTTGAACATGGTTGAGAAGTCCATCCCCTAAGGCTCAGTTTCTCCACTGTGAAGGAGAATGGCAGTCCATAAAATTATAGTCCTACCGGGAAAATACAAGGATCGGCTATATGAGAAAATATAGGGGAAGGGAGTGATCTACATGTACAATGATCTGCATCAAAAGAGACTAAGGAAGCATTTCAAAACCAAGCAAGGTTTTTCCCCAAAATGGTTTTCTCTCTTAATAACTTGCCTGCAGTGATCTAACAGGGCCTTAAATTCTGACCCAACATCAACCAACAGGATAACTTCGAATAGAAAATGTTCCTCTAAGTTTCCTAGAACAGAGTCTGACTTTGACATGAAGAAGATAAGCCTGCAGGCATTGCTCTATGAACCACACTCTGATGCTTGCTCATCCACACCATCTGCTGGGCTCTGTGTTGGGCATTTGGAGGTGATAGTGGAGACAGAAATGAGGCAGGCCCCTGCCCCTGTGAAGCCTGCAGCCTGATTACAGGAACACCGATGCCACCAGTGGTCAGTGCTGTGATCAGGCAACGGCCGAAAACCTGGAGGGGAACCCAGAATGGGGAGATGCATAATCCTCCCAAAGAGTGGTGGCTTTACAGCAGAGGGGATATTTGACCCGAGTCCTGAAGGCGGGGTACGAGTCTGCCAGAGAGAGAGGATGATGTGAAAAGCCATGGTGTGTTCAGGCTCTCGTAGTTCAGTAGAGGGTGGAGAGGACGGTCCAGGCAGAGGGTGAAGAACTCTGCCTCCCCTGCTAAAGCATCTGGATTATTATTCCCACTTTACAGGTAAGAGAACTGAAACCCAAAGAACTTAAGTGACAAGTTCAAGGCCACATAGCAATGGAGAGTGAAACTGAGTGGGACCCTGTGGGGCTCCTGGGCACAAAAGCCTCTCTGTGTCCCCAGTTTCTTGATTACAGGAAATAGGCTTCATTCAGCCTCCGAGACCTTCCCTGAGTTCCAAAGGGCAGGTTCAAACAGTTACTGATTAGGAAGGGAGGGGCTGCAGAGACAAGGGAGGAGCAGAGGAGAAACCACAGTGCAGCCATGAGGCAGGTCCTGGCGCCCCCTCAGGGGATGCACATCACAACGTCTTTGAGCTGTTTTGCAGATACTGAAACTCCCTCCAGGTGGGAGAAGTTAACTGTCTGCCACCCACGAGCACGTACACCCCAGACCAGTTGGAACCAGAAAGTTTATGATGCCGACTCCCGCTTACCTCCCCACCAACCAGTCAGAAGAATGTCCACCAGCTGATCACGCCCTCTTTGAATGATGACTATAAAACTCCTCACTACCCACTCCAGGGCGGGACACACAGTTTTGAGGGCATTAGCCCGCTGTGGGCTCCTCTGCCTGGCAAAGCAATAAAGCTATTAGTTTCTACTTCACCCAAAACTCTCTCTCTGAGATTTAATTCAGTGTGGGTGTACAGAGGCCTAATTTCTGCTACAAGAGTTAGATCTAGTCCTCAAGCAAAGGAGTGGCAAGGTCAGAGTTTCTTTAGAAAGCTCATCCAAAGGGCAGTTTGAAGGAAAGTTGACCAGATGCACAGGAGCACAGGGGCATGATGATGGAACCTGAACTCAGGTGGTGGCTGTGAGGGCGAGGTGAGGGATTGGATAGAGACATTCCAGAGTCTTAGGTGAGTTCAGTAGTGATGGTGGGAGAGAGACGACTGGGGAACTGGGTTACTGCACAGACCTAGTTCCCACCAAACCACCTTCTCTGCAGACCCAAACCTGCACTTTCTTTACGTGCTTACCTACTACTGCTTCCTAAACTCTGAGATCTACGCAAGTTGGTAATCACTTGAAAATTTTCAATTAAATGTAGAAAGAGACAAAACAAGCAGATCTATTCTCTATTCTGACTGCTCTATTGATTAAAACGAAGGTCTGTGCTGGGGCTGCTTAACCGTGAGAAGCAACCTGGCTCAGATGGGGAACAGACCGTTAGGAATTATTGGGTTGAAGGAAAAAGTGGAGACAATTTTTGCACAGACCCATGTGTGGGGTTGTCGGTGTGTCTATCTGCAGCTACGTGGCCGCATATGGATCCGTGCATGTCTATATTTAGGGGACATATGCCACATTCTTCAGTCAGCAGCCACGAGCCAAAGGCACAGGCAAGATTCCTGACGGAGTGGCACCATCGCGGCTCTGCAGGGCCCACGGACAAGCGCGGGGATTTTCAGATGGTACGTTCGGCTTTTGAGAAGCCCCTGTCTGACATGTGAGTTTGGCAGAACCTACAACATTGTACTTCAAGACCATTCTCTGGGGCATTTGGGAAAACAAGTGGCATTAATATGTATGCCTCTAATTTCATCAAAGTGTTAGTCTGTGAGATCTATTCTACATACAAGAAACCCTTTGCTTAAGAAAAAAGGGGGGGAAAAGATTAAAAAAAGAAAATAAGAAAGAACTCTCTCAGCTGCTATTCTTCCTTCCCCCCCCCCCAAATAAAATAAGCTACTGCCGGTTCTGCAAGGCACATGTTAGAGTTTAAATCAGAATCAACCCATCTTTAGAAGAGTCTGAAATGAAGCATTTGTCCTCCACAGAATTCCCGGAATAGGGTCAGTGTGGGGGAAAACTGGGGGTCGAAGGCCTTCCAAGAAGACAAACAAGGAAAAATACAAGGGCTGGGGGCCCTGCCCCTGCTCATACGGCTTGCTCTGTCACACACTCAGGAGCCAGGTTATTCCGGTTAGCACTAACCTTTCCCGCGTGACCCTGCATGAATGGCCGCCTACCTGCACCCCCTCTGCCGCACCTCCAGCTCTGTGGTCGGCCCATCTTCCTTCCCTGACCCTATCCCTCTTTTCTCAGCCCACCTCCTTCCTGTCTCCTTGCCACCAAAGTATGGGACACCTGGTTCAGGACCCTGGTTTGGTCCATCCATTTGCTGGAGCAGTGGGGACCTTTAGTGGTATCGTCTCATACCCCAAGGAGGTAGGCCAAGGGTGGGCATGGCCTTGTTTGTCTACAGACCAGTGGCTCTTGTTTGAGCAGAAGACCCCCTATCTTCCAGGTCAAGTCTAAGGGAACGGAGACTCCACTGGAAGAGCTTTTGGAGCCGCGTCCCAGGATAGGATTCACATCTTCTCTCCTGGCCTTGAACAACCCCCCTACACTCTCTGGGCTTCAGTTTTCTTACCTGTGCCATGGTAATAATAACTGCTGGGATAGCAACTGTCAGTAGCACCTGCAAATTGATTCACCCTCTGATGAAGGTAAAGATTTTCCAAAAACCTGGAAGCAGTTTTTGACTCGTTTAGCACCTGAGAGGGGAGGCAGGCATTCTTCCCTCCTCAAGGGGTTGTGGCGAGGCCGAGATGACTACCCACATGTAAAACTCTTACAACAGCGCCCGGCACAGAGCAAACGCTGCTAACTCACTGTCCTTGTTCAGAGGCCGCTGAGAAGCCGTGATAGGAGGTAAATGTTCTCATAAAGAGTAAGAAACACCACGCCAGCACGTATGCTATTAAAGACTGAGTCAAGAACAGGAGACAGAGATACAGACAGGGATGTGAGAAAGGACCTTTCCAAAATGTCTAGGAAGGGGAAATGGGCCATGTCCCAGGTGGCCCTGGAGGAGGGGCCCCACGACCCTCTACAGCTTCCTTCAACCAGCCCTATGCGTCCCCCCGACTGCTGTGGCGCGGCTCGTGTTGGCGCTACAGGGATGAACTAAGATGCGGACCCCGTCACAGACAAGGAGATGAGTGAGGGGGATGCCAAAGGCTCCTCCTGGCAGGTACAGGCAGGTCCTTGGACAGTCCCTGGCAAGGAGTAGGCATCCACTGTTTAACGAGTGAAACAATGGACTAAAGAATGAATGAACCCTCTAAAAATAACGAACACAAATCACTTGCATAGGCAACACTTTTGAGAAAGACTCTAATATGGAAGTCCATTAACCTTTTGAGCATAATTAGCCTTTTATTTTAGTGCACATAAATAATTATTTGATACTCAGCACGAGGCACGTAGACAGTAGATAAAGCACACGGCACTTCTGAACGCACATGGAATAGTCTAGTTCCCAGAAGTTTTTAATGCATCTCTGACTGGAGAGTGATATATTCCATTTCTATTTTCTGCTGTCCTTTTTGGTAAATGTAAGGTTTTTTAATAGATAAAATTTGATCTAAAAAAAGAGTGACCTCTAATAATTAAGTTCCTAGAAAGTGTAATAAAAACCTTAAAAAGTCTGTGAAAATAGATTAAATGATACATACAAAAGGGTTAATTGGCTGTCTCTTTAATTTGCTTTTCGCAATCAAGATTCCATCCTCCAGCTTAAATAGCTGTCAACAGCACCTACAAATTGATTTATCCCTTGATGAAGTCAAATATTTTCTGAAAATCTGGAAACAGTTTTTGAAACCTTGCTGTTGTTTAGCATTCGAGGCATGGGAGTGGTTTTTTCCCCACTATTTTTCATCTTAGAGTTTTAGCATCTGCACGAATTTGGAGAACAACTAGCCTCCTGCTTCAACACGTGAACTCAGAAAATGAAATAGAAGTTGCTTATCATGCTCTCAGGTGGGGTGAATTTTATCATAATGAAGCTGAGTGAAATACCCAGACTGCCCTGGGGAGAGGAAAGTCTTGATACTCCACTTGTGGGAAAGTGGCTCTGAGCCAAAGATAGAGTTACATCAAACCTTGGTACAGACAAATCAAAGTCTCTGCTTGCAGAAGCAAGGGGTCAGTCCTTAACACAGGGGTTCTCCTGCTGCACGAAGGGAGCCTTGCTAGGTGGTCTTTAGTCGGGGTTTGGTGAGGGTGTGAAGAGGCTGGTTCCTAAACCCTTTGATTATTCAACCCCCAGTCGCGTGTGTGTGAGCATGCGCGTGCACAGGCATATAAACACACACAAGTGTTCACCTCCGGTGCAGAGACTTGAGTTGATCCCAATCTCACGTATGGACACACCACCCCACTGGTTCATGCATGCTCCCATCTGTGTGTTCATATTCATTCCTGTGTCCCCCCTCCCACAGACAACCGCTTAGACATCTCTGAGATACATGAAGGATAGACAGAGATGTGTACACACACACACACCTTTACATATGTGTATAAAACATGTCATTTGACCTGAGTACCCATATTTTACTTCACATGGGTTGTATTGGTGTGGTAGACCCCACCGCTTTCCCTCTGCACTGAGCACTGTGGTTTTAGGACTCAGCGGTGCCGTGCTGGGTAGGTCTGTTCTCTTCTACCTCAATGTGACCTCATAGCTCTCAATGCAGCTCCGACAGGCTCTCCTTATCCACTCACTCTGCCCCCACCTCTCCACCACCATGAACAAGGCTGTAAGGAACATCCTCGTGCACATGCCCAAGTTGGCCTGGAAACCCTTCTGGGGTGTAGCCCAGGAGGGAGCTGCCTGACCTTGGGGTGCATGGGTACTCAGTTTAAGCAGCGCTGCCAGACGGCTCTTCTTCAGACTTGCACCACCAGGGAAATCCCTAGGGCACATCTTAATATATAGGAGAGCAAAACTTTTCTTTTACAAAGTTGACTTAGCTATACCTGCATCACTTCCCTTTCAAATAAATTTTAGAGTAAGTTTATTGAGTTCTTTCTTAAGAAAACTACTAGTACTTTGATTGGAAATTTACTGAATTTATAGATTTAGAAATATTGACATGTTTATTATAATAAATGATCATATTAAAAGTGTGAAATGAGGGTCTTCCCTGGTGGCACAGTGACTAAGAATCCATCTGCCAATGCAGGGGACACGGGTTCAAGCCCTGGTCCGGGAAGATCCCACACACCGCAGAGCAACTAAGTCCATGTGCCACAACTACTGAGCCTGCACTCTAGAGCCCATGAGCCACAACTACTGAGCCCACGAGCCACAACTACTGAAGCCCATGCGCCTAGAACCTGTGCTCTGCAACAAGAGAAGCCATCACAATGAGAAGCCCGTGCACCGCAACGAAGAGCAGCCCCCGCTCACCACAACTAGAGAAAACCCGTGTGCAGCAACGAAGACCCAACACAGCCAAAAATAAACAAATAAATAAATTTTTAAAATGAGAAATAAAATTAAAAATTTAAAAAATAAAGGTGTGAAATGATCCACCGTATAGTATTTGGATTGCATCTATATATACATTAATAGACTTTTATATTTTTTCCCATAAATATGTAGTGTATCCTTTGCTAATTACTATGTATTTTGGTTTTGGTTGTTATAAGTTGTATGTTAGATTTTTTAAATATTCAAGTTAGTTACTGCTAGTATTCAGAAATGCGTTTGATCTTTTTAAGTTAGCTTGTGTTTAATAACTTTGCTGACCTCTGTTTTTAGTTATAATGCTTCAATTCTGTTGGGTTTTCTTTGCATATGATCACATTATCTGCAAATAACAGTTTCAGATTTTCCTTTTACTTCACCTTTGATTTACTATTTACATTTATTCTTTCTTAAAAAGCATTTTTAAGCATCTGCTTTAATTCAGACTGCTTTGGGGGCCAGTTTAACTCCCAATATTGACTATTTCCCAGAGATTTGCATGGTGTCTTCCTCTGGGGGATATTTCAACATTTCCAATTCATTTTGGAGAGTCCTGTAAAATTTCCAGAATTGACGAAAGTACCTACCCCAGTCTGTGGATGGAGAAATAAGAGGAGTTAAGAAAACATTTATGAAATGAGTACTGGAACTGTCCTTTCCAAATTAAAGGGAAGAAATGAATTTACATGTAAAGTTACAATTACAGCTCTTTCCCGAATGCCCACGTCAGGAGTGACACATTCTGCTCTGTCCACACAGAGATAAACAGCAGCTAAGACACATGCTGTTCTTCCAGTGGGCGCCACATTCTCTCCTAACAATTCTCTCTATATTATCTCATTTCACCCAACAGACCTGTGAGATGGGTTCTGTCATTGTCCTCACTGTACCTTTGGGAAAACAGAAGCGGGAAGAGGTTAAATACTTTGCCAAAGGTCACCCGACTAGTGAGAACCAGAGCCAGCCATCTGGTCTCCAGAGTATGGGCTCTCAGCTCCACGCTGGCCCTCTGTCCTGCGCACCTGGCCAGGCTCAGGAGGAAAGTGCGGCATCTAACAGCCATGGGCTGTGAGCGTCACTTCCTCACCTTTATCAGCCAGGGCTGCTTTAACAGCCTCTTCAACACAGCTAAGGAGAATAGGGGATACTCCTTCATGCTCTCTGCTTCTCCTCCTCCCTGCAGTCCCACTGGCATACCCTCCACACCAAAACCATCGAGTACTCCCACTGTCCCAGGAAAGCCCACCCACAGAAGGAGACAGAAAAGGGAGGAGAGGCGGTCTCCACAGGCTGCTGTTTTCCATCGGCTGCAGCAACGGCAACGATGCTGCCTGTCCCCAGTGGGAAGGGAGGGCAGGGTCACAAGCTGGGCCAGAAAGACAACTTTCTACCATCTCTGATTAGGGCTTCCTAAGAGAAGCATTATTATTTTGTTCTGAGGATTGAAGATACCTAAATTAGACACAGCTATATTCAAATATGAATACCTCCTCCCCAACACCTCCCAAAACTCCAAATATAAAATACAGAGAGGAACATTCTGGTTTATAGATATTCTGATTATAAACGTGACTGGTTCTTTCTGTTCGGATAAGAGAGCAATGGCTAGGTAATACCCTATTGTCTATCTGCTAAAACAGAAGTCTTTTTAAATTATAACGAGGCATGTTTAATGGTGCACGGATAAGTTGGGCGTTTACAGCTACATTTGCTTCTGACTTGGAAGCAGAGGTATCCGAGGTTACAGTGAAGGAAGAGGCTCCGTGTGGCTGAGGCTTTGCTGAAGGGATGTGGAAACTCGCTTGTCTCAGGTTAAAGAGTGTGAAATATGTGTTTCTTCACACGCACACACCACTCTTCACCCATGTTTTTTTCCCCCATGAATCAATAAGTCCAGGTTTTGACAGAGTCCTCAGACACCAGAGTTTCTATTTTCAAACCATCACTGTGTTCACCACTGCCAGAAATAAGTCACCTCAGCAAAATCTAATGGTGGCAATTTTGTGATGCATAAAATTGATTTATGCTTACAACCAAACTGTATTTTCCCTGATAATTTATGCTCAACAATTTAACATAATTATTTGTGCCACAATTTCAACATTTCTGCCTTCCTGTCAACTCTGGAATACAAATACACACACACACACATATACAAAACAAAAAACACACTCTGAAGGATACTTCAGAGGCAGGATTTTTAAAAAAATCAATGTCATAGCAGCCTCTTTTGTATCTTGTTGTGACAAGACTGAATTTAAACAGCCTAGGAAGTCAAAACAAAAGGAGAAATATCGATACATATTAACTTAATCAGGCAGCTCTGCTCTGCCACCCTCGCCTACGCCTGAATTACACTTCCACCGCGATTCCCACGGTGCTATTGGCATTCTTGTAACTTCTCCACAAATGTCTGCAGTCTTCGGCGGTCGTGGTCATCCAAGATGAAGGGTGGCTACAGGCTTCCAGACATGATCTTTGCGTCTGTATGAGATTTTGTCACTACCACTTCAGGAAAATCGCTCCCCAGGCAAGCTCTGCTTCACTTTGAATTCACACTCTGAAAACATCTTTCTTCCAACAAATGCTTTTCCCCATGTCCCCCAATGGCCTTCCAGCAGGAACTTCATTGTCTGCTGTTCTGTATAAACTTCTTTGAAAAGAAAACTCAATAAAAGACACGTTAACCCAAATGAATGCCTCCCTCACTGGTCCCATCAAACCCTAGGTGTGTACACAGGACTCTGAATCCAGTGTCTGATTAAGGCACCCAGAGTCAGAGCAGAGAGACAGGCATGCCAAGCAGAGATCACATACACTTGACCTTTGAAATGAACACTCGCTGCTTTTCATTCACGCCAGTACATTCCATTCTTTTTCCCCAAAAAGGTAATTAGAAGAAACACTCCAATGGTCTTATCAAGCACAGAAAGTGTTCACCTTATCATATACGAAGACGCCCCTGCTGGTCCATGAATACCCTGAGCTGTTTCCAGAGTACTGACGGGTGAGCAGCCAGCCCTTCCCACACTCTCATTCACTGCCCCTGGAGACCCAGCACCCAACCTGCAACAGCCCCAACGAGCATCTTCTGGTCGTGGAAACAAACAGAGCTCAGGGCACCCCTGAGCACGGACCCAAGTGTAGACTTATGACCAGCCTGCATCATTTGCAGGGCCAAGAGCAAGTGAAAATGACCATGACGGCACAGGTCTCAGGCCCATGAAGCCAGCCTGCTGCTCCATCAGGCTTTCCCTTGGAAACACCCAGAGGAGACAGGACTTGGCCACATTACCACTGAGGCCCAAATGGGAGACTGTAGGGAACCTTCCCGAGAAAGCTTCCTCCACTCACCCAGCAAACACTCCAAATCAGTATTCCCTCCTTCTTGGGTAAAAGAGGTCCAACAAGAGGGACTTCCTTGTCGGTCCAGCAGTTAAGACTCTGCGCTTCCAATGCAGGGGGCGTAGGTTCAATCCCTGGGCAGGGAACTAAGATCCCATATGCCATGTGGAAAAAAACTCAGAAAAACTCTATGCCTATGGTGATAATTACACAACTCTGTAAATATACCAAAAATCACTGAAGTGTACAAGTAAAGCAAGTGAATTGTATGGTATGTAAATTATAACTCAATAAAAATTTAAAAAAAGAAGAGGTACAACACGAGATTGTCTTTGAGAAGGAGTTAAATGCATTTAAATTCCTAAGTGCCCAGTCTCCCTAACATTCTATTTTTTAGAAGAAAACAATTTGAGCACTACCCTAGTGCTCAGATTTCTGGGAAGACATAGGAACCGACCCCCGTCTCTTTCCACATCCTCTCACTGCAGTTACTTCCCAGGGGAAAAAAATGCACACATGTTGATTTCTAAAACTACGAGGATATCCAAACTTATGTAATTCTTCATATAAATATGAATATTAAAACAACCAGGACTTGGAAACCATCACCCTTTAAAATGACACAAAAAGAGGAAAATGTACTTAATACTTCTATAAATCCCAGGACGCAGTTGAACCAATCCTGTAAGAGTGGGTTTCGTATTGTTTGTTATTATCAAAGATATGAGAGAACCAAATTCAAGCCTTTCCAATTTGACCTTTCTTTCCAATGATTTAAAGGTGCCATACCACGGGGTGGTGCAAACTGTCATCTTTGTTAGAAACTCAGCTTCAATTTTTCTGAGGACTATGTGTAGCAGAAGCCCAATCTAAAGAATTTGGTAATAATTAGGGTACAAATATTACCTATAGGTCACCTCCTGTTAATCAATTCTATTAACAAAACTCCATGCAAAGTTCCAAAATATTTCTATGTAATTATGACTGATGGTCAGATAGCTAGAGAGATAGATAGATTCCTTCAATAACTATTTATTGAGTTCCTACTGGCCTTGCAGCATTCCATTTCATTCTAAAAATGAATATAGGTATATAGAAAACAGAAAAATAAATATCAGACAAATATATTGTATATATGACATACTTACAATCTAATAAGGAAATGAATATGTAGCTAAATAACTACAGTATGGAATTTAAAGAGAAACAGAAATAAACGGCATAAGAGGACCACAGATTTGGTGTTGCAGGAGTTCAGACAGGGGAGATAATACTTCCCCATGAGGAGATCTTCAGAGATTGCCCACGGAAGAACTACCATTTAATTATTTCTTGACGTACAGAGGAGAATGTGGAGCAGGTGTGGGGGTAGGGCCTTCCAGCCAAAGGAAGCAGCATCAGCTGGACCACCGCCACCCAGAACCCCAGGAAGCATCAGGAAGTAGCCATCTGGTCTATCCTTTCCCTCCTCTGTTGTTTTTCGGAGAAATCGACACTCAAGTCCCCTTCCTCCTCTCTCCAGCTCTCGGGAGCCTGGCTCCTGCTCCTACCTTCAACTGAATATGTTCTCAGCAAATGACGCTAAAGCTCTTAAATGTCAAACATAATGGGCAGTTTACAATCCCAATCTCACTGGATCTCTTTGCTACACGTTAGGTAATTAATCACTTCTTCCTTCCTGAGGCGGCCGTGATCCTATGTTCTCTGGCTCTCCTAGTCCCTTGGACAGTTCCTCCTCTGGCCCCTTCATGGGCTCGTCTTCCTCCATCTGCTCTGCAAAGGCTGCCATTCCACAGGGTTCTGTCCTCCACCCACTGCTTTTCTCACTCCACATGCTCCCTGGGTAACCACAGCCATTCTCGTGATTGTAATTACCATCTATATGCCAGTGGCTCCTAAATCTATATTTCCAGGCTTGGCCTCATCCCCTGGGCTTCAGACTCATATATCAAAGCTCCACTTCAAATCCCACAGGCAACTAAAAGTCAACATGTTGGAAATGAAAATCATTAGTTTTTTTCCCTAAGATGTCACCTCCTCTTACATTTTCTGCCTCAATTGGAGTTTGCTGATTTTACTCACTATATAATAATTCTCAAATCTGCCCCCTCCTTCCTGTCACTCCTGCCAAGTCCTGGCTCAGGACCTTCTCAGCTCTGCCCTCCTCAACTCATCTCATGGCCTCAAACTCACCTCTGAGCATCTGCCAGAAAGAACCTAGCATCACACAGACACACACACACAGACACACACACACACACACACTCACACACGTCTTTGCCAGCTATACATTTCTTGGGAATAAGATCCAATTTTCTTAACGTGAAATACAAGGCCCTTTGTGATCTTTCCATCATGGAAGGGAGAAGTTCTGAAACCAGCCAGTGAGCAACACATGAAGGATTTCTGGGCGGCACCAATGGCCCAAAGGAATGGAAAGAGCATGACTTTTTAGACGTATTGCCTGGCAAGACTTCACAGCACTACCCAAAGGGGTCAGTATAGATGCAGAGAAGGTGGACAGCAGGACTGATCCAGGATTCCCGTGGTGGAAATACTGAGGGTTTGGGACACTGTCCAGCGAGCCACTGAAATGTAAAGGGATGGTCCACGGGGTCCAGGCTTGATGGAGAGAGTGAAAGGGAGAAGACAAACAGGCTGGCAGAAGACAATACTAGAAATAAAAGACTGGCAGTTTCAATGAGACTTAAGAAGAATGAAGATCACAGAAAAGGGAGACTATAGTCAGGTAGAGGTGTCACCTTTATTCAGGCAAGACGGAGACAGAGCTCTTCCAGGTAAACACGATTGTAGCTGCGGTTGGCTTTAGCACACAGGTGGTGTGACACGGAGGTGAAGGACACCAGTGTTTGAGGAAAAGTTGTGACCCCTGAGGCTCTAAGGTAGGGTGAGCATTTACCACTGTATTCATTCCACTGGGTTATAAATGTCTCTCTATGCGTCTGTCCTTACCAGACAAAGAGCTACTGGAGGTCAAGGACTATGTATATTCAAGTTATGTCCCCAGCACCTAGCACAGTTCCTGGGACAGAATGAAAGTTCAACAAAGCATACAGCGAGTGACAAAGGCCTGGAAGCGGGGGACTCTGGGGCGTATGTAAGGAGCAGTAGAATCTAGCTGGTTCAGAGGTGTGAAAAGAGTGAGAAGGACTTGGGTAAATGTCCTGAAGATAAGGGTGTCCTGGGACAGCAGGCCGCAAGGTCATGATTTATGAGAAACGTGCATTTGGTCTTCATCCCCATTTCTGCCACAGAGGTCCTAAAACCCTTGGAATTTGTGTTTTCTTTTGCTAATGAGGTGGCTTCTGGAAAGCGCCCAAGGAAGGGGCTGGTTGCCAGGGGAACAAACCCTGACAGAGGGTTGGAACTTCCAGCCCCACCCCCTGATTTCTGGGGAAGGAAGAGGGGATAGAGGCTGAATCAATCGCCAGTGGCTTATGGTTTAACCACTCATACTCATGTCTCGAGCCTCCACAAAACGCCAAAAGGACGGGGTCTGGAGAGCTTCCAGGCTGGGGAGCAAGATTGCTTCCCCAGGCCCCATGCTGGGCCCAGACTCCCTGGGGATAGAGGTCTGTGTTTCTTCATCTGGCTGCTGATCTGTATCCTTTCCAAACCTCTCTAATAAACCTGTGATCTAGTGAGTAAACTGGTGTCCTGAATTCTGTGAGCTGCTCTAGCAGATTAATGGAACCCAAGGAGGGGGTCGTGGGAACCACTGATTTTAGCCATTCGGTCAGGAGCACAGGTGGCACCCTGGACTTGAGACTGGCATCTGAAGGGGGCAGCCTTGTGAGACTGAGCCTGTGCACTGTGGGGTCTGACGCTGCCTCTGGGTAGATGGTGTCAGAGCTGAGCTGAATCCTACAACACCCAGCACGTGTCAGAGCATCACCTGGTCCTGTAGGGAAACCACCACCCCAACACTGGAGCTGGGTGCAGAATTGTTAAAAGCCCAGGAAAGCACGCTTTATTTTGTCGTCAACTGGAAGTCACTAAAGAAGAAATGGGAGCTCATCAGTGCTATATTCACAATGATGATTAATATTTATGACCCTAAAGCACAGCACAATGCCACCTTCTCGATCACCAAAGAAGGATGATGTCGTGCTCACCAGAGTAGTCCTGTCCCAATAAGTATATTGCTTTCTATTGTCATTCTTTGGAACTGGAAGTCTACCTTCTCCATTCAGATGATGGTGACACAGCCAAAGCTTACTGAATACCTTCTATGTATGAAGCCCTAGGCTAGGTATCTTCACAAATGCTATTTTGCTTCAATTCAAAAGATCAGTCTGATAAACCAGATCATCAGATTTCTAAATGATACTAGACAATGAACATAGTATTTACATATCACAGGATCTCTTAGACCCAAAGATTCAAAGCCACATACAGGATTATGCAGAGTTTTTGTTTGTTTTTTAATGAAATTGCTTCTATTCAAAGTCTTGGTATATAGGTAGGAACAGAAATTCATCTTCTATAAATGGAGAAAGTGAGATTCAGGAAGATTTAGTAATATATGAAAGGGCACAGAGAAAGAAGATAAGGAAGCCAAAGTTGGAACTGTCTACAGCTCTGAGTGGTTTCTGTTGGCTCCATGATTTAGATGTAAACTTCACCAGCTCTTGAAACGTGATCTCCGTACAAGAGACATGTGGGAAACTGGCCATTCAGCAAAACACGGTGCAAGGGAAGCAGGCTGCTGGGTGAGTTCCATCATTTATTACCACGCTGGTCCTGAATTTTCACACCTAATTAATCAAGCTTGCTCTGTAATCACTTTTCTACGTGTGGTGTTGGTGGATTTTACAGCTGCAGTTTTAATGAGCTGCTGTTCCTTTTGACATTTGGAAATCTAATCTGGAAAAATGATTCAATGACTTGTAAAGACCTTTCATTTTATATGTTTAGCCATGTGGCTTTCCAGGGTCCTTGGAGCAAACCAGGGGCAGCCACAATCCCCATATAGCTGCAGTCACGCCAGCAAATGGCAGGCCAATTCCTATGGCATTCCCAAACAGATGTGGCTGGCAGCCCAGAGAGCTAATGAGAATTAATACTAGTGATTGCAAACACCTAGGAAATAAATGGGAATGTGCAACTTGACTTATGAGAAGATGATATTTGAAAACCCAAAAGTTTGCATAAAATACTAGAAATTTTGGAGGCCATCCAACCTTAGGAAACAGAAAGTTATCAGGGTGGACTGAGAAAATATATTCACTACAAATAGGAAACAACAATCGAATTCTAGAATTATGTCAGCTACCAAGAGAGAGAAACAGCGTGAGAAGCAACATTTCCACTTACAAGGAACATTAATTAATATTCTATAGCCTATGTAATTCTTGTAATTACTTCTCTGAAATTGGGGTATTTTGCTGAGAAAAGAGGTCCTAGAGGAAATACACATGTCCAAATACGTTATTCCTGTGTGTGTGGCGCATGTGGATGAGGCTGCACGGGCATTCTTATTCCCATCACACTGCCCCCGACCGGCGCTCCAGGCTTAGAGCCTGGCAGTCACGGCTCCACCAGGCTGCTCACCCGAGGGACTGACGGTCCCGAGCTGGGGGAGGCACTCTGGGACCAGGACAACTGCCCGCCCCAGTACACTGCGGTGGAGTGGTGCAGCCCCTGAATGAGACTGATAAACAACTGTTCCTTTGAATCTCACAGGATTCATAAACTGAGCTTGTCATGCAGCTCTCTGCAGCGTGGTCTGATTTAGTACTTCCCAGATCACACCCTTTTCCCTCTCACACCTTGAACTATTGCCTGTCACCTTAACTGGTAACTATTCACACAGCCTCCCATTCTTGCTTTCTTCTCCGTGGTCTTCCTCAGTTCATCAACAAATGAAAAATCCTCAGCTATGAAACCAAACAATCGATTTTGGTTGTTAGGAGGGAAGACATCAGTCTAGAAAAATTGAAGCTGAAGGGTCAGAATTTGCTAACACCATTTCAGGCTCAGAGCTCATAAGTATTCCAAGGTGCAAAGGAACTTTGCAAATAGTCTGAAAACAAACTGAATCAAAGGCCTGGTTCTGCAGTGGATGGTATTTCAAAATGGCACCACTGACATGCAAGGTTTGAAACAATACTCGGAGTATTCTGTGTTGTGTCTGAAGAACTACACACACACACACACATACACACCCAGGGTTTTCCTGGTGGCGCAGTGGTTAAGAATCTGCCTGCCAATGCAGGGGACACGGGTTCGAGCCCTCGTCCGGGAAGATCCCACATGCCGCGGAGCAACTAAGCCCGTGTGCCACAACTACTGAGCCTGCACTCTAGAGCTCACGTGCCACAACTACTGAAGTCCGCGCGCCTAGAGCCTGTGTTCTGCAGTAAGAGAAGCCACCGCAACGAAGAGCAGCCCCTGCTTGCCGCAACTAGAGAAAGCCCGCGCACAGCAACAAAGAACCAATGCAGCCAAAAATAAAACTTAATTATTTTTTTAAAAAAACCATACACACCCATAGTATATGCATGGACTGTCTCTGAAGGGAACACATGAAACTAGTAGCAGCACTGCCTCCATGGAGAGGAACAAGATGCCAGAAGATGGGAGAAGGAGGAAGATGTGCTTTGCACACTACATATCCTTTCACCCATTTAAAATTTTGTTCCATGCACATATATGACTTGCAAAAAATAAAAACCTCCTTTTCAATTGCAGTTCTCACACCAATAGCTAAGCCACCTAGCTCTCAGGCCCAGGTCCAAGGCTGAGGAATGTGTTCCTTTGCCGAGAATGCCCACCATCCCACCTGCATCTTTCACCCAGTTCACACTCTGGACCATCCCCATTCATAAGGCTGTCTTCTGGGATCCTTTGGGGATCATCCAGTTAGCCCCTGGTTCTCAAATATCAGATGAAGAACTGGCTCAAAGTAAACACACATGCTTTCCAGGGTCTCCTTGCTTTCTAGAGACACAATAAAAACCAAAATCTTTTTATAAGAAAACACCTCATATGTTTCTAAGTTTTCGTACCCAAAAGGATGCAGTCACAAAGAGCTAGTCTGAAAACATTCCTTCCAGGTAGGTCTTTCAAAGCCACTGGGAGTGGACTGTTTCTTTTTTTCTCCAACCCTGCCCATCCCACTGCCAACACCACTTTGCTCCGTGAATCACTCAACCATCCCCAGTTACTCCCTTCCCAACAAGATTAGGGAATCCAGAGTTAAACATTTGGTTGGTTTGGGGCTTGCAATGCCAATCTGTCCTGGGAGAAATTAGTCTCCAATCAGGGGCACCACGGAGAACTCAGAGCAGCTGTACTTCCTGAGGCTGGTGGCAGCTGCCACTGTGTGCATTGATCCATAGGGATTTCTGAGTGTCCCCTAACAGTTCAGGAATTTTAGAAACTAACCCCACTATGACCAAACCATGAAATTGCAAATCTAAAATTTGTCAAGAAACCAAGTCTTGGAGGAGACTAATGCAGCTCTGCCCCGTCTGCATCCTCTCTGTCAACACCCGAGCCTCAGGCGTAGGAGACCAACCTGTCCACTCCGAAGGCATCCTGTCCTGGCTCTCAGAATCTAGGTATAGACGGGGTGGGTTCTGGCCTGTCCACAGCCCATCCATTTGCCCCAAGGGAGGCTCAGCTTCCTGGTCCACAATCAGGGTGGGGAAAAGCAGTCGGTGCAGACTCTGTTCATGCCTTTGTCTTCTCCAGTCAGGTGGCTGCAAAGGCCTCCTGACTAGTCCTCATCTCTCTTTTCTCCACTCTGAGCATATCACTCTCCACACCTGAAAATCCTGTTAATGGTTGGCAATTTCCAAGATAAATTCCAAACTCCTTCTCATGGCATCTCGTGTCTTCCATGATCAGGATGCTGTCGACATAATCGGTTTCACCAGCCAAAACCCCCCGTGTTCACATCAGCCACGTGGACCCTCATGCCACCCACTGACCTCAGCATCCCACTGGACCCCTGCTTCATCCCCCATGACCACATATTCAAGTAATTCCAATTCACCTTCTAAGATTAGAGACAAATATTGCATGATATCACTTATATATGGAATCTCAAAAAAAAATGAATGATACAAATGGACTTACATACAAAACAGAAACAGACCCACAGACATAGAAAACAAATTTGTAGTTACCAAGGCAGAAAGGGGGAGAGGGATAAATTAGGAGTTTGGGATTAACATATACACACTACTATGTATACAACAGGTAAACAACAAGGGTCTGCTGTATAGCACAGGGAGCTATACTCAATATTTTATAATAACCTATAAGGTAAAAGAATCTGAAAAAATATATATATATATATACACACACACACACACATGACTGAATCACTGTGTTGTACACTTGAAACTAACATGACATTGTAAATTAACTATACTTCAATTTTTAAAAAGATTTAAATCAAATATCATCTCCCCTGGGAGGTCTTTTGTGACTTCAATGCCCATCTTCTGTGCTTGCTACCTTATGTTGGAATTGTCTGTTTCATGTCTGCTTCTGTCTGGACTATGCATTCTTTGATGGCGTGGCCATATTTATTTATTTTTTTTTTATTTTTATTTTTATTTTTTGTGGTACTTCGGCCTCTCACTGTTGTGGCCTCTACCATTGCGGAGCACAGGCTCCGGATGCGCAGGCTCAGCGGCCATGGCTCACGGGCCCAGCCGCTCTGCGGCATGTGGGATCTTCCCGGACCGGGGCACGAACCCGTGTCCCCTGCATCGGCAGGCGGACTCTCAACCACTGCACCACCAGGGAAGCCCACGTGGCCATATTTAATCTGGGATTCCAAGAACCCAACATGGCACCTGTGAAGTAACTGACATTAAGTATATATTTGCTGACATTGAGTGTGACGGTTCATAGTTCTGGAGTCATGCTGATTTAGGTACAAACTTCACCTCTGCCACTTATTAAGCAGACTTGGGCAAGTTACTTAATATCTGAGTCTCAGTTTCCTCAGCTCCAAAATGGTGATCATACTACCTATTTTAGAGGTTGTTGTAAGGATACATGAGCTAATATAGGTAACATGCTGAGCAGATAGAAAGTATTCAGCAAATGTCATCTCTATTTTGTTCAGCTATATACTGGCTGTGAAATCTTGGCCAAGTTTCTTGTCCTAAGTCTCAATTTTCTCATCTCTAAAATGGGGATAGTAATAGCTTTCAACAAATTGGATTACTGTGAATTAAATGTCATAATCCTTGAAAAGTACCTAGCAAAGCACCTGGCAGGCAGTAAGAGTTTATGGTTAATATGCTGAAGAACTCTGAAAGGACCCTGTGGTTGGAGTTGATCCATGCCTTAGAAAGAAAGAATTAGAGGCAGAAACATGAGGCAAAGTGGAAAGGGAGTTTCTTTCAGGTTGTCATATCAGCTGTGAGAAGCATTTGTCACCCGTACCACCCGCTGCCTATTCTCTCCCCCCAGACAAGCCAGGGCTGTTTAAATTGAGATCAAATGACAAGCTGTACGCAAAAGGGAAGGAATAAAGCAGCTGAGAGGCATCACCCAGGAAGTCAGCGTGTGGGCGGAGGGGACCCTGGGCCACAGTTTTCAGTTGGCTGTGGCTGTGTCCTGAATCCAAAGATCTTCTCTACGTTCCTGAGGCACCCAATCCCTCTCGTGGGGGAGGCCGGAAGAGCTCCTTGTTAAGCTAATAGGCCACTAACTCACTTCCAGGTGAAGGGGGTACCCAGAGGGCTGCCTCACCTGCCGGTCTAGATGATTATTCAAATGAAGGGTGTCAGGCTCTTTGGACAGAGCCAGTAGTGACAGCTTGACAGCTGCCGGCTGGTAGGAGGGCAGGGGAGTAGGCAGAGGGTCCCTGAGAGAGAGAGAGGGATAGAGAGAGGAGAGACAGAGACGGACAGAGATAGAGACAAAAAGACAGAGAGAGAGAGAGGCAAAGAGTCTGATGCTGCAGGATTATTCCTGACTCAGCGCAAGGGTAGCTCAGACTCAGGCACCACACACACCCAGCCCTTCATGGCAGGAATGGAAAGTACTTGTGCTCCTGCCCTTAAATAACCTTGACTGGCTGTGTATTTGAGCAAATGACCCTGCTGGGAAGCCTGACCAAGTATGCTTGGCTTATTTCCAAAACCCTTCTACAGAGGAGCTTTCCTGTTACTGCTACTCCAATCAGCTCCTTCTTTTCCTTCCTCTCACCAGTATTCGTTCTGGAGATTTTCAAGAATGTAATACACTTACTGTTCATATTCACACATTATGTATCATGAGACTAAGTCTTGTCACTAAAAATTTCCAGAAATATTTTAATGAGAACATAATTTCTCACTTAATGGTTGTGTTATGGATGACAGCTCACTTCTTATTGGACTGTTTCTATTTTCTCACTCTTTGTACTTTATGATGTGACAAACAGCCTTGTTCATAAATTTTGCAACACCTTATTTTCCTGGGATACCTCCTCCGAAGTAGAATCAACAACATGAAATGTTAGAAATTTCTAATGTCCATCTCTGCTGCACACTTGTGAGCCTTGGCTCCTACAGCACTGCACACAGAACAAACAGCATGCGGAAAAGGTCCAGGTTTAATTGCACAAGGCTCCACACCACTGGCTCAGCCCAGAGCACCATTCTTAACTCTCAGACTGGTTAGTTTCAATACCTACCTCACTGAGTTTTTGAGAAAATTAAAACACATAACAAAAAACACACATGATCACTATCACTGCAACAGATGCAAAGAAAAAAACTGACAAAACTTGATATCTATTCTTGGCTTTAAAAAAAAAAAAAGAAAAACCTATTAGAAAATTAGGAATAGAAGGAAACTTCTTCACCCTTAACTCCATAAGGAATGTTTGCCAGAAAATGAAAGGCTATCTAATACTAAATGGTGATATATCAGAACACTTCTCATTAAAGTAAAGAAACTCATTTTCAACATTTCCAAACAGCATTGTAATGGTGGTGGTGGTGGGGGTCCTATATATGCAATAAGATAAACACTAAGAAGAAGAAAACTGTTACTATTTATTAAATACACAACTGTCTGCCTAAACAGTCCACAAGAATAGATTTTAAAACTATTAGAATCAACTGACAGCAGTTCACCAAGATGGTAAGATCAACATCGAAAGATCTGAAGCAACATTAAATTAGAAAGTTGTAATAGAAATGTTCATATTAAGAAAAAATATGACTAAGCCTTATATGAAATGAGTCAGACCTATATGAACCAAACCCTACGGCTTTACTGAAGAAAACAGAGACCTGGGCGCATGGAGAGGCATGCCATGCTCCTGGACAAGAAGGAAGACGCCTTGTCATGATATTCTCCTTAAATTAGTGTATGAACTTAATAAATTCTGCCACCTCAAAAATCCCTCTAAACTTTTAATGAGATGTTTAAGCTGATTAAAAAAATCAATCTTCATAATAAAACTGTAAAAATAGCTGACAAAATATTGAAATGAAGAACAATGGGTGGAGATTTGCCTGACAGGACATAGACATTTTACAGGGCGACTGTAACTAAAATAGTATGGAAATGCCACAAAATACCCAAATAAACCTTGGAACCCATACCCACAATGGGAACTTAGTATATGATAAAAGTTATATATCAAGTTAGTGAGGAAGGCATGGATTCTTTAATAGTGTTAAAACCACTGACTATCAGTGAGAAGGCATTTGTTACATCTCTGAAAACATACAGGAAAAAAATAACCTCCAACAGATAAAACGCTACATCTAGAAAGCAAATCATATGAATATTAAAAACGATTATAGGATAATATGTTTGTAATCATGCAGTAAGACCCCGTCTCCCCATGGACCCCAGATGCACAGAATTAAGCTAATCAAACTCCCTAGGGATGGCCCTTTATATCATTGATCTATGCAAGGTTTCTTCTTCGTATGTTTTCCCCACATGTATCCCTGGTCTTCCCTCCCACCCCCACCCCTCCCAGGCACCCACTGCAATGAACTGACATCACAGCTGTTTACACTAATGGTAGAAATTTGCGCAGACTCTGCTGAGCCACGGAGCTGGCTGTCTCCCATGATGCCTCCCACTCTGTGCTGCTATATAAGCCTCCTTAACACCCATCACCCTGGCCCATCCATTCGCCTGGCAGTGACACTGCAGTGCTGCTCAGCCACCACAAGGAGGCTGCAGTGAGCACTCTAGAACCCGCACCTGTGCAGACTCATGCATACCTTTCTCTAAGGTTCCCACCAAGGAGGGAGCCACCAGGTCCTAGACAATTGCCAGGATGGCTGCAGCAGACTAGTAGACTAGTCCTACTGAAAATGTAGGAGTTTGCCAATTTCCCTACATCCTTGACATCATGTAGTATTATTTCACTTTAAAATTTTTGCCAATCTAGTAAGTATAATTTTGTAGCTAATTTGTTGTTTTTATTTGCATTTCTCTAACTTCTCCTAAGATTGAGAAACTTTTTACTGAGACTGCTGGTTATGTGGATTTCCCCTTCTGTGAATTGTTATCCATAGCCTTTGCTCATTTTTCTATTAGGTTCCCCAGTATTTTTTTCTGGTTGACTTGTGTGTACTATATATTACTCTTATCAATTCTTTTATCTTGCAACTATCTTCTATCAAGCTTTCACTCAACTTTTAAAGTTATCTTCAGTTTCCCTCATTGATCAGAAATCCTTAATTTTTATGATCAAAAGTCTAGTTTCTTATACTAGATATGAAAAGAAGTGGCCAGGGACTTTCCTGGTGGTCCAGTGGTTAAGAATACGCCTTCCAATGCAGGGGACGGGGGTTCGATCACTGGTCGGGGAACTAAGATCCCACATGCCGTGGGACAACTAAGCCCAGGCACTCTAGAGAGCCCATGTGCCACAACAAAAGATCCCACATGCCACAACTAAGACCCAATGCAACCAAATAAATTAAAAAAAAAAAAAAAAGGAAGTGGCCAAAGAGGAAAGATGATCAATCTAGTTCCAAACAAATGCCTCTGCACCAAGGACAATACTAAGTTGCAGACGGGAATATATGTCCATCTAATAAACATGTGAAAGGATGCAAATTAAATTCAGGAGATGCCACTCTGTGCTCACATGACTGGCAAAGTCATAGGGTGATGTGGATTCTTGTGCACGACTGCCGGCTTATACTTTCTGGAGGCTAGTTAGGTGGTACCTATTAAAATTTAATGCGTAGATAACACAGACATCCCACACACGTGTGTTAATGTTCACTGCAGCATTGTTCATAACAGGAAAAATGAGGAACAACTAAAATGATCAATAAAGAAAAAAGTAAACAAGCTATGATACATACAAACTATGGACTTGTCTGTGTGAGTTACAGTGAAACAGGTATTATACTTACGTGGACATGGAATGGTCTTCATGATATACTTATTGTAAAGTAACAGAAAACAAATTGTAGAATAAGTACATGTTACCACATGAGTGAGCAAATGGAAAGAAAAGCCCACAAAACACAACTACATGTACAAATGCTACATAAACACACAAGAAAAGTTTTAGAAGTTGTCACACCAAATTCAAAAAAGTTTCCTCTGGTGAGAAGGATGGACTTGAGAAGGGGACCAATGGAAACTTCTACTTTTCCTGTGTTCGATTTTTTTAACAAAAAGAGTATTTTCGTTTTCTATTTTTGTGAATAAAATAAATTTTAAGTGATTTTTTAAACAAAATTAAATGAGATAATTACGTGCAAGCCCTTTGTGAGCTGCAAAATACCATACAATAGCTGGGCATAATTAAGGGAAGATATAACAGGGAACACGATTTAATCAAGTTTTAAGCACCTTCTGACATTAAAACTCAATTATTACAATTGCTGCCTAACTTATCTCTGGGTTCTGCAGCCAAGGCCAGAGTAGAAAACTCGAGAATGATGTTATTCAGCTTGAATTCTAATATCCTAAGTTTCTTAGTAACCCCAGTTCAGGGTCAAGAAAATAGAGCCACATGCCAAAAGCAAGTCCCCACTGGGTTTTGTATGACCTGCAGGTCCAGAATGGCTTTTATATTTTTTAATGGTTGAAGAGAAATTGAAAGCAGAAAAAAACTTTGTGACAAGTGCAAAGTATATAAAATCCCAATTTTAGTGTCCATAAATAAAGTTTAATTGGAACTCAGCCATATCGATCCATTTACATAATGTCTTCAGTTGCTTTAGTGCTACTACAGCAAAGTGGGGTACTTACGACACTGTATCAACTACAGAGCTTAAAATATTTACCGTCTGCCTCTTTGCAGAAAAAGTTTGCTGATCCCTTGCCCAGGTCATCTTCCTGGCTTAGCACCTAACTTTTTGGATTCTATCAAGCTTGGCATAAAAATGTGCCATTCATGTCGCTCTCGACCGAAGGTGCCAACAGCATTACATAGCTATTGATAATTTATAAGTACTGTCAATGTTCCTCCGTGTTCACATTTCTTTCTCTTCACATCCTGTTCCACTTATCTATTCTAGGGCTCTTATACCAGAGAAAGGAGCTGTGTGCTGACAGAAAGCATGACTGGTCACCGTGGGTTCTGTTTCTACTCTTCCTCAGTTGTCCACACGTTAGGGACAGTCTCCTGGTCCTGAGTGACTGAACCCAGGGCACCACTATGCACACTGCAGGTGGTGACCTGGCACCTGGGATGATCCTGCCAGCAAACAGCCGGCCTCAGCAGCATCGCTTGTGACTGAGTATCATGGGACCTCAGAGAGCAGGCTGTAAGGCTGTAAAACCTGTAAGGCCCCTGTTCAGAATAACTCAAGAATGCGCGTGCAAAATGTGGACTAGCATTTCAGGGAGTCACAGACACTATGAAGCCCATTCTCACATTTCTAGTTGTCCACAGATCTGAGGTTTAAAGCTCTGACTTACAGAGCCTGCCCACAGAGGGATGGCAAGAGTCTCCCTGCCTCCTTATAATTCCAGAAACCTTGCATCTCCTACTTTGAGCACATAAAGGAAAAGCCACACACACAACAAGGCATAAAGAGAGTGAAAATCCACTCAGTTCCACCTCCCACTGTCACCAGAACCCTCCTCTGTCTTCCTTCTAGATGGACTGGGAAATACTCATTACCTTCCAGGTTTCACTTGCTACATGAGACAGAGGGGAGAGGAGAGTCCAGAGAATTGTGATAATTAAGTATAAATAAAACTGTCTAATGACAAACTGATTTAAAAAATTATAAAGAAAAGCTATTTTTAAGAAAAATTTTACTAAGAGTGTATATGTCATAAAACTGCAGGATCAAGTAAAGAAGTACCCAGTGTGCCCAAAGCTGGCTATGCACCAGCATCACTTGGGAGAGACTTCCTAAAAAGCAGACTTATGGTCCTATCCCAGCCCTACTGAATGAGAGTCCCTGAGAGAGAAACAGGTGGGGAGTAGACACATGTACATATTCATATGCATAGACATATGTTTTTTAAACAAGATTCCCAGGGGAGTCTCCCGCCAAGCACAAGCCTATTGATACACACAAAGAAACCACAGAATAACAATATGCAGATGTGAGTACTTCAGCAAAAGAGTAGTGAACAAAGAGCCAAATGCCTTCAGTTCTGGTCGTGTTCCTGCCTTTAACTTGCTGTGTGACCTAGGACAGATCACTTCACTTCTCTGAGCCGGGCCCCACTTTCTTCATCTAAAAAAAGAAGGAAGAGAATAGACTAAATAATATCCGAAGGTTATTCTATTTCCAAAAATCTATGCCTTCTTATTCAGCATCATTTATAAGCACTACTTAATGGAAAGACTGAATCAATTACAAGCAAATTCTAGAACAAAACAAGTCACAAAGCTTTGGATGGATGCTCAGACACAAGCTGACTGTACTAAATCTAGTGAAAGCTGATTAAGGAAACAAGTATAGTATCACAAACAAACTTATCAGGCCCAAGAAGGGATGCTTTGAGGTGCAACATTAAACAATATGGCAGTGCACCCAATCATAAAGCCCCAAAATGCATGAAACAAAAACTGACAGGGAGAAACAATAAAAGCTGAAGCTCTGAATACTCCACTTTCAGTAATTCATAGAACAACTAAGCAAAAGATCAATGAAGAAATAGAAGTGATGAACAACACTATAAACCAAATAGGCCAACAGACATCTATAGATTATTCCACCCAAAAACAGCAGAAATATTCTCCTCAAGTACACGTGGAGCATTCTCCAGGACAGACCACGTGTTAGGTGGTAAAACAAGCTCCACTAAATGTTAAAAAGAACTGAAATCATGTAAAGTATGTTCTTGGATCACAATGGAATGAAATTAGAAATAAATATCAGAAGGAAATTTGGGAAATTCATAAATATATTGAAACTAAACAACACAATCCTAAATAACCAATGATCCAGAGAAGAATTCACAAGGGAAATTAGAAAATACTTTGAGGTGAATGAAAATGAAGACACAACATCCCAAAACTTAAGGGATGTGGTAAAAGCAGGGCTTAGAGGGAAAACTATAGCTATAAATGTGTATATTTAAAAAGAAGAGAGATCTCAAATCAATAAACAGATCTTCTGCCTTAAGAAAACAGAAAAAGGAGCAAATGACACTCAAAGCAAGGAGAAGGAAGAAAATAATAAAGACCAACATGGAAATACATGAAACAGAGAATGGGAAGTCAATAAAGAAAATCAACAAAAGCAAAAGTTAACTCTTTGAAAAGAATTGACAACTGTTAGCAAGACTGACCCCCCAAAAAGAGTCAAGATTCAAACTACCAAAATCATGGGTGAAAGAAGGGAGGTTACTATGAAATTTACAGAAATAAAAGGGATCATAGGGAGGATTTTATGAATAACTGTAAGTCAGCAAATTAGATAACCTAGATGAAATGGATGAATTCCTAGGAGCACACAAACTACCAAAACTGTCTCAAGAAGAAACAGAAAATCTGAATAGACCTATAACAAGTAAAGAGATTGAATTAGTAATCAAAAAGCTTCCTGGAAAGAAAGACTTCACTGGTCAATTCTAACAAAAACTTGAAGTAAAATTAGCATCAATCCTTCATAAACTCTTCCAAAAACCAAGAGGAAGAGACATTTCCCAACTCATTCTGTAAGGCCATTATCATCCTGATACCAAAACCAGACAAAGACACATCAAGATAATAAAACTACAATACCCTTATGGAGATGCAAAAATTCTCAACAAAATGCTAGTAAACTACATCCAGTAACATATAAAAGAGATGATATACTATGACTGACTGACTTTTATCCCAGGAATGAGAATTTGATTTAATATATTAAATAAATTAATGTAATATATTATAGTAATAGAATCAAGGACAAAAACCTCATGCTCATCTCATAGATACAGAAAATGCATTTGGCAAAATTTGACAACTTTTAATGATGAAAAAAACCCAACAAAGTGGGAATAGAAGATAATTCCTCAACTGATAAAGTTATATTTGAAAAACCCACAGCTAATATCATACTTAGTAGTGAAAGACTGAGTTATTTTCCCTTAAGATCAGAAACAAGACAAGATGTCCCTCCCTCCACTTTTTTTCAAAATTGTGCTAGAGTTTCTAGCCAGGGCAATTCAGCAAGAAAAAGAATTAAAAGCCATTCAGATTAGAAAGGAAAAAAATAAAACTATCATCTCCATTCACAGATAACATGATCTTGTATATTTTAAAAAATCCTAAAGCATCTACTAAAAAACTATTACAACTAATACACAAGTTCAACAAATTGCAGGATATGAGATCAAATACAAAAACAAAACAAAACAAAACAATTGTACAGCCATCCCTTGGAATCCATGGAAGATTGATTCCAGCACCTCTGTAGATGCTCAAGTCCCTTATATAAAATGGCAAAATACAGTCAGCCCTCAGTGTCTCCGGATGTGGAACCCACAGATATGGACAGAAGACTGTATTTCTATACACTAGCAATGTACGATCCAAAAGTGAAATTAAGAAAACTTCTATTCACAATAACATCAGCAAGAATAAAATACTTAGAAGTAAATTTAAGAAAAATAAGTGAAAGATTTATACACTGAAAACTATAAAACATGTTTGAAAGAAATGAAAGAATATCTAAATAAATGGACACATATTCCACATTCCTGGACAGGAAAAATTAATATTGACAATATGGCATTACTCCCCAAATTGAGTTACAGAGTCAGTGAAATCCCTACCAAAATCTCAGCTGCCTTTTTTGCACTACAGACACACTGCTCCTAAGAATCATATGGAAATGCAAGGGAACCAAAACAGCCAAAAAATCTTGAAGAACAACAAAGTTGGAAAACTCGTACTTCTAGTTCACAAAACTTACTACAAAGTCTACAGTAATAACGACTATATGGTTCTGGCATAAGGATATACATATAGATCAGTGGAATAGAATTGAGAGTCCAGAAATAAACCCATAAACCCAAAAGATGCCACCAGAAAACTACTAGAACTAATCAATGAATTTGGTAAGGGTGCAGGATACAAAATTAATGCACAGAAATCTCTGGCATACCTATAGGGTAACAATGAAAAATCAGAAAGAGAAATTAAGGATGCAATCTCATTTACCATTGCAACAAAAAGAATAAAATACCTAGGAATAAACCTACCTGAGGAGGCGAAAGACTTGTACTCAGAAAACTATAAAACACTGATGAAAGAAATTAAAGATGACATAAACAGATGGAGAAATATACCATGTTCTTGGATTGGAAGAATCAATATTGTGAAAATGACTATACTACTATAGTAGTACTATATACTACCCAAAGCAATCTATAGATTCAATTCAATCCCTATCAAACTACCAATGGCATTCTTCAGAGAATTAGAAAAAATTTTACAATTTGTATGGAAACACAAAGACCTCAAATAGCCAAAGCAATCTTGAGAAAGAAAAATGGAGCTGGAGGAATCAGGCCCCCTGACTTCAAACTATACTAGAAAGCTACAGTCATCAAGACAGTATGGTACTGGCACAAAAACAGAAATACAGATCAATGGTGCAGGATATAAAGCCCAGAGATAAACCCATGCATATATGGTCACCTAATTTATGACAAAGGAGGCAAGAACATACAATGGAGAAAAGACAGCCTCTTCAATAAGTGGTGTTGGGAAAACTGGACAGCTACATGTAAAAGAATGAAATTAGAACACTACCTGACACAAATATAAACACAAAAATAAACTCCAAATGGATTAAAGACCTAAATGTAAGACCAGACACTATAAAACTCTTAGAGGAAAACATAGGAAAAACACTCTTTGACATAAATCACAGCATGATCTTTTCTGACCCACCTTTTAGAGTAATGGAAATAAAAAAAATAAACAAGTGGGACCTAATTAAACTTCAAAGCTTTTGCACAGCAAAGGAAGCCCTAAACAAGACGAAAAGACAACCCTCAGAATGGGAGAAAATATTTTCAAATGAAACAACGGACAAAGGACTAATCTCCACAATATACAAACAGCTCATGGAGGTCAATATCAAGAAAACAAACAATTCAACTAAAAAATAGGCAGAAGACCTAAATAAAGATTACACTAAGGAAGACATGAAGATGACCAAGAGGCACATGAAAAGATGCTCAACATCACTAATTATTAGAGAAATGAAAATCAAAACTACAATGAGGTATCACCTCACACCTGTCAGAATGGCCATTATCAAAAAATCTAGAAATAAATGCTGGAAAGGGTGTGGTGAAAAAGGAACCCTCCTGCACTGTTGGTGGGAATGTAAATTGATACAACCACTATGGAGAACAGTATGGAGGTTCCTTAAAAAATTAAAAATAGAACTACCATATGACCCAGCAATCCCACTACTGGGCATATACTCTGAGAAAACCATAATTCAAAAAGAGTCATGTACCACAGTGTTCATTGCAGCACTATTTACAATACCCAGGACATGGATCCAACCTAAATGGTCCACTTACAGACGAATGGATAAAGAAGATGTGGCATACCCTTCCCCCTCCCCATATCCTCAAGTCCAAGCTGTGACAAAGTGAGAGAGTGGCATGGACATATATACACTACCAAACGTAAAATAGATAGCTAGTGGGAAGCAGCCACATAGCACAGGAAGATCAGCTCGGTGCTTTGTGACCACCTAGAGGGGTAGGATAGGGAGCGTGGGAGGGAGGGAGATGCAAGAGGGAAGAGATATGGGAACATGTGTATATGTATAACTGATTCACTTTGTTATAAAGCAGAAACTAACACACCATTATAAAGCAATAATACTCCAATAAAGATGTAAAAAAAAAAAAAACAGAAGATGTGGCACATATATACAATGGAATATTACTCAGCCATAAAAAGAAATGAAATTGAGTTATTTGTAGTGAGGTGGATGGACTTAGAGAGTCTGTCATACAGAGTAAAGTAAGTCAGAAAGAGAACAACAAATACTGTATGCTAACACATATACATGGAATCTAAAAAGAAAAAATGGTTCTGATGAACCTAGGGGCAGGACAGAAATAAAGACACAGATGTAGAAAATGGACTTGAGGACAAGGGGAGGGGGAAGGGTAAGCTGGGACGAAGTGAGAGAGTGGCCTGGACATATATACACTACCAAATGTAAAATAGCTAGTGGGAAGCAGCTGCAACGCATGGGGAGATCAGCTCGGTGGTTTGTGACCACCTAGAGGGGTGGGATAGGGAGGGTGGGAGGGAGGCTCAAGAGAGAGGGGATAACTAACATAGTATTGTGAAGCAATTACACTGTAGTAAAGATCTATTAAAAAAAAAGGGCTTCCCTCGTGGCGCAGTGGTTGAGAGTCTGCCTGCCGATGCAGGGGACACAGGTTTGTGTCCCGGTCTGGGAAGATCCCACATGCCGCGGAGCGGCTGGGCCTGTGAGCCATGGCCACTGAGCCTGCACGTCCAGAGCCTGTGCTCCGCAATGGGAGAGGCCACAGCAGTGAGAGGCCCGCGTACCACAAAAAAAAAAAAAAAAAAAAGACTATATGGTTCTGGCATAAGGATATACGTATGGATCAATGGAATTGAGAGTCCAGAAATAAACCCATACGTTTTTCTTAAAAAATTCAAAGACAATTCATTGGGGAAAAATATTCTGTTCAAAAAATGGTGTTGGAGCAACTGAATATACAAGTGAAAAGAAATGAAACTGGATTCTTTCTTCACACCACATACAAAAATTAATTCAAAGTGGATCCAAGACCTGAACGTAAGAGCTGAACTTGTGAAACTCTTAGAAGAAAAGCAGTGTCTCTTTGCTCCATAGGTAATGGTTTCTTAGGTATGACACCAAAAGAACAAAAAAAGAAAAAGAAAAAAGAAATTGAAGTTAACCAAAATTTTAAATTGTTGTGCTTCAAATGATCCCATCAAGAAAGGTAAAAGACAACCCACGAAATGGGAGATATTTGCAAATGATATTTGATATGGGACTTATATATAAAATATTATAAAGAACTGTTACATCTCAACAATAAAAAGACAAATAACTCAATTTAAAAATGGGCAAAGAATTTGAAATCATTTCTCCAAAGAAGATACACAAATGGCTAAGAAGCCCATTAAAATATGCTTAACATCACTGGTTATGAGAAAAATCCTAATCAAAACTTTACACCCACTAGGATGGTCAGAATCAAAAAGTCAGATAATAACAGGAGTTGGTGAGGAGGTAAAAGGGAACCCTCATAAATTGTTGATGGTACTGTAAAATGGTGCAGCCATTTGCCAGGTTTTCAAAAAGGTAAGTATAAACAAGCATAGGATAACCACAGGACCCAGCAATTCCCCTCTAGGTGTGTACTCAAGAGAACTGAAATTATGTGTCCACACAAAAATCTGTACACAAATGTTCACAGCAGCATTATTCATTCTAGCAAAACATGGAAACAACCCAAATGTCCAAATGAATGGATAAACAAAATGTAGTCCATCCATATCGTGGAATATTATTCAGCCATGAAAAGGAATGGAGCTCTGACACACGCTGCCACATGGATGAACCTTGAAAACACTATGTTCAGTGGAAGAAGTAAGTCACAAAAGCCATACATTGCGTGATTCCACACACATGAAATGTTCAGGACGGGCAAGTCCATAGCGGCAGAAGGCAGGAGCTGGGAGAAGGGGAGAACAGAGTGTGAGTGCTAAGGAGGATGGAGCTTCTTCTCCGGGTGATGAAAGTGTTACGTAATTAAAGAGGGTCATGGTTGTACAGTGTATTGTGAACGTGCTGAAAAACCATTGAACTGTACACTTTAAAAAGGTTAATTTTTTTCTCTCTGTTTTTTGCTAGTTTATTTTTAACTATAGAAAGCTCTTTCTATGCCATTTTTTTCATTTACTTCCTCTTTTTTCTTTGTTCTTTTTTTTAATAGAAGTATAGTTGATTTACAATGTTGTGTTTATTTCAGGTATACAGCAAAGTGATTCAGTTTTATATATATATATATATATGTATACACACACACACACACACACACACACACACATATATATATTCTTTTCCAGATTCTTTTCCCTTATAGGTCACTACAAAATATTGAGTATAGTTCCCTGTGCAATACAGTAGGTCCTTGTTGGTTACCTATTTTATATATAGTAGTGTGTATATGTTAATCTAAGAGGATTAATTTTATGTTGTGTGAATCATAGCTCATAAAAACACACACCCTGTGGCCAGCAGTGGCCTCTGGCAGCAGCACAGGGGATGCTGTTGTTGTCCTGACCTTGTCCAGCAAACTGGAACTGTAGTGTCTCTCAGTGCTCAGGGCTGGTGGAGATGAGATGCGATAAGAAGTTTCCCAAAGGGCAAGACTGGGATACCACAGCAATTTTTAAAATGGAAAACATAAGGTGTGCGTACCCGTGGGAGGACCTGGGTCCTCACCTCCATGGGGGTGACAGCTTTTCTCTGCAGTGTCATTGTAAACACCATGGGTTGATACACACATACAAGACCCACATCCTACAGTTTACAGAAGATCCTTTCATTCATTAACTTAGTGATTTCCAAAGCATCTCCAACAACCAAATCTGTGGAAACTAAGGCATCAGAGGATTAAGAGACTTGCCTAAGAGGACTCTCTATAGACAATGAAGTGGAGCCTCTAAACCAACACCACAAAGGACAGACAGCCAAAGGCAGGGAGCAGTCTCACCATGTTACAAATCCAACAATTTTGTAAATTAAACCCCTTTTCTCCATGGCCTACGAGGAAAAGCTTTGGGCCGTTTTCCAACGGTTTACTCAGCTCTGCTATCCCCCGGCTGCCACCATCCCCCAAAACAACAAATGCAGCCAAGTGCTCCAAGAGGCATGCTCAGGCCAGGCCCAACCCTGGCTTCCCTGAGTTAAAACACCGCGTATCACAGCGCCATGGGGCACACGGGCCCCACTGTGTGTCTGCTGGTCAGGGACTTGCAGGCCACTTGTGGTTAGCGCCCCATCTGCTCTGACAGAGGCACCTCAGTCACTTTCCCTTGACTGCTGCCACCATCGTAGTGTTCACGGCTTTATATGAAGTGTCAGGAGCAGCATTCCTGAGCTGCTGGACTGCAGGGGGCAAGCGGGTGGAGAAGAGGCCAACGGCAGTCCAGGGAGGGACAGAGCTGCCCAACTGTCCAGAGGGACCACAGTGTGACTCACTTCAGAAAATCGAGGGTCCCCAAAAGGGCAGTGAACCAGCTTTTTCCTAAGGGTGAGAGATGAGATTTCTTCACATCAAATCATTGGAATTCCCAACTTAGGAAGGAGATGGTTTTTTATCCCCACTTTATATAGGAGAACCGCACACAGAGGCTTGCACCAAGCCCCAGAGGAAGCTGCAAACTGGGACTGGAGTTTATGAAACATGGGATCCAGGGGTAAGACCCTAGCCAGGCAGACTCACCCTCTACATCTCCATCCTCTCATCAGTAAAATAGCAGCAGCCCTGTGATCTGGCAAGTCTATTTCAAAAGGTTTCCCAGATGTGACAGAGCTGCGAAGGCCTTGTGCACACTGCAGATTGCTGTCTAAGTGCCGGTTATTATTCCTGCCCCTGGGCTGTACAACTAGTGATTCCCTCCTCGGGGGCTGCCCTCAGGTAGGGAGAAAAACAGCTCCATTTATTGAGAGATAATTACGTGCCAGACACCGGGTGAATCTTTCACATACATTATCTCATTAAATCCGTTTACAACGGTGCCCGGAGAGATGCTATCATCCCCATTTTGCAGAAGAGGAACGTGCAGCCCAGCATCACTCAGTGAGCAGGTGGGGGGGTAATTCAGGCCTCTGCCCGCCTTCTCTCTGCCCGCCCTGTGCACTCCCTGGACCAGAGCACTGCCCACGTGCTCCTGTTTGTCTACTCAGCTTTCACACCACAAAGGCGGAGACCAGCACTTACACAGACTCTTTCGACACACTCTGCCTGGCCTGAAATATTTACCATCTGGTCCTTTACAGAAAACATTTACCGACCCTTAGCCTGCAGCAGCTAAGAGAGGGGGCTTGGGTGGCCAACCACCTGGGTTCAAGGACAAGTATCCCCGCTTGGCAGGGTGACCGAGACCAGAGGAGAGTTACCTAACCGCACGCAGGTGTCACTTCCCTCCTCTGTGAACTGGGATAATAATAACGCGACTTCACGGGATTGTCGTGGAAACTGGAGACTCTCCCCACGAAGCCCTCAGCCAGGCCTGGCAGGCCGTCTGTCAGTACTTCTGGGCAGGGCTGGGGGGCTGCCACCCCGTCCCCTGCAGCCCAGCCCCTCTGCCCTTCCCGGGTGCACACGGCCACCAGCCTCAGGAGATGAGAAGGGCTGCGTCTTCCTCCTCCATCTCCATGGATGCCTGGGATGCTTTGCTCATCATTCTCTTCCTGAAGCACAGCTCACCCCGGGGCTCAGGTTTAGGTTTGGTGGAGAGTCAGGGCCACTCCTCTGAGGCTAACAGCCACCAGGGGGGTTGGGCAGGAACTAGAACCAGCAGTTGCGGGGCGGGGCACGGTAATGCCCCAGGAGCAGAGGAAGGGCCCCCAGTTTTCAACCTGGGAATTTAAAGAACGTCCGGAGGCAGGACAGGCTGGTGATGCTCGGCCACCATCTACTTTTGACCGTCCCAGGCCTTTAAAGACTGTGGTTGAAATACGTCTTTCAAGTACAATTGCCCTCCTTTGAAAGTAGTAGTGGCCTTTTAAAGGCAGCATTGAGAGGTTTTAAACCAGAGCCTGTAGTTCCTACCCTGCAAAGATTCTTTGAGTGACTCAAAATGGGCTTAGCGTCCCGGTTCTGAGGACCCCTGCCATCAGCACCAAAGGCCGCCCCACAGGCCATGCAGCCTCCCCTTCCCTGCAGAGGGGGCCGGGGGCTGTGGCTGTGAAGGCCCAGGCCCCGTTCTCTGGCAGGGCCGGAGAGGGCACTGCTCCAGGGACCAGGACACTAGTGGGTGGCACGTGGACACCTGGTCAGCAGACCCGGCTGCAGTCCTGAGGGCCTGGTCCTCGTCTCGACCTCTGCTCCTCTCTCAGCTGCTCTTTCCTGGGCCAACCGCCCAGGACGAGGGCTTTCTGAGAGCCCTAAGAATCCTTCCACCCCTGCTGGGAAGTGACCTTTACTGCACACCTGCGTCCCAGGTGCCACGTGGGGCCCTCAGCCGGGAGGCAGGCCTCTACGCACCTCGGAATTACAGTCTGATTCCAGGCCTGCCTCCTCCAAAGTCCCAAATGCTTCAGTCTGCTCCATTCTCCCTTTCTATATACAGTTCCCAGCTAGTGACCCCAGTGTCACCCTATCACCTGGACAGGCTAGGGGGGAACATGGGCCTGTGCAGAGTTCTCTGGCCCCCTGTAGGTCTGGGAGGGCCTCTGCTTCTAACCAAAACAAGTAAAGGGGAGGCAGGAGCATGGAGAAGGGGAGGGGGACGCAGAAGGAACACATACTTTACATGATGCTCTGGAGTAAAACAAATACCTGCAAAAATACTAAATAAATTACCTATTAATAAAGAACTCAAAAGCAACAACAACAAAGAAAACTGCAAAGGCCCCCAAAACACATAATCTGGAGCCATACATGCTTGTTTCCCAAGTAAGTGAAACCAAAACACCTTTTGCCCTCTTGTCATCCAGAGTTTTTAGTACAAATGGACCTTAGGAGCGCTGAGGTGCAGCTGTGCTCCTGGCCCCAAAGTAAGCCTCCTCCATCTGGGATACCTGCTGCCTGTTAGATGTAAGGACCTGGCAGGCGGAAACGGGATGTCACAGTGTGAACAGGGGACAGACCTGCAGAGTTACTGATCAGTGCCATCGCGGGGCAAGCCAGACATGGATGCCAAAAGGAGAGAGCCCGTGGTGACAAGGAAAGGCTGCAAGACGGAAAATAACCCGACAGCAAGACCAGAACAGACCAACTGAAGGACTCAGAGGCCCCTCGGGGGTCCAGCTCCCGCCTCCCCAGGACTGGCCAGGGGCCCACAGCCCCCATCTTGGCTGGACGCCGCAGCTTCCCGGGCCTTGGGAGCCGCAGGGCGGGAAGCACCCCTCTCTCACTTCCAGAGAGCTTTCGCAGACATGAGTGAGCTAACTGTGCTCCACACAATTTGCCACAACAGCAAAGCCACACCTGCAGGGAGAGATGTCACGCACGTCAGAGCCAGAGAGTATCGGTGGGGCAGGAAACCAGCAGGAACACACAGTCCACGGTCGGGAACAAGGGGGGAGGGGAGACAGGACACGGCAAGTTCAAGGGAAGGTGCCCAGAGTGCACTCCTCCTCCGAGGCTCAAGAGGACCAGGGTCTCCTCGCCCTCCCCCCTCCTTCAGGACAAACACCAGGGTGGCATGACCGTCAGGCCCTGGGTCTCGTCCTGGCTCTGCCACTTAAAAAACGCGTGGCCGAACTTCCTTGCTGGCGCAGTGGTTGAGAGTCCGCCTGCCAATGCAGGGGACACAGATTCGTGCCCCGGTCTGGGAAGATCCCACATGCCGCGGAGCAACTGGGCCCGTGAGCCACAACTACTGAGTCTGCGCGTCTGGAGCCTGTGCTCCGCAACAAGAGAGGCCGCGATAGTGAGAGACCCGCGCACTGCGATGAAGAGTGGCCCCCGCTTGCCACAACTAGAGAAAGCCCTCGCACAGAAACGAAGACCCAACACAGCCATAAATAAATAATTAATTTAAAAAAAAACCAACTCGTGGCCTTGGACGCGTCCCCATGTGTCTGCAGACCACACTGCCCTCATCCTGCATTTCCAGCTCCTGTGTAGCAGCTGTGCTGGTCCAGGGCTCTGAACATACTGGGGAGAAGAGGGTGACCTCAGCACGTGTACATGACCTGTGGCCAGAAGAGCATCTCCCAGCAACTGAACCTGTGATACTTAATTCTGTGTGTCAAGTTGACAGGGCACTGGGGCCCAGACGCCTGGTCCAACGTTCTTCTGGGCACATCTGTGAGTGTGCTCGGAAGGAGATCATCACTTGAGTTGGTGAGCTGAGTCAAGCAGGCTACCCTCTCTAATGTGGGCAGGCTCAGCTGACCGACTGCGGGCCTGAGGAGATCAAAAAGGCCGAGTAGGAGGGAACCGCCCCCCACCCCTGCCTGACTGTGAGCCAAGACATGGTTTTGTCCTGCTTCAGACTCAGGCTGACACCCTGACCCTGCCTGGGTCTCCAGCCTGCTGACTGGAGGCAGATCCTGGGAGCCTTCAGACTCCATAACTGTGGGAGCTAATTCCCGATGATAAATATACACATCCTGTTTCTGAACCCGGTCTAATACGACCTCCCAGAGCACCTTGGATGTATACGTGTCAGAGAAGATGGCAGAAAACCTCTGCTGGAGAACACTTCCTGCACACCCTTATAGGCATTAAAAATGGTAAGGATGACCTCAAATGGTCAGACATTAAAATATATGAAAGCAACAATGGTAGAACACACGTGGTCAGATCTTTACTGAAGACGGATCCTGGGGCTTGGAAAGTTTCGGAGCAGAACCGCCAACATAAGAAAACCGTAAAAAGAAGGCCCTTGGAGAAAAGATCAGGGTGAGTGAGTGAGTTTAACGGAGTGAAAGCGTAAGAAGGATCACGGTGAGGGGTCTTCTTCCACTAGAGGAGCAAAGCCCGGAAAGCAGGTCGAAGTGAAGATGGGCAACTTGTTCACACAGGAGGACCGGATCGTAAGGTCAGCTCATGGACTGGATCTTAAGAGAAAAATCGTATGAACATAACTCATGGGCTCACAACCCAAGACTTTGGCACCTACCCTTCCAAAGCTTACTCTAGGCTCAGACATCTCTCTCTCCCCCTCTCTTACTCTCTCTCCCCACCCCCTTCACTCAGTTGTGTTCCTATGTCTTTCACTTACAAAAACATCACAAACATTTCTCTAAACCATCAACTACTTCTCTACACCATAATTTTTAAGCAGGTGAATATCACTCTATCATACAGCTGTATCACAATTTATTTAAGTCCCTGTTTGAGGGCATTTAGATTTTAGATTCCTTCCAATTTTTCATTATTTTAAAGAACACTGTGACGAATAGCCTTATACATACTTGCATTAATGTTGACACCTTCCTGATTGTTTCCTTGGGATGAATTCTTAGACGTGGAGTCACTGGGTCAAAAGTTGTGAACCTGCTCAAGGATCTGAACCTACAGCTGACGCTTTATGGCCTCAGGCGTGATGAAGGAGACAGCTGTTTCTCTGCGTGCTTACCAACAACGGGTTTGGTTCTTTTTTTTTTTTTAATTTATTTATTATTAATTTTGGCTGTGTTGGGTCTTCGTTTCTGTGCAAGGACTTTCTCTAGTTGTGGCAAGCGGGGGCCACTCTTCATCGCGATGCGCGGGTCTCTCACTATCGCGGCCTCTCTTGTTGCGGAGCACAGGCTCCAGACGCGCAGGCTCAGTAGTTGTGGCTCACAGGCCCAGTTGCTCCGCGGCATGTGGGATCTTCCCAGACCAGGGCTCGAACCCGTGTCCCCTGCGTTGGCAGGCAGATTCTCAACCACTGCGCCACCAGGGAAACCCTGGTTCTTTTGTTTTACCTTCACAGCAGTTAGTTCTGAGCAGGAGAACAGCAAGGAAGACGTCTTGTGAGTGAAGCGGTGTTTGAGCTGACCCCTGAGTGGCTGGGGAGAGCACTTCACGGCAGGAAAGAGCACAGCAGCTCAGAGAGACCAGATGTGTGGAAGCGCAGGGTCTTGGTGAAACGGAGAAGGATCAGACGGACAGGCTGTCTGGAGGACGGTCACAGAAGGCCCTGAACAGCACCCCGAGGGGCTCAGGTCTGACTCCACAGCACGTGGAAGCCATCAGCAGTTTCTGAGCAGGGAAGATGTGTTTCTGCATGCCGCCCCGAGGGTGCCAAGAACCTGCCAAGAAGGTGGTGAAGTGGCAGGGTTGGGCTTCGTAGTTTTGACAGTAACCAGGAGACATGTCTATTTTTCCCACTCTGGTGTGACGTAGGGGTTGGAGCTCTTTGCTAGTGTTCCAACAGACTTCCTATGAAGAGAACAAAACCCCGCCTGAGCAAATCAAAAAGGGAGCGAGAACAAGTGTCTGCAGACCCAGCAGAACAGGGCACATGGGGCCTGCGAGCAGCCCTGGCTCATTTATCTTCGTCCTTATTTCTCTCATCAATAGTTTATGTCACTAGGAAACTCCAGTTTCATTTTCTGGTAATGAATTTATCATGAGACCAAGAGCAAGTTGCAGAGGCAGAGGCCCCGGGGAAGCTGGGCAGGGGGCAGCTCCAAGCTTCAGCTGCTGGCTCAGCCGCCCCGCCGGGCAGAGGGGCTGCCGGGCCAGCGGGGGAGCACCGGCCCTGGGAGCCGGGCTTCCGTCTGTGCGGGTCACTGATTCCCCAAATAAAGCCTCTTCAGAAAATGCCTTTCCTCCCTGGGAGGCTGAGTAGTGTCAGGGAAGGTTAGTTGACACCACTGATTAATCACTCACTGGGCGCAGAACCCTGTCACAGAACAAGGAAAATAAACGAATTCAAATTGCAGCTTCTCTTCTCGCAGAATTTGCAATCTCCATCCACATCGCAGCATCAGCAGAGGGCTCAGAGCACAGTAGGCACTCGGAAGTGCCTTCTCGGGTGGGTAACTGCTGCCCCTTAGAATCCTGAAGTCTAATTTCAGGGGAAGTCACTTAACATAGTCCAGCTTCAGAAACCTTATTTCACAAAGTGGGGAAAAAATAATAACAGCAGCAGACACTTAAATATCACTTACTGTGTGCTCCCAAAGATATATATATTCATCCATTTTCACAACAGTCCCAGGGTAGGGGCTGTCACTTATAGGTGAGGACAGTTATGCCTAGGTAGGTGAAGGCCTTGCCCAAGGTCACAGAGCTGGTTTTAGTTTCAGTCTGTGGTCTCGGTCACGTCACCATCCTGTATTAGTCCTGTGTCGGTGAGACAGAGCTCATTTTGGTGCAAGTGACCAAAAAATTGCTGTTAAACCCCATGCAAGCTGGCTCAAGCAATAATGAAATTTAACAACTTACAGAAAATTCAAGATACGTTACTGTTTCAAGTGTGGTTTGATGCAAGGCCTCAAATTACATCCCGGACTCAGTGTCCGTCTGTCTCAGCTGCACGTCGTGTGGGCCTCCGGTCTCAGGCCCCTGCATGCAGTCAGGGAGGCTGCTGTCTCTGTGTACCGCATACAGGCTAGCATTAAACTAGTGAGAAAAGCAGACTCTTCTCCACTATTCCCAGCAAAGTCTTCACTGTGTCCCGTTGGTCAGATTGGGTCACGTGATCCAGTGGCCAGGAGGATGCAACGTGCTAATTAGTGGAGACCCAGGTCAAGTCTTCCACCTGCCAGTGCGGGGTGGAGTCCATGTGAACACTTGGGCTGGTTCAGGGAGGACGGAAGCAGGACACAGCAGCCAAAGAGCAGGAAATAGTGTCAGGAGGCAGAAGCGCAGACACCCACCCTGCACTCTTCTTCCTGCTACGCCCAGAACAAGATGGAAACGCTGATGAAAAGACTTCACTCGGAGTGACTCTATCAGAAGGAAGATGCAGCATCTCTCAGCTCAACTCTCACCAGAAAGGAAGAGGACAGGGGCCCTCAGCCCAGCCAGGAACTGCTCAGCACCGCTCCTCCAGCCCTCGGGACGTCCACTGCCCATCAGACACCAGGCCGGCTCTGGCCCCAGGCCTTTCCAGCTCCTGCTCCTCTGTCTACACTGCTTCCCCGGGATCTGTGCGTCCGGCACCCTCTTCTCATTCACGTCTCCACCACGACGCCAGCCTCACCAGACAAGCCTGCTCTTGGTACTTTAACTCTCCTGAAAGCCATCGCTGCCACCTGAGCAGCCACGTGCGTGTGTGTCCTTCACTTGTCCGTTCTGTTTTCTCACTGGAAGGTGAGAAAACTCACCTGAGGACAGGAGTCTCTTTTGTCTGATGCCTCCTCCCTGTACACAGTAGGTGTGCATCTGACATGGAGTAGATACTCAATAAGTACCTGCTGGATAATGAAGGAATGAGGCATGCGAGTGCTGCTCTGACCAGGCTGCGGCGGGGACTCTGGGTGTGGAGGAGACCCGGGAAAGAAGCCCGGGGACACACGCAGACGCCGGGACCCTTAAGCACCAGCTCCTCCACAGCCCCCGCTGCCCCAGTCAGCAGCACACAGTGTGGCCACAGGGGTCTCCGAAGGGCTGGAGGCCCACAGCGGGACGGAAGAGGGTGACTGGAAGAGGTGTTTAGAAAGCGGGCGAGAGAAACGCAGACAAAGAGACAGGGAGGAAGCAGCCCTCAAGAGAGCAGGGCAGGGCTGGAGACAACCATCGCTCCAAACCCAGCGGCCTCAGTACCAAACTCATCTGAGTCCGATCCAGGCAGGAGGGCGAGGAAGCACCTTTGACCATGCTCTGGACCAGAACTGTACCATCACAGAATTGCATCTTGAATTGAAAGGGAAAGGGACATTAGGAAAAAAAAAAAATTCTGAAGAATGGTAATCAAGTTCTTTGTCTCACTGAGCAGGTAAACCTGTTTTCATTGGGAAAACTGAAATAAGACTGTCATTCAGCTGTGACATTTACCACACAGATTAATTAATTACCTAAACAGACCTGAGTTAGAAAAATAAGATAAGTTTCAGAGAATCATAATATAAACACCCACAATTTCAGGGAAATGTATGTAAAATTCATCATACAAAGCCTATGGGACAATATTGGTTCATTTTTCTTCCTTATAAAATTAAGTTTTAGTCATTTCCCATTTCCCCATAGGGCAGTCCCTGGTAACTACTGAATGTGCAAAGTTCATTACTGTGAGGTAACATCATTGCTGGTGATGCACCATTTGAAGACCATAAATATCCTGCAAACAATCCCATCTCATTCTATAGGGCAGACATTATGTTTCCTGTTTCTCATTAAATCTCTGATGAACTAGCAAATGATTGAAAAGTTCTTTGCAAGGATCCCAGGCCAACGTGGGATGCTGATTCCCAATGGCCAGTCTGTACACGGGCATCAAGGATAAATGTTTAGGATAACAGTCCCAGGTGACCCCACTGGCCAAAGGGGGACAGAACCCCAGAAAAGCCAGCCAGAGTCTGCCCACAGTCAGGCTTTCCTCTTGCTTCAGAGCCGGTCTTTCTAAGATTGTTCAGACTCACCCCTGTGACAGGTCTACCAGAAGTCCCACCTTCCCTCTGCAGGAAAGGAAGAAGCCTTGCACTGCGGCCACACCCACTATTTCTGCCTTGCATGCCCGGGCCCGCCCTCACGGCTGTTCCCTCCTGGAGCCTCAGTTCCCCTCTGGGCACTAACGGCGAGTGTGTCCCAGGTGTGCTTGCTTCTGCGCTAAGTGCTCTGGACACACGACCTCCTCGCAACTGTGTGGGGAAAGACACTATTCCCTCTCACAGGTGAGCAAACAGAGGCTAAAGAGGTTAAGAAACTGGCCCTGGGTCAGCCAGGCCGGGCAGCACTGCGGGGAGAGCCCGGGGCCTGGCCTCTGCCCCAGGGACCTCAGCCACTGGGCCCCTCTGTCCTCAAGTGCGGAGCCAGGCTGTGGGCTCCGTGAGCACTCAGTGCCTCCCCGGCCGCTCTGACCGTTAGTGAATCACAGCACTGTCATAGCTCGGCCACTGCTGTCCTGAACCAGTGTTCCCTGTTTGGATACTTATGCCTCCCCTCCCCAACCAGCTGGCAAGCTCCTTCAAGGAATCTGTCTTCCCCGGTCCCCTGACCAGAGCACAGAAGAGGCTCAGCAATCACGTCCTGGCTCTTTCTGTGCACACCCCGTTCCAAAGCCCTGGGCTCTGAGGATCCCCACCAGCATTGCCCCGTTACAGGAACATGGAACTTCACCACCTCGACCTGGTTCCCTCTTACAGCTCAGCAGCCCTGCCATCAGTCCCAGGACCTTCTGATCATTCAACAGCAGGTCAGGATTTCTTCCCAACCAAGCCTTTATGAGCCTTCGTTTCCTCCCTGAAAGACCAGGGATGGGGCTAGGTAGTTCCCACATGGTTTGTGATCTGTGCTGTGCCCTGACACCCCATCAGGTCCACTCTGTGCCTTGTCTTACAGGGAGGAAAGGGGGTCTAAGTGCTATCTTTTTTATTTTCATTTTTTATGGTGATGAAAAATACATACAATTTACCATTTTAACCATTTTTAAGTGGCATGAAGTACATTCTCACTGGTCTGCAACCATCACCACCACCCACCCAGAACTTTCACCACCTTATCCTGGAGCTCTGTCCCCAGGGAACACTATCTCCCATTCCTCCCTCCCTCCAGCCCCTGGAAACCTCTACTCTACCTTCTGTCTCTCTGAGTTAGGCTGTTCCAGGTACCTCATGTAAGTAGAATCATACAATATTTGGCCTTTTGTGTTTGGCTTATTTCACTTAGCATAACATTTGCAAGGTCCATCCATGTAATAGCCTGTATCAATACTTCCTTCCAAGGTTGAATAATATGCCACTGCCTGCATATGCCACACTCTGTCAATGAACATTTGGGTTGTTTCTACCTTTTGACCATTGTGAATAATGCTGCTAACAAACACTGGTGTATAAGTATCTGTTCAAGTCTCTGCTTTCAATTCTTATATAGGCATACCTAAAAGCTGAGTTGCTAGATCATATGGTGATTGTATGTTTAATTTTTTGAGGAACCATCATACTGTTTTCCAAAGCAGCTGCACCATTTGACCTTCTCACCAGAAACACAGGAGGATTCCAATTTCTCCACATCCTGGCCAACTTTTGCTATTTTCTGTTTTTCTGATAATAGCCATCCTTTGAGACATGAAGTAATATCTCATTGTGGTTTTAATTTGCAGTTCCCTAATGACTAGTGATGTTGAGCACAGTTTACTTTGTTTACTGGCCATTTGTTTATCTTCTTTGGAAAAGTGCTTATTCAATTCTTTTGCCCCTATTTTAATTGGCTTTTTTGGTTTTCTGCTGATGGGTTGCAAGAGTTCTTTTTATATTCTGGATATTAATCTCTGATCGTATATATGATGAGTAAATATTTTCTCCCATTTTGTGGGTTGCCTTTTCACTTTGTTGTTAGTGTCCTTTGATGTAGAAAAAGGTTTTCTTTAACTTTGATGAAGTGCAGTTTATCTGTTTTTTCTTTTGTTTCCTATGCTCTTGGTATCATATCCAAGAAATCATTGCTAAATTCAACATCATGAAGCTTTTCCCCATGTGTTCTTCTCGGAATTTTATAGTTTCCACTCTTACGTTTAGGTTTTAATCCATTTTGACTTCATTTTTGTATACAGTATAAAGTAAGGGTCCAGTTTTCCCAGCACCAGGTGAAAGACTGTCTTTTTCCCATTCAGTGGTCTCGGCAGCCTTGTTGAAAATCAATTGACCGTATATGTGAAGGTTTGTTTCTGGGCTCTCTATTCTATTCTGTTGGTCTATAGGTCTATCTCTATGTTAGCACCACACTGTTTTGATTACTGTAGCTCTGCAGTAAATTTTGAAATCCAAAAGTGTAAGACCTCCAAGTTTCTTTTCGTTTTTTTTTTTTCAAGATTGTTTTTGGCTATTGAGGGTCCCTTGAGGTTTCATATGAATTTTAGGCTAGGTTTTTCTATTTCTGCAAATGAACTGGGATTTTGATAGGGACTGCACTGAATCTACAAATTTCTTTGGGCAGTACTGACATCTTAACAATTATTAAGTCTTCCAATCCATGAATATGGGATGCCTTTCCCTTTTTTTAATGTCCTCATTAATTTCTTTCAGCATCGTTTTGGGGTTTTCAATATAGAAGTCTCTCACCTCCCTGGTTAAGTTTTTTCTTAAGTATTTCATTTTTTTGATGCTATTGTAAATGGAATTGTTACCTTAATTTTTTCAGATTGCTTATTGTTAGCGTAGAGACATGCAACTAAATTTTTTGTTGATTTTGTATCCTGTAACTTTACTGAATTCATATATTAGTTCTAACAGTCATTTGGGAAATCTTTAGGGGTTTTCTATGTATAAAAAGATGTTATTTGTGAAGAGATAGTTTTTCTTCTTCCTTTCCAGTTTGGATGCATTTTATTTCTTTTTCTTGCCTAGTTGTTCTGGATAGAACTTCTAATACTATGTTGAATAGAAGTGGTGAAAACAGATATTTTTCATTTATTTTTCAGTCTTTTTCACTTCAAAATTTTTCAGTCTTTCACCTTTGAGTATGATGTTAACTACAGGTTTTTTGTATTTTAAAAGCTTACTGGAATGCCCAAAATAGCAAGTGTTTTTACTTTTTGATAAAAGTATGTCAAATCAGCTTGATGACAAACTGATTGCCAGGCTTATATTTTTTTATTGGTGAAAACTGAATTAATTAGTATTTAATCATATTTGCATCATAAGTAAAATCATTGCAAAACCTGTGGTTCAGTGGTGGTTAGTGGTGGGGAGAGAGGGGTCAATGTAACAGGTCATTTATAGGGAAATGCTGGGAATTACTAGGACATGACACAATGTAACATATGATGAGAGTCATTAGCTTCCTTCTTCTGTACAGGGTCAAGCTACAATGATTTTGTTTTCTTAACATGAAAAAGTATAAAAGGGGGCATAATGAAATTCTATAAAATTATAAAATGATGGTAAAAGCAAAAACAGACTAGCTCATAAAATTGTTAAATATTTTTATAGATGCTATTTCTTTAAGCATGAAAAAATAATTTTTGAGGAAATAAAAAGTAATTTACACCCAAAGGTTTGCTCAGGCCAAATATAATCAAGTTCTGGAAGAGTCTGGATGAAACTATGATGACAAATCTATTGCCAGGTACTAAAGGAAAACTAGAGATGATAATACTGAACATTTTGAGAGAACTTACCATGAGCCAAGGACTTTTTAGGTGCTTTATGTATGTGAATTTATTTAACCTCACAACTACCCTGTGAGGTAGATGCTATTATTTTCCCCATTTCACATATGAGGAAACTGAGCTGCAATGACATTAACTAGTGTGAGGTCACACTGATTCCCGCCTGGGCTCCAGGGAGCCTTCCTCCCTACAGTCAGCTGAATGATGCCCCAGATGTGTCAAGTCTTAGTCCCAGGAACTGGAAAATGTTTTGCTCTTTGGAAAAAGGATCTTTGAAGACATACTTAAGGATTTTGAGTACCCTGGATTTTGTGGTTGAGCCCTAAATGCCATCCCATGTCCTTAAAGGAGACACCAGGGAGATGTCACAAACACACAGAGTGGGGACACACAGTGGGTACGGCCATGTGAAGATGGGACAGAGATTGGGGTGATGGAGCCAAGGAACCAATCCCCCCTCCACTGTTTCCAGAGGGAAGTGAGGTCCTTCCTACTGGATTGTGGACGTCTGACCACCACAGCTGTGAGAGAAGACACTTCCATTGTTTCAAGCCCCCTGGTTTGTGGTTATTTGTTACAGCAGCTGCAGGAAAGTATTCTTGCTCCAACCAGGAGCTGGGCATCTCCTATTGGAAGAGTCCACCCTCAGCTGAAATCACAGCGGCCACCACTGCTCACAGAAATGTCTTAGTGAAGAGGAAACGCAGAGCCAGTCGGATCACTGGCTGAAGGAGTAATTCAACAGCACTAGCACTTTCCAAAGTGCTTTTTCCCATTGATCTTACCAGCTGACCATCTGACCCCTACCTGATCTCCTTTGTACACAAGAGAAAAAATAAGGTCACTTGTCAGATGGGGCCCGAGGAGCTTAAAACCCAACTTAAAAACCCAACTTAACATTTGTGAACACACCTTAGAGTCTACAGCACTCCCGTAACCACACCATTTAATTCTCACAACACGGGAGGCTCCTCTTGCCACCCCTGCTCTATAGATGAAGAAAACGAAAGCTGAGAGTAGTCCAGCGACTCCCTTCTCCAAGACGCACAAGGACCACAGCAGCCTGACGGTCAGTCAAAGGCGGTTCCTCCTGCGCAGCTACTGTCGTGTTCCGCGCACATGGGGCGCAGGCCAAGATGCACACGCGCCAGACCCAGATGCACATGTGGCTTGTGGGGTGGGCTTTTTTTGCATTTAAAAATAAAAATAGTCTTGACGTAAAGTTAAAAACAGGAGGGTGATTTGCATAAGACCCTGCGCTCTCAATTACACCAATTACTTTTTAATTACAGGCAATGCCATCTTGAGTTTTTCAAAACCTATGTCTATTCTTAAAGAGTCTGTCAGAAAGAGGGCTTCTTCTCAGGGAGAGGCTTCAATTAGTATGCACGCTGCACGCAAAGGAAGCAGACCTGCTGGAGCTCCAGGGAGGAGGAAAGAGGCAGTGCTTCCTTCCACACAGGCCTGTGGAGACAGCAGGGCCTCGGACAGCCTGTCCTGCCAGCCCCTGCTCTGGGCAGTGCTGCGTCTGTTCCCTGCTCCCCCCTCAACCCAGCTGCAGCCACTGCTGTAGGTCTGAGGCAGGTGGACAAGAGCCTGGCCTGCTGAAGTTGGATTTCTCCCGGCCACCCTTACAAGCCTCGGGAGAAACTACCGGGACCAGTGGGCCTCTGTCCACCCTATGGAATCCCTCTTATCCTTCTTTGCTGAGTGCACCCTGGGCAGTGAAGTGTCACCATCATCTCTGTCCCCTGGGATGCTGGCCCAGAGGACTTCCTTGGAACAGGTGGGAGCACAGGCATCCGCGGTCAGTGAGCCCGGCATCTGCATGACCTCAGGTCCCTTCTCCAGGCTCTGGTTACTGTCCCACCCTGAGCTGGGACTCAGGACCCCTAGAGATCCCCGTGGCCAGCTCGTTCTGGGTGAAGACGGCACTCTGACTCTGCCGTTTGGGGGCAGGGGGCAGGGCCCACCCTAGCACTACTGATCCAAACGCAGTGTCAACACATAAAGTCACTACTGGACAAAGCAGGTGTCCTGACCCTGCCACACACAAGCAGCCACGTGACCGGGGCTCTGTGTTCTCCTACTTATCGCCCCTATTTTGCAGATGCGAAAAGTGAACCACGGAGAATGGTTAACCCATGTTCCCCAGGCTGCATACCTAATAAGGTGCGGGACAACCACTGGCGGGAAGGCGGATTCTGGAACCTCTCTGCCTGGTTCAAATGCTACTCAACAGCCTATGTGACCGTGGTGAGCGTTTTAACCTCTCTGTGCTTTAGTGTCTTCATCCATAAACCGAAGGTAATAATAGTGCCGACTTGATAAAGTTATTGTGAGGACTGAAGGAGTTAATGCAAGTAGAAAGACAGGGGAAACGTCGGGCACGTGGGATACACTCACTAAATCTTGGCTATTTTTATCAAACTTTCCGCCTGCTCGTATCCAGTCACCACGAGCAGCCCTCGGCCCCTAGATCCCAAACCCATAGGCTCTGTACATTGCTTTTCTCATCTGTGCCCTCCCTCCCCTTCTCAGGACCGGCTGCCACATGCCCTCCAGGACTCACAGCCGACCCTCAGCAAGACCCCCGGCCTCACCTTCTACTAAGAACCCCCTCCACCTGTGCCTCTAACTAAGACCCGGCTCTTCCCTGGAGACCCGCTCACCCTCGCCCAGGGCTCCTTTGGCCTCTGGGCCCTCCTGGTGCATCTGCCCCAGCTTGGAGCTGCTGCTACCCCCTCCCCAGACTCCCCTATAAAGGACCTTGCTTGGAAGCTCTTCTGACTAATGACTGAGCCACCCACCTCCCATCCTTGTAATGTATCTCCTGCCCCTTTCACCCTGAAGAATTTAGCACCTGATAATCCCTTTGTCCAGCATTATTCTTTTCCTGCTTTGGTGCTTTAGCATACAAATAATCACGCTACAAATGCCGCATCCTCCGCTCCTCCACGGAGCTTTTCCTCTTTCTTAACTTATCATAAGCATAATTTCAAACCTCCCCTATTCTGCCCACCACCTCCTGTATTTCAAGTCCGCTTCCTCAAGCAGCTGGTCTCCGGCAATCTTTCTACCCACCCCCGTGGGTTTGGTACTTAAGTCTACAACCTGGGCCTGTCCCTTACCTCCCCCAGGTCCCTCCCCATCTTGATTCCATGTGGATCACTGTGCATACCCCTCACCTGCACCTCCATGCCCTGCCACCGGTCTTCTCCAACCAGACTTGGACCGACTTGCACAACCAAACAAGTTTAAGGAGAACACACGACTGTGCTGCTTGCTTCAATTTGTGATCAGTAGGCTCCAGGGGGCCTGGGGCGCTGTCAGCACTCACACCTGTGGTGCCCGCTCTCTGTACTGCTAGACACTATGCTGAGGAATCTCGTCTCTAACATAGGATGGCGCCTCACCAATCCTCATCTCGGCCAACGGCCTTGTTTCTATTCAACGGAGAAAACTGCAATAGTGGGAAAAGAATGTCCATGGCTCCCACCACACATCCGTCTGCCTTCGGCATGTGTGCATGTGATGTTCCCTCCCCTGTCACTGTGATGGCTGCGCTCTAAGGCCAGCCTCCCCTGTGTGTTTGATCCCATCTCTCCTCATCTGCTCAAGGACGACACTTCAGCAATTGGCCCTTCTCTCTCTTGCAGCTTCAATTTTTCTCACTCTACTGCACCTTTTCCATCAGCATGCAAACATACTGATGTTTTCTTCTATTTTAAAAATCTCCCAACGATGCTTCCTTCTCTAGCTGCCCCATTTCTCGTTCCCTAGAGCAGAGCTCCTTAAGCAACATGTCTGTGCCTGCTGTGCGTTTGCATCTCCTCCATCCGCCTATGAAATTGCCCCCACCTCTCACCAACGCTGCTCTAATTCAGGCCACCAGTGTCACCCACACTGCAAAAGCCAATGTCGGTTTTCAGCCTCAATACTCTTAATTATTGTCAGTGTGTTACACTGGTTGTCACCTTCTCCTCCTGAAACACTTCCTCAGCAGGGCTCCCTGGACCACATGCCACCTGGTTTCCAGCCACATCTTGACCCCCGCCTTCTCAGTGTCCACCTTGGGTCCCTCTCACCTTGCCTCTTAGTGCCAGGGCCCCAGGGCTCAGATTCTAGACCTCTTCTCCGTCTCCTCCCACTGCCTGGGTTGGGTCATCCAGCCTCTAGATTTCAACACCATCAATGTTGAAAATGTCACCCGGATTTGTACCAGCAGCTCAGGCCCTGCTCCGAACTCATCTCACACATCAGGCTGCCCAGTAGGCACCCCCGCACAGATGTCTAACGGACATCAGAGACCTGACGTGCTCAAAACTGTGCTCCTGATCTTCCCAAACCCGTTCTTCCCACTTTTTTCCCAGGACCAGGTGACACAAAATCATCCTTTCAATTGAAAAGCTAAAAACACTGGAGTCACCCTTGACCTTTCCCGCCTCCTTGCCCCACTTCCAATCCGTTAGCAAACGCAGTCACAGCCCTTTCACATATACGGAGAACCACCCACTTCCCCACACATGGCCAGACATTGCTCCAACCCACGAGGCCCACGCGGCCCACCCCTCCTTCTCTCTGTGATCGCCCCTGTTCTCAGCCTGTTAACGCTGCTCTCGCCACACGGCCACCTCCCCGCTCCTGGGTCACCCACCCCTGGCATTCTCCCGTCTGCAGACCGGGAATGCACCTGCTATCTCCCCTGCCTGGATGGCCTTGCTCCAAAGCCTGCTCAGCTCCTAGAAGGCTTTGCCTGAATCCCACCATCTGTGAGGACTTCTCCGACGTCCTACCCACAATGCCCACCCTCCCCACAGTTCCCTCCTCTGCCCTGTCTCCCACCAGGCGCTGCTCCCTCCCTAGTGTACTACTGTGTATTTATTTACTCACCTTGCTTGTTGTCTTGGATGCTGTGCTTTTGTTTCCTGCTACATCCCCAAAGCCCACAACAGTGCCTGGCACACAGCAGGTGCACAAAGTAGCGGCTGAATTAAGCAGTGGCCACTGCGTATCAACACATCCAGACTAGAGCGTGTGGCTTACACCACCTCTAGCCCCTGCCCTCACTCCACACACACACACACACACACACACACACACACACACACACACACACACACACACACCTGTTTTGTTGCCCACAATTCCCCAACCAGAGCTGGAAACCTGGGATTCATCCTTGACCCCTCCCTTCCCTGTGACCCCAGACCCCACCTGCGCAGGCCTGGCTGTGCCACATTCAACACACTCCCCAGCCCAGCTCCCGAATCCCTCCCTCCCTCCTCCGCACCCCCCATCTCCGCTGCGCCCACTCCAGTGAAATCCTCTCTGGAGACCACATCTGGCTGGTCTCTTGGCGCCTCCTGCACCACCACTCCCCCCTCCCTGGCTCAGCTCTTGTCACTTTGGCCTCCGTCCGTCCCCATCCCTTTCTCGAGCACCCGCCACAGGCCAGCACGCCTTCTCCCAGAATGCCTTTCCCGGCTCTTTGCTCCACCAGCTTTTCTTCCCTCGGGTCTCAGTTGACTCTCCCCAGGGAACCCTCTCTGACCACCACGACCACGCCAGCTAAGGCAACTCGCACCCACTCGACCACTGTTCCCAGCAACTGTATCACTTCCCTCCAAGCACATATTAACTGCAATCACTTCATTTATCTACATGCATCCCCACTGAACCTGTGACATCCCTAAAGGCAGAAGACAGAATAACGAATAAGCAAATACTAGGCCCCCAAATGCATGAAGCACTGGGTGGAAGCGAGTTTGGAACCATGCTGTCCTCCTGCCCCCAAGAACAGCTGTTGTACAGAAGCAGTGATGGGGCCCGGTAAGAGCCCCTAAAGCAGCCGGTCACAAGACTGGCTTCCTGCTCTTCCCAGCCTGTCCTCGATCTTGCCCTGGAGTAATTTTTCTATCGGTTTTGTGGGAATGAGGGGAGTCCTCTCCATCAGGCAGCACCATCCCAGACAATACCATGTGAAAGGGCTTAAGAAGCAAGAAATAACTCATCCCGAAATATCCCGTACTTGGTTTCCAGCTGCTCTGAACAGCTGGATGCTTTTTCTGAGCCAGATAGCTTCTGTCTCTACACTAATAAGATGGGGAGAAACCACACACAATGAGATGTGTGAAATGGGGTCACTGTTAATTCCCTTGGGAAGATAAACGCCGTCGGCGTTCTCCAGGCAGGCTTTCAGCGAAAAGTTTTCAACTCTGTGCTGAGCATCGGGCTGGGTACCATGATCAAAGACTCGTGCCTAAAGTGACCCCCATCCTAGAATTTACAAACTAGATGTGCTAAGAAAAATGACGTACCTTAGACAATTGGCCATAATATGACGGAACAGAATTAAGCGCTAAATAGTCATTCAGGTTCAGAGAGGATTGAGGGCTCCTGGAGGAGCTTCAGGCTCTGCTTTGAAGGACGGGAAAGTTGGAGAAAAGGCAGGCAGTCCGGAGGGGGAAGACATCTGCAAAGGCGCAGAGCTGGGCGGGAGCCTGGGTGATGCGGCTGGCCGGACCAAGAAGGGAGGATTTAGAACCAGATACCTGGGTGTGAGTCTCCAGGTACCACATCTCCAGTGACAGACAAAGATATTACCTGCAACCCCTCCTTCCTGCCTCCGAGAGCCTAGAGGGAGGGACCCAAGGGAGGCTGTGCGGGCAGAAAGCACAGCGGGAGATGCAAGGCCGCCAGGGGATGGGCCACCAGCCCACCGCTTAGAGGCCAGGCTGAGATTGAGAACCGCTCAGCCTGGGAAACCAGTGATGGCTCCTCAGCTTGGATGTAATAGAACACACACTTCGTGGAAACACATTTCTTTTCTCGTACTGAATATGAGGTGGCTGGTAAGCCAAGGCCACATGCTGGCCACAGCAGCTGTTCGCTGGGCAAGTCAAACAGGTCACAAAGGGCATCCCCCCAGGACAGAAAAGGCATCCAGTGCTCCTTCAGGAAGGACAGCTATGATGCCCTAGAGCCACACCTTCCTGCTCATGGCTTTTGTAGAGCCTTGTTTCTAGAAACAAGAGTTTGGTAACTTTCTATGGCAAAATTTTGTTCCCTCCCAAATACTGCCATCTGCATCTAGAGTGTGAGAAACCCCCAGTTTATCAAGCGTTTTGCTAGTCTCCACGTAGGAAGGCATGATCTTCCAGAAACGAGGCGTGCGGCAGCCTGGAGCAGGTGGGGTTAACAGGGAACACCCCGCCAGAGCCAGCAGAGCAATGGAAAGTGGCTGTACACCCAGCTCTCCCCTCTTCTGAAGGTGCTCTGGACCCCACAGAAGACTCTGTCCCAACACAGCCTGCCACGTGCTGCGGGGTCCCCACTGTGGGACATGCCAAGTGCGGCCACCCCTAGTGAAGAGAGCACTGGATTTGGAAACTCGGAACTGAGCTCAGGGCCCGGCGCACCCCATGTACCAGCTAACAGCCCCAAAGCAGCACTGCGCACCCCCATCCTGGAGGCTAAGTCCTCCCCTGTGAAGGCAGAGGATGGGGTATCTCACTTCAGTGTATCTCACTCTCAGCTCATTGCAGGACCACCTGGGATGCTGTCTGAATGCAGGTTCCCAGGTGCTGCAGAACATTCACTGGGCCTCAGGCACAGGTCTGGGGTTGGTATCTTTCACAGGGACCCAGAACGAATCCCACATCTGAGGGACCACCAATCTCTGAGGCCCCTCTGATCCCAGCACCCCCTGACCTGGTGATGCAGTAGCCCACACAGGTAAAGAAGAAAAAGCAGTTTCTGTTGTAAAGGCCTCCAGGCCCTTCGCAGCCCGTGGCCAAGCAGACTTACTGGATTCTTGCCGCCTTGGGCCACGCAGCCGTGTTGGGGCTGGTGTCCTGCTGTCTCCCTAAGGGCCTGTGAGCAGCTCAAGGGCACAGGACATGCCCTGTTCAGTCTCTCCCGAGGCACCCAGCACAGAGCCCTGTGGGGCAGGTGCACAACGGAAACCTAAGGATGCCTTGCGTCCTTTCTGTTCGTTCCATCGCCTCCTGTAACCCCGGAGACACTTGAATTAGGATCAGAATTGGGAAGACAAATGCTTGCAACTTCAACTTGGGCCTCTGTCCAGGGCCCACAGGGCCGGGGGCTCCCGGCGTGCGGGTCACGATTCAGCCCAACATCCTGAGCCACATCCTGGGAAGAAAACAGGCATCTCCCCAGCAGAGAGCTGGCTGCAGTCTCCACCCACCCCACCCCACCCCACCCCCACCCCACCCCCGCTCCCCGGGGCTCCTCTCTGCGGCCCTGTGGGCGTTTCTAGCTCAGCCTCCTCACCAGTCAGCGCTGGTCCTGGGAGAGGAATGTGTTTATGATTCCCGGCCCTGGGGTAAGAAGCGATTCCAAGCAACCTGCCGCCCAGGGAACTGATCCTACCAAGTTAATTCTCCACCTTCTTAGAGCCGCGGGCACCCTGGATGCTTCATGACCTGTGCCGCTCCAAGGCAAGGCTCCCTTCTAATGAGCTAAACGATGTGGGGAGGCCCCCGTTAGGCACCCCAATGATGCCTTTGTCCCAAGAAGGAGGACGCCCTGAACGCCAGGTCTGCCCACGGGGTAAGGCTATGAAGAAGCGGGATGGCCAGGGCTGGCGGGACTTCTGCACCTGATGGCAGCCAGCAAGGACAGAAGGCAGCCCTCCCTCCTCCCTGTCTCACAATGGACAGCTGACAAGAAGTGTCTCCTTTACGTCAAAAGCCCCGGGGCTAGAAGGATCCCACCCTCTGCCCACTTACCCAACTGCCACCTCAATCATCATACCCTGGTTTCCCACAGAAAGAGTGACATTTTCTGCAAAAGTTCTCCTTTCCCGGGCCTTTGAAACTACCTCAGCAAGCCGCGGCAAAGGGCTCGTGAGTGCGTGCTCCGGAGGCGGGGTGCCCCCACGTCTTCCTCCTTAAATAGCTCCGCCTTCCCATTCCTGCCAGCAAGCCGTCTGCGTCTTAGGGAAGGGGATCTCCGCTAATTAACCCTATTACCTCCGCCTCAGCTCCGCTAATTAACCCCGTTACCTCCGCCTCAGCGAGCAAAGGCGCCTCCGGGAGATAAAACACCGCGATAGTTCACGAGGCTGGCAACTGGGCCCACCAGGAGGGCACGCTTACCTCACCACGTGCGCCTCACCATGTGCGCGGCCCCTATGCCCAGCGACCCGCTGCCCAGTGCGCGCTGGCCTGTGCCCAATTGCTCTGATCTGCATTTCAGCCCCATCTCCCTGCCCTCGGCCCCCTTCTCACTCTTTAATTTGGGCTTTAATTTGTCGCGTTCCCTGTGCTCCTTTCACCAGCCTGTGTCGGTGCACATTTCTGCTTTTTCCTACATTTCTCCATTTTTGTGATCCAGAGGGAGCAGGAGAGGAAGCAGGTGTGCTGGCGGACTGTGGAGGGTGGGAGGGGCATCCATGAAGGGCAAACCCAGGGTCAGGGGCCGGGACGAGGAGGTTGCTCACCGCACACGCTGCGGATTTCAGGGACAGGGCAGACCCTGGGAGTCTTCGCTGATAGGGGACAGCAAGTAACAGAAGGAAACCAAAGGGAAAATACTCCTGAAAAACAAAACGAAATGGGCCCTGGGCCCCTGGCAAGAAATGACAGAGGAATGAGATTCCACAACTGCTAGTCCCCAGCCTGCCCCTCATCTACCCCAACTTCTACCTGGTTCCAACTTTCTCTCCTCACCCCCTCTGACCACAGAGGAGCCTGGATAGCTGACCAGAGAGGCCAGTTTCGGGCAAGTCACATACCTCCCGGGGCCTCTGTTTCTCCTTCTGTAATGTCTCATCTGCACGGAGGGAACTGAGTGGACTCGCTGGATTCAGAGCAACCAGAGTGGGGCGGATCTTGCCACCTTGAGGAAGAGCGAGGGGCTTGGGGAGGTTGGCAGAGAAAGTATTTGGAATCGGAGGTTTTGAAAGGGCACAGCTCCCACCATGAGGGGAGCACGGCAATCTCCGCCCCGTCCAGCATCTGCCCACAGTTCCAGTCTTCGACCCTGTCCGCCCCCAGGCCCAGCATCGTCCCTACAGCCCCTACCTTCTTCTGGCTCCAACAGAACCTGCTAAGCTGTCAGATGCTCCTCACCCTCTCCTCTCATGCTTCCCCAGCCTCTGGCTCTGGGTTCCTAGTCGGAAGGGGTGATTAATGAAAAGGCCACGTGGGTGATGCATTACTAGATTAAATTCAATAAACAGCAGCACTTGCTAGATTGAAGAATCCTGACCAGCATCTGGGTCACAACTGGGTCCCCACGGGGGTTCAGCTGGCATGAGGAACGGCCCAGGCGGAGGGCAAGGAGCAGCTGAGTCATCAAAGCCCAGAAGAGTTGAGCCTAGCAGGGTTTCGGAGTCACCTGGTCCATCCCCTTAACTCAAATCTCCCTGCAACACATCACATCACCAAGACTCCGCCTGGAACTCCTCCGATGTGGGCGACCTCATTTCTCCCAAGGTTCTCTACTCCATGGTTGTCATTTGTTAGAAAAATAAACTCAAGCCTGCCTCACTTTAACTGCTATCCAGCCCAATTCACTCATTCATTCATTCAGCAATTATGTGCAGATCACCTTGCATGTGCCAGGCACTGGTACACAATGCCAGGCGCTGGTCCACGATGCCAGAGGTGCCGTGGGGAATAAGACATAGTGTGTCCTCCTGCAGAGACACAAACGAGCAAACAGCCCTCACATTCTAGACCCCGGCTGGATGTGCAGGGACCTGTGGGGACACATAGGAGAGATGCCACCGGGGTGTTTTTGTGGGTTACGGGGGTGCAGGTCAAGAAAGGCTTTCTGGAAGAGGCAGCATCTCAGCTGGAACTGATCTAACAGTTAGCAAGTCAAAGGGCGGATAAGTGGTAGGAATGAGGTGGGGAGAGGTCCGGACAAGGGTCCTTCAGGGAACCTGTAAGCTGTAGGAGGTGACCCCGGACAGACGAGGGTGGTGACAGCGGGTGGAGAGGAAGGTGCACTCAAGCCCTTGGGACCAGCTCCCAGGTTTTGTTCCTGGCCTGGGTCCCAAGGCCTGCCCTCTTCTACCCCGATCCCAGCCCTCTGCATGCACGTATCCCCTCCATTCGCCTTGGCTCCAGCCGGGGCCTCACGCCCTCCCACCCAGCCCCACACCCATCACACGCAGCTGCTCCTCCGTCTGGCTTGGCAGCTCCTCTCCTCTGTCAGGTCACCGTTCTCAGTGGCTGCAGGACACCCCAAAGCACCCCTCCCTCCTCAGGGGCAGTCTGTGGGGAGGCATCCTAGAGGCCTTCCTGAGCCCACCAGAAGGGACTCAGAAATTACACCCCAGTAGCCCTGGTCTTGGCAGTGGGAGGCAGGGAAAAGTCCAGCTCCACATGAGAGCTCCCTGTCTCGTGACACCCCCCAGGCCTCTTCTCCAAATGCAGCATCTCTGCTCCCCAGCTTCAAACCGCCCCTTTTCTATTATGATCACCAGCCTCTGAATGAGATTTCAAATAGAAACTACCATTTTTATAAACTATTGTACAGCCCAAAGTGGAGTATTATTCAGTCATAAAAAAGAGTGAAGCACTGGTTCATGCTACAGCGTGGATGAACCTTGAGAACATTACGCTAAGGGACAGAAGTCAGACACAAAGGCCACAACTTGTAGCATTCCGTTTAAACGGAACGTCCAGAGTAGGCGAACCCATAGAGGCAGGAGGTATATTAGGGGTTGCCAGGGGCTGGGGAAGCAGGGGAGTGACTGCTGACGGGTGTGGGTGTGTCTGGGGTGATGGAATGTTCTGGAACTACATGGAGGAGATGGTAGCGCAACTTTGTCAATGTGCTTAGTGCCACTGAACTGGGCACTTGACTATGATTAAAATGGTCCTCACCTTCTGCGGGCTGGACGCGGGGCCTGGCGCCCCCCGAGGCTGTGGAGCCACAGACACCGCCCCTCCTCCAGCACTCGGCACCGGGAGCTCCGTTACTAGCTGACGGGCTACAAGCAGCTCTGAGGACCAGCCGGACAGCGCGGCAGGAGGCGAGTGGAGAGAGAATCACAGAGGACGGAACCCCCCCCCACATGGAGCAGCACCACCGGCCAGCCTGAGAGGTCAGAAGGCAGCGGGCGGGAGGCCGGGAGGGGCGGAGCGAAGCAAGTGCGGCTGCGCGGTACCGCCCAGGCTGGGGGTGGGGTCGTGACCCCCGGGACACACAGAGGGGGTTCCCCTGGGCCTGGCGGGGAACCGTGACACGCAGACGCAGGCCTCAAGTCAACAGGAGTCACGTCCTCAGTCTCTGGGGACCAGGGCAGAGTAATCAGTGAGCACGCGAAGGTCTTTTCTGATTTATTCAACAGCAGGCCGGAACCGGAACCGAGACTTGGCACCCGTGGGATGTGCTCCTGCAGCTGGAGGGGCCGGACCAACCCAAGCGGTCGTGTCTGGACGCCCGCCCTGCCCCTGTGCTTGGAACTCGGGCCTTGGGGCGAAAGGCAAGGGGTGCGGGGCTAACCCCGGGGGACCACCGGGCAGAGGACAGGCCGCCGTGTGGAGGAGGGAGCGAGGGCGCTGCCCCGCCACTGACCGGCCTGGTCACAGCCTCGCGGCTGTGAAGGGCGGCACAGAACCTCGGGGGCGGTCCATCTCCTCCTCGGCCAGGGAACCTTGGCTTTGGTGAGGGGCCTTTCCCATAGTGGCCCGACCTGCGTCTGAGTGACACAGGCTGGGACCTGGGACCCTCTGCTACAGTGCTTGCACCTGGACACACCTCTCCTGGAGCAACAAAATACACAGAAACTCTATGGGACTAAAGAGACCAAAAAACCCAACTGCCACTCTTGGGGAGCCGGGAGCAAAAGCGGGGTACTGCACATGCCCCCTGCACTCACCACCACCAGAGGGGTGGGTGAAACACCCAAGCCACCCCTCCAGCACGACCCCTGGACACGCCCCTGCCCTCACCCCAAGTAAGGAACCAGCTCCCCTCCCGCACCCAGGGAGCAAGCAAGCTGTTGTCTGTTCTCCCGCCACGCTGCTGTGCAGCAGGGGCCCCAGTAAAGCCTGGCCTGAATTTCTTCTCTGGCCTCTAGTCAATTTCTGTTGACTGGGGAAGGCCTGGAACCCTGGTCGGTAGCATGAGGACTCCTGTCTCCTGCCCCAAGGAGGCCTGCCCTACGGGTCCCACCTACAGAGGGGTTAGCTGAGACACCAAACCCACACAACAGGAGCGCCAGAGCTAACAGTCAGACGGAGGACAGTCTGACACCTGCAGCCAGGCCTCCCCACCGCACAGCGACGCCTGCAGACTTCTGCCTGAGACCACTCCTGACCACCGGTCCCCGACCGAGTCGGCTTCTCCCCAAACCAGAGTAAAGGAAGAGCCGTGTGCAGCCCGCGAGGCTGGCGTGTGCGGTGGCGTTGGCAGTGTCCACCGGCAAGTTTCTGCCTCAAACTCACAGCCAAGCCCCCATCCCCTGGGCCCAGAGCCACCACCCACTGCCACGTTTTGAAAATCTCCTTTGAAAGAAGCCACCCAACAGGAACCACTCATGTCTCTCCTCCAAATTTAGGGACCGTGTGGGTTTTTCAACCAGAAGCTGTGGTTCAAAAACCCGAGTTGCAGGTTTTGAAAGAAGATGCAATGCCAGCTGTCCAGATTTCGTACCCTGAATAGCCTCCCTCAGACAGTGCAGACGTCTGTCTAAGGACTTTGTCAGCTGCCGCTCTGCGGAGAGCACTGCCCTGAATCCCAGAAGGTCTCTCCTATCCAGACATATCCAGGAGGCGTTCAACCAGTCTGTGCCCCACTTTTCCTATCTACAAACGAATGAGAAGAAGCAGACAGGCCACACAAACCCCCACTCTCTACTCTAGCTGTGCAGCCCTGGTCAAAGCACTCAACTCTCAGAACCTGTTTCCCCATAAAATACAGAAAATAACCATCGTTTACTTTTTCACTTTGTGTCTGCCCAGCATCCTTCCTCCCTTATTCTAGAAACATCATCTTTGCTTTCCTTTTAGGGTCTGAGAGGTCCATTCCTTCCAAAACATAGGGCTGGTCTTGTGACCCTGGTCTGACCCATCAACGTGCTCCATCCCTCTGGCCAGAGTGACCAGTTCAGGGACAGTCACATGCACGGAGCTCAATTTCAGGACATTTTGCTGGAAATGCTGAGAAGGGAGATCCTCTCTCTTCTGGGATCATCTGCATTGAGGATGACCTCAGCCTGGGGCTGTGTGAGGCCACCTGAGGGAAAAGCTCATCTGACGGTGAAGCCAACACGTGTCGGAGCCATGACAGGAGAGGAGGGATTGATGAGGGAAGAGAGACCACGTCCCGAAGGCATCGTTTGCATCCCTGGAACCAGCTGTGCTCGATGCCAGTCCTCACTCCTCCACTTTTTGTTCCATGAACGGACTGAATTGGGTTTTGATGCTAAAATAGAAGTGGTGCCTGTATAATGGGATTGCTGTGAGGCTTGGTTGGATAATATAAGCGCGAAGCACTTAGCCCAGTGCCCGGCACATGGTAAGGCCTCAGTAAATAATGATAGCTTTTATGGGGAGCAAATGAGATGATGGATGTAAAAACACTCAGAAAGGCATAACATGTTCTCTAAAAGTCCGGTACCTGTGATGTGCTCTCCTGTTCTCCAGTGATCTACACGTCCCATTGAGGCTTTATTGCCCACTCTCTCATTCTCTAAATATTTCACGCACCCAATGAGACTGTGAGCACCTCTTGGTAGGGACTGAGCTTCATATTCTGTTTTAGCCACCAAAGAGTCTAACACAGTTGTCACACACGCCAGGGCAGGGCAGAGCGGTCAACATCACAGGCATGAGTGCCTGAGCCCCTGGCTCCAAATGCTGCGGGGCGAGCTGACTTCACCCCTCTGGGTCCCAGTTGTCTGCTATGCAAAGTGGGACCAATGCTACCCATCTCATTTAGTTGTCATGAAGATGAAATTCATTAATGAAGCATATATAACAGTGCCTGTCACATAGTGATCCCTACGAAGTGTCTAAGTAAACGCTTCCCAGTTATTTTATTACTGTGGTTCAAAAGCATTTACTGAATATTCAAAGGATATTCAACCCTTTCCTTAATATTGTGATGAAGAAGACAAGCCCCCTGCTTGCTTAGGGGCATACTCTCTGCCTACATCTGTTTTTCCTCACGCTCTAATCATGCACTTTAAAGTTGGAAGGAGCCAAATGAGACTTCTCACTTTGCAGATGAGAACAGAGAGGTCCAGAAAGGCTACATGATCCATCCAAGTTGGCACAGCTTGCTAGAAAGTGTGAGGAGGAGAATCTAGATCCCCTGACTCTAGACCCACCATGCCCTACTCACTATACCACACTGCCTAAGGAGATGGTACATGAGCATATGTCCAAAACACAAACACAAACAACTGCAGCTTCACAGAGATTCTTTCTTTCCTTTAACAAATATTTATTTAGTGCTGAAATATGTACAACTGCCAAAAAACTAGGGAAGTGGACTAGAGCAAAGCAGAACCATTCCCCATCCTGTTGTTCTTGTAAAACAGGTAGGGTAGTTACCTTTCACTCATTCATTTGGCAAATATCTAAGCATTCACGATTTGCCAGGCATGAGGAATAGACACAGTGTCAACATGAAGAACACGGTTCTTGCCACCCCCAGAGGTTAAAATATCATGGATTCGGTTATATCCTAAGGGCTGAGTGATGTGTATTAATGATATGAATGAATCATTAAAGGTACCAACAAATCACTGGGTGGCTGATTAAATGGATGGATGGATGGTCCTTTCCAAGGACACACATCTCTGAGCTTTGAGCACAGGACATTGCACAATTGTCTTCCCTCGATTATTTTCCCCAAAAGATTTGACATGGAGCATGAGAGACTGAATTGGGAAACTTAGGGGATGAAAGGAACCTAAGAGATCAGAATACCCAACTCCCTAACTTTATAGATGAGAAAATTGGCACTCACAAAGATGCAGGTCACATTTATGCCCAATTCTGTGACCACCTTTCAAAATATAGCCATCCAGCAGCATGGATTCCTAGTCCTGGAGCAGAAGCACATCCTAGGAAAGTTAAGTTTCATCCCCAGAACTCCTCCTTCACCGGGAGAAGCCATGCTTCAGAAAGGCCTCTAGAATGTGCTTTGCCGGGTTGATCAGGCCTTTGTCCCATCAGGAGAGTAAGTCCTGGCTAAGGACTCAAAGATCATCAGAGGAGTCTTAGAGCACCAATTTGTAAGGCTGCTAATAAAGTCCATCTGCTCATAACAGGAGTCTGCCTCTTCCTGGGATGACTGCTCAGTAATTGTTCTTGAGGGAAACATCTGCTCTCCCTATGCCATGGACGGTCATCTTCTTTCATCTGCCTCACCCCTAGTGCTGGTCCCGTCACAGCTGGGCTGCTGTGCTGTGTTGCACAGGACGTGGCTCCCGTCCCTATGCTACTCCCCTCCCCCTCTGCCCAGCTTTAGTCTCTGTTGCTTTTTGTTTACTTTTTGTGTTGATCTGGGAAGCATCTGTTCTAACCCAAAAGTACTGGACCTTCTCTCCTAGACTCTATGGAAACTTCAATACCTGTGGCTCCCTTGCTTGGGCAAACCTCCAAAGTGCACCCACGCTGGCTTTGGAAATTATACTAGTCTTTTTGGTTTTCAGCGAAATTGCCTCATGACTGAAAGAATTGCACACTGAGACTTGAAGGTGATGGTTTTAGCCACAGTAACCATTATCAGACAGGAGGCAAAGCCCCTATGCTTGAAATTTGGTTGCAAACCACCAAGGCTATGTAGGATTCCTGAATGCATTTAACTGCTGGAAGGCAATGAAATCCCTCACACCCTCCCTGTGGAAGCAAGACATCAAATGACACAGGTTAAGAAATGCAAACCCAGCCACCTGTTGTGCTCTTCAAATATTTCTAACGATTTTTCTGATGCTTTGAACTGATTTAACTGAAAATGCGTTTGGCCCCTAAACTCTTATGCCTTTGACTTTTAAACTGGGGTGTAATTTAATTCTTGGAGGCCCAACTCTCCTGTACTTCCCAGTACAAGGCTGGAGGCCACAAATCTCTGAATCTAGCAATATTTTTTTCCTCAGGACAAAAATTATGGTTTATTTCTGTCCAAAGTATATGACCTAATTCAGGGAGGAAAATGAGCCAAAGTGCAAAGGCCCAGGGACAGAAACAAATTAGGCTGAACCTGAAGAAACCAGGTATGGGGACGAAGAGGGATTGGACTGCTAAGCAGGAAATGTGTCCTTGTCCAAACCTCTGGGCCCCACTTTCTGCAAGAGACTCCCATTCCCAGACCGAGATGGGTAGAGTCAGGGACACTGAGAAAGGTGACAAGACTGGAGATGATTAAGGAAGACGATTAAAAAATTAGCCCATCCCCCTGCACTTGTTTTCATCCTGAACCAGAACACAAGCTGCCAAAACCGGACTGGAGGCATGATCCGATCCACCAGGCGGTGCCCCACTGGGATCACCACCCCTCAGGCACGGCAGGCACACGCCAGGCTGCTCAGAAGAAATGGAAGCAAATACTGAAAGAAGAAGGGCCGCCACCTCGAATGTGTAACGTCCAGCCTCTGGTGCCAGGATCACTCTATGAGCTCCATTTATTTGTACTGAAGAGCCGGCACGTTTGTTCTCAAAGCAAGAGCTTCCCTACAACCATATCCAGAGCCCGTGTCCTTAAACGTTCACAGTATTTTTATCGAACGTTAGGAAAGCCCCTGGTAATTTGCAGCAATTTAGTATGCTTGCTTTGCTTTCAGAAAATCCACAGCAATTCAGTAAACACCCAGTCACTGTGGCTGTTAATGCACACACAAGATCTCCCCACAGCTGCCCGCCAGCTGTCACTCCAGCAGGGCCACCATCACGGCCTCCCCGTTCTCATGACCCTCACCCCACCCACTCTTCCAGCCACTGCGAAGGTCAGCCCCAGGGAACCGCGTCCTCCACAGCCTGTGCTCCCCTCCTCTCCAGGGCACTGGGCACAGCCGGGCGAGGTGGGCCCACCATGCACCCCAACTTGGCCTCGTTTGGCTGTGCGGGGCCATCTGTTGCACTGTCAGGGCTGTGCGAGGCCCGAGAAGAAGGACCCACCTCTCCATCTGCTCTTGGTAGCACCCGCTGGTTGGGACTTGCCGAGCCTGGTCCCAGATGCACATGTACAAAGGCGAAATCTGGATTCTACCACAAAAGCCCGCTTCTTCTGCTAGTTCCTAGAGTTAATCACTGGTCTTTCAATTCCAGATAACCCTGCCTTTCCCTGTTTTTCCCGCTTGACCTGAGTTTCTGGGTATAACCACGAAGATTCTCCCTGAATACATGTTCTGCTCTTTACTCTTTATGGAAGAAAGCTCTGGAACAAACTCTCCAGCAAGATCCACAGGTGTCATCCTGTCTGTGAGATGACAGTTCTGGTAGAGACCTACTGCTTCTCTGAGTCAAGACACATCTCTCAGGCCTTATCCCCACATCCTTAGCATTGGACCTGACATACAATAAGCACTTAATAAATATGTATTGACTCTAATAAATGAAAGCCTTCATTACTGAGCACCACTGTCTGATTACTAAGACAGCGGAGCACAAAAGGCTCAGTGGCCTTGCGTCTCGTCCCTTCAGTGAATCCAGACCAAACACATTCCTGGCGACTCCAAGCAGCCTTTAGTATCTCTTGACTCAGTGAAACTCAGTATTGTCTCCAAAATAAGACTACAGGCGTGGACACTCCCTGAGAGTGGCTGGGCCCATATGAGGCCACATGTCCCCCATCAGGCACCAGTAACAATTACCCCCTGACAGTGGACAGCTGCCCACAGCCACCAGGTGAACAGAAGCAGGGGGCTGGCCCTGGCCACCTCAGACGTCCATCCTCATTGCCGCTTCTGCCAGGTCCCCTCCTCTGACAAACATGCTACAGCTGAGTCCCGTGCTGGTCCTGCATCTCCAGCACCCCTGAGCACAGTGGCAATGGCTGGTCCTCACGCACCCACAGAGCCGTGTCCCTGCTCTCAAACGCAGGCGCCCCCCAGCACTGAAGGTTGGGCAGCACCTTCTGATGGGACCACCCCGACCCGTGGGGCACGTGAACCACAAAGGCTGCTTCGGGGGCACTGCCCTGCGTCCTCCCCATCGCAGGCCTTCCAGGCTGGGAGCCCTTGCAGCCCAAATAGCCATCAGCAAGGAACCAGATCCCATTCTGAGCTGTGTCACGTTGCGGGTTCAGCTGCAGATACACGTTGTGATTGGTGCCTGTGAGGTGCGCCAGTGTCCCGATGGCCCCCTACACTGTGCCCACAAGCACAGCCTCCTCCCCCCGACACCATCTGCGTGTGACTTTGGCCCCAGTGAGCACCGTGCCAAGAAGCGGATGGGACACGAATTCTAAATGGCACTTCCTGCATCCACGGCCTAGATCAGAAGTCCATAAAAAGGCACGTTTGATAAATTCATCCAAAAATCACAGGTGACCAGGAGCGGGGTGAGGACAAACCCTCACAGACTTATGGATTCTCTAAATATTTAAAGTTGCTACACAGATGTAAAGGGCAGGGTTAGTTACTTTGCAGGTTGATCAGTCATCAACGCCTGCCCTTGACCAACTCCTCTGATTCCCTCTATGGCAACCACACTGCTGCCACCCTGGCTCTTAACACTTTATCTGCACAGCTCCCGGGCACACCAGAGGCTGCACGAGGCAACTCTCCAACAGAACTGCTATTTGCTTTAAGGAATCATTCTGCCCACCCGCATTGTACTCAATTGCCCCCTCCCCCAAATTAGAAGGAATTTTTCTTAAAGAAGAGAAATAGAATAATAACTGTCTACTTCTTTCTTTCTCACTTCAAATAGGAGATTTACTTTCAAAAACCCCATTAAGAGTTTGATGTGTTTGTTTGCTGAGAAACTGCTGCCCAGTTAAAAGCACCAGCAGGTCACTCTGGCTTGCAGCTTCCGGCGGCTGGACGGCTTTCCGATCAGGCAGAGCTCCCATCCCTGTGGCAGTGGTGTGGTTGGAATTGATCCCGGCCGGGCAGCCATTACCTTTCTGCGTGCTGTGTGGCAGGAGGGCTCCCATCACTTGTCAGCCTCCAGGATAACGGTGAATAGCTGTTAAGTGCCTGCAGGGAAGCTGGACACGGTACCAGAGACAAAAACAACAACACTGCCCTCAAGTCACTTCCACCCAGATGGGACAAGGCCATGAATCTGCCCCTGACTTGGACTCCAGCTTCACCTGGTTCTGGCTTCCACTGGGCTGCCAGTTTTCTCCTACAACATCACAGTAGGACTTAACTCATTTGCTATGAATGATTATTTGGTTTGGGCTGAAACCTACTTTTACATTGACCTGGGGGAAGAAGTTGGTGGAGAGTTGTTCTGGGCAAATAAATGGTATAAATAAGAATTGCACAGGAGAACCAAGCTGATGTAATTCCTGAGCAGCAGGCACCCACATGATGACAAGTAATATCCTAACTCTACAATCAAGGTCTGTGAGACCCTGTGCATGTCCAAGCCCAGAAGCGGGGGTCCATGTTCCCATTTGAGCTGGAAGGGGCATTTTACATCTAACATGGTTATTTTACAGATATGGAAATTGAGGCCCCGTGAGTAAAAAGACTTTCCTAGAATGTCTGTGTTTCATGACCAGCGCTTTATGTCCAATCACAGAAATAAGGCGTTGAGCCTTTGGAAGCCAGTGCGAGATGGGTCTCACACACACTCACACACACACACACACACACACACACCACCACCACCACCACACGTTTCCCCTGGGCCCATAACTTAAGCATCACCCCCAGCTGTGTGTCGCCTGCCCTAGACGTGCTCAACCTCTGGTGAAGGTGATCGGCCCAGAGAGCAATTACAGGAAGGCGTGTTCACGTGCATGACGTGGGCTCCGAGGGACTCAGTCCACACAGAGGCCCCAGGAGGTGATCAGGAACGCTGATGGTGGGAGCCCTCTCGACACAGCTGGTCAGGCCTTGGCCAGACGTCCTGACCACTGCCACCCCGCCGTGACCTTTCCCATGGACAGCAGAGCTGGCCCTGACCTGGTCCCTCTGCTTCTCTCCCCTGCCCCCACCCTCTCTTCTAACTCATCCTGGGTGAGGAGTCAGAGAACTTTGGAAACAGCAATCAGATGACATCACTCTCCTCCCTAAGCATCAGTGTCCTGCCATCGCCCTTGGAATAACTCCTCACATGGCTTCCAAGGCTCTTCACTTCCTCCCAATGTCTTTGCCTTCCTGGACTCCCCGGGCTCCAGACCCCTCTCATTCCTTAAGCACCTGGGGGGTGGGGTTCGGAGCCTTGGCACAGGCTGTTTATTCTGCCCAGAACACTGTCTTCTAAGAACATACATCCAACCACCCTACTACCCCGTCATGCTCCCCTGTGTCACCTTCCTTTGTAGCACACAGCACTCAGAAGTCCATAAAAAGGCACATTTGATAAATTCATCCAAAAATCACAGGTGACCAGGAGCGGGGTGAGGACAAACCCTCACAGACTTATGGATTCACTAAATATTTAAAGTTGCTACACAGATGTAAAGGGCAGGGTTAGTTACTTTGCAGGTTGATCAGTCAACTTATGACTTTGCTTATATGTTGTTGTCTGTTCCCTGGAAAGAGCTTCTGGCCGCCTGAGGAAGGGCAGGGAGAGAGCGCGGCCCCAGCAGAGTCAGGCTAAGTGCCAAAGCCCACCTTCTCAGACCAGAAATGGCCATCCAGATGGGGGCGGAGGCCCGGGCCCCGCAGCTGCTGCTCCAGGCCGGCTGCCCTCCCATCCCGACCCTTCAGGCGGGCTCATTTTTGGTGGGACCACCTACCCACTGAGGCAGGGGGAGGAGACTCAGGCCTACCCGTTCCATCTCCAGCTTCCCAGCATCCAGAAAGTTGGGGTCCAAAGGCGACAGGGGCCTGTCTGTGTGGGTCTTCTCAGCGTCTCCCTGAGAGTCTCCACAGCCAGGGTCATGCACGAATGTGGGTGCTGTCAATTCTCACTAATGAACTGAAAATTCGTAAAGGTACTCACAAATGAAGTCCACTAAATCAGACGAGTCATTCTGGCCTTCCCTTCAGTTAGGTTAATTTAGGAAGATTTATAATAAGTGGCTTCTCCCATCCTCTGAGTAAATTCCATAATAATTTCTGACTCATTGACTGATGGACTTTGTGCTTCAAGTCAGCACAGATTTGCAGGAACTCTGAAACAACTGAGGCATTGGAGGTGAAGAGAAAAGATGGATGAGAAATTCATGAAATCCAGTGAAGATCCGTTCACAGAAGTGCACCCAAGGCGGGCCCACCGGGCGCTGGGGCTCAGCTGCAGCCCGGACCCCTCGCTTCCCACCGGCAGAGCAGAGAGCAGCCTCTACGCCAGGCCAGCCGCCCTCACGGCTTCCTGGAGGCCCCTCGGGCTGGCAGGTAGCGGCCTCAAGAGTTGGCAGGAACCGCCGTCTGCATTTCCCTTAGCCAGGTATTACAACACACTTTTCTCTTTCTCAAAAAATGGGGGAGGAGGCCTATTATTTCCTCATTGATCTTTTCTGTTCATCACCCTTAATTCCTCAATTTCAACCCTGCTGCCTTTTACTTGTTTTTGGAGGTTCCTACAAATCTTTGGTGACTTGTGGCACACGGCAAAGCAGTCAATGATTTCCTCTGGGTTGTTTGGCTTTGTTGTTTAATAGCAAGACTAACTTTCTTACCAAAGAGTGAAGCTTAACCTTTTCTTCTGAACTCTTTAAACAATTTTTTTAACGACATGTTTCACTGATTGAGTCTTTCAGTCAGTCCTTTACCGTGATTCCCTGTGCAGTTACATGATGGGTGTCCTTGGACCTGTCCCGGGGGAAGGGGGGTTGTCTAGGCTGTGTGGACAGTTCTCGATGGGACACAGAGACGCCCGGGGGCTGTGAGACGCCAGTCCTCGCGTCGGAGCAGAGCGGGATTACATGAGGATGGAGAGTCCCAGCCTAGTTGCAAAGCAACAGCCCTGCTAAGTAGGCCCAGGGCCTGAAACAGGACGCGGTGCAATCTTGAAATCATGTAATTTTTCGCCTCAGTGAGCATGCAAATGTATTGGGGGAAAAAGGAGAAAGGGGTCTTGATTCAAAGACTTCTGAAAATGACAAGGATGAATGATAAAGGGGCTTAGATGACAGACACAATGGGATGGTGCCCATCCCCTGTCCTTGCTCCACACAGTCAGGACTGTAGCTTGTGCCCGACCTGCGAAAGCCGCCAAGAGAACAAAGAGGATGCCTGGAGATCCCGGATGGGGCAGAAGCGCCTATGGAAGCCACTCACCCGCCCTGCACAAAGCTCTGCTCTGGACAGTCATGGGGCTGGGGGAGTGCGGGGCATGGTGACCAGGGTGCAAGCTCCCTGCCCTGAAGGAGGAGAGACAGACAGGAGGCTGGAGCATCCGGAGCTGAGCTCACCGATGTGCATCCCCTGTGCCTCATCATCTCAGAGATCAGGCAGGCTGCATCTTCATCTTGGAATTTTCCAGAGTCACAAGCATTCTCAGATAGTTCAGACATGTCCTAACCATGCAGTCAGAAGACACAGGGGTCTGAAAGGAACCAGTCTAAACCAGAAGGGGAAACTTTTCTTAAGAATTTTCTGACAATGTCATAAGAGTCAAAAAAGACACAGCAGAGTAATCCTCTAATTTTCTAGAATATGCTGTTTGGATCCTCGGAAGGCTAGGGAGCTGCCCGTGTTCCTCACCAGCATCTGCCCCAGTCTCTGCATCCTCCTGAAGATCCAGAAGTGCCCCCTGTCTGTGGACCCCCACCTGAAAAAGCAACATGCTCAGCACAGGGATGGAGTCACGAGGCATCCTTCCTTCTGGCGCCTGCAGGTAGAGGTGTCCACAGCACCTGCTTCCTTAATTCCAGAAAACCAGTTTATGCATAACTCCAAGAAGTGGGAAATGTAACCTCTGGATCCCTACCATAGCATCACTAAGGCAAAGTAACATTCCCAGGACTAATGAGTCTCCAAGGGTACAGTCTACACACACTCCCAAGTCCTATGGGAGGCAACCCTCATTCACAACATGGAAAGACAGGCAAGGCGGGTGGTGTCAGGTGATGCATCGTGAATTCAGATTATAGGAAGAGGAAAAAGCAGCATATCCCTGAGAAAGTGTATCTTTTCCTTCCTACATTCTTTAATTCCAAAGTAATCCCACTCTAATTACATTTATAAATTTAAAACGGTTAATGTGCTGCCATGTTAGACACTCACACCCACCTTAAAACTGCACTTTAATTTCCAACTCAATTGCACATATAAATGTGAAAACTGAAGGCTAGGCAGATTAGAACAATTTCACAGCCTCCCTCACGTGAGCCACTTTGAAAACCACAGTTGCACTTAATTCCTTCAATTGCATGTATAAATTTTTTAAAAGTAATGCCATGCTGGAGAGAAGAGCTTTAATTGAGTGTTAACGAGCTTCCAGATCAGCTTCTAGCCAGCCCCACTGTGCAGCAGGGAGCCTCAGGGGGAGCCCCGGGATACAGAGCCCAAATCATCTACATAAACCGTAAGCCCTGAGGCCTGGTCTCTTCTTTGAAAGGCTGAGTCAGGTATAGGCCAGTGCACACTGGCCTTAGAGGAGGGCAACTCTGGGCCAAGCCTGTTTAAGGTGGCTGACACCTGCATCCCTTCAGAATTCTAGAACTTCGGGACCAGAGAGAACCTAAGAGGTCACGTATTCCTGCTGCTTTATTCTGTAAATGAAGAAATAAGAAAGACTCTGCAGAAGAGGCTGAGTAACTTGATCAAGTTCACACAGTGAGTTAGTGATCAGAATCAGAACTCAATCTCATGGTTTCTTCGATTTATAATCCACTGCTACACAAGACACTGACATTTTGGATTTTTTTAAAACAGAAGACACACACATGCCACTTTAAGACAAAAAGGCCTATGACATAAGCAGGCAGCTCTGCCCCACCCTCCTCAGTGCTAATTCCCATCCTCTCCTCCCACCAGGGAGGCCTCCATCCCCCGCTCCCTGCAAGGGGCTGCCTGATCTCTGAACCCAATGTATAGCCAAAGTCGAACAGTTTCATTCTGAGATCAACTGGAGGACTTTCTTCAAGTTTCCTTCTGTTCCCTGCATGCCTCTTTTCTCCCAGTTCCTTTCTTAAAGTTTCGTTTGCATTGGTCTCTGTTTTTCATGTTAGGGGCGTCTGTCAGGTGTCTGGTGACCCTTGGGTCTCCCTCCTTTCATAGTTAAGAAAAAGTCCCTAAAGTGCTGGCTGGAGTTTCGTGCACATGTGCTGGGCTTGTGCGGTGGTCTTCTGGGCTGCGCACAGCCACGCGAGCCCTTCTTCCTGGCACAGGCTGGACGCGTGACCTTTGCGTTACCTGTGGCCACATGACTCATGGTGACCCAGGGCATCGAGCAGAGGTGACCCTGCATCTCCCCCTGTGCCGCCACGTCAAGGAGCAGACAGCCAGAAGCGAGAGTGACTCAGTGCGGAAACCCTAGACGATCCGCCAGAAACAGCTGATGTGGGTGAGAAATAAACCTCTGTTAATACAAGCCACTGAGATTCTAGAATTGTCTGTTACTGTAGCTTAACCTAAACTCTCCCAAGACACAAAAATTGACACGTGGACTAGGGGGCTGCCACAGCAAACACCTGAAATACGTGGCATTGCTTTAGTGGCGTGGCAGCAAACAAGACTTACTGGGGGATTAGAGGAAAGGGGAACACCTGGAAAACTTTCCCGGGAGACGCCCTGAGAAGCAGAAAGCAACTGTAATGATTCATTTAACTAACGTGAGTGGGCCGCAGGTGCCCAGGTGTTTGGTTAAACATCATCCGGGTGTGTCTGCGGGTGTTTGTGGACAAGATGAGCACGTGAACTGTGGACCGAGTGAAGCACATGCCTTTGCCAACTTGGGTGGGCCTCGTCCAGGCTGCTTGGGGCCTCTGTAGAACCAAAGGCCTAGTAAGGAAGAATTCTTTCTTTCTGTCCAATTGTATTAGAGCTAGGACGTGTTCTTCTGCCTTCAGACTCAGATGTGGACTAGAACCTACACCATTGGCCCTCCTGGTTCTCAGGCCTATATATATCTGACAGAGCTATAGATACATCTATGTAGGTATCTATTGAGAGAGAGATTAGACATAGATACAGATGTAGAGACAGGGATACACCCTGTTGACTTGGTGTCCCAAAAAACAATACCCTAAAGACCCTGCAGCTCTGGGGAAGCAGAGTATCAGGAGTGTGCATGTGTTGATATCGGTTGCATTTGGTATAAAGCTAAATACAAAAGGTAGTGATAAGGGGACTTCCCTGGTGGTCCAGTGGTTAAGACTCTGCACTTCTACTTAGAAACAAATGACAATGGAGACACGACGACCCAAAACCTATGGGACGCAGCAAAAGCAGTTCTAAGGGGGAAGTTTATAGCAATACAATCCCACCTTAAGAAACAGGAAACATTTCGAGTAAACAACCTGACCCTGCACCTAAAGCAATTAGAGAAAGAAGAACAAAAAACCCCCAAAGTTAGCAGAAGGAAAGAAATCATAAAGATCAGATCAGAAATAAATGAAAAAGAAATGAAGGAAACGATAGCAAAGATCAACCAAACTAAAAGCTGGTTCTTTGAGAAGATAAACAAAATTGACAAACCATTAGCCAGACTCATCAAGAAAAGAAGGGAGAAGACTCAAATCAGTAGAATTAGAAATGAAAAAGGAGAAGTAACAACTGACACTGCAGAAATACAAAAGATCATGAGAGATTACTATAAGCAACTCTATGCCAATAAAATGGACAACCTGGAAGAAATGGACAAATTCTTAGAAATGCACAACCTACCAAGACTGACTCAGGAAGAAATAGAAAATATGAATAGACCAATCACAAGCACTGAAATTGAAACTGTGATTAAAAATCTTCCATCAAACAAAAGCCCAGGACCAGATGGCTTCACAGGCGAATTCTATCAAACATTTAGAGAAGAGCTAACACCCATCCTTCTCAAACTCTTCCAAACAATATCAGAGGAAGGAACACTCCCAAACTCATTCTACGAGGCCACCATCACCTTGATACCAAAACCAGGCAAGGATGTCACAAAGAAAGAAAACTACAGGCCAATATCACTGATGAACATAGATGCAAAAATCCTCAACAAAATACTAGCAAACAGAATCCAACAGCACATTAAAAGGATCATACACCATGATCAAGTGGGGTTTATTCCAGGAATGCAAGGATTCTTCAATATACGCAAATCAATCAATGTGATACACCATATTAACAAGTTGAAGGAGAAAAACCATATGATCATCTCAATAGATGCAGAGAAAGCTTTCGACAAAATTCAACACCCATTTATGATAAAAACCCTGCAGAAAGTAGGCATAGAGGGAACTTTCCTCAACATAATAAAGGCCATATATGACAAACCCACAGCCAACATTGTCCTCAATGGTGAAAAACTGAAACCATTTCCACTAAGATCAGGAACAAGACAAGGCTGCCCACTCTCACCACTCTTATTCAACCTAGTTTTGGAAGTTTTAGCCACAGCAATCAGAGAAGAAAAGGAAATAAAAGGAATCCAAATTGGAAAAGAAGAAGTAAAGCTGTCACTGTTTGCAGATGACATGATACTATACATAGAGAATCCTAAAGATGCTACCGAAAAACTACTAGAGCTAATCAATGAATTTGGTAAAGTAGCAGGATACAAAATTAATGCACAGAAATCTCTGGCATTCCTGTACACGAATGATGAAAAATCTGAAAGTGAAATCAAGAAAACACTCCCATTTACCATTGCAACAAAAAGAATAAAATATCTAGGAATAAACCTACCTAAGGAGACAAAAGACCTGTATGCAGAAAATTATAAGACACTGATGAAAGAAATTAAAGATGATATAAATAGATGGAGAGATATACCATGCTCCTGGATTGGAAGAATCAATATTGTGAAAATGACTCTACTACCCAAAGCAATCTACAGATTCAATGCAATCCCTATCAAACTACCACTGGCATTTTTCACAGAAGTAGAACAAAAAATTTCAAAATTTGTTTGGAAAAACAAAAGACCCCGAATAGCCAAAGCAATCTTGAGAATGAAAAACGGAGCTGGAGGAATCAGGCTGCCTGACTTCAGACTATACTACAAAGCTACAGTAATTAAGACAGTGTGGTACTGGCATAAAAACAGAAAGATAGATCAGTGGATCAGGATAGAAAGCCCAGAGATAAACCCACGCACATATGGCCAACTTATCTTTGATAAAGGAGGCAGGAATGTACAGTGGAGAAAGGACAGCCTCTTCAATAAGTGGTGCTGGGAAAACTGGACAGGGACATGTAAAAGTATGAGATTAGATCATTCCCTAACACCATACACAAAAATAAGCTCAAAATGGATTAAAGACCTAAATGTAAGGCCAGAAACTATCAAACTCTTAGAGGAAAACATAGGTAGAACACTCTATGACATAAATCACAGCAAGATCCTTTTGGACCCACCTCCTAGAGAAATGGAAATAAAAACAAAGATAAACAAATGGGACCTAATGAAACTTCAAAGCTTTTGCACAGCAAAGGAAACCATAAACAAGACCAAAAGACAACCCTCAGAATGGGAGAAAATATTTGCAAATGAAGCAACTGACAAAGGATTAATCTCCAAAATTTATAAACAGCTCATGCAGCTCAATAGCAAAAAAACAAACAACCCAATCCAAAAATGGGCAGAAGACTTAAATAGGCATTTCTCCAAAGAAGATATACAGACTGCCAACAAACACATGAAAGAATGCTCAACATCATTAATCATTAGAGAAATGCAAATCAAAACTACAATGAGATATCATCTCACACCAGTCAGAATGGCCATCATCAAGAAATCTAGAAACAATAAATGCTGGAGAGGGTGTGGAGAAAAGGGAACACTCTTGCACTGCTGGTGGGAATGTGAATTGGTACAGCCACTATGGAGAACAGTATGGAGGTTCCTTAAAAAACTAAAAATAGAACTACCATATGACCCAGCAATCCCACTACTAGGCATATACCCTGAGAAAACCATAATTCAAAAACAGACATGTACCAAAATGTTCATTGCAGCTCTATTCACAATAGCCCGGAGCTGGAAACAACCTAAGTGTCCATCATCGGATGAATGGATAAAGAAGATGTGGCACATATATACAATGGAATATTACTCAGCCATAAAAAGAAACGAAACTGAGCTATTTGTAATGAGGTGGATAGACCTAGAGTCTGTCATGCAGAGTGAAGTAAGTCAGAAAGAGAAAGACAAATACCGTATGCTAACACATATATATGGAATTAAAAAAAAAAAAATGTCATGAAGAACCTAGGGGTAAAACGGGAATAAAGACACTGACCTACTTGAGAATGGACTTGAGGATATGGGGAAGGGGAAGGGTAAGCTGTGACAAAGGGAAAGAGAGGCATGGACATATATACACTACCAAACGTAAGGTAGATAGATAGTGGGAAGCAGCCGCAGAGCACAGGGAGATCAGCTCGGTGCTTTGTGACCGCCTGGAGGGGTGGGATGGGGAGGGTGGGAGGGAGGGAGATGCATGAGGGAAGGGATGTGGGAACAGATGTATATGTATGACTGATTCACTTTGTTATAAAGCAGAAACTAAAAAAAAAAATTAAAAAAAGACTCTGCACTTCCACTGCAGGGGGCGAGGGTTCGATCCCTGGTAAGGGTACTAAGATTTCACATGACCCTCAGTGCAGCCAATAAAACATAAAGGTAGTGATGAGCCTAGAAGAGAGTGTGTGGGCATCCAAGCAGGAATGCAAAGGAACAGAGTCAATAATTTGGGGATTTTCATGGCTGGAAGAGGGAGCTCCTTCTCAAGGCCAAATAGTAATAGAAAAAACTGAGGTCTGTGAGGAAAAAAAAAATTAAAGGATGATTATAAGGATGATTGAATTAAGAACCACAAAAGCACAGCCACCAAATCCAGGGTTAAAACTCAATGAACAAAGATGTTCATTTTAAAAAAAAAAAAGATATGGCACCCAGAAAATCCTTTCAAATGAAAAAATGAGTTAGGGAGGAAGCTGCAGGAATGGCTCTCCTACCAAAACCTGATCAGATTTTCCCAAGATACCTATAATTAAATTGAGAGAGAAAAAGGCAGGACAGCAGGAGAGGAAATAAATGTAGCAAACTTAAGTTTTTCTATAAAATGATTATGTGTGTCTATTTGCATATGGAGCTATGATCAAATAAATTATAAGCTAACTACATTTCTGAGAGCTTTATGTTGTCAAAAATACTACAGCCTTGACTGTGACTCTTTAAGACATAAAATGACCCCTGAGCTCCTACTATCTATGGACGGGAAATAGGATTAAAAAGGTTGCTTGTTTCCGAAGGAAGCGTACTCCCCAACATCCACCTCTAATGAAGCAAAGGAGGATAATAAAAAGGTAGGACATTGAAAAAGGCAGCACAGGACGCAGAGGGCAGGGAACAGGGCAGGGGAAGGAACCGAGGGTCATCAAGGAGCACTTCCCTCTCTCAGACCAGGGACCCTACACATGACAGCCCAGGGGGTACCCTCTGTCCTCTTTCTGAACAAGAGTGTTTACTGCAGTCGTTCTGTCCTGTTCCATGAGTATATATCCAGAGGGTGGAGAGGAGGCAAATGACTTGTTTGTTATGTGGCTTTTTGCTTTGGGGGGATGGGGCGGGAGGGGGAGCGGTGTTGAACTCCTGGGCCACTGACTTGCTAGGAGCTCCCTATGAACCTGAAATAGGGACTCCTGAGCAGCACCCCTGATGAAGAGTATGGTTGCGGGTACCGCTGTTCCAGAGGCTGAGTTGGTGCCATCACTCAGTGGCCCAGAAGAGACAGCTATTCAAGGAGAGACAGTGGGAAGGGGGACATAGACTCCTCACTTCCGTGGGGAACTTCAGGAATCACTGCAGAACCCACAGCACTGTTTCCATGACGATGGCCCACGTGCCTGATGACGGCTATTCCACTGAGTCTCAGGGTGAGGACAAGCTGGAGCAGAATCCCAAGCCAACCCATGGTAGACAGGCAGTTCACGGGGGCTGGGCTTGGGTAGGGCTTGATTTGACTTGGATTTCAATTTGACTCAGATTGGGGGCTTGACTTGGATTGCTCAGTATCTGAAAACTTCCTATTAAATGGCAGTTAGTTTTCCCGGAGAGGAATCATCCAATCTCCTGCTAGGAGGACTGGTTGCCCAGTTTGGGGAGGAGCTGGAAGAGCCACAGTTTATTATGCAAACTTTCATGTAGTCCTGCTTTATTTTCAGAACAGTGCCTCACCTTCCTCTCTGAAGGGTAGGGGATGGGGGATAGAGCAGTAGAGCAGGCACCAGGTACAGGCTGGGGGAGTTCATCTGGGGTCGAAAGCTTTTCAGAGGTAGCTTGGCATCCAAGTCTTTTTTCAGTTTGCTTTTTGTTTGCTTCATGACATGCACATGCATGCCCACACGCACACACACACGCACACAAGTGCTTAAGTTTTAGCTTGTCTATGTTAAGGCAGTTGTGCCTCCTTCATCTGCTTTCCAGCGCCTAATATGTGTGGTCATCTCTCATATGCTGTTGTCCTTTTGCTTAATCCCTTTGTATTTATTATTATTATTATTTTTTTTTTTTTTTTTTTTTTTTTTTTTTGTGGTATGCGGGCCTCTCACTGTTGTGGCCTCTCCCGTTGCGGAGCACAGGCTCCGGATGCGCAGGCTCAGCAGCCATGGCTCACGGGCCCAGCCGCTCCGCGGCATATGGGATCCTCCCAGACCGGGGCACGAACCCGTATCCCCTGCATCGGCAGGCGGACTCTCAACCACTGCGCCACCAGGGAGGCCCCCTTTGTATTTATTGATATTTCTCTTTTTTTAATCCTTTACTGCAATTTTAGAGGACGTTGGGGGAGAAGCCAAGATGCCACCATGTGTTCACATCACCAAGTTTAACCAAAAATCCTCTACCAGTTACTAATTCCACTTAAAAGTCACAACACACCTTGTTGCCATGAGGGAATTAGGCCTATTTATCAGTCAATGTATAAGTATTTACTGAGAAATTTACATATCATGTGGAAGATACTGTCGTAGGAACAAGAAAAAGTAGAAGCTAATCTCTCTCTCTCTCTCTCTCTCTTTCTCTGTCTCTGTCTAGAATAAAGGAATCACGTATCATTCACATTCATCTTGGTAGCTCCAAAACAATCTCAATGATGCTTATTTAATAATAAGTGTTCATGTATTATCTTGTGAGACAGCCTCAGCACTCAAAGAACCTCAAGTTCATCTAAAGGATAGATACATTGGTGGATAGACAGATACAGGTAGATAATACAAAGCAGTAAATCCTAAAGGGATAAATACTAATGAAGTCAAGCTGATTTAAAAGTTAAAACAAAAAACAAAGCTCAGAGAGATTAAGCAAATCAGCCAGCATCACAAAGTATTATAATTACTATCCTCTTGTATACTGATACCCAAACTTGATCTAAAAAGGGTTTAAATCACCTAGATCCCAGTAGCTAGTGGCATAATCAGAGCTTTTGGTCAGTACCAGGCACCCAGGCCGGTACCATTACTGGGCCCAGCACTTCAGGGAGCCCGAGGTTCCCTGGACGAGGGATCTAGGGGAGCCTCGGGAGGGAGCCTGTGACCAGGACAGTGCCTCACCCCTCCCAGAGCAACTCTGCCGGGGCGTCTCAATATTGGGAACTTCAGGAGAGTCAGCTCACGTTGGAAAGAGTATGAGCCCCTGCAGGACCGTGGAGTCGTTACCCCAGCCCGCACCCCTGCAGCCTTTTCTCCTATTTATTTCTCCTCCTCTCAGGAGCAGGAAGACCGGGGTGACATGATCTGCAGTACTCCGTGTGCAGTGCAATCTTGAGCGTCCTCTTTGGGTCGTCATTTCCGCACACTTTGACCCACAGAGTCCAAGCCCTGTGGCAGCCCCACTTGACGATGAGGAGCCTGAGACAGCTCCGGGGCAGGTGTCCCACATTCCACCCCAGATGGTTGGTCCCAGGTCCCCTGTTTCTCTCACCAACTGTGCTGCCTCCATACACTTCACTCTAAACTACGGGATCTGCTTTCGCTGGTGCCATTTTCTCTTCCATTGTCCCCTGACCCTCGCTCTACTAGGGGCAAGCGCCAAGGAGTGATGGGATGGTACAAAGGCAGGCGGAGAAAGGGGCAGATGCAGCGCAGCTCCCGAGCGGCTGAGATGCACTCAACCTGAAAGTCCAGGAGGGCTCTGAGGGCAAAGTCAAAAACACCCATCAGATCCGAGAGATGCTCTGACCTCAGATGATGTCAGGAAGATGGCATAGAACTAGAGCCCCGTGGAGAGGCCTCTTGTTTGAGAGGGAAGGGTTTATGGGGGGTGGCAGATCCCCGCCCCATGCAGATGCTCACAGGTGAGAGAGTGGGAAACAAGGGAGAGAGGAGGGAAGAGAGAGGGGAACAGGTCGGGCACCCTGCCTTGCAGAGGAGGAATGGCCACACTGGGCTCACTGAGATAATTCCCTGGAGAGCGTCAGAGAGTTTGCACAGAGGCTGGTCTGTGAACCCCCATCAGATAGCTCCAGAGTGTGGGGACAGGAAGTAGCCGTAAGCCCTGCCCAGACTCCCAGATGGGCGTGGGAGGGCTGAGTCAGAGTGCTGGTGAGAAGCGGAGTGCGCCAAAATCACAGTCTTCAAGTGAGGTTGAAATTCCCCACTCCAGTGGCCCGATTACCAGGACTTTGATGGCTCATCCACTCATTTTTAAAGTCCCGAGAGTTTCAGGCTTTTACTTCTAATCCTGGTTGGAATTAGCCATTGAAGGTAGATGTGTGAATCAGGCAGGGAAATCAAAGTAAACTTGTGCAAAATGAGAAGGCAAGATCGGAGACGATCGCCCTGTCCCTCCGCTGTGGCTCAGAAGTCCTTTCGGTTTCATCTTTAAACGTCTCTAACCAAACGACTGGCCACATTTTTCTTACAGAGTCTTGAACACCCTGGTTCTTCTAAATCATTGGGGGAGGTTGGACAGGTTCAGTGGACGCAAAAAAGGATTAAAGATGTGAGGTAAAACCAGCGGGGAAGGACTGAGGGGCCCTTCCCAGGTGGAAGGAGACCGAAGGATGAAGACCACCGACCCCTAACGAACACTGGCGCCACTCCAGACAGACGGCAGCATCAGGCACTAAACAAGCATTCGCCTATTCAGTCCCCAGGAGAATGCTCTGAAGAAGGTATTCACAGGTGACAAAACAGGCTCAGGGGAGCTCAGTGGCCAAGCAAGGTAACGGTTGTAGCAAACCTGGCATTAGAGCCCAATTTTCTCTGATTCCAAAGCTTACAGTATCTCGACACCAGGCAAGAAGAGAAGCACCATGTTCTGTAACTTCAAACCACATCCGTGGAAGCAAGCTACTCCATCTCACTGTCTCCCAGGATGCGTTTAAATCGGAGCAAGCCCTAAAACGGAGCCCTAGCCTCTTTTTGCTATTTCATAGTCAAGTATTGGATGGGCAAGTGGGTTAGGGGAAGAGCTCTCTCTCCTCTCTCTCCTTCTCTCTTTTCTCTCTCTCTCCTTCTCTTTTCTCTTTTTCTCCTTGTCTCTTCTCTCTCTTCCCTTCTCTATCTCTCTCTCTCCCCTTCTCTCTCTCCCCTCCCTCTCTCTCTCCCCCTCCCTCTCTCTCGGTGGGTAAAGTCATTCGGTTTCTGCCAACTCACCTCCCCCAGCCCCACCCAGCCCTAACAGGCTCTCCTGCCTTCTGATCTTCTGCAATGTATTCATGTATTCATTTAAAAGTTCTTTCTGTGCTGAAGCCCGTGCTGCTTGTAATTGCTGGCGGCCAAAAGCTGTTCTGTTTTTTCTGGCTGAGTGTACCAGGCAATCATCAGCTGTAATTATTTTGAGTCTTGTTACAGATGGAACTTCGAGGTTTTCAGTCTTAAACAGAATTCATTATTCAAATGTCTCCAGAGCTGACAGTAAGGGGCAGGGGGCAAGCCTCCTGGTGACCCAGGACAGGACAGAAGGTTCGAGAGAAGAGGGCTGGCCAGGCCAACCAGGCCCATGGTGGCTACACATGCCTTTAGCCCCAAATCTGGAAGCCTGAGCCCTCAGGTGCCCAGGCCACCACCTCACGCTTGTGGCCCCAGCTCAGTCTTGTTATCTCTTCCATTTCTTCACCTCAGCGTTTCCAGGCCGCTGATGTGGCCTCACGCACCTCCCTTCTCCAAACCCAGAAGAAGACCACGTGGGGTGTATCTTTAGCTCCACAAAGTGCGACCAGAGTCTCCCTCCCTCAGAACCTTCTTTGGATGAACAGTGAGTTTCCTGGGAACAGAGCTTTTCTGAGAAACAGGGTGGCTCCAAAGCTCTGAGCGGGAGAAGCAGTTCGCATGACACCAGCTCCACCGGGGCCAGGCTCCAGTCCGGCGCCGTGGTCTCCCAGCCCCGGGGGCTTCATGGCAGGTCAGGGAGGCGCCGCTGCACCTGGGCACCCAGCCCCCCAGCTGGAGGGGAGCAGCCCCAGAGGGAGGAGGGGCCGGTGGAGAGGTCAAGGTTGTATCTCTGGGGACCCTCTGGGGACCAGGTTTGCAGGAGAGCCTGTAGGGCCACGCTCTAGAGGACAGTTTGGGGCAACAGCCGCTGGGAGACAGGCATTTGTCACAACGGCTCCCTGAGCGCATCCCTCCATCCTGTCCCAGAATGACAGGGACGGCGGTGCGCTCATTCTCTCTCCCCTCCCGTCCCAGAGGGAGGGCAAAGGGTCCAGCGTGGATCCAAGCGACAGGACACCCAGAACTCCTGGAGAGGCGGGGTCTCTGACGCAGGGGCACACGCACCCACACGCATCACTGCTCAGACTCCAGACGTGCCTTCAGTAGGCTGTTCCGCTGCTGCTGTGGACTGCTGGGCTCCTGCCCGTTGGCCCCATGATTCTCTCTCTCCCTCTCTCTCCCTCTCTCTCTCCCTCTCTCTCTCCCTCTCTCTCTCCCTCTCTCTCCCTCTCTCTCTCCCTCTCCCTCTCTCTCTCTCTCTCTCTCCCTCTCTCTCTCTCTCTCTCTCTCTCTCTCACACACACACACACACACACACACACACACACACACGTCTTCCGCCTCCCCCTGCCGCCTCCCTCCCCCTCCCGCCTCCCTCCCCCTCCCCACCTCACCCCTTTCTCCCTCCCAGTTCCTCACTTGCTCTTTTATCCACAGCCCTCCGCATACCAAGGGTCCCGCTTCCACACACACACATCCACACCCTCCTCTCGGGCCTCCTCCCCACCACCATCAGGGCCACACAGGGTCCTGGGGCGAAGGCAGGAGGAAGAAACCGGGAGCTGTAGAAACAGACGGTGAGTCAGGCCCGGCTGCAGAGAGGTGGGTCAGCCCCCCCACCACGGTTCCCCGCCGAGGACGTCTGCACCACCCGCCACGTGCCCCTTTAATCTGCCACAACCTTGGGCCCCATCTACTCATCCTGGAAGTATTCATGCGGTCCTACTGTGCGTTTAGTGCTCGCCACACAGTCAAGCAGGCAAGAGAAGTGGCCAAGAGGTCTGGAGCTCACCTAGTGGTCACTCCACAGCCTCACGGGAAATGGGCAGCTGCAAAGGCCATGCCCGGCAGGCTCTATGTCCCTGTGGTTCAGCCATGGAGTGGGGCCCACAGAGCCCTGTGACCTCAGTTCTAAGTGAAATTAGAAGGTAGAGCTCATGGTTTTTTGTGTTCCTCTGGTTTTATCAGACGATACTGCAGGTATGAGTAGGGCGCATCTGATGGTGGTGGCCACCTAAGAAAATAGTTCTGTCACCATTCAGAGGAGGAGAGAACCAACACGTGTCAATAACTTAGGTGTCAAGGGCCATCACAGGAATAGTATATACATGACACACTGAACCTTTATAACAACATGTCATATATAACACCCTATTAACCCATGAAGAAGCCAGGTCTGAGAGCTGGTGCATGACCTTCTGGTAAGCGGGGGGGCAGGGCCTGACCTTGGGTCTTACTGAGGCTAAATCTAGACCAATGGATGGATCTAGACAGCTGATGGCCAATGGCGACATGATCATTCACCTCTGAACCAGCACCTGACACACGCCCAGCCCGGGGAGGGGGGACTCAACAAATGCGGCGGCAGAGCTGCCGTGCAGCGCGGCTGGCCCCTGCTCACTGGAGGGGGTGTCATGGCTGTGTCCAGGTGACAGGAGTCGCAGGAAATAGCCAGGCACCTGTGCATGAACACTCGTGGCTAAATCCCAAAGTGAAAACACCTGCCACCAAGATCAGAGGATGCTGTGGCTGGAAGGGTCCACGAGGCTTCCCGCGTGAGACAGGGCGTTGGCTGAGCCTGGAATGAGGATAGGACAGAGGGAGTCGGCACAGCCAGTGCTGGGGCGGAAGTTGGCACCGTGCGCCCTGGCGGGGTGAGCCCCAGCCTGGAGAAAATGGGCCACACGCGGGGGAAGCAGAGGCCCAGCCCCGCAGACCTCAGGGAGGACCTGGTCCTGGAACTGGCTTCACTGATGCGCTGCAGGGACTGTCTCTAAGTAGAAGATGCTGCATGGTACCAAGAGAGCAGCAGGAAAGAGAATCATGAGGAGATGGTGGCAACGATCCAGGTGTGATGTGATATTGCTGGAACTGAAACGGTAATGGGTACAAAACAACTTTCAAAACAGTGGGACTTGAGGACTTCCAGCTATGAAGGAGCAAGGAGGAAGTCAGGGAATGTGTGACTCTGAAGAGTAAGATGCCCAAGGGGTCTGCAGATGGAGGGAGGCGCCAGAGAGAATAAATCTGGCAGGTGGGACACCGGGATTCAGATACCGATTTCCACGCATTGGTTGAACATGTCACTCGACACAAAGGACTGTACCTGGCATCTAGCTGAGGAAAGAAAATATATTCATATGAAAACAACCAGAACACAAGCTACATATGGAACAGACCAACAGACAGAAACGCTCTAGTGCAAGCTCCATAGACAGGTGCTACAGCTGCACGTGTAAAGGGAGAGGAGGGAGGTTCAGGAACTTTTCTGCGTTTAAGAATAAGAGAATGAACCGAAGAAATGTTGAGCCATGTTCTTTCCTCTCCTGCCCCTCCCTGGTCCCTCCCCGCCGACCTCAACACCACTGCCTCCTTCTCCCTGCCTGGTCTCATGAATTTTCATGCTCACACCGTAAAGTGACCTCCAGGACCTGTGATGGGCTGTGCTTCTGTCTATTACTACCAAAACCAGTTTTCACGGATATTTAGTTATTTAGCTGGGTTGTTATTTCGTCCTGAGTTGGGGGTTGCAGGCAGATATTTCTCCTTTTTGAGCCTGGGGAGGGTTGAAGGGAGGAGGGCCAGAGGGTCAATGAATATAATACTGAGGATCACCAAACAAACTCTGGTTAGTGAGCTTTTCTAGTATCTTCCCTGGAGATTCTTGACAAGTCAAAGTCACGCCCTCAGGGCTGGCAGGTAGGAGGTCCTGGGGCCAGACACAGGGTCTGACCTCGGGAAGGGAGCCAGCTCCTGGAGGGCTCACGAGGGAAATGGCAAGACCAGGCTAAGACAAGGCCAAAACAAGGCCAAGACCAGGCCAAGATCAGGCCAAGACCAGACCAAGACCAGGCCAAGATCAGGCCAAGACCAGGCCAAGACCAGGCCAAGACCAGGCAAGCAGTCACAGGCTAGAGTCCAGGACAAAGAGCCCAGCAGACTGGAAGCCAGTGATTGGGAATCACAGCCGGCCAGACCGGGACCCAGAGAAGCTGGGCTTTAGGGTCAGGGCTAGATTAGAGTCAGGGTTCCTGGAAGTCTGTCCAGTAAGAGCAAGGCCCCACTGCCACACTGGGGCCACAGCAGTGCTCCAGCTCCAGAGAGGAGAGAAGGCCAAGAGGATGGAGAGCTACACGCCCAACAAGGGCCAACGAGGAATAAACACCAATTTCCACCTCTCTCACCTCACAAGTCCAGACTCTGCGCTATGTCAATTGACCCTGAATACCAGCAATAGCAATATTGCTATGAAGTATTATTATTATTATTATTATTATTTTTTGCAGTACGCGGGCCTCTCACTGTTGTGGCCTCTCCCGGGCCTCTCACTGTTGTGGCCTCTCCCGTTGCGGAGCACAGGCTCTGGACGCGCAGGCTCAGCGGCCATGGCTCATGGCCCAGCCACTCCACGGCATATGGGATCCTCCCGGACCGGGGCAGGAACCCGTGTCCCCTGCATCGGCAGGCAGACTCTCAACCACTGCGCCACCAGGGAAGCCCTGAAGTAGTATTATTATCCTCACTCTGCAAGGGAAGAAACTGAGGCTCAGAGAGGCTGTCGTTTTGCCTGGGTTACAGAGAGCAAGGAGCATTTTATGCCAAGAATGGGACTTCTAGAGAAAACAATAAGGACAGGAGGGAAACTACAGAAACTAAAGAAAGGCCTTGCTGCTAGAAATGGAAGCAACACACCAAGTCCACACAAGGACCCTGGGTGGCCCTAGCCAGAACACACGTATTTGATTAGTGGGGCCTGAGAGCAGGGCAGAACTTGGGTTCTGGGGATTCACCTGGGCCTGCACGTGGGGACCAAACTGACCTACTGGGTGTGAAGGGGGAGCCCAGTGGCTGGAAACCAGCTGGGCCACTTCTAGAGCCATAGTTTTCCAAGTCCTGCCTACAAAATTGTGATGGAGTTAAATTAAGTAAGCCTTGAAGGGTTCATCAGCTTATTGATTTGTAAAGTTCTTTGGACCTCCACACAGCTATGGAAAGCTCCAGCAATGGGATCCTATGCTCCAAGGGTCCATGGCTTGACCCAGAACACAAGATAAGATGCCTCAGAATCTGGGGGTGGCTCTGGACAATCACAGCGGAGAGAGGAAGAGCTTCCTATTCAGTGTCTCCTTGAGGAAAACCCACAAGGCACACTGAACGCCCTGGCGGTGGTCTCCCACTGCGGTGGCTCCAGCAGCTTGCAGTGAGGCCCCCAGGAGAGCCTGGGGTCTCACAGTCTTTGCTACCAGTCTGTAGGTGTGGCTGAATTCTCTGCCCCTAACATCTCCACGTTCTGTGATCCACGGAATCTGTGAGGTGCTGCTGCCCACGTGCTGGCAGAGGATTCCCACTCCAAGTGCTTATCAAACGCCCTACTGTGTGCCGTGTACTGTGCTAGTCAGAGGGAAGGTAGGTAAGTGACAAAATACGGAAGAGCAGAGAGGGGCTGTGACATCTTCCCTAAATAGGAATCGAGCCCCAGACCTAACTGATCCCCAGCAGCTCTGGAATTCGAAGAGGTGAGCAACCCACATTCACCCTTTTCTTTCCTCATGCAGCTCCAGAAGAGCAATTGGGTCTGACAGAATCTCTGCCACTTGCCAGCGCTGACTTTGTCTTACATATGTTTATTTTTTTAAATTTAAAAGCCCCAAAGAAACGCAATTAAAATATTATAATTATTTGTGTTGGAGTGTTTGCTTTTATCAGCCCCTATTTTAAAAACATGCAACTTTGGAGAAGTTTTAGCTCCAAGTGAGCCTTCTGCCTCTTACTAGGTCCAACGCATTTGCTTTATGGAAATGCGTTGGTTGGGTTCCTTTAAAAATGATTGTTACTTGGTTTTAACGTGTTTTCCCCCCAACTTTCCTCTGAAACTGGAAAATAATTAATTAGTTGCTGAGGGTTTTTTGTCTTTATGTGTTTTGCTTCCCTTCTAGCCCAGATTGGCCAATCCATAGGGCCGTGTGTGACAGAATACAAAATGCACAGAAGCTCCATTCCTGTAGGATCAGATACTTTGAGATGCCTACAGCTGGCTAAAGGGACGGGCCCAGATTTTCATACTATCTTGGATTAATTTTTAATCGCTTTTCCAGAATCATCAAAGCACTTCATAGCATTTTATTTACTCTAAAAATATCCATGGAAGACAGCCATGGAGCTGGGACCATATCCAGGGAAGCCGAGCTTTAGAGCAGAAGAGCCTTCGCTCCAGGCCCCATGCGAGTTCCCCACCCACACGGGGCCTGGAGAACTTGCATGTGTGGTTGTAGCCGGAGCCGCTGCCCATCTCAGCAGCCAGAGATGAAAAGCTCCTGTGTTTCTGCCTGAAGCTCTCTCTCTACGTCCCTGGAACGCCCTCTTCTCTGATATCAGATAACCTGCTTTGGTTGAAAACAACCAAACAGATATTTGTTGACTTAAGTTTTAGAGAGAAAGCCTTCAATGGAAGGACGCTGGCCTCACCCCCTAAACCAAGGCTTGGGAAGGGCAGGAAACAGTGCAGTGACTCCTGGCATGTCTCTGGTGTGGTCCCCGCTCTGACCATCTCTGTGCCCTCACCTTCCCCTCGGTCTGCAAAAGACTGTCTGCTGTAGGCTGCCCTGGCTCTGGTCACACTCAGCAAAGCAGGGCCCTCTGCTTGGCAGCGCCACCAAAAGCAGGTAGAATGGAGAGGGGGCAGTAACTTCCCCACTGGAGGGTTGGTGAGGAGGGGGAAGGATGCTGGTGAGATAAACTCCCAGAGGAGGATGCCGCCGTGGTGAGGGGTCTTGCCTAAGGCTGCACCTCGCGAGAATACCGGGAGTCCTCTCTGCCATCCCACTGCCCCATCTCCGCCCTTGCTAGAGGCAACCCTGTGAGTCAGGTCTGACCAGGCGTGTCTCCAAAGACAGTACCCTCCGGGGTTCTCTCACTGCAAATGCACATCAATGGACAGTGAGGCAGAAAGAGGGGGCGAACGCAAGCTTGTCACAGATTCAGTTTTTCTGCATCCCACTTTCCCAAACATCACCTGTTTCTGTCCGCTGCTGGTTCTGTGAGGTGGTCATTATTCCTAACTGTCCACACTGCTTGGTTTCTCTTTCAGGAGCTCTGCCAGTGAGCTCAGCGTCCAGCAGGGGAGAGTCGGCATCAATTGTCTCCTCTTGCTGGTGTTAGGTCAGTTTCTCCCTCTTGAATCTCTTTTCTTCTCCATATAATTTCAACTACAAAGAGACTGCCTGAGTCTCCAGGGTGGTCTTCCTGGCTCCATGGGGGGAGGCCTTTCTCCGGTTGCGACCTTGCTCCCTCCCTGCCTCCTGGGTTTCACTGAGGAAGTACAGTCCATGTCCCTGTCATCCTGCATGTTTCTGAGAAAGACCCGACCCTTCCTTGGAGCTCCCGCCCTGAGTCACCTTTTACAAGGTAAGGCTGAAGGGATCGATCCCTGACTCTCTTCATCAGAAGGAATGGTGATCTTCTACTCTTGCAAAGACAAAAAACATTCTGGGGAAGAGCTCAGCTGCCCCCCAGACAAATGTCACTCTCCCTGCTGCTCCCCAGTTTCCTACAGTTTCTGAAGTATTGTTTTAGGGAACCAGCCCTGAGGGCTCACACCTGGGCCCAGGCCTCTCTCCTGATCTTCTCCACAATCTTATTCTGTGCGTGCATGAAGTCACACAAAAGTGCAGCTCCTGGAGCCCTCGATGATTCACAGCTGGGAGACACTGGAGACACTGGATGACACAACTGATGACTGGCTGAAATCATGAACAAAACTCAGTCATAGAAAGCATAACAGATTAAAAAAATGTGAAGTGCCTCACAGGGGTCAAACCAAAAAAAGGAGAGAAAGGGAAAGAAATCCGCTGTGTGGGATAAGAGAGACATATCTTTGAAGCAGTTCTTAGGAGGAAGACTTGGATGTTAGTACAGGATAAAGTGACTCTGAGTAAACAGTGTTGTTCAGGTGTCTACTGCTGGGTAACTAACCACCCCAATTCTAGCAGCGTTGTTTGCCGAAATTGACAAGCAGATTATAAAATTTGTATGGAAATGCAAAACATCTAAAAAATCCAAAACAATGTTTTTTGGAAAACAACAAAGTTGGAGTACTCACACTTCTAGATTTCAAAATTTACATAAAGCCACCATTACCAAGACGGCGTTGTCCTGGCATAATGTAGAAATACAGAATAATGGAACAGAAGTAGACAGAAGCAAACCTTATGTTTACAATCAACTGGTTTTGACAATGGTGCCAAGGAAATTCAGTGGGGGAAGGATAGTCTGTCCAACAAATGGTGCTGGAACAACTGGATATGAAAAAAAGAATGAATTTAGATCCTTACCTCATACCCCACAAAAAAATTAACTCAAAACAAATTGTTCTACATTACATGCATGGAATAGTCCTTTTCTGCATGATCTAATGGAGTAGAATGAAAAAACACTGGATGTAAACTACAGAGAGAAAAGACTGAGACACAAGACAAGGGGGAATCTTCCAATCAAATAAAGCCACGTTGAAATCTCAATACCTGAGAATATTCAAGAAATATTTTGAAAATAATATGCAGAACTCAAATTAATCGTCTTTTTGAAATCTCATTCACTTGCTGCTTTTTTTTCCCACTTGACCTATCAATTATAAACAAATGTATGTAGAAATCTCCCATCATGAAGGTGGATTAATCAATTTTCTTCCTATAGCTCTATCAATTTTTACTTAACAGATTTTTTTTTTTTTTGCGGTATGTGGGCCTCTCACTGTTGTGGCCTCTCCCGTTGCAGAGCACAGGCTCCGGACGCACAGGCTCAGTGGCCATGGCTCACGGGCCCAGCCGCTCCGCGGCATGTGGAACCTTCCCGGACCAGGGCACGAACCGGTGTCCCCTGCATCGGCAGGCGGACTCTCAACCACTGCGCCACAAGGGAAGCCCCACTTAACAGATTTTGGAAGATTTTTATAGATGCATACACAGTATTGCCATATCCTCATGGTGAAACAAACACGTTTAGTATACGGTGATCCTCTCCATTCCTAGAAATGTCTTAAAGTCTGTTTTATCTAAAAATAATATAGCCAAGCTAACTTTATTTGGCCGGATTTGTCCTCACACATCTTTTCACTTTCCACCTTTATGTTACCTCATTTGGAGGCAGCTTCCACTTAAGGCCAACAATTTTTTCCCAAAATTCAGTCTTCTTATGTGAAAGAGTAATCAGGAGCCTAGTCTCCTTTATTTTATTTTTCCAAGAATCCATTACACATCAGTCAAACCCCCCGATCTATTTTCTAAAATAAAATACCTATTTGTCAGTAACAAACTTATTAGATCATAAAGTATTTTAAGATTCCTTCTCAATCACCAAAAATCAACATGGTTGTAACAAAAGTTTCCTCACACGCAGGAACGTCTCTACCATTCAAACATCTTCCTTACTCATTTTGCTTCCCTCTCCGCAATTTTCTTCAACATTTTCTCAACATTCTTGAGGACTTGTTTTACAACATGAAGCTAAATACGAAAGCACTTTGGAAACACGTTGAGAACAAGTGCACAATGGCAGAGAATTGCTCAACTGAGAACGACTCTGAGATGCTTTTCAGCAAAATCCAAGATAACATCCTCCTTGCTAACACTTGTCAAGATTTTCAAAATCTCTACACATGATTTCACCAATTGTATTTAGAACATAACTTGTTATCTTCCCTGAAATCATTTTGCTAAAATTGAGTTGAGCTTGGTGGGTATAAATATAATTTTTCCCATTACAACATTGGATGGAAAATACTGCACTAGGAAGTATGTATGTTCTGTAAAGATTGGCTAGTAAAAGAACTTTCTACCAGAAAAATCTGAACCAGAGGAAAATTCTGCAGTTATGCCTATATCTAGATATTTCCTAATCCAATGTATCAAGATTTATCTTATAAATGGTGAGTTTAGTCTATTTATATTTATTGTAATCAAATATACTTGAGCCTGTTCCTACCATATTATTTACTTGTTTAATTTATCCCAACCTTTTGTATTTTAATCTATTCTTACTTTTTAAAAAAATTATTAATTTCCCCAAATTAAACAGGAATTTTAGCTTACTCTTAGGTTCTTTGATCTCCTTCCCAGCACCCATCATATTTATAGTACTCTAGACTTTCAACTCTGGGTCACCATGAATAAATTTCCCTTTTAAAAAGACAACAAGCTTGGCATTTTATTACCTTTACTTCTTTTACATAGGTAAAATATTCTGAATTATTCTCTCCTGGTATTTAAGTGTTTCAAATAAAACTGTTCGCAGTGTGGATGGTGTGTGACAAAGACTGTATCTGAGTATACTTGTATTATACTCTCACATTTGAACAGGAAACTGGCTGGATATAATTCTAGAATAAAGTATTCTTCAATACTTTAAAAATACTTTTTCAGACTTCTGGTTTCCCCTCAGGGAGGTAGAGTTTGGGAAAGAATGACTGTCCCAACCCTACAACAACATAAAAAAAAAAAAAACCCAAAGTGGCACAAACAGCAAGTTCATGGTTTTTCTTGAGCCAGTTGGAGTGCTGAGCTCAAGAGCATGTGCCAACAGGAGATGAGGTACAGGACCTGGCTTAGCCTGACTGGTGGCATCCAGGCACTAGGAGGGGGTTCAGCTGGGGGGCTGGCAAACTGGTGGCTAGGAGAGGGTAGTAACCCATGATTAAGCCTCCACAGGGCATGGGCACTGGGGGCCCACACACTATTACAGGCTTTTTCTGTACAAAGTCTACTGGGTGCTCACCAACAAGATTGGGAGGTTCCGGGGAGAGTCTCCCGTGGTGCAGATATAAAGGATGAGCAGACACTGCAGGAGGGGCAAAGCCCACTGGTACCTCCATCCCCTTCTGCAACAAAAGCCTTAACAGGTGAAGGAAAAGGCAACAAGTGAACTTCACTTGGAGCACTAGTGAAGACCCACCGCGACTGAGAAAAGGAAAAGGGGACAATCCCTCTCCCCAAGGTGAGGGGAGTCACACTGGGGGAGGGGATCAGCACGGAGAAGACCCCTTCCCTGAGACGCAGGGACACAGCTCCTCCCAGACGGACGCTTAGTCAGAACAAGAGAGAATGTCCCTATGGTGGGGCCAACGATCATGGAGTAACAGGTGAGTCACAGGACACACCCCTTCTCTCAGGTTCAGGTCATGGTGAAGACCTCGAGCCAGAAGGTGGAGCGTACACTGAAAAATATTTTCTGGCAAATTAGCCCCCACCCTAAACTCAGTGTAATACCAGGGAAATACAACGTCTATAAAACTCACTAAGCATAACCATGGCAATAACAAAGCTCAAATCCAGCCCAGCTCCTAAGTAGATTAACTCAAACTCCTGTGCTAAGGTCTTAGCAGAAGGAAAGATATATACTTTTTCCAGACACAAAAAATATTTACCTCAGTCTCTACTATCTTACACAAGATGTGTGTCTTTCAAGACAAAGTGACAAAACACATAACGAGGGTAATCATCAGAACCTGGCTCAGATATGACACTACCTATATGATGGTGAATTTAAAATAGGTATAATTAATATGTTAAGGGTGCTAATGGAAAAGGTAAACCAGATGCAAGAGTTGGTGGGTAATTTCAGCAGAGAAGTGAAGCTATAAGAAAGAATGGAATAGCTAGTGGGAAGCAGCCACATAGCACAGGCGGATCAGCTTAGTGCTTTGTGACCACCTAGAGGGGTGGGATAGGGAAAATGAGAGGGAGATGCAAGAGGGAAGAGATATGGGGATATATGTATATGTATAGCTGATTCACTTTGTTATAAAGCAGAAACTAACACACCATTGTAAAGCAATTATATTCCAATAAAGATGTTAAAAAAAAAGAAAGAATGGAAATGGTAGAAATGAAAAACACAGTAACAGAGGTTAAAAATGCCTTCAACTGGCTTATCTATATATTCAACAAGGTGAAGAATAAAACAACTTGAAGATCTCAAGAAATTACTCAAACTGAAGCATACGGACAAAAAAAAAAAAGAAAGAGAAAAACAGAACAGAGAATCCATGAGTTTGGGGACAAATCAAACATCTAACAAACAGGCAACTGGAATACCAGAAGGAGAAGAAAGAAAGAACAGAACAGAAGAAATATTTGAAGAAATAATTGTCAGGGCCTCCCTGGTGGTGCAGTGGTTAAGAATCCACCTGCCAATGCAGGGGACACGGGTTCGAGCCCTGGTCCAGGAAGATCCCACATGCTGCAGGGCAACTAAGCCCATGTACCACAACTACTGAGCCTGTGCTCTAGAGCCCAAGAGCCATAACTACTGTGCCTGCGTGTCACAACTACTGAAGCCCGTGCGCCTAGAGCTCATACTCCACAACAAGAGAAGCCTGCGCCCCACAACAAAGAGAAGCCCCCGCTCGCCGCAACTAGAGGAAGCCCACATGCAGCAACAAAGACCCAACGCAGCCAAAAGTAAATTAATTAACTAATTTTTTAAAAAATAAAGAATTGTCAAAAATTTTCCAAGATTAATGACAGACACCAAACCACAGATCTAAAGAAGCTCAGAGAACAGCAAGCAGAATAAATACCAAAACAAACAAGCAAATAAAAAGCATACTTAGTCATAGAACAGCCAGACTGCTGAAAACAAAAGACAAAGAGAAAATCTTCAAAGCAGCCGGAGAAAAAATGCACATTGCATATGGGGGAGCAAAGATAAGAATTATATTATGCTTGTCTTCAAACACCATGAAAGCTAGAAAACAATGGGGTAACATTTTCAAAGAGCTAAAAGAAATAAAATTATAAACCAGAATTCTATACCAAGTGAAGTATCTTCCAAAAATAAATGATAAATAAAGACTATCATAGATAAACAAAAACTGAGAAAATTTACTGCCAGCAGACTACACTACAGAAAATATTAAAGGAAGTTTTTTTATTTTTTTTAATCCATCATTTCTCCCAAGAGTTTTTCTCCCTTTATTTCTTGCATCCTGTGATCTCCTCTGCATGGCTGGCTTTGTGTAACCCACAGGGACTGTATTTCACTCTTCTATTTCTTTTTCCCATCCTTCTCAGCTTTTCTAATTCCTTGTCCTTTCTTCTCAGAAATTTCCTAAATCTGATATTCCCAGTCACGAATTCATTCCTCAGCTATATCCTTTTTGCTAAATAACCCATCATTATTCAACCATTATTTTATACCTATATTTTTACTTTGTCCATTTTATGTTTTCCTGTTCTTGTTTTATGTCTCTTTGCCTCTTTTATAATGTTTATTAGGCTCATTTTTTTCTTTTCCATTATGGTTTATCACAGGATATCGAATACAGTTCCCTGTGCTATACAGTAAGTAGCCCTCGTTGTTTATCCATTCTGTATATAGTAGCTAACATCTGCTAGTCCCAAACTCCAAATCCAACCCTCTGCTGCCCCCTCCCCCTTGGCAACCACAAGTCTCTTCTCCATGTCTGTGAGCCTGTTTCTGTTTCATAGATAAGTTTATTTGTGTCATATTTTAGATTCCACATATGAGTGATTAGTATGTTTATTAGGCTCATTTTAAAATCTTGGTCTAAATGTTTTAATACATCTGTTTCTGATGCAATCTGTAATGCACTACACCACCTTTCTTTTGCAGTAACTATACTTCTCAAATGTCTCATGTTTTGGCTAGTGAGCTCCCTAAGGGTATCAATGAGAGTGGGAAAGCCAGAGCCCCTGTCCATATTAGCCTAATTAGCTCAAATGAAGCCTATATTGGAGAACTTTAGGTACAATGAACTGCAGTCAATCATCCTCTGCTCCACAAACAACCACCTCATTCAGCATTTTAATTTTTGTCAACCTGAAAGGAACAACAGTAAAAAGGGACACTCCTTAGATAGTAAACAGTTCACCGAGGGGTAGGAGAGAGGGTGCGGAAGGTTAGAGGGAAGCCGTAGGAGACAGCTGCCCAAGGAGGTGCATGTCCACCTATTCTGTCAGCTCCAAGGAGCACTGGGCTCCCGAGATGCCCTTGTCCATTCTGGAGAACACCTGGGCTGGAGCCTGGGCTACCCAGGGTACAGCACAGGCTCTGCATTTCCTAGAACAATGATGAGGGGACACAGAAGCTGCCCCAACAGTCCTTACCTTCCCATCGCCGTGTCGGCCGTCCTGCCCCGAGACATCACTCCCGCCCACTCACAGTTCAAAACCCTCTATAACCCCAAGAATATTCTCAATTCTCTTTGAGTTCCTGTTTTCACTCTAGAGCAAGTTTCTCATCCTCGGCACCACTGACATGGGGGCCAAATCATTCTTTGCTGTGGGGACTGTCCTCCGTATTGTAGGATCCCTGCAGCATCCCAGCTTGCATCCACTACAGGCCACAGGCATCCCCTCCCCAGCTGAGACGTCCAAAAAGGCCTCCAGATACTGCCAAAGGTCCCCTGGTGGTGGGGCGGGGGCTCATCCTTGGTTGAGACCACTACCCTTAAGTCCCTCTGGGGTTGGTCTTGGGGCCAGGAGCCTGCACTCGTACTGGCTGGTGTCTTGGCAGAAACCACCGAAGAGCAGTTTCCACTTTGTAAGTGCACCTGATGGGGGTCAAGTACTGCTTCTCTTCCTCCTCTGCCTTCCCCCAAAGCAAGAAGGTTAAAAAAAAATGAAGCCTTAAACTGAACCCACAGTGGTGCTGGGGACAACCAAGGGGAGAAAGTACAGGGAAGGGAACTGATATAAGCCTTTGAGGACATGCCCTGAGGGCAGGGGGCTCTTCTGCCTGCTGACAGTGCAGGGCCCACCAGTCACTGCCCATCAGACTTCCCCGTCTCCCAAGACCCGGTGCAGTCACGGGAGCCAAGAAACCCATGCTGGACACTCACGGCCTCAGCTGATGGGCTGTCTCAGCTGGGCGACACTCAGGCTCAGCTCCCCTGCATTTAATTGGTATTAAAGATTAAAAAGCAAATTACGAAAGCAATCACACAGATCCACTTGTCTATATCTCACTACAGCTCCCAAGCAGTTTGATATTTACTGTCAGCTGGCATTTAATTACTCAGGCAGATTTGCAGGCCATAATTGACAGAATGCTAAAGACTAATTCTTTAAAAGGATGCGTTTCCCATACAAGAACGCTCGGGCTCAGAGGCGACACCATCTCCGCTAGAAGGATCAGTGAGACAGACTTCAGCACAGATCGATCCCTCCCCCGTCTACCGTTCCCTGGTTACTTTAGGTCCTCACACCTGTGGGAGTCAGTGGGGAAATGCATAAGAGACGCTGACACAGGAAGCATTTCCCCTTGCTGCTTGCCAAATCCAAACCAGTCCCAATGCTAGAGAAAGTGCCCTGAGCCTGGAAAACGACCTCCCTGGAGGCCCAACTGCACAGCCACAGACCCGCATCTTCCCCGGGTACAAAGGAAGAAACCCAGCAAGAGGCAGTTTGAGGAACATCAGGGCACCTGCTTGATTATGCGCTTCTGAAACGTCACTGCACGTGGTGAAAGCCACCTCCCATCTCAGGTCATGGAAACTTCCTAGTCCTGCATTGATTACATCCTGCACCATTTAATAATTTAGACATCACAAACCAAACTGGGCTTTAGCAGCACAATGCAGAGGAGAGGGCAGTGCAGGTCTAAGGAAATAGGGAAAAGATATTAACACAGCAGTTATTTCTCTCTCTAATCTTTCAAGGTCGCTGTCAATACTGCTCAGTGCTGTACAGAAAATACAGAGATCTTAATACAAAGAGCGGAGCTGCTAGCACACTTGTCCCAGCTTTTATTTTTAAATAAAGAATACCAAAATTCTGAAAAAGGGCAAATTTTCAAATAGGAGAAATAAAGTGGCCCTGAATATTCTTAATTTCAACTAGTGATTCATCAAAGTCAAGTACCAATTTGAGTAAATATGCTTTTGCTTTCAGGAATTTTTTTCTTTAAAAAAAAAAATTAACTCAAGAAAAAAAAAAACATATTTTAAAAAAGGTAGAAGAGCCAAGACTGAAAGCAAAGCCTAACTGTGGAGGAAGTGTTTCAACGGGAACTCGTGCTCTGCACCATGAGTTTGTCCCGGTCTCAGCCTCACCCTGCGCTCAAATCTCTAAGCCTTTTCTTTTAGGAAACCAGGTTCTGTTGTGGTCATATCTGAATCTGAACAAGGCTAAACTCTCCAGGCCTGGATGAAGAAGCATGGTTAGGAGTTTTATAACCTAGTTCGCCTACAAGCCACCTGGCTTTCCGTGGGGAGAGGCCGATGGGGGCTACTCTGGATGCTCCCCTGTGAGGAGCCGTCCTGGCCCTGCACTTGCGGGGAGTGGGGGGTGGGTGTGGCCCACGCCCTAGGCAGGTGTGCAGCAGGTGCTCAGCTGCACCTGTTAGGGATCAGGTACCCATATTCACTCCAGTTGCTCTAACTGCCGGGATGGCTCCGGCACACCTCTTCCCAAAGTGTTCTTCCCCAGAAACTTCCACGGGTATGGCCTCCACCAAGACCTAGCAGTCCTAACAGGCGTTTATGTCTAACTGACTGACTGCCTATTTTAAGAAATTAATCAAAGAGCAAGTATCGTCTATTCTTTATAAATCTCCTTGTGTCCTACAGCACGTGTGCTGGCACAGAGGTGACGACAAGCAGCCCCCTCCATCTCCATCTCCATCTCCATCTCGGGGGTGCTGTGTGTGGCTCTGAGACCACTGGCCCCGGGGACGAAGCTGTCATGTCCTCCTCTCCCACTCATGGTCTGGAGGTAGTTTTCACTCTCAGTCCCAATGCTACCAAGCTGGCATGCTGAAGGCCCATGACATTCAGACCTCCACAAAGAATATGTGCTTTACAGAGAGATCAGCTCGGTGCTTTGTGACCACCTAGAGGCGTGGGATAGGGAGGGTGGGAGGGAGGGAGACACAAGAGGGAAGAGATATGGGGATATAAGTATATGTATAACTGATTCACTTTGTTATAAAGCAGAAACTAACATACCATTGTAAAGCAATTATACTCCAATAAAGATGTTAAAAAAAAGAATATGTGCTTTAAAAAAGATTGTTAAGAAGCATTCATCTAAAAATAATGTAAAGGGACTTCCCTGGTGGTCCCATGGTTAAGAATCTGCCTTCCAATGCAGGGGACGTGGGTTCCACCCCTGGTCGGGGAACTAAGATCCCACATGCTGTGGGGCAACTAAGCCAGCTCGCCACAACTAGAGAGCCTGCGTGCCACAACTACAGAGCCCATGCGCTCTAGAGACCACCCGCTACAACTAGAAAGAAGCCCGCACGCCGCAACGAAAGGTCCTGTGTATGCAACAAAGACCCAACACAGCCAAAGAATAATAAAATAAAAATAAATTAAGTAAATAAATAAATAAAATAAAAATAATGTAAAAACCAGAATCTCCATTTTAAAAAATAAAGCAAAAAATACAATCCCAATCACTATTAACATTTGGATGCACTTCCTTCCAATATTTTTAAATAAAATTGTTTACACCATTATAATCATAGGGTATATTTATTTTTGTACTGTGTATTTTTAACTTAATTCTTTGCAAGCATTTCCCCCATTGAAAAGTATTCAAAAGGTCCATTTTAGTTAAAACATAACACTCTTGTAGAATGGAGTCACCCTCGACTACTTAATCATTCCCTTACTGTTGGGCATTCAGGTGGTTCCATTCTTTTCACTATGATGAATAACCTGGAATGAACATCTTTGGACATAAATCTTTGACCTTATCATTGATTACATTCTCAGGTTTCTAAGGGTGGAGTATTGAGTCAAAGGATGAACATGTGAAAGCTCTTAAAATAAGTTGCCAAATTCATATACAGAAAGGTTGCTTCAATTTATACTCCCACCCTCATGTATTATCCTCACGTTTAAAAATCTTTAATAATCTGATAGGCCCCAAATGGTGTGTCATCAAGTATTGATCTGTTTCTTTGTGGTTTCTTCCACCATTCCAACACTGAGAAAGACCGTGCTCATTCAAACGGAAGAAAAATAGCCACCTAAATATCATTCTGTTCTCCAGGCTTTCATTGTCTTACACCGAACTGTACAACCCATTAGAAATTAGTGAATGTGACAGGAGGGCTCTCCCCTTGGGGTGGAGCCCCCTTTGCCAGTTCCTTCCTGCTTCCTCATGGAGAGTTCTCTCCCTCCTGCCCTTCTGCCCAGATCCCACCATAAGCAAGTGCCCTGGGTGAAGGCTCAGCCCTTCCCTCGCCCTCTGCGCTCCTGCCCTCCCATCGGGAGCTCTCAATTCTGGTCTGCTCCTCCGCCTGGCAGCTCCACAAGAGCTGGCCCCCAGAGCAGACCTGAGGTGTTCAGTGTTGCCAGGGACTTACCTGGGCAAGTCTACCCAGCCCCGGTGCAGAATGGTAGCCAGCCTCGTTTCCCAGCAGATCCAGATCCACACTCCCCACCCAGTCTTCACCAGTGACCCATGTAACACTGATCCCCATCTTTCTGACTCTGTGTCTGGCACTCACTCCTTTTGAATGTGGGCAGTGAAAAGGAGGTCATTTGTCAAGCCCCCTAGTTCCCCCAAATTTAAACTGATTTCTAACTAAATAATAGTTCCCATCCTCACCAATCCATGAGCCTTCCTTCATTTTACAGCTTTGAATATTCATTATATCTTTGAATATTTATATACTTAAGTCTCGGGGTTTTACTCTATTGTATGTGCTATTCCTGATATTGATTCATTCTATTATATACTATAGGTAAACATGATAGTTACAATATTCTATTCATGATACTGGTTCATAAATCAGTATCATACAGATTTATAATATGTTTTATAACTTGTGTTTTGAAAGATACAATGATGATATTCATTTGAATTGTCATAGAGAAGCCCTCAGGACAGTGATGCCCAGCTTTTTCAGAACAATTACAACCGCCTGAGCAGGTTGTAAAAACAATGACACTCAAGTTGCACTCAGTGCCACCAATGAAGTCAGAATGTCTGCAGGTGGAAACCAGGTGCTCGTAATTTTAGAAATGTCCATGTGATTCCAAAGTGCAGCAAAGTTTAGGAACTACCACCTCAGGAGGAGACCAGGAACCAGGGGTTTCCATGCCAGTTCCTCCACTGCCCCCGAGGTCCTCACTGGCAGAACAAACACAGGCGTATTGATACTTGATTCCTGCTTCCAGCGCTGGAAACAATTTCCATTAATAAAAGAAAGTCTTTTTATGGAAACTCCCTGGTGGCACAGTGTTTAAGAATCTGCCTGCCAATGCAGGGGACAGGGGTTCAAGCCCTGGTCCAGGAAGAGCCCATGTGCCGCAGAGCAACAAAGTCCGTGCGCCACAACTACTGAACCTGCGCTCTAGAGCCCACGAGCCACAACTACTGAGCCCGTGTGCCACAACTACTGAAGCCCGTACACCTAGAGCCCGTGCTCTACAACAAGAGAAGCCACCGCAATGAGAGGCCCACGCACCGCAACAAAGAGTAGCCCCTGCTCGCCACAACCAGAGAAAGCCTGTGTGTAGCAACGAAGACCCAAAGCAGCCATCAAATAAATAAACAAATAAATAAATTTACAAAAAATAAGAAAAGAAAGTCTTTCCAACAGTTTGCACCACCCAAAAGAAATATACCAAATTATCTTTAGTTACAAACCTTGCTGGACAGTTCAGAGTCCAATGACACAGACCCCCTATTCCCAGGGGTTTATATGCTAGAACAGACTGTGGAAAAGTAAACCATGAAAAATGCAGACGCTTCACAAAAGCATGATGCTTAAACCCAGAAATTAAGAATAAACCACTAAATAATTACAGTATGCATTCCTTTTACCAATTCAAAGTATTATGACAGAGTTGGAAACAACTTCTTTTTGGTTTATAACATTTGCAGAGCCTTCAACTTGGTCCAGGCTACAGGAAAAAAGCCCAGAATTTTTATAGCATATTCCTTGTAAGGAGTCATCTCTCCACCCCCAGCCCCAAATGTGCTTCTACAATTTTAGCCTTCTGAGCCGCTCTGTCATCACATCCACGTGGACCAGAACCAACCCAGCTTCCTCAGCCCCCGACACCGGACTGTGTCTGCTGGGGCAGCACCTGCCATGATACCCGAACCCCCTCTGAGAGCCCCGGGGCTTCCTCCACCCTCCAGGGCTTTGGTGACCAAAGACAGCTCCCAAACCGGCATCTTCCTCAGGATCCTGCCGAGACTGGACCCACGCTGGCTGCATCTCACGGTGCCCTCACTGTAGGGCAAAGCACATGCCCCGTGCTCTACCCCTGCCCTCCGAGTTGCCCCAGGACCCCAGCCTCCTGCCCAGTGTTCAGCTTTGGTGCTGAACACCCCCCTTCAGCTCCCAGACTCTGTCTGCTCCCCTTTCCCCGGGCTCCGATTTCCCCTCCAAGACTTGCATGCCCTGAGGCAGAGGGACGCTGCCTCAGCCCTTCATGGGGACTGAGTGGACGCTGGCCCCTGACTTGCCCCACGGCTCCTTCTCTTTGGAACTCATGCCGCTCAATTATAGCGTTTTCTTTTGCACCCTGCACCACCAAATAAGACATTGCTGTCAGGACCTCTGGGCTCCCCGATTTCTTTCCACCCAGCACCTGCCTGAGCACAGCAGCACCTGGGTTCTGTCCATATCTCCCCCTGCCCTGTGCTCCCCGCCTGTCCCTGAGCTCGCAGGTTTACACTCACAGTTGTCAGTTATCCACTGACAGAGCCTCTGGTCCCCAACATTCTCCAGAGCTCCAGGCCTGAATCTTTGCCAGGGATCCTCTGTGAACATTCTAAGGTCCTTAATTCAAAGATTCCAAAGCCAAATGCTTTCATTTCCCCTGCTCCTCTGGTGACACGGTGACACTCTTGCTCCTTCACCATGGCCAGAAGCAAGTGCTACTGTCATAGTAACAACAACAGCGAGTGACGGCCCTGTGACTCGGGCACTCACTCTGGGGCCTGGCCCAGGGCCTGGCTCTTTACACGGATCAGCTCATTCAGCTCCTAGAGCCACCAGCCAGGTCACCGTTTCTACAGCCTTGAGAGCTGAAGCTTAGACAGGCCGAGCACCTGGTCCAGGTGACATGTTGACTAAGCACAGGCTCTAGGCACCTCACCTCTGCAGGCGCTGGCCCCCGCCCCTCTCCCAGCACCCCGAGAGTAGAGGGTGTGAGCACACAGACAACTCCAGTGTCCAGCCCCCCGCAGATGATTTACAACAGTCATGACAAGTCTCTCTCTTGTGGCGTTCGGTTCAGGGGTGGGCCTTGCTACAGGTTGGATTGAGCTCCCCTAAAATATACATTGAAATCCTAACTCCCAGTAGCTCAGAATGTGACCTTAATTTGAGTTAGGGTTTTCACAGAAGTAATCGAATTAAAACAAGGTCATTAGGGTGGCCCTTAACCCAATATGACTGGTGTCCTGACTACAAGGGTAAATTTGGGCACAGAGGCATGAGCACAAGGAAGATGCCATGTGAAGCCTGGAGAGATGCTGCCATGAGAGAAGGACCCACTGGAAAGGAAGCTGGGAGAGAGGCCTGGACAGAACCTTCCCTGGAGCCTTCAGGGGGAGCTGCCCATACCTTGACTTCAGGCTCTCGGTCTCCAGAACCATGCGACAAAAATGTCAGTTGTTCTAAGCCTCCCAGTTGTGGTTGGCTTGGACAGCAGCCCTAGGATGCGCATTCGGTTGTCCTCAGCCAGCTTGGGCTGAGGACACTAGAGGGGGCTTCCCAGGAAATCTGGAAGAAGCCCCTCCACTTCCCCTGCTGGCTGTGAGAAAGAAGCACGCTGCCACAGTTGATGCTCGGGACCCTCGTACAAGCCTCAGGGAAGGCAACACAAGGACAGGCAGGTCCAGGAGGGGTGCTGAGGGGGGCAGGGTCCCCTAACCCCTGTGACAGACTCTGCAGCAGCAAGCATGCCATTCCCGTTCTTGGAGGGCTTGGGGGGCGGCGACGTCTCCTGCCCGAGAACCCACAATTAACGTGTAGCAGAAGTGAGAGTTGAAACCAAGCCCACCCAAACCCAAATCCAGTGCTCTGACCCACCACGCGGTGTGGGATCCACTTAATAGAAGTGGTGTTTGGCATCCGGGCTGCTCAAGGCTGTGGATCTTCTCCGGTATTGCTACCTCCTCATCCTCCTCTCTCCATACTCTAGTTCATTCCTGGCTTGTTCCCATAACCTGGACTCTAATGCAAATATGCCTTTTCCTTCTTAACCCTGCTCTTTCCTCCAGACATCTACCCCTGGCCTCTGGCCCCACTCCTGAGCACCAGCACATCTGGGCAGGCCCTGATCCTTTGTTCCCACCCACTGGGGCCTCAGCCCAGGCTGAGCCCCTTCCTCGCCCCCTAGCAGGCCCACCCCAAGAGAGAAGGAGTAAGAAATCCCCTCTTACCCCTACTGCACTGTGCTTCATCGTGTACTTATCCTCAGGTTTGCTCCCACCCTGGACTGCAGCCACCCAGACGTCAGGGCCGTGCTGTCTCTGAGCCTTTCAGTCCTGACTTGGATGGCAAGCCACATGAAAATCAGGGCCACATCTCAGCACTTCACCTCATTGTACACATTCCACTCATTCAGCAAATATTTGAACCCTACTGTGTTCAACAGGATAGCAAATGTCCCTGTCCACGCAGAGCTACCTGTGTAGAGGAGAATGCAGATGAGTGACAGAGAGAGACAGAGAACACCAGGCTTAATTAAGGAAAGAGAAATGGTTCCATATGTTTGGTACATGGCGTCGTAAGAGATGAAACTGGAGACGTGAGTGAACATCACAGATACCTCACAAGTCATGTTAATCACCTGGCATGTAACCTGTGTTAAACCCTTCCACATTTGCACTAAAACACATGTGAATGGAGTTTAGCTTCACCACCAGAAGGGGAACAAGCTGCCCAAAGACACTGGTGGTAGCTGAGTAAGTTACAGGGCAGATGCTGACTTTATGTCAGGGCTCGGCCTCCTTCCCAGCCCCATTCTTTTCCTGCGAGTCTGCTGGCACTGCTGATCTGGGGGCAAAGATAAAAATCTGACTCTGCAGAAGGTGTTTCCTCTCAGCTCCACTGGGCTTGGCCCCGGCCCTGCTGAGCTGTAGGGCGCTGGGCTGTGAGACCAGCGGGAAGTGACTCCTTTGATGTTTTCAAAGGTCGGACCACTTCGCTCCCCTTTTGGAATATCACTCAGCTAAGGCAAGGAACGTTTCAGCTGCTGGGAGAGCCAATTAGAGCCAATTATAACCCAACTAACCTCCCACGACACCAAAATTCCTTGTAAAACTTGTCTGCTTCTTGCAAAAATAGTGTGCATCTGGGCCTGACTCCAGCGTAGAACATGCCCCAGGACAGAAGCCACTGGTGCCTCTGCATTCGTCCACCCCAGCTGCATCTGACAATTCACTGGGCAAGTTTTAATCACTGAGACCTAGACCCCATGCCCAGAGAGTCGGGTTCAACTGGTCTGAGTTGGGGGTCCAGGCATCAGTATTTTTAAAAATATCCCCAGGGTTGAAAAACAGTGGGGTGTGTGAATTTACCCACAGAGACAGCTGGGGTCTCTGAAACCCGACTTCCACCCCTCCTTCTTCATTATAGACACATTTTTTCTGGATTAGTTGGCACCTGCTTCTTCTAACAGTAGATCCTTATTTTATATGTTTTATTATTCACTCATGATTTTTATCATTGTCTTTTTCAGATATGGTCTACATATATTTGCATTTTCATTTGATTTTATTCTTTCTTAACTAAATATATTTTGGATATCTTGAACTAAGCAAGTGAACAAAGTAAAAGTTTTTTGAAAACTTTTTTCCAGGGTAGTTTTGAAAATTATTTCTTTTTATCCGGTTAACAGAAAACTGAGTCCATAGCATCTGGAAATGAATTGGCATCTTTTACAATTATAAGCATGTGCTTGCTATGCGTATAAATATTTTCCTGTATTTATCTACAAACAGATATCCTCATTTCTCATACATACACGAACACATGACAAACACACAATCCCCCACAGCACAAAGTCTCGTACAAAGCAGACATCCAACAGGAAGTAATTCTTAAAGGAAGAAATAAATGAACACATACATGGATGGATGCACAGAAGCTGAAACTAAAAGATAAAAAACTTGTACTGGGGCTTCCCTGGTGGCACAGTGGTTAAGAATCCACCTACCAATGCAGGGGACACAGGTTTGAGCCCTGGTCCGGGAAGACCCCACATGCCGCAGAGCAACTAAGCCAGTGCGCCGCAACTACTGAGCCTGTGCTCTAGAGCCTGAGAGTCACAACTACTGAGCCCGTGAGCCACAACTACTGAAGCTTGCGTGCCTAGAGCCCATGCTCCACAACAAGAGAAGCCACCGCAATGAGAAGCCCGCACACCGCAAGAAGAGTAGCCCCCGCTCGCCGCAACTAGAGAAAGCCCACACGCAGCAACGAAAACCCAACGCAGCCAAAAATAAAACAAATAAAATACATTAATAATAAAAAACTTGTATTCACATATACAGATATATAGATACATAGCTTATATGTAAATACAACCTTATTTCCTGTTGGTGTAGGATGAGGACATCTGTTATAAATTTCAAATTCAATTCATATATGTAAATAACTGATGGATGCATATAGCAGGATGTGCTATAAATGTAATGTTAATATACCACATTGTGCCTTTAATAATGATTATGTAAACAAACATTATGTAAACATAATTATGTAAACAAAACATTATTTTCTTAATTATGAAGTAGGTATTTCCAAGATGAATCAGAAAATGTAAAGGGATTCATTAGACTCCATGATGAAAAGTGGAAAAAACAATGGTAACCTTCAGAACAAATGAGCTCCAGATCGTGAGAACAGTGCCAAATAACATCAGAGACAATTGAGTCCCTTAATTTTCTTTTTTTTTTTTTTGAGTTTTGCTGTACTGTGGACAGAAGAAATTTTTTGTCATCACTACCACTCAAAGGTTTTGATTTGGTTTGTAGCAGCGGAACTTTCTTTAACCTAAACCTCAAGCAGAAAACCACTGTTTGTGGAACCTAGCTGCCCTGTCTGAGGATGCAGTGGGCCCAGAGCCCATGGCACCAGCTTTCCTCCCTGCCAGAGAGGCACAGCTCAGAGACCAGCAACCTCTCCAAGTGACTCTCAGGCCTGGCTGCACAGTAGAATTACCTGGCAGGGCTTTTTAAAAAATATCAACTCCAGGCCCCACCCCAGAGATTCTAGTTTAATGGGGCTGAAATGGGGTCTGAGCACTGGTATTTCTCCAAAGCTCCCCTGGTGATTCTAAAGGCAGCCATGGTTGGAAGCCACCATGTAGAACAACTCCTCTAATATAAGGACAGAACGAAAGCCCAGGGATGTGCGGTGACACAGCAAAGACACCATAGTCAGGGTTGTGTCAAGTCTGGAACCTCGTGTTCCTGAACTCCCGTCCAGGGCAGTACCTACTCAGAAGGGCTTCTCTCTGAGCAGATGGGTGGATGACCCCCAGGAGGGTAGCTGTCACCCCCACGGTTAGGAGGGGAGGTCCACGTGATCCCCAGTGACAGGTATCCACTTCTCCTCCAAGACAGGTGGTCATGAGCAGCAGAGACGGATCATTCAAAGTTCTGATCAGGAAGGAGGGCTGGAGGGACAACGGTGAGGAGGCACGGATTCAAGGAGGTTGTCTCAGGAGAAAAGAGCAATGTGATTAACAGGACCAGCTACGATGGGTTGTTTCACACGCACTCTCTCCTTCAGTCTCCCCAACAAGCCCGTGAGGTTGATAACCGTTTGGACGAGGAACCTTCAAGTCTTAGCTGTTGAAGAGGCTTAATAATTTGCCCAAGGCCACAGAGCTTTAATCTGCTGAGCTGGGCCTGTCTGATTCCAGGGCCTGAGTATTTAACCCCTAAAGTATAAAATGGAAAACATCAAACAACTCATGTGCCTTGATTTTAGGGCACAATCCTTGAACCCACGGTCCTGAGGGGATATTCCCATCTTCCCTTCATAAAATCCGGAGTCAAAAAATAAAACCCGTATTTCTCTCAATTCAAGAAAGTATTAAACTGATGAATTATGAATAAAAAATCTGGAGCCAAGTTACACAGTCTCACGTTCAGAAAGCCCATCTCCTGGCTACAAAGGCCTTGCAAGCTGTCAACAAAGCATTGCTCTAAATGAGTCACATTAGCTCGCTTTGTTTTGTGTATTTATTTCTTTATTATTTGCTCTCGTTATCTAGAAATCTATATTTTAACCCTAATTGTCTCCCTGCGGTAATGATTAAGGCATGAGTCTGAGATTTGCATTGCAAACACCATGAGGCCCTCAACGGGAGCAGATGAATTCTGAACTTGGCATCTACCAGCATTTATTGCTTCATTTTTGTCTTGCCAGCTGCATTTTGGGCCAAATTTGTTAATACATTTTTCAAGTTCTGAAAGGATGGGAGCGGATGGAGTTCAGGATCATGATCTCAGAACTACATGCACTCTACCCAGTAGATCCGAATTGAACTTTTTATTGCCGAAACCATATCTTTGACTAAAAAAACCCATGGATCAGTGCCTTATGTACATTTTACTAATGAATATGTATAGGACCACCCACCACGTGTACAGTTTCATACAAGCTACTCTATTTAGACAATGGTTATTTGGGAAAACCAGAAAGGGCCTTAGAAAAAGGAATGCTGTAAGTAGGATGTGTTTTTATCCCTCCCAGGGGAGGTGAGAAGGCTTCAGTGGATATCCGCACTTTTTCAGTTTTGTTGTCTTAAAACTTCTATTTATTTTAGCAGTAGTTATAATCTAGCCAGGTAAATATATCACCATCAAGTCCATTTTACTTTTTTCCTCACTGAATAGCCTCATAAAAGACAACAAAAGCCTGCAGAAAATGCAAAGAGGGAGCAAGGTTATCAATGCAGTGTGTTTGAAAATAAAATGGTACAATCAGGTACAAAAAACAGTTTGCATTCGAGTTAATAAGAGTCAATCTAGAGGAAAGCAACCTGCATTTTGGTGTCTAAGTAATCTCACCTCTTAATAGTAATAAAACCATCAACTTATAGGGCTCTTTCTTCAGATCTCTAAGACTTTGCCGACTCAGAGCTCATGGGGTTTTCTGCCCAGAGCCATCCAGCTAACCTCCATCAGTAAAGGTGGCCTCTGCTACGCAGCAGATTCCAGCCATCACCACTCCGCAGTGACTTGCCAGGTGGCAATGTTGACAAGCAAGTATCGTGCCAACTGTGAAGTCAAATAAAACTCAGAGGAGATGAAAATTTTGTAGACAAGTGTTAGCGTTAGGTAGTATTTTGTTGCAAGTAATGAAATGCACTTAATAAATGGTGAGTACACCATGTGAACAAGTGACTCAATACCAAATGAAAAATAATAAATTTGACCTCTTTTTATTGAACTACCATATGTTCATCTCTAAAAAGCCATGGATTGCAACACATGCCAACAATTTAATAACTTTCCAGGGGAAAAAAGAAAGTACTACCACTGAATATATATATATATATATATATATATATATATATATATATATATATATATATATATATATATATAAATTATAAGAAACCCATGGATTTTAGAAACATTCAAACATGGGGGAAATGTGTTTTAGAAGAGAGAAAACACAACAAGTTTAAACTCAATTTGAAGAGCTCTTGTATATTCATTATCTAATGTAATCTTACCACAATTTCACAAGGTAGCTACGATTATTATTCCCATTTTATAGACTAAAAAAGCCAAGCGTCCAAGACGTTCATGAATTTGCTCAAGATCACGCAGCTGCTAACCCAGGACGCTAACTCTTTGGTTCTAAATTCTGTGTTCTTTCCACCACCTCATGTTACCTTTCTGTCTTAAATTAGTAGAACCTTTTAATCTAAAATATTTTGCTGATCACTAGTAAGGAAAGATAATTTTTATTAAAAAGACTGCTATAGCAGATTCTTCCTAACTGCTCCAGAGATTCCTTCACTCTTAGCTAAGATTGCCTTCATACCAATTGTAATCGAGTTGGTACAAGTCAAGTTCTGTAATCATTGTGAGTTGATGGGTCAAATAGAAATACAGCTGTCCCCCAAAGAGGCAGCCTCCCAAGAGCAGATCTGCATCACTGGAAGGTCTAATGGATCCTGGAGTAAAGGGCTCAACACTGCTCCCTTCATTACATCTCTCTGGGAAAAGGACACCTGCTTTTGCAGGTTGAAACTTTGAATCGGCTACATTAATTACCATTGGTCTATTGTGAATCTTCACTTCCTTCTAAACCCTTGGCTGAGCATGTGTGCAGTGCCCATGAACTTTCACTAACTGGGTGTGCAGTCAACTACTCCTACAGCATCTTAGTGACCAGGAGCGGTTTGCAAGCGGCTTTCTCCATTACCTAGCCTGCTGGAAGCGGATTCAGTTGTAGGGGGTTGGCTCCCCCTGGGTATGACTTGGATGCCCCTGGGAGCACATCAGATCTAGAGCTGGAGGACACTAGCCTGATGAAGTCCTGTTCCATGGAGGCAGCATCCAGGCCTTGGGGATGGGAAGTGCAGCGGCAGGAGACACATGGCATCCGTCAGGTTCTTGCCAGCCAACATGGCAGCTGTGGCGTGTGTGGCCAGAGGAGCAGGGGTGTGCTTTTGTCAACACAATCAACGCCACAACCTTCGAGAGAGGAAAGCGTGCCCCATCTGCTCGCACCCTCAGACCCTCAGGAAGAGCCCTCAAGGCTGCTATGTTGATCAATGTTTCCCACCTTAAACACAAGGCAAGTGTGTTTTGGACTCCATCCCCAACCTCATTGTGGGGATACTGCTCCGAAAGCTATAGAAATGAGCAGAGAGTTTCTATTTCTGTCCCAACAAACACCAACAAGTAAGTAGAATATTTGTTTATGTTTATCTGTGAAAGATTCCCCCAAGCTACACATTAAGTAGTGATTATTTCAGAGTTTTGATTTACTGCTAGCTTTCAGGGGCTGGCTCTGTGATTTAGACCTAATTCTCTTACTAAGTCACTTAGCATTTAGAGAAGCAGAACGTTATGGGTGAGCGAACAGTTTAGCAAATGCAAGAGAAGGAGGCCAGAGAGAGGAGCTGCTGGTAAATCTGGAACCTAGTGGAGATCCCAAGGGCAACACCAAAGTGACCTCCCCGGCATATTAATCAGGCCCTTTGGGAATCAAGTGGGCCCTTTGAATGGCCTCAGGAGAAAACAACACAGAAAGCGGAGACAGCATTTCAAATGCAAGAGAATACTCTACTTCCTCTTTCAATGTACTTTGGAAACAAAATGAGATACTTACAAAACAAATAAGAAAATCGAGCTGGTCATTAAGAAAATGCCCTAACTCTAAAGAAAATCCAAACTGGTTACTTGGAGAGAGACCCCCTTTTCCAAAAGCCATTTAGAGTGGGCCCTACGGTGTCACCCTCAGCCCCGTGCAGAGGCCAAGGAATGCACAGGTGACTACCTCAGCAGCCCCCGTCGCCTAAGGAGGCTCAGATTTTACTCTTCCCACTGTTGTAGAAAGGGAGCAGATGTCCCCTTGGCAATTTTTCTCCAAAGGACCTCAGAAAGTAACAGCTGCTACAGGCTTCAGCCATGCCTTCCAGGCGCTTCTGAAGATGAGGGAATTTCCTTCCTTCCTCCGTGCCCTCCCCAAGTCTCCACCCACAGAGCCTGGTCTGTTCCAGCACAGAGCGCAGGACAGATCTGATATACATAAATCAACATATTACTCATTTTCTAGCACTGCCTTTGACAGCTGTTACATGAGCACATTGTTAGAAACTGTCAAGCAGTGATACACAGTGCCTTTCACAACATATGTTGACTTTTATCTAATGTGGTTCCATAATTAGCCCCAGGGAAAGCGAATCCGGGCATCCACCTGGCTGTGTGATCTCAGCTAACCTTTACTTTCTTCTAAGGAAAGTTAGCAGGGTTGGGGCAGAGACCCAGGCAGCTGGGCCCCCAGGACTCAGAGAAAACCAGTAAGGGTGAGCGAACAGTTTAGCACACTTCTCACAGCGTCCAGCCCTCTGCCCCACTCCAGGGGAAGTATGTAAGCAATCAGAGGCCGAGGAGTCTGGGTGTCATTCCTGGAAACAGCTCCCTGGAACCTGGGCCATTCAACATGAAAGAACTTGAAAGGAAAAGCTAAGCATTGCTTCAAATGTTACCATTGGTTCTCCTCCGAGTTTCTCTTTCAGAAAAAGACAAAACTTGCAAACTGAACGTGGCAATAAAAGCACATTTCCACTGAACTTTAGAGTTCAGCAAGTTACTTAGCAAGGTCATTTAGCAAGGTCACTTAGCAAGGTGGTGTAACAGACAGAATACAGGCTTGAGATAAGGAGGCTCCAGCTCCTTCATTTACCATCAGAGGAACATTTAGAAACCTTGGAATTTGCCAGGGCCCCCACTCCCTCAGCTTCGAATGGCAATAAGGGCAGCAAGTGCTGCCAACTGAAGCCTGGAGTTGTTCTCCATGGCTCCTCCAGCACCGTGGACAGTGCCTGGATCAAGAAATACTTTTAGGGCTTCCCTGGTGGCGCAGTGGTTGAGAGTCCACCTGCCGATGCAGGGGACACGGGTTCGTGCCCCGGTCGGGGAAGATCCCATGTGCTGTGGAGCGGCTGGGCCCGTGAGCCATGGCCGCTGAGCCTGCGCTTCCGGAGCCTGTGCTCCGCAACGGGAGAGGCCACAACAGTGAGAGGCCCGCGTACCGCCAAAAAAAAAAAAAAAAAAAAAACAGAAATACTTTTAGTGAATGAATTCATACACAGGGTATTCTAATGAAGACAAAATGAGATGTGGAAACTAGTTGAAGACAGAAAATCTGTGTCCAAACGTGAGTTATCTGATTTAACTTTCTATGTCTGGTTTGGGAGCCAAGTCAGAGAGCTCTGGTTATCTTAGAAGCGATGGACCAGAATAGATCTGACACAATCTGAAATGCATGAACAGGACTAAAGGCATGACAGCTTTCTGAATATTTATTTTAAATATTTGAAGACAACTAGCATTCCCCATATAGACACACCCCAAGTTGAAAGGAAAAAATCCCAGAAAAGAGAAAGTCCCAAGAGGGTCTTCTCCAGAAAACACTGTACCTCCATCCTAGTCTCATCAGTTAGACATCCTGTCCATCCACAAGTATCAATTCTGCCTTCCTCCATCCATGAGCATCACCTCTGACACTGCAGCGTCAGAGCAACTGCAGGAATTCACAAGGAATGCATGCTGCTAGTCTCTGGGTCAAGCCCCCTGGGATGCAATGAAGATAGGATGCTGTCCTTGACCTCAAGGAGCTAATGGATCAATGGAAGAGAGAATCCAATAAAGTGACAGTATAGTAAGAGCTACACACAGAAGTACAGGGTGAAAGAGAAAAGGGCCAAAGGCAGAATCCCAAAGAACAGACATTTAGGATATGGGTGAAAATGAGAATCCAAAGGAAGAAGAAAACTAGGAAATAAATATTTCATAAAAACATAGAGAAGAAAATTTCAAGAATAATTCCTTGCTTAACAGTATTAGATGCCACGTAAAGTTCAAATACCACAGGAATTGAGAAAGATTCAGCAGATTCACTAACTAGCAATAAGTATATAATTTTATTGAGACATGAACATTTAAGTAGCATTATAATGAAGGATCTGACTAGGGGTCAAATGGTAAAAATTATAAATGATATAGCAACTCAAAAGACAGAGGAAAAGATCTCTTGGGACAGAGAGGTTAAAGGGTGATTCATCTAGAAAGTCTGAATTGAAGTGGGCCTTGAAAGCTTACTAGAATTTGGAAGAGAAAGAAAGTGGGACTAGGCTATACAACTAGGGGCAGTGGTCCGAGTAGAGCACTGGGCTGTGTATGTTCCAGTGCTGTGCAAGGGCCAGAAGAGAGGGTCCGTGGGAGATGAGGCTGGGAACAAGTCTGGAGTCAGACTCCCAGAGATGGGAGAAAGGCCTTAGACACCAGATTCCCAGTTGATCCCACAGGCTTCGGGGCAGAGCTAACATGATGAACTCAGAGACTGGAGAAGAGGAATTAACAACAGTGTATTGGGTAGATTGGAGAGGGGAGAAGAGGCTAGCTGGAGGAAGAGAATGGCAATATAAACAGTCACTCTTCTCCATAAAAGCAGCATTTTAATCACAAAAGGAATAAGAAAGCACTTGCCCCTCTAACATGACACAGAGCAGATCTCTTTGTCCCTTGAGTCAGTGTGCTAGATGTCCTTAGAGCTTGAGAACATGGGCTCTCGAGCCATGCAAAGCTGGTTCCAAGACCAAAGCAGTGGTTCCTACAGGACCCTGCCAGGTCGTTTACCTCCTTGGAGCTTCAGGCTCCTCATCTGTAAAATGGAGAAATTAGTAGGACCTATTATAAAGGGTTTAAGTATATTAAAAGAGGTTTGTGTGTAAATGGCTGACAAAGAATAAGCACTAAAAAAGTCTTATCATACAATTTTTTTTTTTTGCGGTACGCGGGCCTCTCACTGTTGTGGCCTCTCCTGTTGTGGAGCACAGGCTTCGGACGCACAGGCTCAGCGGCCATGGCTCATGGGCCCAGCCTCTCCGCAGCATGTGGGATCTTCCCAGACCGGGGCATGAACCCATGTCCCCTGCATCAGCAGGCGGACTCTCAACCACTGCACCACCAGGGAAGCCCCATACAATATTTTTATTAAAGAATATTGCTCAACCAAGTCAGAAATATCTGCAAATGAGAAGCATATGAAATATTTTATTTTATAACTGAAAGTTTATATCTTTTGACTCCCTTCACCCATTTTGCCTATTCCCAACCCCTGCTCCTCTGATAACCACCAATCTCTTCTCTGTATCTATGTGCTTGGCTTGTTTGTTTGCTTGTTTTGTTTTGTTTTGTCCACATATAAGTGGAATCATACAGTATTTGTCTTTCTCTATCTGACTTATTTCACTTATCACAATGCCCTCAAGGTCCATCCATGTTGTCACAAACAGCAAGATTCCATTCTTTTTTATGGCTGAATAATATTCCATTGATAGATGGATAGATAGATAGATAGATAGATAGATAGACAGATCAATCTCACATATTCTTTATCCTTTGGCATAAAAACAGGCACATAGATCAATGGAACAGAATAGAGAAGTCAGAAATAAACCCATACATATATGGTCAATTAATCTATGACAGAAGAGGCAAAAATATACAATGGGAAAAGGACAGTCTCTTCAATAAATGGGAAAACTGGGCAGCCACATGCAAAAGAATGAAGCTAGACTACTATCTTAGACTATACACAAAAATTAACTCAAAATGGATTAAAGACTTGAATGTAAGACCTGATACCCTAAAACTCCTAGAAGAAAACATAGGCAGTAAACTCTTTGATATCAAACTCGGCAATGATTTTTTTTGGATCTGACTCCAAAAGCAAAGGCAACAAAAGCAAAAACAAACAAGTGGGACTACATCAAACTGAAAAGATTCTGCACAGCAAAGGAAACCATCAACAAAATGAAAAGACAACCTACTGAATGGGAGAAAATATTTTCAAATTACATATTCAATAAGGGGTTAATATCCAAAATATATAAAGAACTCATACAACTCAATAGCAAAAAAAAACAAAAAACAAAAAACAGTCTGATTAGAAAATGGGCCGAGGATATGAAAAGACATTTTTCCAAAGAAGACATACAGATGGCCAACAAGCACATGAAAAGATGCTCAACATTGCTAATCATCAGGGAAATGCAAATCAAAAGCACAAGAAGATATCACCTCACACCTGTCAGAATGGCTATTATCAAAGACAACAGATAACAAATGTTGGAGAGGATGTGGAGAAAAAGGAACTCTTGTGCCCTGTTGGTGGGAATGTAAACTGGTGCAGCCACAGTGGTAAACAGTAAGGATGCTCCTCAAAAATTAAAAATCAAATTACAATATGATCCAGCAATACCATTTCTCAGTATTTATCCAAAGGAAACAAAAACACTGATTCAAAAAGATATCTGCACCCCTATGTTCACTGCAGCATTATGGACAAGAGCCAAGCTATAGAAGCAACCTAAGTGCCCCACTGACTTTTAGTTAATCAAAAGGGATCTTATCCAAGTGAGCCTGCCTGATCAGAGACTCCTTTAGAAGAAGGTAAGTGTCAGAGGCATCCTTCCATTGGCCTTGAAGACACAGGCTCCACGAGTCTTACAGTTTCGAGGAAATGAATTCTACAAAACCGGGGGAGCTTGGAAGAGAACCCAAGAGTCAGATGAGCCCCCAAACCAGGCTAACACATTGATTACAGCCTAGTGGGATCCTGAGCGGGGGACCCAGTAATCGGTGCCCAGACTCTGGCTCATGAGAACTGTACTGTAATGAATTTAAGTTGTTTTAAGCCACCAAGTTTGCGGCAATTTGTTATGCAGCAATAGAAAATTAGTATACCAAGTGCTGGCAAAGATGTAGAGAATTAGGAAATTGTACCTACTGTTTATGGAAGTGCACTTGGATCCCATTTGGAAAGCAGTTTGACATTATCTAGGAAGACTGAAGACACGTACGCTGTGTCCATTCAATTTTGTGCTTTGGTACCTACCCTACATAACCTCCTGCCAGGTGTGCAGGTTCCAGAATGTCCACAGAAGTGTGGTTTAAATATCCAGACAGTAAAAACAACCTAAATTAAATGTCCATCATGAGAACAAATAAATCATGGTATAAAATGGAATACTAATCAGCAATGAAAATGAACACACTACAGTTATATGATAAATAATATGGATGAATTTCAGAAACATAATATTGAGTAAAGGAGCAAGATGCACAAGGGTACACACTCCATTTCCATAAGGTTTGCAAGCAGGCAAAACTAGACACTTCGGGGATTCCCTGGTGGCGCAGTGGTTGAGAGTCCGCCTGCCAATGCAGGGGACACGAGTTCGTACCCCGGTCCGGGAAGATTCCACATGCCGCAGAGAGGCTAGGCCCGTGAGCCATGGCCACTGAACCTGCACGTCCGGAGCCTGTGCTCTGCAACAGGAGAGACCACAACAGTGAGAGGCCCGTGTACCACAAAAAGAAAAAAAAAGAAAAAAAAAAAAAAAACTAGACACTTCCTATCCAGGCACAGGAAGAGAGAGGCATTAACTAGTATTTTTAGAGGCAAGGAAATAATTTTCATGAACATCAGGATAACGATTATCTTCCCCTGGGGGAAGAAGGCATTGTGTATGGGAACGGGAGAACGGGGGTTTTCTGGGGTACTGGCAATGTCTGTCTTTCCTTTTACACTGGTGTTTGCTTTATAATTTTTAAAACTGTACACACACATTATACATGCTCCTCTAAGTGAAGGATATATCTCACAACAAAAAAAGAGAGGGTCTGAATGCTTGAATGGTGTATATTACCACCATTCACGATAATGGCTTATGAGTTATCTGCCAGAAAGTCCTGGAAACATCGATTTGGAGGCTCCTCTGAGTGGGGGAACCCAGACAGCCTGCTCTGAGCTTGGGGCTGACGGCTCAATGTGCCTCCCCCGCCCCGTCCCACCCTGCGGAGCCGTCAGGCTCATGACACCTGTGCCAGGCTCGGCAGCTGCGGCTGGCAGGAAGAAGCCATCAGGAGCAGTCACTGGCAGCAGACTAATAATAAGATTCATTTCTTTGAGACTCCCAGGACACAGCCAGTGAGACGGGAGAATGCTAATGCTGCCTGCTAGGGCTCTGGGAGCTGGTTACTTATTTTTATTTTTTAAGGTCAATTGTTTCAGGTCGGCACACTTATTAGAGAAGGGATCAGTGGAAAAACAGCGTGTGCCTCTGTTCTCAGAGTAAAAGGGAAAACCAGACAAAAGGAAGCCATTCATTCACTAAGCAGGTCTGAATCCTCTTTTCTAGAGCCTGCCTGAAGTGGCCGAGAGCAGAATCAAGACCCGGGGCTGCTCCCGAGCTCAGAGGACGGAGAGCCTGAGTCATAAGACTGCACCGATGACCTGAGTTTCTCTGGTTCTCTCTTTGCTCCAGCCATTCCTGAACCTTCTTTCTCTCTTCATCATCATCAGCATCACTGGATTAGTTTCCTATTTCGTGTAACAAATTACCACACTAAGCGGCTTAAAATCACCTAGACTTAGTATCTCAAAGTCTCTGAAGAGAGAAGTCTGGGCCTGGTGTGGCTGGGTTCTCCACTCAGGGCAACGAGGTGAAATCCACGTGTTTCCCAGGCTGTGGTTCTCATCTGGGCAGAGGAGAATCTGCTACTGACTCAGGCTGTTGGCAGAGTTCAAGTCCTTGTAGTCATAGGACTGAGGTTCCCATTTCCTTGCGAGCTGTCATGCTCCCAGAGGCCATCCACATTCCTTATCAAGTGTCCCCCTCCATCTTCAAAGTCAGCAACAGAGAATTTCTTCTGTGTCCAATTCTCCTGTGCATCGGCTTCAAATCTCTGGCTCAGGTGGTTAGGTCAGACTCACCTGGATAACCCCCCTATCTTAAGGTCAACTGATTTGGGCCTTGATTACATTTGCAACCCTTCACAGCAGTATCTAGACTCATGTTTGAATAACCTGGGAGGTGTATCGGTACACCAGAGGCCAGGAATATCAGGAGGTCACCTTAGAACTCTGTCCACCACAGTCATCAACTGCTCCCATTGTTATTCTGCACAGAGAACTCACAGGGATGTGCCCACAGAGACGGGGTGTCCAGGAATGCTCCATCCCCAGGGACATCGAGTTCCCAGCACCTGCCTCCACCGCTGCTCTCCTCTCACCTCACCCCCACTTTTCTGCTAAGATCTTTACACACCTCCACCCAGACTTCTTCAGATCCTGCCAAGCCAGTAGCACTTGAAAAATTCATGGAAATAGGCCCCGAGTGGTGAGCATTCCTCACCAGTGGGTTGCACAGTGGCCCATGTGGTCACTACCCCATGTTGGCCCCATGGCCAAAACTGACCATCTGACCATTCCTGTGGTCCCTTTGGTCTCCTCAATGCCTGGCGCCCAGCTCGTCCTGGGTGAGCTCGTCATCTGACCACGAACCCTCTCCCCCTCCTCTTGTCTCTATCTCACGCTGGCCCTACCACACGCCCTAGACACTCCCACACACAGACATACAGCTCACTTTCTGTTCACCTTTGAAACCCTGCTCTCATAACAAAGACTGCTGATAATAAATAGGCTCTCATTCTAATTTGATTCCTTTGTAAGCAGTCTGATTTCTCTGAGATGAGAAGTTTAAACTATATATTTTCTTTTTATCCTTGATATGTTGCTATTTCACTGTGAGGTCTCTCGATGTGGATTCATATTTGTTTGTATTCTGCTCTGTTCTGGAACATACTTTCAGTGTGAAGGTTCATTTTTTTCTTTAATTTTATTAGAAATATCACGATCTCTTCAAATCTTGCCTCTCTGCCACGTTCTGCCTTGTATCTTGTATCCCATTCATCCCTCTTCGATTCACTTATTTTTAGTTAATAAACTATTTTTAGAGCAGTTTCAGGTTCATAGAAAAACCGAGCTGTAAGTACAGAGATTCCCATATGTTCCCTCCCCCCCCAGCCCCGGCACACACAATCTCCCCTACTACCAACACCCCCCCACCAGATGGTGCATTGGTTAGAATCAATGAATCTACATGACACGTCATTATCACCCCAAATCCATAGTTTACATTAGGGTTCACTCTTGGTGGTGTACATTTTATGGGTTTTGGTAAATGTATGATGACATGTAGCCATCTTTATAGTATCATACAGAGTAGTTTTCTCGTACTAAAAATCCTCTGTGTTTCACCTATTCATCCCTCACTCCCCCTAGCCTCTGGCAACCACTTATCTTTTTACCATCTCCATAGTTTTGCCTTGTTTGGAAAGTCACGAAGTTGGAATCACACAATACGTGGCCTTTTCAGATTGGCTTTTTTCACTTAGTAATATGACTTTAAGTTCCTCCATGGTTTTTCATAGCTTAATGGCTCATTTATTTTTGGAGTTGAGTAATATTCCATTGTCTGGATGTATCATAGTTTATGTATTCATTCATCTACTGAAGGACATCTCAGTTGCCTCTATATAAAATTGCCATAAATATCCATATGCATGTGACTGTGTGGACATAATTTTCCATTCTTTTCAGTAAATACCAAAGAGTGTGATTGCTGGATGGTATGGTAAGACCATGTTTAGTTTTGTAAGAAATTTCCAAAACACAATCCAAAGTGGCTGCACCATTTTGCATTCCCACCAGTACTGAATGAAAATTCCTGTTGCTTATCAGATGTGTCTTCTGAAAATATTTTATTGCAGTTTGTGGCTTGTCTTTGCATCCTCTTGACATTGTCTTTCACAGAGCAGAAGTTTTTAATTATACTGAAGTCCAACTTATCAGTTATCTCTTTTGTGGACTGTGCCTTGAGTGTTGTACATAAAATGTCATTTCCATACCCAAGTTCACACCCAAGGTCATCTAGATTCCCTCCTATGTATCTTCTAGGAGTTTTACAGTTTGTTTTCCATTTAAGTCTCTGATCTATTCTGAATTAATTTTTGTGAAGGGTACAAGGCCTGTGTCTAGATTCATTTTTTGCATGTGGATGTCCAGCTGTTCCAGCACATTTGTTGAAAAGACTGTCTTTGCTCCACTGTATTGCCTTTTACTCCTTTGTCAATGATCATTTGCTTATATTTTTTTATACAGCAGGTTCTTATTAGTTATCCATTTTATACATATTAGTGTATATATGTCAATCCCAGTCTCCCAATTTATCCCACCACCACCACCACCCCCTGCCGCTTTCCCCCCTTGGTGTCCATACGTTTGTTCTCTACATCTGTGTCTCTATTTCTGCTCTGCAAACCAGTTCATCTGCACCATTTTTCTAGGTTCCACATATATGCGTGAATATACGATATTTGTTTTTCTCTTTCTGACTTACTTCACTCTGTATGACAGTCTCTAGATCCATCCACATCTCTACAAATGGCCCAATTTCGTTCCTTTTTGTGGCTGAGTAATATATGCTTATGTTTATGTGGGTCTGTTTCTGGGCTCTCTATTCTGTTCATTGATTTATTTGTCTATTTTTTCACCAATATTGTCTTAATTAATATAGCTTTATAGTAAGTCTTAAAATTGGATGGTATCAGTCCTCCAAATTTGTTCTTTCTCCTTCAATATTGTGCTGTTTGTTCCAGGTCTTTTGCCTCTCCAAATAAACTATAGAATCAGTTTGTTGATATCCACAAAATAACTTGCTAGCATTTTGATTGAGATTTCACTGAATCTATAGATCAAGTTGGGAAGAACTGACATCTTGACAATACTGAGTCTTCCTACTAGTAAACTTGGAATCTCTCTCCATTTACTTATTTCCTCTTTGATATCGTTCATCAGAGTTTTGCAGTTTTCCCCATATAGGTCCTATATATATTTTTTTTAGATTTATACCTAAGTACTTCACTTTGGGGGTGCTAATGTAAATAGTAATGTGTTTTTAACTTCAAATTCTACTGGTTCATCGCTGGATCCACCTTTCTACTTGCTGAAATACATCCTTTAATATATTTTTGTGATGGCCTATGGGTGGAAAACTCTATTGTCTGAAAATGCTATTGTGTTTTTCCTAGCACTTGAATACTATTTGAAGTGAGGCTAAAACTCTGAGTTGACAGTTATTTTTTCTTTAGCACTTTGAAGATAATAAACTACTGTCTTTCAGCTTCTATTGTATAAGAGACACTGGTGGTGTCCAGCCACACCCCCACTACATGGGCTGCGCTTCTTTCCCCAGCTGCTGTGAGGACTGGATGCCAGCGACTCACAGCTGCACCCTTCTCAAGGGATATGCCCTGGGATGGGAAGAACCCACTCACCCTGAAGTGAGAGGAAGGCTATGCTGCCTCCACCCCTCACTACCCCGTCCCACCCCATTCCCTAGCACCCCATCCAGTGACTGACTAATGTAGGAATAGAAAAGTTTAGCTCAGACTTCCCTGGTGGCGCAGTGGTTAAGAATCCGCCTGCCAATGCAGGGGCCATGGGTTTGAGCCCTGGTCCAGGAAGATCCCACATGCCACGGAACAACTAAGCCCGTGTGCCACAACTACCAAGCCTGTGCTCTACAGCCCACGAGCCACAACTACTGAGCCCATGTGCCACAACTACTGAGCCTACGCTCTAGAGCCTGTGAGTCACAACTACTGAAGCCCACACTCCACAACTACTGGGGATCACGTGCCTAGAGCCCATGCTCCACAACAAGAGAAGCCACTGCAATGAGAAGCCCGCACACTGCAATGAAGAGTAGCCCCCGCTCACCGCAACTAGAGAACGCTGGTGCCCAGCAACAAAGTCCCAATGCAGCCAAAAATAACTAAATAAATTTTTTTAAAAAAAGAAAATTTTGGCTCTCTTGTCCCAAGGTAGGAAAACTCCAGGTGTCGTTCATAGATTCTCACAGGGTCAGGCTGAGACTCGCCTTCAGCTCTTGTATAGCAGCTACTTGTCTAGCAGCTAGACTCTACACGGTTCCCTTGCCCCACCTTGCTCCCTCACTATCTTTCAGGTTTACCCTTCAATAAAAGTCTCCATCTCAGGCTCTTCTAGGGAACCAGACATAAGACATATTTTAACTGACAATGATAATTAGAATAATGGCTAAAAATTATCAAGCACTTAATGTAGGCCAAGCACTGACAAGTCCTTTATCTGTATTATCTCATTTAATTCTCACAATGATCCTATGGGATATGAACACTATTATTTCCACTTGTGTTAGTCTGCTGTGGTGGCTGTAACAAATCACTGCAAACTGGATGGCTTACAACCACAGAAATTTATCATCTCCCAGTTCTGGAGGCCAGAAGTCTTAACTAAAGGTGTTGACAAGGCCACATTCCTCTGGAGGCTCTAGGGGAGAAACTGTCCTTTGCTTCTGGGGGCTGTCCACTTTCCTTGACTTCTGGCTACGTCTTTCCAATCTTTGCTTCCATGGTTACACTGCCTCCTTCTCTTCTGTGTGTCTGTCTTATAAAGATTCATATGATTGTACTTAGGGCCCAGCTGGATAATACATGATAAGCTTCTTCTCCCAAGGTCATTAACTTAATAATACCTTTTGCCATGTAACATAATGCTCACTCTTTTGCCATATAAATCATAGGTTCTGGGGATTAGGAAGGGAACATATCTTTTTTGGATGCTACCATCAGCACACTACAACAGTTTATAGATGATGGGAAAGATGGCAAAGGCAAAAGTAAAAAGTAAGCTAAGCAGAAATCACAAATTAAGATGGAAGAAATGTATCAGTAAAAACAGTAAAATTAAACGGCCAGAGCATCTCAGAATAGATTGGAAACAAAATATAGCTAAAAGTGGTTTAGAGGAGACATACCAAAATTATAAGACTAAAGAAGGTTGAAGGGAGAGCGATTAAAGAGGATACACCAGGAAAGCACTATTTCAAAGAAAGCTGGAGTGGCTATAGTCATGACAGACAAAAATCAACCTTAAGGCAGACAGCATTCCTAAGAGTTAGCTGGAAGCATTAGTCATGATTGGTTAGGTTAGGCTGCAGTAACAAACAACCCAAAAGATCTCAGCAACTCACTCAAAAAAGGTCTATTTCCCACTCAGCAACATACCCATCACTGGTGGGAGCAGCTCTGCTTTATAATGCATTCACCCTTGGACCCTGGCTGTTGGGTTAATCTCTATCCAAAACTTTGCTGGTCCCATGATAGAAGGAAAGAAAAAGACATCATGAACCATGTGCTGGCTTTTAAATCTTCTATTTGAAAGTGATGCTTCTCACTTCCACTCAACTTCACTGCCCCAGCCAAGTTACACAAGTAAACTTTATGACAAGGGAAGAGAAGTAGAATCTTGCCTTAGTGGGAGGAGTGAATATTTTAATAATAATACAGTCTACCATAATGGGCCACTGCAGAATGATCAACAAAACAATTCACCAGGAAGTTATAAAAATTGTTATTTTATGTAAATGATGATTTTGCTGCAAAATATATCTTACACTGACAAAATTACATTAAGAAATGAATATTTTACAATCATACTTGAAAATTTCAGAATATTTCTATCCAAAATAGATAAAGCAAGTAGATAAAGTTAACATATTAAAGACTCACTCAACAAAGCAAGCAAGGTTGATCAGACAGACATGAACATGGAATGCTGCACCAACAAATGAAGAACATCCATGGAGCATTCATGAAAATTTAACTTGAACTAGTGCAGAAACATCTCAGAAATTTTAGAAGTATTAATATCATAGAACAAATTTTCTGACAAATTGTATTTATATGAAAAAGAACAATAAAGAGATAGACCAATGCAGTCACAGAAATAAATATGTTAGAAATTTCAATGCATTCTTAAATAACCCCTTGGATATAGTAAATCACTACTTAAGTAACAAAATATTTAGAATTGAGCAATAAAAATATAGTATATTAAAACTTATACAGCTTTAAGTACAACTGTAACTGTAGTTAAAGTTGTACTTAGAGGTAAATGTACAGTCTTAAAATACATTTACTAGAAAATAAAGATTGAGTTGTATCTGAATATTAAGAATGTAGAAAATAACAAGGTAATACACAAAGCTTTTTTGAAAAACAAAATAATAAAAACTAAGAAGAAAATTAATAAACAGAAAACAAAAAACTGGAACCAACAAGAAAGTTCAGCAAGTTTGTTACAGATGTAATTAATTTCTAAAAGTCAGTAGTGGCCCTATGTATAAGCAAAGGTAGCTTTTTTTTTTTGGCAGTACGTGGGCCTCTCACTGTTGTGGCCTCTCCCGTTGCGGAGCACAGGCTCCGGACACGCAGGCTCAGTGGCCATGGCTCACAGGCCCAAAGGTAGCTTTAAAATAATATTTAAAAAAAATTTTAAGTATATAAAAATAATAGAAAATAATAATGGTATAGGGAAATAATAATAACAAAAGCTATATATTAATTTCTAAAAAAATAATAAAATGTTATTGAAAGATATTAAAGAAAGCATAAATGAAGAGGTATGTCATAGTGGGAAGATAATATTATGAAACTGATCTTTCTCTTGAAACTAATCTAAATATTTTATGTAATTTCAATAAACTCAAACAAGGATCTTAGAGGACTATGACAAGCTGATTCTAAAATGTGTATAGAAAATAAAAAGATGAGGAGGACCTTCAAGATGGCGCAGGAGTAAGACGTGGAGATCAACTTCCTCCAGACAAATACATCAAAAATACATCTACATGTGGAACAACTCCTACAGAACACGTACTGAATGCTGGCAGAAGACCTCAGACTTCCCAAAAGGCAAGAAACTCCCCACATACCTGGCTGTGTGACTGATGGGGTCTTAGTGTTCCGGCTGGGTGTCAGGCCTGAACCTCTGAGGTGGGAGAGCCGAGTTCAGGACATTGGACCACCAGAGACCTCCTGGCCCCATGTAATATCCATTGACGAGAGCTCTCTGAGAGATCTCTGTCTCAACGCTAAGACCCAGCTCAACTCAACAACCAGCAAGTTCCAGTGCTGGACACCCCATGCCAAACAACTAGCAAGACAGGAACACAACCCCACCCATTAGCCTAAAATCATGCTAAGTTCACAGACACCCCAAAACACACCACCAGATGTGGTTCTGCCCACCAAAAGATGAGATCCAGCCTCAACCACCAGAACATATGCACCAGTCCCCTCCACCAGAAAGCCTACAAAAACCACTGAACCAACGTTACCCACTGGGGGCAGACACCAAAAACATGGTAACTACGAACCTGTAGCCTGCAAAAAGGAGACCCCAAACACAGTAGGTTGAGCAAAATTAGAAGACAAGGAAATATGCAGCAGATGAAGGAGCAAGGTAAAAACCCACCAGACCAAACAAATGAAGAGGAAATAGGCAGTCTACCTGAAAAAGAATTCAGAGTAATGATAGGAAAGATGATCCAAAATCTTGGAAATAGACTGGAGAATGTACAAGAAACATTTAACAAGGACCTAGAAGAACTAAAGAGCAAATAAACAATGATAAACAACACAACAAATGAAATTAAAACTTCTCTAGAAGGAATCAACAGCAGAATAACTGAGGCAGAAGAACGGATAAATGAGCTGCAAGATAAAATAGTGGAAATAACTACTGCAGAGCAGAATAAAAAAGAATGAAAAGAATTGAGGACAGTCTCAGAGACCTCTGGGACAACATTAAATGCACCAACATTTGAACTATAGGGGTCCCAGAAGAAGAAGAGAAAAAGAAAGGGACTGAGAAAATATTTGAAGAGATTATAGTTGAAAAATTCCTAAATTTGCAGTTCTCACAGGGAAGCTTATAGCAATATATTCCTACCTCAAGAAACAAGAAACATCTCAAATAAACAATGTAACCTTACACCTAAAGCAATTAGAGAAAGAAGAACAAAAAAAACCGCCAAAGTCAGCAGAAGGAAAGAAATCGTAAAGATCAGATCAGAAATAAATGAAAAAGAAATGAAGGAAACAATAGCAAAGGTCACTAAAACTAAAAGCTGGTTCTTTGAGAAGATAAACAAAATTGATAAACCATTACCCAGACTCATCAAGACAAAAAAGAAGACTCAAATCAACAGAATTAGAATGAAAAAGGAAAAGTAACAACTGACACTGCAGAAATACTAGGGCTCACGAGAGATTACTACAATATTACATATTACTATATGCCAATAAAACGGACAACCTGGAAGAAATGGACAATTTCTTAGAAAATTGCAACCTTCTGAGACTGAACCAGGAAAAAATAGAATATATAAACAGACAAATCACAAGCACTGAAATTGAAACTGTGATTAAAAATCTTCCAACAAACAAAAGCCCACGACCAGACAGCTTCACGGGCAAATTCTATTAAACATTTAGAGAAGAGCTAACACCTATCCTTCTCAAACTCTTCCAAAATATAGCAGAGGGAGAAACACTCCCAAACTCATTCTATGAGGCCACCATCACCCTGATACCAAAACCAGACAAAGATGTCACCAAGAAAGAAAACTACAGGCCAATATCACTGATGAATATAGATGCAAAAATCCTCAACAAAATACTAGCAAACAGAATCCAACAGCACATTAAAAGGATCATACACCATGATCAAGTGGGGTTTATACCAGGAATGCAAGGATTCTTCAATATATGTAAATCAATCAATATGATACACCATATTAACAAACTGAAGGAGAAAAACCATATGATCTTCTCAATAGATGCAGGAAAAGCTTTTAACAAAATTCAACACCCATTTATGATAAAAACTCTCCAGGAAGTAGGCACAGAGGGAACTTACCTCAACATAATAAAGGCCATATATGAAAAACCCACAGCAAATATCATTCTCAATGGTGAAAAACTGAAACCATTTTCACTAAGATCAGGAACAAGAAAAGGTTGCCCACTCTCACCACTATTATTCAACATAGTTTTGGAAGTTTTAGCCATGGCAATCAGAGAAGAAAAAGAAATAAAAGGAATCCAAATCGGAAAAGAAGAAGTAAAACTGTCACTGTTTGCAGATGACATGATACTATACATAGAGAATCCTAAGAATGCTACCAGAAAACTATTAGAGCTAATCAATGAATTTGGTAAAGTAGCAGGATACAAAATTAATGCACAGAAATCTCTTGCATTCCTATACACTAATGATGAAAAATCTGAAAGAGAAATTAAGGAAACCCTGCCATTTACCACTGCAACAAAAAGAATAAAATACCTAGGAATAAACCTAGCTAAGGAGACAAAAGACCTGTGTGCAGAAAAGTATAAGACTCTGATGAAAGAAATTAAAGATGATACCAACAGATGGAGAGATATACCATGTTCTTGGATTGGAAGAATCAACCTAGTGAAAATGACTATACTACACAAAGCAATCTACAGATTCAATACAATCCCTATCAAGCTAACAATGGCATTTTTCACAGAACTAGAACAAAAAAATTCACAGTTTGTATGGAAACACAAAAGACCCCGAATAGCCAAAGCAATCCTGAGAAAGAAAAATGGAGCTGGAATCAGGCTCCCTGACTTCAGACTGTACTACAAAGCTACAGTAATCAAGATAGTATGGTACTGGCACAAAAACAGAAATATAGATCAATGGAACAGGATAGAAAGCCCAGAGATAAACCCACACACATATGGTCACCTTATTTTTGATAAAGGAGGCAAGAATGTACAATGGAGAAAAGATAGCCTCTTCAGTAAGTGGTGCTGGGAAAACTGGACAGCTACATGTGTAAGAATGAAATTAGAACACTTCCTAAAACCACACACAAAAATAAACTCAAAATGGATTAAAGACCTAAATGTAAGGCCAGACACTATAAAACTCTTAGAGGAAAACATAGGCAGAACGCTCTATGACATAAATCACAGCAAGATCCTTTTTGACCCACCTCCTAGAGAAATGGAAATCAAAACAAAAATAAACAAATGGGACCTAATGAAACTTAAAAGCTTTTGCACAGCAAAGGAAACCATAAACAAGACAAAAAGACAATCCTCAGAATGGGAGAAAATATTTGCTAATGAAGCGAAGACAAAGGATTAATCTCCAAAGTTTACAAGCAGCTCATGCACTCAATATCAAAAAACAAACAAACAACCCAATCCAAAAATGGGCAGAAGACCTAAATAGACATTTCTCCAAAGAAGATACACAGATTGCCAACAAACACATGAAAGGATGCTCAACACCACTAATCATTAGAGAAATGCAAATCAAAACTACAGTGAGGTATCATCTCACACCAGTCAGAATGGCCATTATCAAAAAATCTACAAACAACAAATGCTGGAGAGGGTGTGGAGAAAAGGGAACCCTCCTGCACTGTTGGTGGGAATGTAAATTGATACAGCCACTATGGAGAACAGTATGGAGGTTCCTTAAAAAACTAAAAATAGAACTACCATATGACCCAGCAATTCCACTACTGGGCATATACCCTGAGAAAACCATAATTCAAAAAGAGTCATGTACCACAATGTTCATTGCAGCTCTATTTACAATAGCCAGGACATGGAAGGAACTTAAGTGTCCATTGACAGATGAAGGGATAAAGAAGATGTGGTACATATACACAATGGAATATTACTCGGCCATAAAAAGAAATGAAACTGAGTTATTTTTAGTGAGGTAGATGGGCCTGATGTCTGTTATACAGAGTGAAGTAAGTCAGAAAGAGAAAAACAAATACCATATACTAACACATATATAAGGAATCTAAAAAAAAAAAAAAAGGGTTCTGACCACCCTAGGGGCAGGACAGGAATAAAGATAAAGACGTAGAGAATGGACTTGAGGACACGGGGAGGGGGAAGGGTAAACTGCAATGAAGTGAGAGAGTGGCATGGACATATATACACTGCCAAATATAAAATAGATAGCGAGTGGGAAGCAGCTGCATAGCACAGGGAGATCAGCTCGGTGCTTTGTGACCACCTAGCGGGGTAGGATAGGGAGGGTGGGAGGGAGACCCAAGAGGGAGGGGATATGGGGACATATGTATACGTATAGCTGATTCACTTTGTTATACAGCAGCAACTAACACAACAATGTAAAGCAGTTATACTCCATAAAGATGTTTAAAAAAAAGAAAAAGATGAAAAATTGACCAAAAACTTTTAAGAAGAACAAAGTGGGCATAATCATTATATCAGATATTAATATAAAGCTAAAGTTAAAATAATGTGACACTGCTGCAGAAATGAAGAAAACAAAATAGAAGGTCCAGGACAGAACCTTGAATATAATGAAAGTTGGTATATAGGACAGAGTGATGAGTACTGGGTAAAGTACAGGATAATAAATAAATGATGCCAAGACCACAAGGTACTCATTTGGAGAAAACCAAAATTATATTCCTCACTTCAGATCAAAAATATATTCCACATGGATCTAAAAACTAAATACAAAATAAATCTTTAAAAACCTTCAGAAGAAAATTAAAGAATATCTTTATGACTTCAGGTACGAAAGGATTTCTTAAGACACATAAAGCACCAGCCATAAAGAAGGCTTATAAATTTCACATTAAAACTTAAAACCTATCAACATGGAAAGTTACCATATACAAATTGGAAAGACAAACCACACGTAAGGAAAAGATTTAATCAAGACATATAGCCAACAAGGATTTATATCCAGAACATATAGAAACTAAATAAGCAAAAGCAAACAATCCTATGGAGGAAAATTGGCAACTGGAATAAACAGGCAATTCTTAGGGGAAAAAAAAGCTGAAATGGCCAACATATGAAAATATAGCCAACTCACCAGTAATCATAGAAATATAAATTACAACAGTGATACACCATTTCACATCCATCTATTGGCAAAGATTTAAAAGTCTAATGATACCAAATGTTGGTGAGAATACAGAGCAATCGGAACTTGCTGCAAGGCAGAATTAGTAAACCACTTTAGAAAACAATTTGGCTAAGTCTAGTTATGTTGAAGATGTGCACGGCCTTAAGATCTAGCGACTACAACTCTAAGTATCTTCCCTAGGGAAACCCCGTGTGTCTTCATTAGGAGCCCTGCATGAGAATATTCATTGTAACGTTTTTGTAATTGGAAAAATATAGGAAAACAATTTGAAAGATCATCCATAGAAGAATGGATAAATTGGAATATAGTCATGCAACCCAATAATCTACAGCAGTGCAAATGATAAAATTAGACCTGCAGTGAGTAACATGGACAAACCTAAAATTCATAACATTAAGTGAAAAGAACATTACAAAATTTTTTACAGAATAAAGCCAATTATATGAAGTTTAATACCAAGCAAAAAATCCCAATACTTTATAATGTCAATGAGTATATTGGATATGGAAAAATTATCTGATAAACAACGAATATATAGCAGTGGGTACCTCTGAGGGAGAAAGGAGTAGGATGGAACAGGGGAGAAGTGTAGGGATGTCAACGAAATATAGCAAAAGAGAAAAGGCTAAGATCTGGCCCATCTAGTTGGTGAGTACACAAACATTTGCTATTACTCTCTTTGACTGTACATCCTAAATATTTCAGGTAAACAAGTAGGAACAAGTAGTAGAGACTTCATCCCCAGCTTGCTCTTACGAGGAGAAAAGGCAAAATTCCCATTCTCTGTGGGCTGCATTTGACATAGGAGAAAGGACATAAGTTCCCTTCAATTCCACTGAAATAAGAACTGGAAATCGGTCTCTTCGCCCCCTCCCTCCAACTGGCCTTTCATCGTCACTTGTGTATCTATGTCCTTCTCTGTCTCTTCACTATGGGTCATCTACTCATTATATTCTCCTGGTCCCTCAGAGTGCCCCAGTGTCAAGCCTACAGACATTTCTGCTCAATTATCTCCACTGACCAGATCCCTGAGAGAATCTGACTGACCACTTCTCTGGTAAGCTGGCCTTGGACCAAGTGTCTACTTCTAACTCAACCAGCTTGGGCTGAGAGAAAAGAAGTAATACAATCAATAGGGATGTCTTTTCAGGGCTTGTGGGCTAGACAGGATCTCAAGGATGGTTTGGTAAAGCACACCAACTTCCCTGTCCAGCCTGTCAACCCGGTTTAAGTGGGGAGGGAAGTCCATGGAGTCAGAACAGAGCTGCCCAGAAGTGAAGACAGTGCGCTGTGCTGAAGCACTCGTCCTGTCTTCCCCACACGACTTCTCAAGTGACCATCTGAAGAGCCGACAACAGAGAATTCCTCACTTCATACTATTTGCATGGACAACAGACTCGTGCACAACGAGAGCCCGATGGAAAAGCATCCATGTGCAGAGAACAGGGAGACGGGAAGTGGTCACTCTACATGCAACGAACAAGAGGTTAGACGTGCCACTGTGTGGGCCTCTGCAACTGGATGCGTTATCTCCACCCCAGGCCACTCGTTAAGCTCCTCTTCGAGAACTCACGTCAGTAAAGGCACCCTATCCATGCAGCTGCTCCAGCCAGAAACCTGGGCAGCCCTTCCCTCCTCTCTCCCAGCTAACCCACCACAGCATCCTGGGTGCTTCTCGCTGTCTGCCTACTTCTTTCTATTTGTCAATACCACCTCCCACCTGTTTCAACCTGCCCTTATCTCACCTGGTCTTCTGCAAGAGTTGCCCACAATGCAGGCAAAGGAATCCCTAGACACTCCCACCGGGAGGCACGTATCCAGGCAATCATCATCTATGACATTTCCACAATGTGCCAGCCGCTGTAATGAGCACTGGATACAGACTGGTTAGAAAAGTCGTGACGGTCCTTGCATTTTTAGTGGTACAGCATGACAGCCATTAAAAAACAAACATGAAAATCATTTTAATTATAAGTTGGATAAGAGCTCTGAAGGAAAAGATCTGTTCTTTGAGACTGTGTAACCAGGGAAGCCTCCTGTACTTTCAGGCACTCGGGAAAGGCTTCCCTTTGACCTGAGGCTGAGAGGCTCACAGTCTCCTTCTTTAGGATAAAGAAAACATGTGGCAGAGCCAGGCATAATTCAGCTCCTGCCTCCCTTCCTGTCTAACTTCACCTCCACTTCCTCCCGGCAGCCTGGACCCCTCCCAGTCCTGAAGATGTCACCTTCTCCCTCATGGCAGGACCTGCATGCATGCCACACCCTCATCTGTCCCCCTTCCCTCACCCTGTCATCCAGCCAATCACTGTCAGGCATCGCTTAGTCACCCCTTTCTCTGAGAAGCCACGCCTGCCACCCTGAGGAGAGGGCCTGCCTAGGTCTGTGTGTCATACAAATCGTCCCTTCAACATCTGTTGGACACCAGGCTCCATACGTGCAGGGGCGCTTCTGTCTTCCTTCTCACTGGACCCCAGGACGTGGGTTATCAAATGTGCTTCATACATAACTGCTGAAGAATCAAGTGAATGAATAATGTGTCCGACTTGGCTTCGTAGAAACTCAGCCCTCAAACTGAAAGGGACCTCAGAAGTCACCTAATCTTCCTCCCACCAAGTGCACAGTCACACATGTCACAGCCTCTTCCAAACGTTGCACCTGTCCCCCAGCTCAGCAGGGAGCTCCTTGAGGACAAGGGCAGCGGCTTATTCATCCCAGTACCTCCTTCCTCTATGTGATCATACCTCCAAGAGAATCACTGTCTCCATCCACAGCCTAGAACCTATGTGGCACAGAGCAGCCAGTGACTTGCATAAAGGGATTCCACCAGATCCGGCTGCAAACGAGCTTGTCCTGGCTCCTCCTGTTTCACTGAGGGTGACTCCACACTCATGGCCAACCCTGCCCTGCACGTCCCTCCAGAGTATCCAAGGATCACACTGCCACGTTCTATTTTCTCCCAGGAACCCCCTCTCCCCCTCACACAGTGTCACCGTGTGCTCGTCACTGGCCAGATGCCTAGCCAAGCCCTGGTCTTCTCCTCGGCACTGTGATCTCTACTACAGGGAGCTAGCAGGGAGCCGAGGACCGTCGTGCTCACACACACACACGCATGCACACACACAGCACAAGCCCCAGAAACGGAGTTTGCCTCATTTCCCATCTTTAGGGCGGCCTCCAGCTTTAAGTCCTCCACTCTTGGCAGCAGCCTTTGCCTTTGGGAGAAAGACAAGCAACTTTAGAGTGATATGGAAATCACCCCCAAACATTAGCAGGCCTTGCGGGACTTGGAGCTGGTCCCAAACCAAATTCAATCAGCCCTTTTTTCCCCCTACATGGCTGCCTCCAGCTGAGACCCATCTCATACAGTGGGGCCCAGTGAATGAGGTGCACCTGATAAGCCCCACGAGGGCCCAGCCCCACAGAAAGGCCCACGAGAAAGGAGGAGGGGGAGGGAAGGGAATGGAGCCAGGCCTGGGACAGCTGCCATGCTCAGCCTGCTTTTGACAGAGGCCTCTGCCTACACTGAGAAGGACCTTCGGCCAAAACACAAATTTACATGGCAAGGAAGTGATCCTGCTGGACTGCTGGACCCAGATCCCAAGCTTTTAGAGACTGAAAATGTTCAGCCTCTCAGTGTCTGGCTCAGAAAGCCCTAAATCCCCCAGCTTGTCAGATTAATAATTGATATTTGCAAGTGGATGTTGTAATACTAGTACCTCTCACCGTCTCTTATCCATAGAAACCTAATTGTAAAGGATTCACTGGATTCGATCCTCTGATAAGACAATGAAATTTCCGTAAGGAAAGGCTGAGGACAGCCTTCAGCACACAGCCCTATGTGCTCTGAAAACAGAACAGTGCATCTGTATAACTATCTCCCCAGCAACAGTGGAGTTTGGGGGACCTGTGAACAGAGAGAGAATCAGAAGGACAGAAAACTGACCAAATGAGTGTCAAGGTAAATGCTGAACAGCAATTCCATGGAACAAAATATAAAATGCTTGCCCTAATCCTTCTCAAGATTGACAGTATTTTCTCCACCTATCACATGTTACAAACTGACAGCCATCAACACACGCTACCCCAGGGTTTCCCTAGCAAAGCCCCCACCAAATCCCATTATATCAAAATAAGTATCAAATATCTGGAGGATCTGGATACCCTAAGTGATGTCTCTCTCCTTGAAATGTCACAGCCTAACAGCTTAACAAGATTAAATCCAAGGGGAACTGGAAAACTGAAGGATGTAAATGCCTCCCTCTGTGCAGGGGGGAGAGCTCTCTCCTGTCCTCCAAGCAACAGGGTCTTACGCTGGGTTGGGTTAGGTCGTGTTGTATTGGGTGTACTGTGTTGCATTGGGTTGGGTTGTGAATTGGGTGGTGTTGTGTTGGGTCTGGTTGGGATGGGTTGGATTGCATTGAGTGGTGTTGGCTTGGGTTGTTTTGGCTTGGGTTGATGGGTTGAGTTAGGTTGTGTTGGGTTCAGTCATGTTGGGTTGGCTTGTATTGTGTTGCACTGCATTGGGTTGGGTTAGGTTGTGTTGGGTTGTGTTGTGTTGCTGTGTGTTTTGGTTCCATCACTGCCATGTTTAGAGAAATAAGACATGAACCTTGGAGCCAGATGGTCTTGAGTTTTACTGCAGCCCCACAGTGCTGTGACCTCAGCTCAAACACGTAACTTCTCAGAGCCTTGGTTCCTGGGGTAGGAACAGGAGTAGAAATGGGAATAATACTGACTTTCTTGGTTTGTTTGGAAGCCAAGAATTTCTGTTATCAATGACATCTGTACCCTGTGAGTGCTGCCACGCTCATCACAAAGTCCCTGCAATGGTACAAATGTGCCTGTCAGGTGAGGCCGTGCATGCCTAGGACCTGCAAAGTTACAAGAAGGTGAAGTTATAGTTGCTGATCCTTCCTGGTAAATGATGCAAAATCCTCATGAATCGTACAAGATGCCTCATGTGTAAACACAGATATCATTTAAAGCAGCAAAGTTATTTCTGAACTGTGCTTCAGCACTTTGAACTATGGATTCCTACGTAGCTTCAACTTCTAATTTCCTAATAAATCCCCCTGTCTCCCAAAAAGAGACTGAAAACACATCTCTGCCTCCCCTCAAGGACAATCGTCTCTGAGAGTGGATATCCCTGCCCCTAGAGTACTGGTCAGCTGTGCTGGCCCCCAGGGTCAATGCCCCCTCTCAGGGATGCCTGTTCTAATGACAGAGACACTTCCCAAATCCAGGGCAGATTTGGGAATCCCGCACACAGACTGCGGGTCAAACTCATTTCCTGCCTGCAGTCTGTTTCACTCCTTCCAGGTCCCTTCTCCCACATAACCCAAGGATGCAGCTGTGTTTGGGCTAACATTCCTGCAGGTGAAAGAGAACATTGTTTCAAGGCAATAAGAGGATGATAATTAAACTAAACAATAAAATGAAAATGTCATCAGCATTTTCAAAATATGAGTTTCAACCAACAGCATTGTATGTGGAGCTGGGGCAATTCCATTCTGGCAAACATCCCCAGTCTCAGAAGCAGGGAGACCACCGTGTCCTTCCAGGAGAGAGTCTGGCTGGGTCCCCTGGGGAGCTCCAGGAGAGGCCTGTGTTCTCTAGGTCTAGATCTTCCCCCCACTGTTAGTTTGCTGCCTTTACAGTACGGTTGCTAGAGCTCTGTAATACCAAGCCTCTGAGGGGCAAGCAGGAAGGAGAGGGGACATGGGTGAGGCTGGAGACGATCATCTCTGCTCTGGGAAATGAGACAGATCAAGCGAACTGGCTCCTAGGAAGAAGATGTGGCCAGGCCAGATGGACAAGACTGGAACAAAAGCGAAAGAGTTCAACAGGCACCAAAGGGTAAAAGCCAGCCTTCAAGGCTGGCCAGCAAGCCTTCAGAAGAGCCAGTCACGGGCTGAGAGTAGAACATCCAGGGTCCAGAGCTGGTGGTACAAAATTTAAATACCAAGAGCACAAGAAAGTTTAAAAATTACCTATACTGCCCCTTCTCCCAGAGATAACCACTGTTATATGTTGGTGTACGTTCTACATTGCTTATACATGTATATACAATGACCAGCACAAGTTCAAGGTCATAACATACATACAATCTACTGTGTGCCCTGCTCCGTCCACCCGGAATTCCATGAACACTCTTCCATGTTGCTTCTGTCTTAGTCAACGCCGTTTTATGACAAATGAAACCCACTAAAAGTAGACGCAAAGGGAGTTGATTATATAAACCAGGAATCTGTCCTAGAACCCAGGAAAGGACAGCTGGGATGGGAAGGCCCAGCACCAGTTCCTCACTCTCCACGGTGCACGGCACCTGGCCGTGCTCTCTCTGCACCGTCCTCTCCCACTGCCCAGTCCCGTTTCTGTGCCCAGCAGTGACCAATGGCTGCCCTCCTGGGCCCCTCTCATCCACAATGCACGACAGCAGCCTACTAAACTCCCAACCCAAATGCCCCAGCCTGGTGAGGTGGCCGACTCAGTTTAGGTCATCTGTACGCCCTCGAAGCAGTCAGCCACGGCTGGCGGGACCGGGAGAGGCAGGGAATTGATGTGCCGGTGCATTAAAGAAATGGACTTACCTACAAATGTCATTCACTGTCTCTTCAAAGGGTTTGTCGGGAAAACAGTCTGCACTAGTCAGGGCAGACTAACTGCTATTTACAAAACCCTGAAGGCTTATTTCTTGCTCACATCCCGGTCGACTGTGGGTGGCAGGGATGTCGGGGGTGAGGCCAGGAGGGGCACTGCTGCTGGATCACTCGGAGTCCTCCCCGGCCCTTCTGAGCCCAGCTGGCAGGACGAAGGGAAGGTCGAGGGGAACTGGAAGTGGGCGCATCTCCCCTGGGCGTACCCAACTACAGGCCACGAGGGAGAGGACACAGCCCACCCTTCCGCTCCACTCTCCCCCAGCACAGCTCACACCCAGCCCTCTCCACAGAGACCTGAATCCACCCCTGCGTTCGCAGCCCTCTCATCTGGGCTGGACACGCCTCCTGCGAGTGGTGACCTGCGAGATACAGGAAAGTGTCTGCCGTTCACAAACCCAGCTTGAGATAGTGGAGCGGGACGAGGTAGCCACGGTTACACAGTCCTGTCCCAGAGGAGAGGGTGCAGCGGGCAGCCCAGACGACACCTCGTCCACAGCCCCACCTCTGCCCATGGGGAGCTGTTCCCCGCCAGTCACCCCTCTCAGCCTCGTGGTAACGGGACGTCAGGGCTCCCGGCCCCCCGATTCTCGGACATCTCAGACTCATTCACTGCTGCGTCCTGCCAAACCGGAGAGGGGAGGCTCGTGGGTCTTTGCTCACTCGGTCACTCCCTTGCTTTCTGCAACACAAACACCTCAAAGGCTTAGTACCTTCTGATCCATTTGCTTCCAGTCAGTCCCTATATGAAAAAAGCAATCTTTTCTCCACGTAATCCTAAAACGTACACAACTTCTTAGTTTCTTCTCTCACCTTCGTGCCTCTCATTTTCTCATCAGCCGTCTTGAGGCTTCCACGGGACGCCACAACCCAACCTCATTTTCTGCTACGGGACCAAGTTTTGATTTCGCTGGGTCACTGTCCCTCACAAACTTTCTCAATCCTACCTCTTGCTCTTTAGGGAGCAACCAGCTTTCCCAAACCCTTTGTGGCTGATTGTGTCCAAAACATGGCCGTGGCCATTTTGCCAGCCAGGATCTCTGTTCTCCCGAGCCTGACACCCAGCCCACCGTGCGTGAGGGCCTCGCTCCACTCCCTCTAGGCATGGGCGGCCTTAGTGACTTGGTGACAGTGACCAACAGGAAGAGGATGGGACGCTCGTGCCTGGCGGCTGGCTTGTCTAGGCTGTAAGGACGCGCTCACTGACTTGTGCAGAGGCCCCCAGCCACCAGCCCCCAGCCAGCCCCACACCTCTGAGTGAGTGAGCATCCCAAGATCCCAGTTCCCCGCCCTCCAGCCTCCCAGCTGAGACCCAAACACTATGGAGCAGACACAAGACACCCCTGCGACGTTCTGCCTGAATTCCTGAAGCCCAGAATCTCTGGGAGGAAAAGAAATCTTCATGCTTCAGATGAACCTAGGGTTATGTGCTATATTTTGGAGTGATTTCTTACACAGCAGTAACAGCTGGAACACGTTTGATGGCCCGAATTTCCACATTTTCTCCCCTCCCTTTTATTTTTCTTCAAAGTTAGTTAATTCTTTCCCAGCACCCCCCCTGGAACTGACCCCTCAGGAGGCACAAGTTCTCCTCCCTTCTAAGTCATCGCTGTGAAGCCCTACCAAGCGCTTTATCCCCACTCACGGGCTCTCCCACCTCCCAGCCCTCACCACCTGCCACCTGACTAGTAAGTCAACGTCCCATGTTTTAGACTTTTTGTTCTGGAAGCACCACTCCTGGGATCACTTTCTGTGTCATTCAGGGTGACCTAACCCTATAACAGAGAGTCCAAAATTCAACAGCTTAACTCTTCAAAGTCTGCTTTTCGGGACTTCCCTGGTGGCCCAGTAGATAAGACTCCGCACCCCCAATGTGGGGGGGCCCAGGTCCGAGCCCTGGTCAGGGAACTAGATCCCACATGCATGCCACAACTAAGAGTCTGCACACTGCAACTAAAAAAAAAAATCCTGCGTGCCACAACTAAGACCCGGCACAGATAGATAGATAGACAGACAGATTTTTTTTTTTTTTAAGTCTGCTTTGCACTCACATCACAGCCTGACGCGTGTGGGCGGGGAAGGGGCCCCTGCTCCAACTCGGGCTCCTGCCGGGCCACTAGACTCCCCTCCGGCAGTGCCTGGCAGCCCTCCTCCCAGGTCGTCTGCATCCCACCGGCATGGAGAGCATGCACCAGGCCTGGGCGTTGCAAGCTTCACTCCTCCCCACATAACTATGAGGAAAGCATAGCCTGGCTCGGCTATGCCCCCGGGAAGAAGAAATGAGCATCCCGCCAGTCCCTTCCTGTCTGCCCAGAGTCAGAGAGAAAGGTCAGCACTGGGCCCCGACGGACCCCTCCCCAGAGTCTCTGCTCTGAGGACCAGACCCTCCCAGCAGCTTGTCCTTAGGCATCTGCTTGAGGTTTGTCTAAGTACTGCCAGGTGGTGGCAGGATAATGGCCCGAAGATGTCTGTGTCCCATCCCCCTACTCAGTGAGTGTGTGACCTTACATGGCAACAGGGACTGTGCCCAGGTCAGTAAAGTTAAGGACCTTCGTGAGGATCATCCTGCTGAGCCCAACCTAATGACATGAGTCCTCAAAAGCAGAGAAACCTTCCCCTGCCTTGGTCACAAGGGGTGGGGGGACAGTGCGTGACCACAGAAGAAGGTCAGAGAGATGCAACGTTGCTGGCTCTGGAGACAAAGGAGGGAACTGTGAGCCATGGGACTCGAGAGGCTGGAAGAGGCAAGAGGCACAGGAGGAAAGTCCAGGAAGGAGCACAGCCCTGCCAGCGCCGTGACTTTAGCCGCTGATACCCGTGCTGGACTTCTGACCCACAGAACTGTCCGATGTGTGTTTCAAGCCACTGCTGGTGGCAATTCGCATAGCAGCAGTAGAAAACTAATGCCCTCAGCTCCAAACTCTGAGTCTCCTATTCCAATATTGCATCATGTCCAGAGCTCCCAGAGAAATGTGCTCCATGGTCCTGAAACTCTGCCAGAACTTAGACCCGACTTGTCCACACCCATGGCTCCACCCGCATCCTCTTCAGCCCTCTGAGACTCAGGTGGCCTGCCCTAAACGCTGGTTCTGAACACCATTCTGCCCACACGCTGTGAGACGCGACCCTGCCTCCTGGAATTCGGGATCTGCCAGGGTCTGTCCAGAGAGACAGCTTCGAGCGGGACCCTCTGGAGTAGGACAGAGGGATACACCGGTGTGTCCTACAAGTGACCGCTGGAGATGTAGCCCTGGCAGCTCTGGAGAAAGTATGACCATGTAGCGTCCCGACCCCCGGTCTCACTATTCTTTCCCCTTGTCTCTAGTAGAGACCCCACCCTCCCTTCAAGGTTCTCAATGTCCCTTCTCTCCACCACTTTGATAACTCCCCTAAAGAGAGGACCTGGAGATTATCCCCTGATGGGTATGATGGATAAGAGCTTAAAGCACTGCACATTTACCCATGGGAGATGGGCCCCTTTAACACATATCTATGATTTAAGCCCAAAAAAATTTTAGGCAGCTGATGAGGTGAGAGTACGATTATCTGGGTTTCTGAGTTTCTCAAGATGCCTTAAATAGGCAATATGCTACCTGCCCAGCCAAAAGTGAAGTCTATCCCCATCATGAAAATACACCTGCAACTGGAAGAAGAGATGGAGAAAGAGAGCTGGAAAGAGATACAAATTGAAGACACAGGCACAGAATGGGATAATGTTCTGGCCAAAGTATGAGCAATGAACCCTCTGGGGGTCAAGAGGTGCTTCACAGGTTGTGGGCGGGAGCAGGGGTGGCTGGACCAACGCTGGGGCCAGGCCCCTGGCCTGCAGCCACCGTGGTGAGGGTGCAAAGGGGCGAGCTCTGCCACTCCTGGAGGACCACAAGCTCCAGGATGCTCTCAGGATGGGCTCGGCCCGAATCCCAGGGCAACACAGCAGCCGCTGCCCTGGACAGGCAATGGGGACCGCAGGAGCAGCTCCCACTCCACCCCAACAGCCTCTCCAGATCCTCTGGGAATCCCTGACACGAACCCAAGCGGGAGTCCCTGTGAGAAGCCAAAGGAATCCATTAGCATAATCAGACCCGACATACTGTGATGTCATTACCGTCCAGTGCTGTCTGCTCCCTTCGTTAATGAGCGCACAGTCAGTCAGAGTACAGCTGTCCGGTCCTGTCCTCACTGGCCCTAAATTAGCTCCCGTGTGCAGAAGGGACAGGGTGGGGGGTTGCGGGCTGGGGTGTCAGTGCCTTGTTGTCCCTGACCTCCCATCTCCCTGCACCTGCACATCCCAGCCCTCCTGGGCAGAGAGGAGCCTGCCAAGTGCCAGATCTCCTGCGCTCTGAAGCTGGAGAACCAAGGCTGATCCCATTGGTCCAGGATGGTTCATGGAAAGACGGTCCCGAGGCCAAAGGAGAATCTGCCCATGTGGCACCAGGAGAGACACGGGAGTCTGGCAAGCATGACAGCCTATAGAACCTAGAGACTTGAGCGGCTGGACAGTAACCGGGGGGAGAAATATTTCTGGCTAAACCATAGAGGGCAGTATCAGGAAAAGTCGGAACTGAAGGAACTTTACACACTTTGTTTAATGAAAACTATTAATGGGTTGTTATTACTCAAGTCCCTTCCAGTTTTGTCTCTATCACAACCCTTCGATGCCCCAAATGCCAGAACTCTCTTCAAATTACCTACCAAGAAAGAAAACCCTTTATTTCACAAATAAAGAAACGAGGCAAGGGGTGTGATGAGACTCCAGGACCGAGGTGTCCCCTGGGGCAGGGCAACACCAGGGAACAGGCCAGCTGTTGGCAAGCCCAGTGGTCTCACAGCTGTGCACACAACTGGGTGACTGTCCACGGGGCCAGGAAGAAACCAAGTGGAATAACACTGAGTATCTTATAGCAAAAGCCACCTTCTGCCTGCTTACCTACAGGGGCATCATTTCGCATTCTCCGACATAAGGGTCAAACAAAAAATACATCAACAGCAAAGCAACAGGAGAAAAGGCAGGGAGATTTCCTTTTGTGAGCATCAGTGTCACCAACACAGGATGAGTAAGACCCAACATTTGTCAGCACCACCAGCGTGCCACACCTCTGGGCACGCTGTGTGTTCTGTGAGTTAATCCTCCAACAGTCCAATAGGGGAAGGATGGTGATTGCCCCCATTTTCCAACAAGGCAACTAAAGAACAGAAAGATGAAGTAACTTCCCTCAACTCAGGTCCACACCTAGGAAATCACTGGGCTGGGACTCGCCCATCTGCTTACCTGTAACACTGGTTCAGCCCCTGGGAACTTGCCCTCGGCCCCAATCTCCCAGGTTCCACGAGACACCTTCAATCCATTCATTCAACGAGGTGCCCAGCACTGTTCCAGGCACTGAGAGTACTTCACTGAACAAAGTAGCAAAAACCTCTGCTGTCTTCAAGGAGTAAACACCTAGAGAGACAGACAATAAACAAGATTAGAAAATGACACACTGCATCAGAAGGTGATCAGGACAAGTGTTACAAGGAAAAAGAACAAGAAAGGGTCTGAGATCAGAAATACTGGAGCAGCAAAATTCTAAATGGAGTGCTCAGGGAACACTCCCCCAAGAACTGACATCTGGACAAAGAATTGAGGTTAGGGAGGGTACATGTTGTTCAGAGTTTGTTTGTGGACTGTGACAATGTGGATGGACCTTGAGGGCATTATGCTGAGCGATATAAGTCAGACAGAGAAAGACAAGTACCATATAATCTCACTTTTGTGTGGAATCTAAAATAAAAAACAAAGAGCAAAAACCAAGCTGGGTGAAATAGGTGAAGAGGGGCAAAAACGTAAGTCCTGGGGATGTGATGTGCAGCATGGTAACTATAGTTAAAATACTGCATTGTGTCTTTGAAAGCTGCTAGGAGGGTACATGATTAAATGTCCTCATCACAAGAAAAAAAATCTGTAATTATGTATAGTGATGGGTGTTTACTAGACTTACTGTGTGACCATTTCACAATATATACAAATATTGAATCATTATACCGTACACCCAAAACTAATATAATGCACTTAGTAGGTCTTCAGTGTATGCTAATCTCCTTTCCTCAGGATTAGTTTTCTTTCTAGGAAGAATGTTTGAAGAGAGTTCAGAAATTGGGGCATCAAACAGCTGGGACAGGGATGAAACTGAAACGGCTTTTAGTAGCAAGGCTCGTGAAGAATCCTCAGTGAAGCAGAGGGACTCAGCCCTGTAACAGAGATCAGATTTAAGAGGCTGTCTGCCTTCTGCCGTGGGTTAACTGCGTCCCCTAAAAATTCAGATGCTGAAGTCCTAGCCCCAGGACCTCTTATTTGGAAATAGGGTCACTGCAGATGAGATCAGTGAAGATGAGGCCATAGGTGAGTAGCGGGGCCGATCCAATATGACTGGCATCCTTATGAAAAGGGAGAATTTGGACACAGAGATACCCTCGCAGGAAGAATGCCATGTGAAGATGAAAGAAGAGGTCAGGGTGATGTAGCAGAAGCCAAGGGACGTCAGAGACTGGCGGCAGACCGCCAGGAGCTGGGGTGCGGCAGGGAACAGGCTCTCACAGCCCTCGGGAGGAACAGCCCTGCTGATACCTTGACCCCGGACTTCCAGCCTCCAAAACCGTGAGACAATGAGTGCCTTTTTATAAGCCATTCAGTCTGCGGTACTTTGTGACGGCGGCCCTGGCAAACCAATCACCTTCCAAGCCTATTGTTTCCGACTGCTCGTGGTGGCTGCTATTGAATTGGGGACTTGGGGGGAGCCCTGGGTGCGAGGTAGGGATAAAGAAGAAAAAATGAAACACACTGAGAACTGTACCTCGGAAAGAACTTTGGGCGCTGTTACCAGCATTTGGCACTGACCGGAAGCAAACAGTTCAGAAACCCACCAAAGTTTTTAAGGGAGCTGAATACCAAAGGAGCCTGAGAGTGGAAAACTCGCCCCAGACGGAAGCAGGCTGGGCAAGTGGTGCCGCTCCCAAGAGGTCAGTCTCCCCAGCGCCCGCCTCAGATGTGACCACAGCAGGGGTGGACAAAGGGCAGAGCAGGCACTTTGAGAGCAGCAGACAAGGACTCTTCTCCCAGAGCAGAAGCAGGGTCCAACCAAGCATAGAGCGTCTTCATTCTGCCCGCCCAGCAAGATGGCACCACTCCTGTGGATGCTGAGTGCCTGCCACTGGACACCATCTGAATGGGTGGGGGGGACCCCGGTGGTACTGAGGGCAAGTGTGAGGGGTGGAGAGCTTGCCTTTTAGTTCACAGACCTTGAGAAACCACAGGGGATCCTGGCAGGGAAGACCGTGCGTCCTCAGAGGCCAGGGTGTGCGAGGGGCTCCGTGTGGGAAGGACAGCCCCAAAGGGTATTCGGGGACCAGAGGGCCACCTGTGGGAGAGCTGGCCAGCTGTCCACCAACACCCAGGTTTCTGCTCTGCCCTCCTCTCTGGGCCCATGGCCAGACTCAACTTCCCAACCTCTCTTGCCGTTAAACGTGGCCACGTGCAGAGCTCTCACCAATGGAACATGAGCGAACACAGGGTGCCTTTTCCTGTCCTCTTGGAAGTATCTGTGCCCCCGCCGTGGTTCCCCCCACCACCCCGCCTCGCCTCTAGATAAAGAGGGAGCAAGGCCTTCTGAAATAGAAGAACCACTGACGAAGGACCTTGAGTTCCTCCACCATCACGGGATGGAACGCCACCTGCTGATCAGAAATTCTGTAGCGGACCGTCATGTGAGCAAGAAGCAAACTTCTACTGCACTAAGCCGCTGATGTCTGGGAGTAGCCGGTGTCATCTTACCTAAAATTGCAGCAACCCAGTCAAGGAGGGAATAGCAAGAACCCCTCTGCCAAGAGACATCATGGTGTCTGGAGATAATCCCTGGATTAAGATTTAGTTCTAGAAGTGGCTCTGAATTAACCAGCTCTGTGCCCCAGAAGTCTTGGGACTCCACCTGGGAAGGGAGGGGGGGTCTGCTCTGGGAGGGGCTCCACCACAGAACTGTCTCACCTTTACCTGGTGGGTGCCTGTGGGCTTGCAGGTAGGACTTTTGTCTGAAGAAACGAGATCCCAAGGGGTGTGCTGATGAAAATAAATCTGAACGCCCTGCTCCACTAGAGCATCTGAGGACCTTTATTTTTGCCTTGGGCACTCAAATGCTTGACCCTCTCCTGACCCCCTCCCACCAAGCTCCCCAACTGTCTGATCTCAGAGTCAGAACGCAAAGGTGGCTTCTCTGAAAATCTGACTGGAGCGTGTACCAGCCTAGCCTCCTGAGTCCTGCCACAGGGGGCCCTGGGTACTCGGGCAGGAGAGAACACGGATCAAGTGGAGGGGCTGGGCACACTCAGGACGGACGTCCACCCAGGGTGCTCTGCACAGAATGCCCTCTATCCTCACAGCAACCCCATGAAGCAGGCGTTATCTCCCTTTGATGCCGCTGACAAAACTGATGCTCAGAGAGATTTACAACTGGCCAGAGGTCACACTGCTAATAAGTGACACAGCCAGAATCCAGCCCATGCCCACCGGACTCCAAAGCCTTCTCCTTCAGCCCAGTACCACGTCCACTGTGCCCCCATCTGGTCAGCTGGTGAGGTCGGGGATGCATCTTCTCTCTGCCCCTCACGTACCCTTCACTGCCCTCTCCGTGGCCAAGGCATGGAGAAACTCTCCTTCCCCATAATTACCCAGGAGTTCCTCTGAGGATGCCAGGAATGCAGTGCCAGGTGGGGACCAGGATGACCCCTGAGTGCGGGCAGGTCACCCTCCAGAGCTCCTTTCTTCCTCTGCAATCCTCAGGGTGGCATGCAGACCCTCCCAGCCCCAGCCCTTCCTACCCTCTGTGGAATGCTCTGCAGCTCTCATACTTAAGTTTCTTAAATATTCACCATAATGTACATATATACAACGGAATATTACTCAGCCATAAAAAGGAACGAAATTGTGTCTTTTGTAGAGACGTGGATGGAGCTAGAGACTGTCATACAGAGTGAAGTAAGTCAGAAAGAGAAAAGCAAATATCGTATAATATCACTTATATGTGGAATCTAGAAAAATGGTACAGATGAACCTGTCTGCAAGAGAGAAATAGAGACACAGATGTAGAGAACAAACGTATGTACACCAAGGGGGGAAAGGGGGTGGGGTGGGATGAATTGGGAGATTGGGACTGACATATATACATTAATATGTCTAAAATAGATAACTAATGAGAATCTGTTGTATAGCACAGGGAACTCCACTTCGCCGTACAGTAGAAACTAACACAGCACTGTAAAACAACTATACCCCACTAAAAATAAATAAATAAATATTCACCATGATGTAAAGTAAATGTGCATATTTTCACATCTTGGTATAATGCCACTTCAAACATACCCAAGGAATTCAGGTAAACCACCCTCTCTGCTGTTTGCTTGCTTGCCTTCTTCCTTTTTTTTCTCTTTTTCATTCTTCCTCTTTCTTCCTTTCTTGCTTCCTTCTTCCCCTCCTTCTTTTTTTTTTTCTGACAGCTTAAACTCCTCCTGACATCAGTCTAAGTGCTCAGGCAAGGAAAGCTAATTATCAAATTTCCCTGCTAAAGAAAATAAAAATCATTTCAAAGCCAAGTAAAAAATATCCTGTGATCTTCTATTTTACATCACCCATGCCCTGTTCTCTTCCAACAGCAAGTACAAATCAAGACTTAGCCAAGAAGGGGTATGTCTATTCTTGTGGAGAGCATCACAGCTTATGAGACACATTCACATGTGCAATTTTACCTGAGTGTGACAGCTATGAGATGCACACAGGGCAGCTGCCATTATCCACATTTAACTGATGAGGAGCCTGACTCTCAAACATATTAAATTAATTTCTCAAGAGTGACCGGGGTGGGGCTGGGGGGTGAGCTCTGCTTGGTCCCAGGCTCCATGGTCTAGGGGTCTAGGGTCACAGGCTGCCAGGGACCCTGGCTGTCCAGCTCCTGCCAGCAGGACTTTCCTTGGCACCAGAAGCTGGCCTAGGAGCAACTCCTTGCTGTGTTCACTACATCTCTTCTTCTTTTTTTACTCAGGTATAGATGATTTACAAAATTATATTAGTTTCAGGTATACAACATAGTGATTTGAAACTTTATAGATTATACTCTATAGTTATTATGAAATATTGGCTGTACAATGTACCATTGTAGCTTATTTATTTTATACATAACAGTTTATACCTCTTAATCCCTCACCCCTATATTCCCCCCTCCCCCACCAACTGGTTACCACTAGTTTGTTCTCTGTATCCGTGAGTCTGTTTCTTTTCTGTTACATTCATTAGTTTGTTTTAATTTTTAGATTCCACATATAAGTGATAACATGCAGTATTTGTCTTTATCTGACTTATCACCAATTTACATTCCCACCAACAGTGTACTAGGGTTCCCTTTTCTCCACATCTTCACCAACATTTGTTATTTGTGTTCTTTTTGATAATACCCATTCTTAGAGGTGTGAGGTGATATTCACTGTGGTTTTGATTTGCATTTCCCTAATGATTAGTGATGTTGAGCATTTTTTCATGTGCCCGTTGGCCATCTGTATGTCTTCTTTGGAAAAAAATGTCTATTCAGGTCTTCTGCCCATTTTTTAATCAGGTTGTTTGGGTTTTTTTTTCTTCTTCTTCTTTTTTTCTGGTGGTACACGGGCCTCTCACTGTTGTGGCCTCTCCCGCTGCAGAGCACAGGCTCCGGACGCACAGGCTCAGCGGCCATGGCTCACGGGCCCAGCTGCTCCGCGGCATGTGGGATCTTCCCAGACCGGGGCATGAACCCGCGCCCCCTGCATCAGCAGGCAGACTCTCAAACACTACGCCACCAGGGAAGCCCAGGGGTTTTTTTTTTTGATATTGAGTTATATTAGATGTTTATATATTTTGGATATTAAGCTCTTATTGGTCATATTATTTGCAAATATTTTCCCTGTTCAGTGGGTCTTTTTGTTTTGTCAAAGGTTTCCTTTGTTGTGCAAAAAAAAAATTAAGTTTAATTAGGTCCCATTTGTTTATTTTTGATTTTGCTTCCTTTGACTTAAGAGACATATCCACACACAAAAAAAATTTCTACGACTTCTGTCAGAGTGTTCTGCCTATGTTTTCATCTAGGACTTTTATGGTTTCCAGTCTTACATTTAGGTCTTTAATCCATTTTGATTTTATTTTTTATGTGGTGTGAGAAAATGTTCTAATTTCATTCTTTTACATGCAGCTGTCCAGTTTTCCCAGCAACACTTATTGAAGAGGCTGTCTTTTCTCCATTGCATATTCTTGCCTCCTTTGTCATAGATTTGACCATAAGTGTGTGGGTTTATATCTGGGCTCCCTATGCTGTTTCATTGATCTATATGACTCTTTTTGTGCCAGTACCATACAGTTTTTATTACTGTAGATTTATAGTATAGTCTGAAGTCAGGGAGCCTGATTCCTCCAGCTCTGTTCTTCATTTGGGGTCTTTTGTGTTTCCATACAAATTTCAGAAATTTCTGTTCTAGTTCTGTGAAAAATGCCATTGGTATTTTGATAGGGACTGCTCTGAATCTGTAGATTGCATTGGGTATTATGGTCATTTTAATAATATTGATTCTTCTAATCCATAGGCATGGTATAGCTTTCCATCTGTTTGTGTTGTCTTCAATTTCTTTCATCAGCGTCTTATAGTTTTTCAAGTACAGGTCTTTTACCTCCTTAGGCAGGTTTATTCCCAGGTATCTTAATCTTTTTGATGTGATAATAAATGGGATTGTTTCCTCAATTTCTTTCTGCTATTTCATTGTCAGTGAATAGAAATGCAACAGATTTTTGTATATTAATTTTGTATCCTGCAACTTTACTGGATTCATTGATGGGCTCTAGTAGTAGTTAGTAGCAGCCATTCTGTCTTTTGGTTGGAGGATTCAGTCTATTTACATTTAAAGTAATTATTGATATGGATGTTCTTATTGCCATTTTGTTAATTGTCTGGGGGTTGTTTTGGTAGTTTTTTTTTCCCTTTCTTCTTCTTTTGTTCTCTTCTATTGCAATTTGATGACTGTCTTTAGTGCTATGTTTGGAGTCCTCTGTCTTTTTTGCACGTCTATCTATTACAGACTTTTGGTTTCTAGTTACCATGAGTTTTACATATAGCCATATATATATATATATATATATATATATATATATATATATATATATATATATATATAATATATGTGTAATTATTTTAAGTTGCTCATCTCTTAAGTTCAAACTCATTTTAACAACCCTGCATTTTTACTTTCCTCACCTCACAATTACTGCTTTTGACATCATATTTTACATCAAACTGTTTTGTGTATCCCTTAACTGCTTATTCTGGATATAGTTGATTTTGCTGCTTTTTGTCTTTCAACCTTCCTACTAGCTTTGTACATGACTGATTTACTACCTTTACTGTATATTTGCCTTTACCAATGAGCTTTATCCTTTCACAATTTTCATGTTTCTAGTTGTGGCCTTTTCTTTTCCACGTAGAGAAGTCCCTTTAATATTTCTTGTAAAGCTGTTTTGGTGGTCCTGAACTCTTCTAGCTTTTGCTTGTCTGTAAACTTTTGATCTCTCCATCAAATCTAATTGAAAGACTTGCTGGGTGGAACCAAGATGGCGGAGTAGAAGGACATGCTCTCACTCCCTCCTGTGAGAACAACACAATCACAACTAGCTGCTGGACAATCATCGGCAGAAAGACACTGGAACTCACCAAAAAAGATACCCCACATCCAAAGACAAAGGAGAAGCCACAATGAGATGATAGGAGGGGCAAAATCACAGTAAAATCAAATCCCATAACTGTTGGGTGGGTGACTCACAGACTGGAGAACACTTATACCACAGAAGTCCATCCACTGGAGTGAAGGTTCTGAGTCCCACGTCAGGCTTCCCAACCTGGGGGTCTGGCAATGGGAAGGGGAATTCCTAGAGAATCAGACTTTGAAGGCTAGTGGGATTTGATTGCAGGACTTTGACGGGACTGGGGGAAACAGAGACTCCACTCTTGGAGGGCACACACAAAGTAGTGTGTGCATCGGGACCCAGGGGAATGAGCAGTGACCCCAGGGGAGACTGAACCAGACGTACCTCCTAGTGTTGGAGGTACTCCTGCAAAGGCGGAGGGTGGCTGTGGCTCACCATGGGGACAAGGATACTGGCAGCAGAAGTTCTGGGAAGTACTCTTTGGCGTGAGCCCTCCCATAGTCTGCCATTAGCCCCACCAAAGAGGCCAAATAGGCTCCAGTGTTGGGTGGCCTCAGGCCAAACAACCAACAGGGAGGGAACCCAGCCCCACCCATCAGCAGTCAAGTGGATTAAAGTTTTACTGAGCTCTGCCCACCAGAGCAACAGTCAGCTCTACCCACCACCAGTGCCTCCCATCAGGAAACTTGCACAAGCCTCTTAGATAGCCTGATCCACCAGAGGGCAGACAGCAGAAGCAAGAACTACAATCTTGCAGCCTGTGGAACAAAAACCACATTCACAGAAATATAGACAAGATGAAAAGGCAGAGGCTATGTACCAGATGAAGGAACAAGATAAAACCCCAGAAAAACAACTAAATGAAGGGGAGATAGGCAACCTTCCCGAAAAAGAATTCAGCATAATGATGGTGAAGATGATCCTGGACCTCGGAAAAAGAATGGAGGCAAAGATCAAGAAGATGCAAGAAATGTTTAACAAAGACCTAGAAGAATTAAAGAACAAACAAACAGAGATGAACAATACAATAACTGAAATGAAAACTACACTAGAAGGAATCAATAGCAGAATAACTGATGCAGAAGAGCGGATAAGTGACCTGGAAGACAGAATGGTGGAATTCACTACTACGGAACAGAATAAAGAAAAAAGAATGAAAAGAAAGGAAGACAGCCTAAGAGAGTTCTGGGAAAACATTAAACACAACAATATTCGCATTATAGCGGTCCCAGAAGGAGAAGAAAGAGAGAAAGAACCAGAGAAAATATTTGAAGAGATTATAGTCGAAAACTTCCCTAACATGGGAAAGGAAATAGCCACCCAAGTCCAGGAAGCACAGAGTCCCATACAGGATAAACCCAACGAGAAACACGCTGAGACACATAGTAATCAAATTGGCAAAAATTAAAGGCAAAGAAAAATTATTGAAAGCAGCAATGGAAAAACAACAAATAACATACAAAGGAACTCCCATAAGGTTAACAGCTGATTTCTCAGCAGAAACTCTACAAGCCAGAAGGGAGTGGCATGATATACTTAAAGTGATGAAAGGGAAGAACCTACAACCAAGATTACTCTACCCAGCAAGGACCTCATTCAGATTCCATGGAGAAAACAAAAGCTTTACAGACAAGCAAAAGGTAAGAGAATTCAGCACCACCAAACCAGCTGTACAACAAATGCTAAAGGAACTTCTCTAACTGGGAAACACAAGACAAGAAAAGGACCTACAAAGGCAAACCCAAAACAATTAAGAAAATGGTAATAGGAACATACATGTTGATAATTACCTTAAATGTGAATGGATTAAATGATCCAACCAAAAGACACAGGCTTGCTAAATCGATACAAAAACAAGACCCATATATATGCTGTCTACAAGAGGCCCACTTCAGACCTAGGGACACATACAGACTGAAAGTGAGGAGATGGAAAAAGATATTCCATGAAAATGGAAATCAAAAGAAAGCTGGAGTAGCAATACTCATATCAGATAAAATAGACTTTAAAATAAAGAATGTTACAAGAGACAAGGAAGGACACTACATAATGATTAAGGGATCAGTCCAAGAAGAAGATATAGCAATAATAAATATTTATGCACCCAACATAGGAGCACATGAATACATAGGCAACTGCCAACAGCTATAAAACAGGAAATCGACAGTAACACAATAATAGTGGGGGACTTCAACACCTCACTTACACCAATGGACAGATCATCCAAAATGAAAATAAATAAGGAAACAGAAGCTTTAAATGACAGAATAGACCAGATAGATTTAATTGATGTTTATAGGACATTCCATCCAAAAACAGCAAATTACACTTTCTTCTCAAGTGTGTATGGAACATTCTCCAGGATAGATCACATCCTGGGTCACAAATCAAGCCTCAGTACATTTAAGAAAATTGAAATGATATTAAGCATCTTTTCTGACCACAACGTTATGAGATTAGAAATGAATTACAGGGAAAAAAACATAAAAAATACAAACACATAGAGGCTAAACAATATGTTACTAAATAACCAAGAGATCACTGAAGAAATCAAAGAGGAAATCAAAAAATACCTAGAGACAAATGACAATGAAACCACAATGCTCCAAAACCTATGGGATGCAGCAAAAGCAGTTCCAAGAGTGAAGTTTATAGCTATACAAGCCTACCTCAAGAAACAAGAAAAATCTCAAATAAACAATCTAACCTTACACCTAAAGGAACTAGAGAAAGAAAAACAAACAAAACCCAAACTTAGCAGAAGGAAAGAAATCATAAAGACCAGAGCAGAAATAAATGAAATAGAAACAAATAAAACAATAGCAAAGATCAATAAAACTAAAAGCTGGTTCTTTGAGAAGATAAACAAGATTGATAAACCATTAGCCAGACTCATCAAGAAAAAGAGGGAGAGGACTCAAATCAATAAAATTAGAAATGAAAAAGGAGAAGTTACAACAGACACCGCAGAAATACAAAGCATCCTAAGAGACTACTACAAGCAACTCTATGCCAATAAAATGGACAAACTGGAAGAAATGGACAAATTCGTAGAAAGGTATAACCTTCCAAGACTGAACCAGGAAGAAATAGAATTTATGAACAGACCAATCACAAGCAATGAAATTAAAACTGTGATTAAAAATTTTCCAACAAACAAAAGTCCAGGACCAGATGGCTTCACAGGTGAATTCTACCAAACATTTTGAGAAGAGCTAACACCCATCCTTCTCAAACTCTTCCAAAAAATTGCAGAGGAAGGAACACTCCCAAACTCATTCTATGAGGCCACCATCACCCTGACACCAAAACCAGACAAAGATACTACAAAAAAAGAAAATCACAGACCAATATCACTGATGAATATAGATGCAAAAATCCTCAAGAAAATACTAGCAAACAGAATCCAACAGCATATTAAAAGGATCATGCACCAAGTGGGATTTATCCCAGGGATGCAAGGATTCTTCAATATATGCAAATCAATAAATGTGACACACCATATTAACAAATTGAAGAATAAAAACCATATGATCATCTCAATAGATGCAGAAAAAGCTTTTGACAAAATTCAACACCTATTTATGATAAAAACTCTCCAGAAAGTGGGCATAGAGGGAACCTACCTCAACATAATAAAGGCCATATACGACAAACCCACAGCAAACATCATTCTCAATGGTGAAAAACTGAAAACATTTCCTCTAAGATCAGGAACAAGACAAGGATGTCCACGCTCACCACTACTATTCAACATAGTTTTGGAAGTCCTAGCCACAGCAATCAGAGAAGAAAAAGAAATAAAATACAAATCAGAAAAGAAGTAAAACTGTCACTGTTTGCAGATGACATGATACTATACATAGAGAATCCTAAAGATGCCACCAGAAAACTACTAGAGCTAATCAATGAATTTGGTAAAGTTGCAGGATACAAAATTAAGGAACAGAAATTTCTTGCATTCCTATACACTAATGATGAAAAATCTGAAAGAGAAACTAAGGAAAAATTCCCATTTACCACTGCAACAAAAAGAATAAAATAACTAGGAGTAAACCTACCTAGGGAGATAAAAGACCTGTATGCAGAAAACTGTAAGACACTGATGAAAGAAATTAAAGATGATACCAACAGATGGAGAGATATACCATGTTCTTGGACTGGAAGAATCAATATTGTGAAAATGACTAAACTACCCAAAGCAATCAACAGATTCAATCAAATTATCAATGGCAATTTTACAGAACTAGAACAAAAAATCTTAAAATTTGTATGGGGACACAAAAGATCCCGAATAGCCAAAGCAGTCTTGAGGGAAAAAAAAGGAGCTGGAGGAATCAGCCTCCCTGACTTCAGACTGTACTATAAAGCTACAGTAATCAATACAATATGGTACTGGCACAAAAACAGAAACACAGATCAATGGAACAAGATAGAAGAAAGCCCAGAGATAAACCCACGCACCTATGGTCAACTAATCTATGACAAAGGAGGCAAAGATATACAATGGAGAAAAGACAGTCTCTTCAATAAGTGGTGCTGGGAAAATTGGACAGTTACACGTAAAAGAATGAAATTAGAACACTTCCTAACACCATACACAAAAATAAACTCAAAATGGATCAAAAACCTAAATGTAAGCCCAGACACTATAAAACTCTTAGAGTAAAACATAGGAAGAACACTCTTTGACATAAATCACAGCAAGATCTTTTTTGATCCACCTCCTAGAGTAATGGAAATAAAAACAAAAATAAACAAATGGGACCTAATGAAAATTAAAAGCTTTTGCACAGCAAAGGAAACCATAAACAAGACGAAAAGACAATCCTCAGAATGGGAGAAAATATTTGCAAACAAATCAAGGGACAAAGGATTAATCTCCAAAATATATAAACACCTCATGCAGCTCAATATTAAAAAAACAAACAACCCAATCCAAAAATGGGCAGAAGACCTAAATAGACATTTCTCCAAAGAAGATATACAGGTTGCCAACAAACACATGAAAGGATGCTCAACATCACTAATCATTAGAGAATGCAAATCAAAACTACAGTGAGGTATCACCTCACACCAGTTAGAATGGGCATCGTCAGAAAATCTACAAACAACAAACGCTGGAGAGGGTGTGGAGAAAAGGGAACCCTCTTGCACTGTTGGTGGGAATGCAAATTGATACAGCCACTATGGAGAACAGTATGGAGGTTCCTTAGAAAACTAAAAATAGAATTACCATATGATCCAGCAATCCCACTACTGGGCATATACCCAAAGAAAACCATAATTCAAAAAGACACATGGACCCCAGTGTTCACTGCAGCACTATTTACAGTAGCCAGGCCACAGAAGCAACCTAAATGCCCATCGACAGATGAATGGATAAAGAAGATGTGGTACATATATACAATGGAATATTACTCAGTCATAAAAAGGAACGAAATTGGGTCATTTGTAGAGATGTGGATGGATCTAGAGACTGTCATACAGAGTGAAGTAAGTCAGAAAGAGAGAAACAAATATCGTATATTGACGCATATATGTGGAACCTAGAAAAATGGTACAGAAGAACTGGTTTGCAGGTCAGAAATTGAGACACAGATGTAGAGAACAAACGTATGGACACCAAGGGGGGAAAGCGGCAGAGGGTGAGGGTGGTGGTGGTGTGATGAATTGGGCAATTGGGATTGACATGTATACACTGATGTGTATAAAATTGATGACTAATAAGAACTTGCTGGGCTTCCCTGGTGGCGCAGTGGTTGAGAGTCCACCTGCTGATGCAGGGGACATGAGTTCGTGCCCTGGTCCGGGAAGATCCCACATGCCACAGAGCAGCTGGGCCCGTGAGCCATGGCCACTAAGCCTGCACGTCCAGAGCCTGTGCTCCACAACAGGAGAGGCCACAACAGTGAGAGGCCCATGTACCACAAAAAAAAAAAAAAAAAAACCTGCTGTATAAAAAAATAAATTAAATTAAAAAAAATTTTTTTAATTAGAAATAAAAAAATAAAAAGACTTGCTGGGTACGGAATACCTGGTTGTAGGTTTTTCCCTTTCATCACTTTAAATTTATCTTGTCACCGCCTTCTGGCCTGCAGAGTTTCTGATGAAAAGTTAGCTGATAGCCTTATGGGAGTTCCCTTGTATATAACTTGTTGCTTTTCCCTTGATTCTTTTAATAGTCTCTCTTTACCTTTAACTTTTGTCATTTTGATTACAATGTGTCTTGGCATTGGGTTGATCTTGTATGGGGCTCTGCATTTCCTGGACTTGGGTGACTGTTCCCTTTCCCAGGTTAGGGAAGTTTTCAGCTATTATCTCTTCAAATATGTTATCAGCCCCTTTCTCTCCCTCTTCTCCTTCTGGGACCCCTATAATGTGAATATTAGTGCACTTGATGTTGTCCTGAAAGTCTCCCATACTGTCTTCATTTCTTTTTATTCTTTTTTTTTCTGTTCAGCATCAGTGATTGCTATTACTCTGTCTTCCAGTTCACTGATCCGTTCCTCTGTATCATTTAGTCTACTGTTGATTCCTTCTAGTGCATTTTGCATTTCAGTTATTGTATTCTTCATCTCTGATTGTTCTTTGTATTTTCTAACTCTTTGTTAAAGACCTAACTTCTCACTCTGTTCATCCATTCTTTTCCCAAGCTCTTTGATCATCTTTATAATCATTACCTTGAACTCTTTCTTAGGGAGATTGCCTAGCTCCACATCACTTAGTTCTTCTTCCGAGGTTTTATCTTGTTCCTCCTTGTGAAACGTGTTCCTTTGTTGTCTCACTTTGCCTAACTTGCTGTTTTTATTTCTATGTATCTGTAGGTTGGTTCTGTTTCCTGACCTTGGAGAAGTGGCCTTCTGTAGGAGACATCCTATAGGTCCCAGCAGCCCACTCCCCCTCTGGTCTCCAAAGCCATATGCTCTAAGGCTACCCCTATGTGGGCTGCATGGACCCTTCTGTTGGGGCAAGCTGACTGCTGTGGGGTCCTGAAACTTCTGTTGGCTTGCTTTTGGATGGAGCCAGGGCCAAGCTGTTCCCAGAGCTGGTGCTGGCCTGCTGGTGGCTGCGGGGCTGCAGTTCTCCTGGGGTTGGTGTCAGCCTGCTGGTGGGTGAGGCTGGTCCTGAGACTAGAGCAGGCTCATTGGTGGGCAGGGTCACATATTCTGGGGTTGGTTCTTGCCCTCTGGTGGGTAGGGCTGTGTCCAGTGGAAGCTATGGGCTTAGACTATCTTAAGGCAGCCTGTCTGCTGGTGGGTGGGGCTGTGTCCATGCTCAGTTAGCTGCTTGGCCTGATGCGTCCCAGCACTGGCAGCTACAGGCTGTTGGATGGAGATGGGGCTGGGTCCAGGGCTAATAACCAAGAGGGAGGATTCCACAATGACACTCTCCAGCACCAGTGTCCATGTGGTAGAAGGAGTTCCCATAAATGGCTGCTGTCAGTGTCTGTGTCCCAGAGGAGCTGCTGTTGCCTCCTGCCTCTCTGGGAGCCTCTCCAGGATCAGCATTGGGTCTGACCCAGGCTCCTTTCAAATTACTGCTTCTGCCCTGGGTCCTGGAGCACGTGGGATTTTGTGTGTGCCCTTTAAGAGTGGGGTCTCTATTTCCCACTGCCCTCTGGGTCTCCCAAAAGAAGCCCTGCTGGTCTTCAAAGCCAAACATTCTGGGGGCTCATCTTCCCTGAGCAGGACCCCTGGGCTGGGGAGCCCAATGTTGGGCTTGGACCCCTCATTCCTCAGGAAGAACCTCTGCAATATTCTCCTGTTTATGGGTCACCCACCTGGGGGTGTGGGACTTGACTACATGGCTCCTCCCAACCCACCCATCTCATTGTGGTTCCTTCTTTATATCTTTAGTTGTAGACGATCTTTTCTGGTAGGTTCCCATTTTTATCATCTCTGCTTGTTGTTTTGGCGAGTCTGTGAGAGGAGGTGAGCTCAGGTCTTCCTACTCGGTCATCCTGGGAGCTCTCCTCTCTACATCTCTCCTGAACCCCTCTCCGTCCCCTCACATTTTGTTGACAGAAAGTGAGATCAGACATATTCATTCTTCATAACTTCAATAAAGCCCAATTCTTGTTGTGTTCTCCATTTTCCAGATGGAAAAGTTGTAACACAGTAAAGTGACTTTTCCCTAAGACTTTTCCAAGGGTGGAGTCATCTTGAAAGGACATCTCACATGTCTCCTTGATTTCAGGCAGAACCACCCATCAGCTTGGCATCCAGAGTGAGACAGCCCTCCGCCCCTCCATCTCCTCCACTCTCTGCCCACCTGTCAGCTCTCAGATTTGCCCAAAGTCTGGAGGGAGATCAAACAGAGCAGCGAAGCCTCAGCACATGGGTCATTTTTTAATGGCAGGGGGTGATGTGAGAATGAATTTCAGAGTTTGGGGCCAAAGAATGAACGTAGAAATGGGCTTGTGTTGGAAAATTAATGTCAGAGGTAGGACTGGAGGGGATGAGGTGGAGGAAGCCAGGGAGGGAAAGAGAGCTGCCTGCTTCTGTCAGGCCCAGGCTCCAGAGCAATAGAGATATACTGGGAGTTCAATTTCTGTTTGCCTGAGCCAGGGAGAAAATCTAATTAAATATGGTGTCTGAGTTTGGAGAAGTCGGGATAGGGCTGGAATATAAAGCATGGCAGCTACCCATAGATCATAGGGCAATATTAATAAACCCACAGAAAGGGACAGGAGGATCCGCTGGAGGTATTGATAAAATGCAAAGCAAAGACAAAGCCGGTGGGGAATACTGCATGATAATGCTGATAAAGGCATACCAGGGACATCCCCACCTCTGTGGCCCTGAACTGCAGTGAGCGCGGCCCTGCGCTCGTCCACGCTCCCTTCCCTCCTTCTGCTCTTCACCTGGACTCCGGCCTCACTCTGTTCCCCACGAGCATGCAAACTCAGCATCCATGTGCTCTCCTGAGAAGGACTAGAGGCAGGACAGGAGATGAAGAATGAACAAGAGGAATAAGTGAGTCTCTGTGTCAGCAGGAAACATCAAGGCTACAGAAGGCCCTTCTCTGCAATCTCTGAGTGGCCAGATGCACACTGCCTCAAGTGGAGGAAAGTCTTGCTTGGAGGCGAGGGCTGCCTTAAGTGACGTCTGTGGAAATGTTCTTTGCTAGGTTGCCCATCATGGGCCGGACACTTGCAGAATTCCCCAGCCCTCTGACACTTCCAGAAGCAAAGCAAAAGCCCCAGGGACTTCAGTTTTCAAAGAACACCAGGAACTCCTTAAGAGTGTAGACCAGTGGGGCTTGGGGTGAGATTCCTGGAGACACTTGTGGCTCCTTCCTGGCTCCTCTGGCTTAGGGGGCTTGGGGGAGTCTCTTGGTGGGTGAAAGCACTACCCCTGCACCCCTCCCCACCGTGCACCCTGATCTTTCTCAGTGGCCACTGCCACAGTTAGAGCTAGGCTCTCAGATCTTAGCTGAACTGGGTTGTTCTTTTGTCTTCTGCATTTAATTGCCATCAGCTGGTATGTTAGGACTTCACCTTATTTTCCTAAGCTTTCTGTGCTATAGCTAGCATCTGCTTGGACTATTTTCAGCAATTTCTATTGGGTATTAATCTGTGCTGTCTACAATGCTGCGTTCTTTCCCAGGGACTATGTGTGTGACCGTAACAGCAGTTGTCACTCCAAGTAGGTCTAGTCTGCGCACATACAACCAAATTTTAAGTCTAACACTTGACCTCCCACCCACCTCTCCACAGCCCACCTCCACAGCACCTAGCAGCCTCTTCTCGGGAACTGAATCTAGAATCAGGCAGTGCTGGGTGAAAACCCACCCCAGCACTTAGTAGCTGTGTATTAACCTCTCGGACTTCTCCGAGCCTCAGTTTCCTTTTCTGTTAAATGGGAAGGACAATCGTTTCAACTGCTCTGGACAAGGTATAAACAGTAAGTGAAACAATCCATGGGAAAAGCGCTCTTCGAGTTCTGAGACTGAGACTCTTATCTGGCCACTGGCCTGGAGAAAGGCAAGCCGTGCAGCAATGAGCAGCGAGTCCACCTCCTGCAGCAGCAGCGGGCACCTGCACCGCGCGTCACAGCTCCACGCGGCCTTTCTCGACCATTTCATCTGATCGCGACAAAATCTTATAAGGTTTGGCAGCACAGCTGTCACTGTCTTCAGTTAGTAGATGAGAAACTGGATCACAGAAGCACCAAGAGATCTTCTAAGATGCAAAGCTGATCGAGTCATTCTGCCACTGCCTTAAGCTTTTACCTTAGGAGGAAGGCAGCAGAATCGCAGTCAGGGCTAAGGTCCACCTCACCTGACCCGGGACATCCTCACGGCCTGCTCCTGCACCATCCGTCCCCACTCTCCAAACTAGCTACGTGGCCTTGTCCATCTCCCAGTGGACGCTGCCATCTCCCACGTCCTCTACCATTCTGCTCACCCCGCTCCAGCCATACAGCGGTTCCATGGACAGGCCAAGCCCACCTGTGCCTTGGGGCCTCTGCCTGGAACCTTCTTCCCCAGATGTCCGGGGTTCACTTCCGCACATCACGCAGTCCATCCTCAACTCTCACCTCTGCAGCAAGGCCACCCAGGGCCGTGTCACATAAAAGAGCAATTTCCAGTCACTCCCTCTCTCCTCTTTCTTCTTTTCTTCCCTACAGGGCATAGAGCATCACCAGACCAGTTATCTACTATCCACCTATCTATCCACTTAACTACCTATCTACCTATCTATCTATCTATCTACCTATCTACTTACCTACCTATCTATCTACCTACCTACCTGTCTATCTATCTAACAATCTACCTATCTATCCATCCATCTGTCCATCTACCTATCTAACTAACTATCATGTATCTATCAGTTTGCTTACTGTCCACCCCCTGCCCTCACTAGAAGTAAGAGCTAGGACCTCCTTTTACCCACCACTCTTAAGTCAGATCCTGTAAGAGTGCCTGGCAAATAAAATGTGCTCAACAGACAACAGGAGTCATCACTGCTGCTCTTATGCTTCATCCTCATAATAATCTCACCCACTTAGAGGCGGTGTTTAATGGTTAAATGAGCAGGCTGGGAGCCACACAGTATAAGCTACACTCCTGGCCCCTCCACGTATGATCTTTACCATCTTGCGCCAGTGTCTTCACCTCTCCATGTCTGACTCGTCGTCTGTGAAGCGTGGGTACTGGCAGCACAACAGTGTACGGCTGTTGAGAGAAGTGCACAATGTGACCGAGCTTACAGCAAAGGCTGAGTAGGTGTGACCTGTTACTGCTGTGATGATCGTTACCATCACCATCAGCATTAACCCTGGGAGTCAGCACAACAAATGATCCTTTAAAAATAAAATTTAAAAATTTATGAAGACTCCGAGAAGTTAACAGCACAAAGTCACAAACGAGCCTCCAGCAGGACAGGAACCAGAGCCCCGCCGGCTAACAGCCAGGGTTGCTGCCGCCATCCCCTGCTCCCCCTTCATCACAGTTGGACACGCGGGCAGACTCCTGCCCCGGCGCCACCCCACCCTGCAGAGAGCGGCCGTAGCCACAGACACATACGCTCTCTTCTCCCCGTCCTGAAACAGACGCTGCATGCTGCCCATCCAGCCGCTGCCTCCGCTCTTCTTTCCTGTAACAGAACCTCATCTGGGGGGACAGCCATGCAGCCAGGCCCAGGGAGGAGCCACCCACTGCCCTGACACAATCACAGAACCTGAATTCCCCTGTGCCATTCCTGGCCAGTGAGTTGTAAAGGGATGCAGCTGAAGCCTTGGGGGAATTTATGGGACCCCACCCACTGTCCGCTCCAGACACACTGTCCCTCAGCCAGCTGTCCTCACATCTCCTGAAAAATGGACTCCAATCTGCCATCCTCTCTGTCGTCACCCACCACGTTCACAGCCTCGCGTGCAGCTTGGACCCTTCTCCGAGGCCTTCGTTCATTCATTCATCAACACCTGCCCATGCCCAGCACCCGGCTGCTGCTGGAGAGGCAGCTGTGAACAGGGCGGCCATCCCTGTCCTCGGGAAGGTGCCTACACTGCTCTCAGCAGCTCAGAACCCAGCTTCAGTCTTCAAACTGCCTCCCAACCACCCTACGGGACAGGCAGAGCAGAAATCAATGTTTGTGTGTGTGTGTGTCTCTGTGTGTGTGTGTCTGTGTATTCTTTAAATGTTTTAAATGAGTCTCAGAGAAATTAAGCCACTTGCCCTAGATTAGACACATCTAGAAAGTGACAGAGCTGGGACTTCAAGTTTGGTGTTCTTTCTACCACAGAAAAACTTAAATTCTAAGAAATACAATTCAAAGAGGACTCCTAGGGTCAGAGACGTCCCGCAGTGATGGAGGAGGCCGCTCACACAGCCACCCGCTCACGTCCAGCAGCACCTGGGGTAACCAAGGGTGGGGGGATGGGAGGGAACTGGGCCCGTACTCGGGGGATCATGACCGAGTAACCAAAACTCGCAAGACCGCACACCAAGGGTCCTTCTTTGGGGAACTCTTCTGCCTGTTTGCCTGTATTTGTTTTCATTGTACCCAGTCCATGAAGAGCAGGAGAGGGCTTACTCCTGGCAACAGAGCAGGAACCCTGATGGGGCCTGTGATGCTGAAGGTGACAGGAAGAGAGAGCAAGAGAGGCCCCTGAGAGGAGGAAGTCTGCGAGAGCTGCTCATGCCCGTCTGCTCTGTCAGCCTCTGTGTTCCTTAGACGGCCTTTCGTGCTCAGTGACATATGTAAACAGCAGTCCCAGAGGACGGCCCCCAAGGCTGTTCATCGCTACAGGGACCCTCATCCCAGTGACCTTGGGGAGATGCTTCCTCCACTGGAGTTCATTCGGGCCTCACACACCCTTGACAGATTCCGTTCGGAGAGGAGGCCCACGTTCTGTATGTCAGACCTTCCACGCCCGGGGTGGGTGGTGGTGGGTAGGGGCACTGTGGAGAGACGCAGGGGTCAGTACCGCAGACAGGGTGTGGGCCAGCCAGGGTCTGCATCTCCAGGGGGTCGGCTAGGCTGCACTGCATCAGCTCAGCCCCTACTGGGCACCTACCGAAGATGAACAAAACATCAGTCTTGCCCTAAAGAATCTTACCATCTAGCAAGTCTGACAGGACCACAAATGAAAAAAAAAAAAAAAAATTTAAATACAGTATGAAAAGAAATTATGCTAAAGAGAGAGACAGTGAGATATGGAACTAAACATGATCCTATTGGCAAGTTAGGAGCAAGGAGAAAGAGGAAACATTTCCAGGGGATGTGGCATTTGAGCTGGGCCTCAAAGGGCGAGTGGCATGTCCAGGACAGGGAATGGGGTGGGGGGCATTCCAGCCTGAAGACCCAAGGTCCACACCGAGTCGTAGGAGAGGATGAAGCCTGCGGGACGGCCCACTGGCGTGTGGACAAGCAGGGCCCTAGCCATCTGGGAGGGTTGGGTCTGACCTAATGGGCATGGGGCGTGGATTAGGAGAAACTGGAGGCCCCATCTCATCATTCACAATAACTCTGGGAAGTAAAGAAACGCACGAACCGAAGTCGGGAATGACATACATACAATCCTGCCCACCACCTGCTCACTGAGGAACGTCTGTCCAAACCGAACTTCCCAATGCAAAACCTGGAGGGTCCTGGGGTTGAAGCTGGGAGGGTCTCAGATCCGGGGGTCTGGCAGGGAGGCCGCCTCGACCCACAGTGCAGCTTTCTCCTCTCCTCTCGTGGGCCTTTCTGCCTGTCGCGAAATTACGCTTGGTCACTGACAACATCCCCCAGGCTTCTCCCCACTCCTTCAAAGCCCAGGGTGGTGGATGCCTAGATGGAAACACAGCTTTTCTGATGAAAAAGGCCCCTGAGAGTTGGAGGCAAGGGCAAGCTACCATTCTTTCTGTGCTGCACTGACTGTAACCATGTCACTGGCATCTCAGCAGTGTGCAGGGCGCCGTCAGAAGCTTCACGTGCCCTGCTCTGGCCCTGCTCAAAGTTACTTTGACTCCCGTTTTACCCATGAGCCCAAGGCCACAGTCAGCCCAGTCTTTGAGTCCCCCTCAACGCACCTTGTTGAGAGACTCCTACGTGGCTCCCAAGGCCAGGTGACTGGACCCAGCACAGAATAAAGAACAGGCCTCAGAGCCAAGACCAGCTGGACCCCAGGGTCCTGGCCAGGCACAGAGAACAGGAGGGAGAGAAAGTACCGATCAAATCACAATTGCTTTCCCCGCTCCAACAACGCGACCACCATCGGTTCTGGGCAGGGCTTCGACAGTCCCACCCCCAGAGCCGTGCAGGGAAGGAGGTGTAGACACCCGGGCTGATTTGCCCGAGGACTCCCGCACTCTGGAGCAGCGGAGGGCAGGGAGGGGCGGGAGGGCAGACAGCACAAACTGTGTGCTGGCTCTGCCACCACTGATACCGCCACCCTGAGAGGGACACTCGCACCTGACAGAGGGAACAGCCCACCGCTGGAGGAGCTAAGGGACTCGGCCATGGCCACACAGCCAGCAAAGGCAGAGCAGGGACAGACTCAGTGCTGTTGCCCGCCCCCCTCCCCAAGAGCTGGCAATGGCCCCATAAAAGGCAGCCGAAACAGTGCCAGCCCCAAGGAAAGCACCTGGGTGCACCGTTTGCTTCCCAAGGTCTCACTGATCCTGATGGCAGGAGACCCACATAGAGAAACACACACACCCCAGGCTGACACTTGGGCGTCTCCCCTGCAGGAAGCAGAGACAACCCCCTCCAGGAAGTACTCAGAAAATGCTAGAAACCTAAGGGGCCCTGGATGGGCGGGGATGAAAGGTGAGAGAGGCAGGAAAGTGAGGGTGTGGAAGGGACTAGAGCTGAAGAGGGCCCCGGGGGAACCACGCTCTGCATGACTTGTCTCTCTGCTTCTCTCCCTTTTGTTAATTCTGGGACCAAAGCAGAGCAGGACGCCCCTGGGTGGTCACGAGCTAATTGGCCAAAGATGCTTCCGAAGACCGGGTAGAGGAGGCAGCAACGAGAGCAGCAAGTTCCCTCCCAGGCTGACCCAGGAGTCCCCAGATTCTCTTCTGCCAACAAAGGGCCTGAGGACAGCTGTCTCAGAACAACCTGCATGGGCCTCATAAAAATGCAGGTTCCTGGGCTCCCTCCCCAGGCCACCCAGTAAAATGAGTCGGGTGGTGCTCAGCGATCTCCACTGTTAACAAGTGCCCTGGCACTTTGGTGGGATTCTGACGCCCACCAGCTTCGCACAAAGTGGACACAGGACTTAGGTCCTGAAAAGGGACTCCAAAGCCCCAGCACTGTTCACAGTGACGCTCCTTCCTTGGCTGCTATGCCCTGCGTAGCCCCCATCCCTCCCCTCATGAAGGGGGCCCTGGAAGCCCCGAGTGGCTTGCAGGCAGGGACTGGACTTTGTGGACTAGGAAGGTGACCGCCCTCCTCCAGCCTCTGCCTGTGCAGCCAAACAGAGCAAGGGGCCTCCTCCCCCATAAAACTAAGGCCTGAGGTCCTCTGCCTGCTCCCCAAACAAGGGCCCCGAGTGGGCGGAGGAGCTGAGTGCAGGTGCTGACGGAGGTGCTGGAAGCTGGGTGCCCTACGCGGTGGACAGTGTGATCAGGGGCACCGGCAGCTGGCAACACCAGGCAACAGCACCCTCTCCTGGACACAGGACACCACATCACCCTCCCGCCTGGAGCAGGCCAAGCCTGGCGCCTCTCCCCAGACCCCAAGGGAGCTCAAGGCCAGAGGAAGTACCTTTCCTCAGTTGGCACACGGGCCCAGAGAAGGCCCCTCCCCAGGGTGTGGGGCGTCCCCGGGTCCAGCTGGTCCCCAAGGCAGGTCTCCAGAGCCCACGGAGCTGGCGAACCTCACCCACCTGAGGGGCCAACCTGACTCGACCATGCGTGGGTCTGAAAACACACCCCTCACACACCGGCTCCCAGAAGCGCTCTCAACAGCTTTATTTTCCCCAGACGTTGTCTGGCGCCCCAGCATCTTTAGATGCACCCAGGGCCTGTCACTGTCCAGCGCCAGCTCCTGGGGGCAGTGGCTGAGCCTCCCTCTGGGAGTGACAGGTCGCCATCTCCCCCCTGGAAGGCGAAAGCTCCTGGCTCAGGAGCCCCGCACACCACAGAGCTCCTCCTGGGACCAAGTCCTTCATTCGCACGCCTCCAGGCCCACACACAGAGAGCTGCCTTAGGAGGGCGCCCTAAGTGATAGCCCTGCAAGGGTGGAGGCTCTGAGGGGAGCACTACGAAATGGTACTGCAAACCCGGAGGCCAGCACTCTCACCTGAGGCCCAGCAGGGCGTCCCTTCCACAGGCGTGGGGAGCACCTGAGCCAGCCGCCCTCCCAGTGCTGCCGTGAAGCAGAGGGAGGGCGGCTCAGCCGCACAGACAGCCTTTGCCATCTTCCCCTCGTACCCCCCAGGCTTCCCCACCCCAGCCAAGCCCACTGACTGGGGACCCTGCACCTGCAGGCCTGGGTCCCAGCCCTCCTTGACAGAACTGAGCCCAGCTCCTGCTTTCCTGCCGGGCCTGGGAGGGGGGGAGGGGAGGGAGGGGGTTAGTGATGCAGATGCAGGGGCGAGGCGTTGGGGAGACCCAGCCCCACCCCTGCACGTGGGCACCGGCCCGGCAACTGGGCTTCAATCCGGGAGGCACCGAGGGCTGCTGGTCTGCACGCATCCACCTCGGGTGGCTGGTGCCAGTGCCCCCGGGGCAGACATGGACAGGACAGGGCAGCACGGCCAGCGCCACTGGTGGGTCCCTGGAGTCTGGCCTGGGCGCGGCCAGCTCTCGCTTTGCCCTCCAGCCTCGGGCGCCTGCACCCTGCACCCTGGGGTGGTCTAGGAGCTTGCAGAACTCACCTGCACAGGCGGGAGCCCATCCCCTCCTTGTCTGGCGCCCCACATTCAGGTCCTGGTTTGGCTGGGCGTCCAACACCCTCCTCTGAGCATGGACCAGAGCCACCCCAGCTCTCAGTGGACATCCAGGGCACAGGCTAGGCCTCCGTCATGGGGGTCCCCATGACGCTGGGCCCCTCGCACCTCACTCTGGGCAACAGACTCAGGAGATGCTGCTCCCACGTCCGTGTCCCAAGGCTCCACTTTGCCAAGACCCAGTCTGTCTTCTGAGACACCAGAGACCAAGGCTGGGTCTCGGTCCTGTCTCTTCCTAGGATTAAGTTCCCCGTTAGGAAATGACACACAGCAGCCCACCGCCAGCAGCACCTCCGCCAAGTCCCAGGGAAGGCCGCCACGTGCAGCGTGGGGACCAGCTCCCTGCCCACCTGCCCCCCCCGCCCCGCCCTCCCCTCCCGGAAGGATTCATGACCCACAAAGCCTTTATTAGCTCTTTCGGCTTCATTTAACTACACTAATGGCTTGGTCACAGCTGACTGGTCCTAAATTTGCCAGTGATTTTATTTTAATTTACCGTGGCTCAGTCCCCCTGTAATACAGGTAAAGGAGGCCTATTTGTTCCCAAACTCCCCTCCTGGGGTTAATCACGCACAGAACAAAACTCCATCTGAGCCACTTAATGATTTCATTTCCACCCAGGGTCTGGAGGAGCCGCGGCTACAACACCAACGCGGGCCCCTCGCTCCGCCCACTCCACGTGCTTGAGCGAGAGGGCGGGCCGGCCGGGCCCAGGACTGCGGTCTCCCTTCCTTCCCAAGGGCTACAGCGCCCCTGCTCGTCCAGGTGCCTGAAGCTGGGGCCGAGGGCACGCCGCCCACCCCCCGCCCCCGGCCAGCACGCACGTCCGGCTCCTTTCCTCGGGTACCCTGTCAGGTTCCACGGGGTTCTCTTGCACACACCTGTAGGCTACCCGCCTCCTCTCCTGCCGTGATCTCCACCACACCCTGCCTTCCAAACATTCAGGGCCAGGCCCACGTCCCTAACTGTCCTCCACACCTTCCCGCAGGGGTGTCCCCTGCTTAGAAGACCCCTCCTCGTTGCCAGAGCCTGGAGAAGCCTCTGCTAAATGTCCCCTCGCAGGGAAGTCCACACTTTCTCTCAAGCAGAGACCACTCCCTCCTCTGCTCTCCCGTCTATGCTCACACAACCCTGCGTTATGTTTGTGCCTGTCGGCCTTCCACCACCCTGAGCCCCTGAGGACGCCACAGAATGTTCGCCTGGGGAGCCGCTCGCAGCTGCACATAAACGCTCAGGACGCTTCATTTGAGTTAGTAGCCCTACCATAGTTCATGGATGTGGACGTGAACTGTAGTCATCATTAAACTAAGATGCTCAAAGGCCTCCCATCTGCTCACGCTTCCCAAGTGGCGATAAAATCTAAACCCTGAGTCGCACACAGGCTTCACCTTCAGGAAACCTGTTTTTGCATGGAAATGGCACCATCTGCTGGTTTCCGGCAAAACTGGCGCTCAGTTTGGACTGTGAAGCAGGTGTTGTCCCTTCACTGAACTGTGACCCAGGAGCCTGAGGCTGAGAGGCCTGGCCAGCTGAGCGTCTCTTGGCGCCTCCCCAGGAGCATGAGGAGAGGTCGGGAAGGCAGAGCTTCTGGGACTGCAGAGAGTGGCCCGTGGACCTCTTCCCTCCCTCCATCCTCCTGCCAAGGTCTGGACTGCAGCCCTGCCCACAAAGGTCAGCCTGGTCCTGCCCCAGGCACTCTCAGGGGCCACCCCTCCAGCCCGGCCCTGTCTGTCCATCCACCTGCTGGACATCACCTGCAAGGCCACATCAGGACCCAAACTGAGCCTACCCCATGAGACACCTTCCTGGGCAGTGCACCCCCGTAACCAGCTGTCCCCATGTCCCTCCTTCCCCACTCTGCAGGTGCCACCATCACCAGGTCGCCTCCGTCCTGTCTCAAGCCCATCCCCTCGCTTCCTGGGGACCCCTCCTGGGCTCCCCGCCCCCATCCTCACCGCAGCCCAGCTCCACAGGTAACACTCCTGCGCTTCCCATCTCTGCTGGGGCAAGGCCCCACCCGCGTGGCCCGGCCCGGGCCCCTCTCAGCTCCCTCCCCTGTGCCCCTCTCCCTCTGCTCCTGTCCAGCCAGAGCAGCCTTGCTGCTTTTCCTCCTGTCCTGGAGCTCCTGCCTGGCCAGTCCTACTGCCGCTCTTCTCACTCCCCTCCTCTGCTACATGAACAAGCAGAGGGAAGCTGCAAGGGGACAGTGATGGGAAGGAAGTGCAGGCATTCCAGACCTCTAGGTGTAGTGGGGCAGGTGGCTAAGGACCCGTCCTACCTCTACCCCCTCCCCTCCACAGTGTCGGGCTGGCCAAGGTCACCAGCACCACCACTACTGTCCACCAAAACGACCCCTCACCCCAGCGTACTGCACAGTGGTATGGTCTGAGACGGCCTGCATTCCAATCCTGGCCATGCATCTAATGGTTGTGTGGCATCAGGAAAGCCACTTAACCTCTATGAACTTCCAATTCTTCACCTGCAAAATGAGGTGATGATTTTAAAATAAGCGAAAGTAAATCTCACTTCTCTTCTCTGATCAGGGCAAGTTCCCATTACATATAGTACTTCTCCTTTATGGTAGTTGAGAAAATTGTGACTGATGTAGTCTAAAACTTTGTCTCTCCTGTCAAACCAAAAGTTCCACTAGGACAGGGACGGAGGTTTCGTTTACTGCATGTTCCCCAGCCCAGCCCAGGACCCACACACAAAGCGGCTGAGAGAGGAGGCCTGGAGCTAGAAGGCCAGGCTGGGCTCCATCACTGCTCAGTCACACGGTGACTCTGGTCAAGGTCACCACCTCCTGGTCTTACGTGGTCTCCTCGCTAATAATAAAAGTATCCACACCAAAGGGCGGCTTGGGTTAAGTGCTTATAGTCCCTGGTACATGCTAAGAGGTCACCAAACACTGGCTGTTATTCTACTGGACACTCAATAAATGTGAGAACGATGTCACCAGTCTCTGGTCTGTGTGTAAAGAGCTTGGAAGTCCTCACCCATCCTCGCAGTAAGAAAAAAAAGCTGAATAAACGGAAGAGCAACAACTCTTCCCAGATCCATCAGAGAACTAAGGTCACGGGGTAAACCACTGACCTGAAACTAGGAGAGACAGACAGGTGGATACAGAGACTCACAATGTACCAGAGCAGAACCTCCAGGAACCAGGGCCAGGGAGCAAGGCTTAAACTATAGTTGATGGACTACTGGTAACTCAGTGTGGACAGGCTTGAGAGTTAACGAGTCCAGGAGGCCAGTCTTAGGAAGGACCTAAGGAACCCCACCAGGTTCTCACAGTGAAGATCAGAGAAACCTCCCCCACCCCCATCTCCCAGCAAGAGGAGGGAGAAATAGCCATTTTGAAATATGTCTTAAGCGTTCTGTTTTCCTTAACAAAGGCCTGCTCTCAAGGAAATCTATTTTGCTAGAGCCTACCTGGCCGAGGGAAGGAAAATATTCAACTGTAGCCCCCTCCCGCTTTCCCGTCCCTCCTGAGGTAAGAGTTGGGGGAGAAACACATGTGAAGGTCACAGGCCAGGGGCACAGGTTAACTGAGACCAAGACCAAGTTAGAGGATTACAGGATGCTCCCCTCTCTGCCCCCCACACCTCACCACATCAGTAGGGCTCCTGTAAAGTAAGAGGGGATTACACCTCAAAGAACTGCAAGCTTCAGGCCCTATTTAAGGAAGAATCTCTAGGGAAACCCAAAGACAAAAAGCAAGGACATGAAAGGAAATTTTAGCCTCTGACACCACAGCTGCTGGAAGGAGTAAACACAGCCTGACCCCTAACCAGACAAGTATAAAACCTCACACTGAAGGCCTGTCTACCTCAGTTCCTGTATCTCATTCATCTTGCCTGGCTTTCAGCAAAAAACTACAAGGTATGATGAAAGGTGAAACATACATTCTGAAGAGACAGAGCAAGCATCAGACTCGGACATGGCAGAGAGGTTGGAATTACCAGACTGGGAATTTAAAACAACCTTGATAAATAGGCTAAGGGCTCTAGTGGAAAAGGTGGACACCATGCAAGAACACATGGGTAACATAAGTAGAGAGATGGGAACCCCAAGAAAGAATCAGAAGGAAATGCCAGAAATAAGAAACACTGAAATAGAAATGAAGAATGCCTTTGATGGGCTCATCTGCAGACTAGACATGGACAAGGAAAGACTCAGTGCGGTTTAAAAATGTCAGTAGGAATTTTCCAAATGGAAAAGCAAAGAGAAAAAAAAAAAGAATGAAAAGAAGTGGAAGAGAATATGCAAGAACTGGCGGACAATTACAAAAGGTGTAACATTTGAGTAATGGGAACACCAGGAAAGAAACAAAAAGAACAGAAAAAATATTTGACGTAATAATAGTTGAGAATTTTCCAAAATTAATGACAGACCCCAAACAACAAAACCAGGAAGCTCATAACACCAAGCAGGATAAACACCAAAACATCTACACCTGAACATATATTCAAACTTCAGAAAATCAAACACACACAGAAAAACTCTTGAAAGCTGGGGTGGGGGGACCTTACCCAGAGAGGAGCAGGATAAAAATACATCCAACTTCCCTTCAGAAACCATGCCAGCAAGAAGAGAGTGGAGCAAAATATTCAAAGTGTTGGGGGGGAAAAATAAACCCTAGACTTCTGTATTCTTCAAAACTGGCCTTCAGAATGAAATGGAAATACTTTCTCAGAGAAAGGAAACTGTTGCCAGCAGACCTGCCTTGCAAGAAATGTTAACCGTTCTTAAGGAGGAAAAAGGATGTAGGTCAGAAACATGGGTCTACATAAGGAAAGGAAGTGCTCTAGAGGAGGAGTAAATGAACATAAAATACTTGAGTGAAATAGACACGTCACACCTCCCCCAGGAAGTCCTCCTGCCCCAGCACAGCCCTGCCCCTAACAGCCCAGGAACCCCAGCATAGCCTGCTTCACACAATGGTAGGGGCCTGTCAGCTGTCTCCCCGCAAGGCTGAGAGTGTGTGTCCCCAGAGGCAAGCCTGTGAGGTGCTCAGGGTCCAATGAATGAACGATGGCAAAGCACGCACACCAGAGGCCGGGATGGTGGTTAAACAGTGCATCTCTTTATCAGCAGTTCAGCAAGAAGACTCCAGTGCTGCCACTGTCACAAGGAAGGGCTCACCCGCTGGATTCTCTCTGCCCAGGTGTCGTCACTCCTCAGGTCAAGGGTGGTTGGACATCCTTCTTACACAGGCAGCTCCTTGACCCTGAAGGGCATCAACCTGGGAGGCAGGGAAATGCCCAGGGGCGCATCACAGAAATGTGCGAAGGCTGACAGGCAGGGCTGGCAATGCCTCCTTAAGCCCGCTGCTCTCGACATTCACAGAGCAGGATGCAGGAGTGGGAAGACCCTCGAGGAGCAGGGGTGGTGTGTCAGGCAGAGCTGGTGCAGGAGCCTGGCTCCGCACCTTCAAACACAGAGGTGCCAGCAGGCACCCCCGACTCCTCATCCCTGCTGACGTCAGCAAACCACTGACACGGCGCTTGTCACGTGCTGGACCCCATGGTCCACAAGGCAATGTCCTGAAGTCAGGAAACAGGCACCAGGGCATGAAGCAATCGCCCACGCTGGAGCTGGAAGAAAGCCATTACCTGCTCCCCAGGGTGGCCTAAATCTCTACTGTGAGAACAGCTGCACCACCACACCCTCCTCTTACAGTCATTTGGGTCAGATGAGAAACCTAGGCAAAGTGCCTCGTGCAGAGCTGGCATACAGTAAGTGCTCAATAAATGCCAGCATACACCTGCTCGGCCCTCCTCTAAGCGTGCTGGTGGCCCCCCCATCAGCCGCCACGACGATCAGCATGGTCTCTCCTGTGTGGCAGGGGTGCAGCAACCTTTCGCGGACAGATACCTCCTGGAGAGGCATCTCCTGGCCTCAGCTCACCACCTTCCAGAGCAGCACAAACAGCCACTGCCATGACCACTGGTACCGTGTGCAGGCCGAGAGGCCACACGACCCAAGGTCACGGCCCTGATCGGGGGCTGAGCCAAAACCTGTGCGCCCTCGCTCCCACCCCAGTGCTGTGTGACCCTGTGACTCAGAGAGGGGTCAGCAGACCAGCAGCGGCTACGCCCAGCAGCTCTAGCAACTCAGAGCTGCAGGTCCCACCGCGGCCTCGACCGCCCGGCCCCTGAGACTCCGGGGCCCATGGACAACTGAGAAGCACTGGTCTGCGACCCCACAGTGAAGACTCAGAGACGCAAATCTGACCTCGACTCCAAGTCCTTCTGGAAATCTGAGAGGCGTGGCAGGAGCCTCAGGCAGCTGCTTGCTCCCCGACCCCCAGTGGCCCAGGTGCAGGCCCCTCGCTGGTATTCTCAAGCCCCACCCAGTGCGCCGGCTCCCTGCCCAGGGAGGCCGTCCTCTTGGCCCGGCCCCTCACCTGTCAGCCCTCTCACCTGCTGCTCTCAGCAGTCTGAGTAGGAATTTCTCTTGTGAAGCTCATGAGATGCCTCATCCGTAAGATGGCATATGCTGCAGGGGACAGAGGAGAGGAGAGGAGGGTCAGCGGGGAGACCACAGGGCAGCAGAGCCCCCCCGAGAGCACAGACCCAGACCATCGCACAGGGCTGGGTGGGTCGGCAGCCCGAGCCTGGGCCCAGGAGCTGAGTCCCGGGAAGAGGCGCTCAGCCCAGAGGGCCCCTGGCTTGGCCAGGCCCAGGGGTGGAGCTAAGGGAGACCCACGGAGAGGCCAGCAGCGCTCCACCCACCTTCCCCCAGTTAGGACTCAAATCAACTCAGCTCGAACGCTTACCTTCGTCTCACCTGCTCTATCCGTTCTTGCATGGCATCATTTCTCACTTCGCTTGGCACTTGGAAGATGCGGGTATGGCTGCAAAACACCATCAGACGTTGGGGTTCCCGGGCTCCTTCTCTACTAACCAGTCACCTTGGAACCTCCAGGGTTGGAATCACGGGGGACCATAGCTCTGACCGTGTCACCATGAGCTTTTGAGCTGCACCTTCACCCTCCTTGTACCAGTAACATAAAGCATTCTTTTTACTAACCAAGTACCCCTGAGCCCCCCAACAATCCTGGGCAGGTAACAAACGGTCCTAAGCAGAGTCAAGGAGACGGAGAGGTTATGCGCCTTTGCTAGAGTTACAGAGCGAGTCAGAATTCCTCTCCAGCTTCATCACCAGCTCTCTATCATCAGCATTGTGCCAGTCACTATGGTTTAGAGATCCTTCTAGAACATTCCATCACAAAGAAGCTTCAGGCTCCTCTTTGCTGCTGTTGTTTTTGTTTTATTTCACTGCTCTGGACTTGCTTTCCTCACCACGGTCCACTTCATGCCCTTCCCAACTCCACACCCCAACAAACCCTCACAAACCCTCCACTCCAGGAAAAGCAGCCTGCCCACTGGACCACCATTCTTGTGCCCACTGGACCACCCCATTCTTGACAGTGCCTTCTGGGTAATGCCTTGCTCTAGGTGCTTTGGGGTTTTCCCTGTGAATTCAGCTTTGATACCGCCTATGAGGACCCACAGCCCGAATGTGCTCCGGAATATGGCTCATATAAAATGGAGCTGGTCAGTGCCCAAAGAGAGAGAGAAGAAAGGACAGAGGGCCTGAGGGGACAGGGGGATGCCTCCGAGACGAAGGGGACACAGAGGCTGGACGGGGTTGGCCAAGGTGCCAGGCTCCTACCCGTGTGGAAGGCCCTACCTGGCTCGGGCTCCTGTGTGTCCAGTCCCTGCCCAGACACGTGTCAGCCCAGGTGAACGTCCTGCTAGGAACCCTTCTGAAGCCTAGGCAGCAAAGCCGAGAGCCTGTGCAGCCCGAACCCCTACTGTGCCCTCCTACTGGCGTCCCCAACATGTCCTTCAGTGCTCACATGCTTCTCCACCCAGGTCACTTGTATCCTTTCAAATGGGGAACTTGGTTTATGTTGTTCTCTCTTCCAGAGGCCCTAGCAAACATCAGGTGGCCAGTACACATCTACCATATAAATGAGCATTCAGTGGTGCTTAATAAAGGGATATGCAACCCTGACTACGTAGTTAATGACACTAATAGGAGGATACCGAAATCAGTGGATCGGAGGGAGGACCAGGCTGAGTTTATTGGTTTAAAATCTCCACAGAATATCCAGAGTGGAAAACTTGTATGTAGATAACTGACTGATTTCTGTCCCATGTCTCCAAAGCTTTAACCTACTTACACTACACAGCCAAGCTCTAAAAAATACCAGAGGATGATGTTCGTATTGTCCAAACCAAGGAACTGCAACAGCCAGAGCTGGTAGTGTGGCCAGGTCAGGGGAGGACAAGCCTCCCACATGCAGGGCGGGGGATGGGGGACAGTCACCAATGTTCATGATCTGGGCGACCTTGGCCGGCTTCCCATCCAAAAAAAACCTTTCCCAGGGAGGCCTCAAATTAGACCATTCCTCTTATGCAATTCTTGAGCATTTGAATCCTCTTTTAAAATGCTAATGCCACTGGAAGGGGTAAACACAGGAAAACTGTACATCCTGAAGCAAAAACACATTTCTTGAGAAACATATCTTCCTTGATAGGAGAGAGCAAAGCTGGCGATGGGGGCACAGGAAGGAAGCCAAGTCCAGAGATGAGAGAGGGCTCCTTCACAGCAGGGGGAAGCCCAGCGGAATCCCACAATGACTCTACTGGGAAAAGAGACCCAAGTGAACATGCATCCCAGAAGGAGGCAGGGAAGCATGTGCCGAGGCAGTGAGCCAGGTTCCAGGCCCAGCTCCCCTGCCTGGAGTCTTGCTCTTCAGAGCCAGGAGAGGCGGTGGTGGTGTAGATGGTCTGTGCAGGCTGGGGTTGACAAAGCAGCTACTGTGGAGCACAGAATTCTAGCCTCAGGGCTGAGAAACCTCCTCTCACCTCCGCCCAAGATGAGGGCTTTGGCTTTTGCACTTTATGAGCCTATTTTCTTTTCTTTTCTTTTTAACATCTTTATTGGAGTATAATTGCTTTACAATGGTGCATTAGTTTCTGCTTTATAACAAAGTGAATCAGTTATACATATACACATGTTCCCATATCTCTTCCCTCTTGCGTCTCCCTCCCAGCCTCTCCTATCCCACCCCTCTAGGTGGTCACAAAGCCCTGAGCTGATCTCCCTGTGCTATGCGGCTGCTTCCCACTAGCTATCTACTCTACGTTTGGTAGTGGATATATGTCCATGCCACTCTCTCACTTTGTCACAGCCTACCTTTCCCCCTCCACACATCCTCAAGTCCATTCTCTAGTAGGTCTCTTTAAAGTGCAGCCACTTCTGAACAAATCAAGTGCAAAAACAACAGAAATCTGAAATTTATTCAGAAGCATTTAAGAAATGGTAAGCAAGCCCAGTTTTCCAACCCCTCTAGTCATTTTAAAATTTAGCAATGAGCTGGGCTTTCAAGATAGCAAAAATATTCCCTTAAGACCCCAAAGTAAGGGCTTCCCTGGCGGTGCGGGTTCGAGCCCTGATCTGGGAAGATCCCACATGCCGCGGAGCAACTGAATCCATGTGCCACAACTACTGAGCCTGTGCTCTAGAGCCCGCGAGCCACAACTACTGAGCCCAGGCACCACAACTACTGAAGCCTCCATGCCTAGAGCCCGTGCTTCGCAACAAGAGAAGCCACCGCAATGAGAAATGAGAAGCCCGCGCACCACAACGAAAACTCAACGCAGACCAAAACAAAAAAAACAAAAAAAAACAGAGACTCCAAAGTAAGGCTGAAAAACTCAGTCAAAGGAGTCAACATCTCTAGAGAAGGAGAGCTGTGGGTTTGTGTTGGCCAGTAATCCCGAAGAGGGGGGCTTGTGCCTTCTCTGCTTCCCCCTCCCCACAGCGTGCCTAGCTCGGGGCAGGTGGGATGCTTTACCTCCATCTTATGAACTGGATTCTTGTTCTTTCCTCCAGGACCTCCTGACTCTGGTTTGTTAACAAACCAGACTTTGAGAGGTGGTGCTTCACCTAGGAAATCCGGGTGGAGTCCAGTGGTTACTGCCCAGCAAGGACCCCATGGCCAGGGTGGAGCCCAGCCTGGACAAGCTCTGCCCGCTTGCCCAGGACCCTTTGTGGTAGGACCCACCTCCCCCTTTCCCTCCCCTTGCCCCACTAAGGACGGGCAGCTCAAAGGTTCCATTACTGTGTCTCTGGTCATATGTACATCTTGGCCATGCGTGGGAGGGCAGTTGGTGGCCATCTTCTCCTTTATGTCCTGGGAAGCCTCTTCTTCAATCTGAAAGGCAAGCAGTTTCCCTCAGAAAGTGTCACTCTATCTGGCCCCAATTCTCCCTCCTCTTCCTTTTCCCTTTTCTTCTTCCCCATCACAACACACACATGCGTGCCCACACAAACACGCTGTATCGCACAGTTCCTGCAATTAGCTCGTCTACTGCTACCTTCCTGTGGAATTCCAGGGACTCAGTAAGTCATGGGTCCAAGGTCCTCCTGAGACACCCTGCAGTGGGGCCACGCATCTGAAACCCCCTCCCCTCCCATGTGCCTGAGAAGCAGGGCGGGGCTGGTGGTGACGCCAGCCCGTCTCTGGAGAGGGGACAGCCCGGGTCCTTCCGGACATGTGGTGGATCAGACACGGCTCTAGGCAGGCTGATGGGCAATGAGCTTGGGTTTCCTGGTTGTAGGGGGAGGGACGTCCAGCTCCCTGCACCCACGAGGCCAGCTCTCAACAATCTGTGGTGCCCTGAGTCCCAGAGGAATCTCACTCACTTTTTTCAACCAGTGCTGTACTACAGACACAGCCTCGCTCTCCACAACTTCCACGTCCTGCAACAAAGTGGTAAGTCGATGCCCTCAGAATACAGAGAAACCCAGCCCCTCCTCCATTTTCCACAGTTATCACTGTGAGATCTTCTCTCCAGAAGTGGCAGCGGGGGCTCAGAGGGGAAACAATACCTGACACACTTTACGCGTGGCTACCACCAGCCCCACTTACCGAACTGACTTTCGGTGGGAAGGGGAAGCCGGCACCTTTCCAGGCGAGAATGTACACAATCCATGTTGTAATTATCATCTTTGGATTACGCCAGGCCTCCTTCGTGGCTCCCTCCTTCCATTGAAGCAGGCTGAGAACTCCTCTAGCACAAGGAGGTCCTTGGAGGGAGGTGCCCACCTGATTGGCTGGCCAATGATGATGTGACAATGACCTCCTTTAATCCCCAGGGTCAGAGTGGAGGTAGAAAAGAAAGGTGAGGAAGTGTCCACATTAGTGATGGCCACAGCTCAGAAATGGAGGTGGGAGGTGGGCAGTCAGGATATGAGCCTGAGAAAGATACAAGGGGGAAGTTACTGAATCAAAGATAGAAATTATGGAGGGTAAGGGAGGCTTATGGCTGGTCACCCACTCTTGAGCACTGCTGAAGCAGAAAGAGATTTTATAGTCAAAAGAATAAATTTGTAACAAAATAACCTGGGCCCTCTAGACATTCGTTCAAACCATGCCACAGCATTTCTTATTCTTCCTCTTACAAATGGGGAGAAAGGGCCTGTCCACCCAGAAAACATCAAAGATGGAGGAGCAAAACTCTCAACAAGGACGTTTTACTTTTGTGTCTACTTTGTTTACGCAAGTGATTCAAATCACAAAAAATAATCCAAACAATAAGAGATAAAGGGTAAACAGTGCAAGTGTCATTTCTTGTGAAGCATATTTCCTGATTTTCCCAAGTCACCCATGGTGGACTGCCTAGGTGGAAGGACAGTTAAGGGGAAATGAAAGAGGGATTCTGTTGTGACTTCATAGTTGTGGGCAAGCAATTGACAGGGGCTCAGATAGCTGCTATTCCCATCTAGAACCTTCACCAGGGAAGTGAAGTTCACAATATCCTAAAGCAAATGTTTAGCTGCTCTCAAAAGTAGTTGTAGCCTAACCCTGAGACTATTCCCAAGGTCTCAGAAATGAGGGTTGTAATCCTGTCTCCACCACTAACCTGTTATGTGATGTTGACCAACTCATTAGTCCCTCTGGTCCTAGTTTCTTTGTCTTCAAAATGAAAAGAAAAGGATAATGTCTCTAGTTTTCTTCCAGCTCTAATAGTCTATAAATGTTCTATTCTGATTCTTCTGAAGAGTACAGAAAACCTTTATCTCACTCTCCCCAATTTCCCTAAAATAGCCACTATATCTCCTCACTCTCAACAAATTATCTCAATTTTACATCTTCTCTAGGCTATGCCAAGGCAACAAACAAGTCCCCAAATGAAAGCCGAGACTCACTCTCACTCTCCAAACACAAGTTCAGGGTAGCTGTGCTCCATGTGGTGACTTAGAGATACAGGGATGAATCCTTCCTCTGGCTCCATGCTGTCAGGATGTGACCTCTATGACTGCCAAGCAAAGGAAGAGAACACATGGAGGAATAAAATCACCTCTTCTGTTCCAGCCCAAAGGCTTCTTCTTAAAGCTTTTTGGCCAGTATTAGTCATATGACCCCAAACCAATGCCAAGGGAGACTGGAAGCTGTAAACCAGAAGATGAAATTACTCATCAACACCTCTGTTTCTGCTACTATCTCCTAAAAACTGTTTCCATCCTTACTGATGTAATTTTATTGTTTGAATACTTAAAACATCAATGTTATTCAAAAATTAAAACTACATGAAAAGACAAACTCAGGGAAGTTCCATCTCCTTCCCTGTCTCTTCAACTTTGTTCCTCAGAAGGATTTTCATAAGTTTCTAGGCTGTGCATCTGTGTTTATGTTTCCAAAATGAAACACATACATAAATCTATTCTCACATTTTATTACTATGTTATGAAATGCATACAGTAAAATATATAAATACATTCACAGCTCAGAAAAAAAATTTAAGCCTGTGTGCACACATGCGCACACACACATACATGTGTTTATATACACACACGCACATACATACACATGTTTAACCACCACCCAGATCAAGATATAGAACATTTCCAGCACCTCAACAGGCCCCCAGACCCATAAGAGGACCATCATTTTGACATCTATCACCATAAGTGTTTTGCCTAGTATCCCACTGTATTACCATAACACAAATTATCTACCAAATTTACAACTGATGGACATTTGTGTTATATCTAAAAGTTTGACTCTTTTTAAAGTAATGCTGCTATGAACATTCTTTTACCTATCTTTTCCTTGACATAAGCACTAAATCTTCTGTACATATACATAACAAAGATCAGAGTTGCTAGGTCATAGGCTTTACATATATTTAGCACTAATATATAACAGAGTACTGGGGACTTCCCTGGTGGTGCAATGGATAACACTCTGCACTCCCAATACAGAGGGTCCAGGTTTGATCCCTGGTCAGGGAACTAGATCCCACATGCATGCCGCAACTAAGAGTTCACATGCCACAACTAAGGAGCCCGCCTGCCGCAATTAAGGAGCCAGTGAGCTGCAACTAAGGAGCTCATCTGCTGCAACTAAGACCTGGTGCAACCAAATAAGTAAGTAAACAAAATATTTAAAGAATAAAAATAGGGCTTCCCTAGTGGCACAGTGGTTGAGAGTCCGCCTGCCGATGCAGGGGACACGGGTTCGTGCCCCGGTCCAGGAAGATCCCACACACCACAGAGCGGCTGGGCCCGTGAGCCATGGCCACTGAGCCTGCGCGTCCAGAGCCTGTGCTCCACAACGGGAGTGGCCACAACAGTGAAAGGCCCACGTACCGCAAAAAATAAATAAATAAATAAATAAATAAATAAATAAATGAAAACAAATTCTCACAAAATGTTAAAAAAAAAGAGTACTGGGGCTTCCCTGGTGGCGCAGTGGTTCAGAGTCCGCCTGCCGATGCAGGGGACATGGGATCGTGTCCCAGTCCGGGAAGATCCCACATGCCACGGAGCGGCTGGGCCCGTGAGCCATGGCCACTGGGCCTGCGTGTCCAGAGCCTGTGCTCTGCAACGGGAGAGGCCACAACAGTGAGAGGCCCACGTACCATGTAAAAAAAAAAAAAGAGTACTGCAAGGCAGTTGTACCAACTACTGCCTGTAATAGTTACTTCATGTTTCTGCCAACACTTGTTATTGTCACTCTTTTAAAGTTTAGACAGATGATTGGATTTATAATGCTAATCAGGAATAGTTTACTTTTCACTTAATTAAGTGATTAATGGCATTAGGCATCGGAGCTATATGGTAACTCTATTTTTGAGGAACTGTCAAAATCTTTTCTAAATGGCAGCATCATTTCACATTCCCTCCATAAATACATGAGAGTTCCAATTTCTCCACATCTTTGCCAACATTGTTAGCATCTGTCACTCTGATATGAGACATTCTAGTGACTATGAAGTAGTATCCCATTGTGGTTTTGATTTGTATTTCCCTAATGATTAATGATGCCACGTATCTTTTCATGGGCTTATTGGCCATTTGTATATCTTCTTTGGAGAAATGTATATTCAAATCCTTTGCCATTTTACAATTGACTTATTTGTCTTTTATTGTTGAGTTGTAAGAGTTCCTTATATATTCTGTGTACAAGTGTCTGATCAGATACATGCTTAGCAAATATTTTCTCCTATTCTATGGGCTGTCTTTTCACTTTCTTGATGATATCATTTGAAGAACAAAGTGATCAATAAAGTCATCATTTATCACACAAAATGATGAAGTCTAATTTATCTATTTTTACTTTTGTTGCTTGTGCTTTTGGTGCCATATCTAAGGAACTGTTGCCTAGCCCATGGTCATGAAGATTTATTCCTTTGTTTCTTCTAATAGTTTAACAGCTGTAGCTTTTACATTTACGTCTATGGTCTATTTTCAGTTATATACGGTGTGAGGTGGGGGTCCAACCTCATTTTTTTGCATGTGGAATCCAGTTGTCCTAGCACCATTCATTGAAAAGAAGTAGTTTCTCCATTGAACTGTGTTGGTACCCTTGTCAAAAATTAACTAACTATAAATGTAAGGGTTTGTTTCTGGATGGTCAACTCCTTTCCATTGATATATGTATCTATCCTTATGCCAATGCCACACTGTCTTGATTACTATAGCTTTCTAGTATGTTATGACATTGAGAAGTGTGAGTCCCCAACTTTGTCCTCTTTTTTAAGATTATTTTGGCTATTGTGAGTTCTTGCATTTCCACATGAATTTTAGGATCAGAATTGTCAAGTTTCACAAAAAGAAAAAAAAAAAGCCTGTGGCATCTTGATGGGGATTGCATTGAATCTGTGGATTGATTGGAGAGTACTGTCATCTTCACAACAATCTTCCATTCCAAGAACATGGAGTGTTTTTCTATTTATTTATATATTCTTTAATTTCTTTCATCGAAGTTTTGTAGTTTTCAATGTACAAGTCTTGTATTTCATTTATTAGGTTTATCCTTAAGCATTTTATTCTTTTTGATGCTATTGTAAATCGAATTTTCTTAATTTCATTTTTGAATTTGGTATTTCTTCTATATAGAAATGTAGTGGATTTTTAAGTATTAACCTTGTACTTTATAACTTTGCTTAAATCATTGTTTGTAACAGTTTTTAGTGGTTTTCTTAGAATTTTCTACATACAAGATCATGCCTTCTGTGACTAGAGATAATTTTCCTTCCTTTCCAATCTGGATGCCTTTTCCTTTTCTTGCACAAATGCCCCAGCTATGCATTGTTAAGTAAAACTGGAGAGAGTAGATATTCTTTTCTTGCTCCTGATTTTAAGAGAAAAGCATTGTCTTTTATCATTAAGTATGGCATTAAATGAGGGGTCTTTGTAGATGCCTTTTATCAAGTTGAAGACTTTTCCTTCCTATTCCTAGATTTTGAGTATTTTTCTCACCAAAAAGCATTGGATCTTGCCAAATGCTTTTCCTGCATTTGAGTTGATCATGTGGTTTTTGTCTTTCACTCTATTAATATCGTATATTAATTTTTGATTTTCAGATGTTAAATGAATCTTGTACTCTTGGGATAATTCCACTTGTATATAATTCTTTTTATATGTTGCAGGATTCAGTTTGCTACTATTTTGTTGAGGATTTTAGATCTAGATTTATAAGAGCTATTGGACTATAGTTTTATTTTCTTGTAATGGTCTTGTCTAGTTTGGTATCAAGGTAATACTTGCCTCATAGAATGAATTGGAATATGTTCCCTTCTCTTATATTTTTGGAAAGAGATTGCAAAAGATGGATAATATTAAACATCTAAATATTTGGTATATATTTAACTTTTTAAGAAACATCAAGCTTTCTTCAAAAGAGGCTGTGACATTTTACATTCCCACCAGCAATGTATGAAGGTTTGCATTTCTCTGTATCTTCATAACACTCATATTGTCTTTTTATTTTATGAATTTATTTATTTATTTTTTGGCTGCGTTTGGGTCTTTGTAGCTGCGTGCAGGCTTTCTCTAGTTGCAGCGAGCGGGGGCTACTCTTCGTTGCAGTGTGTGGGCTTCTCATTGCAGTGGCTTCTCTTGTTACAGAGCATGGGCTCTAGGCATGCAGGCTTCAGTAGTTGTGGCCCTTGGGCTCAGTAGCTGTAGTGCACAGGCTTTGTTGCTCTGCGGCTTGTGGGATCTTCCCAGACCAGGGCTCAAACCTGTGTCCCCTACATTGGCAGGCAGATTCTTAACCCACTGCACCACCAGGGAAATCCCTGTCTGTCTTTTTAAGTCATAGCCATTCTAGTTGGTGTGGAAAGAGGTATATCATTTGGTTTTAATTTGTATTTTCCTAATCATTTATAATGTCAATAATCTTTTCATGTGTTTATTATTTGCATACTTTTTTAAAAAAAATCTTTTGGCCGCACCACACGGCATGTGGGATCTTAGTTCCCTGACCAGGGATTGAACCTGCGCCCCCTGCACTGGGGGTGCAGAATCTTAACCACTGGATGACCAGGGAAGTCCCTACATATACTTTAGTTGGTGTAATATCTATTCAATTTTTTTAATTGTTTGTCTTTTTTTTTGTTGAGTTTTAAGTTCTTTATATATTCTGAATGCAAGTCTTTTATCAAATATATGATTTACAAATGTTTTCTCCCAATCTGTAGCTAGTCTTTTCATTTTCTTAATAGTTTCTCTCTTTTTTTTGAAAGGAAAAAGGTTTTACTTTTGATAACATCAAATTCTACATTTTTGACGGAGTATGCTTCTGGTGTCATATCTAAGAACTACAAGATCATGAGGACTTTTTCCCTATGCTTTCTTCCAGAAGTTTTATATTTTAACTCTTATAGTTAGGCCTATGATCCACTTTGAGCTATTTTTTGTGTGTATAGCATGAGGATCTGAATATATCATTTTGCATATATATATATATAATTATACCAGCATCATTTGTTGAAAAGACTATCCTTTCCTCCCACTAAACTGCCTTGGCAGCTTTGCTGGAAATTCAATTGACCATAAGAGTTTATTTCTGTATCTCAGTTTTGTTCCATTGACCTACATGCCTAGCCTTACACCAGTACCACACTGTCTAGATAATTATAGCTTTATAGTAAATTTTCAGACAAAGTAGTATAAGTTCTCTTTTTTTTTCCTGGCTATCTTAGGTCTTTTGAATTTCCATGTAGAATTTAAAATTAGCTTGCCAATTACTTTTTTTTTTTAATACTGTTGGAATTTCAATAGACATTGTTTTGAAGCTATAAATCAATTTTTTCTAAGTTGTCTAGTTTGTTGGCACAAAGCTGTTCATAGTATTCCCACAGAGCCTTTTTAATACAGTGGGGTCAATGGTGATGTTCCCTCTTTCAATTCTGATTTTGGCAATTTGTGTCTTCTTTTTTCCTGCTCATCTTAGCTAAATATTTGTGTTTACTATTGTTGTTAATCTTCTTGAAGACCACCTTTTGCTTACATTGTTTTTCCCTATTTTTTTTCCTGTTATTTTTTGGTTTTCTATTTCACTGATGTCTAATGCAATCATTTTCCCCCCTTGTGTTTGCTTTGGGAATAAATTCTGCTTCAAGAATGCAATGGAGAAATTCTGCCTGAGTTTCCAATCTGTGGGCCTGCCCTGCAGATCGTGGACTTGCCAGCCTCCACAATCACATGAGTCAATTCCTTAAAATAAGTCCCGTAGGTAGAGAGACAGGTAAATAGATGATATAGGTACAAAGATGACATAGGTAGCCTATTGACTGTTTCTCTAGAGAAGCCAGAATAATACGGACTTTAGTACCAAGAATAGTTCTAGAAGAACAGAATTCTAAGGATGTTTTCTGTATTGGCTCTGGGGTTTCTGGAATTGGCTCTCCAGAGGGCATTTTCCACGACAAGATGTGGTAATACAGATATTCATAACTATTGGATCCTCGTAATCAAATACTTATAAGAGGTAAGCTTCTAGGTGACTGAATTTGATACTTTAGAACATTTCTGTGTAACAAGTATAATAAGTTTGACTGGCTGCTCCTAATTACAGTAGACGAAGTGGGGAAAGAAAAGGATGAGCTTAGGGATTCAGATTCCCAGTTTAAGCACTGCATAAATGACCTGAAAGTTTCAATAGCTTCCCTGAAAGAAACCTTCATCTCCTGTCGCAGTGCTGAGATTACCTTAAACCAAACCCACAGTCTCATCCTGCAAGTGGCTAAATTACAACACAAGTTGAATTTCCAACCTCACAAGGTGTCTGCTGGTACCGTGAAGGTATTGATTGAGAAGTAATGGTATCCTGAAGACTGGAATGGGGACATATGGGCAGATTCTGATGAAGCTGGGGATACTGAACCCTGACATTCTGCTGAGTCTTCTTTGCCAGCAGAAGCAGTCCTTTCACCAAGTTTGAAGAGATTAATCCTGCTTTGTCTCAGGAAACTGTAATGGCCTAACCCAAGATACTTGCCTTGCAAGACACTGTTGATTCTCCGCAGGACCCATCCCCACTACCCCTCTTGGCTTTTACATTTATAATTGCACTCAGCGGTCCTTAACAGGTGAGGGACAAAGTGTGTCCCACGAGGAGCTGCACTACACTCCAAAAGAACAACGTGATTTTTCCAACTTCTACATACATAAATCTGGGGAAAGTGTGTGGATGAATATTAAGGGTCTAAGATAATGGTGGAAGGAACCTAAAGTCAGATCTGAACCAATTTATTGATGCGGGCCCACTGACCAGATTCTTATTTAATATTACAGCTTGAGGAGTTAGAAAGCGTTCTAACAGTTTATTTGGTCGAAACATGGACCAGCAGGTGACCTACACTCAATGAATTTGAAATGCCAGAATTGCTTTGGTGTGCTTTAGAGAAACATATCCAAAGGTTTAGGGAGGTTGGAATGCTCGAGTGTACTTATCATGTAAGGCATGCTCACCCACCCTCGGGGATACAGAGGACACACCTTTCACCATGACTGTGAGGAATAAATCTGAGGGGAGCTCCAGCATCCTCGAAGAGCTCAGAGGTCACACTTCTCTGTAGGTCAGAAATTACAGTGGCAACTGCTGCCACCGAATTGGGGGGATCTAAATGCAATGGGGTACTTGGATCCTGAGTAGCAGGGGCCAAGTGGCAACACTTAATCATCAGAGGCAAGGTGGGCATGATTACTGTAATGGACAGCTGAGTGAAAGCAGTAATAAAAAGTCTGACTTACAGAGACCTATGGTATTGGCTAGCTGCTCATTGTATCCTCAGATGTGAAACAGATGGGCGGTCCACTAAATTCTTGCTTGATCTATGTAAGTGGGAGAATTTTAGGTCAAGTGAACAGAAGTCAACTTGAATCATAAAAAGAGAGCCATGGTCCTTTGACCAATTCTGATTTGAGCCAGTGTACAGACCCAGAACTCCTTGAATAAGGGACAGGCCAGATCCCCTTAAGGAAGGACCCTGCTACACTATGAAACACACCTACTGTCAACCTTTCTCCTGGTCCCCCCTCAAAGGGACTTACAGCCTTTTACCAGGGTGACTGTGCCTGGATGGAAAGAAGTTAAACTTTTCAGGGATTACTGGACACTGACTCTGAACTAATACTAATTCTAGGAGACCCAAAAAGTTACTCTGGCCCCTGAGTCAGAGTCAGGGCTTATGCAGGTCAGGTGGTCAGTGGAGTTTTAGCTCATGTCTATTTCACAGTGGGTCCAGTGAGTCTCTGAACCCATTCTGTGGTTATTTATCTACTTCCAGAATGCAAAATTACAATGGACATAATGAGCAACTGGAACAATCCCCACACTACTTCCCTAACCTGCAGAGTGAAAGCTATTACAGTAGGAAAAGTCAAGTGGAAGCCACTAGAACTGCCTCTACCTAGGAAAACAGTAAACCAAAAGCAATGCCACATTCCTAGAGGAACTGCAGAGATCAGTGCCACCCCAAAAGACCTGAAAAGTGCAGGAGCACTGATGCCCACCACATCCCCATTCAACTTGCCTATTTGGTCTGTGCAGAAGACAGATGGATCTTGGAGATTGGCAGTAGATTTCTGTAAACTTAACCAGGTGGGGACTCCAACTCAGTTGCTGTTCCAGATGTAGTTTCACTGCTTGAACAAATTAACACATTCTCTTGTACCAGATATGTAGAAATTTATCTGGCAAGCACTTTTTTCCCAATGCCTGTTAGTGAAAACCCCCAGAAGTAGCTCTGCCACTTAGGCCTGTGACCCACTAGTTCAACGGTGCTTGAAATATCAGTGGCACATAGGGATGCTATCTGGAGCCTTTGGCAGCCCCTACAGGTAAGTCACAGTGGGAACCATTAGGATTTGGCAGCAAAGCTCTGCCATCGTCTATGGACAGCTACTCTCCTTTGAATATACAGCTTTTGATTTGTTATTGGGCCCCAGTAGAGACTGAATGCTTAACCATGGACCACCAAGTTACCACGTGACCTGAGCTCCTCGGGAATTGGGTGTTGTCTGACCCACCAGGCCATAAAGTTGGGCATGCACAGCAGCACCCCGTCAGTAAATGGAAGTGAGATCAGGCCCAGGCAGGCCCTGAAGGCACAAGAGTACGTGGCCCAAATATCCACGGTCCCCACTCCTGCCACATTGCTTTCTCTCCCAGTCTGCACCCATGGCCTCCTTGGGAGCTCCCTACGATCAGTCGACAGAGCGAGAGAAGACAGGCCTGATTCACAGATGGTTCTGCAGGATATGCAGGCACCACCTGAAAGTGGGCAGCTGCAACACTGCAGCCCTCTCCAGGAGAACACGGTAAGGGAGATCCTCCCAGCGGGAGAACTTGGAACAGTGCACCTGGTCTTGCACTTCGCTTGGAAGGACAAGTGGCCAGACCTGCAGTTGTATACTAACTCATGGGCTGGGGGCAATGGTTTGGCTGGTCAGGGACCTGGAAGGAACATAACTGGAAAACTGGTGACAAGGAGGTCTGGGGAAGAGGTATACGGATAGACCTCTCGGAATGGGCAAAACACATGAAGACATTTGTGTCCTATGTGACTGCTCACCAAAGGGTAACCTCAGTGGAGGAGGATTTTATTTATCAAGAGGACAAGATGACCCGTCCTGTGGCTCCCAGGCAGCCTCTTTTCTCAGCCACCCCTGTCATCGCCCAATGGACTCATGAACAAAGGGGCTGTGGTGGCAGGGATGGAGGTGATACATGGGCTCAGCAACATGGACTTAACTCGTCAAGGCCAACCTGGCTACAGCCACTGCTGAGCACCCAGTCTACCAGCAGCAGAAACCAACACTGAGTCCCTGCCATAGTGCCATTCCCTGGGTGACCAGCCAGCTACCAGACAGCACGTTGATTACACTGGCCTACATCCATTATGTAAGGGACAATATTTCGTTCTTACTGGAATAGACACTCACTCTGGTTGTGGATTTGCCTTCCCTCCACACAATGCTTCTGCCAAAGTACCATCAGTGAACTTACAGGATGCCTTATCTACTCTCACAGTGCTCCACACAGCACTGCTTCTGATCGAGGGTCCTTACGGCAGTTGCAGTGCAGCCATGGCCTATTCTAGCACTCATATCACCACACTCCCTTCCATCCTGTAGCAGCTGACTTGCTAGAACAGCGGAACTGCCTTTTGGAGACTCAACTACAGCACCATCAGGGTGGTAACACCTTGCAGAGCTGGGACAATGTTCTCCAAGAAGCGGTACACGTCCTACACCAATATCCAGTGTATTGTTACTCCTCCCATAATCAGGGTTCAGGGGTCCAGGAATCAAGGGGTGGAAACGGCAGTGGCACCATTCACTATTACCCCTAGTGACCCACCAGCAAAGTTTTTTTCCTGTCCCCACGATCTTATGCCCTTCTGGTCCAGAGACCTTAGTTCCAAAGGGAGGGCAGCTTTCACCAGGAAACAGAAGGACTCCATGGAAATGGTACCTAATGCTGTTGCCCTGCCACCTTGGGCTCCTCATGTACATCTGAATCAAGAGACCAAGCACAGAGTTACCCTACTGCCTAGGGTGAGGAAAAGTACAATGGAGCACAGCAGAGCCACCAGAGTGTCTCTGAGCACCGTCACGGTCTGTGGCTAAGGTCATTGAAAACTGCAACAGCCCAGTTCAGGCAGCAACTGTTAATGGCCCAGACCCTGTTATTAATTTACTTTATATTACACTTCTGTTTCATGCTTAAAAAAATAAACCCTACCCCAAGGTCGTGAAGACAGCCTCATGTCTTTTCCTAGAAGCTTTCATACTGATACCTATGTTCCGTGTCAAAATCATCTTGTGTGATGTGTGACGACTTAGAATCATGCAGAGCTACCACAGAACGTGTCTAACGAAAACCCGTGACGTTAGTGGACCCGTACACTTTGCACCCAAGCTGCTCAGGGTCAACTGCACGTACACACAGCAGTGTCAAGGAGCCGGGCAGGGGGCGAGCATGGTGCCCGCCCACCCAGGGCCCCGCGAAGGGTTACCTTCAGCTTCCGGTTCCCTCGCCCTCAGGGACAGCTGTGACCAGACGCGGGGAACCCTCTTGCACAGGAAGACCAGGCTCCTGCGCCCTAGAGCTGGTGGTCACTGAAATACTCTTTCTCCACTGGTTACCCTCCTGGGTGTAAGAGAGGGGCCACCAGACCCAGGTGGTAGAGAGGTGGCCACTGGTAGCAGTCATGAAACCGGGGCCAGACTAAACGGCCCAGTCATAAACCACCGATGTCGTAAACCTGGGGTCCACATGTAAACACCCTCAGTCGTAAATCAGGCCCAGACATAAACCCACCAAGTCATGAACTAGGCCCAGACATAAACCGGGGGCCCAGATGCACCACCACCGCAATCGAAAACCTGGGGCCCTGCCGTAAACTTGGGGCCCAGACGTAAACCGCACCCAGTCATAAGCCAGGCCCAGACATAAACCTGGGGCACAAATGCACCAACGCCCCAGTCATAAACCTGGGGCCCTGCCGTAAACCTGGGGCCCAGACGTAAACCGCCCCCAGTCATAAGCCGGGCCCCGATGAACCCCACCCCCAACTCATAAACCCGTCCCTGCAGTAAAATTAGGGCCCTGCTCTACACCTGGGGCCCAGATGTAAACCCTCCCCAGTCGCAAGCCGGGCCCAGACGTAAACCTGCGGCCCAGAGGCAAACCCCTGAGTCATAAACCTGGCCCAGCGGCAAACCTGGGGCACTGCCCTAAACCTGAAACCCAGAGGTAAACTGTCCCCAGTCGCAAGCTGGGCCTAGACGTAAACCTGGGGCCCAGATGCAAGCTCCAAGAGTCGTAAACCCGGCCCAGCGGTAAACCTGGGGCCCAGACGTAAACCGCCCTCAGTCGTAAGCCGGGCTGAGACGTAAATCTGGGGCCCAGATGACACCCACCCCCAGTCATAAACCCGGCCCAGCAGTAAACGTGGGCTCCGGCCCTAAAGCTGGGACCAAGACGTAAACCTTCCCCAGTGGCAAGCCGGGACCAGACGTAAACCTGGGGCCCAGAGGCAACCCACCCGAATCGTAAACCTGGCCCAGCAGTAACCCTAGGGCCCGGGCGAAAACCTGGGGACCAGATGTAAACGGACCCCAGTCATAAGCCAGGACCAAACGTAAACCTGGGGCCCAGAGGCAACCCACATGAGTCGTAAACCGGGCCCAACAGCAAACCTGGGGCCCTGCCCTAAATCTGGGGCCCAGACGTAAACCGCCCCCAGTTGTAAGCTGGGCCCAGACATAAACCTGCGGCCCAGAGGCAACCCACCTCAGTTGAAAACCCTGACCTGCCGTAAAGCTGGGGCCCAGACATACACCGGCCCCAGTCGTAAGCCGGGACCGGACGAAAACCTAGGTCCCAGACGTAAACCGGCCCCAGTTGTAAGCCGGGCCCAGACATAAACCTTGGGCCCAGACGCAACTGCCGTCCACCCCCGAGTTGTAAACCCAGACCTGCCGTAAACACGGCCCTGCCCTAAACCTGGGACACAGACGTAAACTGCCCCCAGTCATAAGCCGGGCCCGGACGTAAACCTGGGTCCCAGACGTAAACCGCCCCCAGTTGTAAGCCGGGCCCAGACATAAACCTGCGGCCCGGATGCAACACCCCTGAGTCGTAAATCCAGCCCTGTGGTAAACCTGGGGCCAAGACGTCAATCTGGTGCCAAGCCATAAACCTTCCCCAGTCGCAAGCTGGGCCCAGACGTCAACCTGGGGCCCAGATGTATACCACCCCCAGTTGTAAGCCAGGCGCAGATGTAAACCTGGGGCCCAGAGGCAACTGCCGCCCCTCACCCGAGATGTAAACCCGGCCCTGCCGTAAACCTTGGGCCCAGACGTAAACCGCCTCCAGTCGTAAGCCGGGCGCAGATATAAACCTGGGGCACAGAGACAATGCCCCCACTGAGTCGTAAACCCGGCCATGCCCTAAACCTGGGACCCATATGTAAACTGCCCCCAGTTGTAAGCCGGGCCCAAACGTAAACCTGGGACACAGATGCAACACCGCTGAGTCGTAAACCCAGCCCTGTGGTAAACCTGGGGCCAACACATCAATATGGTGCCCAGCCGTAAACCTTCCCAAGGTGCAAGCTAGGACCTGACGTAAACCTGCGGCCCAGAGACAACCCACCTCAGTCGTAAACCCAGCCCTTCCTTAAAGCTGCGGCCGAAGCGTAAACGGCCCCCAGTCGTAAGCCAGGCTCAGATTTAACCTGGGGCCCAGAGGCAACCGACTCCCCTCCCCCGAGGTGTAAACCAGGCCCTGCCTTACACCTGGGGCCCTGAAGTAAACCTCGCCCAGTTGTAAGCCGGGCCCAAACGTAAACCTAGGACCAAGCTGTAACACCCCTGAGACGTAAACGCAGCCCTGTGGTAAACCTGGGGCCAAGAGGTCAATCTGGTGCCCAGCGGTAAAACTTCCCCAGTCTCAAGCTGGGCCCTGACGTAAACCTGCTGGCCAGAGGCAACTCACGTCTGTCTTAAACCCGGCCTTGCCAGAAAGCTGGGGCCCGGACGAAAACCGCCCCCAGTCGTAAGGTGGGCCCAATTGTAAACCTGGGGCCCAGCCGTAAACCTTCCCCAGTCGCAAGCCAGGCCCAGACGTAAACCTGTGTCCCAGAGGCAACTCACCTCAGTCGTAAACCCGGCCTTGCCATAAAGCTGGGGCCCAGACGTAAACCGCCCCCAGTCGTAAGCCAGGCCCAAATATAAACCTGGGGCCCGGAGGAAACGCCCCCACTGAGTCGTAAACCCGTCCCTGACCTAAACCTGTGACCCAGAAGTAAACCGCCCCCAGTTGTAAGCCGGGCCCGGACGTAAACCTGGGACCCAGATGTAACACCCCTGAGTCGAAAACCCAGCCCTGTGGTAAACCTGGGGCCAAGAGGTCATTCTGGTGCCCAGCGGTAAACCTTCCCCAGTCGCAAGCTGGGCCGAAACGTTCGGCCCAGAGGCAACCCACCTGTCTTAAACCCGGCCCTGCCGTAAAGCAGGGGCCCAGACGTAAAACTCCCCCAGTTGTACGCCGGGCCCAAACGTAAACCTGGGACCAAGATGTAACACCCCTGAGTCGTAAACCCAGCCCTGTGGTAAACCTGGGGCCAAGAGGTCAATCTGGTGCCCAGCCGTAAACCTTCCCCAGTCGCAAGCTGGGCACTGAGGTAAACCTACGGCCCAGAGGCAACCCACCTCGTCGTAAACCCGGCCCTGCCATAAAGCTGGGGCCCAGGCGTAAACCGCACCCAGTCGTAAGCCGAGCCCGGACGGAAACCTGGGGCCCAGACGTAAACCGCACCCAGTCGTAAGCCAGGCCAAGATGTAAACCGGATGGGCTTCCCTGGTGGCGCAGTGGTTGAGAGTCCGCCTGTCGATGCAGGGGACGCAGGTTCATGCCCCGGTCCGGGAAGATCCCACATGCCACGGAGCGGCTGGGCCCGTGAGCCATGGCCGCTGAGCCTGTGTGTCCGGAGCCTGTGCTCCGCAATGGGAGAGGCCACCACAGTGAGAGGCCCGCGTACCACAAAAAAAAAAAAAAAAAAAAAAAAGATGTAAACCGGGGGCCCAGAGGCAAGCCCCCACTGAGTCGTAAACCCGGCCCTGCCCTAAACCTCGGGTCCAGACATAAACTGCCCCCAATTGTAAGACTGGCCCAGACGTAAACCTGGGACCCAGATGCAACAGCCCTGAGTCGAAAACCCAGCCCTGTGGTAAACCTGGGGCCAAGAGGTCAATCTGGTGCCCAGCCGTAAACCTTCCCCAGTCGCAAGCTGGGCCCAAACGTAAACCTGCGGCCCAGAGGCAACCCACCTCAGTCTTAAACCCGGCCCTGCCGTAAAGCTGGGGCCCAGACGTAAACCGCCCCCAGTCGTAAGCCAGGCCCAGGTGTAAACCTGGAGCCCAGAGGCAACCCCCCCACTGAGTCGTAAACCCGACCCTGCCCTAAGCCTGGGGCCGAGACATAAACCGCCCCTTGTTGTAAGCCGGGCCCAGACACGAACCTGGGGACCAGAGGCAACCGCCGCCCCTCCCCCGAGTTGTAAACCTGGCCCTGCCGTAAACCTGGGGCCCTGTCGTAAACCTGGGGCCCAGACGTAAACTGCCCCCAGTCGTAAGCCGGGCCCAGATGTAAACCTGGGGCCCGTAGGCTACGCCCCCACTGAGTCGTAAATCCGGCCCTGCCCTAAACCTGGGACCCAAACGTAAACCACCCCCAGTTGTAAGCCGGGCCCAGACGTAAACCTGGGGCCCAGATGCAACACCCCTGAGTCGTAAACCCAGCCCTGTGGTAAACCTGGGGCCAAGAGGTCAATCTGGTGCCCAGCGGTAAACCTTCCCCAGTCGCAAGCTGCACCCAAACGTAAACCTGCGGCCCAGAGGCAACACACCTCAGTCTTTTTTGTTTGTTTGTTTGTTTAGTTGCTGCTTTATAACAAAGTGAATCAGTCATACATATACATCTGTTCCCACATCCCTTCCCTCTTGCGTCTCCCTCGCTCCCACCCTCCCTATCCCACCCCTCCAGGCGGTCACAAAGCACCGAGCTGATCATCCTGTGCTATGCGGTTGCTTCCCACTATCTTTCTACCTTACGTTGGGTACTGTATATATGTCCATGCCTCTCTTTCGCTTTGTCACAGCTTACCCTTCCCCCTCCCCATATCCTCAAGTCCATTCGCAAGTAGGTCTGTGTCTTTGTTCCTGTTTTACCCCTAGGTTCTTCATGACATTTTTTTTTAATTCCATATATATGTGTTAGCATACGGCATTTGTCTTTCTCTTTGTGACTTACTTCACTCTGTATAACAGACTCTAGGTCTATCCACCTCATTACAGATAGCTCAGTTTCGTTTCTTTTTATGGCTGAGTAATATTCCATTGTATATATATGCCACATCTTCTTTATCCATTCATCCGATGAGGGACACTTAGGTTGTTTCCATCTCCGGGCTACTGTGAATAGAGCTGCAATGAACACTTTGGTACATGACTCTAGTTGAATTATGGTTTTCTCAGGGTGTGGAGAAAAGGGAACACTCTTGCACTGCTGGTGGGAATGTGAATTGGTACCGCCACTATGGGGAACAGTATGGAGGTTACTTAAAAACTAAAAACAGAACTACCATATGACCCTGCTATCCCACTACTAGGCATATACCACCTCAGTCTTAAACCCGGCCCTGCCATAAATCTGGGGCCCAGACGAAAACCGCCCCCAGCCGTAAGCCGGGCCCGAACGTAAACCTGCGGCCCAGACGTAAACCGCCCCCAGTCGTAAGCCAGGCCCAGAAGTAAACCTGGGGCCCAGAGACAAACCCCCTACTGAGTCGTAAACTCGGCCCTGCCCTAAACCTGGGACCCAGACGTAAACCGCCCCCAGTTGTAAGCCGGGCCCAAACGTAAACCTGGGACCCAGATACAACAGCCCTGAGTCGTAAACCCAGCCCTGTGGTAAACCTGGGGGCTACAGGTCAATCTGGTGCCAAGCGGTAAACCTTCCCCAGTCGCAAGCTGGGCCCAAACGTAAACCTGCGGCCCAGAGGCAACGCACCTGTCTTAAACCCGGACCTGCCGTAAAGCCGGGGCCCAGACGTAAACCGCCCCCAGTCATAAGCCGGGCCCAAATGTAAACCTGGGGCCCAGATGTAAACCGCCCCCAGTCTCAAGCCAGGCCCAGATGTATACCTGGGGCCCAGAGAAAACCCCACCCAACTGAGTGGTAAACCCGGCCCTGCCCTAAACCTGGGACCCAGACGTAAACCACCCCCAGTTGTAAGCCGGGCCCAGACGTAAACCTGGGACCCAGATGCAACGCCCCTGAGTCGTAAACCCAGCACTGTGGTAAACCTAGGGCCGAGAGATCAATCTGGTGCCCAGCGGTAAAAATTCCCCAGTCGCAAGCCAGGCCCAGATTTAACCTGGGGCCCAGAGGCATCCGCCTCCAATTCCCCGAGTTGTAAACCCGGCCCTGCCTTACACCTGGGGCCCAGACGTAAACCTCCCCCAGTTGTAAGCCGGGCCCAAACGTTAACCTGAGACCAAGATGTAACACCCCTGAGTCGTAAACCCAGCCCTGTGGTAAACCTAGGGCCGAGAGATCAATCTGGTGCCCAGCGGTAAAACTTCCCCAGTCGCAAGCCAGGCCCAGACGTAAACCTGCGTCCCAGAGGCAACCCACCTCAGTCGTAAACCCGGCCCTGCCATACAGCTGGGGCCCAGTCGTAAGCCAGGCCCAGATGTAAAGCTGGGGCCCAGAGGAAACGCCCCCACTGAGTCGTAAACCCGTCCCTGACCTAAACCTGTGACCCAGAAGTAAACCGCCCCCAGTTGTAAGCCGGGCCCGGACGTAAACCTGGGACCCAGATGTAACACCCCTGAGTCATAAACCCAGCCCTGTGGTAAACCTGGGGCCAAGAGGTCATTCTGGTGCCCAGCGGTAAACCTTCCCCAGTCGCAAGCTGGGCCAAAACGTAAACCTTCGGCCCAGAGGCAAACCACCCCAGTTTTAAACCGGCCTTGCCGAAAACCTAGGGCCCAGACGTAAACCTCCCCCAGTTGTAAGCCGGGCCCAAACGTAAACCTGGGAGCAAGATGTAACACCCCTGAGACGTAAACGCAGCCCTGTGGTAAACCTGGGGCCAAGAGGTCAATCTGGTGCCCAGCGGTAAAACTTCCCCAGTCTCAAGCCGGGCCCTGACGTAAACCTGCGGGCCAGAGGCAACCCACGTCTGTCTTAAACCCGGCCCTGCCATAAAGCTGGGGCCCAGGCGTAAACCGCCCCCAGTCGTAAGCCGAGCCCGGACGGAAACCTGGGGCCCAGGCGTAAACCGCCCCCAGTCGTAATCCAGGCCCAGATGTAAACCTGGGACCCAGAGACAAACCTCCTACTGAGTGGTAAAGCCGGCCCTGCCCTAAACCTCGGGTCCAGACATAAACCGCACCCCGTTGTAAGACTGGCCCAGACGTAAACCTGGGACCCAGATGCAACAGCCCTGAGTCGAAAACCCAGCCCTGTGGTAAACCTGGGGCCAAGAGGTCAATCTGGTGCCCAGCCGTAAACCTTCCCCAGTCGCAAGCTGGGCCCAAACGTAAACCTGCGGCCCAGAGGCAACCCACCTCAGTCTTAAACCCGGCCCTGCCGTAAAGCTGGGGCCCAGACGTAAACCGCCCCCAGTCGTAAGCCAGGCCCAGATGTAAACCTGGAGCCCAGAGGCAACCCCCCCACTGAGTCGTAAACCCGACCCTGCCCTAAGCCTGGGGCCGAGACATAAACCGCCCCTTGTTGTAAGCCGGGCCCAGACACGAACCTGGGGACCAGAGGCAACCGCCACCCCTCCCCCGAGTTGTAAACCTGGCCCTGCCGTAAACCTGGGGCCCAGACGTAAACTGCCCCCAGTCGTAAGCCGGGCCCAGATGTAAACCTGGGGCCCGTAGGCTACGCCCCCACTGAGTCGTAAATCCGGCCCTGCCCTAAACCTGGGACCCAAACGTAAACCACCCCCAGTTGTAAGCCGGGCCCAGACGTAAACCTGGGGCCCAGATGCAACACCCCTGAGTCGTAAACCCAGCCCTGTGGTAAACCTGGGGCCAAGAGGTCAATCTGGTGCCCAGCGGTAAACCTTCCCCAGTCGCAAGCTGCACCCAAACGTAAACCTGCGGCCCAGAGGCAACACACCTCAGTCTTTTTTGTTTGTTTGTTTGTTTAGTTGCTGCTTTATAACAAAGTGAATCAGTCATACATATACATCTGTTCCCACATCCCTTCCCTCTTGCGTCTCCCTCGCTCCCACCCTCCCTATCCCACCCCTCCAGGCGGTCACAAAGCACCGAGCTGATCTTCCTGTGCTATGCGGTTGCTTCCCACTATCTTTCTACCTTACGTTGGGTACTGTATATATGTCCATGCCTCTCTTTCGCTTTGTCACAGCTTACCCTTCCCCCTCCCCATATCCTCAAGTCCATTCGCAAGTAGGTCTGTGTCTTTGTTCCTGTTTTACCCCTAGGTTCTTCATGACATTTTTTTTTAATTCCATATATATGTGTTAGCATACGGCATTTGTCTTTCTCTTTGTGACTTACTTCACTCTGTATAACAGACTCTAGGTCTATCCACCTCATTACAGATAGCTCAGTTTCGTTTCTTTTTATGGCTGAGTAATATTCCATTGTATATATATGCCACATCTTCTTTATCCATTCATCCGATGAGGGACACTTAGGTTGTTTCCATCTCCGGGCTACTGTGAATAGAGCTGCAATGAACACTTTGGTACATGACTCTAGTTGAATTATGGTTTTCTCAGGGTGTGGAGAAAAGGGAACACTCTTGCACTGCTGGTGGGAATGTGAATTGGTACCGCCACTATGGGGAGCAGTATGGAGGTTCCTTAAAAACTAAAAACAGAACTACCATATGACCCTGCTATCCCACTACTAGGCATATACCACCTCAGTCTTAAACCCAGCCCTGCCATAAATCTGGGGCCCAGACGAAAACCGCCCCCAGCCGTAAGCCGGGACCGGACGTAAACCTGAAGCCCCGACGTAAATCACCCCCAGTCGTAAGCCAGCCCCAGCTGTAAACCTGGGGCCCAGAGACAACCCCCCGCACTGAGTCGTTAACCCGGCCCTGCCGTAAATCTGGTGCCCACACGTAAACCGCCACCAGTCGTAAGCGGGGCCCGGACGTAAACCTGCAGCCCAGACGTAAACCGCCCCCAGTCGTAAGCCAGGCCCAGAAGTAAACCTGGGGCCCAGAGACAAACCCCCTACTGAGTCGTAAACCCGGCCCTGCCCTAAACGTGGGACACAGACGTAAACCGCCCCCAGTTGTAAGCCGGGCCCAGACGTAAACCTGGGACCCAGATACAACACCCCTGAGTCGTAAACCCAGCCCTGTGGTAAACCTGGGGCCAAGCGGTCATTCTGGTGCCCAGCGGTAAACCTTCCCCAGTCGCAAGCTGGGCCGAAACGTAAACCTTCGGCCCAGAGGCAAACCACCCCAGTTTTAAACCGGCCTTGCCGAAAACCTAGGGCCCAGACGTAAACCTCCCCCAGTTGTAAGCCGAGCCCAAACGTAAACCTGGGACCAAGATGTAACACCCCTGAGACGTAAACGCAGCCCTGTGGTAAACCTGGGGCCAAGAGGTCAATCTGGTGCCCAGCCGTAAACCTTCCCCAGTCGCAAGCTGGGCACTGACGTAAACCTACGGCCCAGAGGCAACCCACCTCGTCGTAAACCTAGCCCTGCCATAAAGCTGGGGCCCAGGCGTAAACCGCCCGAGTCGCAAGCCGAGCCCGGACGGAAACCTGGGGCCCACACGTAAACCGCCCCCAGTCGTAAGCCAGGCCCAGATGTAAACCTGGAGCCCAGAGGCAACCCCCGCACTGAGTCGTAAACCCGGCCCTGCCCTAAACCTGGGGCCCAGACCTAAACCGCCCCTAGTTGTAAGCCGGGCCGAGACATAAACCTGGAGCCCAGAGGCGACCGCCGCCCCTCCCCCGAGTGGTAAACACGGCCCTGCCGTAAACCTGGGGCCCTGCCGTAAACCTGGGGCCCAGACGTAAACTGCCCCCATTCGTAAGCCGGGCCCAGATGTAAACCTGGGGCCCAGAGGCAACCCCCACACTGAGTCGTAAACCCGGCCCTGACCTAAACCTCGGGCCCAGACATATACCGCACCCAGCTGTAAGACTGGCCCAGACGTAAACCTGGGACCCAGATGCAACACCCCTGAGTCGAAAACCCAGCCCTGTGGTTAACCTGGGGCCATGAGGTCAATCTGGTGCCCAGCGGTAAACCTTCCCCAGTCGCAGGCTGGGCACAAACGTAAACCTGCGGCCCAGAGGCAACGCACGTCAGTCTTAAACCCGGCCCTGCCGTAAAGCTGGGGCCCAGACGCAAACCGCTCCCAGTCGTAAGCCAGGCCCAGATGTAAACCTGGGGCCCAGAGACAAACTCCCTACTGAGTGGTAAAGCCGGCCCTGCCCTAAACCTCGGGCCCAGACATATACCGCCCCCAGTTGTAAGCCTAGCCCACATGTAAACCTGGGACCCAGATGCAACACCCCTGAGTCGTAAACCCAGCCCTGTGGTAAACCTGGGGCCAAGACGACAATCTGTTGCCCAGCCGTAAACCTTCCCCAGTCGCAAACTGGGCCCAGATGTAAACCTGGGGCCCAGAGGTACACAGCCCCCAGTCGTAAGCCAGGCTCAGATTTAACCTGGGGCCCAGAGGCAACCGACTCCCCTCCCCCGAGGTGTAAACCAGGCCCTGCCTTACACCTGGGGCCCAGAAGTAAACCTCGCCCAGTTGTAAGCCGGGCCCAAACGTAAACCTGGGACCAACATGTAACACCCCTGAGTCGTAAACCCAGCCCTGTGGTAAACCTGGGGCCAAGAGGTCAATCTGGTGCCCAGCCGTAAACCTTCCCCAGTCGCAAGCTGGGCCCAAACGTAAACCTGCGGCCCAGAGGCAACCCACCTCAGTCTTAAACCCGGCCCTGCCGTAAAGCTGGGGCCCAGACGTAAACCGCCCCCAGTCGTAAGCCAGGCCCAGATGTAAACCTGGAGCCCAGAGGCAACCCCCCCACTGAGTCGTAAACCCGACCCTGCCCTAAGCCTGGGGCCGAGACATAAACCGCCCCTTGTTGTAAGCCGGGCCCAGACACGAACCTAGGGACCAGAGGCAACCGCCGCCCCTCCCCCGAGTTGTAAACCTGGCGCCCTGCCGTAAACCTGGGGCCCTGCCGTAAACCTGGGGCCCTGTCGTAAACCTGGGGCCCAGACGTAAACTGCCCCCAGTCGTAAGCCGGGCCCAGATGTAAACCTGGGGCCCGTAGTCTACGCCCCCACTGAGTCGTAAATCCGGCCCTGCCCTAAACCTGGGACCCAAACGTAAACCACCCCCAGTTGTAAGCCGGGCCCAGACGTAAACCTGGGGCCCAGATGCAACACCCCTGAGTCGTAAACCCAGCCCTGTGGTAAACCTGGGGCCAAGAGGTCAATCTGGTGCCCAGCGGTAAACCTTCCCCAGTCGCAAGCTGCACCCAAACGTAAACCTGCGGCCCAGAGGCAACACACCTCAGTCTTTTTTGTTTGTTTGTTTGTTTAGTTGCTGCTTTATAACAAAGTGAATCAGTCATACATATACATCTGTTCCCACATCCCTTCCCTCTTGCGTCTCCCTCGCTCCCACCCTCCCTATCCCACCCCTCCAGGCGGTCACAAAGCACCGAGCTGATCTTCCTGTGCTATGCGGTTGCTTCCCACTATCTTTCTACCTTACGTTGGGTACTGTATATATGTCCATGCCTCTCTTTCGCTTTGTCACAGCTTACCCTTCCCCCTCCCCATATCCTCAAGTCCATTCGCAAGTAGGTCTGTGTCTTTGTTCCTGTTTTACCCCTAGGTTCTTCATGACATTTTTTTTTAATTCCATATATATGTGTTAGCATACGGCATTTGTCTTTCTCTTTGTGACTTACTTCACTCTGTATAACAGACTCTAGGTCTATCCACCTCATTACAGATAGCTCAGTTTCGTTTCTTTTTATGGCTGAGTAATATTCCATTGTATATATATGCCACATCTTCTTTATCCATTCATCCGATGAGGGACACTTAGGTTGTTTCCATCTCCGGGCTACTGTGAATAGAGCTGCAATGAACACTTTGGTACATGACTCTAGTTGAATTATGGTTTTCTCAGGGTGTGGAGAAAAGGGAACACTCTTGCACTGCTGGTGGGAATGTGAATTGGTACCGCCACTATGGGGAACAGTATGGAGGTTCCTTAAAAACTAAAAACAGAACTACCATATGACCCTGCTATCCCACTACTAGGCATATACCACCTCAGTCTTAAACCCAGCCCTGCCATAAATCTGGGGCCCAGACGAAAACCGCCCCCAGCCGTAAGCCGGGACCGGACGTAAACCTGAAGCCCAGACGTAAACCACCCCCAGTCGTAAGCCAGCCCCAGATGTAAACCTGGGGCCCAGAGACAACCCCCCGCACTGAGTCGTTAACCCGGCCCTGCCGTAAATCTGGTGCCCACACGTAAACCGCCACCAGTCGTAAGCGGGGCCCGGACGTAAACCTGCAGCCCAGACGTAAACCGCCCCCAGTCGTAAGCCAGGCCCAGAAGTAAACCTGGGGCCCAGAGACAAACCCCCTACTGAGTCGTAAACCCGGCCCTGCCCTAAACCTGGGACCCAGACGTAAACCGCCCCCAGTTGTAAGCCGGGCCCAAACGTAAACCTGGGACCCAGATACAACACCCCTGAGTCGTAAACCCAGCCCTGTTGTAAACCTGGGGGCTACAGGTGAATCTGGTGCCGAGCGGTAAACCTTCCCCAGTCGCAAGCTGGGCCCAAACGTAAAGCTGCGGCCCAGAGGCAACGCACCTCTGTCTTAAACCCGGACCTGCCGTAAAGCCGGGGCCCAGACGTAAACCGCCCCCAGTCATAAGCCGGGCCCAAATGTAAACCTGGGGCCCAGATGTAAACCGCCCCCAGTCTCAAGCCAGGCCCAGATGTATACCTGGGGCCCAGAGAAAACCCCACCCAACTGAGTGGTAAACCCGGCCCTGCCCTAAACCTGGGACCCAGACGTAAACCACCCCCAGTTGTAAGCCGGGCCCAGACGTAAACCTGGGACCCAGGGCCCAGACGTAAACCTGGGACCCAGATGCAACGCCCCTGAGTCGTAAACCCAGCACTGTGGTAAACCTGGGGCCAAGACGTCAATCTGTTGCCCAGCCGTAAACCTTCCCCAGTCGCAAACTGGGCCCAGACGAAAACCTGGGGCCCAGAAGTACACCGCCCCCAGTCGTAAGCCAGGCCCAGATTTAACCTGGGGCCCAGAGGCATCCGCCTCCCCTTCCCCGAGTTGTAAACCCGGCCCTGCCTTACACCTGGGGCCCAGACGTAAACCTCCCCCAGTTGTAAGCTGGGCCCAAACGTTAACCTGAGACCAAGATGTAACACCCCTGAGACGTAAACCAAGCCCTGTGGTAAACCTAGGGCCGAGAGATCATTCTGGTGCCCAGCGGTAAAACTTCCCCAGTCGCAAGCCAGGCCCAGACGTAAACCTGCGTCCCAGAGGCAACCCACCTCAGTTGTAAACCCGACCCTGCCATACAGCTGGGGCCCAGGCGTAAACCGCCCCCAGTCGTAAGCCGAGCACGGACGGAAAGCTGGGGCCCAGACGTAAACCGCCCCCAGTCGTAAGCCAGGCCCAGATGTAAAGCTGGGGCCCAGAGGAAACGCCCCCACTGAGTCGTAAACCCGTCCCTGACCTAAACCTGTGACCCAGAAGTAAACCGCCCCCAGTTGTAAGCCGGGCCCGGACGTAAACCTGGGACCCAGATGTAACACCCCTGAGTCATAAACCCAGCCCTGTGGTAAACCTGGGGCCAAGAGGTCATTCTGGTGCCCAGCGGTAAACCTTCCCCAGTCGCAAGCTGGGCCGAAACGTAAACCTTCGGCCCAGAGGCAAACCACCTCAGTTTTAAACCGGCCTTGCCGAAAACCTAGGGCCCAGACGTAAACCTCCCCCAGTTGTAAGCTGAGCCCAAACGTAAACCTGGGACCAAGATGTAACACCCCTGAGACGTAAACGCAGCCCTGTGGTAAACCTGGGGCCAAGAGGTCAATCTGGTGCCCAGCCGTAAACCTTCCCCAGTCGCAAGCTGGGCACTGACGTAAACCTACGGCCCAGAGGCAACCCACCTCGTCGTAAACCTAGCCCTGCCATAAAGCTGGGGCCCAGGCGTAAACCGCCCGAGTCGCAAGCCGAGCCCGGACGGAAACCTGGGGCCCACACGTAAACCGCCCCCAGTCGTAAGCCAGGCCCAGATGTAAACCTGGAGCCCAGAGGCAACCCCCGCACTGAGTCGTAAACCCGGCCCTGCCCTAAACCTGGGGCCCAGACCTAAACCGCCCCTAGTTGTAAGCCGGGCCGAGACATAAACCTGGAGCCCAGAGGCGACCGCCGCCCCTCCCCCGAGTGGTAAACACGGCCCTGCCGTAAACCTGGGACCCTGCCGTAAACCTGGGGCCCAGACGTAAACTGCCCCCATTCGTAAGCCGGGCCCAGATGTAAACCTGGGGCCCAGAGGCAACCCCCACACTGAGTCGTAAACCCGGCCCTGACCTAAACCTCGGGCCCAGACATATACCGCACCCAGCTGTAAGACTGGCCCAGACGTAAACCTGGGACCCAGATGCAACACCCCTGAGTCGAAAACCCAGCCCTGTGGTTAACCTGGGGCCATGAGGTCAATCTGGTGCCCAGCGGTAAACCTTCCCCAGTCGCAGGCTGGGCACAAACGTAAACCTGCGGCCCAGAGGCAACGCACGTCAGTCTTAAACCCGGCCCTGCCGTAAAGCTGGGGCCCAGACGCAAACCGCTCCCAGTCGTAAGCCAGGCCCAGATGTAAACCTGGGGCCCAGAGACAAACCCCCTACTGAGTGGTAAAGCCGGCCCTGCCCTAAACCTCGGGCCCAGACATATACCGCCCCCAGTTGTAAGCCTAGCCCACATGTAAACCTGGGACCCAGATGCAACACCCCTGAGTCGTAAACCCAGCCCTGTGGTAAACCTGGGGCCAAGACGACAATCTGTTGCCCAGCCGTAAACCTTCCCCAGTCGCAAACTGGGCCCAGATGTAAACCTGGGGCCCAGAGGTACACAGCCCCCAGTCGTAAGCCAGGCTCAGATTTAACCTGGGGCCCAGAGGCAACCGACTCCCCTCCCCCGAGGTGTAAACCAGGCCCTGCCTTACACCTGGGGCCCAGAAGTAAACCTCGCCCAGTTGTAAGCCGGGCCCAAACGTAAACCTGGGACCAACATGTAACACCCCTGAGTCGTAAACCCAGCCCTGTGGTAAACCTGGGGCCAAGAGGTCAATCTGGTGCCCAGCCGTAAACCTTCCCCAGTCGCAAGCTGGGCCCAAACGTAAACCTGCGGCCCAGAGGCAACCCACCTCAGTCTTAAACCCGGCCCTGCCGTAAAGCTGGGGCCCAGACGTAAACCGCCCCCAGTCGTAAGCCAGGCCCAGATGTAAACCTGGAGCCCAGAGGCAACCCCCCACTGAGTCGTAAACCCGACCCTGCCCTAAGCCTGGGGCCGAGACATAAACCGCCCCTTGTTGTAAGCCGGGCCCAGACATGAACCTGGGGACCAGAGGCAACCGCCGCCCCTCCCCCGAGTTGTAAACCTGGCGCCCTGTCGTAAACCTGGGGCCCAGACGTAAACTGCCCCCAGTCGTAAGCCGGGCCCAGATGTAAACCTGGGGCCCATAGGCAACGCCGCCAGTGAGTCTTAAATCCGGCCCTGCCCTAAACCTGGACCCAGAAGTAAAGCGCTCCCAGGTGTAAGCCGGGCCCAGACGTAAACCTGGGGCCCAGATGCAACATCCCTGAGTCGTAAACCCAGCCCTGTGGTAAACCTGGGGCCAAGAGGTCAATCTGGTGCCCAGCGGTAAACCTTCCCCAGTCGCAAGCTGCACCCAAACGTAAAGCTGCGGCCCAGAGGCAACCCACCTCAGTCTTTTTTCTTTTTTTTTTTTATTAGTTTCTGCTTTATAACAAAGTGAATCAGTCATACATATACATCTGTTCCTTCCCTTCCCTCTTGCGTCTCCCTCCCTCCAACCCTCCCTATCCCACCCCTCCAGGCGGTCACAAAGCACCGAGCTGATCATCCTGTGCTATGCGGTTGCTTCCCACTATCTTTCTACCTTACGTTTGGTACTGTATATATGTCCATGCCTCTCTTTCGCTTTGTCACAGCTTACTCTTCCCCCTCCCCATATCCACAAGTCCATTCGCAAGTAGGTCTGTGGCTTTGTTCCTGTTTAACCCCTAGGTTCTTCGTGACATTTTTTTTTTAATTCCATATATATGTGTTAGCATACGGTATTTGTCTTTCTTTTTCTGACTTACTTCACTCTGTATGACAGTCTCTAGGTCTATCCACCTCATTACAAATAGCTCACTTTCGTTTCTTTTTATGGCTGAGTAATATTCCATTGTATATATGTGCCACATCTCCTTTATCCATTCATCCGATGTTGGACACTTAGGTTGTTTCCATCTCCGGGCTATTGTGAATAGAGCTGCAATGAACATTTTGGTACATGTCTCTTTTAGAATTATGGTTTTCTCAGGGTGTGGAGAAAAGGGAACACTCTTGCACTGCTGTTGGGAATGTGAATTGGTACAGCCACTATGGAGAACAGTATGGAAGTTCCTTAAAAACAAAAAATAGAACTACCATATGACCCAGCAATCCCACTACTACTCATATACCACCTCAGTCTTAAACCCGGCCCTGCCATAAATCTGGGGCCCAGACGAAAACCGCCCCCAGCCGTAAGCCGGGCCCGAACGTAAACCTGCGGCCCAGACGTAAACCGCCCCCAGTCGTAAGCCAGGCCCAGATGTAAACGTGGGGCCCAGAGACAACCCCCCGCACTGAGTCGTTAACCCGGCCCTGCCGTAAATCTGGTGCCCACACGTAAACCGCCACCAGTCGTAAGCGGGGCCCGGACGTAAACCTGCAGCCCAGACGTAAACCGCCCCCAGTCGTAAGCCAGGCCCAGAAGTAAACCTGGGGCCCAGAGACAAATCCCCTACTGAGTCGTAAACCCGGCCCTGCCCTAAACCTGGGACCCAGACGTAAACCGCCCCCAGTTGTAAGCCGGGCCCAGACGTAAACCTGGGACCCAGATACAACACCCCTGAGTCGTAAACCCAGCCCTGTGGTAAACCTGGGGGCTACAGGTCAATCTGGTGCCTAGCAGTAAACCTTCCCCAGTCGCAAGCTGGGCACTGACGTAAACCTACGGCCCAGAGGCAACCCACCTCGTCGTAAACCTAGCCCTGCCATAAAGCTGGGGCCCAGGCGTAAACCGCCCGAGTCGCAAGCCGAGCCCGGACGGAAACCTGGGGCCCACACGTAAACCGCCCCCAGTCGTAAGCCAGGCCCAGATGTAAACCTGGAGCCCAGAGGCAACCCCCGCACTGAGTCGTAAACCCGGCCCTGCCCTAAACCTGGGGCCCAGACCTAAACCGCCCCTAGTTGTAAGCCGGGCCGAGACATAAACCTGGAGCCCAGAGGCGACCGCCGCCCCTCCCCCGAGTGGTAAACACGGCCCTGCCGTAAACCTGGGACCCTGCCGTAAACCTGGGGCCCAGACGTAAACTGCCCCCATTCGTAAGCCGGGCCCAGATGTAAACCTGGGGCCCAGAGGCAACCCCCACACTGAGTCGTAAACCCGGCCCTGACCTAAACCTCGGGCCCAGACATATACCGCACCCAGCTGTAAGACTGGCCCAGACGTAAACCTGGGACCCAGATGCAACACCCCTGAGTCGAAAACCCAGCCCTGTGGTTAACCTGGGGCCATGAGGTCAATCTGGTGCCCAGCGGTAAACCTTCCCCAGTCGCAGGCTGGGCACAAACGTAAACCTGCGGCCCAGAGGCAACGCACGTCAGTCTTAAACCCGGCCCTGCCGTAAAGCTGGGGCCCAGACGCAAACCGCTCCCAGTCGTAAGCCAGGCCCAGATGTAAACCTGGGGCCCAGAGACAAACCCCCTACTGAGTGGTAAAGCCGGCCCTGCCCTAAACCTCGGGCCCAGACATATATCGCCCCCAGTTGTAAGCCTAGCCCATATGTAAACCTGGGGCCCAGCCGTAAACCTTCCCCAGTCGCAAGCCAGGCCCAGACGTAAACCTGCGTCCCAGAGGCAACCCACCTCAGTCGTAAACCCGGCCCTGCCATAAAGCTGGGGCCCAGGCGTAAACCGCCCCCAGTCGTAAGCCAGGCCCAGATATAAACCTGGGGCCCAGAGGAAACGCCCCCACTGAGTCGTAAACCCGTCCCTGACCTAAACCTGTGACCCAGAAGTAAACCGCCCCCAGTTGTAAGCCGGGCCCGGACGTAAACCTGGGACCCAGATGTAACACCCCTGAGTCGAAAACCCAGCCCTGTGGTAAACCTGGGGCCAAGAGGTCATTCTGGTGCCCAGCGGTAAACCTTCCCCAGTCGCAAGCTGGGCCGAAACGTAAACCTTCGCCCCAGAGGCAACCCACCTGTCTTAAACCCGGCCCTGCCGTAAAGCAGGGGCCCAGACGTAAAACTCCCCCAGTTGTAAACCGGGCCCAAACGTAAACCTGGGACCAAGATGTAACACCCCTGAGTCGTAAACCCAGCCCTGTGGTAAACCTGGGGCCAAGAGGTCAATCTGGTGCCCAGCCGTAAGCCTTCCCCAGTCGCAAGCTGGGCACTGAGGTAAACCTACGGCCCAGCGGTAACCCACCTCGTCGTAAACCTGGCCCTGCCATAAAGCTGGGGCCCAGGCGTAAACCGCCCCCAGTCGTAAGCCGAGCCCGGACGGAAACCTGGGGCCCAGACGTAAACCGCACCCAGTCGTAAGCCAGGCCAAGATGTAAACCGGATGGGCTTCCCTGGTGGCGCAGTGGTTGAGAGTCCGCCTGTCGATGCAGGGGACGCGGGTTCATGCCCCGGTCCGGGAAGATCCCACATGCCACGGAGCGGCTGGGCCCGTGAGCCATGGCCGCTGAGCCTGTGTGTCCGGAGCCTGTGCTCCGCAATGGGAGAGGCCACCACAGTGAGAGGCCCGCGTACCACAAAAAAAAAAAAAAAAAAAAAAAAGATGTAAACCGGGGGCCCAGAGGCAAGCCCCCACTGAGTCGTAAACCCGGCCCTGCCCTAAACCTCGGGTCCAGACATAAACCGCACCCAGTTGTAAGACTGGCCCAGACGTAAACCTGGGACCCAGATGCAACACCCCTGAGTCGAAAACCCAGCCCTGTGGTAAACCTGGGGCCAAGAGGTCAATCTGGTGCCCAGCGGTAAATCTTCCCCAGTCGCAAGCTGGGCCCAAACGTAAACCTACGGCCCAGAGGCAAGCCACCTCAGTCTTAAACCCGGCCCTGCCGTAAAGCTGGGGCCCAGACGTAAACCGCCCCCAATCGAAAGCCAGGCCCAGATGTAAACCTGGGGCCCAGAAGCAACGCCCCCACTGAGTCATAAACCCGGCCCTGCCCTAAACCTGGGACCCAGACATAAACCGTCCCTAGTTCTAAGCCGGGCCCAGACGTAAACCTGGGACCCAGATGGAACACCCCTGAGTCGTGAACCCAGCCCTGTGGTAAACCTGGGGCCAAGACGTCAGTCTGTTCCCCAGCCGTAAACCTTCCCCAATCGCAAACTTGGCCCAGACGTAAACCTGAGGCCCAGACGTACACCGCCCCCAGTCGTAAGCCAGGCCCAGATGTAAACCTGGGGCCCAGAGGCAACCGCCTCCCCTCTCCCGAGCTGTAAACCTGGCCCTGCCTTACACCTGGGGCTCAGACGTAAACCTCCTCCAATTGTAAGCCGGGACCAAACGTAAACCTGGGACCAAGATGTAACACCCCAGAGTTGTAAACCCAGCCCTGTGGTAAACTTGGGGCCAAGATGTCCATCTGGTGCCCAGCCGTAAACCTTCCCCAGTCGCAAGCTGGGCCCTACGTAAACCTACAGCCCAGAGGGAACCCACCTGAGTGGTAAACCCGGCCCTGCCATAAAGCAGGGGCCCAGGAGTAAACCGCCCCCAGTCGCAAGCCGAGCCCGGACGGAAACCTGGGGCCCACACGTAAACCGCTCCCAGTCGTAAGCCAGGCCCAGATGTAAACCTGGGGCCCAGAGGTAAACCGCCCCCAGTCTCAGGCCGGGCCCGGACGTAAACCTACGGCCCAAAGGCAAACCACCTCTGTCGTAAACCCGGCCCTGCCGTAACGCTGGGGCCCAGGCGTAAAGCACCCCCAGTAGTAAGCCAAGCCCAGACGTAAACCAGGGGACGAGAGCCAATACCACTGAGTCAGCCCTGTGGTAAACCTGGGGACAAGACGTCAATCTGGTTCCCAGCCATAAAACTTCCCCAGTCGCAAGCCAGGCCGACACGTAAACCTGCGGCCCAGCGGCAACCCACCTCGTTGTAAACCTGGCGCTGCCATAAAGCTGGGGCCCAGGCGTAAACCGCCCCCAGTCTTAAGCCGAGCCCGGACGGAAACCTGGGGCCCAGACGTAAACCGCACCCAGTCGTAAGCCAGGCCAAGATGTAAACCGGATGGGCTTCCCTGGTGGCGCAGTGGTTGAGAGTCCGCCTGTCGATGCAGGGGACGCGGGTTCATGCCCCGGTCCGGGAAGATCCCACATGCCACGGAGCGGCTGGGCCCGTGAGCCATGGCCGCTGAGCCTGTGTGTCCGGAGCCTGTGCTCCGCAACGGGAGAGGCCACCACAGTGAGAGGCCCGCGTACGACAAAAAAAAAAAAAGATGTAAACCGGGGCCCCAGAGGCAAGCCCCCACTGAGTCGTAAACCCGGCCCTGCCCTAAACCTCGGGTCCAGACATAAACCGCCCCCAGTTGTAAGCCGAGCCCAGACATACACCTGGGGCCCAGAGGCAAGCGCCACCCCTCCCCCGAGTTGTAAACCTGGTCCTGCCTTAAACCTGGGGCCCTGCCGTAAACCTGGGTCCCAGACGTAAACCGCCCCCAGTCGGAAGCCGAGCCCGGACGGAAACCTGGGGCCCAGACGTAAACCGCCCTCAGTCGTAAGCCAAGCCCAGATGTAAACATGGGGCCCAGAGAAAACCCACCCCACTGAATCGTAAACCCGGCCCTGCCCTAAACCTGGGACCCAGATGTAAACCGTCCCCAGTCGTAAGCCGGGCCCAGACGTAAACATGGGGCCCAGACGTAAGCCGCGTCCAGTTGTAAGCCGGGCCCAGACATAAAGCTGGGGCCCAAAGGCAACACCCCTGAGATGTAAACCCATCCCTGTGGTAAACCTGGGGCCAAGACGTCAATCTGGTGCCCTGCCATAAACTTTCCCCAGTCGCCAGCTGGGCCCAGACGTAAACCTGGGACCCAGACGTAAACCGCCCCCAGTCGTAAGCCAGGCCCAGATGTAAAACTGGGGCCCAGAGGCAACCGCCGCCCCTCCCCCGAGTTGTAAACCCAGCCCTGCCGTAAACATGGGGCCCAGACGGAAACCACCCCCAGTTGTAAGCGGGGCCCAGACATACACCTGGGGCCCAGAGGCAACCGCCGACCCTCCCCCGAGTTGTAAACCGGCCCTGCCTTACACCTGGGGCCCACACGTAAACCTCCTCCAGTTGTAAGCCGGGCCCAAACGTAAACCTGGGACCAAGATGTAACACCCCACAGTCATAAACCCAGGCCTGTGGTAAACATGGGGCCAAGAGGTCAATCTGGTGCCCAGCCGTAAACCTTCCCCAGTCGCAAGCTGGGCACTGAGGTAAACCTACGGCCCAGCGGAAACCCACCTCGTGGTAAACCTGGCCCTGCCATAAAGCTGGAGCCCAGGCGTAAACCGCCCCCAGTCGTAAGCCGAGCCCGGACGGAAACCTGGGGCCCAGACGTAAACCGCACCCAGTCGTAAGCCAGGCCAAGATGTAAACCGGATGGGCTTCCCTGGTGGCGCAGTGGTTGAGAGTCCGCCTGTCGATGCAGGGGACGCGGGTTCATGCCCCGGTCCGGGAAGATCCCACATGCCACGGAGCGGCTGGGCCCGTGAGCCATGGCCGCTGAGCCTGTGTGTCCGGAGCCTGTGCTCCGCAACGGGAGAGGCCACCACAGTGAGAGGCCCACGTACCACAAAAAAAAAAAAAAAAAGATGTAAACCGGGGGCCCAGAGGCAAGCCCCCACTGAGTCATAAACCCGGCCCTGCCCTAAACCTCGGGTCCAGACATAAACCGCACCCAGTTGTAAGACTGGCCCAGACGTAAACCTGGGACCCAGATGCAACACCCCTGAGTCGAAAACCCAGCCCTGTGGTAAACCTGGGGCCAAGAGGTCAATCTGGTGCCCAGCGGTAAACCTTCCCCAGTCGCAAGCTGGGCCCAAACATAAACCTGGGGCCCAGACGTACACTGCCCCCAGTCATAAGCCAGGGCCAGATGTAAACCTGGGGTCCAGAGGCAACCGCCTCCGCGCCCCCGAGTTGTAAACCCAGCCGTGCCTTACACCTGGGGCCCAGACGTAAACCTCCTCCAGTTGTAAGCCGGGCACAAACATAAACCTGAGACCAAGATGTAACGCCCCTGAGTCGTAAACCTAGCCCTGTGGTAAACCCGGGGCCAAGAGGTCAATGTGGTGCCCAGCGGTTAAACCTTCCCCAGTCTCAAGCTGGGCCCTGACGTAAACCTGCGGCCCAGCGGCAACCCACATCAGTCTTAAACCGGGCTCTGTCGTAAAGCTGGGGCCCAGACGTAAAACACCCCAGTCGTAATCTGGGCCCAGATGTAAACCTGGCGCCCAGCCGTAAACTTTCCCCAGTCTCAAGATGGGCCCTGACGTAAGCCTGCGGCCCAGAGGTAACCCACCTCAGTCGTAAACCCGGCCCTACCATAAAGCTGGGGCCCAGGCATAAACCGCCCCCAGTTGTATGATGCCCTAGACATAAACCTGGGGCCCAGATGCAACACCCCTGAGTCGAAAACCCAGCCCTGTGGTAAACCTGGGGCCAAGATATCAATCTTGTGCCCAGCCGTAAACCTCCCCCAGTTGTAAGCCGGGCCCAAACGTAAACCTGGGACCAAGTTGTAACACCCCTGAGTCGTAAACCCAGCCCTATGGTAAACCTGGGGCCAAGAGGTCAATCTGGTGCCCAGCCGTAAACCTTCCCCAGTCGCAAGCTGTGCCCTGACTTAAACCTACGGCCCAGAGACAACCCACCTCAGTCGTAAACCCGGCCTTGCCATAAAGCTGGGGCCGAGGCGTAAACCGCCCCCAGTTGTAAGCCGGGCCCCGGCGTAAACCTGGACCCAGATGTAACACCCCTGTGTCGAAAACCAGCCCTGTGGTAAACCTGGGGCCAAGAGGTCATTCTGGTGCCCAGCGGTAAACCTTCCCCTTCGCACACTGGGCCCAAACGTAAACCTGCGGCCCAGAGGCAACCCACCTCAGTTTTAAACCCGGCCCTGCTGTAAAGCTGGGGCCCAGACGTAAACCGCCCCCAGTCGTAAGGCGGGCCGGGACGTAAACCTGGGGCCCAGACCTAAACCGCCGCCAGTCGTAGGCCAGGACCAGATGTAAACCTGGGGTCCAGAAACAACCCACCCACTGAGTCGTAAACCCGGCCCTGCCCTAAACATGGGGCCCAGACGTAAACCGCCCCCAGTTGTAAGCCAGGCCCAGACATAAACCTGGGGCCCAGAGGCAACCGCCGCCCCTCCCCCAAGTTGTAAACCCGGCCATGCCTTAAACCTGGGGTCCTGCCGTAAAGCTGGGGCCCAAACGTCAACCGCCCCCAGTCGTAAGCCGGGCACAGATGTAAACCTGGGGCCCAAACCTAAACCGCCCCCTGTTTTAAGCCGGGCCCAGACGTAAACCTGGGACCCAGATGCAACACCCCTGAGTCGTAAACCCATCCCTGTGGTAAACCTGGGGCCAAGACATCAATCTGGTGCCCCGCCATAAACCTTCCCCAGTCGCAAGCTGGGCCCAGACGTAAACCTGGGGCCCAGACGTAAACCTGGGGCCCAGACGTAACCTCTCCACCCCCACTTAACTCAGAAGCCGGACCCCGGCCAAACCCCCCTTCCCGCCCGTGGTGCTGCGCTCCTCTCTCATGAGGGGACCGCACCGTCAGATACTGAGCGCCCAGCGACCCCTGGGTCAGACCCATCGCCGGCCCTTCAGGCTACTCCGTTACCCTGAGGAGCCTCTGACAGGACGCCCGGCCATCGTGCGAGTCTGTGACAGGACGACTCTGTGACAGGACGGCCGCCTGATGGGGAGTGTGCACCGCCTTCAGGTGGGGTCTGCGGTTGGAACCCTCGCTCCTCGGGTGCAGTCCCTCCCGACGGGGGCGGGGAGGGGGGCGTAGATGGCGAGACCGCCGCCCTCCCTCCCGAACCGGGCCGCTGGGCCATGCGCCTGGGAGGCCTCGCAGGGTCCGGGCAGCTCCGGGGGCTGGTCCGCTGCACCGGAAGCCCCGTGACCATTTCATGGTGTCTCTGGTTTTTGGAGTTTGGTGTTTTTGGTGCTGAAAATTTTCTGTGTGTGTGTCATCTAGCTTTTCTCTTACGCTGAATTATGAAATATGTTTAGGAGGATGTTTTTAATCTGAGATTACAGCACACTTTCTGCTAGTTCTTTTATGATTTTATTTACCTCATAGGTTGTTTCTAGACTCAGAATTATTTTCGTTAAACATACGAATTATCCGGATTTAGGTTTTTCTAGGTGGCTGTACAGTCCTAGTTCCTGAAGTATCAGTCGTTTCCCGCTGATTCCTCTGTCTGTTTGCGTCTCTGCTGACAATTATTTGGGGTGTACACAGAGCAGTGAACTGCTAGGTCGTTTTCTGATTCTGCATTATACGTTTTGAGGGGCTGCTTTCTGCAGTGGCCGCACTGTTTTATATTCCCCAATGCAGTGCATGAAGGGTCCAGTTTCTCCACATCCTCACGGACACCTTATTCTATACTTATTTCCTTAGATTTTGATTTATTTTTGTTGTTATAGCTGTCTTACTGATGTGGTATGTCATTGTGGCTTTGAATTGCATTTCTCTAGTGACTAACCATATTGAGCATCTTTTCATGTATTTATTGGCCATTTATATATCTTTGGGTAAGTGCTTATTATAGTTCAAATTTTAATTGGGTCATCTCTCTTTGTTGTTGAAGTGTAAGAGTTCTTTATATATTCAGAGTACAAACCCCTTTTACATACGCTATTTGCAAAAAATATTCTCCTATTCTGTGATTGTCTTTTCACTTTTTTGATCATGTCCTTTAAAGCACAGAGGTTTTCAATTTTAAAGTCCAAATTCCTATTATTTTCTTTTGTTACTCACACTTTGGGTGTCATATCTAGGAATTCATTGCCAAACCTAAAGTCTTGATGATTTACTCCTAAGTTTCTTCCAAAAGTTCAGTAGTTTTAGCTTTTATATTTAGGTTATTGATCCATTTTAAGATGATTTTTGTATGTGGTTGATGTAGGGGGCCCACTGTCATTCTTTTGCATGTGGATATCCAGTTATCCCAACACTGTCTCTCAAAGAGACTATTCATACCCGTTGACTGGTATTGCCATACTTGTCAAGAATCAATTGGCCATGGATGTATGGGTTTATTTTTGAAATCTCAATTCTATTTCATTGGACTAGAGTATCTATTCTTATGGCAATACCATATCATTTTTTATTACTGTAGCCAGCCTTTGATTAACTACCAGAGTTCTGAAAGTGTTGATTATGAAAATTTTTGCCATTTTTTTGGTTGCTTTTTTGAAGGTGCAAATTTTCAGAGGTCATTATACTCCCATCCTCATGGATGACCAGTTTGTGTTTGTTTTTGCAAATATGTGCAAAATTGTTCAATAGTCATTGTGTATTTCAAACTTCATCATTATAAGAGTATTCATCTCTCTCTCTCTCATTTTCTTTTTCCGTCCCTAAATAAAAGTTTGTCTGATATTCAAGTAGTAACTCTGGCTTTTTTTTCTTTTTTTTTTTTTCTTGCAATGATTTGTGATGTCTTTTAACATCATTTTATTTTAATTTTGAACTTGGAAACTAACTGCAATTGGAGACATCCCACCCTATTTGTAAAACATTTTATTTTGCAGTATAATATACACAGAAGAGCAAATATCCTAGAAGTATGCCTTTCAAAGAACTTTCACAATCTTGACACATCTGTGTAAATAGCATCCAGCTCAAGGAAAATAACATTACCCAAACCTCAAAAATCTGCTCACATTTCCCTTCAGTTGTTTCTACCCTTTAAGGGTAACCTTTATATTGACTTCTAATAGTATAGGTTAGTTTTGTGGGTTTTTTTCTTTTTTTGTGCACTGTATGTAAATTATGTATTTACTCTGTGTTTTCTTTTGTGTGACTTATTTTGCTAAACTTTATGTTTGGATGTTTCTCTCATTGCTGTGTGATGTTGTAGACCATTCATTCACATTCTGAATATTATTCTGTTATGTTAACTATACCATGATTATCCAGTCTTCTGTTGAAGGGCACTTGAGTAGTTGACATTTTATGGATATGAGGAATAGTGCTGCTAGGAACATGATGGTCTGTCTCATGGTGCATATATGTTTGGGTACATATTTATTAAGTGTAATATAAGAGTGAGATTACTGTGTACGAGTATGGGTATGTTCAATTTTAGTAGGCGCGACAAAGAGTTTTCCAGCAGTATTTCCAGTTCATTCATATGAACTCTATAATACTTAGCATTTTAATCTTTTTATAAATTTTAGCCACTCTGGTGGTGTTATGGTTCATTGTGTTTTTCATTTGCCTTCCTCTAATCAAGTTGAGCGCCTTTCATGTGCATATTTTCCATTTGCATGCATTTTTTCAATTGCCTTTTCAAGTTTTCTGCCCAGTGTACTACTGAATTTTCTGTTTCCCGTAGTGATTTCTAGGAATTCTTTATGTATTGCGGATGTGAGTCTTTTGTTGGTTGTATGTATATATTACAAATGTCTTCTCACACTTTGGGTGTTTGTTATGTTCTAATAAACAAAAGTTCTTAACTTTGAAAAAAAAGATTCATTTATCTTTTCCATTCATGTAATCCTTATCCACTGAATTGGAATAATGCCTTTGTCATAAACAGATGGCAGTGCATTGTATAGCTATTTCTGGGTTCTCTTTTCTATTTTATTAATCTGTCTCTTTTTTTTTTTGGCATCAATAGCATTCTTCCTTAATTTTTATTTTATCTTTGGTCTTGGTATCTAGTTATGTGAATCCTCCTGCTTTTTTATTCTTTTTCATGATCATCGTGGCTATTCTAGGTCTTTTGCATTTCCATGTATATATTTAGAATCAAATTGGCAATTACCATAAAAAAAAACTTCTGGAATTCTGATTAGTATTTTATTGATTCTGTAGCTCAACTTGGAGAGAAATTATATATTTTTAAAGAGATTCCCATTCTTGAACATGCTATATCTTTCCATTTTTTTCATTCTACCAATGTTTTATAGTTTTCAGTGTACAGTGTGCATATCTCACTAGATTTATCCCTAGATAGTTGATATTTCAGTGCTACTTTCAACTTATTTTCTTATTTCAGTTCCATTCTATTTCAACTGCTTAGTCAGTAATAAACAGATTTTTTTATATTGTCCATGTATCCAGTAACCTTGTGAAATTCACTTGTTAATAATGGTTATTTATAGATTCTTTTGGATTTTCTACATATGCAATCATAGGTGAATCATGGGTGAATTCACCTATGATTCACCTATGAATGGGTCATAGGTGAATAATGATCATTTTTCTTCCTTTCCAATTATTATAGTGTTTCTTTTTCTTGCCCTTGTGCCCTAGATAGTATCTTCAGTGAAATGTTGAATAGAAATGGTATAAACAATCTTTGCCTTGTTTCTAAACTTAGAGGGAGGGTGTTCACTATTTCACCACTGAATGGGTATTAGGTTTTGAGCAGATTCCCTTAAGTATAGTTTCTTCTATTCCTAGTTTGCTGAGAGTTTTGTCCAGAAATGGTGTTGAATTTTACCACTTTTCTTCTGCATCTGTTGAGATGATTGTAAGGGCTTTCTTTTATTCTGCTATTATGGTGAATTACAGTGACTGATTTTCAGATGTTAAACCAACTTTGAAATTCTGTGATAAACCTACTTGTTTAGTGCTTATATAAATATACATACATACATATTTTATATATATATGTATGTATAGTCTCATTAGATCTTTTGCATCTATGATAATAAGAGATAATTAGCCTGTGATTTTTGTTTGTATTTCCTTGTCAGTTATTGGTATCAGTATTATGCTGAACTCATAAAATAAATTTAGAAGTGTTCACTGTTTCTCTTCTCTGAAAGAATAAACGTATGATTTATACTATTTCTTCCTTATGTGTGTGGAAGAATTCATCTGTGAATCCATCTATCTGGACCTGGAGTTTTCTTTTTCGGATAGTTTTAAATTACAGAATTAACTTCTTTAATATATATATAGGAGTATTCAGATTTGCTTTTCTGCTGCATATGTTTTAATATTGTGTTTATCAAGGAATGTATCCATTTTATCGAAGTAGTCGAAATTATTGGCATAAAGTTGTTCACAATACCCTTTTGATATCTTTCTAGTATTTGTAGAATTTGATGTGATTCTACTTGTTTATTCCTAAGAATGCTAAGTTATGATTTCTGTGTTTTTATCTTCATTAGTTTTGCTAGAGGTTTGTCAATGTTATTAATCTTTTCAAATAACTATCCTTTGTTGATTGTCGTGTGTGTGTGTGTGTGTGTGTGTGTGTTCAATCTCAATAATGTCTACCCTTATTACTTGTTTCCTTCTATGTTCTTTGGATTTAGTTTACTGTTATTGTTTTAGTTTTTTGAGGTGGTGTTATCACTGATTGTCAGCTATCTTTGTTTTCTAATATATGCATTTAGAATTAAAATTGTCCTCAGAACATTACTTTAGTTGACAATAATGATATTTTCAATAACAACCAACCCAAAATATTTTCTGACTTACATTGAGGTTTCTTCTTTGACCTTTACGTTATGTAGAATTGTGTTCCTTAACTGAAAAGCTTTTGGTGATATTCTAGTTATTAATTTATAATTTAATTCCACTGTATTCAGAAAACTACTCTGACTTTGGTCTTTTGAAATGAACTGAGGTTGGTGTTCTGGCCCAATGTATAGTGTATTTTGGTAGCACATAAAAGAACAAGTACATTGAAGATGTTGAAGGTCTACATATGTCAGTCACTTCAAGTTAATTGATCATGTTGTTCCCTTCTATATCTTTAGTAATTTTTTCCTTACTTGTTTTATAAGTTACTGAGAAAAATATGCTAAAATCTCGAACTGTGATTGTGCATTTGTCTATTTTTTCTTTTAATTCTGTCAATTTCGATTTCATAATTTTGAAAGTATGCTATTAAGAACATAGGAATTTAGCATTGATGTGGCTTGCTGTTAAACTGCTACTTTATCATCATTAAATAGCCCTATTGATCAAAAATAATATTCCTTACCTTAAAGTTGACTTTAATGTAGCTATAGCAGCTCTCTTTTTGTTAGGACTCTTTATATTTTTAAATTTTATTATTTCCCATCTTTTTGTTTACTTATATAATATGTTTCTACAAAGGGTATACAGTTCTGGATTTTTATCCAGTCTGAGAGTGTTTATCTATTAATTGGATCATTTAGTTCTTTTTAAGTCAATGTAATTACTAGTACATTTTAGATAGTTTTATGATTAATATCTTATGTTTTTTATTTATATAATCTATTCTTTCCTATCCTTTCCTTATTTTAGATCACATATTTAAATTATTTCATTGTTTACTTAGCGGTTGGCTGTTCCTTTCAGCACTTTAAAGATATCTCCACTGTCTTCTGTCTTCCATTGTCTATGTGGAAAAGGTTGTCATAAATCTTATTGTTGCTTCTTTGAGTTTAATGATTTTTTTTTCTGAACATTTAAAGATTTTTCTCTTTATCTTTGGTTTTCAACAGGCTATGATGTGCCTGGTGTGTTTTGCTTTGTATTTATCTTCCTTGTGATTCATTGAGCATCTCGAATCTGTGGGATAGCTTTCACCAGTTTAGGAAATTTCTCAGACAAGATCTCTTCCATGCTTCTGCCCACTTTTTCTTTCTTCTCTGTCAGGGACTCCACTTATATGTATATTAGACTTTCTAGTTTGTGTCCCACATGTCTCTTTTGCTCCATTCCTTTTTTTTTTTTTTTTTTCTTTTCTTTTCTTTTTTGTCTCTGCACTTTGGTTTGGATATTTTTTATTATCCTAGCTTCCAGTCCCCCAACCCTATCTTCTGCCATGTGTAGTCTGCTCTTAAATATATTTTTCTGCTAAACATCTAGTTGTTCCCTTTTAAGATTTTAAGTTTAGCTTTTTAGGCTACCTCCCCCATGCAGTTTCAAAATCAGGCAAATATCTTGAGGAAAAGGCAGGTTGAGTATTTAAAGAGGCTCCTCTCTCTAGCAGGACTTGGTCTCCTTAGTGCCACAAAATTACAGGATAGTTTATTCTGTCTTTTCCAAGTCTGTGGCCTAGCTCTCCCGCTATGCACAGCCCAATCTCAGGAAAATATCCTATGGGAAGAATTTACCATACATTTGCAGTCCCTTGAGTTTCCAGTCTGTCACACCAGCTCTGTGTGATCCCTAAAGCTTCCTGATTTCTGTTCTCCCAGTAAAGTTCCTCTGAGGGGGCCAAGACTAAATGTAAGGCTGGGCCTGGAATCAGTAAATGCCTCCAGAGGAGAAAATCACTGGCAATGGTCAGCTTTCCTCAGAAGGGCTCCATTCTCTCTGGAATTTCAATTCTCTCCTTCATTTTTGCTTACGTGATCTCCAAAGTCTTTTAAAATACACTTTTGTAATATATCTGGCTTTTTAAAGTTGGGCTGCTGTCATCCAACCCAGAAGAAAACCTACTCTTATTTTCTCTTCCTTCTTACTAAGAAAAGTGCACGCACACACACCAACCTTGAAAATACGCGCCCCCCCCCCAATCATTGTCTCCTGGTATTCATGCCCTCGTCCAGTCACCTCCCACTTTGAATATGGCTGGACTCTGTGTACACAAGGCGAGTTTAAAAGATATTGCAGCCTCTGCTTTGGTCTTTCCAACTGCTTGATTTGGGGGACGTTGGAGGACTTCACGTGGAGAGTCACTGGCCTCCACCAGCAGCCAGAATCAACTTACCAGTCACGTTGAAAGCAGATATTCCAGCCTCAGGAAAGTCTTCATGCCTGTAGCCCCAGCTAAGAGCTTGGCAGCCAGTGCATGAGAGACCCTAACCCAGAACCACCCAGGGAAGCTGCTCTCAAATTCCTGATCCACATAGGCGCAGAGAACAGAACGGTGGTTACCAAGGCGGGGGAAGGGAAGTTGTTGCTCCGTTGGTGTGGAGTTTCAGTTCTGCAAGATGAGATCTGCTGGATGGCAGAGTTGCAGTGCTGTGTTGTGTGCCCAACAGTTGTTATAGGGTAGATTTCATGTTAAGTGTTCTTACCACCCAAAAAAGGGACACAAGGAAACTTTTGGAGGTGATGGAGTCACAGGTGTATACATATGTCCAAACTCATCAAATTGTATACATTAACTATATTACTGAACACAAGTCCATGTGCCCGACACACAGTGAGGCCAAGCAATACCAAACTATCGGAGTTTGGAGCAGAAAAAATGTTTATTACAGGGCCATGCAAGGAGATGGATGGCTCATGCCTTAAAAACCCCGAACTCCCCAAAAGCTTTCAGCAAAGCCCTTTTATACGAAAGGTGAGGGAGGGGCGTGGTTTGTTGTTGCAAGCTTCTTGGTGTGAGATCCTTTGTTCCTGAGGTCAGGTCATGGTCAGGTAATGATGTTCCTGTAAATCTCCACCAAAACAAATGTTATTCTCGGTTCTGACAAGCAAGGGCAAGGTCCCAAGTCACAGCTTTCACCCTCCAAGGTCCAGGTCCTGGCTAAGAGACGGGTGTCCCTGCTCGAGCCAGCTACACTGTCCGGGAGCATTCGTCCAGCACTCAGTCTGGGTCCTCCCACCAGTGCCGAGGCCCGGCTGCAGAGGCAGATCTTAGCTGATGGTGCCCTCAGGGCCAGGTCCTCAGACCCTGCCCAGACGTCATCACTGAGGGAGCCAGGCACCCAGGACCCAACTGGCCCTCAGGCTCTGCAGGCCGTCCAAACGGGGGTTGGGGGGGCGGGTCCTGCGGACTGCAACCCATGCAGACTTCCACTGCCACTAGGTCGCGGAGGCGGGGATGGGGGAGAGGTTCGCCGCTGCCTCAAGGCCTGGGCCCAGCCAGTGGGCGGCCGTGGCAAGGGCTCCGGAGCTCTGCGGGGCACAGGCCCCAGCCTTCTCCCCGGGCTCCAGCTCACACGCCGGCCCCAGGGAGAAGGCCACGACCCACCTCTTACCGCACTCTCGCAGCCAGGACCGCAGCCCCGCCAACCACTGGCCCAGGGGGCCTCTAAACCCAGCACTGTGGTCTCTCGTAATGGTAGCCTGGTAACGGCTGTGCGCTGCCCCGCTGCTATTACAAGTATGTGCACTTTTTTGTACATCAATTATACCTCAGTAAGGTTATTTAAAAAAAGAACTGAGATAATAAATATTTACTGTTGCTTAAAACCATTAAGTTTAGGAGTAATTTGTTATGAAGCAACAGATAAATAATACTAAATGTATATATATGCATTTTTTGCACCTTTTTTCAATTTAATAATATAGCCTAGAAATTATTCCATGTGACTTCATAAAGATCCTTCTCATTCCTTTTGTAGTTTATAATACTACATTGTGTACCTGATTGAATCTGCCTCTTGTGAATATGCCTTCCAATATTTTGCTACTGAGATAACACATTAATAACGCTGTGTACGTTTGTTGTCGTCACTCTTGTTGGAGATGGGGCTTCGGGGTGATTCTGTAGAGGTAGGCTTGCTGCTTCCATGTGTGATGTACGTGTAGTTTTGTCAGATGTTGCTACATTTCCCTCCATGGGGTTGTACCGTTTTTACTCCCACTGGCAGGCTGTGAGCATACCTGCTTCACCAGGGCCTCACCAACAGAGTGCTGTACCAAGTTGTTGAACTTTGCCAACCTGATAGATGAGAAATGGCATCTCTGTGTAGTCTGATTTGCCTTTCTGTAATTATGAGGAACATTGAGCATGTATTCATTCGTTCAAGAGCCATTTACATTCTTTGCGAAGTCTTCACGTGTTTTACCCATTTATCTGTTGAACACTTAGTTTTTACTTTTATTCTTAAAAGTTCTTTATACATTAGGTATATTAGTCCTCTGTTTATGCTATATGTTGCGAATATTTCCTCCCAGTTTATCATTTTCATTTTGGTCATGCTTTGCATGGCCTTTTTGCCATGTAAAAATTTTCCTAGCTTTCACATGGTCAAATTTATTAATTTTTAAATTGCATCTGGATTTTGAGTCATAGTGAATTATATAGGAATTCATCCATGTTTTCATCTAGTGCTTGTGAGAGTACATGTTTTTACATTTATGTCTCCAATTTGGGGGGAGTTTATTAAGAATATCAGTTTTCCCTGTGCATCAGTTATTGATTGCTCAATAATGCTACATTAAAAAATCAACTATAAAATGTTGTGGCATATAATAGTAAGTGTTTATTCCCTATCCTTCTGGAATCAGTTAGGTGTCAGCTGGGTATCTCTCCTGACCTTGGCTAGGCTCACCCACATATCTGGGGATCAGCTGGTCTACCCTGGCTTCCTATATCAGCTGCCTCAAACTGGAGCAGTTAGAGCAACGTGGCCCTGCTCCATGTCCCAGTAGTCTTCCAGCAGCTACCACGGATGTGTTCTCAATGCAATGGCAGAAGCACAGTAGAGCAAGCCTTAAAGCACAGGCTCACTCAAACTTTTGCCTGTGTAACAGCTGCTGAAATCCCAGTGGCCAAAGTAAGATACCTGGGCTTCCCTGGTGGCGCAGTGGTTGAGAGTCCGCCTGCTGATGCAGGGGACACAGGTTCATGCCCCAGTCCGGGAGGATCCCACATGCCGTGGAGCGGCTGGGCCCGTGAGCCATGGCCACTGAGCCTGCGCGTCCAGAGCCTGTGCTCCGCAACGGGAGAGGCCACAACAGTGAGAGCCCCGCGTACTGCAAAAACAAAACAAAACAAAACAAAGTAAGATACCTGATCAGGTCCAAAGTCAAAGAGGGAAGGCTAAAAAGCTACACAGCAAAGGATTTGAATACAAGAAGGGGTAAAGAATTGAGGGCATCCACTACATCCTGCGGTCTCCTAGATCTAGTTCATCCTAGATCTCTCCTTATCATCTCAGGCTTCTTGAAAGTCTTTATTGCTCACTGTCTCTATTTCCTCATCTCCCCTTCTGCTGTATTTTGGCTTCATCTCTTCACCTTTCCGCTAGAACTCTTTTCAACACGGTTGCCAATGGGCTCTAAATTGCCAAATCCAACATGCATTTTTGGTCCCATTCTATGGGACAGAACATGTTAGTTGAGCATTAATCTGAGTCCTGATTCTGCAGGCAGATGTCTGTGCCAGACTCTTCCAACTGCCCCTCAGGACCATTCTCCACCCTGTTCTCCCTGCTCTCTTCCACTGTGGGTTACATCAGTGTACTCCTGTACTAGTTGGCTTCAGTCTATGGAATCCTTGTCAGGAGATTGGAGGGAGAAAGGAGAATAAGATCAATGTATTTGTTCCCTTGGTCCCATACCTGTGGTTATCTGGGGCCGGCTATATCCTTTGTTATTGCTCCTCTCAAGGTGGCCTGCTCAGTGACTCCTTCTCCTTCCCAGTTATGGTGACCTCTCCTTCTCCTCTTGCCTCCAGGCCTAGGATGGTGTCAGTCAGCCACTAATTGCCCTCGGCGCCTGCACTGCCCCACGTCTCTTCCTACGCCCCTCCCACACCTGTGAGATAGTTCCTTTATAAATAAGCCTTCCTCTCATCACCTGTTTCCTGGTGGAACTCTGATTGACGCAGCGTGGCATCATTCATCACCCCCCTTTCCGTCTCACCATATCCATTTACATTTGGACTTGGATGGTGCTCCTCCTCACCTAATCACACCCAGTAATTTACACTGAGGCAGAGAGGGAGAAAATGGAGACAGTTCCTGATCCCTTTGAGATTCTAGGAACTGAGGTGTCCTCACAGGAAACAAAAACAAGCACATAAAATAGAAGGAGCTGGCACTGCACGAATGCAGTGTGTGGCTCTCTCCAGGCTGTGGAGCTCAGCACTAACATGCATCCTTCCGGTCTACTTGGCAAATAAGATATGGAGTCATTGAAATGTACGGTTTCAGTGAAAAGCTAACATGATTTTCACCCCAGCTCGTGAAGACATGCAGGTGATATTTACATGACCTTTCTGTTATCCTTGACCGTACTGACCACTTCCTCCTTATTGAGACTCTCCACCCCCTGGTTCTCCTTCCCTTTCTGACCTATCCTGCTAGGTCTGCTTCTTAGGCCCCCTTTTCTCTGCCTGCCCCTTAAACATTGATGTTTCCCAGGATTCTGTTTTTGGCCCCCTGCTCACCCCTCTCGCCACGTTTGCATAAGGAATCTCAACCACTTCCATGATCTAACATGAGGCTCCATTTGTTCTTCCTCTGCAACACATTGACTTAGGGGCACGTTGGAAAAAGCCAGGGTCAGGCGAGGAACCTGGTGGATCCCAGGGAGAGCTTGGTGTGCAGAGCTTCTGAGCCCCAGGGGGTGGGTAATAACAGCCACGGGACTATGCCTAGTCTCTCTGTCCTCCAAGGAGCAGAGGGAGAGCTGAACACGTGAGCTGAGTCTTCTCTTGTCCCAAGCCTAGAAGGATAAGAGATGATCAGGAAGCCGAGAGGTTCATCTTGGTGCCTTGAAAGAGGGTTGGAAACTCCGTGATCCAATATTGCTTTCACAGGGAGCCAAAAAATGATATTTGCAGATACGCGTGGTCCAGAGACTGTATCACCTGTGAATCTACCTGAGAAGAGAACTTGAGGAACGACTTTACTCTCAAAACATTTTTTCAAGTCAAAGACTTTAAGATAGAGGATGATGGAAAAGAAACAGTGGTAGGTAATAGACACATACAAATTCTTATATATGTCCATAGATACATTCATAGATATCATTTTATTTACATATGTAGTCAAATATATTGAAAATGAACATTGAGAATGTGTAATTTAAGAAATAAAAATTCTTAAAATTTATCTATTGCAAGATAAATTCTAATAATAGCTTAGAATAAATATACTAGATATTAGGTGGGGAGGTAGAAATGTTCAAAAATGTCATTTCAGATCAGGAAAGAGGAAAGTAGGGATGTGAAAATGTTCTAAAGCCTTATCGTGTGCAGGGTGTGGGAAGCAGTCAGATAACAGGTGGGGAAGGACATATGGACTTAATAATTAGGAAAGGGAATATAATCATTAATGGAACGGGAAACAATACTTAATTTAATAAAGGGGTAAAATAGCAATAAATAGCAACTGAAAAATAAATAGCAAAATTGTCAGTAACCAAAAAAGTGAATTGGAAACCAGAGTCCTAAGCTTGAGCCGATGCCATAGTTGACCTAAATGGGGGTGCCTGTGGAGGGAGGGGGTTGGGGGAGGGTCCAGACCTGTAAGTAAAGAGCTGAGGTTTTAACACTGAGTGGCAAGCTATGAGTTGTATGCCTGCATAAGGCAGAGTGTTGCCCTGACATGCATGTAAATCCAGGACCCCTGAAAGACCACATCCTCTTGGCAAGGAGGCTCATGTCAGTCAAGAGCACTTCTCCGGCAATGGGGAACCTGTGAGCCTTTAGCTACCAACACTCACAGAAGCTGGGGATGGATGCACTTGTCCAGTGTAGGGGATCTGGGTGGGACACTGAAGCACCACCTACTGTGCTCCAAAACCTTTAATTGGTGTCCTGGGAGACTTCCACTCAGCAGTCATCAAAGTCTGCCGTGCTATCAGAAATTTCCTGCCGCCTAGGCCAGGATTCATCAGTGGTCACTGTCTGACTTTCTCAGCCACTCTGTCCCCACCATTCCACTGAGGCTACTACCCTCGTCAACATCATCAGCCACCTACCTCTATGCTGCCCAAACCTAACGTCACTTCTCTGTACTTATCTGAATTTTCATCACTCAGTGGCTTTTAGTACCTCTCTTATGCACCCCTTCTCTTGTCTTTCGACCCTCTTCCTAGGATTCACATGCCACCTCTCTGAGGATGATCCCCCAATCCATATCTCCAGCCCCAGTCTCCCTCTGGAATTCCAGACTCATATATCCAGTTACCTACTTGGCATTTCAAAAACGTTGTCTAATAATCATTTCAGATGTTACAAACTCTTGACTTGCCTCCCCTTTCATATCTCCTCTTCCTTCAGTCTTCTCATTCTCAGTCACCCAGGTAAAAACGTAGGAGTCATTCTTGATTCCTCTATCTCCCTCACCACTCACATTGCCTCTTTCAGCAAGCCTGTCATCTCTCCTTACAAACATGTCCCAAACTTACTTCTCTCCATCTGGACTGGGACCACCCAGGTCTAACATGCCATCTTCTCAATGTTGACTACATTAGTGGTCTCTCACCAGATTCCTGCTCCTGCTGTTACTCTCCTGCTCTTACCACCAGCGGTTAGAGGGACCATGCCTTTTCCCAGTCTAAAAGTCTCCAGTGACTTTGCGTCACACGAAAATAAAGTCTGACTCCTTGTGCTGGTTTACAAAGCCCTGGCTTACCACTCCAGCCTCATCTTCTTCTCCTCTTTCCCTACACACCCAGCATCCCACTGCTTTTTCTGCTCTTCAGACGTACCGAACTCAGTCCTGCTCTAGGGTCTCTGCGTTAACTGCACCCTCTACCTGGCTGATCTTCTCTGTAGAACTTTACCTGGCTGGTCTATTGGTATCACCAATGAGACAAGGCTTAAATGTTACTTTGGAGAAGTCTTCCCTAACCACCCAGTTTAAAGCAGCCAACCAGTTGCTCTCTCTGTGTAATGCCCATTACAGTTTAATATGGATGGGTTGATTGATTGATTGATTGGCTGGCTCCCTACACCAGAAAGTAGGCTGTGGGAAAGCAGAGACTCTATCTGCTGGTTCCAGGTCATTCTCCTCCCCTTCAGCCTGTTCCTTCAAGGTGTGAGCCTTTCAAATCTACCGCCTTTCCCCCCTCCTCATTGCTGACATCTCCCATCCTCAAGACTCCCTTTCATTCACTGATGGCTTTAGCCCCTGCCTCAGTCTTCCTCTCCTTCCAACTCTGCCATCCCTTTCAGTGATGGCTTACCTAGGTGATCTAGCCACCACCCTGGCCTCTTAGCTCTTTGAGCTCCTCATCTTCAGTGAACTTTTCTCTCACCCTGTCTGAGCCATCCACTCCCCCAGTCACACTATGGACCTGGTCATTACCAGAAATTCTTCTTCCTTTAAATTATGAACATGTCTTACCAAGATCTCACCACAGGCTCCTATTCTTCAAGCACAGTGGCTCAGCACTGCCCCTCCCCCAAATAACAGGTGTTAATCAAGACTCCAAACCACTGGACCCATCATCTTATATTTGTGTATATGAGTCTTGTTCTCCGACTTACTTATCAACTTTAGATTCCATGGTTTATTATGGTTATTATTTTATAATCTTCCTAAACTACCTTGTCCCTCTACCTCTATCATACGTTCTGAGAAAATCTACTAGTCTGCATAAACCCCAATGTATTATCACAAACCTCAGATTGACACAGAAAACAGCCCAGCAATTCTCAAGTGAGCTCATTTACTCTTCATAGTTTTTCCACCACCGTGACCCCTCAGACTTTTCATCTGATAACCTCGTCTCTCATTTCATAGGAAAACACAAGTCATCAAAGGAGAATCTGCCCCACCAATTCCCATGACATCTGGCATCTTCCTCCTTCCTGTCCCAAACAATAAAATAGCTCAGCTTTTCTCAATGGCTGGTTCATCCGTGTGTGGTCTGGATCCCCTTTACTGTCGTTGTATCAAGGACTTTGTCACTTTTTTTATCACCTCTCTCTCTTGTCATTATTTTCTTCCTCTGTTGGTTCATTCCAGCAGCATAAAAACATACTTTATTTTGTTGTTGTTGAAATGTAAAAACATACTTTAACATCTCCCGACATAAAAGTGAGTAAAGCTCACCCTGTGACATCATGTCCTCATTGGTAACCATCCCATTTCTCTGTTCCCCTTTGCTACAAGGTGTATTAGCTCTGTCTTTTATTTTCTGTATTCTGATGCTTTTTTTATTCTGGAGCCTTGACGACCCTGGAGGGACTACCCCTCCCAAGATTAGCCACTTTCCAGAGAGAGCAGATAACTTGCCCATAAGTGCACTTTTCAAATACAGGCCAACCAATCCAATGCCTACACCGCAGCCACCTCCTTTATCAGACTCTCACACTCCAGGCCGTTATTCCCCACCCTAACCACCCCAGGGCCAGGTACCAAACAACCAGTGGCAGCCCCTGTGCCCTGTTGAAATTATTCAAATCAGCCCATCCTAAGCCTGCCACCCTGCCTCTCCCACTCCTCCCCCTGGAGACCACAACAAAGGTTCCTACCCACAGTCTCCCCCAAGCCCCAGCTCCTGACCACCCTGGTGCTTCCCCATGTGGCCCGTTATGGCATGGTATGTCCCTCTGTCCTGGCACTGTAACAAACTATTTTTTTAATGGCAATTGTCTCTTGATCTGCTGGCCTGTCCTATATTTTAAAACACCAGGCTTCTCAAAAGTGTTGTCTGCAGTGTCTCTAACTGCTCACTTCCCATGCCTCACCTTACTCCAGCCTGGTGTCTATTCCATCATCCCACTGACGCTGCTCTTACCGAGGTTACCAGTAACCTCCTCGTCCAGTGATGCCAAATAGAAGAGGTGTTTTCTGACTAATCATTCATTCTTCAGTAAGTTTTTAATAACTCCCTCTTTTGTGATAGGCACTCGGGCCCCAGCAGTGAACAGGACAGACAGGGCCTAACCCCCAAGGAGCTTACACGCTAGTGAGGCAGACACATGGTTAGCAAATGTATCAGAGTGTTAAGGGCACTTAACAGGCAACACTCCTGCTGCCTTCAGATTGGCACCCCAGACTGAGGACGTACAGGAGCTGTGTGCCTCTCCTTCTCAAGAGGGCCGGTTACCTCCAGCACACCCTCCCAAGGAGCAGCCTGGTCGGCCCTAGCACCACGCGCCAGGCCTCTGCAGCCTGGGGAGGCTTCAGTGCAGAGTGACTGCCTTGCAAGGAGAGACTGCAAAGGCTCTGGCACATCCTCTCCTCGCTGTGCGGGCTCAGAAAGGGTGTGCTTCCCCTCAGAGCCAAATGAAACAAGGGCTCCGGGACATCCCGTCCCAGCAGGAAAGCGCGTCATCTCGTCATCTCTCTCATTGGAATGGCCAGTGGCTGAGCCGCAGAGCCTGTGACTCAACCTAGGGCCTAAAGGGGGCCCTGAGGGACTGCCCAGCGCCCCTGGCCCCTGACGTTTGAGCCTGTATGCCACCCCGCACCCGCCGTGTTTCTAAAGGAGGGAACCTGGCAAGACCAGCTTCCTCAGAAAGGTTAAATGGTTTGCCCGCGTCCATCAGTTACTAAATGGGGAGCCGACATTGTACATGCAGTTGGTTTAGGGGCTGGGCTGAGGCATCAAGGAGAAGGGCACGGTTTCTCAAGAGCAGAGTGATCCGGGGCTGAGATCTCAGGGTCCTGGGGAAAGGACCCTGTGCCCGGCTGGTGAAGAAGCCAAAGCATCTTGAAATCCTTCCTTGACAACATGTTCGTAGACAAAGGGTCTGAGGCCCCTGACCATAGAGGAAAAGGATTCAGTGGAAATAGGGGAAAGGGCCCCAAAAGGGGAGGCTGGGGACACAAAAGGAGCTTTGGCTGGTTTACAGATCTGACCCGGCCACACCCTGTACCATGCCATCCACAAGGTGACAAACGGTCCCTTCCTGCCCCAGGACGAGCCCCGTCTGTCCCGCAACCTAAAAACAAAGGTCTGGATCCCTGAAATCAGCATTCTTGAGGTTTATGAAGTCCATGAAGTTTTCTTGGCACATGGTCTCTCCCACCTTTTTTTGTCACCTGAATTCCCATTAATAGGTGTATTGACATTGCTCAGTCTCATTCCCCTACATGATCTCACTGGGGGACACAGATATCCTGGGACTGGTTTGTGTCCATCTGAAAATTAGCCTGAAGAAAAAAGTACTGGACCAGGACTCAAGACTGAGGCCTCTTCTTGCTTGCTAGGCAACTTCCTGCTGCCTTAAAGCCTTTGTGGAACAAAGAGGGGTATGGAAGGAGGAAAGGAAAGGAGGGAGGGAGGGAGGGAAGGAGGGAGGGAAGAATGGAGGGATGGTATAGGCAGTGGGTGGGGGAGGGGAAAGAAGGGACATTGGTTGGTTGGCTCTATTGGGTCTCACTGCCCACTCCTGTCTCTCAAAAAAGAGAGACCACCACCTGTTTTACTTAATCCATAAGGTTACCATGGGCACCAAATGACATACATGTAAAAGAATGTTCTAAAGTGTGGAGCACTGGGTTAGCATGAAGTTAGGGACAATTTAAAAATAGATTAAAGGCCCTAAGTAACACAGTTTAACACAGAGGAGGGCCTCCTGACCTAAACTATTTATTTCTCCTCACTACTTAATTTTTTTAAAACTTAGCTTTGCCACAGAGCTGACAGATCTAAACAAAAAGGTTCATTTCTGTCCATATTCTCAGCCATCCAGGGGTCTGTCCCGGCTCACAGCCTGGTGCAGAGGCGTTTGAAGGGTTGGCACTTCTGTGTGAAAATGGGAGACTACAAAACACTTCAAGTATCTGCTTTCAAAAATTAAGACCAGAATATATGAAATACCAAAAAGATTTTCATGAAGCCTCAAAAGGAAAAAGGACCAAGGAAACAGGAAACAGACACTAGGAGAATTGTGACAGTTCATTGAGGCAGAGAAAGCCAGAGGCCCGCTCCCGGCACAGCAGCCCCCGGGGCGCGCAGCTTTTAGGGCATTTATATGGAGACTTTTTACCACGGCAGGGGTTTTTACATTTGTAGATGGACCTGGTTTTCTTTTTTTTTTTTCTTCTTTTTTTTTTTTTTTGGCTGGTGGGTTGGCTGTTTTCTTCACTTGGAACCATGAGCATAAATAGAACATAAATAGAAATATCATATTTTGGTATTTGCCCTCCACCTAAAGACCAAACGAAACTAAAAATAAGCATAATAGGAGCTGATAGATTACCAGAGTATTGCCGAGACAGAACATAAGGAAGAGAGGCTGTTAAGGAAGAGGAGGGGTGCCGGTGTGGTGGGGGAAGGTGAGCTGATCTCGAAGTCGGTCCCGCAGATCCACCCCAGGGACGACAGCCCCTCCGAGTGGGAGCAGGCGCTGCACCGCTGACTTGTACGTGAATGCTGCCGCGGGCCCGTTAGAGCTGGGACCCGCTCAGACAGGTGGAGTCAGGCCCCAAGACTGTCTTCATCACACAACTGAAGAGTCAGCTGTCTTCTCCCTGTTCTTAAAGATGTCAGGCATTGTGAAGTCTGCAAGTTAAAAACTTTATGAGTGGTCCGTTCAGCTTTTGCTCAGGGGCTGACTTCTGTCCTTGAGGGGCCCCCCGCCAGCACTGATTCAAACTGCAGCCCACGCCTCCTCCTCACTCCACCTGCCCCTCATCCTGCCCTAGTTTCTTCCCAAAGCTCTTATCACCTTATTCTACAACATGTGATTTTCTTACTGCGATAATTGCTTGCTGTCTGTCTCCCTACCACTAGAATGTAGGCCTAGAAGGGTAGGAGCCTTGCCTGCTTGTTCATGATGGATCCCGAGTGAATTGTACAGTGACACACACATGATCTACCCTCAGTGCACGTCTGCTCAGTGAATGAAGAGTATGTCCTTCACCTCCAGCCTCAAATCCTTTCACAATCATGTTGAGCCATGAGTTTAAAATCTGGGGTCGATTAAGGAGACCAAAAGCCAGAGGTGAGATTAGATGTCATCAGAAAGTACCTCCTAGGTATAAATAAAAGTTAGAAAATGAACTTTTTTAGCAAATGTTTATTTATATCAAAATACAAAACATTTCTGAAGCAGAGTAATGTTACATGAGAAGCAGTTAAATCCTAAACTTCTTTAACTTGCAACACTCCCGGCATTCCTTCACTGGCTACACATCTTGTCTCCCATTGTGCCCTTTCTTTTCCCTTTGCTTGTTTGCCCATGTCTGTGTTTGCTTGTTTTGCTCTTTAACTCACTATATGAACATGCAGTGTTACCGGCGATGCATTGGTTAGTATCCAGCAAGCCTGGAAATGCCAGCGAGGGGAGCCTGGCACAGTGACCTGACACGAGGCTAGCCACAGGTCCTCTCCTGAGTCTGGGGTGTCACTCAGCTTTCAACTGGCAAGAGCCTAAGGCCAAAGGTCACTGTCTGTGGTAGGCAGGGCAGGCTTTATTGCTTAGGCCACAGAGCAGGCGTGGCCAAGGGGCACCTCTGGCCGGGTCTTCTTTGTGGATTGGGAAGAAGGGGTTGGGCAGCCTGAAGGGGTGGCAGCTGGAACAGGCCCAGGCCCAGGACGGGAGGTCAGGGGACCCTGCAGGAGGAGCCCCTTCTCCAAGAAAGCAGGCCGGAGCTGGGAAGGAAAAAGGTTCCTGCCCGTCCTGACAGTCTGTGATTTGGTGGTTGGAGGTGCCTGCCTCTTGGACGGGCCCTTTATAAATGCTTAGACTTTGGAGATTTTGAAGAAAAAGCACCTGGTTGAGAGTGTAGCTATTTCCATAAACCTCCATTCCCCGACAGAGAGGAAAGGGAAGGAGACAGGAAACGGGGAGGACACCCTACCCCTCTCATTACAACCAGCCCACTCCCAGAGCCAGCCTGGATCTCCCCTTCAGGCCCCCGGTTGGTGCATTCACTTTGGCATTGTGCACCTGTAGCACACCTACACACCTATGCACACACACCCCAGCCCCCCACATGCACACACATGCACACACACACAAATGCCTGGTGTCTTTCCAGAGTCTACTCAGGAAGCAGAATGGTGTCCCATCTTCACCATCATCCTCCGCTCCAAGGGGTCTCCTTGGCCCACAGGTCCCCAAGACCCGGCCCCAGGCTTGGCACACTGGCATTCCCAGGCTTTGAGAAGAGGGTGACAGAACAGGGCACTCACCAGAGACAGGTTGTACAGAGTGTAGAGTATGTTCATATAAGGCTTTGGTACAGCACCAATTAAATGTTCTTATCATTTGATTTCTAAGTTGTCTCTTAGAAGAAAAAAAAAGCTTACTGAAAAAATAGTGTTTTTATTTACTTTTGAGTTACATACCTGAAGTTCAAAAAGTAAGCCTCTAGTTGCCATTCAGATTCACACTCAAAGGTGTTCTGTGTGCATCTGTACAATTTGTTGGTTTGTCTTTAATGGTTAACCAAAGTCAGCCAACCAATACCATGAAGTCAGCTGCCCATGATAACTGACTTTTTCCAGTGCATACATACAGAAAAGAGAGAGAGAGTGAGAACACAAAAGCCACCCCTACGTCTCCCACCGCAAACCCCTAGGGGAAAAATCAAATAGAGGACAAAATACAGCAAGATTTAAGGGAACCAGTTGGATGAAGGAGGTACAGCCCAGCTGGCCTCTTCAAGAACAGCACCATAAAGCACCCTAGCGCAGTTACGTTGTAGTACTCAACATTCAAGAAATGGAAACGAGGTTTGAGAAGACCTGGCATGGATGGGGGCAACCCCCAAAGAAAGCTGAAGAAGGAAAAAGCGTTTGCTATGAGAGCAGGAACTCCCATGACCAAAGCGAGAGTCATACCCAGATTCCTCAGAAAAGAACTAATGCAAGAGGCCCCGGGCAGACAGAGGCGCAGGGCTGTTGGGGTGTGGTGAGGTGGCCACGGGACCCCTCCCCGCCCCCCTCTGTGTCTACAAGCCACTGGGTGAAATGGGGAAAAGAAATCCACACACGTTTCCAGGTGCGCGATGGAAGAATCATACCCAGGGTGATAAAGTCTCTCCTGGTGAAAGAGAAAAAGCTGGAGACGAGAGGAACCGGGCATCACTGACATGAAGCCGATGGAGTCCCTTCGGATCATTGGCTGTGAAAAGGAGGAGCAACTGGTGAGCGCACACCCACCTGCGCCCCTACCTCTGGCCCCGCAGATGGCGGTTCGGAAATGAAATCTGAACGAGGCATTAAGACCTCTGGAGACTGATGTATACAACTTGGCAAGGGGGGCTTTAAACTGCTATTCTTCCCTAAACCAGCCATTCCGTCTAAAGTCCCAGCAATCAAGACCCCTGCACACAGCGACTCCTCCCAGGCCCTGGGCACGGCAGCACAGAAGAGACCCCTACATGCCAACACCGGGGCCAGACCCTCAGGACAGGGAATGTGCCATGTGGGCTCTGTTCTCCCACCTTCTGCCTTGACGTTGCCCAAAGTGGGTCAGCATGAATACCTACAGCAAAGAGGAGCGGAAGCGCCAGAGGGCAGTGGGCAAACCCCGCTTCCCCAAGCTACTACTCGATGACCGAGGAGAAAGGATACGGCCCACGCTGATCCTTGGGTGAGCAACGCCCAGTGAATCTGTCTACTCCAAACCCTGTTCCATAGAGCGGACAGAGGTAGCAAAAGTAAAACAACTCTGTAGATGCCACCCCGCCCCCCACCTACCAACAGGGAGAAGCACCAACATTCAGTATCCCTTCCACCACACGGGGACCGAGGAGTATGGCACAGCACACGGGGCGGCGCGCGGCTCCAGCCCCCAAAGACCTAACCAACCAGAGTACCCATCCCACCCGCCTGTCTTATCAACTGAGAGGTTCAAAGACAGAAAACTTTGCTTACTCCGCATATAATCAAATCTCAATCCGTTTTGCCCCACCTGCCTTTGTGAAAGGCTGGTCCTTCAGAGAAACTGGAGATGTCGGCTGGGCTATCTATCCTTTCCCCGCCAATGTCTACCCTTTCGCCATCTTTCTGAGGCTCAGGGCCAGGATCACAGACCAGGTAGAGATAAACATCACATCCCCTCCAAGCTCTGAAATCTCAAGGTAGGGCTATGTCCCTTGTCTTCACTTTTCTTCCCATAAATGAAGACTCCAATTGGAGGTAGAGGGACGGGATGGGAACGCACAGGTCAGTGACTCCTTGATGCTAAGGACTACACCTAGGCTTTCATATGGAAAGAAGCAAGAGTTTGAGAGTGACCCCAGACCCAGTGGGGTACTAACCCTCTGAGGGGCCTGTGATGCTGAGGTGATTTGTTTCGCTGGTTGCATGGTACCAGAAGTGGGACAGGGTCTGTGGAGAAAGAGAAAGGATCGCTCTAAGAGCCAAAAGAACAGTATTGGAAAGAGCCCTCTTGGTGTGGAGGTTTTGGCAGGTTGGAAAAGGGTGCAAGCCCGGAAGGGACATAGAATGTGCTGCTTTTCCTCTTGTTCAACCTCCCTGAAAAATCTTACAAGAAACATCTGGCCATATCCTCCTTTGGCCTCCTGAGAAGACTGCAGGAAAGACTGGTTACCTGCCAAGGATGGACACACAGCCAGTGGGACCCAGTATTGGAGCTCCCCCGGTATTGCATGGACAGAGCCCATTTTCCTTCAGTATCCTTGGGAAATGAGAATGCCTTGAGCAGGAATGCAAGGGACTAAGGACAGTGCCTGAGTGAATGCCAGGGCCCCTTAAGTCTGCAGTAGGGTGGGAGAAGGGTCAGGAGTCAAACTCGAGCTCCACCCCTACCTACCCTTCCCATTCATATCCCAAATGTAAAAAAAATGCCCTTCCCATGGCTGAGGCATCTGAATTCCTCTAAGGACCAGACTCCATAAGACAAAAGCTCTTGGCTAGCATGACACTCTAGTTGGGGAGGAGGGGTTAGTATTGCATTTTTTTAGTTGACCAGCAGGGTGTGGGCAGAGAGACTGCCTCCACAGGTCTCTCCCGACTCTCTGCACCATTTGGCCCTGCACCAGCTTCAAACACATCACTCTGAGCTCTTGGCAAGTCAACAAAAAAGCTAGCACCCAGAGACGATTGCTGAGGCTGCAGGGTACGTGGTCCTTGCAGCATATTTGAGGTCTTGAGTTCTCAGCGAGGTATTCTTCAGGGCACACCAAGTTTCTTGCTCAAGTGCCACTGAATGCCTACTCCCCAGAATCTCCAGTTCTGGGTCAGACTCTACTGATACACTGTTCAGTTCCGGAAGTCCCAGGCCAGGTGCCAGAAGGAGGGTCCAGCGGCCCCGTCCTCTCCATTACGCCCCAAGTTCTCCTCCCACTTCTCATCCTCCACTCAGTGTCCCAGGATTGGACCGTTCTGTTTCCAATGCCACCTATTTTCCAATTAAAATAATAACTGGAAAAAGCGTCTATGATGTACTTATACCAGATACTACACCCACACTGGTCCCAAGAATCTGCAGCAAGAATGACCAGGATGTTCTTCTCCAAGACCGAGCCCATGCCATCGGCCTCACAGAACTCTCCTGAGATGCCTGCAGGGGTGTTTGCGTCAAAGTGCTGCAAACCAGGATAGGTACTGCTGTCAGCCCCCAGGTAACCTCGCTGAGGGCACCACCCCCAGCAATATGGGGACGGACTCAGAGTCTTCCCCTCTCCACACTCACTATATTAAGCACCTGTGCCAAAGCTTTCAAGCTGCAGTGTCTCCTCCCAGTAACAAGAGACGCTGTGGATCCTGGCTCTCCAGGACTATCAGATCCAGTAGCTTCCCACAACCCTCGGCTCACTTGTCCTCTCTGCAGGAGCACTGTTTGTTTCTTTATTTTTTAAACTTTTACGTATACATTTTCATCAGAAAGACCCAAGCAACTCTGAACAGAGAGTGTCTCAAAAGACGAGGCATGGAGGATGGATGGCGAAGGGGGGCCACCAAGGCATGAGCTAGAATCCCAGGTCACCCAGGTGGTCCTGCCCACACAACTCTAAGCACAAGTACAAACATAAAGCCAACTATGACTGCATATAGATATATAGACAAGCTAGACAGAGAGACTTTATATAGGCTTCTGTCCATTTATACATGTGTGCCGAGGGCAGGAATCCCTGATCCTCTCGCCCGGCTTTAGTCTCTTGCCCTCCCATTTCCCACTCCCCACATGGTCCACTACCTGAAGGCTCCCAATCATGACTCTTGCATTCTATCCCTGCACCCACCCCGCCCCTTACATAAGCTCCCCTCTCTCCTTAAAATAGAACAAATTCTATTTATATAATTTTATATACAATCTCCATAAAAAATACACTAAAGATGGTATATTACTAAGTTCACCCTCCTACCGAAGTAGGAGTTGCCTCGCAAAGAAAGAGTCAACCAAGAAGAGGATCTCCTAGGCCTGAGGCTACTCAGGCCAATTAGTGTGTCCCTACAAACCTCTTCTACACATATACACACTCAAATACATACCACAAACACACCACACTACCATACACACCACACACCACATACCACATGCATAGGTATACACACACACACCACACACACCACACACTACACACACACACAACATCACATACCACATGCGTGTGTGCGGGGACACACACACACACACTCTCTCTCTCTCTCTCTCTCACTCTCACTTCCTGAGCCCAGGAAAGGAACATGGACAAGACAGCTGGCTGGGGCTAGAGGCCAGGGAGACAGCCTGGTGACTGCAGAGAGACAGGTGAGACAATCCCACCTCTCTGCCCCAGCCTAGACACTGTCTGCTCAGAACAGACCCCTCTTGGTTCACAGTAGACAACAGAAATATTCGTTGAGACTGACAGTTTCCCTTCCAAAGACTGCAAGACGGCCGTCAGGAGGTCTACTCCCCACACCAGAAACAAGGTCTCTTAGATGCCATAAGCCAAAAGGGACCAAAAAGCCCCTAAGCCCTCATCAACCAATAGGAGGAAAGTCAGCATTTGCCCCTTCCTTCTACGTATGTCACACATCATCAGAAGCATGCTCGCAGTGTTTGTAAGGCTGAAAATGCAAATCCCCCCTCCCCAGCCCAAACCTTCTCCCCTCTCAGATTCCCTTCCCCACCCAACCACTTCCCCATCGTAAACCATGCACAAGGTCAGGATCCCTGGAGCCGTGAAGAAGTAGGATAGGAAGGAAAAGGAAGTAACTGGTGTGTATATGGGGTGGAAGGGAGAGTGTGGCCTGGGTCCTAAAATAAAGCCAGGGAATCCAGTGCCAGGGAGGGGAGGGATTGGTAGAGCATATTTCTTCAAGCTCCAAAAGAAGAGGCCCAGCAGCCATTCATGTCACCATCAAGTGGGATGGGACAGATGGCAAAGGACCAGGAACAGGAACTGAGAACTCGTACCACTTCTCCCTAACCCCCCAGTCCAGCTCTCCCAGCCAGTGATCTGAAGCTAATAACTGTTTCATCAGCCTTCTTCAGAAACCCTAACTACCACTGCTGATCCACCACGGGGGAGACTGTCCAAGTGATTTTATTAATGGCTGCTCTTCTACCAGAGTATTTAGCAGTCAAGAGGCACCAGCTCTCCTAGAAGGTATGGGCAGCCAGCAGTGATGTTTGCACTTATGCCTCACTTTTCCTCATCCTACACAGAAACCCTTGGGGTGTGGGAATGTCTTTGGATAAGAGTCAAACTATTGATTTATTCTTCTAGCTTATAATGGGTCATAGAAACACTTCTACCCACTCAGTAACCCAACAAACAAAATATTATACTTGCTCATGAAAAACTTATTTGAAAGCACAGACAGGGGGCCCAGAAATAAAGCACTGGACAAGTGTGGATTCACTGCCAGTCAGAGGGGGTGGTAATGGACACCCCCTAACCAAACATCCAGTTGCTAAAGCGCTGAAGTCCAATCTGGGCATCGATCCTTGGTTTATCAACTTTTAAAATTCTGCCTCTTGATGTGAAAGGAGGCAGGTTTGGAGACATCAAAGAGGACAGAGGAATGGCTGGTCTGATTTCAGGGTGAACCCTTTCACCCTCCTACGTCCACCAGACTGGTAGCTTTCATCTCACAAAAGAGAAGGTGAGGACGAAAGCTGTAGGAACACAGCCTCTGTGTAGCTCTGTGATCTGGAGCAGTCTTGCCCCCTCAGGAGGAAAGGTGTAACCCAGCCCCAGTCCCTCCTCTCCATCCCCAGCGACAGTGTCTCAGGATCATGGAAGAGGGCACCTGCCCTTCTCCTTATGAGAACAGACACAAACCCCTAAGAACAGTTCTTCCTTCTCCACTAACACAGAGCTGGTGGTAGCATGGGGACCTCAAGACAAGTCTCCCAGTTTTGGGCCTGAGAAGTCCCCACAAACTGACATCACAGAGAATACATCCATGCTTGGTTTGGGCACTCAGTGTCCTAGGCTGACTCTAGAGGGAGCAAGGAGGTCCAGCCAAGAAGCAAGACCCCTTCGTGATCCAAGACTCACCCCCAGGCTTCTTTCAATGACTGCATCGCCCCCCCGCCCAAAGGTCTTCACTGCCTCCACCCCCAGCCCACCCCACCGTGCCAGGGCAGCCTCTCCTCTTTCTCTTCCTGGGGCCACGCCCAACCTGTACACGGCACCCTGAATAGTAACTGAGTTACCATGTGCCAGAAAGAAAGGTAGGCTTGATGTCCCTGGCTTTGGTCTTACTGTCACATCCATCCCCGCCTCCCCCTCCGGGGCCGACCTGGCTGTCTACTCCTCTTCCGGCCTTACACACGGCAGAAAGCCGACCTCCTCTCCACACTCCAGCTCTCTAACGCCCTTCCCAAAACACTCCTGGGTCCCCTCCTCAAAGCAACAATGCAGCCCCACGGGGCTCCAAGCCTCCAGCCTCCCTTTATTTTGAAGATAGAAAGGCAGAACTGAGCCATGGATGCCCGCTTCCCAGAGGCGGTGGGGGATGAACTCAGGGGAGCCCCCAGGCACCTGCCTACCTCTACCTTCCTGCTGTTGCACAACAATCCCTGTGATGCCCCCCCCCCCCAAAAGCTCTGTCACATGCAAGCAAAGCAAGCCTCGGATTAACCATGAGCTTTTCTTTCCCTATGTTTCTCTACATAGTAATAAAGTGTACTTTATGTACAGTTGCTCCCCCCAGCCCACCCCAATCCCCCAGAAGGCTTTTTCTAACAAAATTGGAAGAAACAGCTCCAGCTATGCACACCTTGGCCCCGAATTCTAATCCTGGCCAGTGACAAAGTCGCCCTGATGCTCTGTGAAGTCTGTTTCCTCCCTGAAGCTATCTTGTCAACCTTTAAAAAAAAAACAAAAAACCCTAGTCAGGAAATTTCACCTGTGAATCCTACCAGGTTTCCTCTGCATGAAAAGGGCAAAGGAAAACAGCTGACATCAGTTTAACCCCAAATATTTTAGATCTCAAATCAAAAATAAAGACAGAGTATTGAAAAATATTGACTCCAATCCACCCCTGCTTGAGACACACCCCTGCACACGATCATGGGACATGGGCTCCTCCTCAAAGGGGGCGCAGACCCTGCCCGCCCTGTGGGATGAAGCATCCTTCCCCTGGAGAAAGCGGAGTCTCAGAGGGCCTCTCAGACCTGTGTCTCTGAGGAAAGCTGAGGGAGACAGGCTGGGAGCTCACAAAGTTGACCACCGCGTGCTGGGCGGGGTCCACACTCAACCCCACCTGGTTAGCCAGCAAATCAAGAAACAGGAAACCCACTTTCCTTAGGACAGAGTGCAAGGGACATCTGGTCCTTAGAAATGGCTGCACCCCACCATGCAGACATTCACAAGCACACCCTCTCGCACATGCTCACACTCAGCACTTCAGTGTGTGCCTGTGCCATCCCTGTCTCCATCTCACGGACAGAGGGAACTGTATTCTGCCAGTTTCCATCGCAATCCTTACAGGAAGTACTGAACCAGCTCCCCAAGGTGCAGGAAGGCTGCCAGTCTCCATGCACACTGTCACAAGAAGGAAGCCCTCTTGGGAGAAGAAATGAGTCCGAAGCTGTTGAGAGATAGGTCGGCCTTATGTCCTTCCCCAGCTTTGGGGACACCCAGCACAGCTGCCACCCAGTGGCCAGCAAAAAGCACAGTTCCAACCATTTGGTCTTATCTGCTGAGGTACAGGGCACAGCCAGAGGAAGGAAGGAAGAAGTCAGCACCTTTGTCACCACTGGGGATGGCTCACGGGCGGGGCCCTGTATGCCACCGTAAAGCAGCAGAGCCTTCCCCCGTCTCCTCTTCTGTTGTAACCTCGGGGCCTACAGTCCCAGCACGGGGCTCAGAAAGGGTGGCCTAGGTCACCCTGAAGACACACAGCCCTGACGTCCCACGTACAGTCCAGCAGGATCTGCTCTGCTCGAGAAACAGCCACCATGAGAGTGCGGACAAAGGCCACAACCGACCCCAGGGCCCAGAGGAGGTGCCCATGCATCCCCTGTGGGGCACGGTGGCAGAGGTAGTGCTGCCTCAGGAAAGAAGCAGAGTCGCTGCTTCACTGGAGCTGCCGCCCGGAGGGTGGCTTGGACTTGGACTTGGTGCCCAGCGAAGTGCATTGGCCAGAAGGTGCAGGTTCTACCCGGGGGCTGGGCAGTGGACACGGCGAGGCCACAAATGCTGCCCCTGCCACTTCTTTCTCCACAATGTGTCACATTTGGAAAGAAACTGTGGTTTTTGTGACTTCTGAGGCAGAGCCTCAAGGGTGGAATTGGTCCCCACTCGCTGGGCAAGAGAAGGAAGCACGAGGCGGGTCTGCGTGGCAGCGGATTCACCCCTAGGATGGAAGCTCCCAGGGATGTGCAGCTGCCCGCTCTCAGGCCGCCTCGCCTGGGTCACCGCGCTGAGAGCCACAGAAGTCTCCAGTGCTTTGACTGGGCCAACATCCAAGCAGGTATCTGGGGACAAAGGATGTCCCCAAACCCACCAAGACAGCAGCACCAAGAAGGAAGTACTTGGCGGAACCTGACAGCCCCCTCGGTTCTCGGGTGGCCAGAAGAGCAGGCTCCTGCACGAGAGGAGGAGAAAGAGGCCAGACGCACCCCACCCACACTCAGGCCTTCTGCCTGTCGAGGGCAGCGCCGTTACCTTACTGGAAGAGAGAGATACATCCGTAGTCGCTGTAAGACAACCTCGCAGAAGCTTCTGGGTGCTAAGAGTCTGAGTTAGGACAAGAATTCGGCAGGGAGAGGATGGAGCCTGGCTCCTGCCTCCCACCCCTTCCAGCTTCACTCCCAGGCCTCAGCCAGTTCTATATAAACAGACCTGGGGGAATAGGGGGCCTGAACACCGCCAGAACCCAGAATCTGAGGCCCCCCAGCTTTATCTGATCCCATCCTGTGGGAGCTCAGGTCTGTGGTGGGCTGCACGTGGGAAGCGTGGAGAGGAGCGCGGGCGGGCTCCCCACACGTGGCAATTAATCAATCTGGGGAATTAGCTCCCACAAAAGGAAAGGAGGAATCCAATCAGGGCCTTGGAACAGCGCTCCAGAGGGTGCGGAGCCAGGCTGGGATATAAATAGAGCCGCGGCGCCTGGTGCTCGGCACAGATGGCTCCAGAGTGGGAGGCCCTCGGCCACAGGGCTCCAGGCCTGGCTGGACCAAGGGGCTGACGATGAGCTTGAATCTGAGCAAAGGGCCCCCTCCCAGCCCTGCTGCTAAGCAGCTTCTACTTCTGAGCCAAACCATGAAACGAAGAGAGAAGCCTGTCTGGCCGTTCACCAGCCACCCTTCTTCACCCAGAACCAAGAAATAAAGGCTGTGTTTAGTCCTGTGGTAACTCACTGCTGAACCCCCCAAAGCAGGCAGCAGGAACCATGGCAAGCCCCTACTTCCACTCTGAATGGGAGAAGGTCAAGACAAACGGGGAATTCAGCTGAGAAGGCATGAATCCCATTTCAGAAGGACTCATTCCAGAGATATAGACACCAGGGCCCCCGCCAGCCCCTCACAAAGCCCACATGCCAGCTGCCCTCTCCCTCCTCCTTCCATTGACCACAGAAGTAAACAGCATTTGCTTCCACGTACATATAAATACATAAAGAAACCCACAAACTACACACATACGCATTTGCATCTATATCTATATATATGTAGAGTCTGGAAGATGGCAGGAAGTCCAGCCCTCTTTCAGGACTTGAGAAACTGAACAGAAGCAGATAGCAGTGAGAGCCATTGCTTCCTCTTTTGCACTCCAGAGATATTTGAGGAGGTGGGAAAAATCCATCCAGTGAAGAGGGGAAGGCGGGGAAGGAGGCATCTCTCTCCCCGTCCCCAGTTCACTTCCCAAGCTCTACACACAGCCACAGCGGCCAGTCTGCCCTCAGCCCCCTCTGCTGGACATGAGGCCAGCAGGTCAGGATGCAGAGGAGACACCCACTCAGGCCAGAGGGAGAACAAGCAGAACCAGGGTCTGAGAAGCCCTGGAAACTAACAGCCAGGCCACCCCTCCACTGGCAGGATAGGATGATGCCCCGCACACCCATCGCCCGTGCCCACCCTTGCCCCTCGGCCAGCATCCTCGCCCAGGGGACACTTAAGTTGTGGCATCACAGCAAAGTGGCGTGGCCAGGGTCATCATGCTCCACGCTGCTGAGAATTGCCGTCTGGTCTTCCGGAAGCTGGCGGTGGCACAAGTCTGAGAGTCGGGCAAAGGGGTCGGGCCGGGAATGTCTCTTCTTCCTCCGGAGGCAGACAGCTTCGTCGGGCCACAGGACCTGAGAGTTTGGAAGGTTCTGAGCCTGGGAGGCAGAACCATCTGGGGAGGAGCAAGTGTACACACACAGGAAAAGAGAAGACAGTGGTGAAAGGGAGAAGGCAGCCTCACACACCCAGCCGTCCTCTGCAGGGCATGGTGCCCGGCCTCTAGTGTCACACGCCGGAATCACCCAAGTGCAGAATGTGCAGCAGAGAAACCATGAAGGGCCAGCGCCCGGGGCCACCCCAAGTGCTGTCCTAGTGAGAGCCAGGAAGCAGCACGGCTGTGGCTGTACTTCCTGCAGATTCACAGATCTAGTCAAGCAACATCTCTTTTACATCTTGTGTTTAATATTGAATATATTCAGTACCTTTTATCTAATATTTCTTCTATTTATCGATATTAAAGAAATATTCATGTCCCTTTTAGTGCCTCCTGGGTACCAGGCATCATTCTAGGTACTGGGGTTGGGACTCAGCACACTTTTCCCCCCACCGTCCCCCTCCAGGCAGTGACGGACGTCACACAGATTTTATCCATACGCATTAGAGTCAGGTCTGGCCCACCCTGGACTGCCAGGGCCACCCTCTGCCTTATGGTCCTTCTGGGGACACAGAGGTAAAGCCCTTGCATTCTAGAAGATAATACTTCCATGTGGCAATGGGGAGGAAGAGACAAACTATAAAGACTTAAAAACTACAGATATAAAACTGTCAGATACTGCAAGTGCTACCAAGAAAGATAAAATAGGATCACTAGATGGCAAATGAACGAGGCACTGCTTCTACTCTGAAGGAGTAACGCCAAGGCGAGTCTTGAATTAGGAACTTTGAACAGACCTGGGGGAGAAGAGTTCCCACAGTGTGAAAGCCCCAGGCTGAGAGCAAACGTGACCTGTTGACCGAAGGCAGGCCATCACGGTAACTCAGAGCAAGCAGAGTCGGTGAGGCAGGCAGAAGTCTGTTCTGATCGCAGGGGGAAGCTTCTGGAGGGTTTTAGTCAGAAGTGTGTGTGTACGTGTGCATGCGGGTATGTGTGTGCACACTCCCGTGACTTTCTAAAAATCACTCTGGTCGCTGTGTGTTGAATACACTGCAGGAGCCAGGACGGAGGCAGGAGGGCCAGAGAGGAGGCTGCTGCTCTGGGCAAGGTGAGAGATGGGAATGACTCGTAATTTAGCTTTAGCATTTGAGACAGAAAAAAGTGGTCAGATTCAGGATGTGTTTTAAAAGTTAAGTCAACAGACCTTACCAGATGGACTGGATGTAAGACGTGAAAGGAAGAGGGTCAAGGATGAAGTACCCTGAGCAACTGGGCAGGTAGGAGTGCCTTTTATGAAACTGGGAAAGAACCGAGGAGAAGCACATCTGGATAATCAGTAACTCTATTTTGGACACGGTAAAGGCTTACAGGCCATCCAGCTGCATGTGGAGCAGGCACCTGAACATATGAGACTTGAGCTCATGGACAAGATCTGGGCTAAAGACGGGGGGGCATTTGCGAGTTGTGAACATATGACAGGGAACAGGACCACTGCAAGCAGAACAACAGAGAATACAGGCACCTCGTGGGAATTTTTGCAAAACAAAAAAAACCAGAATAGATAAATGATAGGTAGGTAGGTAGGTATGTAGATGGGTCTTAACCTGAAATGGGCTTAAATGGGTTGAAAATTCAGCTTTGGGCTCTAATTTCTCTCTCAAAACCTAAAAAATTCATTTTCTTTCTCTCCACCTCAGTATTCCAACCTATAAACTAACAAGATAATAGTACCACCTGAAGGCTAAGTGAGAACTAAGTGCTCACTGCCTCCCAAAGATTCAAGGGCCTCTGTGTATCACTCTTCCATAACCCAGCCTCTGCAGAAAGTTGCACTCTGGTAGATAAGAAAGACTGGCAAGGAAGCTGTGCAGTGGTCTTCTTGGACGGCCTGTCACAGCACTTCTAAAACCACTGGTAAAAAGAGAGCACGTGATAAATATTAAGGAATTTTCTAAGTCTGAAAAAGGGCTGAATTATTTTTGCACTATATTAGAAGTTACCTATCGCTGCTGGATAAACATCACACATTTCAGTAGTGGTGTCCTTTTCATGAAATACGGCAATTTCACTCTATCTCATGGAGAAAAGTCTGGCCAGCCCGCAGAGGCTGAGTCCATGCCACAGTGACCCCTTAACACTGAGTAGGACCCCAGAATTTCATGTCCAACCAGAGGCCTGAAATGATAAAGAGGAAATATTTAAGGAGATAGGGATATGTCCAAGGCATACAACAGAATGAGAAAGAAAAGTACTATTTATGTTGTTAAAAAATACAGGGGACTTCCCTGGTGGCGCAGTAGTTGAGAACCCGCCTGCCAATGCAGGGGACATGGGTTCGATCCCTGGTCCGGGAAGATCCCACGTGCCGTGGAGCAACTAAGCCTGTTCTCCACAACTACTGAGCCTGCGCTCTAGAGCCCGGGAGCCACAACTACTAAGCCCGTGCGCCACAACTATTGAAGTCCGCACGCCTACAGCCCGTGCTCCACAACGAGAAGCCACCGCAATGAGAAGCCCACACACTGCAACGAAGAGTAGCCCCCGCTTGCCGCAACTAGAGAAAGCCTGCGCACAGCAACAAAGACCCAACGCAGCCAAAAAAAAAAAAAAAAAAAATACACTAAAACAATGCCATGTATTTTCTAAAGGCGTATGCACAGAAGGGTTCTGAACACACATACCCCCAAGAAGGATGGTTCCCAGGTTGGATGAAACAGAACTGGGAGGATGATCTGGGACTTTTAACCTTACTTTTCTCATTTTTTGATATGAAAATTCTATTTGTGTATTACTTGACAATTAGTATTAAAGAGAAGCAAAGAACGAGATAAGCTGGAGGAGTCGATTGTGCAGAGAACCCAGGGCTGGGATCCTGAGCCAGACAAGCCCGTAGTGGCAGGTCAGAGTGGGAAGAGAGGAGCAGAGTGCTTCTCGACATTTACCGGATCGTTTCTTTGACTTCGAGGAGCCCTTGGATGACTTTTTGGGCTTCTTTATCCGTTGGTATTTCAGAGCCTCCAGCCTCTCAGGTACAGCAGCATTCCCAGGAGCAGGTGGATGTGTCCTGGAAGGGACAATTGGAGAGGCACAGGTCAGCTCCCGGACGAGAGAGCTTTGGAAGAGGAGCTGGAAGAAAGCCAAGTAGCTGACCCAGAGGAGACAGAGCCCAGCTCTACGGAGTCCCAGGTGCCCATGACGGCTCCGTGACACCTGCCTTCCTGCTGCTCCTGGAAGAGAGAACCCCAGTGGAGAGCTCCAGCAGTGGGAGGCCTGCTACACGTGGACACCGATCTGTAGAGCCATCAGATGACCTAGGAAAGGGTGAGACAGGCTTTAATGGCGAACCCATCACATGGCACTCAAGCTGGGGCAAGGAAGTTGGAGAAGGAAACAGCTTTGATGTCTGAAGTTTATGGATCATCACAGTCAAGACCTTGAAATGAAAAGTAAAGGGGCAGATTAAAGGAGGGGAAGAACAACCCCACCCCACTGACTGTCCTCCTCCGGGAATGACAGGGCCGGGCCAGATGGGAACCCAATGCCCAGTGACATCATCCCCTCCATCGCCAAGATTCAGGCAGAACCCCGGCAGCCAACAGCAACTAACAGTTGTCGTCCACCAACATTTCAGCAGCAGACTGGGCTCAGACTTCATCAGTCATGTGAGAGAACAGAAGAGGATGGGAGTAGATTGTGACAGTGAGAGTGTCCAAATCAGGCAGGCTTGCAAAGCCCTTGACATCCGCAGCAGGTATCCAGTGGATCCATATTTTAAGATTCGACAGAAAAACCAAGGTTATGGGAGAGGAGACCACCTACGTCAGCGTCTCTTTCTGCCCCGGTTGTCCAGTGGGTGTAGCCATTTGCCTAACAGAGCAACTGCGTGGTTAGGACAAAGGCAACAACTTAACTGGAGCCTGTGCTGCCCAGGTGACAAAGGGGCCCAAAGAGAGCTGAGAGGATGGACTGTCTGTGACAGTCTGCGCTTACTGGAGAGAACTGCTCAAGGGTCATAAAAGAAGAAAATCTAGAAGACGTGGATCAATGCCATTTCTTCTCAAAGTAAGCCAAACTTGGACCCTGAGGAGTAAGGGGGGAAGAGGGAGACAGGTCGCTCTTTCTTTCCCTCCAGTGCTGGCATCAGCACGCCATCAGGGAAGCAGGGACACTCCAGGACCCTGGTGAATGGGGGCGAGTCACTCTCCCTCCATCCCCACACCTCCCTCTTCCATCTCCCTCACAATCAGTGGTGGGTAAATTCTGACAGGAAGGAGTAGACAGCCAAACCTGTGAGGGGAAAAAAAGTCCCCAGTGGTGAACAAGCAATCTAAGGTTTAAAAAAAAAGAGGGGTGGGAAGACTACAGCCGCATCCCCCCAACATCAGATATCTCTGCAGGGACAAGAAAGAAAAACATACAGACTAATTGTAAATAAGCCTCTGGTTCCTGGGGTTTCTTGCACTAACTGACAGTGAAGCAACCTGCATCTTCTTTGATGGATGCCATCATTCCATCGTCCTTTAGTACATAAAGCATATGGAGAAGCTCCTCCCAAGTTCAGGTCAGAGACGTATTAATTTTCAACAGCCCCCTAAGAGCACAGAACTAAGAACCCAGCTACATGCACACACGGTCTCAGAGAGAAGGAGTTCAGCTCACCACTGGAGGTCGGGTCTTCACCCCGAAGACCTGACTGCCAACTCCCCCTTCCTTCCTCTTTCACAAACCCCACAGCCTACCCATGGAGACCCTGCACAGCAGCAGTTGGAAGGAAACTTGGGAGGCAGACAAAGGTTGGAGATGGCCAGGGCACGAGGGAGCATGACTTCCCAGAGCTGATGCAACGTCCTCACCCCCCACTCATCCTGGACTAAGGCTTCTTCGTGCTGCCTAAAAGGAAAAAGACATGAATCCACAGCTCAGTTCATCTGCCTCCCGGTCCTGGCCAGGGTCTTCCAAAAGGCCATACAGATGAATGGTGTACAGTCTGAGGAGGAGCATGACAAGCAAGTGGACCCAGGGTCCAGTAAGCAAACAACACAATTCAGGGTGATCCTCTGGGCATGAGAGAAATGGGTACAGGGTGCCCCCGAAAACTCCTAGGGATTCTCCAAGCCAGCTGAAACTTCCAGGGCCAAATTATTCTTACAAGCAACAAATTACTACTATTACCACTTGTATCATATGGCATTTACTTACCACTTACACGCCAGGCGCTGCTCTATGTTCCCTGCAATAATTTTCTTTAACCCTTACAACATCCCTAAGAGGCAAATACTGTACTGACCCCACTTTTCAGATGGAGAAACTGAAGTTAGAGAGGTTAAGCAGGCTGTCTTATAATCCAGTTATCATGGGATAAAAGCCAGGACTCTCAACATCAGATAAACTGCGTGTCCAACTTCTTCCTAAGGGAAACAGGTGCAGAAGCTACATGGAAGGGAAACACTGCTTTCGCGTGCACCTGAGCAATCAGCCTGCCCTGCACGCGCTCGCTGCCACAGTCGCTGACATTCTCTGCTTCGGTGGCAGAGCCAGAGAAGACAGACCAGGGAGGGGAAAAGCTGGCTGAAGTGATGCCCTCAGGCAATGATTCCGGAGCAGCAACAATCCACTGAGTGGGGGAAGCCAATTTTCCCTTGTGAAGCAGCCAAGCTCCAGCTCTTCCAAGACACCTGCTGTCCGCCTGTTTTCGCATTTGGCTTGGTGCTCAGGCTCAGATGCACGACAGGAGAAGGCTCCCCAAGGCACTGGAACACTCTCCCGGTACAGGAGGCAAAAAATAAAAGCAAGGGTCTGGAAGGACGGGAGGTACAGGGGAGGGGGCAAAATGGGTCTTTATATTCAACTAATTATGTAGAAAAGTCACATGAAATGTGTCCCAGCAGACTGGAATCAAACCACCTCCCTTCTCTGGGAAGGGGGAAGGGGAACCATGTCCCCTGTCAACGCCAAGCCCCCCAGGGGACTTTCAGGTAATGGACTTCTGACGCCGATGACGTTCAGACAGTAGGAGGCTGGGGGAAGCAGCTCCATCCCATCCCTGGAACAAGGGCAGCAAGGTAGTCCAGGGCTGACCAGTGGGGTGCCCTCCAGGGAGGTGAGGCCGGAGTTCTCTTTCCAGTCGGCCCCAGTTCTTCCAGAACACACAAGAATTCAGCAAACGTGGACCCTATCCCCCAGAAAGTACGAGCATTACTGGAAGGTGAAGGCCTGAAATTAAAGTCCAGGGGCTTCTCTGGAGCATGTTCCCCATGAACCCCAGTTCTCTGTCCCACAGGTGTTTCTTTGTGGTTCACACCTACCAAAGACAGCCTGAAATTGACCTTAACACTCTCTTTTTCTCTCTCTCACCTGTTATAAAATCCATACAAAATCCAAACCACAACCAGATAGCCCCAGAGGCCTTAGTGCGTATCTCTATGCTCACCCACAGCAGTGGAAGAAAGACACAGCCAGGTTCAAAAAGGCAAACCACAGGGCAGGACAGTCGAAATCCTCCGGACTTTTCCTGCCCTCCTGCCCCAAGAGCTGGCTGTTACCCCAGCGGCTGCCGTGCCCGGTGACAGGCAGAGCAGTGATGAAGGAGCACTTCCTTCCTCTCCTGAGCGGACGTTCTGATGTCTGACTACAGGACTGGGGTGGAGACCGAGGACACCCACTCACATCCACGGTGTAGCCAGGACATGGGTGAACCCACCCTCTGTCACAGCACAGCCAACCAGGAGTCCAGAGATCAGTGCCCACCACTGCGCCCACAGACAGCCCCCCGCTGGTGGGCCAAGTGTGTGGCCTCCGAACTCGGGAGAGGCTTTTACCAATGGGACCTCCTTCCCAAGGTTCACCCAGTACAAGGGGCCCCAGCACGCTCCCAACCCACCTGCCTCGTGGAGGCCAAGGTCAGTATGAACAGGAAAGGGGATCAGAGGGGATGCAAGAACAGGGCCGCTACTGGTGTCAGACAGGGAACTGAGAGCCCCATCCACGAAGGGACAGGTAGAGAAGGGAGCTGGGAGGAGGAGGAAAGGGGAGAGGAGGCGGGGCGGGGAGTGCGGGAGCAGAACAGGGGAGAGCGAAGGAAGTGGGAACAGAGCAAGGACACACGTGGACGAGACGAGTCACACCACCTCCAACGAGACCCAGAGGGGACACATGCAAAGGCAGTGTGAGGGTGGCGCCCGAGGAGGAGCCTGGCTCCTGCAAGGGCCCAGCAGCCTCCACCCAGAGCTCTCGGCAGGCAGCACGGTGAGGGCCAGACTCCCCAAGGCTGGAGCTGGCCGGGCCGGGCGGAAACCACCCCGCATCGCGCCCCTGGTTTCTGGGTTTTACCACAGCAGTGAGAGGGCACTCAGCCCCCGGGTCTGGCAGGTGGGGACACCGGGGAGGCGGTCACGAACGAGAACGGGGCCCGGGCCCAGGCACTTTCCCAGAGTGGAGTGAGAGCTGGGCCTGGAGTCATCACTCCTCTGGGGGCAGCAGGCGGGTCACAACAGGGGGCAAGGAGGAGAGCAGGAAGGTGGAGGGCGGTCCCATCACTATCACCCCGTTGGCCGCTCCTAACTACGCTGTCCCTGGTCTCCCCAAGCTCATGGCCGCGGCGTGGCACCCGGCCAGCCTCACACAATCCCACGACCTCTGGCTGCAGACACTCTCATGGCTGCAGATCACGAGGAGATGGCACGGCCGTCCTGTTTACGGGAGGCCATCCTTAACGACCAGAGGAGACTGATGGTCCTGAGTTAGGACCGCTAGCCCTCCTGCCGTCTCCAGGTGGGGAAGGGATGCAGAGACTTCAACCCGGGAAGCCAGAAGCACCCAGAGGAGGCTCCCTCTCCCATCTGAGTGCCTGGTGCCTGCATTTGCTTGTGGCCACAAGCAAGGGACTGGCGTCCACAGCAAAAGGAAGATCTTGTCAGCTGCCGTGAGACTGAGCAGGCCTCAGGGGACCACAAAAAACTCTCAAAGAGACTTGGCACCCCTCTGCTGTCAAGTTCCTGAGACCTGTACCTGGAAGAGGAGTCGCCCACATGGAGAGCAGAGCTGCCTTCTGCCCGGGGGCCTGTCCTCTCCTCCGGCAGAGCTCCTCCAAGACCCCTTCCCGGAGCTGTGGCCCAGGGACATCAGGAGTGGCTACTGCAGGGGCCTTGAGAGCAACGTGAGCCCGCAGGCGAGGTCCACGCCTCAGTCCTGTGACAGCCAGCAGGCTGCAGAGCAGGCTCAGGAGTGGTGACCTCTCCCCGCCCCTGCCCTCAGAGGACGACAGGTGGCCTGGTCCTGAGAAAGACCCGGCTGGTGAGGAAAGGAGCAGGGCCATAGCCCAACCCCGTGCTCCTGGGAGGACCGATCATCAGCAGGATCCCAAGAGGACAGTGAGGGAGGGGCCACCCCAGGGGAGGATCTGCACCCGGGGGGCTTAGGGAGGAAGGGGGGTCTCTATGCCTACTACTGGAGAAACCGGGCAGAAAGGGGCCGGTGCTCCGATACACCACGTGCCCAGCCAGGTTTCCAAGGTGCAGAGGTGCAAAGCGCTCGTAGGCATTCTAGGCCCCTGAGGGTGCATGCAGGGCCCCAAGGGCTTCTGTGGGAAGCTCTGGGCAGCAGGATGGCGAGGTGTCTGAGTGCAAAAACTGCAGGGAGGCTCTGGGAGGGGCTCAGAAGCTGCAGCGAGGCCGTGCGAGCGAGGCCCGGCAGCTATGGCAGCAGCAGGGCGTGGGGACCCAGAAGCCACGGGCCATCGGAGCGGAGGCTGCCGCTCCACAGAGGGGTGAGGGCTGTGGTCTGGATTCCCCTGCGGAGGAAGCGCTGGCCCTGCGGAAGCCCGTCCGCTGGTCCGCCCCCTGCCCACCCACCCAGCCGGGGCTCCCTTACCTATTGAGCTGAAGAGAGGCTTGTCTCGACAACACTGCCCAGATAGCTGAGATCAATCAGAAACAAAGCGGTTATCAACATGGGTGCGGGGGAACCACCCACGCACACCCAGAGGGAAGGGGAGGAGCACGGGGACCAGAGAACCGACAAGCGAGGCCAGAGAATGGGGTGAGGAGCAGTAAGGAGAGAGACAGAGACCCAGACGGCACGATGGGACGAAGCAGATGAGGCTGCACAAAGCACAGACGACAGGGCACGGCCCCCCGCACCTCCTGCACAGGCAGCACACAGCTCTCCTCCGCCTCCCGAGCTGCTCCCCACCTGAGCCGGGGTGGGAGGTGAGGCTTGTGCTTCCAGGTACCAGGGTTGGGGGGAGGGAAGGGGGCAAGGGAAGGGCGCTGGGCTCCCTCCTCTCGACCTCCTCCCGTCTGCCTACCACCAGGCCAGCCTCCTCTGGACTCTGCTCCCCTGCACAGGCGGCCACATCAAGAAGAGACCAAAGGACGGAACCGGGGTGGGGGGCAGGAGGGATGGGGGACTACGGACGGTGCAGGCTCTTCCCAGCAAGTCGGGCCAACCCAAAGAAGATGGAGAAGGAAGAGAGACGGACAGAAGGACGGACTTGGGGAGGAAGTAGTGGGAGGAGGAGGGAGGAGAGCAGAAGAAAGACCAGAGAGAGAGAACACGGGCAGGCGTCCAGGCTGACTGGTACCTGGCACACCAGCTGCTACAGTTTACAGTGGGCTCCCCCAGGCCGGCTGATCGCAGGGGCTTGTCTGTCTGTCTGTCTGTCTGCAGCTCCCTGCGAGGCACACAGGTTGGGGTGGGGCGTGTGGCTCGGGCACACGGTTCAGAGGCCTGAGATTTTGCTCCCAGCCTCCAGGACGCAGCCTCCAGGGAGGCTGGGGGGCCAGGTGGGGGCGGGAGGCGGCACTCACTAGGCTGCTAAGGGCAGGAGGTTGGGGACAGGAGCCTGGTGGTCCAGGGAAGTCAGGCTCCAGGGTCCTGCTTTCGAGGAGGAGAGGCCGAGGAAGAAAAGGAGGCTGGATACAAGGTCTCCGGGCCAACCCTGGAACCGCCCAAAGCCAGGCCCACGGGGACGTGGGGGGCTCTGCACTCCAGAAGGCCCCGGGGGAACACTCATGGGGACACTCCACACACCTCCTGGCCACGTTCTCTCCCCCAGCCCCCAGATGGCCTCCTGAGAGCTCTGGGCTGGGTGGGGAAGATCCCTCATGCCCCTGGCAGGGTACCTGGGCAGGTAAGCCACACCCCCACCCCAGTGACCACTCCCTGCCGCTGCCAAGACCAGCGCTCCTCTCCCGAAGGGATGCTGCAGCGTGTCCCGACAAGCCCTGTCAGTCGGTGGATGGAAGGGCGACGGCAGGGGAGGAAGGGGGAGGAAGATGACCAGGCGGCGGTGGGCAGGAGAGACGGCTCACACTCACCCTGCAGTAGGTAACGGTGGCGGGGGGGGCTCCGGTCTGAGCAGCTCCTCCCCCACCCTCCGAGGGGAAGGTGTCTGTCCAAACACATCCAAGTGGTCCACAGGCCCCGCAGGGCCCGGCGGAGGGGAGGGGTAGCCCGTGGCCAGAGTGGTGAAGCCCACGGTGGGCTGGTAGCTGGGGCTGCCGCTGCGGCTGCTCTGGGACGGGGAGCCCGTGGACGGCGTGGACTTGCGCGAGAAGCTGACAACAGCCGGTGGCTGCAGGGCGGTCTCCGACACCTCAGCGGGCTGCAGGAGGCCGGGGCGCGGCCGGGCCCGCGCTGCGAGCTCGGGGGAGCTGGTGCGCGAGCCGAGGGGGCTCTGGGTCAGAGGCGAGAGCCGGGAGGGCTGTAGCACCACTTGATGTAAACTGGGCTCGGCGCGCCTGGCCTGCCGGGGGCTGGGCCGAGGCCGGGGCTGAGGCTCGTACCACGGGGTGTCCAGGCCCAGCGCGCTGGGGCCGCCGTGCGCCCCCGGCTCGGCCGGCTCGGGGTAAGGCAACACGGGTATGCCCATGCCTTGGCTGGTGTGTCTCAGCTGCCCTTGGCTCACCAGAGGTTGCACAGGCCTGTCCTGCCACTTGGCGGCGGGGGGCACTGGGGCAGGGCCTCTGCCCGGCGCCTTGCCAGCCCAGCCCTTGGGCGCCTCCAAAGACAGGATGCCCGGGTAGGCTGCGGGCACCTGCAGGGAGGCGGGCGGCAGTCCTCGGGGGAGGCCGGCCGCAGGCTGCAGACTCTCAGCCACATCACACGGGTGCAGCTGGTGGGGGAACACCATGGCCGGGGTCTCCAGTCCTCCAAAGGGGAACTCCGGCCGGCCCCAGGGCTCTGGGGAGCGCCCGCCGGTGGGCGTCTGAGTCAAGGGCAGCGTGCTGTTGGAAGCATTCTCTCCATTCTCCTCGGGGATGGCGGGGTGGCCGAAAGGCCCCTCGGCGTGCAGAGGTGGCGAGGACATGACAGAGCTCAGGGGGCTGCCCACCTCCGGCATGTAGAAGGGCGGCGGCTCCACCTCCCCAGGGCTGCTGCTGCTGAGGTACCCGTAATACTGGCCATGGTGGAAGGACCGGGGGGCGGGCGGCCTGGCTTGGCCAGTGGCCTGGAGCCGGCCCTCCAGGCCGCTGGGGCCCTCCAGGCTGCGGGGCTGGAACCGAGGGCTGTATGCTGGTGGTGGCAGGTAGGACTCCTGGCTGGATGACAGAGGGGTCAGCTGGGACTTGAGGGCGGCCACAGACGCAGGCACCAGCGGGTCTTCATTCTCCTCGTCCGACTGGCGGAACTCAGGGTACATGTCGGTCTCCTCCGCAAAGGGGAAGCCCTCAATGCGCCGAGCCTTCGCAGACGGCTCCACCTCGGAGGGGTCCATCACAAAGCGGCCATCGGGGCCCCTGCTGATGAGCTCGATGGGCGTGGTGGCCTCCGCCTCAGCCTCCGCCTTGGCCACGCTGTACTTCTTGCTGCTGATGGCCCTCTTGGTCTTCTTGTACAAAGACAGCTCCTTCTCCCGCACGGGGCTCAGCATCCTCTTGGCCGCCGGCTGGCCCTGGTCATCGGAGGACTCGGACGGGGCGCGCAGTGTGCGGATGCTCTCGGGACTGACCTTGCCGGAGGACAAGCTGGGGACAGGGAGAGAGCAGCAGGCGTGAGGAAGCTCAGAGGACACTACTGCTTTCCGTTCTCCCTGCAAAGTACCACACGCGCCTAGGAGGACGCTAGTGAGGAGGAGGAATGCTGGCGGGTGGCATGTGCCGGCGTGAAATACTCTGGCCGACTCTCAACTCTCAACTGTCCAGGCGTGTGCTGTCCACTTTCCAAATGGACACCTCGTTTCCACGTTTATTCTGCCTGCTCCCATGTTTGCTACCTCTCTCCAGTCACACCTGCAACTTCACTCCCAGGTTGCTCAAGGAATGCAAGCTCATTTTAAGAGTAACTTAAGCAAGGCATATTGAGAAGACACAACTGTTAGAATGGAAAAAACTCAAAGAAATAAACAGCTCATCTACTATTTTGGGTCATCTACACTACTGCTCCCCCTGTTAGTGCGGACAACTTAAAATTACCATGCAGATCAATTAAGGGAAAACGGCTTAGAAACACTGTCATGGGACGGAGCGAGCCCTCCACCCTCCACCCCAGATGGCCGTACCCTGTCTCTCTGGGGCTAGACCACTTACGGAGACTCCAGGCTCTTCCTGCAGTGCGTGATGGAGAGTGGAGGGTCTGGAGGGAGAAAGAGGGGAGCCCGCTGAGGCCTGATGCCACACAGCCCTCCCCAGCTGTCAGCAGGGCCCAGAGCAAAGCCCCGCAGGGAAGCAGCACCCTAGCATCTGGCACGTCTGGGTCCAGGATCACGTGTCCCCACCGGGTCTGCCTCCACCCTCGTGTCGGTCCCAGCCGACTCTCCCACCATCAAAGCAAGTCCCATCAGCAGCTCTGCCCACGAGGTCCCAGTTTGCCTGTTTTCAAGGCGACACCTACCTTTCTTGCGCTTGAGCTTCCGCTTGCGCTGCCTGTTGACAAAGCAGGCGGCCAGGGTGCTGAACAGGATGGCCGCAGCCAGGAAGCATATGGTGGCCACGATTCCAGCCAGTACCGGCCGAGCCAGGCCTTCGTCGGTCAGGTCCGGCTGCGGGAAGATGTCTGGGGGGATAGGGGGAGAGCACGGGTTAGACCCTCCCTCCCCAGGGCCCCAGGTGCTTCCCCACCTGTGTAGGACAGACATCACTAGGGCTCCGCCCTAAAAATGAAGAGGGGGCGTGGCGGGAAGACGGAGAAGAGGGCGTTTACAGAGCCGAGGAATCGCTACCTTGCTTGTGGAGAGGAAACACCACCTGTTCTCTCTTCCCTGTGGGACGCCAGCTCTGTGATGGTCTGCGCTGGCCCAGGACCTTACCAGCCACCCTCACCTACCAGCACGCTCTACACGGAACCCGTGACTAGCTGACTGGACACTGCAGGGGCCTAAGCGTCACACGGGCATCGTGACTGCCACCAGCCTCCCTATAGGACCAGGGTCCAGAGGGTGAAACTCTGCAGCAGCAGCAGGGCTGTTGCTCCAGAACGCAGGTGCCCCTTTCTAACCATCACAGTGCAGGCAGGCAACTTCTGCAGGGGGTCAGCACATCCTGGTCACCACAGGGCACGTGCTGGCAAGGATAGGGGCATCAAACAACATCCTTGTTCTACAGGCAGAAGTGAGCCTCACTTGGTGCCCAGGTGTGCAGAGCTCAGAGTGACAGCCAAGACTGGACCAGTCCACTGCGTTACATGTCACCCGACAGTTGTGTTAGTAAGTGCTGCTCTACAGGCTCATCAAGGGGGAAGCCTATATATCTTGATACATTTGGCCAGAATCCATTGCCATGTCGATGACAGCAAGGGATTAAACAATCCAGATCATGCCGACTGGTTGAGTAGAAAATGAAGGCTCAGCCTTTGGAAGTGGGAGGCTTCAAGACAGGGAACGCTGAGGGAGCTGCATCCTTGTTTACCACAGGAACCTCCCAACTGCCGGGAACGAGACATAAAGCCACCGAATGCAGAACAGTTCACGAGAGGCACCCCCAAACCCTCAAGTCCTCTCTTCTAGCTTGGCTGCAGCTCTCTTCCCTGGAGGCAAGCCAAGACAGAAGTACGCTCGTCTCTGCTGCTACAGCAGGCACCTCCGTGTAGAGACAACAGCCCACGGTGCCTAGTACACGCAACAGAAGCCACAGCCGCTCCCCCCACCCCGGGCTTTCTCGCCCGCCCACCCCCTGCCCTCCCCACTGCCCCCATATCTCTACCAGGCCCGAGCATGAGCTTCTTGGCCCAGCTCTTGCCCACTGGCTCCGAGGGTCTCTGCAAGCGCTGCCCGAGGACGTGAGCCACTGCTGGATCACTAAGCAAAAACCTCTTCCCAAACCAGGGGAACCGCTTCTGGGGGAGGGACCGGCTCCATGTGAGGCAGTGTAGCTGGAGAAAGATGTGTAGAAATGGGACCAGAGCCAAGAGAAAGAAAGAGAAATGGAGAAAATGCTGGGGAGTTGGCTTTATTTAGCCTGAAAGTATCTACGGAGAGGAAGGAATGGAGGAAAACAACACCAAACAGCAATTTTCCAAATGAAACACCCTAATTATGATGCCGTCTTAACGAGAGGCGTCAGTACTGCTGACCTGTTTCTGTCTCTTCGCTCCAATTCGCCCCCCGCCCCACAAGAGGATGACACCGGAGGAACAGAAATGTTACAGCAAAAGGGCTTAAGTCCTTTTTGACTATTCTAACAAGAGCCTTAACTGGATTTCTCTCTGTGGTTACCTTATAGAAACGGCCATGAACGCAGCTCTTTAGATGGAGAAATCCTACCCACCTGGCAGGCTTCAGCTGGCGCTCTCGCTCTACTTCCAGCTCAGCCTCTTCCCATAAGAGCTGTTCCACAGACGCCGCCCCTCCCCCAAGTACCTGTGCTGGAGACGCCGGCGATGTTGCTGGGCTCGCTGATCAGATCCTGCATGACAGCCAGGACCCGGAACTCGTACCATGTGTCCTACAGCCCCAGGGAGGAAACCCTGTTGTCAGCCAAGCGACCCGGACCTGCAACAGCCGCCCATCCTACCCCCACACCAGCTCTGCGACTCGGAGTATCTGCCGATTTCCATGGGATAAATACTCCCACCGTGGCCGATTTCAAGCTACCAACGTGAGGTCATTGAAAGCAGAGCTGGGCAGAGATGCCACACGGGCTCTCAGGAGTGCAGGGAAGGGAGAGGGAAGATGGGTGGGATGGTGGGCATCTGAGAAATAAGCTGCTGCCTCTCCAACTAGAGAGACATCCCAGTTTAAGGGGAGTCAGCTGGAAAAAAGTACCGTCTTCTCCTCCAGGGGCTCGGAATTGTTAAAGGAGGGACCCTACTCTGGGCAAGTGGAAGACAACCCTTCTGGGAAGCTTCTGCCCACGTCAGACTCCAGCAGGGAGCTGGGCCCCCAGCCCACCCTGGCTCGTGTCGGCACCTGGAGACCCCTCAAGCGGGAACAGCACTCCCCGCGGCCACAGGGCAGGCCCTGAACCTGCGGACCTCAGCTGCAGTGATCTGAGGATCCCAAACCCTGGCAGGAGACCTGGGAGCACAGGAGTGCAGGTGTGGGACGGTACGCAGCGGCGCACACACACCTGAGCTGGGTCACTCAAAGCTTCCAGTGATTCTAGGAAGAGTCACGTCACTTCTGGAATTGAGAAAAGCAGCAGGGAAAACGCTAGGCACCTCACCTGGGACAGGTCCCTGGCGAAGAAGTCCCCGTCAGTGCCAGGTATGGCGTCATCCAGCGTCTCCCAGCGCTCTCCGACACGGAACTCCAGGATGTAGCGGTCGATGGGGAAGCTGTGGTTGGCAGGTGGGAGCCAGGACAGGAGCACACCCTGCTGGGTCCGGTTGGCTGTGAGGCACCTCGGTGGGGTAACCAGCACCAGGGGTTCTGGAGTTGTGACAGGGAATGCTGCGGGGGAGGGAGGGGTGATGGCGGGGGTGCCGAGGCCGCTACAACCCCTCTACCCACACGTCCCTGTGGGGGCAGTGACCCCAGGGCGATGAGGGCCACACCCCCAGGGTGCAGGCATCAATTCAGGACACGTGTCCCATGAAGAGCCCTCCCGACCCAAGGGAATTGGGCAGGGCGGGTGGGACCGAGCCTCCTGACTCCATTTCCAGAGCACTTCTAATGACACACACAAGGGCATCAGGTCCCGTGAAAGGAAAAGAGTCAGGAACTTCAGGGAAGAAGGAAATGTAATTATCTTTTGAATAAGACAGTATCTTTGAAAAGATACTATAGGGACTTCCCTGGCGGTCCAGTGGTTAAGACTTCGCCTTCCAATGCAGGGGGTGTGCGTTCGATCCCTGGTCAGGGAGCTAAGATCCCACAGGCCTCAATGCAGGGGGTGTGGGTTCAATTCCTGGTCAGGGAGCTAAGATCCCACACACCTTGGGGCCAAAAAACCAAAACATAAAAAACAGAAGCAATAGTGTAACAAATTCAACAAAGACTTTAAAAATGGTCCACATCAAATATATCTTAAAAAAGAAAAAAAGATACTACAAAACGCATCTTTCATTCTCTTCCAAGGAAGGAGGAACATCTTCCCTCAGCACTGCTCACTCCATCCGTTCCCCTCTGGCCCAGGTGGAAAAACAGGCCCCAGGGCACAGGGCTCCGGAGTGGGGTGAGCCACGGCAAGAAAGAATGTGGGACAAGGCTGGCGTGGGGCTGCCTGGTCACAGCTGACCTCTCTGGCCGCAGACAGGGGCCAAATGCAACAGCAGGTGGGCGGGGTGAGCCGCTGGGTCAGGGAGGAAGAGGCAGCCCTACGCCTGCCACCAGATGAGGCCGGGGGCCAGAGGAAGGGAGCAGCGGGAGTGCGAAAGGAGAAGGAAGGACCCCCACCCCCCTGGGAGGCCACAGAAAGATGCAAACACGGGGCCAGCAAGGAACGATGGAACTGAAGCTCTTCCATCCATCCGAGGACACATCAGGGCAGCCCACAGTGCTCAGACGGGGCACGAGGCACCCTGGCCCAGACAAACCCCGTGGGACGGTAGGACAGACCCTTACTGGGAAGTCAGTGTTGGTCGTGTAAGGCACTTAGCAAGGCGCCCGCACACAGCGGGCAGGAAATGTCTGCTCTCCATCCCAGCTCCTCCAGGAGCATCCCGGCCCGGCCTCACCTAAAGTGTTCACAGTGACCACCTCACTGAAGGCGCTGGTGCCCAGCTTGTTCTGGGCCAGGACGCTGAACTGGTATGCTGTCTCGGGCTCCAGGGCATCCACCAGCAGCCAGCTGGGTCCCGGAGGCACAGGCAGGGACAGCCAGTCGTGGGGCCCAAACTGTGCCCGCTTCATCCTGCCCGAGAGAGAGGATCGGGGACAAAGGCGCGGGGTGGGTTACACTGGAGACTCAAGAGGGCACACAGGTGCTGGAGTTGGGGGCGCTGCCCCAGCCTCCCCAGGCTAGAGGTCAGGAGCAGGTGACGACCCCCCAGCTGTGGCTGTGCCGGTCCCCATGAAGCCAGGTCCCCAGCCACTACTGGTGCCTATTCTCTGAAAAGGGACCCTTGGCATTACTGACGCTCGAGACACTGGTCAAATTACCAGTTGCATTCTGGGAGAATCTCACCCTGGTCAGAGCCCTAAGAGTGGCGCAGCCCTGGCAGTGAGGACACGGGACAAGGCAGGTACCAAAGTGGGAAAGTGGGGATGAGCAGGACCAGGGGGAGGCCGGGTGCCCTTGGCCACCCGGCCTCCCGGGGACAGCCAAATGGGACCTGCGTGACCCCGAGGGCTCCATCTGTCCAAGCAGGCTTGAGTCACTGAGGAGGAGCTGGGCACAGGACAAAAATGCCCAGTGCTTCCCCACGATGGGGACCAGGACCCACCCCTAAGGCTTTCTGGGTTAGAAGTCACCAAGACAGGCCGCGCTGTGGCTACAGAACACTGGAACCGGAGGTGAGGGTCGATCCTTGCTCTGCAGCCCATTTGACTCCCTGCCAGCCATGAAGCCAGCGCCCAGGCACAGTGCCTGGCACCCCCACGGGGAGGACACATTGTCCCATGGGATTGGCCGCACAATCCCTCAGCAGCCTGAGGACCCCCGCGGAGGCCAGGCCCCTGCAGGCCAAGGGCTCACGGCTCACAGCTCAAGCCTCTGCCCAGGAATCGGAGCGGAGGCAGCCGAAAGCACAGCAAAGAGAAACCAGCGCAGGAAGCAGGCCTCCCCAGCTCCGTGACCGCCCTTCCCCCGCCAGCACCACACGAGGCAACAGAGTGACAAAGCGAAGCAGAGCCCAGGCAGCGGGGGAACCAGTCCATGCCCAGACCTTCAGTTTGGGCCTCCCCAAAGGCGGCCACGCGCCCTGCCCTGGCCACGCAGCCACCTGGCAGCGTCCCGCCTGCCCTGGGGAACAGGTGGGGATGGGAGGGGGTTCCGTTTCAACTCCGAGCCCCCCAAGCTCACCACCTAGGTCCAGTTGGCATCTAGAGCTCAGAACGCCTAGGTAATCAGAGTCTGGGAAGCAGGCCAGGTCCCTCTTACTCCCTGCTTTTGAGAAGTATACAGAGGACTCTCCCTCAATCTCCAGGCGCCCCCGACTATGCTTCCTCCTCCCGCCCCCCACCCCGCCCCGACCTGGTGAGCCTGGCTGGGGCTACACACCCAGATGAGACAGGTCTGGAAAGGAGGAGGTGAGGGCTCACCCTCCCCACTCGAGGATGTCACCCATGATGCAGGTGGCCAGTGCTTGGCTCAGGATAGGGATGTGGAGAGAGAAAATCCTGAGGGGAGGGGTGGACCTCAGCCGAGGCCTCTCTTCCCAGTTTTTCTACACCTCTTGTCTTCAGCCTGCTTCATGCATTAAGATGTCTGTATACCCCGAGGTTTGGGAAAGATCTCAAATCTCTGCACTTCACTAAGTGAATGTATAACCAGGTACAAAGACGACAGACACACAGTCCTAGAGAGAAAATGCACATGTGCAGAAAAGGCCAGGAAGGTGAGCGTCACTTCACACTGGTTTCTGGAACCACTGGTGCAGGGCCAGAGTAAAAGTTAGATCTATGCTGTGGCTGGCTGTCTTATGATGCCCTTGAACATCAGGAGTCTCTTCTGGGCTCCAGAGAACAGAGCAAGCTGGAGGAGCGAGCCAAGGACAGGGAGGGGCCGCGAGGTCAGCTGGGGACACGCAGCACAGGGGGACGGACCATCCAGGCCCCAGCCCCGTCGTCATCCCAGACACCCCACCCCCTGGAGCCTGGTCACCGGGCAACACACCCCACCGTCCGGAGGGAGGTAGGGCAGGTGGAGAGCCACACCCTTCTCATAACCTGCCCTCTGACCCCAGGGACTGATGTGGCGGTGGGGGGATAAGCAGAGAGCAAGGCGTGCAGGGGTGACTCACAGAGGTCCGTACCAAACAGAGAATGTCTGCTCAAATCCTCCATCGTAGCCTGGCTCCCAGGACACGTTGGCAGTTGTCATGGAGACCTGGACCCGGACACCGCCCGGGGCATGGGGGCTGGTGCCTGCAGGCGAAGCAGACACCTCAGGCGGGAGGAACTGAGCCCGCGCAGCCAGGCTGTGACCTCGTGCACCTGGCAAAAGCTGTGCCCCGGGGGAGAGATGGGGACAAGGACGCTCCGAGGAGCTGCCCCCAGCCCTGCTGGGTCATGGGGCTGGAGGAGGAAAACGGTCCCACAGGCAGGCTTGTCCTTCCAGCAAGAGATGCGTGAGCATCAGGAATAAGGGCCAGAGGGAAACCAGCCCCTGGTCATCAGCCACGACCAGGCCTGGGCTTGTCTGGAGAGCATGGAAGTGCTGCCTACGGCCACAGGCAAAGCCCAAAGGCCCCCGTCCCACACAGCTCTCTGGCCTGAGACCCAAACACCAACGTGAGAGCCGCCCACCAGCCCGGCACAGCAGTCAACACCTCCGGCAGGAGCCTGAGTCCTGGGCCCACCACTCAGTGCAGTGACGCCAGGCAGGGCATGCCACCCAAGCCAGCCTCGGTCTCCATGAGGGAGCGTGGGGGAACACCAGCTCCCACCTCACACACGTGTGTGATGAGGCCCCACTAGGTGCTGAGCCTAAAGCTGGTGGTAAATGCTCAAAAAGCACTGGCTGTTGCTACGACTGTGGCTGTCTGTCCCCAGAGGGGCAGGGAAAACGTGCAGGCCGAGGTCCTGGGGACGAGGTCTCAGGCAGAGGAAGTGGGCACACGTGCCCGGAGCCACAGGTAAGGTGACACCTGTGCCAGGCCCAGCCTGGACGCGGGGGCAGACAACCCCGCACCCAGAGCCCAGCCCGCCTTCCCACGCCCCATACCGATGACAGTCAGGTGGGTGCTGGCAGTGATGCTGGTGACCACATTGGTGGCGGTACACTCCCACTCTCCGTGGTCCTCCTTACTCAGGGCACGGAACTGCAGGCTCCCGCTGGGCAGGGCATTGTGCTTGCTTCTGCTGGGCTTCCCTACCTTGGCCAAACACGGGGGCGGGAGGAGGGCAGGAGGAGGGGCAGGGAAGAAGAGAAGCCACCAACACTCAGGGGCCCAGGAAGGCCAGGGGCGGCACCGGGCCCCAGCCCGCAGCCCTCCCTACGCCCCCGCACTAGGAGTCACCGCCGCTACTCAGCCCCCGCCCCGTCGGAACAGCGCCGTTCCCAGGCCGTGCCCCTACCGCGCTCCCCGGGAGCCCCGGAGCCCAGAGGTACCTTCCTCCACGTGATGACAGGGAAGGGGTCCCCGGCGGCAGCGCAGGGGATGAGCAGCTCCCGGCCGGCCTCTTGCCTGTACTCCCAGCCTGGTAGCACCGTAAAGTACGGGGGGTCCTAGGAGAGCACGGCGAGGCCGTGATGTCGGGCATTTCAGGCGCCCACCGCCCGCATGGAGGCGGCCCGCAGCCCCGGCCTCACCTTCAGGACGAGCCTCGCGGGGGAAGACTGGCCCATGGTCCCCAGGGTGTTGTAAGGCACACAGGTGTAAGTGCCAAGAGCCTCCTCTGTGGCCTCCTCGATTCGGATGGAGCCGTCCTCCATCAGGGTCCAGCCCAGGTTCTGCTGGGGCACAGACAGCGCAGGGGAGCTGGGGTCAGGAGCCGGTGCTCGGCCCGGGCCCCTCAGCCGGACCTGAGCCGCTCCTCCGTGCACAGGCTGCGGGAGCGGGGGCGTCTCGCGATGCGAGAACGGCCAGGCCCTGCTGGACTCGGCCCACGGGAAACAGCTCTTTGCTCTCCCAAAATCCTGGGGGGAGGGGAGGGGCCCTGGCGGGAACCAGATCCCCAGAGGTAGCACCTCAGGGCCGGGGGCCTCCCGCGACCGGCACGTGGCCCTCCGGCACCTTCTCAACCTGCAGGGGGCGGCCGTCCTTGTTCCACTTGACCACGGTGGCCGGTGGCTCTGCGTCCACGGGGCAGCGGATGTAGCCATGAATTCCCACAGGCACATAGATCACGGGGGGCATGTTGAGGACGCGGGCTGGGTCTGCAGGGCCGGGGGTGTGGGGAGGGAAGCAGAGGTGAGAAGGCGGGGCGGGGGGGGCGAGCCACCCCGCAGCCCAGGGCCCCCCACTCGGCGCAGTGCCAGGTCGGCCCAACGGGGACCACGAGATGGCAAAGCCCACCCCCCGGGCTGACCGCCCAGAGGCCACAGCAACCGTCCTGTGTGTCCAGCCCTGCATCCTTAAGAACACCTGTCTGAACGCACGCAGGCACCGCTGCTCCTGCCCGCCTGCAGCTCCCCCCAGACACCTCCGCCCGGAGACGCGACAGCCGCCGGGACTCATAGGAGAGCAGCGTCCCTCCCAAGTCTCTGCGGGACCCCAAGCCCTTCCTCGCCCCACATCCTCTGCGGACGGCGACCGGGGGCGGAACCACAAGGCTGCTTTTCTGCTCTGCCTCGGTTTCCCATCTGTGCAGGTGGGGTGCAGAGTCAGCCACGGAGCCGCTGGAAGTTTCTCGGGAGAGCAGGAGCAGCAGCCCTGTGACGTGGGTGAGTCATCCCCTCCGAGGCTCCCCAGGTTCTCCCCGAGGGCCATGGAGGAGAAGGATCCAGAACTCCCCGGGAGGCGGTGGGGATGAATGGGCGGCTCTGTTAGCGTCTGGAGCCCTTCAGAGAAGAGCATTACATAAATACCAGGCCGAAGCATATATTTAGACATAGCTTCCTACTTTTGTATGGTAGATTTTTTTTTTTTCTCCTCCAAGGTTTTCAAAGGGTTTATGAATGGGAAATACTCTGAACACTGCTTTTTAGCAGAAATAAAGATCCTTGTCTCACCCACCTGAAAATCTCACCCCCCAAGTTCTCTTTGAAGGCAGCAAAGAGGTAAAAAACGACAAGTGGGAGTGGGTGATGGTGCCAGAGGGAGACAGGGAAACGCTTCCCTCAGCAGACACGGCCACAGCCTGGAGGATGGGAGCCTTGGTCCTGGTGGATCATCGTCCTTTGGAGACCACCCCTGCTGGCCCTCTCCCTCCGCCATTGCCCCCTCCGTGCCCGGGTGACACAGGCAGAGGGGTTCCGCTCCACAAGGAGCCTGCCCTGCCCTTGGCACCTTCACAGCCTGGGCACACAGGAAGTAACTCATCAAAGCTTTTTCTCTCCTGGGTGGGACAGGCCTGGGGTTCTGGGTCACACAGCTTTCCTTAGGCCTCACAGCTCTTAGGAACTCGGGGCTCATAAGACAGCAGCTGAGAGTCGTCCTCGGCTGTGGACAGCAGAGAGGAGGCCTCTGCCCCCACCAGCAGCATCACTACGTGAGGGCATGAGGTCGGGACTCGGGGGGCCCACCACCGGGCCCATGTTCAGCCCGTCTCCCGGGGTCACCAGCTGTTCTAATGTCCTCAGCTCAGATGCTACCTCTGGGCCACGCCTCTCCAGATGGTCATACTCTCGCCCGCCCCTCCGTGCTGTGGGAGGGAGTGGTTCTTGCACATGAGCCCTTGTGTGATGGACAGCCTGTCACCTACCACGTCAAGAGGGGCCTTTATTGTCAAAGTGACGGAGTCATCCCCCAATCAGGAGGAAGAGATTAGCCCTCGGCACTCATCCTCTCCCCCACTCGAGACCAGCAAGCTGAATGCTGCTGCACAGAAGCCCTCAGTCGTTCCGGCCCAAGAGCAGCCCCTTCCCCTGGGTCTCGGGCAGCCCTGGAAGGCGCGGTAGGGAAGCCACCAGGGGCCCGGTGCTGGGGAAGCAGATTAGTCACCCCAGAGAGGATCTGAGAGCAGAGAGCGGCAGGAGAGCTACCCCACTGGGTCTGAGCTACATGCCCTCAGATACTGAGAAAAAAACCCCTTGTTCAAGGTGCGGACAGAGGAGCTGGCCAGCACCGGCATGAGGACAGTGTCCAGAAGGCCCGCCTGTCCCTAGGCCCAACCGGGGCGAGGCTGACGGAATGCATTAGTGGACACGGGCGGCCGTGCGGCCTGGAGAAGAGCCTGGCGGGGGCTCAATTCACCTCCGCTGACCAGCCCGGGTCAGGCCACCTCCCGCGCTGTCCCGTCCCCGCCTCGGCCCCTCCTCCGCCCACATTGCCTCCACGCAGCCCTCCAGCCCCCCGTGTGGCCAGCGTGGCCTGAGCCTGCCCCACTCACACTGCACGGTCAGGTACGCCGAGGCCGAGGGCGAGCGTCCCAGGCTGTTGCTGGGGACGCAGGTATACTTCCCCGCGTCCTCAGGCTTCACCCGGAAGATGATCAGGGTCCCGTCGATCAGGATCCGCACCCTCAGCTTCAGATCGCTGCAGGGACACAGAACACAGGACACAGTGGAGGGGGTTGGGGGCAGGCGTCTTCCATTCAATGCTGGGACAGGACAGCGAGTCCTCCACACGGCTGAGGAGGGGGACAGGCGCCCTCTGCACACACACTGGCCTCAGCATGAGGGACACGCGGACCGGATGCCCCCAACCCCTGCCAGCTCCCAGAGCCCAAGGGCAGCCCCTGCTCGGAAGCTTCACCCCGAGGGGGCCTGGCTGGGCCCCAAGGGAAGGGCGGGCACTCACTTCTGGAAGTAGACATTCTCGTCCTGCCAGTACCAGGTGTAGGTAAGGTTGCCGGGATAGGCCTCTGCCCGGCAGGTGAGCAGAGCATCCTGGGATATGTTGACAGTGATGTTCTCAGGAGGGGAGACGATGAAGGGAGGTCCTGGGGGGACAGGAACAAGCATGACCTCTCCTGGCGGGGGCGGGGGTGGGGGGGAGCCACAGCACTGGGCTCCCAGGAGGCTCCGACCCTCCGGAAGGGGCACCCCAAGCCCTGGGAAGGATAGCGGGGAAGGCACTGGTCCAGGAGCTGGCAGCGCAACCAAGCAGTTGTCATGGAGACGCATCCAGCTGCTGCCTGTGCTCAGGTTCTTCCTCTCCCTGCAGGTCCCAGGGATGCAAGGGGTCCGGAGGTGTGGCCGTGTGCTCCCAGCCCGCTGTAGACGCCCGCCCCATGCACAGCCCCTCTGTAAACCCGGCTTCTGAGCAGGCAGCTAACCCCTACACAGGCACGCGCGCACACGCACGCACGCACGCACGCACGCGCGCCCCCACACACACACACACAAGGAGAAAGGAACCGCCTTGCCTCTAGAGGAGTAAGAGGCTGTGGGCTGACCAGATAAGGGTGGCGGGCGGGTCAGGGAAGGGGAGGAGAGGGGTGGAGCTCCAGCAGCCCTGGTGGTGCGCACCTTCCAGAAAGGCCTGAGTCGCAGAAGCAGCGCGCAGCCGCCACCCCACCCCTTGAGCAGGACGGAGGCCGCCCCCTCTGGGGGCTTCGGGGCCCCAGGCAAGGCAGGCCGGCACCTCAGGTGCTGACTCCACAGACACCAGCCCCGGACGGAATTCCGATCTTTATTTACTGATGCCATCATCAGAGGGTGGAAGCCTGAGAGATGGCTCCTCCCCCGGGAAAGGAGGAGGCCCAGCGGGACGCCCTCTGGACATTCAGAGAAAGCAGAAACCCACTCGGCATGGCGCCTCCCACCACCTCACGGGAGGGCCGCCGCAGGCCACCAAGGAGCCCCACGATATGGAGAGGAGCTCCCGCCACCCCCAGCTGAGCCACGCATGCCCTGGGAAGAACCCCCCAGGCTCAGTGGGGCCGGAACTCCCTGCCAGAGGCCCAGGGCGTAGAGGCCAGATCGCTCTCACCTTGGACGAGCAGGTGGGTGGTGTGGATGGCCTCTCCCTGGATGCTGTACGCGCGACAGGTATAGGCACCTCTGTCCTCCCGACTGACCGACGTCACCGTCAGGCTGCCGTCACTCACCTGGGGCCGAGGAGAGTCGGGCTCAGCTCCCAGCCCTGGGCCCGCCAACTCCATCCCAGGTGGAAGTGGCCTGGGGCCCATGCACCTGGGGACACGGGTGCCAGCCACTCCGCCTGCCGCCTCCAGCCCCACTTGCGCCTCCGCAAGCGTGAACTGTCACGGGGATGGAGGCGCAGGGCAAGGAGAAGTGGGTGCAGCGGCCGCGGCAGACCCACACTCACCTGGTACTTGCCGTTGGCGCCTAGCAGCATCTCCTCCTTCAGCCAGGTGACAATGGGCTTAGGGTTCCCAAAAGCTGTGCAGGTCATGGTGACACTGCTGCCCTCCTTGGCCTCGATGTACTGGGGGGGTGTTTCTGTAAAGGTGGGAGGAGCTGCAAGAGACCCAAGGCGCGGGGTGGGGTCAGCCAGCGGTCCTGAACACAGCGAGGGCCCTGCGCTGGGCCACCCCACGAGGCTGGCGCCCTCCAGGAGGTGGGAGGTGACACAGGTGACAGGCCCTGCCTTGTGGGGGGGCGGGACCTGGAGCTCAGAGTCAGTGTGGCTGGATCCCAAGTCTAAACTTTCCCCATTGCATACACCTAATTCCCAATAAAGGACTGTTTGTCCAGTACCCACAGGTGCCCCATGCTCAGCACCAGGGATGCGGCAATAAATGAGGCACCCGTCACCCCACGATCATCCAGACACCCCTCCTTCTATAACCCCAGCCCAGCCAGGCCCACGGTTCTGGGACATTTGCCGTCTGAGCCCTGTCAGGCCTAGCACGGATCACAAGCCAGGTGACAAAGAATCGCCCAGGCTCTGCAGCGACAATCCCCCACCTTCCCCGCAGCTGCCTTGGGGACCAGGCAGACAGCCCAGTCCACGGGCTACTCACTTCCGAATTCTCAAAGACTGTGCCAGACTGTCCCCCAGCACCTGCCTCGGACGTCTGACTAAAATTCCATCGGTACGAATAACACACTTTGTCTCACCTGTCTGAGCTGCCTATAGAAGCCACCTGATCAACCCCAACTCCCTGGCCGAACATTCGGGGTCTTCTGGAGTTGGGGGCACTGACGACACCAGCCTAGGGTCCACAGCACCGGGCTCTAGGCTCCAAGTTCAAGTCCAGCTGCCACTCGCTCTGTAACCCTGGGCTCAGCCGCTCTGGGCTCTACCTAAACCCCAGTTTACCACAAGACCAGTGGCAGGAATTAGCGAGGTAAAGTCCGTGAAAGGAGCTGGTAAAACGTAAACATGTGAAATGGTGGTCATTCTGTCACCACTGTAATCACTGTCGGCCGCCCAGGGCTCCTGAGGCCCCGACGAGAAGCTGTGAGAGGGGTCTCCTCGGAGGCTGCCCTGCCCCACGCCCAGGACACGCCGGGGGTCACGGCCACCCATCACCTGCCACCAGCCTCACCTCCCGTTGCACACCCCTCAACTCTGCTCCGACACAACAGCCTTCCCGTCTTCCTACACGTGCCAAGGACTTCCATTCCTGGGGGCTCTGCGTCGGCCATCCCCCCTCCTGGGCTGTACCCACATCTCACCCTTTCGGTGCCTGCTGGCCTTTGCTAAAATGCCACCTCTGCCTCACCTGGTCAGCCGGTCTAGGAAGGCACCTGCTGCATTCCTGTCTCCTCAGACTGTTTAAAGCACTTACGACCAAGTCTCCTGAGAGCAGAGATTTCCAAGAATCCCACTATGTGCCCAGCTTTTAGTGCAGTTCCTGGCATGTAGTAGAGTCTCAACAAACATTGGATGAACAGATGGATGAATGCAATGAAAGAGCCACACACCTGCACGCATGCGCACACACATACACACAACAGACCAACACAAATGCAAACACAAAACCAAAGACAAGACCATGGCGAGTTGGCTTTCTTCGACGATCTCCCCACCCCTCCACTGAGCGTGGCCACAAAGGGGGCATAGGAGTGAGGACTGGGTGACCAGGAAGCAGGCTTCATCACGCACGACACATCCTTGAGAAGGTCCATCCTCACCCAACGTCTAATACACCAAAAGTGATGGTAAAACTCATTCCAAGTCCTTGCAGAGGGAACCTGGCATCCGAACCCCAGGCCCCTCCTGGCCTGGCCATGTGCTCACCCCAGCAGAGCCCTCCCGCCACGCCTGTCCTTGAATTCCAGCTCACACAGCCGTGGCCTCTGTTACCTCTGTGTCACACTTAAAGAAAAGATAATATGGTAAATTACATCCTGAAGTGACAAATTAATTACTAATTACATAATCACTTTACTATTTAGGTACTAATCAGGAAAGCACTTTGAACAATTTCGAGTTTTCCGGAAAATAATGGTTTGACTCCCGATTATTGACTGGATTAGGTGTGAGCTTACCAGCTGCATTTCTAGGCTTAATTCTTTTTCACAAATGCCCTATAATTAATCGTGCACGTTAGAAATAGGCTGGCCTCTCCTCCAAGCAATTCATCGACCTAAAGCAAGGTTTGACTCTGGCTTTCCAGGTATTTTATAAGCAATAAAAAAAATAATTGGGCTTGTTTCCTCCCAACTGGTCTTCGAGAAAACACAGAAGAAGAATAAGACAATCTGTGATTCTAATTTTTCATTTTCCAAAGGTGATCCCAGTCAGAAATGCCTGACATTAAATATTCTAGTTTGGAAGCAATGCAACGTGGGTGCTCCAAACGCTTTCCTTCGATAATGGAAGTATTTACGCGGGAAGGAACCTCAGAATGCAGGAGGAAGAAAGGGTGAGATCGCTTACGTTGGGAGGTGCCTGTGGTGTCCACCCTTTGAGAGGGAGGCCCCTGGTAAGGGAAAGCATCCGATGATGAGCCCCAGTGCTAAAGCCTGACCCTTCCGGACGAACAACCTGCCAGGTTGCCTAAATGCGCCAGCTCTCCTTCCTCTGGGCCTCCAGGCATACTGTTCCCTCAGCCCTGGAACACCCTTCCCGCCTCCTGCCACCGCACCTGGCAGACTCCTCCTCCCCGAAGGGTCTCTGCCCAGGGCTCATTGCCTCAGAGAAGCCCTCCAACCCTCACGCTCCCAAAGCCCATACTGTAATTCTCTCTGGACCTGACTGCCTCCTGACGTGTCCTTCAGAGCTGGGTCTGGGTCACACCCACTGCGTTTCCCCATAGCCTGCCAAGTGGATGTTCAGAAACGTGTGTTGAATGGGTGATCGTGGGTGTATTCCCGAGGGCTCTCCGACCACCACAGGCCACCTCTCCCAACCTGAGGCGCCTCCTGTGCTACCCGACTTCATCTTTTTCTCCCTTAAGGAGGAGGATAACCAGCATCCTGCACATAATGACCCCGCGCAGCCAACCCTCCAGGCGCGGTGCCAGACATCTTCGCCCACAGCGTTTCCCTTAATCTTCACAATAGCCCTACAAACAGGCTCTGTTCTTGGAAACACAAAAGGGAAGCTCAGAGAAGTGATATGGGTGCCAGGGATCAGACAGCTAACGCAGTGGATGCATGAAATAAGCTGAGTCTCATCGGGCCGCGTTCCGTGCCGGTCCATCCGAGCAATGAGGAATTCCCAGCCATGAACTCCCCCTGGTGCAGACGGAGCCCGAGCTCTAACAGGACACACGACTCTGGACGAAGGTCTGCGTCCCGGCTCGGAGTGTCTGCGCATGCCTGCTTCTCTGCTCACTGGACCAGACCCAGCAGTGATGTGAGGGGAGGAGGTGGGGCTGCAGGAGGCGTCGGCCCGCCTCGGGAAAGGGCACAAAAAAGCAAGCAGCGTGGGGCTCTTGGCTCGGTGCTCGTCAGTGATGCTGTCAGCAGCAGGTTTACCTTCCTAATTATGTTCTGCTTGGGCTAATATTAAGCCGAGTTTTCATTCTGGGCACATACAACAGCTGGCATCGAAAAGGGATGACTCAAAAACTCGCGGGTGGTGGGGACAGCCCAACCAAGATTTAAATAAGCCTCCAATCGGTCTCTGGGGACTGACCAGCAGGAGCGCCTGCATCCAGGGGCTCAGGCAGCCTGGACCACTGACCCAGGGCCACCGTCCCTAAGTTCACTTTCCAGAGACCAGTGCTCTGGCTAAAATACTCTGTTCTTCCAGGGCCCTGGATGGGTTTTCAAGGCGGAAGGAGCACGGCCTGACCCAACCCCACAAGGCAGGCACCCTCGAGGCTCAGAGAAACTTGTAACCCAGGCAAGCGCCCATTGCTCTCTCCCGACCGCGGCACCCAGGGTCACAGACATCACACCCAGAAAGACGCAAGCAGTGAGGGGCGCATCCAAAGCACACGCACTGTGGACACCTCAATAACCAACGCAGCGTCTGCAACACGCGGCGGCTGAACACGTCGGCTCATAAACTGAAGCAAGAGTAACTGTATGGTCAGAAAAACAAATCAAAGGGCTTCCCCGGTGGCACAGTGGTTGAGAGTCCGCCTGCCGATGCAGGGGACACGGGTTCGTGCCCTGGTCCAGGAGGATCCCACATACCACGGAGCAGCTGGGCCCGTGAGCCATGGCCGCTGAGCCTGCGCGTCGGGAGCCTGTGCTCCGCAACGGGAGAGGCCACAGCAGTGAGAGGCCCGCGTACCGCAAAAGAAAAAAAAAAAAAACAAATCAAAGCAAAAACCCTGCTCCCCTCCACCGTGGGGACCACTTCTCCTTCCACTTTCTCCCGGTTCCGGCACCCCCTGGCTCCTCCGGAATGTCCCCTCCCAAGCGAGGGCTCCCAAGGGCACAGGGGACCCTCGGTGCAGGGGAACCCCGGAGCCCTGGGAAGCACGGCACAGCACGAGGCCCGTCACCCTTCACCTGGGCAGTAAGTACCCGCGGGCATCAGAAGGCGCCCTCCGGACCGGGACCAGCAGGACCCCCGCCCGGCCCTGGGTGTGCTCTGCTGCTGCGGATCATCCAGCGTAGAGACTAGCGCCCAATGGTTACTGAGGCGAATGGACTAAAGGAAGGCTGTAACGGGGAGATGCCCGGAGAGGATCTTCCTGTGGCTGCTCCTGAGTCCGCCCCGCAGATCCTCAACCCTACCGGTTTCGGATGCCGGTTTCCACCTCCCTGCGCTGGGCTCTGACGACCCCGCCGGCGGCAAACGCCCTGGTGCCGGGAGCTGCCAGGCCTCTGCGCCCACGGCCCCCAGGGGCTCCAGGACGAGCGAGGGGGCCTGGGGCCCCCAGCCCGGGGGCGCGCGAAGGAGGCGCACACGCACGCACCACATATGCAAGCTCACTCGCACGCACGCATGCTCACACGCCTGCGCGCACTCACGCAAGCACGCACCACGCACGTCTGCCTGCTCACTCGCACGCACGCACACACTCTCATGCCTGCACGCAGAAACGCACCACGCACAGGCCCACGCGCGCGCACGCACGCACGCACGCACCGTGGACGGTGAGGTGCACCCAGCTGCCGTTGTGGAAGGTGTCGTACTGCTGGTCCAGCAGGAGCACCTTGCACTCGTACCAGCCCTGGTCCTCGGCGCGCACCTGCTCCAGCCGCAGGGACGCCTTGTCGTGGAGGCTCGCGCGGCCTGTGGAAAGGGGACAAAGTGGGTCAGGGCCGCGCAGAGCACCCTTGTGACCCCAGCCCGCAGCCAGGCAGGCCCAGAGCAGGGCAGCCCCGAGAGCCCCAGCCTCGCTGCCCACCAGCTGCACCGAGAAAGCCTCAGTTCCCTGCAACTTCCCGTTCTCTTGGGGCTAAGGAAAGGCAGAAGGGATACGGAGCTGGCGGGAAGGGGGCCAGAGAGCCAGAAGAAGAGGAGCGGGACCCCGCCCCAGCAGGTCCCCGTGGCTGCCACGCCCAGCACCCTGTCTGCCCAGCACTCCTATGGTGGGCAGAGAAGAGGCCGCTGGGGACAGGGTGCCGGCGTCCCCTCCTAGTCCTTTCGTGGAGTCCAGAGAGCAGAGCGTTCATCCAGCCAGAGCCCAGGTTCCGAGTCTGGCCACAGGGCCTGTAGCTCGAGAATGAGGAGCGGCTGGCGGGCGAGCAAAGACCCGAGCCGCCCTCCCTAACTCCGTTCCCTTCCCCAGAGCAGCCCTCGGGGTCCCCCCTCCGCTCACTCTCCACTCAGACCCACTCCTCGCCCCAGTGTCACAACCTCCTGTGCTTTCCTCCTTGTCTCCTCGGTAATGGCAATCTGCCAACAAACCAGACAGTCAAAACGAACCAGGGCCAGAGAGACACAGACACAGGAGGAGGGAGAAGGACAGAGAGAAAAATAGAAGCTGAGAAAAATGCAATGCAGACCTCAGAAATCAGAGGTAAAGATAAAAGCTGTGTCCCACCAGTTTCTTCTCTTCCTTTAAACCCCAACACACGCGCATGCGTACACACGCAAGCCCACGTGCAACCCTCGCACAGGCACACACGCCCCTCACTCACACCACCCCACGCCCTCCTCCCTGGCGGGCAGGCCCTGACAGTGACTCAGTGAGGCCACTGCTGGCAGGAGTAATTGCAGAGCAAGACAGCATTGGGGCCAGGAGGAGGGAGGCCGGAGGACGAGGCAGCGAGTGGAGCAGGCGCCCAGACACTTCCTCACACTCAGGAGGACGGGATGAAGCCCCAACTTCAGAGCCAGAGGGAGGGAGTGGGCAAAGCCAGACAGAGCAAACCCCGCGGCCGCCATGGCTCTGACGCAGCTGCTGCCGCCGAGCCAGCCGCCCTCCCGCCGGCCTCCTCTCCCACGCATCGGGCTCCTGGCCTCCCTTCTCCTCCTCGGGCCTTGCCCCCTGCGGCCCAGCGGGGCTGTGCAGGAAGCTCTGTGTCTGCCCCACCTCCGTGTCCCTCTCCTCACGCCACTTAATTAAAACCTACCAGAGTGCAAAGGATGGGAGGACAGAGACAGCGACTGGAAAATAGAGATAAGAGGCCCGTCGGAAAAGACAAGAGACCACGAGACACAGGCAGGAGGGACGGTGCGGGGGCCCCGGAGCCAGGCGGGAAGGCCTTACCTGCATACTCAGGGTCCACGTGGGGCGGGTAGTAGCCAAACTTGATGAAGATGGGGATGGGTACCCCGAACTTGAACCACTCGACGACATAGGGCGGGGGCTGCCCCGTCACCGGGTGGACCACGTCGCATCGCAGGACCACACTCTCGCCGGCCCTCGCGGTCACAAACTCGGGCTCCTCTCGCAGGCCGTGGGCACCTATTGGGACAGCCACACAGGGACACAGGGAACGAGGTGAAAGGAGATCCCGCCCGGCCCCCGCAGAGGCCACCCCTGCCCTGCCAACCCCAAAGAGCGGAGCCCGACCGCGCCCTCCCCCATGACAATCCCGCCAACTCTGAGGAGCGTGGCCACTGAGAAGGTGGAGGGGCCTCGGCCCCTCTGTGGACACCGTGGCCTGGGCGCTGCAGCGGGTGAACATGGGACGTCTTCCTGCACCAGGGTGCTTCCCACTGGAGCCTGGCAGGAGCTGCAGAGCCAGCCGTCCTCCCATGCCCCGCCCCCAGCTCAGCCTGATGTTCACAGCACAAAACAAGAGTGCTCCATGCAGGAGCGGGGAATCCCGACCAGGCTGAGCAGAGGCTGCTCACGGCATCACCAGAGGGAAAACCCCCGGGGCCCGAGCTGGCCTTTCTGCCCCTCCTCCCTCTGAGGGGGCGGGAGGGGCCTCCAGGCCGCCAGTTTCCACGCCCCAAGCCTATCAGGCTGCGAAGCCCCAGACATCACCATTAGGACCGCAGGAGGCTAGGGACGCAGGAGGGGGACCCTGGGGCTGCTAACCTCAGCCAGCTAAGGGGAACATCCCCACCTCCGGCAGAGGACGAGGCGCACGGCTGGACAGGGCTCAGCCACCCTCCCGAAAGGGACTGGAAGGGACGGGAGATGAGGCGGGAGAGGCTCCCCAGCAGCCCCACCCCCAGCCGCAGAGAGAAGCGGTTAACCCAGGCTCCGCCCCGAGGCCCGCAACCCCACCTCCAGCCCAAAGGCACCTTGTCCAGCTCCCTTCCAAGTGAAAGAGGCCCCTCCCGCTGCCTTCCCTCCAGTACCCACACCACCCCCCAGAGCCCAGCCCTTCCACCCCGCCCCTCCCCTCCAGTCCCGGCTGGGACCCTCCAGGCAGCACCAGGGACAGCAGCTGCTCCGCGGAGGCTCCCAGCCGCGGACGCCCAGGAGAGCAGCCCCTGTCCTCCGCGTGCCTCTGGGCCTGATTCTGACCACACCTCCCACCCCTGGCGGCTCCTGCCCCGCTCCTCTCGTCCGTCTCTCCTTCGTGTCTCTGTGTCTTTCTGACTCTCTGTTTGGCTCTGGCTCCTCCTCCAACGTCTGTCTCGCTGTGTCTCTGTCACTTTCTCTCTAGCTCCCCGCTACATGGGTGATTCTGTCTACCTGCCTGTCTCTCCCCACCTCCCCGTTTATATGTCTCTATCAGCGCGTGTGTGTGTTGGAGGGACGTGTGGGGTTCTGTTCGCCTGTGCCGGGGAAGGGGTTTTGCTTTTCCACTGCCCGGTCTCCGTGGTGCGCTCTGCCTCCATCTCCCTGGGTCTGTGTCTCTGTCTGTCTCTCCTTTTCTCCCTCCCGCTCCAGCTCCCTCTCCTCCTGCAAATTGCGGAAGAAGGAGGAGGCAACCCTTCCAGAAGCTGATTGGCTACCGGTGACATCACTGTTTTCTAGAGAAAGAGCTAAGATCACAGAGTATTTTTGGAGCAGAGCAAACTGTTGCCCTCACCTGCCTGAGGCCCCAGCCGGTTTCCCAACCCTCCCAGCCCTGCTTTAGGCTAAGTTTGAATTACAGCCCCTCAGGGAAAGCGCAGCAGGCACCCCACCCCCACCCCAGGGGCACCAGGTGGGGACAGAGCCCGCCTCGCAGCACCCGGGCACAAAGGCTGGTCCTGGACCCTGCAGGGATGGGCAAGGAGCAGGCTGCCTGAGCAAGCAGGGAAAGCAGCGCCTGTGCACGCGTGTGTGCGTGTGTGTACGTGTATGCATGCACGTGTGAGTGTGTAGACTTTGGAGGAGAAGAAGAGAGGAAATACAGGAACCAGGGTAAGAGGGGGGGCTCCTCCCGGGGTCCGTCACCTGGGGGGCAGAGGGCTCCACAGAAGGGGCTCCTTCCCAGGCTCTGGCCCCAGCGCCTGGGGCAGGGGGCAGGGTCGCTTGCCCCCCTCTCACAGCGAAGGCTCTGGAGGCCCTGGCGGGGTGAGGGCCTGCACCTGGGCTGCCTCATTCTCACCGCACAGCAGCGAGGCAGCCTCTTCCACACCGGCCCCCGCCAGCCTGGACTCAGGGCTACACACCCACCCCACCAAGGCCCACTCGGGCCTCAGCCCCGCCTCCACGGTTCTTCCCGAGGACCCTTCCACCAGCGGCCGGCAGCTGGGAGAGGACACGGTGAGGCCAGCAGTGCAGAGACGGGGAGCAAAGCCAAAAGAAACCCGCTTCCCAGGAAGAAGGCCGGGGCAGGGCTGGGGGGAGGCTCTGCCCCAGCTCCCACGCTCAGACCAGCCCTCCTGGCTTTCTGAGTCCTAAAATATTTATCAGCTTCCCTCATCTCCTCAACACACACCCACACACACACCCACACACACATACACACACACACAGCGTGTGCTCTCACTCCATCACCCACGAGCACTTCCCCCTCAGCCTGAGCCTTTCTGAGCCAAGCATGTCTAATAAAACACTTTCTCCAGAAAAGCTCACTGCAAAAAAAAAGTAAACATTGCTGGCAGCAGAGAAGGAAGAGGGGCTTGATGCAGGAGAGACATGACCTCAACCCTACGAGGACACGACCCAAGTCGAAGAGTGAAAGAGAGTCCAGGGGCAAGAATGGAGACAGATGGTCAGGGTGCGAACAGACAGAGACAGAGAGACAAACAGACAGAGAGAGCTCAGAGGCACACAGGACTCAGCCTGGGACACAGAGACACAGGCCTTCAGAGGACCCAGAGCCAGGAGGGGACAGAAGGGAGGCCGTTAGTCCAGGAGCAGCCGGCTGCTCACGGCTGGCTGACTCCGAAGGGAGCAGGAAGGAGCGGGGAGGGGGAGACGGGGATGGGTGGTGACCTGAGGGGGAGGGCTGCAAGAGGGGGAGGCCGCAGACCCCTCCCCACCACAGAAGCCTGCAGCAGCCGAGGGACAAGGCCGCGAGCCTCAAAGGGACGCTGGCATCTGCTGGGTGAGCACCGCAGGGGTGGAACGTGTCCTGGATGCCACACACCCCTTTCCGAGAAGGCAGGACACGGCTGTACCCGGAGGAGCAGAGCAAATTTGCATCTTGGGGACACACCCTGGTGGGCAGAGAGGGCAAAGGAGGACGCGGTGCCCCTGCGGTCTGGCTGACCTTTCCGAAAGCCCACTGGGGACAAACCTCCTGCTCTCTGGGCCAGGTGGTGCCCGGCGGGTAGCCGGGTCCAGGGCTGCCACTGGATCCCCTGTGAGCACAGGACCACGGGGCATCCAGGGCCTGGCACGCCCCCCCCCCAAGCTGGGGCTCTTCCACAGGCGGGGCTGGGGGAGGAGAGGTGCCTGGACCGGAAGGTCTGACGGCGGGGAGAGCCAGCCACCAGGCAAACCCGGCTTCCTCTAGGCCGCTCCTACATACCAGGCCCGTGCTGGGTCGCAGCGCTGGCCGACAGGCGTACTACCATCTCCATCTCACAGGTGAGCAGGCTGGGGGCCCCCTGGCTGGCTCAGCCGCCCGCCGGGCAGCCAGTCGGAGCAGGTTCCAGCTGCCATGTCTCCCCTTGGCCCGGCCACAGGCCCAGGGACCAAGGACGAAGGCCCCTCCCGCGCCGACCCAAGAAGCAGCCCCTCCCCTCCGCTGAGTCAGGCCAGCCCCTCCACACCACACACTCTGGACGGGTTCTCACAGCCAGAGCTCTGCAGCCCCGGGCCCAAGCAGGACGGCGGGGTGTGCCTGGGTCAGAAGGCAGCTGCGGGCACTGGGCTGAGCCCCCCCCACCTGGGACCCAGGAGCTCGGCTGGGTGTGGCGGCGGCGCCAGCCTCCTCCTCTGTGAGTACAAGTCCTCAGGGAGCCTCCCCTCCTCCGCCCACCCCCCCACGCCCCCGTCCCCATCCCCCTCGGGCACCAGGCTCCCAAACCACAGGCCTGTTGTCTAATAATACCAGCGCCAGCCACCACCTCCATCTGCCAGCCTAAAAATAATCCCTGCTGAGTCCAAAAAAGGCACAGCCCCCAACAGTCCCCCAGTCCCTCCTCCCTGACACACCAGGGGGTTCCAGGAGATTCCAGGGAGCTTGTGATTAGGCTCCCCCGGAACAGCACCCACCCCCTACCCGGGGGGTGGAGAGCCAGAGGCTTGCACGAGGAAAGCGGAGGACAGACATACCAACCCAAAGCCAAGTGTGACATGGAGGAACGGCCGTGTCCACGTCAGGCCACACCCTGGTTGTCCTTTCCAGAAGGTAGGTGGGCCAGAGGGCACCGGGACAGCCTGCCTCCGGCCAGGACCTCCACCCCCACCTGGGCAGATCCTCGGAGAGGTCCCCACCTTCTGCGGTCTCCCCAGTGCTGTCCTCACGGCCCTTCGGCCCCCACTCCCCATCAAACTCTCAGGGCCCAAGTCAAAGGTCAGTTGAGCCCAGCCTGGCCCTGGCTGGGAACCTTCCTATTTTCTCTCGAGGCCCTGGGGGAGGGGCAGGATCTGCAGGCCCCCTCCTCCGTGGGCGCCTCTCCACCCTAACCCTCCTGGCCCAGGCAGCCCGAGAGGCAGCAACGACGCTATTAGCAGCCTTAATTTGCTCTGGGCTAGATTGTATTTCCAAGAGCCTTTCCCCAGGAGCCACTGGCAGGAAGCAGTCAGCAATCCAACCTCCGCTCTGCTCCTGCAGCGCCTCGTCCATGGACAGACCCAGCGACACCCACCCTGCCCGCCTGCCGGGCGGGTGCAGGCCTGGTCCAAGTGCCCGCGAGCTGGGAGAGCCCTCGGGTAAGGCGCCAGGTGGGCACAAGTAAGCGGGGATCGAAGCCCGTGTCTGCTCGTAGTGAAGCGTCAGCACTCTCTACTCAGCAGCCAGAAAACAGGACAGCGGCTCCCCTCGTAATGTGTGTGCAAGTTACCTGCCACAGCCTGTGGCCGGGCCTGGACCAGGAGGGAGCTCAGGGGCGGGGCCGGGTAGAGGGTCAGGCTGAGAGCAGCACCGAGTCCCCTCCCTTCCAGGAGGACAGGCAGGCTGGCTGAGACCGCGCTCACCGTCTGGCCCACGAGGAATTGCTCTCCAAAACGTTCATGGAGGCCCCGACTCTGCTCACCAGTCTTCTGCTTATTCACGCAAGAGAGAACAGAAAAGCAGGAAGATTCCTAAGAAAAATAGGTCAGCTGCCTCGGGCAGGCTGGGCTCCCCCCCATGGGCAGGGCCAGGCTACAAGCTGCCTGTGCGCCCAGCTCCCCAGGGACCCAGCCCCTTCTCCACTCAGGAGTCTGGGCTACTGAGCAGCCGAGGCCAGAGCCCACCTTACAAGACAGACCCGACTTCTGCGTCCCCGGGGCTCTGCCCGTGTGTGTCCCCACTGAGGCTTTCTCTCGGAGAGTTCAGGCATCCTTCGACCAGCCCCTGGGCTGAGCCTCCAACTTTGGGAGCTTCTGGGCTGCCCAGACTCAGGTGTGGAGCAGGGGGCAGGGAAAGTCAGGCATCTGCTCCAAGTCTAGCCTTACTGCCACCCACGGCCATCAACACTCAGACGGGAGTGATGCCCCACCTCGTTCCTAGAGCCTCTGCATCGCCTGTCTGCTGCATTCACGTGCACATGCAAACACACAGCTGCACACACCGTGCACACACGCGCGCGTGTGCAGTCACCTCCAGCAGCTTGCACCAGTGACAGCTCTTTCCACAATTCAGACCCACTCTCACACAAGCTGCTTTACCCATCCTCGGGCGCAGACAGGAGAGAGCTGCTCAGAGACCAGCCTGAGGAGGCATGGGACGTGCCGGGGGACAGGAAGCCTTTCAGAGAGAAGAGAGTTCGTCCCTCTCGGGCCTCACCCCCTCGCGCCCAGGTCCACCCTCACTCCCTCAGCGCAGCAAGGCTGTGGCAGCCAGGCCCGAGGAAGGGAGATCTGAGGGAGGAGAC